>NC_065449.1:164371140-165646355 GCF_917563875.1 Diabrotica virgifera virgifera | reverse complement strand
CAGACATTTTCTATATTAATGGAGATGGGCTGGCCACATGGGAAGGATGAAGAATGGAGAGTGGTTATGTGTGCGTTAACCGAGCGGAGAATATTAAGAATAGATAAACGAAACAGAAGAATACCACCTACACGATAGCAAAATGATCTGCGAAAGATGACGAAAAATTGGATTCATCCATCAAAACCTTTATTCGCAGGATTTTTTTTCTTGAAATGCCCTTTCATTGGAATATTTGTTTTGGGCCTTTTTTGATGTTGATTTTGTGATTCGAATGGAACTTTAAGTACTTATATGTTGCTCTGGGTTGGCTTTCTGTAAACTTTAGTTGCATATCCTGTATTTTCTTTGGTGATTAGCACATCGACGGTTAAACTGCAAAACCTCATAAGTCGATTTTTTTCAATTATTACTTTTATACTTTGTTGGTTTATACTTTTACATATCTTTTAAACTACGAAAGCTTGTAAATCAATATTTAAATTTAATGGTACTAGCGACATATATAAAACCTCATAAGTAAGATATTAAGTTACAAAACCTCGTAAGTTGCATTTTTATGGGACAAAACCTCGTAAGTTTAATGACAGTTTAAGATTTTAAGTAACAAAACCTCGTAAGTAGCTCTTTGACAAAAAAAGCAATATTACTGAATTTTACTTAATGGTAATGGAATCGTTACCTAAAAAGAACCCTACGCACAAAAAACGAATAAATTAAAGCTTACATAAAGAAGCCAAACTGTTTTTCGTCTCTCCTCTAAAGTTACATGAAACTGACTTACGAGGTTTTGCAGTTTAACCGTCGACATACAGAAAATGAAGTAGATTGTTTTTTTCTTTTTCCATTGTAAATTTGATTAAATCTTCTTTATTGTTGATGTCAGTCAGGAATTTGTCCAATGTTTCGGGTCCGTGAGCCTAAATCGAAAATACATTGCCTACATAATATATCTCCATCATACTGTGGGTTTTTTTTCTAGTTTGTGTACAATGTTTTGTTCGAAATCCTTTATGAATATATCGACTAATAGTGGACGTAATGCTGAGACGATGGCAAATCAGAAGTTTTGATTATAGAAATCATTATTAAATTGGAAATGTGACATACTGACCATTGACTGACCATTGACTGACTATGACTGACCATACTGACCATCGTATTGTTTGAGCACAGTGTTAGTAGCTTCGTGATAGCTGATACACTCAGTTTGGTTTGGGTTGTCAATGTCCCTCTCTAGTTTAACTCTTATTATTTTTAGCGTTTTTTCCTATGGTACAATGACAAAAAGCCTGGTGATGTCAAAACTGACTAGAATGTTGTTGTAATTGTAACGTATTTCTGCTAGTTTTTGAATGAATTGTTGTGAGATTTTAACATAATATGTTGTTGTATTGTATGTTAGAGGTTGAATTATGCCTAGGGGTGAAAATTATAGTTTAATGCAAGGTGAAACCATGGTAGGTACTGCAAATTGGTCACACGAGTACGTTTTCGTTTTAATTTTTAAGGACTCCGTATAGGTATAGTTTCCTAATGAAACAATCACAGCATTCTAAAATCACTTGATTACTTCAAAACTATTTGGCACTTTGTTTTATCCGTTTAAGACTTTCGTGACTACATTAAATACAAGTGTTACATGTGGTTGGCCTTATAATAAAGTGAGGATTAATCTCAATTTTTGGTAATTTTGCAATTTTTGTGCAATATGTCAGCTTAGAAAGAGTACTATCAACCTGTGAATGGCCAAGGGGAAATAACGATGAGAATCATCTTAAAAACACGTCACAAGGTTGGACGCAAGGGCAGAAAAACAATGAATATGTAACTTTATTTCTCATTTTTTTTTAAATGCTTCCAGATCATCGTTCTTCCCCTGACCCTGCATATATTGTCCTATTTAAATAGAACACATTTAAACCACCTCAGATTTACGAATGACATAGTCATAGGAGCAAAATAATATCCTATAATTCAAAGAAATATAAAAATTATAAACAAAATATCCGGAGAGATAAAACGAGCATCGGATCGAATAACTGAAAAACTTGTATTCAATATTTTGAAAATCTTTCCAATGGCACCAAACATGACTCCCTACTCAACCCCCTGGAGGTGCTTGGAGTGCACAGATGCCGATTAAAGCGCCATCTATCGGCAATGAGATAAAAGTTTCTTATAGAATTATAAAATCTGCAATAAAAAATGGGGATTCATGTTTTAAATTTTAAAGTTGCCCTCCTCCTCGCACTAGGAGATGTGGCTGGGAGTCATGTTTGCTGCCATTCGATAAATTTTTGAAAAATATTAAATACGTGTTCTCCAGTTTTTCAATCTGATATTCCTTTCACGGAATATTCGACCGTCCTGCTTGTTTTCACTTTGTCACACATCCTGTATATAACAGACGTTCCAATTTGTATGTAGACTTTACAGGCGAGCGACAGCAACCCCTAAAATTACGTTATACCGACCACGTTAATCAACTTTAAGGTGAATGACCAATTTTAGCCATTATTTATCTTTTAGAGGTCGCTGAATCCGAATATGAAGTTTATTTTCATCCAGAATTGGTGGAACATGCACAAAAATCAAATTTTATGCAAAAATGCGAAAAACCAATTTTGACGATTTTTCAAATTTACCTCGCTGTATCTTTGGTCAATGTCAATATTTCCTTTTGAAAAATTTACTGTGTCATCCCTGAAGTATTTAGGTAACAACGAGATTTGTCAAAAATGTTTATACAAATCAAAAGAGGAGTTGTTAATTTTTAAACAGTTTGTCGTCGGATTTCGTTAGTTTAAGGTTTAGTTAAAAAGTTGAGTGATAAACATTTTAGTTTTTAATTTTAACTAAGACAGCAATAAAATATGATTCATGAACAAATTTTCTGAAAAATTTTAAGTCAAAATATACAATAAAAAAAAGTTATGTGACTTTATAGATGAGCGGGACACCCCAAAAAACGCTTAGTTCTCGAGATACTGACCACGGTGTGGTGAATGGCTAATTTTGATCACACTTTATGTTTTTGATGGTGCTGAAAACGAAAATTAGGTTTATTTTGAATTTTACGTGGGAAAACATTGTCAAAGTCGCAATTTTACAATTTTTATTTTTTTACGTTTAACTCGCTACAACGCTGTTCCATTTTAATGTTTTGTTCTGAAATTTTTATAGTATATATTTCTTACCTTTTTGCAGACAATGGGACCTGTTTCAATCTTTAGGTCTCATTATAGTAAAAGTTATAAATGGTTTAAAGTTAAAGGTGCAGATTCCTGAATTGCAAAGTTTAATCGCAAACATTAAGTGACAAAATTTGTAATTTAGCTTTCTAATCATGTTTATGTTAAAATATAGAGTGCAAAGAACAAATGTTTTATAGAAAACAAATGGGTCAACTTTTAATTTTAAGAAAAACGTAATTTTATTTTTTATTATTTTGAGAGTAAAATGGCTATTTTGACAAAATTCCCCATTCTAAAAATCAAAATAAACCTTATTTTCGTTTTCAGTACCATCAAAAACATAAAGTATGATCAAAATTAGCCACTCACCACGCCGTGGTCAGTATCTCGAGAAATAAGCGTTTTTGGGGGAGCGCCACTCGTCTATAAAGTCACATAACTTTTTCCTATTGCATATTGTGACTTGAAATTTTCCAGAAAACTTCTTCATGACTTTTTAATGCTGTGTTGATTAAAATTATAAACTAAAACGTTTGTCACCAAAATTTTTTAAGTTAACATGAAACTAACGAAATCTGACGACAAATTGGACCGCGTTATGTAATAGCGGATTAAGCGCCAAAATGTAGTTTTGAGATAAATCGGTTTAAAGATTTTAAATTTGTTTTTGGTACTATTTCTAAAATATAGTACTGACATGTTTCATATTTAATATATTAATGCAAATGTAAATAGACTTTTACATGTATTTAAAATTTTTTAAAAATAATATATATTTTAAAAGTTATTCGATCAAATGTCGCTTAATTCGTTAATGATTTTTTAAGATATGCATGAGTTAAGATCCGAATACCGGATTAAGAGACATACCTATTTGGCGCTTAATCTGATGTTTCCTGACAAAGGATGTCTTTAAATTCGATATCTTAAACGTTAGTAGATATGTTATGTTTTGTAATAAAGAATTAACCGACTATTCATGGTGCTTGATTCGTTATTACACTTACAAAGATGCGGATTTTTGTTTATGGCAATGGATTGTGCACCATTATTGGCGTTTAGTTCGATATTACAAATCCTAGTGTGAGATTTTTTTTAATAAAATAAAAAATGTCGCTTAATACAGGCATTTAAAAACAGCTTTTTTTTAAATTTTTTTACAAAAAACATATTTTTATACATAGATTTGCACCCTAGCTGCAAGATGGCACTATTATCTCGATTTTGGACTTTTGGCGGTTAATCCGTTATTATATAACGCGGTCCAATTGTTTAAAAATTAACAACTTCTCTTTTAATTTCTTTAAAAATATCTCTTACAAATTTCATTGTTATCTAAATTCTTCAAAGATGACACAGTAAAATTTAAAAACGGAATATTGACAGCGACCAAAGATACACCGAGGTAAATATGAAAAATTCTCAAAATTTATTTTTCGAATTTTTGCATAAAATTTGATTTTTGAACATATTCCGCCAATTCTAGATAAAAATAAACTTCATATTCGGATTCAGCGACCTCGAAAATATAAAGAATGACCAAAATTTGCCATTCACCTATCATGGTCGCTTTTTCGATTTCTAAGCCACAAATTAGGGGTGTGCCGTTCGCCTATTAATATACAAATTACGTTTACCTTTTAATGAGATTATATATCTATTGTTGCAGGATATGGATCAGTTTCACCTAGAACCACCTGGGGAAAGTTAGTCACCATCATCTATGCACTGATAGGCATCCCACTGATGCTGCTGTATCTCTCTGCTACAGGAGATATCTTGGCTCGAAGCTTCCGAAGGCTATATGGCAAAATGTGTGGTGTGTCTCCTAAACAGCTGCAGTGTCCCTGTTCGAATACAGTTAGAGTTCCAGTTACGTTGTGTTTAGTCATAGTCTTAGCCTATATTTGTTCAGGAGCAGTTTTGTTTCATCGATTGGAAAATTGGTCTTTATTGGAAGGTAATTATGATAAAAAACTATTAGTTACATGCATGAACCTCTCTTTTGTAATCTATAGGGTCTATTTAATCAATTTACATTTATTTTGTCCAATGCGTTAAAAGAGATATACCAAACATTTTTCAAACCACGACTTCGATCCCTTATAACTACCCTCGTCCCTCACTCTGGTTTCCGCTCCTGGGCCCAGAGCACGCCAAATAGAATTCTATTTTGCTGACGTCACAAAATAGAATTTCATAATGGGAGAATCGACGGTTGCTAGGTAACGTGACGTCACTAAAATAGAATTTTATTTGGCTTGCTCCCACAGCTGGAGATTTTGCTTGGTTACGTCACGATCTACAGTGCACTATCTCGATCATGAGCGTCACAAAAAAATAATAAAAACCGAGACTTTGACCCCTTATAACTACCCTCCTCCCCCACTCTGGTTTCCGCCCGTAGGGGAAAGTCATGTCTACAACTAATTCAACATAATATATCTCCGTATAATTTGTCCATATTACTTATCACGAGCAAAATCCGCTCCCAGCTCTTGGACTATAAGGAAAATCTTTTAGAAATCAGCCTTTAGGTTAAGCTTTAATTGAATTTTTTGTCCTTAGAATATATGTATATCACTCAAACTGTTCTATATACTTTATAGTTTAGATTATAGTTTAGTTTCTGCTGGAATTATTTATAATCATATTTCTTTTGTTATATTATGTTACTATATTTAGATTATTTTTTTCAATTCTCTGTTTTTTGATAATACCGCAACATTATCAGCAAATTTCAATTGTTTCAAGTTTTCGCCGTCTATCGTTACTTCTATATTTGCCATTCAAAAGTTCTAAACATATCTTCTAGACTAGAGCTAAAGTAAACAATTTTAGCATTTTTATGTTGTGTTGTCCTCTATATTTTATCATTTCTAATATTACTCCATCTTCACCGGGAGGTTTTTCTATTCGGCATAATATTCCTCATTGTGTTTCTTATTTCATCCTCTGTTTACCTGGTGATGGTTTTGCTTTTGACTCATAATGTACTGTTTGGGAGTAGTTTTCTATCATGATGGGTATTTTTTATATTTCGGTAATTTACCCGTTTTCATCATTGAGTTTTGTAATTATATTTCTACTATCTCGTAATAGCTATTTGTATAACAAGGGAGGAAAGTGCTACTTTTCCTCCCGAGAATGAAGTTTACTGCCCGACGCGTAGCGGAGGGCAGTAATCATTCAAGGGAGGAAAAGGCACTTTACTCCCATGTTATACATATGGTTTTTCCACCTTCCTCAAATAACAAGTCATTTTTTCATTTTTACTTAATTTATTTATGTAACCAACTAACCAACAAAATTTATTAGAACTAAAACTAACAAGTAGGTACAATATAACTGTCAACTGTCAAATATAAGTCAAATTACTAATGTAAACATTGTTAAATCAGAATAACAATTTACTGTTTTTTACCTTTCTGCAAAATACAGAGTGTTTTTAAATAAAGGTTAAAATGTATAGATACTTACGTAATAAAAAATAGATATTGTACAGGGCGTCAATAAGTTATATTTCATGAATGAAATACCATGACGTCACTTTTACTTTTCCTCCCTAGGGAGGAAAAATATTTTCCTCCCTAGGGAGGAAAAGTACAACTTTGCTCCCTACAATCAGGTCCGGAAAAGTATACTTTCGGTAGAGGTAGGTGGAAAAATTGTTTTTTGTAGAAGAAAAAACTATACATATTCCATTCTTTCACGGTTTTTGCTCTAAATTTTAAAGAACCGCTTGGATTGACATGAAATTTGGCATACGTATAGCTTACATGTCAAAGAAAAAAAGTGATATTGTGCCGATGTGTGCTTTTGCCCTGGGGGTGACTTTCACCCCCTCTTGGGGGTGAAAAATATATGTCCAAAATAAGTCCGGAAATGGATAAATTGACTAATTTTAAGTAACTTTTGTTCTATAGAGCTTTTTCGCCAAGTCAACAATTTTCGAGTTATTTGCGAGTGAATATGTTCATTTTTCAACAAAATAACCACATTTTTAGACTGTTTTTCGCAAATAACTCAAAAAGTAAGTATTTCGTCGAAAAAAACGTTCTTAGTCAAAATATAGCCTATAAAAAAGTAAAAAAAAAAAAAATGGTGTACGCGTTAGGTCTCTGGATCTCGTAGAACCAGAGTTATAGCGAATGAAAAGTAGATTCATATTCACCAAATTTCAAATAGAATATTTCGACGTAAAATATCCAAAAAATTAAGCACTTTTTGGGGAAAACCCATTATAACTTTTTTAAAGTGTTTAAAAAAATCTTTATTTCTGTTTTTACAAAAAGTTCTAGCATTCCATTTAAGCCAGTTACGCTCAAAATAAAGTTGGTCCGTTTTTGTTTTTGCAAAAAAAAATCGGGAAAACCACCCCCTAATTAGCAACTTAAATGAAATTAATCGTTACCGCTTCACAAATTATTTTACTTATGTTGTGTTTGTATGATCTGTAAGTTTCATCGGTTCAAATTGCTTATTTTTGAAAAAAATTGGTTTCAAAACAAAATTTTTAAAAATTTAAATTTTGAAAAATATGCTTTTTTCAAAATAACTTAAAAATTGTTAGAGATGCCAAAAATCTCGAAAAACATAAAAAAGTCAGATTTGCTTTTCTGAATATCATGTACTTTTTTGTTTTTCTGTTAGACAAAAATTGATTAAGATTTGGTGTTTCTAAATTAGCATACATTCGTGATCAGTGACTCGTTCAACCCCTTTTAACTACATCCCTTTCAATAATAAGGACTTTGAACCGATGAAACTTACAGATCATATAAACAGTATATACACGAGTCAAGAAACTTGTGAAGTCGTAACGATTAAGTTCATTTAAGATACTAATTAGGGGGTGAATTTCTCGATATTTTTACCAAAACCAAAAGGGACTAACGTTATTTTGAGCGTAACTTGTTTAATTTTGATGCTAGAAATTCTTTTATAAAACAAAAGTAAAGCTTTTTTTAAACACTTTAAATAAGTTGTAATAAGTTTTCCCCGAAATGTGCTTCATTTTTGGTTATTTCACGTTAAAGTATTCCATTTAAAATTTGACGAATATGAACCTATTTTTCATTAGCTATAACTCTGCTTCTACTAGGCGTAGAGACGTGATATATACACCATTTTTTTTTAAATTTTTTACAGGCTATGTTTCTGCCTAGAATTTTTTTTCGACAAAATACTTACTATTTGAGTTATTTGCGAAAAACCGTCTAAAAGCGTGGTTATTTTGTTGAAAAAATGAACATATTCACTGCCAAATAACTCGAAAAGTATTGACTTAGTGAAAAAACTCTATAGAACAAAAGTTACTTAAAATTAGCAAGTTTATCAACTTCCTGACTTTCTTTGGACGAATATTTTTATTTTTTTTCACCCACAAGAGGGGGTGAAAACCATCCCCGGGGCAAAAGTACATATCGGCACATTTTTTTCTTTGACTTGTTAGCTATGTGTATGCCAAATTTCATGTCAATCCAAGCGGTTCTTTAAAATTTAGAGATTTTGCAATATTTTACCGTTAAAGAACGGACTAACATAAAAGCAAATACACGCTTATTTGAATTTTTTGCAACCTTATTTGAATTTTCTACAACTTGTCTATTTTTTTTTCTTCGAAACTGTAGTGTTGTCGGAAATGGTGATAACCTGTTTTCTATCCATAAAAACCCACCCTCTTCCACATCCCGAATTCAGATCTTTCTTAAATTATTTTCCCCGAATTTTAGTTATATTTTCTACAATTTACAATGGGTTCGATCCTGTTCCTATTTTTTTTCACTTTTTATCATTTTCAAAAGCTTCGACCCTGGTCTATTACTTTTTTACTCTTGTAATCTTTTATATTTTCATATAATTGGAGTAACCCAATTCGACTCAATTAACAAATTTAAACAATTAATTTAAATTGGTACCATTGACTTTTATACAGGGTGTTTCATTAATAATTGTCCATATAGTAACTGGAGAAACCTTAGCGCAAAATACGAAGATTTAACCTAAAACACTTATATAAAATGTGATTCCTTACTGAGTTACAGGGTGTTTCATCTAAAAATTTAAAAATTATTTTTGCTCAGCATTTGAAAACTATTCGACGTATACTTTTTATACTTGGCAGGAAATATAGGTATTGTACAAACTACTAAATTATGTTAAACAAACGTTTCTGTCTATTACCAAAGGCGTACGACGGGGGAAAGTGAATGGTTGACCCTTTCCAAATTCTACGCCACTGGCGGAATTGCTATTTTAGTTCAATTTTTGGATTCTCCAATACTTTCTATGAAAACAATATACTCTTTATTCGTAACGACAAAGTCATTAGTTTTCGAGATCTTTGAAGTTAAAAATGAAACGACACGGTTATTTTAATTAATGTATTGTGTCGCTTCATTTTTAATTTCAAATATCTCGAAAACTAATCACTTTATCGTTACGAATGAAGAGTATATTATTTACATAAAAAGTATTGAAAAATCAAAAAAAGAATGTGTGTGTACTTTGTACGCACGTAAGAAGTTATACTTCTAGTATATGATTATATGATTATAAACGAAATTAATATACTTTTTATTTATATTTTATTTAAATATTAAACTAATTTATACTTACTACTTCTCAAACATTTTTATTAAAACAGTGCCAAAAATTAAAATAATAAAAGAATAAAACACACAGAAACACATTAAAAATGCCACAAATGATTTCTGAACATTAACTGTCGGAAAATTTTTTAACTAAATACGTATTTTCTGAAAATAAAATTATACACTTACAATCATAAAATGTATAAAAAAATAAAAAAATAAAAGTTTCTATTGGGATTCGAACCAACTTACCAGCGCGGCTGGTATTGGCGTTGTATTGGGGTTCACTCGCATTAAACGCTTCGCCACGGAGACAGTGTGTCATTGTGTGCGAAGATCGACTAACTAAACGGATTAAACTTTTGACATTTTTGAATTATGTAAATCAAATTATTTTGATTTTGAATTGAAATGATTTAGAATTGAATAAATACAACAAAACATAGAGTAAGAAAACAATATATTAGGTGAATATTGATAGAAATTTTGATGGTAATCAAATTATGTAAATAAAAGTATTACATACTATGTATTTTGATAGGTTCAAATAGGTAGGTACCTATGATACATTTACAATTATTACGTACCTGTTGCTTTAAAAACTATTTAAAAATCACTACAATTATAAACTTTTTTGTTTCTGTCCTCACAACAATAAAACTAATATATTATACATTTGTTTACCTTCATATTGAACAATTATTTATTATTGACAGATCATTTCAACACCCAATCAGAGCCCGTATAACGACTAATAAATTTCGCAATCACTTGCATCGTGCAAAGTGGCTATGTTCAAATATCATAACAAAATTTGATCAACTATTTTTAAAACTCTTACCAGTGTAAGATTCTTTAGCTTTGAATAAGCGAGATCGTAGATCGTCCCGGTTGATTGTTGTTATCCACAATTCTCTACGCCTTCGAGCTAATAGGTTTTTTATCAGTAATTTCGCGGCACTCATACTAGTCACAGTTTGATGGGCTTTCACATTGGCATACAACAATCATCTCGTCTATGTTAATAAGTCCAAAAATATAATATGAAAACTATTTAAAAATGCAGTATAACCATTAACTAACTTTTTGTTTGTTGTTTCTCTTCCTACAAATTTTAAAACGCAACAACCATACATAACCAAACCACAGTCCCACAGCTGTGCCACAGCTGCCATATTGGATAATTTTTGTCATGTCATTTGAACATCCAATCAGAACAAAGTTGTAATGCGACTGCGCCGGGATCAAAGGTTTTAATCCTATTAACCTTTAACTACACGCGCTGGCGTATTTTGTACGCCAGGTATAAGAATTCTACTGCAAATATATTTAGAAATTTAATTTTTGACCTTCTTTATCTCTCTAACCTATCACTGGAATGTGCTTTACAATTTGGTTTTAGTTCATTATAATCGGCGTTCTGAAGCTATTTTCTTGTGGCATTTTTACAATTTTAACTATTTAGAATGGGAAATAAGCCACAATATTATTAAAAAATGATTTTTATTATTAACGTTTCGACGCCCAAATCGGGTGCCGTTGTCAAAATACAAAATACTATTAATATAAACAAAAATGTTGTTGCTTAGTAAAAAAATTCTTCTAATAATTTATTTAATTTGACTCATTTATATCGGCAATTCAGATACATATGATACATTTTAAAGTAGAAGACTTAAAAATGATATTGCCAATATTTATGAGTTGCGTTCCTGGGACGACTTTACTGAAAGATAGTTCATTCGATTACATGAAATCAACCCCAACTCAAGAATATCCGTCACAAAAAAAAATCATAGCATGTGATCTGTCTTTAAAAAGACAACCACATGCAACGGTGACATTAAAATTCTCGCGTTAGAGATCTCATAGTAAATCACGAGGGAAAACCAGGAAAAACCTCGTGATACTATCCCGACATCGTAAGTATTTGGTCTTACATTTAATTTACTCTCAAAATTAATACCAAATTCTGACTTTACTATAATTTTGTTTAAATTATAAATAATATCAATAATACATGGGTATATAAGTAATACTAAAATATAAAATATGTACTAACTCGACTATTGACTTACTAATTGTGGTATTTTCTTTCTATTGACTTCCTCTTTCAGTATGGGTATCCACATCCTACTGCATTCCACCGAGGAATTTGCGACACAATTGGTTTCGTTTAGCATAATTAGAGCTGCTTCTTTGATTTTTCTCTTTTTACTATCTGTTTCTTTCAGGACTATACTTGAATCTCTCCATTGAACTCTATGTTCATTATCCCATGCGTGTTGACATATTTGAGATCTATCAAATTCTCTATTTTTAATATAAGATTGATGTTCACTTATTCTAACGTTTAATGGTCTTGATGTTTCACCTATATAAAACTGTTCGCATTCACAAGGTATTTTATAAATACAATTCTTTGTCCTTTCTTGTTCATTGTTAGGTTTAGTTTTAAATTTTGTGTGTCAAAATTTTAGGAAATTGGAAACCTTCTACGAGAAACTGGCACACTGTCAAAATTCTATCAAATTCTTAAAACGATGTAGAGATAACAACTTAATACCGAAGGGCTTGAGGTTACGGCCAGCATACTCAAGCAGAAGACTCCAAAATATTCTACATAGAGCCAGTTTGTCAATGATCCGGGAAAGGTTACAATTTCACAGGTCAAATTTATTTTTTATTGAACAAGACATCGTAAGTATTAAAGATTTGCTTTTCGGAATGATATCAAATTCTGATTTTGATCGAATTATTTTTAGTTTACACATAATTTATCAAAATTCATATCAGAAACAAAGAAATATACATTTAAATAAATTTAATATTCTTTTAGAACAAAATAGTATACATACTTTTGATAACCTAAATAGAAATAATGACATATTAGCGACAGTTGTCAATCTATCAAATAGACAGTTAAATGCAACGGAGAATTTGGTATTGTCAAAGGGTTTAAACTATGCTGTTACTCATCCATCTATTCCAAAATTAGACATAATTAGTTCAGTGGAAAAAATATCACAGTGTTTACCAACTCATGAAAAAGAACAGTATAGGGTACTATGTAAACTTGAATTGGAAAAGACAAATCAAATTGAACAGAACATCAGTAAAGAGGAAATTAAAGCTTTAAAAACTTTAAAAGATGATGACTCCATAACGATCCTACCAGCGGATAAAGGAAATGCAACTGTAATAATGGATAAAATACAATACGAGGACAAAATTACAGATCTAATTACAAATGGACCTTATACCAAATTAACGAAGGATCCAACGAAAACACTGGAAAATAAAATCTATAGAACTTTATTCAAATTTAAAAATGATCTAACATACTATCAAAGAAAATTAATTACACCTCATTACAGTAAGTCACCACATTTTTATGGAGTACCGAAAATTCATAAAGCGAACATACCACTTAGACCCATTTGTAGTACCATCAGTTCTCCTTGTAGTGAACTATCAAAATTTTTATTAAACATTATAAAACCATTTGCTAATAATGATGACACATTTATAAAAAATACAAAACATTTTGTAAACAAATTATCAACTATTGAGTTTAATCCAAATAATATTTTAGTAAGTTTTGACATAAACAGTTTATTTACAAATGTGCCATTAGATAAAACTTTAAACATAATCAAAACGAAATTAGAGAATGATGATACATTGACAACTAGGACAAAACTAAATGTATCAGCTATAATGGAGTTATTGACATTATGTACTAATAATACCTATTTTCAACTAAATAATGAATTTTATAAACAAAATTTTGGTCTAGCAATGGGCTCCTCTTTATCTCCATTATTGGCTAATATATTTATGGAGGATTTCGAAACTAATATCATTTCTAAACAAAATTTAAAACCCACTGTATGGTGGAGATATGTAGATGATGTGTTTTCAATATGGCCTCATAGATCAGAATTGTTGGATACATTCCTGAATAGTATAAACGATCAAGAAGAGACAATAAAATTTACAATGGAAAAGGAATATAATAACACCCTGCCTTTCCTCGATGTTTTAGTCTTAAAGAAGGATACTGGATATGAGACTCAAGTGTATAGAAAACCAACACATACCAACAGATATCTCAATTACAAATCAAATCACAACATCAACGTTAAAAAGGGAATCATAAAATCCTTATATGATAGAGCCAAAATTACTTGTTCTAACGAAAATTCCTTTTTAGAAGAAAAACAATTCTTAACATCTGTTTTATTAAAAAATGATTATCCTTTATCGTTTATAAATAAGGAATTGTCAAGATTGGATCGAATGGAACAGAACAACATAGAACGGGATCCTACAACATTCACAAGAAATAATACGAGGAAAATATCAATACCATACATAAAAGGACTATCCGAGAAACTTAAAACAATAGGAAATAAATTCAACATTTCAACAACATTCAAAACAACCAACACATTGAGATCTATTCTATCTAAAACTAAACCTAACAATGAACAAGAAAGGACAAAGAATTGTATTTATAAAATACCTTGTGAATGCGAACAGTTTTATATAGGTGAAACATCAAGACCATTAAACGTTAGAATAAGTGAACATCAATCTTATATTAAAAATAGAGAATTTGATAGATCTCAAATATGTCAACACGCATGGGATAATGAACATAGAGTTCAATGGAGAGATTCAAGTATAGTCCTGAAAGAAACAGATAGTAAAAAGAGAAAAATCAAAGAAGCAGCTCTAATTATGCTAAACGAAACCAATTGTGTCGCAAATTCCTCGGTGGAATGCAGTAGGATGTGGATACCCATACTGAAAGAGGAAGTCAATAGAAAGAAAATACCACAATTAGTAAGTCAATAGTCGAGTTAGTACATATTTTATATTTTAGTATTACTTATATACCCATGTATTATTGATATTATTTATAATTTAAACAAAATTATAGTAAAGTCAGAATTTGGTATTAATTTTGAGAGTAAATTAAATGTAAGACCAAATACTTACGATGTCGGGATAGTATCACGAGGTTTTTCCTGGTTTTCCCTCGTGATTTACTATGAGATCTCTAACGCGAGAATTTTAATGTCACCGTTGCATGTGGTTGTCTTTTTAAAGACAGATCACATGCTATGATTTTTTTTGTGACGGATATTCTTGAGTTGGGGTTGATTTCATGTAATCGAATGAACTATCTTTCAGTAAAGTCGTCCCAGGAACGCAACTCATAAATATTGGCAATATCATTTTTAAGTCTTCTACTTTAAAATGTATCATATGTATCTGAATTGCCGATATAAATGAGTCAAATTAAATAAATTATTAGAAGAATTTTTTTACTAAGCAACAACATTTTTGTTTATATTAATAGTATTTTGTATTTTGACAACGGCACCCGATTTGGGCGTCGAAACGTTAATAATAAAAATCATTTTTTAATAATATTGTGGCTTATTTCCCATTCTAAATAGTTAAAATAATCGGCGTTCTGGGAAGATCGTAATTTACAGTATAGTATTTGTTGTTTCCGGTGGTGGACAATATATGCCACGATTATATTAATATAAGTCGTAATATAAGTACATATTTCAATTGTTTTTTAGTTATTATGGCACAAAATATATTTTTCTTTATAAACAATACTTTTTCTCCTGTAAAAAACCAAATTTAAAAAAAAATTGTATTAGTAATTTTATTTATCATGGAATCCAGTTATTCCATGATTCCAGTTATAAATCCCAATTGGCTTACTGGGAAGGAACTCCAAGTATTTACTGACGCCGAATAAGGTTTATAACAAACAACTACGTGTATTTTTTCAAAAAAAAAATAAACAAATCCGCTGCTTTTAAGTGTATTTTCTTGTGGCGTATAAAGTACGCCACGCGTGTAGTTATGTTGTAACTTGATGCGCGGGTAGTTAAAGGTTAAAATTCACCCTCATATCGCGCGTAAAGAAGTATAACTTCAGAAATTACACTAAAATAGCAATTTCGTCAGTGGCGTAGAATTTGGGAAGGGTCAACCAGACACTATCCCCTGTCGTACGCCTCTGGTAGTAGCTAGAAACGTTTATTTATCTTAATTTAGTAGGGTGTACAGTACCTACACTTTCTGCCAAGTATGATAAGGATACGCCAAATAGTTTTTAAGTACTGGGTACAAATAATTTTTAAATTTGAATCATATGAATCATATCATAAATTAATCAAAATAACTGTGCCGTTTCATATTTAACTTCAAATATCTCGAAAACTAATGACTTTATCGTTACCAATGAGTAGTATATTATTTACGTAGAAAGTATTGGAGAAACTAAAAATGGCACTAAATTAGTAATTCCACCAGTGGCGTAGAATTTGAGAAGGGTCAACCATTCACTATCCCCTGTCGTACGCCTTTGGTAGCAGCTAGAAACGTTTGTTTATCATAATTTAGTAGGATGTATAGTAGTCTCATTTTCTGTCAAGTATGAAAAGGATACGTCAAATAGTTTTAAAATGCTGTGCAAAAATAATTTTTAAATTTTTAGATAAAACACCCTGTAACTCGGTAAGGAACCACATTTTATTTAAGTGTTTTAGGTTAAATCTTAGTATTTTGTGCTAAGGTTTCTCCAGTTACTATATGGACAATTATTAATGAAACACCCTGTATATGTACTAAACATATTAGAAAATAAATTAAATATTTCAATTCCTTTTTGTAGGTAGTTACTTTTGTTTCACAAGTCTGGGAACGATAGGATTTGGTGACCTCTTACCAGGCCAAAAAGCGGAAGAAATCTCTCTTTGTGCATGCTCTGCCTACATCCTAACAGGAATGGCGCTAGTAGCGATGTGTTTTAGCCTCGTTCAAGATGAAGTCCTAAGCCTATTACGATACCTAGGAGCTAGCTGCTCAAAAAACGAGTTGAAATTAAAAGAAGAAGAAGCTTCTTGACAAAGACCTACAACGGAGGGCGCTGCACCTGTTAAGACTATTCCAGTAAGAAAAGCACCCACAGCTTTACACCACAATAGTTTACCTAGGAAGAACCATTTTCAAAGGAATACTCCCGGAAGGAGATCAGCTGGTATGGGTATGTTTATATTTGTATATTTTAATTATACTTCTTTTTAAAGCTTTTTCTATTATGTGTTAAAATATCTAATCTTATAAAATCCTAGTGTGACGAGTCACGCAGTCTGTTTGGTCCTGTTTCGATATGTAAAAATTGAATGACGTTTAATAAACGTCATTTTATTTTTTTATATCCCGGATAATAATTTTATTATTTATAGTTACGACAAATTGTATTAAAATATTATTTTTAAAATTAAATGAAGGAATTTTATTCTTTATATATTAGTTAGATTTTATACAAATTATCTTAATATATTTATATGCTTAGTCTCACACGGTTTGACTTTGAAATTTCTAGTTATGCTTTATTCATATCTACGTTGACAGATGGCATTAGTAGTTTTGTGAATTATTTTAAATTATAACTAAACATAAATAATTTTATATTTGATATTAAATTTAAAATATTCTTTTCACCCAATTTTGAAAAAATGTGAAAACTTTGAATTATCTACGTCCGTCTGTCCGTCTGTCTGTCTGTATGTGAACACAACTCTTCTGTCATTATACCATGTAGAATGACAAATGAGGTGTCAAATGAAAACTTATAATTCAAAGATGGTACTAAAGGTGAGAAATTTGACCTAGTCTGTCTGTCCGTGTGTCCGTCCGACCGCGAATATAACTCCTCCGTTATTATACCAGGTAGAATGACAAATGAGGTGTCAAATGAAAGCTTATAATCCTAGGATGGTACTAATGGTGATAAATGTGACCTAGGACTTCTGGTATTAGAAAAGCAACCAGAAGTACTGTTTTAAAGTCACTGGAATTGTATAAGTGATATATTATTCGACGCGTCTTCGCAAGATGAGAATAAATATATATTTCCGGTTTCATTACTGTCTGTTTTCAAAGTAAGAAGAGTTAGACAAGGAAATAATTTGTGTTGATTTGTGAAAGTTAGATGCTTATATTATCTGAAAATGTAGATCAACCTGTTGCTTCTACTTCTGATAGAGTACATATGAAACACTCACATCCTTCAATATCTCCACTTCAGTCTGTGCCTGTTGATAAATGGGGTCCTAAAAAGTTTTCTGGTAATGAACATTGACTAATTAAATTTGTTCAACCAATTTAAACTTTAAAGTTTTCTAGAAACTCCACTGATTAGGATTTATTCATCTCTTCAGGAGATTTATTCATCTCTTCAGGAAATTTTAATTTTGTTAAAAAATATTTGAATCATTGCCAGTTTTAGAAATTTCCTTAAAAGTAGCATAGTTTGAATCTACTTTTTCTATTTCTTCTCGCAGCAACTGTTTGCTGAATATATATCTTCATCTTCTGCATGTTGGAATAGCAGCATGAAGGGACATATTATGCATATATACATACCTACATCTGAGAAACAACTAATCGAAACCTAAACAATTAAGTTTGCATCTGTTGTTTTATACACTGTGTGCCGAAATAAAGGAGTACATTTTTTAGTTGAAAATAACTTTTTTGTTTTTTGGGTAATTTTATTTCTTTTTGAAGGCCTAATAGCGTAAAGTTTCCCCAACATGACTGCAAAGGACCCCGCAGAAACCTTATGGGAAATGGCCCTCTGTCAAATTCTCTGAAACTTTGGGATCTGGTAGTCCTTGATGTGTAGAACAAAAGACTCAATGGGCGCTTAGCTCCAAAAGATCATGGTTTTAAAATATAAGCCTCTGAAATTATAGTTACAGTGAGGACGTTTGAGTTGGAATAAATTCATTTTCTCGAGAATGGGCGACTCTGGAGATAAATTACAAATCAGGTCGATTTTTATTTTTAAATTATAATTTATTGGCATATATGTCATACTAGTGACGTCATCCATCTGGGCGTGATGACGCAATCGATGATTTTTTGAATAAGAAGAGTGGTCGTGTGATAGCTCATTTGAAAGGTTATTAAATTCTCTATTCAATAATATAAAATATAGACATTACCAATATTATTTATACAGGGCGCACAAAAATTTTTTGAATTAAATTAATTGAGACAAAAAGAAGAATGTATATACTTTATTTAATTCGAAATACATTTTACTGTAGTCCGAAGCCAGAAAAAATGTTTATTTGATAAATAAATATTGGTTTTCGCTTAAATTCAATATTAAAGCTGCCACCCACCTGCCTCTTAGCAGTTTGAACAATTAATTTAAGCGAAAGGGGTCGTGCGATAGCTCATTTGAAAGGTTATTTAATTCTCTATGCACTAGTACAAACATTAACATTATTCAAATATTGAATGGGTTGCATATGTGAGTCCATATTAAATATAGTAATGAAACACAGACTTACTCACAATCATTTAATTATACTTTGACGACCGGTTTCGATCTCTACAATATACAGATCATCTTCAGGTCGGCGTTACAAGTAGTTAAATGCTACAATAAGAGAAAACTTGTGTTAGACCAGTGTCTGATTGAAGAGATGTTAATAGAAAGCCAAATTTAAAAAATTTTTTTATAAAATTTTTTGAAATAAAGGTTTGCAACTGTTGACATTTCAGAATATTGGTATATACAAAGTCAAACCTATGAGTAAAAATGCTCATAGGCATGTATGTGCAAATGGGTGCATACAGTTTGAATTTGTTGAGATTAAAATTTTTAACCATTAAAAAACAAAATAAACATAAACTGACTTAAATATGCTTCCAAATTCAAAGTAGTAATAATAAAAGATCTCTCTCTCTTTTATTATTACTACTTTGAATTTGGAAGCATATTTAAGTCAGTTTATGTTTATTTTGTTTTTTAATGGTTAAAAATGCTAATCTCAACAAATTCAAACTGTATGCACCCATTTGCACATACATGCCTATGAGCATTTTTACTCATAGGTTTGACTTTGTATATACCAATATTCTGAAATGTCAACAGTTGCAAACCTTTATTTCAAAAAATTTTATAAAAAAATTTTTTAAATTTGGCTTTCTATTAACATCTCTTCAATCAGACACTGGTCTAACACAAGTTTTCTCTTATTGTAGCATTTAACTACTTGTAACGCCGACCTGAAGATGATCTGTATATTGTAGAGATCGAAACCGGTCGTCAAAGTATAAT
Source organism: Diabrotica virgifera virgifera (assembly GCF_917563875.1). Taxonomy (NCBI): domain Eukaryota; kingdom Metazoa; phylum Arthropoda; class Insecta; order Coleoptera; family Chrysomelidae; genus Diabrotica; species Diabrotica virgifera. The sequence goes on along the minus strand of NC_065449.1, from coordinate 165,626,385 downwards.
TAAATGATTGTGAGTAAGTCTGTGTTTCATTACTATAATTAACATTATTATTTATACAGGGTGCCCAATTTTTGTTAATTAATTTAATTGAGACAAAAAGAAGAATGTATATAATTTATTTAATTCAAAATACATTTCACTGCTCTCAGAAAAGAGAAAAATAGAAAAAATGTTAATTTAAAAAATAAACATTGCTTTTCGCTTAAACTAAATGTTCAAATTGCTAAGAGGTAGGTGAGTGGCAGCTTTAATATTGAATTTAAGCAAAAAAAAACAATATTTATTTATCAAATAAACATTTTTTTCTGTTTTCGGACAACAGTATTTCGAATTCAATAAATTATATACACTCTTCTTTTTGTCTCAATTAATTTAATTAAAAAAAATTTTGGCACCCTGTATAAATAATTATGTTAATGTTTATATTAGTGAATAGAGAATTAAGTGACCTTTTAAATGAGCTATCACACGACCATTTTCGCTTAAATTAAATGTTGAAACTGCTAAGAGACAGGTGGGTGTCAGCTTTAATATTGAATATAAACGAAAAACAATATTTATGTATACATTTTTTTCTGGATTCGGAGAACAGTAAAATGTATTTCGAATTAAATAAATTATATACCTTTTCTTCTTGTCTCGATTAATTTAATTTAAAACAATTTTTTAAGCACCCTGTATAAATAATATTGTTAAAGTTTATATTATTGAATAGATAATTTAATAACCTTTCAAATGAGCTATCACACGACCCCTATTCTCATTTAAAAACATCATCGATTGCGCCATCACGCCCAGATGGATGACGTCACTAGTATGATATATATGCCAAAAATCCAGAGTCGCCCATTCTCGAGAAAATAAATTTATTCCAACTCAAACGTCCTTACTGTACCTAAAACTTCAGAGGCTTATATCTTAAAACCATGATTTTTTGGAGCTATGCGCCCATCGAGTCTTTTTTTCTACACTTCAAGGACTAACAGAACCCAAAGTTTCAGAGCATTTGACAGAGAGCCATTTCCCATAAGGTTTCTGCGGGGTCCTTTATAACGTACGGGGCCGGACTTATAAAAAATTTATCTAACGGTGCATTTGAGCTCATTGCAAATGAAAATTGTCTTAGCTAAAATTGAACTGATATGCTCTTTTGGTAGGTTAACTATCCAGAACACTTCAGTAAAAAGAAATTTTTTAAAATTACCGGATTCGCAAAATATCATTTTTTTTTTATTAAATTAGGAAAATATAACATTTTAACAAATAACACATTTATGATAATGTTTTTAATTTAAAGTTTAATAATTTTAAAGCCTAAACTAAAATATTATGAATGTGGCTACCATTATTGTTTACCACTTCTTGAAGTAATCTGCGCCAAAAATTGATAGCCCCATTTATTACACCCTATTCAAAATTGTTCCAAACAAATTGCATTCTTGTTGAATTGTTGTCCGTCATTCAAATTTTGTTCGAAAATTACCCAAATTTAATAGTGAACTGAATTTAATTCTGAGCTGTTAGGTGGCCATATCTCTGGCTCAATATAGTCCGGGCAATTTTCAATTAAGAATATTCTTGTATTGTAGGAAGTGTGCGAAGGAGCACCATCCTGTTGGAAAGTGTAATCATAACCTACTTCTTCAATTTCAGGTAATAGGTGCTGCAAGATTTGTTCTTGATATGTTTCTGAATTAAGTTTTACCCCGGCATCAACAAAAATCAGACGAGATTTTCCCAACATGGATACTGTAACAGAGACCATTACACCTTTTGAGAAATGACTTTTTTCAATTAAAAGATGCTCTAGAGGAATTTCTCTCTTAAATTGTGTGTCAGAATACACCCTATTATTTTGGGTATTTTTAGGAGGCCGTAAATAAATCATTTTTCATCTGAAAACCATATTTTTCTAATGTCTTCACGAGAGCAGAATCTCCTTAGTAGCAAATTACATCTTTCCAGTCGTTTTTCTCTTACATTGTCAGTAAGTCTTTGACAGTAAACTTATTTAAATACTTTAAGATGGCAATCTTCTTTAATGATTCTTCGAATTGATGTGGGGGAAATCCTAGTTTCTTTTGAGATTCTCCATGTGGTAACAGATTGGCCAGGTTGCAAATTTCCTAAAACAATCCTTACTCTAGCAATATTTTCTTCAGTTCTTGAGCTTCGCTTCCTTCCTCTTCCACTTTTATGTTCAATAGACCCATGGGTTTCCCTTAGATAACTTAAGAACTTTTCTATCGTTTCAGTATGCCAATTTTTCTCAAAGAACGCATTTAGAATTTTCCTTGTACACTTCGCGTCATATAAAACTGGTACACTTTTTTTTTCCAATGTAAACCTGTATTCAGACTGACAATTATTGTTCGTGAATCACTTCGTTGTTGCCATAATAGATAACGGAATTGCACTAAATCTAAATACAAAAAAATAAAGTTTAAAATGTATATTTCGAATTGTAATACATATTATATTTAAATTACACACTTGTTCACTGTAAAAGTTATTCATTTTGTATTAATTTCAAATTAAATTTTTAATTTTTCCAGTGTGTTTTATTTATTCTACACAACTTAATGCAGTTTTGTCCTATAATTTACGAGAAACCAATCAACCTCTCGATTTGACATTAAACATAATAATTTAAAGTCATGTCAAGATTTATTATCTATCATTATTTTTGAATTGAAATATTTTCATAAATTATGGGTAATAAAACACGAATCAATGTATGGATACTTAATTGAGATGACGGAAAATTACAATTGTTTTAGTTTTTAGTATTTCAAAAATGCGGTCTGTCGCACAACTCCGTTTTTACCTAGTTTGGTATAATATTTTAACCCTTCCATCTTTGTATATTTTAGAAACTGTTTGCTTAATTCGTAAACACATGCATGTCTTTCCAGCAAGACCTCATCATGACTACTCCACCAGAAATTCAACTTTTGATGTCTATTTACCGATCCCGTCTTCTGAGTTAGTAAAGAAATCTATACTATATTCCGCAAAAAAACTATACAACCATCTCCCTTTACAACTTAAATCTGCAACATCCTTTCTCAAGTTCCGTAAAATGACAAAAGCTCATTTATCTAAAAGACCATATTATTCAGTAGAAGAGTTTCTTAATGACTAACTAAGAAATCACAGTAATGTACAAGTAACTAAAGTGTATTTATCTATATTTGGGTGTCACATACAGCAGCTTAAACTTCTTAGTTCCTTTGTTTGTGTTTTATTATATTATGTTGTAGGTTCAATTTTGCAATTTATAGTAATTTTGCAATATATTGGTTTTTGTTTTTTACTTCACTTTTTTTTAACTTGTTTATATATTTTTTTTATTGACGATTTATCTAATTTTATAAAATTGTATTTGTTATTGTTATTGTTATGTATATCTTTTTCGTGAATCTATGTTAAGCTTTGTCCATAAAATTGTATAATTTTCAGTGACAATAAAGCATATTTCTATTCTATTCTATTTTCGTTGAACTGGCAATGTTGCCCTACAAATTGGAATGACACTTGTGACAAGATCAACTTACACAACTTGAAAAACACGATTTTCGGTTATAAGAGTTGTACCAGTTTTTTTGACGCGAAGTGTACCATAATTATATTTTTCACGGTAATATTTAATTAATATTCTGTTCTCTTTGCTTAAAAGTGGCATTATGAACTGGCCAATTTACTTATCTAACTATAAATATAAAACAAATTCCATGGCAACCTAAGCAGTCATGGTTTACTAAGTAAAATTGACATATTTCAGCGTTTGAAAAATTCTTTGACATTTAACAAAAAATTACTGCTAATATGAGTAAAAAACGATGGATAATATGTAATTTAGTGTTAAGATGGTTTAGTTCTAGTGAACATATTAGAAAAGGAATCGAATAAGATTTCCCAATTTAAGTAAAAAATGATATTTCACAAATTCAGGTTTTATTAAAATTTCATGGGGAAGGCGTGAACATTATTTAAATAAAAAAATGATATTTTGCGAATCCGGTAATTTTGAAAAATTTCCTTTTTAATGAAGTGTTCAGGATAGTTAACCTACCAAAAGAGCATATCAGTTCAATTTTAGCTAAGACAGTTTTCATTTGCAACGAACTCAAATGCACCGCTACATTATTTTTTTTATAAGTCCGACCCTTTACGTCATTTTTGCTTCCAAATTTTCAGTCAAGTTGAGGACATATTAGGCTATTAGCCCTGCAAAAAGAAATTAAATCGCCCAGAAAACAAAAAGTTATTTTCAGCTAAAAATGTACTCCTTTATTTCGGCCCACAGTGTAGATATACTACTGAGGTGGCATTTTATTGTTAAACAAACTGGCGCACATAATATAATATAATATAATATTACCGAAAGCCAACTTGCCAAATTGTTGGTATAAAAAAACCTAATAGTGCAGGCGAGCAGCAGACCTTAACGGACATTTTCCATAGAAGTCTACTTTTTTTCTAGAATCACTTCAGTAACAATAATCACGATAGGCGACAGTCACAAACTTTGTGCTTAACTTTTATTAAACAAAATGTGAAATAATCGAATATGCATAATAATTTTTAAAACAAGTTGCAAAACATTGAGTTTTTCCTTTCTTTTTTTCAACCTCTTAAACATAACGTACACTCACAAAATAACGCAAAAGATGGGAAACAAGTTGTGAGATAAAAAGAGATAAAACTAGTAGAGGTGGGAAATTTAGCGAATTTTAGAAAAACAACTTATTGTTTCCCACCTTTAGACGTATCGGAGGAGTTTGGCAACTACTACGGTGACAGTGACAGTTTTAGTTGACATACTCCCCTGATACATCTAAAGTTGGGAAACAATCAACGTAATGTAAATTTATAGATTTATATCGCTAAATTTTCCACCTCTACAAGTTTCACCAATTTCTATCTTTCTAACTTAATATGTTTTCGGGTCCGCAAAAAAATTGCAAATATGCAAAATTTTGCTGGCCCCAAATTAAGCACTTGAATTAGTCGAAAATTTATTTTTCATATAAAAAAGACTCATTCTCGTTAAACACACTTTGAAAAATTAAAATTAATAACTAGGATAGCCTAGAAATTTTTTTTAAGTTATGGTGGGGGGGGGGGGGTTAGCAATAATATTTATTGCAAATTAGACAATTTTAAATTAAAAGAGGTATTTGAGAATATCATGTAACACATATCATCACAATAAAGTGCGTATTTGGGCCCAGCACAATTTATGAAGTTTGCAATTTTTTTTGAGGACCCCTAATTCGTTTAAAACCGACCCTTAGTTTAAAAAATTTAAACCCATCCTAACGAAACTTAGCAAACGTTTCAGTTATAATATAGTTTTTGTAGACGGAATATGAAAGCTGTGTGTTATGTATAAAGAGTCGAAAAAATTTAAAGGAGAAACTCTATTTTTTGCACTTTTTTACCAATTGTTATTGCGCTGTTTTACAAATAAATAATAAAATTAAATTATTATAATACAATAAATAAACTCAACTCAAATTGACAACAAGAATTATAGCGACAAAAATAAATGAACGCATAACTCTGCAAGAGGAACAACAAGGATTTCGGATAGGAAGATCATGCACGGATGCAGTTTTTATAATAAGACAAATAAAAGAAAAGTCCCTAATATACAGGATGAGGCAAATAAAGGGCCTATTAGAAATATCTCGATAACTAAAGGCAACAGAATCATTAAAATTGGAATAAAGGGGTTTTGAAGGATGATCTATTAAATGAAAATATTTTTATCTCTTTGCAACTTCCGGTTATACCGGAAGTTGCTTATAACTTCGTTTTTTTAAATGGGACACCCTGTATATTTTTACATTTTTGATTCTCTTCGATGTCTTCTCTCTTAAAATATGAGATTTTGTAATATTATACAGGGTATTTTAAAAGATAATTACGTTTTTTTATTAATTTCGTAGCAACATTCACACCCTGTAGAATTGTAGTAGTTTGACATCTAAAACTCTACTTACGTTCAAATGATTTTTAATATACTCTAATATTGTTAAGAATCATTAGTATATCTAAATTTTTAATTTTAGTATACAGGGTTGGTCGAAACTCGGAATGAGTGTTTTCTGAGTTTCCTTAAATGGAACACCCTGTATTTTAGTATTGTAATGAAATGATATTTTATGGTACTTTTTTATTTTTTAAGCATTCCCTATACCTAACTGCTTTAATTTGTGCTTAATTGTTAATCGCACCAACAATCTTAACTACGTAGGTATTTTGATAGCGAAACCATTATTGGTAATTTTAAGGATCAGTCTGGATTAATATGTATTTATTTCTGAAAAATTATTTGGGATTGAGTATTTTCACGGCCAACCTAATAAAATGTTACGTATTTTTTGGTGCAATTAATGTTTAGCTTGAATCACCAATAACTCACAAATTAAAGCAGTTAGGTATAGGGAATGCTTAAGAAATAAAAAAGTATTATAAAATATCATTTCATTACAATACAAAAATACAGGGTGTTCCATTTAAGAAACCTCAGAAAATACTCATTCCGAGTTTCGACCAAGCCTGTATACTAAAATTTAAAATTTAGCTATACTAATGATTCTTAACAATAGTAGAATATATTAAAAATCATTTGAACGTAAGTAGAGTTTTAGATGTCAAACTACTACAATTATACAGGGTGTGAATGTTGCTACGAAATTAATAAAAAAACGTAATTATCTTTTAAAATACCCTGTATAATATTACAAAACCTCATATTTTAAGAAAGAAGACATCGAAGAAAATCCAAAAATGTAAAAATATACAGGGTGTCCCATTTAAAAAAACGAAGTTATATGCAACTTCCGGTATAACCGGAAGTTGCAAAGAGATGAAAATATTTTTATTTAATAGATCATCCTTCAAATCCCCTTTATGCAAATTTTCATGATTCTGTTGCCTTTAGTTCTCGAGATATTTCTAATAGGCCAGTTATCTGCCTAACCCTATATAGGGTGTCCCAAAAGTAGCGGAACGGTCGAATATTTCGCGAACTAAATATCGGATCAAAAAACTGGAAAATATTTTTTCAATCATTTTTAAAAATCTATCCAATGACACCAAACACCAATCCCCACTACACCCCCTGGAGGTGGGGTGGCGGGTAACTTTCAAATCTCAAATGGAAACCCCCAGTTTTTCTTGCAAATTTGGATTTGTTACGTAAAATTAGCAACGCAAAAGAAATTTTTTCGAACTGTGTATAGATGGCGCTATAATTGGGAAAAACCATTTATCCTGATACCATAGATAAATTATAGAAACGGTCTAATATCTTACGAAATACACTTCCAAATGAGAAACCAAAAAACATATTTTTAATCTTTTTCGAAAACCTATCGAATAATACCAAACATGACCCTCCAACTCACCCCCTGGAGGTGGGGTGGGGGGTAACTTTAAAATCTTAAATCGCAACCCCCACTTTTTATTGCAGATTCGGTTTCGCCATAAAAAATTAAGCAACACTTATTCGAAACATTTTTTAAGATTTCTGATAGATGGCGCTAATAAATCGTATTTTTCCAATTAAAGCGCCATCTATTAACAATTCTAAAAACTGTTTCGAATGAATGTTGCTTAATTTTTCGTGACGGATCAGAATCTGTAATAAAAAGTGGGGGTTGCTGTTTAAGATTTTAAAGTTATCCCTAACCCCACCCGCAGGGGGTGGGTTGGAGGGTCACGTTTGGTGTTATTCAAAAGGTTTTTGAAAAAGATTAAAAATCTGTTTTTTAGTTTCTCATTTGGAAGTGTATTTCGTGAGATATTAGACCGTTTCTATAATTTACCTATGGTATCAGGATAAATCGTTTTTCCAAATTATACCGCCATCTATCCACAGTTGGAAAGAATGTCTTGAATAAAAGTTGCTTACTTTTACGTAACGAATTAAAATCTGCAAGAAAAACTGGGGGTTTCCATTTAAGATTTTAAAGTTACCCCCCACCTCACCTCCAGGGGGTGTAGTGGGGGTTGGTGTTTGGTGTCATTGGATATATTTTTGAAAATCATTGAACACGTATTTTTCAGTTTTTCGATCCGATGTTTAGTTCGCGAAATATTCGACAGTTCCACTACGTATAAAGATAACATAGCTATGGTAAGACGTAAGGTAAAATTATCGCAACCTATCAAGTATGAAACTGGCATTAGACAAGGAGATTCGCTGAGCCCATTAATATTTAATTTGATAATCGATGAAATCATAAAGAAAGTTAAAAAAGAAGAGGATATAGAATGGGAGAAAAGGAAATAAAGAAAATCTGCTACGCTGACGACGCACCAGCCGAAAATGAAGATGACCTACAAAGATTAATTAAAGAATTCGAAGACACGGCTCTCATAATATATAACATGGTGATCTTAACAGAGAAAACTAAATCGATAGTAATATCAGCGGAACCTAAACCATATAAATTGGTCGTAAATAACAAAATAATAGAACAAGTGATGGAATGGATGAGTGATGGTCAAGCTACGGAAAAGTGGAAGAAGGAGTAAAAAAACAAGTAAACATGGCGAACAGAGCAACAGGATGTCTCAACAACACAATCTGTAGAAACAAATACCTCACAATGGAAACGAAAACCAGGATATATACATCAACAATAAGACCGATAATTAAGTACACAGCGGAAACAAGAGCAGATACGGCGAAAACACAAAGACTGCTGGAAACAGCAGAAATGAAAGTCTAACGAAAAATAACAAAACAAACTCTAAGAGACATAGTAAGAAGTGAGGAAATACGAGCGAGATGTGGTACAGAATAAATAAACATGTGGACCAAAACAAAAAAATAGAATGGAAACAACACATAGAAACAATGACAGAAAATAGAATAGTACGAATAGCAAGAGACAAATCGCCAAATGGAAGAAGATCATTGGGACGACCGAGGAAAAGATGGTCAGACAATGTCAATTGAGGCTAAAAACCGAAGTAAAACTGGCATTAAGCCTATTTATAAAGTAGGAAGAAGAAGAAGAAGAATAAATACACATTAAATTTTCAAACTCGGTTCAGTCAGCTTTTTGTAAAATTTAAAAACGAAACTTTTATCTTCTATAATTTTTTTGATCTATCCTTGTGCGATCGGTACTCACCGGAGGGACCACAGACGTTCGGATACAATTGAGTGGCTCAGAGGCAAAGATGACTAAGGCCGCGTTCAGAGTGGACGAGCAAAGAGCAAAGAGCAAAGCGGAGAAATCAAACTCATACTGGGAAATGGAGGTACACAGAGTGCTAGCAAAGAGCAAAGCGGCGAAACCAAACAAGTTTGATTTCTCCGCTCGCACTATTTGGTCCATGTAGTGAGACCGCTCCCGTCTGAAAAAATTTTTGATTCGGTTTCTTTGTCAATTCCTATTCAAAAATGTCCCTTTAAACAAATCTAAAGAGCACCGGGCGGAATTTTTGGGCAGAAATTGTTTAAACAATTTTATCTACTCTATGTTATATTATGTGTAAGTTTTTAGTTTGTGAAAACTGTCATTCTAGATAGCAGTGCGTGAAGTGTTTAAAGTGAGCGTGAAGTAACAATGTATTTTAAATGGGACTTACTTTTTCGCACTGTTTTTAACACACTTTCATATAATCAAATATCCTTAACTTTGGCGTTGTCATGGTGATGACATAATGAGCAATAAATTACGACAAAAGTTTTTACAGTTTTGTGGTTTGAAAGAAGTTAGAATTTTTAAACGTCAAAGTTCTAAAAATTGTAGAATAGAAATGAATTCCAGTGACGAAGAGTTACAGTTTTTTTATTTGTTTATGGTAGAGTAGATAAAATATTGTATGAAACTGTGCGTGAAGTACTTTTTGCGAACTTACGCGATGTATAGCACTCGCTCCGCTGTCGCTCGTGCTCTAAATATCGCGTGCGTTCGCAAAAAACATACTTCACCATCATAAATAACTATTTTTAAACATATACAAAAGATCACGTTTTTTTGCTCCGGAACATATATTTTTAGATTTTTTGGGTTATTCTAAACAAAAAAGGTATCTTGTAATTTTTCCCAAAAATTAATAGTGTTCGAGTTATAGGCGATTTAAAATCTGAAAAATGCGAAAATACGCATTTTCGAGGCTTAAAAATTCATATTTCACTTAGTATTTTTGAGGTTGCCAGATACTTAAATTGATGATTAAACATTCAGCTTCGATTCTGAAGAGTGATCGCGTCTAACCTTAATTTATACCGTTGTTTTTTAATTGTTAAATATACGTGTTTATCCGATTTTTTTGCCGGTGCGGCGCGCTCTATTTCAAAAATCTCCTATTTCGTCCGAAAATTATTTTTTCTAGATTTTTTGGGACATTCTAAATAAAATAAGTTTCTTGACATTTTTCTCAAAAGTTAATAGTTTTAAAGTTATAAGTTAATAAAAAACTCATTTTTGGATTTTAAATCGCTTATAACTTTAAAACTGTTAACTTCTGAGAAAAATGTCAAAAAACTTATTTTATTCAGAAAATTCCAAAAAATCTAGAAAAAATAATTTCCGGAGGAAAATAGGAGATTTTTGAAATAGAGCGCGCCGCACCGGCAAAAAAATCAGATAAACACGCATATTTAACAATTAAAAAACAACGGTATAAATTAAGGTTAGACGCGATCACTCTTCAGAGTCTTGAAGCTCAATGTTTAAACTTCAATTTAAGTATCTGGCAACCTCAAAAATACTAATTTAAATATGAGCTTTTATGCCTCGAAAATGCGTATTTTCGCATTTTTCAGATTTTAAATTGCCTATAACTCGAAAACTATCAATTTCTGAGAACATTTACAAGATACCTTTGTTGTTTAGAATGACCCACAAAACTTAAAAATATATGTTCCAGAGCAAAAAACGTGATCTTTTGTATTTGTTTAAAAAAATTGTTTAAACAATTTCTGCCCAAAAATTCCGCCCGGCACCCTTCAGATTTGTTTAAAGGAAATTTTAAAATATTTTTAAATAGGAATCCACAAAGAGACCGAATCGGAAATTTTTTCAGACGGGAGCGGTCTCACTACATGGACTACTGTGAGAGTAACGAGCAAATATCCTACCGCTCCTATCCATACTGCCGAGTGGAAAAGAACTAAACTCTCGTCTAGCGTAACTACCCGCTATTAGCACTTCTTTGCTCTTTGCTCGTCCACTCTGAATGTGCACTTTTTGCTCTTTGCTCTTTGCTCTTTGCTCGTCCACTCTGAACGCGGCTTAAGCCACAAAGTGGAGTTTTTGAGATAAATCATGTCAAAGTTAAGTTGAAAAAAAAATACAATTTTTATGATAAAAAAATTGTAACACTTTATTTTTTTTAAGGAAACACATGTCTTAAAAACACACGTGTCTTAAAAACACATTCAAGGAAAAATCTTACTTAAGTTTTATTGTTCTAATTTTATGTTCAAAAAGAATAGGCACATTTGCCGTTACAAAAAAATATATTTCTAGATTAACTTGTGTGTTAAGCTATGTTTAGGCACATTTGCCATAAAGAAAACTAAAATAAGTAAATTGCCCAAAACAAAAATTAAGATAAACAGAAAGCAAATGTCCAACTTATTAGCTAAAAACATATTTTAGTGCGTATTTTTAATTTTCATGTATAATTGCTTCTTCTAAGCCCTCATCTAATGCTTCGGAACTGTCTTTCAATCCACAATAAAAGCTGTGGAACTTAGGCGGAATAAACTTAAGTAAGTCCATTAAATCCTTTTTCTTTTCTTTTGTAATTGCTCTTCCATTTGGATACAGAACATCTAGGTTGTGTATTACAGTAGATGATGATGGGCGGCCTTTGGTTTTCTTGCTTAAATCAACCTCATGAAACAAACCCATATCCTGTGCTGTATATTTTAGATAAATTTTTTTTGGTTCATTTTTAAGATATCTTATCTATTGGATTTTAAGCCATTAAAATTTTTCGCCAGTTATAGTAACTTTTCTATGTGTTATATTATTTTCAAGGGACTTGCTACTAAAAAACTCTAGTGAGTTCATTATTTGACCTGGAATTTTGGATTTCTTGTTTTGGCCGATTGAATTATGGAAACCCAATCAAAAATTGGATCAAAAATTCGATCATGGTGTTTTCTCTCCTTTTCAATCAACCCAAAATCTTGATCGGATGTGTTAAAACTATGTCCAGATACAAAAAATCTTTGTTCTATAACTTTTAGTGACGATTTACACTTTTGAAGGTAATTGCTTAACATTAAAGCCACCTTTCATCATGGATTCATCAGACTTCATCATGGATTCCCAAATTATACGTCCATAGTTGTCTCTTAAAATAAACTACACCTGTACTTAGCTCAGGAGTAGGAAGCGTTTTCTGAAGATCAAAGACTAAAACTTATATTTTTTGCTGTGATTCTTTTGCTTTAATTATATTCTGCTTTTTGTTTTCTTTAACAGCTTCTGCTTTTCTTTGGTGTAACTCCAATTTAACTTTTGCATCCTGTTTACGCTCTTCTGAACTATCAGATGATTTTATTTCAGTATTGAGACTGTCACACTTTTGACAAGTATCTTTATCTGGTGCATGAGAATGCAAATTAAACTTAGTGTTAAAAATTTTGCGAAACATAAACAGCGAGAGGGGTTTTCTTAAGTCTTCTGTGCATTTTTTTCATACTCTCGATATATGATCGACATGTTCCAAGTTGGTGAAAGATATTTTCTTTTTATGTTATTCCGTCGGGAGTAATGGGATTCGTATGCTGGGAACAGTTCAATGAAGCCACATAAATACTTCTCGTCTTCAATATCGGTTTTATTATGGGGTGTATGTTTACCTCTTGCATCTTGAAGAGGTGTCCCATGTTCTTGTTTTCGTGCTAAAGCTAATGAAATTTTTCCATCTGTAATGGAAACTGTGTCTTTAAAAAAGTTCTTACATACCACTTGGTCACAACCATTTTCATCCGTTCAAGTATATACACGAGTTTTAGACCTACGTGAAGTTGTATTTTTGGTATAAGTTCTCTTTTTGTCTTCTACTTTTATTTGCCCTTGAATAAAAGCATTTTTTATTGACCAGTTAAGCGAATAGTAATTTTTAAAGATACTTAGCTTTCGTTCGTTAGAAATTTTCATAGGGCACTTCATTTTGCACGAACCTGGTCCAACTACGAGTTCTTTGGCATTTTTACGTTTTCCTTCTTCCGTGACATATTCTTCTCCTCTCTCCCTGGCCATCTTCCTTTTATACCTTGCATGATTCTCAAGATTTCTTACTCTCTTTCTGGAATTTTGATGCGATTTGCCTTCTGGTTCATCTTTGTCTTCATTATTAGTGTTCAACAACTCATTTTTTGGGGTTTTCTCGCTCGATTTGCCATTATCCTCGTCTGGAACAATAAAAAATATATTACAAATAAGTTTGCGGCAAAGCAGCCTAAGCCACATTTGTTTATAAATGGGTATATTAAAGAATATATTGCTTGTTTTATATTTAAAAAGTAATAATATTGTAACTGTCTTACCTGAAGATTCGCCATTTGAAGAATTTGGATTATAATCGCTATCTAAATCGCTGAAATCGGATAAAAAAAGGCTCTGATGCGTCACTGCTCATGTTTACATTCGCCATATTTGTGTTGGTTAATCAGTTTTGCCGCAAGCTTGCTATGACATTTTGTTAGTGCGAAGACCAATTTATAGATGGGGACACCATACCAATAAAAATTTAGTTTAGGCTGATTCTGCACACGATTTCTACAGAAATTATAAGCAATTATTAAGCCTAACCTTGTAAAATAAATTTTTGGGGTTAGGCACCTTTGCCTCTGAGCCACTCAATTAGCGTCTCTTTGCAAAGACAATGACGTCGACTTTGCAAAGTAACAAGACACTTACTCAACACACACACTACACATTACACTAGTACCTAATTGGAAAAATCCACTGTACCATCTCCATGTCAATGGCCATTAGTTGTCGAGGCATTAGCTAAATAAAAAAAATTGAGCAATATCTCTCGGGTTAACGGCAAAATATGGGCGCAAAAAGCAAAAAGTTATTGCTACATCTATTTTAAAAACAAATTTTAAACAAAATATAAAAATTAATTTTTTTTGGCCCGGGTTGACATGGTTTTAGGTTCTTTGGATCTTTGGGCATAAAAAGGTCCTTTGTATTTTTTCACTTTTTCGAAGTTACTCGTTTTGGAGTTATAAATAAGAAACTGAAAAAAAAAAAACAAAAAATGACAATTTTCAAGGTTCAAAAATACAAGTAAAAAAATATTATTTTTGAAACTATGAAGTATCTAAATTCAACCTCAAAGCTTATTTTATCAGCTTTTGATAAGTAATTTTAGCTTGTTTCATTTTACAATATTGTTTTTTAGTTGTTAATGCAGCCTAATCGCCCGTCCTCTCATATGCGCTTCATTAACGATTAAAAGACAATGTTTTAGAATAAAACGTGTCAAACAATCTTATGCAAAGCAGATATAACAAGGTTTTAGCTTGAATGTTGGTACTTCGTGATTTTAAAAATTATATTTTTTACTTGTGTGTTTTGAACCTTGAAAACGGTAATTTTTCGTATTTTTTAATTTTAAATTAACTCAAAAACGATTAATTTTAGAGAAAAATTACAGAATACCTTTTTGTTCCCAATGATCCAAGGAACCTAAAATATTGTCTATTCGAACTGAAAAAAATTGATTTTTATAATTTGTTTAAACTGTTTTTTTTATAAATGTAGCAATAACTCCGAAAATATGGAATTTAGGTATAGGGAATATATCATGAAAAATAATCTACATTTCTTGAGGACTTCAAAACGCAAAAAATATATAGGGTGTTCCATTTGAAATAAGAAAGTCCATTAGATTTACAGAAAAACTGAAGATCTGAAAACAATGTAATTACCACTATAATATCAGTCGCATTAGAAAACCCCTACCCACCAAAATATATAAAATGCTTGTGTTTTTGTTCTTACATTAGTTATTAATCAGTTAATTTTTGTTATGTATTAATTTTGTTAAAACATTTTTTTTTGTTAAAACATTTTGCTAATGGACGCGCCAGTTGTTAAAAATTACATTTTGTAAAATTTAGAAAAAAATGCATTTTTTATTCGAATCGATTATTATTAACATGTTTTTAATGTAAGGTAATTGTGTTTTAGGAGCTGAGCCTTTGATAGAATATTTCGTTCCCAGAAGTATTAGCGAATTCGATCTGTCAGTTGCAGCAGAAGACACGCCCATCAGTAGCACCTTCCTTCCTCTCACCGTTCGAGTACCGCGAAAAATGTTCCCGAAGCAAAAAGAAAAAGTAGTAACGTTCGAGGACGAAATGGCATCTCGTCTGTGCAAAAACCCCGATCTTCAGGACGTCTTCATGTGACACAAAGGATAACAATTAGAAATTGGGGGTGGAGGTTCGAAGTCCAGTGATTCTGGTGGTGAATACATCACCAAATTAAGTGACTTAGCGGGGAAAACTAGCGAATTGAGTGAACTAAGTGCTGCTTTAAGCGACTTTAGCAATGCCAAAAAGGATATAAAATCGTTTAAAAATTTCAAGATATGCGAGGACTTGAAAAAGTGTGAGGAAGGTTGTTCTTGTAATGCCGAAGCTGATTGTGACATTTGTAAAGTGTTAGACTTCACTATGAAAAAGGACAAGTTATAGTCTTTGATAAAGTGATTATTAAAATTTATACGATTTTGAATATTTTGTATATAATGCAATATCTAATAAATCGAATCGACTAGCTGAACAAACAGGATGCTAAAGAATGAATGGCTCGATTTTTTTTTACAATTTTTTTACTTATATGTACAACAATAGTTTTCTATTCTTTAAATACGCCAATGAGAGCAAAAACAGGATATTACCTCCGAGTTGTATCCTCCTGCATGAATTTTAATGAAATTTTGGGAACAGCCTCTACTTATCTCCTAAGTCAAAGTCTACCCTATGCCTATGTGCGCTTTTATCTTGGGGGTGGTTCCCATCCCTTCTCGGGGGTGGAAATTTTTTTATCACAATAACCACGGAAGTGGCTAGAGAACCTTCTTCTTCTTCTTGTGCCACTCCTGTCGAAGATTGGAAATCATCAAGGCTACCCTGACCTTGTTTACAGCTGACCTAAAAAGTTTATTAGTGGTGCAGCCAAACCACTCCCTCAAATTCCGCAACCATGACATTCTTCTACGGTCTGGACTCCGTTTTCCTTCTATTTTTCCTTGCATTATATTTTGAAGTAATGCGTATTTGTGACCTCTCATCAGGTGACCCAAATATTCGAGTTTTCTTCCTTTTGTCGTTAACAAAATTTCTGGGCCTCTTCCTATCCTTCGTATTACTTCAAGGTTTGTGATTCTTTCAACCCAACTTATCTTCAGCATTCGACGGTAGCACCACATCTCGAAACTTTCAATATTTTTTATGTTGTTCTGTTTGAGAGTCCAGGCCTCTACACCGTATAATAGCGTGTTAAATACGTAGCCTCTTAGCATTCTTAATCGTAAAGGGATGCTTATATCTCTGTTGCAGGAAAATTTTCTCATCTTTATGAAGGTGGCCCTGGCAATTTCGATACGTCTTTTTATTTCATTGTTTTGGTCTCCAGTTTCGTTTATTAAAGTTCCCAAGTATTTGTAACTTGATACTTTTTCAATTTGAATGCCGGTTATACTAATATGTGCTGGTTCCCACATAACAATGATGTTCGTATCATGTTCTAAGCATATCCTACCAACATTCGTCGAAGTATATCCTTTTTAGTAAATGCGTAGTACAAGCATAGCATGTACCATAAAAAACATTCTAAATTTCATGTTCTTTGCATGTGCTTCAAAGAATATTCTTGCACCGAATATACTGAGCACATTCGTGTACCTAGTATCTCGGATTGTTCGTAAAAGTTTATTCTTAGAATATACCTTAATCGAATATTCTTAGTATATGCGTAAGTATATGCAAAAGTATATGCTTAACACATACTGGTATATACTTTTAAAATATCTTAAAAAGAATATACTGCATGTACCTATAGGAAGAAGAATAATGTTAGCCTATAGGTTATCAACTTAGTTAAGAATAATTAATAAAGTTATTAATTAAGGTATTTTGGTAGGTACTACTGAACTATATCTAATTCATTTTGTTTAAGCCGTTTTAATTGTATGGTAAAAAAGTTTAAAACTTAATTCTGTTGAAGAAAAATGAGAAATTCTCGTTTCATTTTCAACTGAAATGAATATAATATACCATGAGTATATTTAGGTATAATTTTATTTTTAACTACATTACATTCAGGTAAAGGTCCACAACCAAACAACGTGAAACGGGAATCCGGAAACGGCCATTCATTGTCATTCTGACCCTTGAATTTTGCATTGCATATTATACCTGCACAGCGGAAGGGGGTAGGTAACAAATAACAAAGGCAAAATATGAAAATAGTTTCCAGTACAGTTAGTTAGGCATTTGTGTCTACGCTGTTAGGACGAAGCGAAGACGAAGTATTTCTAGCTACAAGGATTAAAACATTTTTAAGAACATACATAAATAGCATTTTTATTTTGTTTGCCGGCAGCTTGAAGATAATAAATTCATATTGGTACTTCAATATTTCTTAAATACCTAGTAAGTAAAAGTATGTATATAGATACCTATAAATTTTAGTAATTTACATACATATTATATATATTTGGATATTATATAATATATAAGCAGCATTTTTATTTTGATGTGCACATAATAACTAAATATATTATTTATATTTTATATATACCTACTTACCCATATAATATTTATTATACATAGGTACCTATATCTTATATTTTATACTTACTTTTTACGTAATATTGTAGAATGTAATAACTAATTCTCATATGCAATTAGAATATGTAAATATAATATATTAGTAGAACCTAGGATGAGATTGGGTGATGTTGAAAACATACTTCTGAGAAATATATAGCACATCCTTGGAATATTCTTCCCATATTCTAAAAATATGTGCGATAGTACATTCTGAGTATATAAATAGAAGGTATATAGCACTTCTTTGGAATATTCTCCCCATATACTAAAAATGTGTGCGATAGTACATTCTAAGTATATAACTAGAAGGTATATAGCACTTCCTTGGAATATTCTTCCCATATACTAAAAATATGTGCGATAGTACATTCTAAGTATATAACTAGAAGGTATATAGCACTTCGTTGGAATATTATTCCTATATACTAAAAATATGTGCGATAGTACATTCTAAGTATATAAATAGAAGGTTTATAACACCTCCTTAGAAACTTCTAAAAAGTATGTTCTTGGTATATACTAAAAAGAAGTGCGGTAGTACATTCTAAGTATATACATAGAACGTTTATGTACTATAATGTAGTATATACTTAGTATCTTCTCTGCACATTCGCAATGGTAATTACGCATATTCTCAGTATATACTTTTTCTGAAAAGTATGTTCTATGAATCTACTAAGAACATGAAATTGTTATGTGGGTTGTGTCATAATTTTACTGAATAACATATATATTTGGTTTTTTTGATATTAATGTTTATGCCATAATTGTTGCAAGCAATATTTATGTTTGTAAGTAATCGTTGTAATTCTTCTTCTGTTCTTGCAACTAGTACAGTGTCGTCCGCGTATCGAATATTATTAAAAACCTCTCCATTGATTACAATTCCTTCATTTGCTTGCAAAAGGGCTTCCTGGCAGATGCTTTCACTATATGCATTAAAAAGCAGTGGTGACAAAATGCATCCCTGTTGTACTCCTCTACGTATTTCTATTGCTTTTGATATCTCATTTTCTATTTTGATGTTAGCTTTCTAATTCCAATATAAGTAGAGAATTATTCGCAGATCGTTATTATCTAAGTATGTCTTTTCTTTCAAGAATGTCTCTTAGCCTATAGTGGTGTACTCTGTCAAACGCTTTTTCAAAATCGATAAAACATGCATGTACTTCTTGATTAACGTCTTTAGGCATCATTTTTTCAATTATTGATCTATAACTCCGAAGATTTTAACTGGGCTGGACATTTAGCTAGAATGTCGGATAACAGATTGACACAGCGAATAATACACTGGAGACGAACACAAGAAGCATATCGAAGTAGAGGTTTTCCGCCAACGAGATGGTCAGATGACATAAAACGGATCGACAAAAATTGGATGCAAACAGCACAAAAGAGAAATACATGGAAAGGGAGATGAGGAAGACATATATCCAGCAGTGAATATATCAGGATTGAATGTTGACGATGATGATGATGATGACTAATGGACCACCTCTCGTCCCGTGTATTCTTTACAATTTACAACTTCCGTTTTTGAGTTTCACCGCTACGTCGCTCGGTTGGTTAGAAATGAATAATTTATCTTAAAGCAGGAACTTGTATTTTAATGCCAATATTATTTTTAGATAAGTCTGTACGTCTTTACGATATCATTGCTTTATCATCCTGTTTTTGTAGTCAGTTAATTCGTTTAAATGAAAGTATTAAGAAACTGCTCAAAGTTTACCTACTTTTGTACATTTTTATTTTAATGTGTATGAATACTACATATATATAGGAACTTGTACCAGAAGATTGTATTATAAATGTATAAAACACGGTTTTCTTTAAGTTGTTTTAAATGTAATATTCAAAATGAAGTAGGCATACGTTTCTACTGTTTGCTAAAGTATATAATATTTTGTGTTTAATACCACATTAATAATTATACCTCAAAATTTTATACAAGATCCAATGAAGTATCTACTTGTCTCGTAGAATGGCTTCCTTGGCAAAATAGGCCTAGATTCCGCGTACCAAAAAAAAGTTGATTAGTAGCATTCTGAAAATTTGTTAATAGTTTAACGGTGTCTAGTCGGACAAACTTTGATGTACGGGAACATTGGAACAGGAGAAGTCTTAATTCTGGAACAGATTGAAAATTTGGAACGTTAGATTACGAAAACGTCCCATGTATTTTGTCGGACAGAACATCCAATTGATTTGTTACCCTTTCATTAAACTCTCATGCAAAAATCACACTGCCATTACTAAACAACATGATTCCTGTCATTTGACATGTTCTTCGAGTTCCACTCATTAAAATGCCCAGTTAATGATAAACATTAGTCCGGTTTTTGCATGAGAGTTTAATGACATCGTAACAAATCAATTGGAAGTTCTGTCCGACAAAATACGTGGAACTTTTTCGTAGTCTGACGTTCCAAATTTTTAACCTGTTCCACAATTAAAACTTCCCCTGTTTCAGTGTTCCCATACATCAAAGTTTGTCCGACTAGACACCGTTAAGCTATTAACAAATTTTCAACTTGCTAATAATCAACTTTCTTTTGGTACGCTGGATCCACGTCTAAAAGTCGTTAGATTTTTACACGAGACACAAGAGGTTAAGTACTGAATGAATATATGTGGTAGCACAAACTCATTTCTGTTATTCTGTTATTTATATAAAACCTGGTACGTTGTTTTCATATTAACACGTTGACTGCTTCAGCATTTTAACAAGTCTGCCCTAAACTGATACATTTAGTTAATATTATATTACTACGATATATCTCGTTGGCGTCCTAGAAAAGAACGCAGTCTACGGCTTCTTATCTCGTAGTTGGCAGAAACTTTTTAATAAATAATGCAAAATGAGGCGAACGAGAAAACATTTCTTAAAACTAAATGCCGATTCAAATTAGACGCTCAGGCCACGCTCCACTCAAACTCCGCTCACGATCAGGAATTGTGTACACTATTCATATTAGGCGATCAGGTCGCGCTCAGGTCACGATCAAGAATTTTGTTATACTATTCAATTTGACGGGAGTCAGAAAATATACACGCTTCTTTGCACAAAAATTTGTTTAACATGTTTAAAGATTTTTCAAACAGTGATTTGGCTGTCATTGCTTTATGTTTGGATGAATAATAGCATCATCGGATCAATAAACAGCTAAGAATGTGGGTGCACAATATTTTAAAAACAAGGAAAATTGAAGGGGAGTTTTTTACTCTGTAGAGAGGTCTCTGTGACGATGAAACTAATTTTTTTCAATACTTTCGAATTACGAAATACCTATAAATTTAAATAAATTTTTAATAAAATTTCGGCCGACTTAATAAAACTGAATAGCACCTTTAGGGAGGCTATTACTCCAGTAGAGAAGTTAGCTGTATACTTAAGGTTACATAGTTAAAATTGTACCATAGAATGTACCGATGTGATTTCGTATTGACATAATCCATCAAGCTGCGAAAATTGTACCTTCACCTGACCGTTACTAATTCACACTATCCTCCCGCTTCACTACACGAGATCAGGCCACGATCAAACTATTCTCTCGGAGAAACCCATGGTCAAAATGGTCTATGAACTAGCAGCGTTTTCGAGAAACTATTTTAAGATAGCTGATTCTTTCATATATCGTTCGCTATGCTTCCTCGTACACCGTACCGGCCATCTGGCTGCTGATACAGATTGCGTTCATTACTGCGCAGTGTGCAGCACCCCTGTACAGGTAAATACAAAATCAGGGTAATTGATTAGTGTGATAAAGCTTAGTAGATCCTCTATAGTAATAGATACCAATAAAAGTTAATAACAAAACTTTGCCAACTTTAAGCTTCACATTACGAAATTAGTTAGAATGTTACAGGGTAGGTATTCGATATCATAGTGGCAGACCAAACTTATGTTTTTTTAAATGGAACACCCTATATTTTATTTTATATTCGAAATGCTGTTTATTTCTCCATCATAAAAATATAAAGGTTAGTTATGTTATACAGGGTATTTACAAAGTTATAACCAATGTTCTATGAAAATCGTAGTAAGTTCAGCTCCCTATATAAATAAAAATAAGCACAACAGCAATGGTTTATTGGTGCCATAGTTTTTTGTTAATTGTCAAAATTTATAAAAATGGTTGTATTGCTAATTTTCTTTATATCGAATACAGGATGAGTCAAAACGCAAGTACATTATTTTCTCAGTAATTTTGAATAAAGTCGGAAAAATTAAAGAATACCCATGAACGAACATATAAAACACGCTGTATTTTCCTGTCACCGTGTCACAAAGAAAATTGCCCAGCGCAAGAACATGTAATAATAATTATTACATATACTTGCGCTGGCCAATTTTTTGTGTGACACACGGTGACAGGAAAATACAGCGTGTTTTATATGTTCGTTCATGGGTATTCTTTCATTTTTCCTACTGTAGAACACCTTAATTAATAACTTGCTCTGAAAATGAAAATATCTCGAAAACTAACAAATTTAGGCATAGGGAATATTATACAAAAATTAAAGTACGGTAATAATACTTTTCGATGGTGATATAAAATACAGGGTGTTCCATTTAAAATTTCTGAGAAAAGAATGTATGTACTTGCATTTTGACTCACCCTGTATTCGATGTGAGGAAAATTAGCAATATCAACCATTTTTATAAATTTTGACAATCAACAAAAAAATATAGCGCCAAATACAGGGAGTGTTAAAAATGCAATTTTTAGCACTCCATACGAGCGTTAAAAATTCTACTTTAAGGCACTAGTGCTTTAAAATTTTTAAGGCACTGCAATTCGTATTGACCGTATAGACAATTTTGATGTAATGTCAAAAAAATATAAAAATCGAATGTCAGTCAAGTTCAAGTAAAAGTTTTTGTAGATATTGTCCTGTAATTACGTTTGTAGAAAAAATGTTGTATGATATGCGTGTTAAAAAGTACATTTTTAAGGCACTCATGTGAATTGCAGGACTCGCTTCGCTCATTCTGCAAACTTTCACATGCGTGCCTTAAACGTGTACTTTTAACACTTATATCATAAATAACTATTAAGACGAAACATTTTTTTGTCATTATTTTTAAACCACAAAAACAACTGGCAATTATAGTTCATATTTCTAATAATGTTTAAAAAGTTATGACAAAATAATTTTTCGTCTTACAATAATTTTAAATTCGATATGTTTACTTGTACAAATGGGCTGCGCAGTAATGAACGCAACCTGTATCAGCAGCCAGATGGCCGGAACGGTGTTCGAGAAAGCATAGGGAATAATATATTAAAGAACCAGTTGTCATAAAATAATTTTTTTCCGACGTTGCTAGCTCTTGGTCCAAAAGTGCTGGACGGAACTTGAGCGTCGTGTTTAGTGTGAATAGCATGATTAAGATGCGTGTAAGAATATAGACCTGGATCTCGCGTACCAAAAAAAAGTTGACTAGTAGCAAGCTGAAAATTTGTTAATAACTTAACGGTGTCTAGTAGGACAAACTTTGATGTATGGGAACACTGAAACAGGGGAAGTTTTAATTGTGGAACAGGTTAAAAATTTGGAAAGTCAGACTACGAAAACGTTCCATGTATTTTGTCAGACAGAACTTAAAATTGATTTGTTAGCATTTCATTAAACTCTCATGAAAAAATCGAACTGGTGTTTATCATGAACTGGGCATTTTAATGGGTGGAACACGAAGAACATATCAAATGACAAGAATCATGTTTTTTAGTAATGGCAGTGTGATTTTTGCATGAGAGTTTAATGAAAGGGTAACAAATAAATTTGATATTCTGTCCGACAAAATACATGGGACGTTTTCGTAATCTGACGTTGCAAATTTTTAAACTGTTTCACAATTAAAACTTCCCCTGTTCCAATTTTCCCGTACATCAAAGTTTGTCCGACTAGTAAGCTGTTAACAAATTTTTAGCTTACTTCCACTTCCACTTCGTTTTTTTGGCTTGCATACAAGTGCATCTGCCAGCACATTTCTTTCGTGTTGCAGTTAGTCTTGCTCTTAGCAATACTGCAGCACTCTAAAAACAAACAAGAAGATTCTGCGCTTTTTTTTTGACATGATAAGGTTATGTTTCGGCTAACGGATTTTAGTATTTTATTTCCTGTTTCTCTATTCCTAAATATTAAAATCATTGCTTTAGGCGTTCATAATATATATATAACACAAATTTATATGTATAGAAATAAACCTTGTGGTGAGAGACGTTAGTTTAAACAAATAGAACAACATAGGGATAAAACTCTTCTCGCTCCGGGGTAACGGCAGAGCTTTCACAACCCGAAATGTTACCTCGGTTAGACTAGAACCCAGGAAAGGATAGGATAAAGAAATATGGGACAATTGAGTTTGTATTTCACAAATTGACCTTGTTAATATTTAAACGAGTAATAATTAATTTTAGTTGATCAAAAGTTAGATTGCAAAGAATATCTTGTATATTGAAACTAACAGGGACTCCTAGTTTTTTTAGTTCATCTCTAAGATCAAACTGTGTACCTTTTCTTATGGGACATTGCAAAAGAATATGGTCTATATCCTACTCTGTTCCACATTCACAAAATGGATGATCTTTTATTTTTAGTCGATATAGATGTGAACCTGTACAACAGTGCCCTGTCCTCATCCTTATTATATTAGTCAGGTATCTTCGGTCTATATAGGGAAATTTTTTAAACCAGGGTTTATCTGGAAATGCGGGTTGAATTCCAGAATACCATCTCCCTTTAGTTTGTGTCTGTGATTTCCAGCATATGTCATGTTCCTTCCTTATTTTACTTTTCAGTATTGGCCAGACATCTGTGTAGTTTATTTTCATAATTTGTGGGACATTAAGTGCTCTCCCAATATTTGCCAACTTATCAGCATATTCATTTCCCTCTATTCCTGAATGACCGGGGATCCAGCACAATTTATATTTTTTGTTATCCGAGTTTGCCTCTACTAATAGCTGTTTCGTTTCTAATGTGGTATGATCATTATTTGCATTTATGCCAACTTCTGTTAGTTTCTGTATAGCACTTCTGGAATCGCTAAAGACAATACAATCAGTAATACCTCGATTCAGACATTCCTTTACTCCCTTGCCAATGGCCACTATTTCTGCTGTGCATATATTCAATGCTGATGGTAATCTAGATGAGTATGAATAGTTGATATTGGGAATGTATACACCGTAACCTGTCTCTGCTTCCTTAGCATTCCCATTTTTTGATGCATCAGTATAGATGAATAGGTAGTTTTCACTTAATTTCTCTGTTGCTGCTTTGAATATCATATTTTGATGATGATCTGACTTGCTGATTTTTAATTGCACTGTGGGAAGTCGTGTGTATTGTATGTCCATGTTGAACGAGAAGCAGGGTATCACATTTGCTGTGTGAATTATACTTTTGTATGGTTCTAGTTGGTCAAGTGCCTCCACTAGGTATGGTCTCTCTCTTTGTTTCCAATATCCTATATTATAAGTACACGCTTGTTTAATATCTTTGACTGCCTTTAAAATCGGATTATCTTGAATGCTGTACATTTTTGTCACAAATTTCGTTGCCAACCATTTTATTCGAAATTCTAGTGCCATCTCTGCAGTTTCTGCCAGCAATGCTGTTGTAGGAGTTGACTTCATGCATCCGAGGATAACCCTTAGAGCTTGAAATTGTACTGTATCTAGCTTACGCAAGGTGTTTTTGTTTGATGGTTTTATGAATATGCTGCCGAAGTCCAAATGGGATCTCACCAGACCATAATATACCAGTACTAAAGTGGCAGGGTCCCCACCCCACCAGACTTTCCCTATTGCCCTCATTACATTAATACCTTTAATAGCCTTACTTCTTATGTTTTCAATGTGGGGGTTCCAGTTAAGGTTTTCTGTGAGGGTGACTCCTAAATATTTAATTTCTTTTTTACGAGGGATGATATGCTGATCCATAACGATTTCTGGATATATGTATCTATTACTAGTTTTTGCAAACCATACTACTTCACTCTTGTTTACTGAAATAGAGAAGTTGTGTTTCGCTAGCCATTCATTTATGTCTGCAAGAATTAAATTTGATCCTGTTGCTACTTGGATTGGGTTGTGGTGTTTGTTTAGCAGGACTAGATCATCTGCATATGACAATAAAATGCATTCCTCTGGTATTATTTCATAAATCGAATGTATATAGATGTTAAATAGTAACGGACTGAGTGGTGATCCTTGTGCTAAACCTTGTGTTGTAAAGGCCGGACCTATGAGATTTTCTTCCTCATCTTTGACATATATTTTCCTGTTATGAAGAAGCTTGAATGTAAGGTTAGTTATTTCTATTGGGAGATTTAAATCTAACATTTTTTTATAAAGTACATAAATGTTTACATGGTCATAGGCGGCTTTTATATCTAGGAAAATTCCCAACACACTTTTATTGTCTGAGATAGCTGCCTGAATATAAGATGTAAGTAGATGTATATTGTACTAGCAAATCCACCGATTTGATCGGTGGAGCGTGTCAATAAACGAGGGTGAATATTAATTAGGTAATAGGGTGAATACTAATTAGGTAACGCCAACACCATTGGATTGGAATATTAATTAGGTGAACATCCGCTAGCGAGGGTGCATATTAATTAGGTAAGAGGGTGAATATTAAGTAGGTAACACCAACACTATTTGAGGAAAGGGAGGGGGAACATATGATATTATACTAGCAAAATGAGCAGGGTCAACGACCTAACCATCTGGTAGTCTACTGACATCCTAAAATAGGGAGGGGGAACATATGATATTGTAGTAGCAAAATGAGCAGGTCATCGACCTGGCGCATCTGGTGTGTCTAGACAACATCGAGAAGTAGAGGTAGTGGAAAGAGTAGGGGGAGGGTTATTGTGTATAAGAACCCGAGACGTGCAGACATGGATCATAATTCCAAAATGAGTGCTACATATCGAAACGTATTCCTGGGTGAACGCCGGTTTTACCTGAACCCATCGAACTCAAAATTTGTTTCTGTTTGCCTAGCACATGAATTAAATTTTGAACCGGTAGTTGTTATCAGTGGTAACAAACAAGATCGCGTTTTGTTTAGTGAACCCGAGTGGTTAAACTTTTTATCACATAAAAGTGTAATTGACAGTTTTATGGCAGGGAATCCACAACAATCGATTAATGATGGTAAAGTACAACTAGAGTTCATGCATCTACCCCACATGTCAGTTGTGAAAGTTACCAATGGTGAGTCACAGATAATTTTGGGTGCCAATTCCATTGTATCGCTGTGGACAACACTTCCAATAGTTAACTACCTTTTGGAAACTTTGAAAAAGGAAAACTTTATCAGCTCGTTAAAAATACTAAAGACGGGAGTTGATTCAAATAATCCTATTGAATCTGGGATGCAAATAATGGAACCAATAAAGAATATAAATAAAACAACTTATGGTATGGCGCTAGAGTTAATTCATAGATACCCAGAGCTACTCTATGATCAAATTTAATGAAAATGTTCGTATTCACTACATTGAATCAACTTGTTCCTGCAGAACAAGGTACTGGGAGTTTGTGGCTGCTGACAGAGTAAGATTTCAAAGTAGAATAAAAGAACTTGCTAAAATTATTAATCCTGTATTAGATGTAAGCCATAGAAATAAATATTTATATAAAAATTAAATATATTAATTTACCACACCCCTTCCACTACAGAAATAAATTATTTTATATGTATCAGCACATCTTTTAAAAACTAATAGTCACCATGTGTCTAGAAGACGAGTCAGACAAACTGAATAGTTTTTATGGAAGGTTATCCACATTTAAAAACTGGAGGGGGTTGGTTCCTTCGATTGAGTTAGCAGCATATGGATTTTACTATCTACAAAAAGAAGATATTGTAAGGTGCTTTTGGTGTCATGTAGAAATTTATCATTGGTTGTCTACTGATGATGTGTATAAAGAACACATCAAATTTAGTCCAAACTGTAGTTTTGCACAAATAATTCACTCCAAATTTCCGAAATACCAGATCACTAAAGAAATCCAAACCGAAAACAATCAACCAAATGGAAAAATTAATTTATATGTAAATGTGCTTTTTAGTGTGGTACATTTTGTGTTTTTGCTATTAAGTATCTACGCAAGTAGAAAAATATGATCCAATATGTAAAAATAAACAAAAACTGTGTGTATGTTGAATTATTTACGCAAGTGAAATAAAAATATTTTTTTGTAAAAAAGTTTTTATTTTAATATTATAATACATTATTTTTATTAATCCATGAATTATGAGTAGAATCCATCCCTAACCATTTTACAAACACCTTATTACCCTTTCTTTTCAATACCTTCTCGACTAAGTAGACATCAGGATGCTGGGTTTTCATTAATTCTTCACTGTAAAACGCCCCTTGAATTTCTTCTTTGCGTGAATCTTCTAGTAAGTAAGTCACTGGATTTGTCTGCTTGACTTTTCTTATTTTAAAAATCTCATTTGTCCAGTTGGGTAAATAACCCTTAGTAAACAAATTTCTATATCTCGAAATTCGGACGTAATCACCAACTTTGTATTTATTTTTTCGAGGGTCAATGATTTTAAGGTAAGTATATGCTGTTATATTCCTGGCATTCTTTTCATTAACTTTGCTAGGAATGGCACCTGTGGTTGAATGTTTAGTATTATTGTACTTTTTAACTATATCAGGAAGATTATTCACCCATTTGTAAGTACCTTGCAAGCTAAACTGCCTCCACAACATTGATTTTATTGTTCTGATGACTCTCTCAGCAATAGAGGCTTTTAAAGTCGAGAATGTGCTGTAGTGGTTAATACCACGTGACTTCAAGAGCTCATGAAACTGAGAATTGTAAAACTCTTTACCCAAATCTGTTTGAAGGTTTTTTGGTGTCTTCTTCATTTGATTTAAAATTTTTTCCATGGCTTTAGTAATTTCAGTCCCTGTTTTTCTTTTAACCGGTTCCGCCCATACAAATTTACTAAACGCATTAATTACAACGAGAATATATTGGTATCCACTATTTACTTTGGCATAAGGAATCATTATAGCTAAATCTGCTTGAATCAGATCGTTTAATCCTGTGATGATTACATGTCTCCGTCTAAAATTTTTTTTTGCCGGTTTATGCAGTTCGTGTACGACTTGTGATTTAATGTTTGACATCTTTTTCTAAAGGACAACGAAGAGTAATATAAACTACAAAAGTAGAATCTTTATCTAGTTTAAAAGAAATTGTATCACCTTTAAAAATCTTTACTCCTGGTAATTGCTCATATTTATACTCTGTATTAACTGATTTAGAGGTTATCATTACATTTCCACTTGAAACATTAATTTGCACTTGATCAACAATACCATTTAGTGTAAATTGGTATGAAGATAAACCACTTTCTAACATATAATATTGTTTGTTCAATTTTGTTTCTTTCGTTCCTTTGAAAGTTAACACACATTTACTATAGAAAGAAGAAGGATCACACACAAAATATAATGGTGATGGAGATAAATCAGGAGTTTGACAACTTTTTAAAAAATGACTTCCAAATCTATTCATAGGCATTACTGTATTATACCACCTTCTCGAAGTTCCTCAATTATAGATATAATTTCATTCACCACTCCGTCGTTTCCTGCAGCCAGTGATGCTAGGAGCAGTTGTAATCTTTCTATTAGTTCATTAAAATCATCAAAGTATTTATACTCTAATTGTTTGCCACTATATTTTTTGTAAAGTGCACCGCCTTTTTTATTCAATAATTCTTTAGCTACCTTTCGTGTTATTATTCCTGATATATTCCCAGGAAGCGAATTTAAACGAGTTCTAGGTGGTTGAGGTCTAGTCTCCAAAGCTGGTTTAATAATAAAATTATATTTATCCTTTATTTTTGATGGAATACTTTTTGTAGGTAATGCAGGATTATTGTTTCTATGTATCGCATTTGTTCTACGTAATATATCAACATACTCATTAACATCTTCTTTTTTAAACGATACGGGATTAGCTTTAAATAAAAGCTCGTATAAACCAGGTGTTCCGCGATATGTAACGTCGTTGATATTTAAGTCAGGTCCTTCAAAAGTAATTTGAGAATCTCCAATAGAAAATTTTTCAGTTTCAAGGTCGTGGTAAATTCCCAGGTCGTGATCGAAATTACCTTCAGTGTCTTCAATGTTAGCTTTAATATAATTCTTTGGTAAGGGTGAAGTATAATTTTCATAAAATTTTTTCATTACAGCTGGATTATTGATCATCTCAGTAAATTCTCTAAGTGTATCCTCAAAATACCGATTAATATCCTCATCCGTGGTATTTGCTTGTCCTTCCGACACAAAAGTTTCTTCTGGTTGTATTGTTACTTCCCTCGGAATAATAGATTCATTTCCAAAATTAGTAGGTGTTTTCGATTGTTCATAAATTACACTCTTATTTGGAGATGAATTTTCAGAAAATACACTCTTATTTGGAGATGAAAATGCTAAACGATAATTAGATTTTCGTATTTTATAGTCCTTTGGTGTGAGTGGTTCGTATTTAATATTTGGTTCTTGTTTAATAGATGGAACAGTATCGAGTTTGTGTAAAAGTTCATTAAGTGGTTGAGTAATTGGCTTATAGTTTTTTTCTAATGTAGACTGAGTTTGAGCTATATCCCTTTTTAAACTGCGATACTTTTTCTTTAATGCTTGTCGCGATAACAGCAGTTTTCGTGCAACTTTGGGATCCATTATGTATTCTAAACCACTTCTTTACGGCCTTATATACTTATCGAACCCACACCGATATCGTCCATTAGATTTGGGGGAGTCTTTATCAATGACAAGAAATCCATGTTTATCTTTCCAGCAGAATGAGCACAAATCCTTAAATTGTTGAAAAGTCATATCAATATTTACATGATCATCAAAGATATGTTTTAAATTCGTAAAGTCTTGGTGAAAAACTACAAGTAAATTAGAATTATCTCTAATTAATTGTTTTGGAATTGCACTGTAAGTTTGACACAGATAAAAACAATCCAAGTGCTTATGTCTTCCGTAACAATAATAATTTTGTATAATTTTTTGATCACATGACGGAATATCGTCAAAAATAACTACTGAATTTTCTTTAATATCATCAGGAGGTGGTACATTAACGGAATCATTATATTCTTCATACCCAATTTCGTTTATAGGCTCAATCAAGTTTCGCAAGTATATATACTTTGGTTGGTACAAAGATTTGGAATATAAATAAATATTTTCAAATCTAAGACCATTTGGATGTTCAATTAAAGACAATAATACGTTAGTCTTGCCACACCCACTTGGCCCAACAATTAGAACCCTTTTAAGCCCATTGAAAAGATAACTATGTTCTACCTGAAGCTCTTTGGTAATATCATCGTGGTTTGTAATGGGAAGAGAGAGTTGTTGTGGTTCAATCTTCATTGCGAAAATGAGTTTAAAACTTTGGGTATATATAGCCCAACACCTATATATATAAGAGGCAGACCATGAAAAAAAAGTTTCAACGAACTACTAAAAGAAAAGGACGTGGGTTATTAAACTCACTCATTAACAAGCTCCCTCTAGAACTACATCTTCCCGGATATTCATATTGTGGACCAGGAACTCGTTTACAACAGAGATTAGAGCGGGGGGATAAGGGAATCAATAAACTAGACGAGGTTTGTAAACAACACGATATTGAATACTCTAAACATAGTGATTTATCAACCAGACACGAAGCGGATAAAATCTTAGAAAACAAAGCGTGGAATATTGTGAAATCAAAAGACACCCCGTTTGGACAAAAAGCAGCCGCCTGGTTTATAACAACAGCTATGAAAGGAAAACGTAAGTTGGGAATGGGTCTTAAACGCAAAAAAGGCGGTTCTCTTCGGAAAAGGATAAATAAAAAAAAACGAATAATTAAAACACCTAAAAAGGGAGGATTTCTACCATTACTTATACCTTTATTAAGCGCACTCGGAGCCGTTGGAGGAATGGGTGCAGGAATTTACAAGGCTATCGGTGATGCGAAAGCTAATCGAATGAATCTTGAAGAACAAAAACGCCATAATTTAGCCATGGAACAAAAAGGCAAAGGATTGTATTTAAGACCGTATAAAGGGTATGGATTATACTTAAAACCGTATTCAAAAAACTAAACCTTCCTCATCACGCTTTAACAAATACAGATATAATAAAGTATGGTAAAACATTACCATATTTTAGAGGTGTATTTATGAGAGACATGCTACCTAAAAATATTCATAAAAACGAGTGTGGTGTTATAAATTTAGATTCAAAACGTGGTGAGGGTACACACTGGGTAGCCTATGCAAAATCTAAATCCCATATAATTTACTTTGATTCGTATGGGGATTTACCTCCACCACAAAATGTCATCAAATATTTTTTAAGTAATGGTGCTGTACAAATATATTACAACTATGATAAAATCCAAAACGATTCATACAAGTGCGGTCATTACTCATTAGATTTTCTATTCAACTACTATAAATAGCAAATAATGTTAATTGCTTGCGTAAAATGTCTTTAAACTTTACGCTTACTGGAAGCTCTTCAAATCTGAGCTATAATTTTAATCCTCCAATTTACCTCGACGATGAATTTGATTATGAAATTGGTCTAACCAGTTTCTATAGTTTTAATACTATTCCAAATGTTGATAAAAGCAATAACCTTTTTCTCTGGCATTTCAAAAATTTTACCCATAGCTACAAGTTACCTGAGGGGGCCTATGAGTTGGATGATATTATGAAGCTTATTCAAGAAAACATGAAAAAGATTGATAATGATGCGACTTTAGAAATTACTCCACAATTATCAACTTCAAAAGTTGTTATTAAGAGTAACCGAGAAATTTCTTTTCTCCCCGTAAATTCCATTGGACTATTATTTGGTTTTAAATCACGACAACTAGCTCCAAACCAAACACATGTTTCAGATAAACCCGTAGAAATATGGGGGGCAAACACCCTATGCGTTGATTGTAACATTGCTTCGGGATGCTATTTAAATGGGAATCCAGTTCACATCATCCATCAGTTCTTTCCGACAGTACCGATTGGGTATAAAATAGTGGATGCTCCTCAAAATATTTTGTATTATCCAGTTGGTATCAAGACAATCACCAACCTTACAGTAAAGATTATTAACCAAGCAGGTAAACTTATTAACTTTGGGGGAGAAGAGGTAACAGTAAATTTACATCTTAGAAAACGTATATAAATAATGGTTTTAGTTTTTTCCCACATACCAAAAACATATATAAAGAAATTACCTTCTAAAATAGTAACACCATCTATAAAAAAAACATATAAACGGAGATCACCTTCTAAAAAACCATCTATACCAAAAACATATAAAAGGAGATTACCTTCCAAAAAAATAACATCATCAAATCGCCACTTTCTGCAATCGTTGGGACTTAAAGTCTTAATATAATGGAAATTCTACATGTTACTGGTCAACCTTTCAATGACAACACTATTGAAGAGTATCAATTTCACACATATCAACCATACATCCCTGGAAAGTTAGGTTATAATGATGAAATACGTATTCCAATTCAAGATTTAGATGCATACACATATCCGGCAAATAGTTATCTCTATATCGAAGGTCAACTTCTTACCCATGATAATAAAGTCCCAACAAAACTAAAATTTATTAATAATGCTATAGCTTACTTGTTTCGTGAAATACGTTTTGAATTAAATGGGGTAGTAATTGACTCAGTACGTGATGTAGGCCTAGTATCAAGTATTAAAAACTACCTTAGTCTTAACGAAAACCAAAGCCTGCAATTGGAAAACTCGGGATGGTTTCCAAAAAGAGGTAGACTGGAAACTAATAATGAAGTCCCCAAAGACAGTGTGTTGGTGGATTCAAATGGAAACTTTAACGTATGTATACCTCTACGACTGCTATCAGGTTTCTTCGAAGATTTTACGAGAATCATAATGAATTTGAAAATGGAATTAATACTTATTAGATCAAATGATGATATTGATGCTGTAGTAAGCGAAGATGAAAGCGAACGACCAAAGATTGATATTAATAAATTATATTGGGAGGTTCCACATGTAACACCAAGTATACAAGAACAGTTACGACTTAATAAGATTTCACATACAAATCAAGAACTTCCTATTAAATTTCGCTCATGGCAAATGATTGAATATCCTGCTCTAAACAACTCTACCCGCCATACGTGGTCTGTGCGCACTAGTACGAAAATAGAAACACCTCGTCACATCATTGTTGCTTTCCAAAATAACAGAAAATCGAAATTAACAAAAGATATGAGCAAATTTGATCATTGCAATTTAAAAAATATTAAAGTGTTTTTAAATTCTGAAAGATATCCTTATAATGACCTACAAATAGATTTTAAAACAAATAGATTTGCGAAACTTTATGAAATGTTTGCTAATTTTCAAGAAAGTTATTATCACATGGTGCTGAATCAACCTATATTTAATCCACATGACTTCAAAATGATTGCCCCGCTTATACATATTGACTGCTCTCGTCAAAAAGAAATCATTCAATCGGGGTCTGTTGTGTTACGTATAGAATTTGAGACAGATGACCCAACAACCTCTGATATCTCTGCTTATTGTCTGATATTACACGAAAAAGAATTTACGTATAATCCCTTAACTAAAATAGTAAAACAATTATAAAACTAAATATTTATATTATGCTGGACAAGTTAAGGTATATGTACATAATGAAGTCATGAGGCTATGACATTATATGGGGAACCCTCTCATGCGCATGAGTCAAAATAGGTTTATAAATATAGGTTAGACACCATACAAAGACAGACTTTAACATGCACCTAATAATAGATGTACAAGGTTTTAATACCGAGAAAAATAAATTTATCGCAAAAGAGTTGGCCACTTATGATGGTCAAAAAATTAGTCATCATTTCTTCAAACCACCATATCCAATGAGGTTGCTGAATCCAGAGTTTCATAAACAAGCTGTATGGTTAATGAATAATTATCATGGTCTTAACTGGGATCATGGATTTACCCCGGTACATCAAGTTCATAATATTATCCAATGCTTGACAAGTAATGTCGATATCGTCTATGTTAAAGGAAGAGAAAAGTCTCAGTATATAAAAAAGTATAG
Source organism: Diabrotica virgifera virgifera (assembly GCF_917563875.1). Classification (NCBI taxonomy): domain Eukaryota; kingdom Metazoa; phylum Arthropoda; class Insecta; order Coleoptera; family Chrysomelidae; genus Diabrotica; species Diabrotica virgifera. Next base: position 165,591,361 of record NC_065449.1, on the reverse strand, counting down.
TTTAGCTCCAGTTGTGGAATTTGATGAACAACCAGGTTTGGAAAAAATGGAGCCTAAATGTCCTTACCATTTAAATAATAATAGTGTATGTGCGTTATCTAACGTATTTTATTTGTATGATACTTTTATGATGCAATAAAGATTTTTTTTACATTTTTGTTTTATTAATAAAAAACCTTAATAAAAAATAGTACTTTATTTAACCGATATAATTGTTATATAAATTTTCCATTGCAAATCTGCATAAACGACAACTGGATTGAGCAGGAGCTAATCCTTCTTCTTCTGTTCTCCATTCGGGACGATTGAAATGAACAAAACACGGAAGTCGAGTTCGAATTTCAAAATCTTGCACAAATTTCTGGGGTAGGAGATGCCAAGACTGAAGTAGTTCATATGGATCTACAAATTTTCTAATGTATGGTATGGTAAAGTTTTGTAGTTCTGCTTCTGTAAACAGGTATAAAGGTTTTTGCGGGTGTTGATTCATCACAATTCTTTTCTGGCAACATTCCATTATTGTTAAAACGATTAATGTTTTTAAACACCAAATCTATCCACTTTTGCTCCTCGATTGCAGAAACAAAAAATAGTCTATTTTCTTCTTCAGGAGGATAAACTCTTCCACTACGCAAACGCATCACTTATACTAAGTCGTGAAAAGTTTTTAAACATATATTCCTTATCTTTATATTTTCTTATTAACTGGTTAATACTCTTCTCTAACTGTTTAATATTTCTTGTTTTTTCATAAACTAAAATATCACGTTTTATTCTGTTAATACCTTTACTAAATTGTTCAACACGTTCACGAAGCCTTCTTGAGCACATACTGTTTACATTATCGATGTTTCTATACTCTTATATCCTCCCTTCTCTCATTGACACCAGTTGCAAATGTGTGGGTCACTATCCCCCACTCCTAGATTTTACCAGACATGCGAGACGTGATCAGCTTGCGTGACTCATTCCCTTTGAAACTTGTTAAGCTACATCATAAACCAGATCGTTGTAAGCCACGTGAAACCACGCGTTGTGTTCAAATATGTCACACAAATATGTGGATAATTTTAACGATCTATTTAACTATAGTGATGATGAGTGGGAAACGAGGCCCCCTATTTATTGTGTACGACAAAAGCTTTGTCTTATTTGTCGTAAAATGTGTGGAACTAAACTTATTCCAAGAAGCTTAATATTTAAAGGATGGAAATTGGTGTTTGAATTTTGTGTATTTTGTAGTGAGACTAGACCTATGGGGTTATCTCATCGAAACGTAGGTTATCGTGATGGGTTAATGGAATCTCCACCATATACATGTGACTCCCCACGCCCAAAGTTAGATTTACTATAAATAGATGATAAAATCTTGGTAGAGATTATTAAGATGGTATCATTAGACTTTATTGTTTTACAAGCAATTCTGCGAAATCTGCTTTTAATTCAGCAACCCATCAATGTTAGAGAAGTTTTTGTGTGCTTTGACAGTAATGGTACACTAAATGAAACATGGCCTGAGACATGGTCAAGAATGAAATCATATCCGGGAAACAATTTTTTACCAACTTTACAAGCTGAAATACCATTAAATAGCACTAAATATAAATTGCGTTTTAGACATATGAGTGGTAGAAGCAGTGACTCCAAATGGCTAGAACTTTATAATGAAAGACCTAGAAAGGATACAGTCATATCTCCAATATTTTATTATATAGCTTTATGTTCGACTTTTTCAATAATTATGGTATTAATAGAATTGTGTAAGGTTTTAAATAAAAAAATATGTTGATATACATGTGTTTTATTAATACATAAAAATATACAATTTACAAGTTTTACAAGTATGAATCATATTGAAAAGAATCGACTTGAAACAATTCTTCAAGAGGAATCTTTTCTAAATCGACCAATTCCGGGGTGTGTAGCAGCTCATTCCCAAACCTAATCAGCTCATCTATAGTACCATTATGTGGACTAATTAAAAAATGCCCCCACGCAAGAGTTTTTACGTCACCGTTTATTACACAGCGTTTGTCATCCTTAGAAGATAGTGCCACTTTATTCCTAAGTTCCGTATATATGGTATGTAAATTAGACACGAATACATACATTTTTCTAAAGATTACACCACCTTTTTTCACTAATAGTACATAATCACTCTTTTGCAACTGTGTTTTGGTTACATGTTTTGAAACTCCTTTTGCTTTTTTTATTATTGTATTTGCTTCTATGCAATAAGCTTTAGCACCTGTACCATAGAAACATTTAATGGGTACAGATGCAAATTCATCTTTCATTTTTCCTAGTATTGATGGTGTTTTCGGTATCCTGTGAATATTATCAGTTGGATAGTTGGAGGTGTCGAAATGTTCTAAATTTCTCTTCATATCCTCATAGAAATTGGGGGTAAATATCTCCATAATCAGGGAGTCTGTGTCTGTGTATAACAAGTTTGCGGCTTCACCATATTTCTTTTTGATATGTCCATAATAAAAATCATATATCACTGTTTTTGATAAATCTAAAATTGTGAAACCAACATAGAGAGGCTTGTCATAAACTATTTTGGTTTTACCCAAATGTATTGCCACCAAATTCTCATTAAAAACGGAACAAGACTTGAATTCTGGTTTAGAGATAAGTACCCTAGCTCCCAACGAATTTGTTTTTGTTTCCCAGCGGGTGCACAGGCGGATATCTCTTCTTTTTTCAACGTTCTCTAGGGTTTTACCGAATATCGCATTAACCAGAAGCTTAAAAAGATCCCGTTCAAACTCGTTTTTGGCCTTGTTTCTAAGTGATGTGTTTAGGTCAATATATTTTTTTAACCATGGTGATTGCGAAAACTCTAGTATACGATGAATCCTTTTTAGTACCAGACCATACCTAAGACACTGCTTAAGATTGCGATAATGGATAATGTATTTAGTTTTATTGTTGAAATTTGGGATAAGTTTAGGACATTTGCTTCCTGGAGGTACCATGCTCTCGGGGCAGAATGGTAAATCATTATGTAAAGAATGTAAATGAGCTGGATATTCCAAATCCACTTCCAACACATACCCTTTATCCGCATCATCCTCCACCACAAAACAGTTGAAGTTTTCAACATCGGTTACCCATTTAAAATTTCCATATGGAAGATATTGACACATGGCTGCACCATATAAATTTGTGGCATCTAGATACATGATGTAAGACTTGGGATGTTGTGGATCATAGTTGGGTACATATTGATTATTTGCCACGGCTTCTCGTTTGCTACATTGTGCCACACCTCCTCTTACTCCTTTCTTTAAAAAGTGTACCATGTCCACATCTGTAAGAAGCTCTAGTTCAATTTCGGTATATCTTAACATAGCATCCCAACTTAATGCAGGAGCAGTTATGTAGTGACAAGGATCCAAATTGTATTCTTTATGACATATTTTTCTAAAATTTTCAAACACATCAGCCAATAATAAGACATCTGATACTAAGTACACCATAGCATAGTCACTCATAGATTTACAATCAAATGTGTTCCATACATCAATTGCTCTTGCATAATCTTCATCAGAAATGTGTTTATTAGTTAGATTATTGTAGAAATTTTCTTTAGGTGGTAGTGTTTTTTCTTTAAGTCTACCAAATCCATCCATATATGAATAAGGAAAGACACCCTTGTGTCTCACAAGTTCAAAGTGTTTAGTATTTGGAAAATACTTTCTAATTTCTGTACACTGCTCCGAATTTAAGGTTGTGCTCAGAATATCCAAAGATTTTGCCAAAAATCTGTATGAATCAACAAATTTTAGAGTTATGTATTTATCTAGGCCATTTTTCGACTCTTCTACCAGAATTCTTTTAGAAATTGTGATATATTTTTCTTTCGTCTGTGCAATTACTGAAACTTTTTCACCAGTTGTTGAAAGCTCTTTAATAAAAAGATGACAATCATAATTACTCATGTTGTGAAAGAACACGGGTATTGTATTTGAGAGTTTGTTATTTATATTACAGGAGTTATGGCTGGGTCCAAGATATAATGAATTGAGATGGTGATGATCTTTCACCTTACGATTGAAAGGATTAAATGGCTTTCCACACAAGTAACACTCGGTAGCAGTCTCATGTTTTTCAATTTCTTCTTTTGTTAACGGTGTCATTGGTTTAATATGTTTAAGGTGATTGTTATATAGTTCATGTACTAAATCATCCAATTTCTGTATAAACACTTTGGGAGCATCCTGTCCTTCATATTTTATTAGTTTAGAAAGTGAATCATCATAGTTGCATTTAAGGTAAAATGCAAACGAATATGCTTGGTGTTCAGCAGTTTTAACGGAATATGAATTTCCATTGAAAGGTTCAGCATGGTCTATGGGTTTTAGCAAACTTTCAAAATCAGCATAGATCACAAATGGCACAGGTAACATTTTTTGGATATTTATAAATTTTAGTATATTTTCTGGCACCATTTCACCAAACTTATTGATTTTAGGTTTAGTTGTGGGAAGTTCTGTGTAAATATGAGAACAGTCGTTATTTTGGTGATTATCGAGCTTTTCTTCGCAAACAAAGAATTGTAGACATCCATCACATAAGTATACTTTGTGACGGTCTTTTGTTTTTTGACTTCTTACAAGTCTCGACATATCTAGAATCAGACAATAATGACTTTGTTTATCATTTGTTATAAGCAGAAGGTTCACGTGAGTGGCATGGCGATTACTTGTAAAATGCAATGGTCCAACTATTTCATATTGCCTTTTATTATTTACGAAGTTGGATTCTAGCCCATAAACATTTACTGAAATATTATTGAGGGTCTCAAACTTTTTAATGTCTTTTAGTTTCATCGGAAAGTCAATTCCTTCAAAATTCAACAAAGTATCATATGGTGGATATGATTCTGGTTTGGTTGGGTTGCCACTAGCAGGAAAAATAGCTGCAATAATACTCCATGCAAAACACTTATTATCTTTGTTTTCGATATTTAAAATAGCGTGTTTTCGTACTATAGGTATTGGGAGACGAATATATGTTGATGCGGAAATACTACTATATTTGTTTATGTTAACATCTAAAAACATTATTTCCTGCAATACCCAATTTGAATCTTTCTCTTGAAATTCTGATGCTTGCGTCATCAGTTCTTCCTTAAAATCATCAAATACTTCATCCAGTTCAGTGCTGATAGTTATAATTTTATTACATGTGTTCATGGACTTGATATCTGATAGGTTAGTGTCAGGTTTTAGATAAATACCAAATATTTCAAAATTTACCTTTATGCTATTGTGCTGATGTAAATATTCACTCAAAATGTTCAAAACTTTGGGTTTAACATCGTTTAAAAATCCATGATAATCCAGTTTTTTATCACTACTAAAACGATAAGATGCGATTCTGTTTTTAAACGCGTGTGACAATTTCGAAACAGTTCCATCAATCACTTCCACTCCAAGTGGTCTTAATCTTTTTTTGGGAATATAATAATCCCCATTCTTATCACTATCCACATTTCCGTATTTGCATTTTTTTAAATGTCGCGATAGGTTATCCGAACGCGAATACGATTTGTCACACCTGCTGCACGTATTCATGATTCGTGATAAACTACCGAGGAGCTCCACTAATTTGCCTTAAATAGGATGTTACAAGACCACTGCCCTCACACCTTGTTATTTTTAGAGCCCCCCCCCCCTCTTCATTATACCGGATATTCTCCAGACAAACCGGATACTCTGTTTGTTGATGCGTGAACTACGGGTGCCCTGATTGTTGATGCTTGAAGACCACTGCCCTCACACCATGTTACTTTTAGAGCCCAAGTTCATTATTATACCGGATATTCTCCAGACAAACCGGATACCCTGCTTGTTGATATGTGAACTACGGGCGCTCTGATTGTTGATGTTTGAACTATTTTTAGATGTGAAAAGCAGATGGTTATAACCCCATCCACTGATACATGTCAGACCCCCTCTATCCCTTCTACTTGAAAATACTATGCCAGACCCCCTCTATCTATACTACTTGATAAATATAAATTAATGTTTGTTTGCATTTATTTAGTTATAATTTTTGTAGTAACAGCAACAAAACCTTGAAATTCCAATGGACGACGTGTTAGTAAATCCCTTAGATATCATAGCACCGAGTAACGATGAAAACCTCGAAATTCCCATGGGTGAAGAAAGTGATAGTGACACTAACGACAGTTTTGTTTTTTCGCTATCTACCGAAACTGTATCAGACCTCGAAGACTGTGAAATCCTAGATATGGATTCTCAAGAAGTCGATACCAAAATATTACAAGTGAATGATGTCAACAACACGCGATTTTTATCCTACGAATGCAGACAGACAGTATGTATGACCCAATGTTATTATGCTGTAGACAATCACACTTTGTGCCCATCGTGCTTTTTTGAGACTCTTCGTGGAATACCACCATACGTTCCTTCTATCCATGTTACTGAACATTCAACTGGGAATTTGAGTGACATTAGTGCACATATTTGCACGTGTTGTAATAATAATTTGTTCATTTATTGTTTAACTACATATTGTATTGTTTGCAATAATAAAAATCTACAATAATAAATAGGTTTTTATTTTACCCCTCCTTTTCAATATATATAGCATATGCTTTTTAATGATCAATTTAGAAATAATTTTTATAATAAACCAAGATTTTAAGAAATCTTTTCATAAATGACTTGGAAAATTAATTTTTTTCATGTGTTAGTAAAAAACTACCCTCCTTTATATCGAATTTAAAAAATGAGCTATATATATTTTTGAATTGTTCATTTTTTTCCTTTTCATTGATATATAACAATATTATATTGTTTTATGCTAAAATTCACTGTAAGGTAGCCCTGTTTCCAATAGTAAAATAATAAAAATAATATTAGTTTTAGAAAGATATTTCTTTTTAAAACAATAATTAAAAAAATCTTTTCTTAATTTTCATAACTAACGTGGAAAATTAATATTTAAATCAATAAATACTTTAGCTAAAAATTTTTATGGAGTACGCTCATGGCATTTATACACACCATCGGCTTTCGTTCAACCATGCTGTGTTTTTTACTTTAGCGGAGACAAACGTTCCTTCCCGCATCTAGCAAACAATTTACAACTATGGTGAGTGAAAGCCGATCGGTATATGGTAGATACACTTTTACGTTTAATTGTGATCGTGAATATTTATTTAGGGGTATATGATTATTATTTTATCAGAGGTTATTATTTTGTAAAAGTCACTCTTTGCTTTAAAAAATTTTTGGTTTTGCAACTTTTTTTGGGTTATGTTTTATGATAAAATTCACTGTAAGGTAGCCCTGTTTCCAATAGTCAAATAATAAAAATAATATTAGTTTTAGAAAGATATTTCTTTTTAAAACTTTAAGACAAAAAATCTTTTCTTAATTTTCATAAATGACTTGGAAAATTAATTTTATTCATGTGTTATTAAAAAAACTACCCGTTTGTATTGAAATTAAAAATGAGCTATATATATTTTTGAATTGTTCATTTTTTTCCCTTTTCATTGATATATAACAATATTATATTGTTTTATGATAAAATTCCCTGTAAGGTAGCCCTGTTTCCAATAGTCAAATAATAAAAATAATATTAGTTTTAGAAAGATATTTCTTTTTAAAACTTTAAGACAAAAAATCTTTTCTTAATTTTCATAAATGACTTGGAAAATTAATTTTATTTATGTGTTAGTAAAAAAACTACCCCTTTGTATTGAATTTAAAAATGAGCTATATATATATTTTTGAATTGTTCATTTTTTTCCCTTTTCATTGATATATAACAATATTATATTGTTTTATGATAAAATTCCCTGTAAGGTAGCCCTGTTTCCAATAGTCAAATAATAAAAATAATATTAGTTTTAGAAAGATATTTCTTTTTAAAACTTTAAGGCAAAAAATCTTTTCTTAATTTTCATAAATGACTTGGAAAATTAATATTTAAATCATAAGATCCTTTGACTAAAAATTTTATTAAGTACTCTCATGGCGTTTTCATTCACTATCGAGAATCGGTTTTTGCTCAACTATGCTGGGTTTTTACGTTAGCGGGCCGAATGTATCTTCTCCGCATAATGCAAAAAATTTACAGGTGTGGTGAGTAAAAGCCGATCGGTATATGGTAGCTACACTTTTACGTTTAATTGTGGTCATGAATATTTATTCAGAGGTATATGATTATTATTTTATAAAGAGGTTATTATTTTGCAAAAAGTCACTCTTTGCTTTAAAGAAATTTTTGGTCTACTCATTTTTGGGTTAAAAAATACCTGAAAAATTATTTCCTTTCGGGAAATTTTTTTTTGAAAGTCAGGTGTGAGTTAATTTTTCCGAAATGTAAGTAAAATTTATATTTTAGAATATATGTTTGTTTAAATATTTAAATTAATAATAAAATTTTATTATTTCAAATAGTTAAAAAACAACAAAGAAAGCTCGGGTGTGGGTTAAGAAAATAACTGAAATATTATCTACACTTTTTATTTTATTAAGATTACCATATAGTTTTCGGACATATATCCCGAAGGAAAAATTTTCATTTTAGAATAATATGTGTGTTTACCTATTTAAACCAATAACACAATGTTATTAATTTAGATAGTTCCAACAAAGAAAAGTCAGGTGTGGGTTAAGAAAAGAACTGAAATATTATTTAAACTTTTTATTTTATTAAGATTACCTTGTTGTTTTTACATATCACAAAATGAAAGTTAGACAATACAAACAATACAAATGCTTTTTAAACACTCCCGTACTAGTTTTGTTCACTATGGCCATTTTAAAACACGATGTTTTTTATCACTTTTCGTAATCCAAACCGACGGTGCATTTTGTTCTCGCGTCTGATTTTTAAAACCGACTTTTAAAGCAGCCCCCCCGTACACATATTAGTTTTTGTTCACTTGTCATGTTTTAAGATTTTTTTTCATTTTCGTAATCCAAGCCGACGGCGAATTTTGTTGCGAATGTTTTATGCGCTCCCGTACTATTTTTTATTCACTTATGTTTTAAGAGTTTTTTTCATTTTCGTAATCCAAGCCGACGGCGCATTTTGTTGCGAATGTTTTATACACTCCCGTACTATTTTTTATTCACTTATGTTTTAAGAGTTTTTTTCATTTTCGTAATCCAAGCCGACGGCGCATTTTGTTGCGAATGTTTTATACACTCCCGTACTATTTTTTATTCACTTATGTTTTAAGAGTTTTTTTCATTTTCGTAATCCAAGCCGACGGCGCATTTTGTTGCGAATGTTTTATACACTCCCGTACTATTTTTTATTCACTTATGTTTTTTTTTTCATTTTCGTAATCCAAGCCGACGGCGCATTTTGTTGCGAATGTTTTATACACTCCCGTACTATTTTTTATTCACTTATGTTTTAAGAGTTTTTTTCATTTTCGTAATCCAAGCCGACGGTGAACACTCCACAACTACGGTTTAAGCTGTTTTCTATGTCTACTAGTCCACATCAGGTGACATTTTTAAATGATTTATAATTTTACGACCGAAAGCTTAGGTACGTGAAAACAAGAAGATGATATTAGTAAAACTACTTGGATAGTACCTACGGTTTTATAGCTTAATGGAATGGGTATGGAATTTTAAAATCCCTGCTTTGATCATGAGCAGGTGACCAGCCAATGAAATGTATGCAGCACGCCCCACCTAGTGTGTTTTAAAGTACCAATCTTTACAAATACATGTGATATCCAACTAAATCTTAAATCGTGGTTGGGTACTTTTAATTTATGCAATTATAAAATACAATGTAGTGAAACACACGTATTTTTTAATTATTACTGTTCGCATGCATGAGGTTTTATTTTATTCCCCTTTGTCTTCGATACTCACTATATGTCTGCATGTGTAACTACGTCGATTAAGAGGGAAATATTTCTTAATTTATTCACCCACGTCTTTTACCACCGTTCAGCGAGCATTAACAAGTCACAATACTTTATGGAATTCCGGTAGCTGCTTTTTGCATGTTACAAAAATCTTGGTTAATAATCAACAAAGAATAGTTTATGAAGAATTGCTACGTGTGCATTCGACTGTTATTTCAGATCTTGAGATATGTGCTCATGCAAGGAACAGTCAAGAATATATTTTTAAATACACATTGGCTTACTTTTAATAAAACACTTTATATATCAGGTTGGTGTTAGAGAATCATGGATGAATTTTTTCTAATTGGTCATGGTCACTGATTTTTGTTAATGTGAATTCCTTTGCTAATCATATAGTGTTGGCGTCACCTAATTAGTATTCACCCTATTACCTAATTAATATTCACCCTCGTTCATTGACTCACTCCTCCGATTTGCAGGAAGGAATACTCACTACTGATGTAAGAAAAGCAATATTAGTCTGGATTCCCATACCTTTTCTAAACCCTGATTGGAAGCTGTTGAATGTATGGTTATTTTCCAATATCCATTCCAGTCTGTTTTTAATAAAGTGTTGCATTATTTTGCCTACACATGATGAGAGGGCTATGGCTCTATAACTATCTACGAGTTGCGGATTTCTGATAGGTTTGAGAAACGGGAGTATTATTTGTGTTCTCCAGCTCTCAGGAATCTCTTTTCCCTCCAGTGCCTTATTGTACATATGAAGTAAGCTTTTTAAGGCTGTCTCTGGTAAATATTTAATCATTGAATAAGTGATTGCATCAATGCCCGTTGCTGTGTCCTTTTTATTGTTTATACCTTGTTTCAGTTCACTCATGGAGAAAGGATTCTGAATGCTGTTGTTTGCCACTATCGTAAATTCTGGATCTATGTTGCATACTGATAGATTTGTTAAGATACTTTCACTGATTTGTGTGTTGGGTAGTTGTTTTTTATACCCCTGTGTTGTGAATTATAGAATTTTTTAACTGTACTCCATACGTAGCTCATATCGGAGTTTCTGTTCAGCGTTGCACAGAACTTTCTAAAACTGTCTCTTTTTTTCTCCCTTAGAAACTTTTTTGTTGCTGCAATCGTTTTTTTTTTGGCATGGACATAGTTTTCAACTGTGAATTGTGTCTTGAGCCTTAATATTGCTTCTTTTCTGTCTCTTATTTTTTGTGAGCATTCCTGATCCCACCAGATCCATCCTATTTTTCTCTTTGTTCGATTTTTCATTGGAATAGTAATATTGGCTGCCCTCTCCATTGTTTGAATTAACTCTCCATATTCCAGTTGTTCTATATTTGATGTTCGGTTTATTATTTCCTGGTACTCTTCCCAGTTGGCTCTTTTATAATTTTTCATTCCCCGATTGATGTTTTCCGGATTAATGTTTATAGAATTTTGTATAACTAGTTTTATGGGGTAGTGATCACTGAAGCCCAGGTCGTTTATCACTGACCAATCACATTTGTGGGCTTGATTACTGGAGGTCATCGTCAGGTCTACTGCACTTCTCCTTTGTCCTGGTCTGGTTAGTCTTGTTGGAGTTCTTGTATATTTGTTACCACTTGTATCAGATATTTCACATCCCCAAGCAACATGATGGTCATTGAAATCTCCCAAAATGATAATCGGTCCTTGTAGCACCTTAATTAGGTTAGATAGTTTGTTTTTTGTTATTTTATTGGTGGGATGAGAGTATATATTTACTATATTATATTTTTGAATTTTAATTATTATTATTCTAAATTTGTTGGTTTCTAGGTTATTTCCACATTTTAAAATTTCGTACTTTAGATTTTTTTAATTAGTGTTGCTATACTAGTACCTTCATTCATATCATTTCTGACTATATTATAGGTTTTAATGTTAAATTTATGTACCGGTTTTAAAAAGGTTTCATTGAGTAAAATGACATCTGGTTCCTCATCTCTGATTAGTGATATTAAATTACTAAAATTAGGGTTTACACTACGTATGTTCCATTGAATAATGTTAAGGTTTGTGTTATCCATTTTTATACTAATATGTTAGTTACTTGCAGATGAGAACTGCTTTTTTTGTTAATCTGATTATATAACTTGTTGACTATTTGTTTTGATTACATTTATGGCTTATCCAAATCTTCCGAAGATTTGGACAACTCAAAGTATGTATTAATTAGATCCCTAATTTGACATTTATGTTCTATTGGTGTAATTAAAATTTTTTTATAATATTCTTCAACTCTGTTCAGATTATTTGACTCTATTGATTGTGTACCTGACCCAGCAGGATCTTCTTCTCTATCTATGTTTCTATATGGACTAGCTTGGAAATTTTGAAATTGTGGCCTGTGTTCTGCCCTTTCCTGTCTTCCATTGGGGTATGATAATACTCTGTTATGTGCTGTTTTGTCAAAACTGACTCTCTTTGTTGGAGGAGAGGCGTTTGTCGTTGATACATTTGAGTATGTTCTTTTTGATTTGACAATGTTACTGCTATTGATAAAAGATCTTCTTTGATTTGTCTGTATATGATTGTCCGATTGTTGCCCCTTGTTTTGTAGACTGGGGAATTCTGTTTGCAAAAATCTATATGTTTGTGCTGTATTGGATGTATTAGGTACATATGACTTAGGGTGCAAAAAATTGGCCACATAATGTGTTATATTTTCGTATACCATGGTCTTTTTAATGTTGCATTGCCTTTCATACTCGGGACACTTTTTGCTGGTAGCCTGGTGTTCTGTTGATTTGCAGAAGTAACAAGATATTCTACATGTCTGTTGTGCATTTTCTTCGGGTTCATGTGGGTTGCCACAGTTGTGACATTTTTTGATGCTTTTACACTGCATTTTTGTGTGTCCAAAAGCCAGGAAATTGAAACATTGTGTGACTCGTGGTATGTAGGGAATTAGCGGAATTGATAAGTAACATAATTTTATATGTCTAGGGATTATTACCCCTTCAAACGTTATTAAGATGGTCCCCGTTGGAGAGTACTCGAATGTTCCGTCTTCATTGGCTTTTTTCGTGGTAAATCTTTTTACATCTAATATCTTAAAAGGGCTTTCGCCCATATTTTTGATATTTTCTTCTGTAAATATGGGGTTTATATTCCTAGCTATTGCTTTACAAGTTACTGAGTTTCTTGGTATATATATTTTGTATTTGTCATTTAGTTTATTATTTTTAACAAAGTTATTTGCTGCTGATGCAGATTGAAATATTATTCCTAATTTGTTTTTACCTTTTTCTTTTACCTCTAAAACATCTTTAAGTTTTAATTGAAAAATGTCTTTAGCAATTTTTAGATGGTTATAGCGACCTACAGCATGCCCTTTTTCAATTCCTTCAATAATTACAATAAATGGCCCTATAGCAGAATTATTATAGCTTAAATTAGTTAAAAAAGTCTCCGTTTTATTATTCGTATCTTTTTGTTCGGTTTTTTTATTCGTATCCATTAAGTTCATATCAACATCTTTACTAAAACCAGTAAAACCTTCAAGGTCAGGAGGGACTGGCCCCCCTGAATCCTCGGTCATTATTAATTACCTTAAATATTTTATACTATTATCTAAGAGTGTTAAGTACAAATGTAATTTAAGAATAATATAAATGTAATATAAAAATAATATTAAAAAAGAAAAGGTTTATTAACAGAGGAAAGGTTAGTAGATCTCACCACAGGTTTCAAATTTGCCTCCTGATGCGAATCACGTCCGTCACCTTTCACTGCCACCGAAAGACCCCAATTTTTAGCTTACTATTAATCAATTTTTTTGGTATGCGGGATCCAGGCCTAATAGTTAACCGAACCTTGAGCTGAGCGTGAGCGGAGCGTGACCTGAACTATAATGTGAGTCAGCCTTAAGCGCTAGAAAATTGATTTGGAGGCACTAACATCAAGTAAAATACAGTAGGAGATTACTTAGACAACGAAGCAATGTTCTATCATCAAATTTACTTGTGGAATAAATAGTCCAATCAACAGCCATTTTCTCGTAGAATTTTGAGAATCAAGGTCGATTTCCTTAAAAATCTGAATTTAGGTAGTGTTTCTAACCTTTGTCAAAATCTACCGTACGCCGAAGCGAGCTTTTGCCCTGGGGATGAAAACAACCCCATGTAAGGGATGAATGTTTTTTTAATCAAAAAGGTTATGGAAGTCGATAGATTCACCAAGTCTGACTAAATTGCTTTCTATACTTTATATACTTTTATATAAGCTTGTTTGAATTTTTCCGAAGCAATGCATGTTTTTGCTCTCTATTGACTCCTCTATAATACAAAATTCGTAGTTGGGCGCTCAGGGCAACAGTGGCCTAAGCCACAAATTGAGCATTTTTTTATTAATATATCAATAACAGCAGCAACAATAAATCTTCGGAGTAACAACGGTCTACATAACCTACCTCTATATTTGGGTAAATGGCGCTAAATAAATTTTAGCGCCATCCCATAAGCATAGAGGAAGTACGAATACAAAGATTGCGTTTACCTCAAAACTTCATTTTTGGGGTTAGGCCACTGTTGCTCTGAGGCCTCAATTCATAAGTCTTTTTAATAATAAATAATTTTTTTGTTAATTTTGGAACGCGTAGTAAATATGTTACAAGGGAATACGCATTCGGTGGACACTTACGCGTTTAGTGGTTAATTTCTCCTGCTTTTCTGTCTTCCTCTTGCACTGGGCTCTATACTTTTCTCAGTATTTTTCTCTCATCAAACAAGTCTACTGCTTGACAAATCAGCAATAAACCAAGTGTAAACTAAGAACCTAAATAAAAACTTGTATGGATTTCTTAACTACAAAATTTTTATTTATGGATATTTGGTGGGAAACTTTTGGCAGAATCATCTTACCATCACAAAAATAAATCAGTAAGAACCAGATTTAAGCAAAGCATAACAACAAAAAGAACTTATACACGCAATCAAGGTTTCCCGATGGTAAACAATTGCTAGAAACAATTGACAGAAAACAAATTACTTATAACTGAAATGGAGTTTCTTCTCGGAGGTTCAGTAAAAAAGTCCAAACTAGAAAGAACTAGGAACGAAAACTTCAAAATATGCCTTAAGAAAAAAAAGCTTTTATTGACAATATTCATCATTAACAATTTATCTTATCCGGATATGTTAACCAAATGGATAAAAACAAAATATTAAAACGAATAATAAAGTGGAAACCAATACAAAAAAGGCAAATAAACCATCCAACAAAACATTGAATGGCTAAGGCTGAGGCTTTATTATTATTATTATTTTTTCTTAATTAATTAGGTTATACTTAATTTTAGGGCTTTTAGAACACTGATGATGGATTTCTTAATCCGAAAACGTTGTGTCTCATTGTGACCCTTATTAAGGGTTTTTGAAATATACCTTTTACAAAAAACCTAGTATTTTTGTGATTTATGGTATACAGCCAGCTACAGGAAGTTTATTTTCCTCGTGGATTTTGCTTTATTATTTATTAGATCTGAATTAGATCTGAGCTGAATAGACAGAGACAGAGAGAGAGACCTTATATAATGATTTACCTAATGTCCACAAAGAATACGTAAGTAAGTACAACAAACTCATCAACTGTATACAAAATAAAAATGTACTTATTTTGCATGTAAGTGATTTTTTTTACTAATCCCTCTGTGAAAGGAAATTTTTTTTGGTTGGATATCTTTTTCTAAGCTAACATTCATCTCATTTAATTTGACCAAAACTAACCTAACCCAATCTAACGTATCCAGGCATATCTCATCTAGTCAGCTAATCTGGTTTACTTCATCAGTTATCAACTTCAACCTTATCCTGTTTGTTATTTATTAATTTTGATTGTCCATTTTTCGGTACCTAGAAGTCTAATTAGGCAGTTTTTGCAGATTAATAATCAGCATCATAAAATTAACCAGAAAATGAACATCTTTCAAAATGCAATCAAAATTGAAGTTTGTAGGTATAGTCTGTTCGCTAAACTCAGACACAACAACTGGCTAGTGATGTTAGTAAGTAATTTTGCCAATTTGGTGAAATGGGAAAAAAATAATTACTAAATATAATCTTGGCAAAATTGGCAAAAAACAAAAAAAAATACCTACTAAAATCACTAGCCAGTTTTGTCTGAGTTTAGCGAACCGACTATATTTCGAAAAATTGGCAAATTTCTGGTATTCTTTTAAATTCCAATTGAAATAAATTCCAAAGGTCATAGAAATCAACCATTTGCGTCTAAAAATACTAAAAATAAATATTATTACTATTGTTACAGGGTTGGATAAACAATGGAACCAATTATCTTTGAAATGAAATAGACGATATTATACTATTGACGGGTTAGAATTTTTTAATACGGATTTTCCAAATCATCGGATTAGGCGTAGGGGATCTATAAAGTGACCTGCTCGTTATCCAGACCTTAATCCGTTGGATTAGATTTTTTCTATGGGGTTACCTAAAAATTTCGTTTTTTACATTAAGTGATCAATATATTTGCAGTAGGTATTTGAAACAAAGAATTATCGATGAATGTGTATCGAATGTGAAGGTAATAATAGTTTTGGACACGGTTTATTCCAAGTGATTAAGCTTAATATAGGACAAAACCTCGCAATTTTTACAGAATGGATCGATTTGCTTGAAAATTTGAGAATAAGTAGTGGATAGTCCAAGGATCAAAATCTATATGATGCCGAAAGGCGCTTTTACCATGGCGGTGTTTGACACCCCATCTCGGGGGTGGAAATTTTATATTATATTTTGACTGCAAAAGTTGATAAAAACATTCATTCTAAGCAAAAAATGTCCTATACATTTTTTTGATAAAATTAATAGTTTTCGATTTATTCGCTATCAAAAGTGTTAGTTTTATATCGAAAAAATCAATGTTTTTTGATATAGGCTCATTTACGATTCACTCAATTTTTGCGGTAGAAAAAAATGTTTCAAACCAGCTTCTTGGAAATTAAATAACCTACAATTTCATATTTAAACATTTTTTCGTATCTCTGTTGCTAATCTTTCCATTCTGAAGAAAATGTGATTTTTTACCAAACTACAAATATTCGTTATTCGCTTTTAACTCCAGTTTTATAAAAACTAATCATTCTAAGCCAGTCAAACTTCTAGAATCTATTAATAATACATAAACAAAGAAGAGTAAATAAGGCCAATGACCAAAAACACCGCTAACTGACATTATTATGCTTCCAACTGGATTTCTCCCTTTTTTTTCAAAAAAATATATTGATTTTTTAACCGTAACTTTTTTATTTTTTATCTTAGCAGGTTTTGTAAAAAATAATTTTGTAGGTTTTTGCATGATCTTTAAGCCTATTGATATTAAATCTTTTTAAAATAGTCAGTCGCAAAAAGAGATGACTTTGAGAGGGTTGGTAAAGGTGGTTTTTGCATGTTGTTACAAGTTTTAATTGTCAATAGCTCACTTAATTTTTGCCGTGGAAAAAATTTTTGCAAATCATTTTCTTGGGAATTAAATAAGCTACAATTTCATATTTAAATATTTTTTGTAGAAAAAAGCCATTTTTTCCAAATTACAAAAATTCGTTATTCGCTTTTAACTCCATTTTTTTAAAAACTAATCATTGTAAACCGGTCAAACTTCTAGAGCCTATTAATAATACATAAATAAAGAAGACCAAATAAGGTCAATGACGAATTATAATTAGCGTGGTGATTAGGGAGTTGCTTCCTATGACTTTGTCGCTGAAAAAATAGGGACTGGCATTCTTTTCATTATAAGTCACTTAATTTTTTAACTAGAGACCTTTGTTTTATTTCTAGAGATAGAGATTTTTAAATACTTTTAATTAGTTTAAACAAGTTGTCCTCAAAAAATGCATAGTTTTCCCGTCTTTTGACTTTGAAACTACAATATTTAGGATTTGACGAAGAAGAGCTAACATATAATAAACTATAGCTCTATTAGGTACTATTGGTCTTAAAGCAAATTAAGAAAAACAGTTTTATTTATTTTTTCAAAAGGTACATTTTTATTAAGTAAAGTTGTTTTGATAAAACGAAAATTTTGGAGTTATTAGCAAAAAAATAATTAAAACATTGATTTTTTCGATATAAAACTAACACTTTCGATAGCGAATAAATCGAAAACTATTAATTTTATCAAAAAAATGTATAGAACATTTTTTTGCTTAGAATGAATGTTTTTACCAACTTTTGTGATCAAAATATAATAAAAAATTTCCACCCCCATGGTAAAAGCGTCTTTCAGCATCATATAGATTTTGATCCTTGGACTATCCACTACTTATTCTCAAATTTTCAAGCAAATCGATCCATTCTGTAAAAATTGCGAGGTGAAAAGCTTCGGTACCTGGACTAGTAAGGATGTGAACGGCGAGCATTTTAAATACTTGAAGTGATTTTTTATTATAAATTAGGAATACTAAAATTTATTTAAAATCTGTGAAAATATATAGGATGGCACATTTAAATTAAATAAGTTGAGGGTATTCCCAATGAAACAGGAAGCAAAGTAGTAACAAAATATTGGCATCAGATGCGTTTTATGGCATTCTATTTGCACGCACAATTTGATGAGTATTGTCTTTTTCGTTTCAAATATATATTATGTTGGTTCCGTACTTTATCCCCACCGCGTATATCGTAAAAAAAATTAACCACTAACCAGTTAAATGCGGAGCAATATCAGCTACAACATTAGTCATTCCTGTACAATTCGAAACAGTCAATTTGTTGGTTTTATATATTATGTATACTATCTTACGATTATTTCTCTGTTAAGAGCTGTTTCTTATTAAACCCTGAACACATGTGGGCTTTAGACGCCGCGTTTGCCTATCGCCTAAAAGTTTAAGAGCTGTATGTGCACGGGTCGTACTGGTTGAAAAAATTCTATATCGCAATTTACGCCAGTCAATGGGAGCAAAAATAGGATATTACCTCCGAATTATATCCTACTGCATGGATTTTAATGAAATTTTGGGCCTAGCCTCTACTTATCTCCTAATTCAAAGTCTGCCCTATGCCGATGTGTGCTTTTATCTTGGGGGTGGTTCCCACCCCTTGTTAGGGGTGGAAAAGTTTTTGGTTAAAATTACCACGGAATTCGCTGGAGAACCAAATTCTAAGTAAACGCCGTTCTATATTTTTTTTTACTCAATACTTTTTGAGATATTCGTGGTTGAAAATTGGCCATTTTCATTGAAAC
The DNA here is from genome assembly GCF_917563875.1 of Diabrotica virgifera virgifera. Taxonomy (NCBI): domain Eukaryota; kingdom Metazoa; phylum Arthropoda; class Insecta; order Coleoptera; family Chrysomelidae; genus Diabrotica; species Diabrotica virgifera. Next base: position 165,572,226 of record NC_065449.1, on the reverse strand, counting down.
ATAATACCTTTTCTAACGGTTTTTTGGGAATACCTTAAAAACTATGCATTTAACTAAAAAAACTATATTAAACATTTTTGTAGGTCATAAAAAACAAAGAGACACTTGCCTTCAGAAATCTTCTAGTTATAATACAAACAGAGATATGGTAGGTGAAAATAGTTTGTTTTTTGGTAAATTCTCAAATTGGTGTATTCAACTTGAAATAACAGAGAAACGGTCGATTTTAGGTGTATAATGCTACTGATAATTTTTGTATTTCTTGAAAAGACCTTTAAAATTTGCTATATTAAAGGTCCATTACATTAAAACTAAGCGAGATATACTGCAAACAAAATTGATAACTAATGTATTTTAAGAAAAAATGAGAAGTAATTGTAAACCCCATCCACCAAAATGTAAATGCATCGTTTTCCTTTCACAATACCTTGTATTATAGTGTTATTTCTATGTTCAAAAAGCTGAACGGGTTTAAAATGAATGGTTTTTGAAAAAAAAAGATCAAATTATAGAGAGCATTTTTAAATTTTCTTCAAAATCTTCCTTTTCCTCCATGTAACTTGAAAATGATAAGAGATACAGTAATAAAAAATGAAAAAAGATATTTTGATCTGGAAAAGTCCTACATTTTTATGTGATATCTTTTTTTCGTATCTCTTATCTTTTTCGAGTTACATGGAGGAAAAGGAAGATTTTTAAGAGAATTTAAAAATGCGCTCTATAATTTGATCTTATTTTTTTTTCAAAAACCATTCATTTTAATCCAGTCCAACTTTTTGAACATAGAAATAACAATATAATAAAAAGTATTGTAGAAGGAAGACGATGTATTTAAATTCTGATGGATGAGGGGTTAAATATATTTCTCGCTTCTTCTTAAAATACATTAGTCATCAACTTTTTTGCAGAATATCTCGCTTAGTTTGAATGTAATCGACATCTAGTATTGCTCATTTTAAAGGTCTTTTCAAGTACTACAAAAGTTATAAGTATCATTATATACCTAAAATCGACAGTTTCTCTATTATTTCAAGTTAAGTACACCGATTTGAGCATGCAGCAACAAAATAAAACTATTTTCTTACCTACCATATCCCTCTTTGTATTTTAACTAAAAGATTTATGAAGGAACGAATCTCTTTGTTTTTTTTATAACCTACAGAAATATTTTATATAGTTTTTTTGTTAGATGCATAGTTTTTAAGGTATTCGCAAAAATTTGCAAAAATGAGTCCGAAAAGGTCTCATTTTTCAATGAAAATGACCAAGTTTCAACCACGAATAACTCAAAAAGTATCGAGTTTTCAAAAAATAATTGTAGAACAGTTTTTGCTCAAAATTAGGTCCTCTAACCTCTTCCGTTTCTATTTTATCCAAAACATTTTCCACCCCCGAGAAGGGGTGGGAACCACCCCCAAGATGAAAGCGCACATCGGCATAGGGTAGACTTTGTTTCTTGAGCTATTCCCTACTTACTATGAAAATATCAAGTAAATCGATGTAGTAGGATGGAACTCGGAGCCAAATACCCTCATTGACTGCCCTAATTTCAACAACATACAAGTATACATGTTCTTCGATAATAAATTTCGAAACAATTGTTTGTATGAACTGATATAATAATACCAAGAAATATGTATTTGTATCGAAAAAAGTATACCTTAATTAATTGTGATGTGACATACAAAGATGTTTTGTATTCTTGATATACCTAAATAGTATTTGTAGTATGTACTCCTACGACTTTGGCTCCAGATTTTTTTTTCATTTTTATATTATTCAAATTATAGGTACACCTTAATTAATATCGATATGGCTTACAAGGATGGTTTTTGTTCTTGGTACGACTAATTTGCGGGTTAAAAATGTTCAAAAATTATTAAATAACGTTTAATAACTTCTCTGTTAAGTGAAAGGCATTTATGGAGAAAAATGATTTCTGTCCTTGTTTTATGCTGAGACCGGTAGATGTTTATATTTAAATGTGCGCCTTTTAAAAGTAAATGTGAATATAGAGGGTGATTCACTCAAGCAATCATAGTATAATCCATAAGCTTTATTTTTAATGGAACACCCTATAATAGTTTTATATGTTTAAAAGCTGCCTAACAACCTAACTTCAACGAATTTATACTGCAAGGCATAAGTTAGGAATATAGAAAATCTATGCTCATTTTCATAGTTGATTTTTTCGTGAACGGATTAACGGATTCTGCTATTGTTTTATTATATTAGATATTTCTTTAGTATTTACACAGTTGTGCAAAGATTTACTCAAACTTCTTTTTTGTACTTATACCGGGTGGAAGAAAAAAATGTTATTCTTATGTTAAGTTTGAAACACCCTCTAGGGAGGACGAGGTGCAAATCTGAGTATACATCGGAATCATATTGTAGTCTTTTGTTTTGTGAACATTTTGTTTTTTGAATCTCCCTGATATCTCATGATAGTTCATGGGGTTACTGTAGGTTATTAGCAGGTATTGAACGAAAACAATTTAATAAAATCAACACAAGCAATAAACAATACAAATTACCTGCAAATTACTATTTCTCTTCGATAGCTACTATTGGTATTCACACAACAAATCAATTTATCGGAATTTCCAACAGTTACTTTGAAACACGTTCTACTTTATATATCCCCAAAAAAAGTTGTCACATCGGGAGAAATCCAGACTACGAGGGGGTCAGGAATATCGCCGGTTTTACTCAAAAGACGACAGGAGAACGATCTTCTTAGTAAATACATTCTCACTAGTGATGTAACGAATGTCATTTTTTTAACATTCGCGAATACGAATGCGAATGCGAATATGTGCTACTGACATTCGCGAAAGCGGATGTGAATGCGAATGTCCAATTTTTGTAATTTGTTTCTATTTTTGTAATGTTTGCTAAATTTTTAATGAAAAGTTAATTGATATTTAGTGTCAATCAATCTGAATTTTAAGCTTTAATTACATAATACCAAATAATAAAAAAAGTGAAGGCTGATAATGTGATTATACAAGGTTAAGTTCTATCTATCTATTGCCCTTCATTTGTCCAAAATTGAACATATGCCTCCCCCTTATTTTTCCACTCTTCTCGGTTCAGTGCTAATGCTGTCGGTCTAGTCCCTGCGTATCTCTTTAGGTCATTCGACCATCTCGTCTGTGGTCTGCCCCTTCCTCTTTTGTAGTCCCAAGGTCTCCAGTGAGTTATCGCTTCATTCCATCTTCCGTCTCTTTGTCTGCTGTTGTGTCCTGCATATTTCCATTTGAGAGTAGCTGCATGTTTGAGATTAAGTTACCTTTTCTTAATAAAAAAAGATGAGAAGTGAATAGATTTTGATTTTATTAACCTAATATTATCTTCGAATTATTTTTTTCTGGTTTTCATATTCGCAAAACATTCGCACAAATTTCGCGAATGCGGATGCGGATGCGAATGCGAATATGCAAAAACATGCGAATATTCGCGAATGCGAATATTCGTTACATCACTAATTCACACTCGTGATGTGTGAGATGTTGTGCCAAACTTTTGAAAGGTCGTGTGTTCATTTCTGTATTTCTTGATTGCCGGAAGAAAAAATTATTTAACATGTTCACGTAGCGATCAGAGTTTACTGTGAGCAGTTCTGACATTGTCACCTCTTTCCTGTGCTTAAGACGATAATACAATTTAAAAAGATACAAAAAACCACTTTTTAGTGACAAATTTGTTCATCGTTATCATCTTTGGTTCATCAATCCTTTGTTAATTCTGGCCTTCCCTAAGATTGATGACCATTTTATTTGGTTTCCTGTGATCTGTTGCCATCTTCTGATATTTAATATCCTTAAGTCGGTCTCACCTCCATTTAAAAATCTAATTCGCCGTCGGTCTCTGCTTCTTCTTCCTATAGGTGTTTCCGTGGTAAGCTTGTTAGCAAGCGTGTTGTTTGGCATTGGTATTATGTGACCAGCCCATCTAAGTCGCTGTATTTTAGCCCTCGGCGGGCACGCTTTTATAAATCACCAGAGTGGGTGCTCGGTGGCATTCTATGCCGCAAGCAAAAAAACGTATAGGTAATATAATAAACTCAAAAGATACATTAGACAAGGCGCAAACGGCGGGTTCGTTGGAAAAAACATTCCCATGAGATTTTTTTGCGTAATCACATTCGTAAGACATCCCAGAATAAGGTTAAAGAAGTCGTTCACGCAAAAAGTGGTCCAAATTTTTTTAAACAATTTTTTAAACAAAATAAAAGACTTAATATTTTCGGTCTGGGAAAGTTTTTTTAATATCTTTGGACCATTCTAGACAAAAACGGTTTCTTATAATTTTTCTATAAAGTTAATCGTTTTCGAGTTATAAGCAATTTAAAATTTGAAAAACGCGAAAATGCCCATTTTTAAGACTTACAATTTATAAATTATTTTTATAAAAGTCAGAAAGAGACTAAATGAAAGTATAAAGCTCCCCCTACATGATTCTGAAGAAATTTGTGTCATTAATTTATTACTAAGCTGTTATTTTTAATTATTAAAAAGGAGCGGTAAGATCATATTGACCCGGCTCGGCTGTAAATGTGAGTGTGAGTTTGCACGATTTGACTGCCGGAATCGCATCTCTTTCGCACTCACCATTGACGGCCGCCTAATACGTGCATGGCCCTCATTATTATTACTTGAAAATATCACCTTAGTAATAAAATAAAGACAAAAAGTTCTTCAGAATCTTGTTGGGGGCGCATTAAATTTTGATTTAGTCACTTTCTGACTTTCATAATAAAAACTTTTAACCGAGGTTTTTTGAAAATCGCCATTTTTCGTTTTTTTCCATTTTAAATTGCTTATAACTCGAAAACGATCATCTTCAGAGAAAAATTATAGGAAACCTTTTTTGTCAAAAATGACCCAAAAAACCTACAAAAAATTTGCCCGGGCCGATGATATTGATTTTTGCTATTTGATTAAATTTTTTTTTCAAATTTGGACCACTTTTCGCGTGGGTGACATCTTGAACCTTATTTTGTGATGTCTCACGAATGTGATTATGCAAAAAAATCTCATGGGAATATTTTTTCCAACGAACCCGCCGTTTTCGCCTTGTCTACATACTTATCATAATACACATAATCGTAGATATTTCAAAAAAGTACAAAAGTCGCGATATTTTTGGTGATATTTTGGATCCAGGAAAAACTTTTATTATATTTTTAGCTCTGATGTTATTTAATATTCCAATAGAACTCTTTCACATAATATATCGTCATCTTTGTCAATGTAGAATAGATAATCGGACTCCTGTATTGCGATAGACTACAGATTTTGGAAATCTTTATATTCAGATTATTCTGAGTCGCAGTTGTAGTGGTAGAGGAGCCCAGGCGGGGCTCTTCTTGACGATTTGAGCGGAGCGTAAGAAAATAATCGAGAAAATTTTCGCAAAAAAAAGCGAGTATTTCGCGAAATGTACGATATATTGAAAAACTAAAAAATACGTGCTCCATATTTTTCATAAATCAGAGGGGATTATGGAAAATTTAAAAATTTTAATACGAATCCCGCGATATTTCGCGAAATGAACATCAGATCGAAAAACTGAAAAATACACCAATCCAGTATTTTTGAATAATCTATCGAATGGCACCAAACACGACCCCCCACGGAGGTGAGGTGGGAGGTTACTTTAAAATTTGAAATAGGAGCCCCCATGTTTTATTGCAGATTTGGATTCCTTATATGGCAATTTGGAGATGGCGCTATAATGGGAAAAAACCATTGTTGGAAATGGAAAATTAAATTAAAAATGGAAAGTCCCCACTAAAATGGAAAACTTTACTGAACTTTTTTTTTTGGTTTTAAGACCTACTGTTTACAACCCAATAGGTCTCCATAACGCTCGAGTGATTGCACATTTAGCTTACTTTCCTCCCCTGCTATAGTCTCTTAAATGAATATCTTTGACCTTACCTTCCTTTTCGTCGCTAAAGTTCACTATATCGCCGATAAATAACTAATTTTTAGCCAATTCTTGTAACTCTGTAGTCGTCAAAATAAGAATAGTTCAAGCCTATTTTTTATAAAACATTTCTTAACACTGGCGTACTGATAGATCAGCGGGCCCTGGTTCCTGTTGGGATGCGGGCTCCCGCCCAAAACATTCAATATAAATATATCATAAAATATTTCATAAAAACTCAAACTAATTTATAGTCCATTTACTCACGGTTTTTGCTGTAAATTTTAAAGAACTGCTCGGATTGAGATGAAATTTGGCATACACATAGCTAACATGTCAAACCAAAAAAAGTGATACCTATTATACCGATGTGCGCTTCTGCCCTAGGGGTGTTGCCCTAGGGGTGCACCTTCTTGGGTGAAAACCATACGTTCAAGATAAATCCGAAATTAAATAAACTGACTAATTCTAAGCAACCTTTAAATTCTATAGAGTTTTTTCACTAAGTCAATACTTTTTGAGTTATTTGTGAGTGAATATGTTCATTTTTCAAAAAAACACGTTTTGAGACGGAAGTGTCATAAGTTGTCGAAACGGATCCTCAGGGAATATAATTGGTGGCCCCGAGCTTATATGATCTGTAAGTTTTACCGCTTCAAAGTGCTCAATTTTGAAAACAATTTGGTATTTTCCTGAAGACAAAAATTGGTTATAAGATATGTCTGTTTAAATTTTGCATAGGTACACTCGTGATTAGTGACTCGTTAATCCCCATTTGACTACAGCCTTTTCAAAAATAAGCACTTTGAATTAACGGATCTTACATATCTTATAAACAATAAGTAAAGTAATTTGTGAAGCTGTCACAATTAATATCATTTCGGATGCTAATTAGAAGGTGATTTTCACGACTTTTTTACCAACCAAAAAAAGGTACTAAATACTACTAACAGATCAAAAAGATACTTTTTGATCGAAATTTACTTACTTTTGATGTTATAAACTTAAAAAACAATAATAGACTATTAAAACAGTAAATCAATATTAATCCTATCGTTCTTCATACTCACATGATTGATCTCTACGCCAGCCGTTTTTATAAATAACGAAACTCAAAAATTTTCTAATGTTGTTCTGAAGCTATTTCCTTGTGGCATTTTTATGATTAACTATTTATATGGGAAATTAGCCACAATTAAATTGAAAAAAATAATTTTATTAACGTTTCGACGCCCAAATCGAGTGTCGTTGTAAAATCAGCAGTATTTTGTATTTTGACAACGACCCGATTTGGGCGTCGAAACGTTAATAAAATTACTTTTTTCAATTTAATTGTGGCTTATTTCCCATATAAATAGTTAATAAACACTTTTCTACATCCAAAATTCCAGTCATAATTAAAAACGTTAATATCGGAAAACTAACACAGCTTTTAAAAAATGAACATTGGAAAAAATTTATATAAACAAAATAGATTCTCAAATTGCATAGTATGATACATTTATATAGTATATTAAGTATGGAGAACGGTAAGGGTTTTATACCGATCGAAGACAATTGTTTGGAGGAGGAGCGGAGCGACGACTCCAATAATTGTCTGAGATCGGTTACCCTTAACGTTCGACATGCTTATAACGTTTTTTGCACGATTGATACCATTATAAATTATAAAATTAAACATTTTCGTCATATTGACTAGTTTCATTCACTTTATCAAGATAGATACTTTGGTTGTTAGGTAGTAACTAGGGTGCATAACAACAATGGAGAATTGAGTTTTTATTTAGTTGTCAATAATTTTAAGTACAATTTTGATTATTATAAATTAAAATATGAGCGAAAGTGAATTTGAAGAAATTGAACGGGCTTGGGAAGAAGGGTGTTCCGCAATTATTCCCGAAAAATCCAAAATCCGTTATCAAAATACCTACCAAAGTTTTAAAAAATGGTGCGAAGGCAAGAATTTAAGAATCGAAGAAAAGACTCTATTGGAATATTTCGTTCAAAGACATGTGCAGTTGAAAGCTCCTGGAAGCCTCTGGGCAGAATATTCAATGATTAAATCCACCGTTTTTCTTTATGATGGCATTGATATTTCCAAGTTTTCAACTTTGATCGCGTATTTGAAGTAGGGATGGGAAAAACCTACCGGTTTAAACCTAAAACCGGTTTTTTTACTTCGCAATAACCGGTTTTACCGGTTATTTTTTTGTCCCGGTTATAACCGGTTTTTTCTTTTTAAAATAAAAACCGGTTATCAGGTTTTTACGGTGATTAGGATTAGGTTAGGTATTATTTGGGATCCCAATCATAATTATTATTATCAAGTAACTATTCCAAACAAAACCATAATTCAAATTTTATTTTATTTTATAGATACAAAAGCAAACTGAAAGTGCAATCTCACATCAGCCAGCAGAATCAGTTATTAAGTTTTATTTAATATTTCCTTGAAAAGGTTTTTGTAATCATAATATTTACATAAGAAGTGTCTGTTTGAATTAGACGCAAGCCAAACATCATCTATTTTTCACACTAAACTCTTAACTCTTGACATTGAAAGTCGGTGAATGATTTTATCTGATTACCAGAAATAATGCTCTGCCTATGCATATCGTATTACTGATTACGAATACGAACCTCCAAGAATTTCCCTACGTTTTCAAAACGATACACCCATACAGGAAGTATTAAATGAGTTAAAATGTACCTATTCTAGAAATATATATACAAACGTGTTAAAAGTATGTAAGACATGATACATTTTTTTTGATGGTAGTAAAAATAAAAGATATATTGCATTATCCAATTTATTTTTAAGTAAAATATTTATGTTGCTATTATTTTTTTAAATCCCATTTCAAAGAGTCTGGGAAATTTTTTATAAGTTGAAATGGTTCGGGAATTTTTTGATTTTGGGAGGAGAGGAAAATTGTAATTGTAAATGTAACTTTGTAACCTATTGGATTAAAAAAACCGAAAACCGGTTTTTCCAAAAACCGGTTTTTTTTGGCCGGTTATAACCGCCAGGTTAAACCGTAAGAAAAAAAAACGGTATAACCGAAAACCGGTTTTTTGTCAAAAACCGCCATCCCTAATTTGAAGAGAAAAAATGTTGGCTATAGGCCTAAGAAAGCGAGCATTTTTACACGGGAGCAATTTGAAAAATTTCTGATGGAAGCACCGGATGAAGAATTTCTAGTTCACAAGGTAATATAAGTGGGATTTCATTAAATAATTTAACAAATTGTACCATAAGTTTCAATATTAATAAATAATTCGTTAGTTTTCTTTATTCTTTCAAAAAATAAATTAAAATTAAGATATTTTTTAACTCGACGGTAAGTGAATTACTTACCGTCGAGTTGGAGTACTTACCGTCGAGTTGGATTACTTACCGTCGAGTTGCTAGTAAATGCCACCTACTGACGTAAAATCTGTCACGGTAAAGAGTCAAAAATGAGCAATCGTGCAAAAAATAAGTTAAATAATTTCATACAAACCTCTAGGGCAGGGAGATAAAACGCTTAAATAAAAAAATATCAAAAAAACCTTGGATAACGGTAGGGCTGATATCTTTTATCAAACGACGAGATTTTCTTAAAACGAAATTAGTGTCTATATAGTGTCTAGTTATCCTAACCACTATTGTCTATATTTAGAACTTAATTTCAATTTTTAAGAATCACCTACCTATATAAAAGTACAGGTTGAATGATGACGGTTCTATAAACACCAGTATCGACCTTATTGTGTTGGGATTATTGCAATAAAACTTGCAATGCATATTTACAACTTTACCTACAGTTTACCTACATCTTATTCATGAATCGTGCTAATATATCTACAAGTGTTTGAGTTATCACGTGTAGCAGGCCCTGGCGGTTAGTCTTTGTTGAAACATGGGCTTTGGAAAGCAAAAGCAGGTAAAATGTGTAGGGAATCTTACAACAGCATTCCCTGTATTTCAATATATTTTGTTTTCAAATTTTTTGAGGAATAGTTATTCTTCGTTTTACCTACACAAAAATTAAAATCTATTAAGGTGATACAGTAGCGATCAACAGGTAGCCAAAACGCGTTTCAAGATTGCGGCTGTAATTTTGAATATTTTTTCGAGATATTTGGCACACGTATTCGTAATATAATAAAGAATGGCGGTACAGAGCCCAATTTGAAAAATATATTAATATGTGGAAATTACTATGTAATTAAATAAAATATAAAAAAACGAGCCTGTACTGCCATTAAGAAGAACAAAAAAATACACTTTCTTCAAATAAACTTTTTTATCCGATGCCTAGATTTTGTGTCATTTTGGAACTACTAATGAAATAAAAAAATTTAGTAGTTCCAAAATGACACAAAATCTAGGCATCGGATAAAAAAATTTATTTGAAGAAAGTGTATTTTTTTGTTCTTCTTAATGGCGGTACAGGCTCGTTTTTTTAATATTGTATTTAATTACAGAGTAATTTCCACATATTAATATATTTTTCAAATTGGGCTCTGTACCGCCATTCTTTATTATATTACGAACACGTGTGCCAAATATCTCGAAAAAATATTCAAAACTACAGCCGCAATCTTGGAATGCGTTTTCGCTACCTTTTGATCGCTACTGTTTCCTCTTAAGTAGTTACATTTCTTATGTGTGTAGGTACTTGTGTAGTTCAAAATATCCCCATAAAATTAGAAACTAAAGACGCAAAAAGCGCATTAAAGCGGGCCCCTGCAGAACCCGCGGAACCATGCTCAGTACGCCACTGTTTCTTAATTCTAAAAGCATGTATGTTTTGGCAGGTTCTGATATCTGAAATATATCCTGGACTTATCCATTACTTCAAGTACGCCAGCAGTTTGATTGAATCAAAGGGCATGTGCTAGTCAACAAAGGCTAAGTGTAGTGAACCACTGTATTCGTTGCATTTCTCTCTCAACGTTTGTATGTTCTTAATATTGTGCTATAATCTTTGCGAAAACCTGCCTGTTGTGAAGCATTATAGGGGAGTGCAATTAGAACGAGAAGATACAATGTTTCGGTAAAAATCAAAAAAGGTTATATTTTTCTAAAACTTTTTTTGTTAGTTTATAAATATGTTAAAGTAAAAAGTTCTACTCACAAATTTCGCCGCTATATTGTTTATTAATTGTTTAAACAATAACAATTGTTTTGTATAGATAATGTTAAGAATATGGGTGAATTCAACATTTTATTTTGATAAAAAATGTTTTTATTTTAGTTTTGATTATGCTGAACCCGAATCTGACATTACAATTTGCAAATTCAAAATGGCGGATTCAAAATGGCGGATTTTTTCCTAAAATTCCTTAAAAAGCAGTTGTAAAATCCGAATTTTTTTTATAAAACGTGTTTGTTTACATATATGTGGATATTTTTGAGAGGTTGCTGAACCTGAATCAAATTTTGATAATTTAAATTATAAAATGGCAGATCCAAAATGGCGGATAACTTAAAAAACAGTTGTAAAATCATAATTTCTTTACAAAATGTATTTATTTCTACATATATTTATTTTTGAGAGCTTTGATAAACCTAACTTAAATGTTAACATTATAAACTATAAAATGGCGGATCCAAAATGCGGATTTTCTAAAAAGAACATGAACATTTTTCTAAAACATTTATTGTCTTTATTTTTAACAGGTTGTTGAATCTGAATTAAAGATTAAAAATTTAAATTTCAAAATGGCGGATCCAAAATGGCGGATATTTAAATGAAAAACAAGTAGAATCCAATCAAACAAATATGGAATTTCATTCTTAAAAAAAAAAGATAAACAAATAATTTTCACAAAAATATTAAAAATTAAAATGTATTAGAAAGAAAGAACCAATTATTCAAAATCTATCTCTTCAATATTCAAAAAATTGTTGCAATGGAATCATAAATAAAAAGTTATTCTTAGTAAAAAGCTCTGCATATTCTAAAACTTTAAATGCAATCATAAAATATCAATTTTTATCAATTTTGTACAAGATATGTCAATAAATAAAAATTTCAGTTAGGAGTAAAATACCTATATTTTTCATAATACTGAAAATTGTTATTATGGAAAGTTGTTCAGAATTAAAAACGATGTGTCAATATGCAATTACACTTTTATGCAATTTTTTTACATAATACCTCGTATAATATTGATAAAATATAATATTTTATATTTGCATATTAAGTGTTAGACCATGCACAGCTATTTATGACGAATAACTTTCTTCATAAAATTAATAATAAATCAGTTATCATAAATAATAAGTGAAAATTTAATGATGTTTGGTATAATTAATTTGAAACAATATTAAAAAAAACAAATTTTCGATTAGAAGGATATAATTACATATTGGAACATAGTTTTTAATTCCAAACAACTTTTCTTTATAAAAATTTTCGATATTGTGAAATATAAAGGTACTTTACTCTTGAGTGAAATTCATATTTTTTGACATACCTCGTACAAAATTAACAAAATTTGATATTTGATGGTTGCATCTTATGTTATATACGATGCAGAGTATTTTATAAAGAATAACTTTTTTTTCGTAAAACTGATATTAAAAAAGTTATCAATAGGTTCCAAGTTACACAGACATACTGTATAAGAGCTAAAAAAAAATTTTTTTGTTGAACATTTATTATTTTTGAAGCTTATTATTAAATTAATTTTTGGTAAGTTTTACAGAAAAAAGTTTTGATCACTCTGTATATACATTTTTTCAGCTGGTAATTTTCGGTTTTTGCATTACATTTTTGTTATCTTTCTTACTTTTTTCAAAAAGAAATTGTTTATTTCATTTTTAATCTAAAATAATTCAGTGTCTTTTAAAGATTACATCCTAGGCTTTAAAAAAATATTAAAAAAATTGTATTAGATTTATTCAAACTTGAGTAATACCGTCTTAAAGTGGTGGGAATTCTGTAGAACTACGAAGTTTTCAAAAATTACATTTTTTGAGACAGCGTATTATTTGAATTAAATTTTTGAGATTTTTTTTGAATGAAACATCGTTTAGTAAGATGATTGAGAAGTAAGTTGTGCAAATTTGAGAGCTTTGTAAGTAAAATTGTATTAGTTACACATTTTTAAATCATTTTTAAACAAAATTCATGTAAGTCTCACTTTCCGCCCACACCGTACTTATGTCCATACATTTTATTTCTTTTTATTACAACCATAAGATAGCTTATTTTATCTTCTTTCATGTCCAATTTGTAAAATTTCTTTTGATCGATTAGTTAAAGAATTACATTAAAAAAACTCAACCGTGCACTTCTTCCAACGCTAGTTTACATTGCGCCAATGTGTGTGAGAAGGGTGACTTTAGCGTTATAAATAAAAAATTACAGAAGCTAGACATTTAATTTTAGAAAAATCTTTATATAAGGTTTTTTTTGTAAAATTTTCTGAATTTTTCAATGGTCAAGTCAGTTTTTTTCTAAAAATTATATTTTCGGAGTTATTTAAAAAACATCTAACTTCGCTGTTCATTTGTTTAATAAAAAATGAAGCACCCACTTCTCGAGTAGAACTTTTTGATATGTTGTTTATTAAACATTTCTTAATGAAATTACAAAAAGTTTTATCTTGTTTGATTTTTTCCCAAGTGAAAATCTAAATGCACTCCCCTATTATAGCTGTTTAAGTTTTATCAGGTAGCCTGAAGTAATAATTTTTGTGAGATCTTTATATAGATGAGGGAGAACGCTCATGAGTCCATAATTTGCGATACTTTTTTATCACCCTTTTTGCAATCATATGACTTGAGCATTATTTTTCCAGCTCCCTGGGGTTCATCTCATCTGCTAAACATTTATTCAGAAGAACTCTCATTGCCTATAAAGTTGTATCTATTGCTTCCTAATTGTAGCATTTCTTTAGTAACTCAGTTCTCATCAGGTGTACGATTATATTTAATTTGAGATAGAGCATACGCAAGTGCCTCATTTGTGATTCTGGTAGTTCTTCTGAGCCGGCATTGGTAATAGCACTCGATCTTAATTAGATCGTGAATTTTTGGGGTATATGGACACGCTTTTCTCCGATTTTTTATCTTTCATCTGAAATATTTGCTTTTTTTACGTGTGTTAAGGATTTGGTTACTTCTATACTTTGTTGTGGTCTATCATAATAACGGTTTTTATGAGTTCCGTATTATAGTTTCTAATGTTTTACATTACTTTTAAAGCTTTATGTAGAGTGTGATAATTTGCTCTTTCTTGGTTTCTTTGAGTTACATTCGCTGCCTTAGAACTGAACTAGTCTATGTCCAAAATTGGCTGTTTGCTGTTTTTTTTTCGCAAAAACTTTCCTTGTTACAGTGGGTGGTTATTCAGAAATATTATAAGTCCAGGTTTATAATTATAATTATTTAAGCATTTCAAACAATACTGAAATAGTCTATTTTCATTATCTTTCGTTGGTGTAGAAGTATGAATGATCTTATAGTTCAACAATATAACACTAAAGAAGACTAAGTACGTCTGATTTTTCTAGACCAATTATTATTATATTCACTTAGGTATACTTTAAATTACGATAACTAGTTTGCCTTTTTATGTTAAAATGTAGTTGCAATTAGCTACATAATTTACATTTAAAACCATCCTTGTATGTCTTAAAACTGTACCTTGGCCGAGTAAGTCAATCTGTATATATGTATGTATATAAAAACTTAAAATAATACCACTACCCGAACTTATTTGTAACGAGTAAAATATAGTTATGATGTTAACCTTGTTTGTTTTTATTACCTATCCTTGTAGGTTATGTGAAGTCCCGAATATCAAGCTGTCTTTTCAAATCCTTGTTCTTTTACCAATTTGATGGCAACTCAAGCTTTTACGAAATTCAGACCGCTCCTATGTAACTAAATCCTAAATTTCGAAATACGCTACAGAATGGCCAAGTGCTACATATGGTCCATCTTGCTTTATGGCATGGAAACGTGGACTTTGAAAATAACATCAATCAACAAACTTGAAGCATTTGAAATGTGGTAATTGAGAAAAATAAGGCGCATGCCGTGGGTGGATATAGTTCGAAACGATAACGTCCTTTAGACCAATCAAGTTAGTAAAAAATAAGCCGTTTTTCGACATCATTGAAAAGACGAGGTTTGACAGTTGAAATGTGTAGTATGAGATATTACAAAAGGGCTACCATCTTGGGATTCATCAATTTTTTAGTTTAACAATTTTTAAATAAACAATCAAAACGTCAAACTTAGTTTTGCGCTCATAACTTAAAAACTTGTTTATTTAGAGATTTGACGTTCACAGGTAACTTTTTTAGAATAAAAAGATACATCGAATGAGATACGCTAAATGAAAATCGGTTAATAAACAAAAAACTTATTGCAAAACAGACGACAAAATCATTGTTTTTTAATATTGTTCATAACAATTTTATTGTTTATTAGAATATGTTTAAATATACCCAAACTTGAGGGCATTATGGTGTTTGAATGGTGTGCAAAAAATGGTCCAGATCTGTTTAATAGTTTTGGCAAAATTGAATTTGTTTATAAATTTTTTTGAAAAACGAGCTAATTTCTGAGGCTGGTCCAGTTAATATAGCTGAATGTATCTCAATAATCCGGAGCTCATTTCCTTCGTTAAGATGTATGCTAACAGCCTATGAAAAAAAAAGGAAAAAAAAATTACATATACGTACACAAAATTATTTGTTAATAAATAGCAGTTTTTAAGCTTATAAACAATTACAATAATTTCGTAGAAATTAGATCAAATTAAATGGCAATAAAAAATGCGGAAAGCTGGTTAAAATACACAACTTCTAAAAAAAAATTTTAGATCGTACGACCCTTGGGGTCTGAGATAGCCCCTTTTTTTGAAAAAATCACTGTTACCTTAGTTAACAACACTAAGATCTGAAATTAACCAATATTTTATAAGAAAAGTCAAAGTTTGTAACAAAGTTGTTAGCAAGAAAAAATGTTAAAAATTGTTTAAACAGTAGTGTTATAAACAAAAAGTATTTTGCGTTCCGACTAAAGTAAAAAATAGCGGGCGTAGTCGACTGACTGAATAGTGGGCGCGGTTGGCGACCGGCAGCAACTCCTAAAATTACGTTATACCGACCACAAAAATCAACTTTAAAGTGAATAACAAATTTTCGTCATTCCTTATGTTTTCGAGGTCTCCGAATCCGAATATGGAGTTTATTTTTTTCTAGAATTAGTGGAACATGTTCAAAAATCAAATTTTATGCCAAAATGCGATAAATCAATTTTGATGATTTTGCAATTTTACCTCACTGTATTTTTGGTCGCTGTAAATATTTCCTTTTGAAAATTTTACTGTGCTATCTTTGAAGCATTTAGATAACAATGAGATTTGTCCAAAATGATTAAACACATTAAAAGAGAAGTTGTTAATTTTTAAACATTTTGTCGTCAGATTTCGTTAGTTTCATGCTTACTTAAAAAAGTTGAGTGACAAACTTTTAAGTTTATAATTTTAACTAACACAGAAATAAAATATAATTCATGAAGAAGTTTTCCAAAAAAATTTAATTTAAAATATGCAATAGGAAAAATGTTAAGTGACTTTATAGACGAGCGGCACACTTGCACACCCCAAAAAAAGCTTATTTCCCGAGATACTGATATTAATTTTGGTAATACTTTATATTTTTGATGGTGCTGAAAACGAAAATTAGGGTTGTTTTGAAAAAATGCCCCTTTTTTTTTAAAAATCACTGTTACGTTAATTAGCAACACTAAGATCTGAAATTAACCAATATTTTATAAGAAAAGTCAAAGTTTTTAACAAAGTTTTTAGCAAGAAAAAATGTTAAAAATTGTTAAAACGGTAGTGTTATAAACAAAAAGTATTTTGCGTTGCGACTAAAGTAAAAAAAATAATGGGCGTAGCCGAATGAGAATAAATTCGCGGATTACCATTCGCTAGCGCTAGACCGTTGCAGCCCATTTTTAACATTGACAATATACCGGATTTGAAGCTTAATATGATATATTTTGGTAGAAACTTGCATTTTATGAATATTATTATCTTGCACATTTATTTAGTAAAATTATATTTTAAATAATGTTACGGTCTTTGCTACCGCTGCGCTGGTTAAATAAAAAAAAAATAAAAAAAAAAATTGAAAATTGAGTTTTGATCATAGGATTCTAAGAACGGTGACCTTAACAGTGGTATTCCGGCTTAGCTCAGAAGAAGGCGATATCGTGAGTCGTACCTAAGTACCTAATGCCTAAATATCTTTTATAATATTAACCCGGTTGCGCCAATCGGTTTTCCCCAGATACCACTACGTAAAATTACTTACTTCTAACCGATAAATAGGTAAATATCAGAAGTTAAAAGAAATCCTAATCTCATGAAAAAAACATTTTATAATACATAATTATTTAAGTTAATATTATTAAATATTTAAATGTAACCAAGGTTGTTTTCATACATGTTACGGTATTAAGCTCCTTATAGATCTATAAGGAGCTTAATACCGTAACATGTATGAAAACAACCTTGGTTACATTTAAATATTTAATAATATTAACTTAAATAATTATGTATTATAAAATGTTTTTTTCATGAGATTAGGATTTCTTTTAACTTCTGATATTTACCTATTTATCGGTTAGAAGTAAGTAATTTTACGTAGTGGTATCTGGGGAAAACCGATTGGCGCAACCGGGTTAATATTATAAAAGATATTTAGGCATTAGGTACTTAGGTACGACTCACGATATCGCCTTCTTCTGAGCTAAGCCGGAATACCACTGTTAAGGTCACCGTTCTTAGAATCCTATGATCAAAACTCAATTTTCAATTTTTTTTTTTATTTTTTTTTATTTAACCAGCGCAGCGGTAGCAAAGACCGTAACAAGTGGCGCCCAAACGTGATTTTTTATACAGTGTGCACCATAACTTATGCATAGAATTTACCAAAATAATTTAATTTTATTCATATTTCATTTATTCATTTAGTATGTACCATTAATATATTCTAAATAATCCAGTATTATTTATCACTATTTACATATCACAGTGATATTATCATATTTATATTGTATCGAGTCTTAATTTAAGAGTCTACACACTTAAATTAGTTGTTGTGGTGTCAAAATATTAGTTAGTAAGAATACGTGATCCTCCAAAATCTTGCAGATGGTTTTCGAATTTGCCGTACGCATAGGTTGGAAAATAGAGAATTTGGTAAAGTAATCCTGTACACTCAAAATATAAAGATATCCATTGGTTGATTTGGGAAATGGACCTACTATGTCCACCGACACTAATTCCCATGGTTTCAATACGTCAGGTCTTCCACATAATTGACCAGCTGGAGCCTTTTGTTCGGGTTTACTAGCGATGCAAGTATGACAATTCCTTACGTACTTGCCGACATCACTCTTCATTTTAGGCCAATAAAATTTTGAAGATATTCGATGAAAAGTCTTATGTACACCAGTATGACCAGAAGTTGGATCGTCATGCTGTTTCCGAAGAATATCTTTCCGTTTATCTCTTGGAACCACTAACTTCCAATCGTATTCGAATCCTACAAGTTTCGAATAACGATTCGCCACATACTTATATAATCGACCATCGGCCACTCGCCACAACGGATACTTTAAAGGAGATTCTTCCACTAACGTCTTCTGTTTGACATACCATGGATCCTTAACCTCCGGAATATCATCTTGCGACTGCACTAAATCGACAACGTCAATGCTCGGGACGGCCCTACTTAACATGTCTGGAACGACATTTTCAGCTCCCTTGCGATGTACAATCCTAAAATCAAATTGTTGGAGTCTCAGAATCCACCTGGCTAGTCGCCCAGTTGGTTGTGGTAATTTATATAACCACGTCAAAGAATGATGGTCTGTAACAACGGTAAAAGAATAACCTTCCAAATATGCCCTCAGTTTCTCTATGGACCACACAATCGCCAAACATTCTCTCTCAACGGTAGAGTAATTTCTTTCGGTATGTGACAAGGACCTACTCACATATGCAATTACGTGTTCGCCATCATCTGACAGCTGACTTAAAACCGCTCCGATACCATACGCCGAGGCGTCCGTCTGAAGCTGAAACGGCTTAGAGAAGTTTGGACAACTTAGGATGGGAGCAGATACTAAACAGTCCTTAATCTTACGAAAGGAATCCTCACATTCCTCGGTCCAGTTCCATTTTCTGTTCTTTCGAAGCAAACCCGTAATCGGTGCAACTACTGACGAGAACTGAGGTATGAACCTCCTATACCACGAGGCCGTGCCTATTAGGCGACGAATTTCTGTTATGTTTTTGGGTGTTGGTATTTCCAGAATGGCCCTAACCTTATCCTGATCACAGTGGAGGCCTTGATCGTCTTGAGGAAATGCGAATTTCGAGGAATATTTCTGAAACTCAAATGTTAAATAGTGTGTCGGAATTACTGAACGGCGACGTAAATATATGGTATCGTTTCGCCAGGAGCAAAATTTCGAGCTATAGAGAATTTCAACAAGTTTTGAGGAACACCTTCTTGCCTAGTAATTACGAGGAGAAAATTTTAGAGATTTTGAGACATCGTACCCAGGCTACGGGAGAAAACGTAGTTATCTATGTTGCATATATGGAAGGACTCTATAACAAATTGGCTACTAAACCAGACGAGATTTCGAGGGTCAGACACATTAAGAACCGTATGTTGCCATATATTCAATTAGGTTTGGCTGGAAAACCGGTTAATACCATAGATACCCTGATTTATGTCGGTAGAGAAATTGAGGAGGCACATGCAAATGCGCAGGAATATCGTACTCCACCTGTTAATCCTCGTAATTCTGTCGAACCAGGATTAGAGTATAGGCGACCGAACTTAAGGGTCTCTGCCATTAATAATTCAAGACGTTCCAACGGCGGATATTGCAATACGAATTCTCAAAGTGGTCCAGTAGGTCCTTCGTTTACGGGTACTACTTCAAATTCTGGAGCAGAGGTAAATGTCACAGCGTCAACTACCAATACTAGTCCATCTTCATCTGCAGATGTTAGTGCGGTTCCCACGACTTTAGTTACTAGGGGTAAATGTTACAACTGTGGTAAGATTGGTCATTTCCGAAGACAGTGTGCCCAGCCAGCACGTCCTTTCTGTTATCGATGTAAAGAGCCGAATGTGAAGATTACGAACTGTCCTAAGTGCTCGGGAAACGAGTTGGCAGGTTAGTAGGCAGTCACCCTGGTAGCCTGAGCAATTTTTCAGTGGCTAATGAGTTTAATTGTGTACAGGTAGCTACCCACTCGGTCGATCCTCCTTCTAGTGATCTTAGGGTAGTAGATTGTGTTGATAAGTCAGTGCAATCGGTTTGTTTATCAAAGTCCGTCGTCTCGACTCAGATGCGGTTGGTTTTGGATTATATATTTGCAAGTTTGCCAGACGACAATAGGCCTCATCTTATCGTAGATGTTTTAGGTGTAAAACTTAGAGCTTTGCTGGATACGGGAGCAAATTTAACAGTTTTTGGAAGTCCCGGTTGGGATATTTTAATGAATTTAGGTTGTAAACTTTCAGCTACAGAGATCAGGACTTGTCGTGTTGCCAATGAAGCAGCTTGCGAGGTAAGTGGTACGGTAGAAATACCATTTCAATTAGAAGGACGAATTAGGGTCTTAAAAGCGTATGTCATTCCCGACTTACCCCATCACTTGGTGTTAGGTATGGACTTTTGGTTGGCCATGGAAATAGTCCCAGATTTCAAGAACCAGAGTTGGTCTTTTAATGTTGAACAAGATGAGGGTGCGACTTCAAGTTTACAAGTATGTCCCATAGCTAGTGTTAAGCTCAGCAGGACGTTATCTGATGAGCAGTCAGCACGATTGAACAGGCTGGTCGATAATTACTTCGAGACCGTAGGGGGAAAATCATTAGGGAAAACTACTCTTATTGAGCATAAGATAGTTCTTACTAATTCAGAACCAATCAAAATACGTCCATATAGAGTTTCTCCAGCGATTCAACAAATGATCGATAAGGAAGTGAAGTCGATGCTTGAAGAAGATATTATTGAACCTTCTAAATCAGCGTTCTCTTTTCCGGTTGTCATGGTTCCGAAAAAAGAAAAAGGCTCGTATCGATTCTGTGTTGATTATAGGCAGCTGAATAAGGTTACGAAGAAGGACGCTTATCCCATTCCCTTTATTGCTGGAATACTTGATAAGTTAGGAAACGCCCGATACATAAGCTCTGTGGATGTCAAGAGCGCTTTCTTCCAAGTTCCTGTTGCCGCAGATTCTAAGGAGTATACAGCTTTTTCGGTACCTGGTCGTGGTCATTACCAATTCAAGCGTATGCCTTTCGGTTTATCTAATAGCCCCGCTACTTTTCAGCGACTAATGGATCGAGTGTTAGGCCCCGAATTAGAACCATATGCTTTCGTCTACTTAGATGACGTTATAATAGTCACGGACACATTTGACAGACATCTCGAAATTCTGGAAAAAGTTTTCAAACGGTTGTCAGGTGCTGGTCTGACCTTGGCTAAGGACAAGTGTACGTTTTGTCGGAAGGAGTTAAAATATTTAGGATATGTGGTAGACGATTTAGGTCTCCACTGTGATCAGGATAAGGTTAGGGCCATTCTGGAAATACCAACACCCAAAAACATAACAGAAATTCGTCGCCTAATAGGCACGGCCTCGTGGTATAGGAGGTTCATACCTCAGTTCTCGTCAGTAGTTGCACCGATTACGGGTTTGCTTCGAAAGAACAGAAAATGGAACTGGACCGAGGAATGTGAGGATTCCTTTCGTAAGATTAAGGACTGTTTAGTATCTGCTCCCATCCTAAGTTGTCCAAACTTCTCTAAGCCGTTTCAGCTTCAGACGGACGCCTCGGCGTATGGTATCGGAGCGGTTTTAAGTCAGCTGTCAGATGATGGCGAACACGTAATTGCATATGTGAGTAGGTCCTTGTCACATACCGAAAGAAATTACTCTACCGTTGAGAGAGAATGTTTGGCGATTGTGTGGTCCATAGAGAAACTGAGGGCATATTTGGAAGGTTATTCTTTTACCGTTGTTACAGACCATCATTCTTTGACGTGGTTATATAAATTACCACAACCAACTGGGCGACTAGCCAGGTGGATTCTGAGACTCCAACAATTTGATTTTAGGATTGTACATCGCAAGGGAGCTGAAAATGTCGTTCCAGACATGTTAAGTAGGGCCGTCCCGAGCATTGACGTTGTCGATTTAGTGCAGTCGCAAGATGATATTGCGGAGGTTAAGGATCCATGGTATGTCAAACAGAAGACGTTAGTGGAAGAATCTCCTTTAAAGTATCCGTTGTGGCGAGTGGCCGATGGTCGATTATATAAGTATGTGGCGAATCGTTATTCGAAACTTGTAGGATTCGAATACGATTGGAAGTTAGTGGTTCCAAGAGATAAACGGAAAGATATTCTTCGGAAACAGCATGACGATCCAACTTCTGGTCATACTGGTGTACATAAGACTTTTCATCGAATATCTTCAAAATTTTATTGGCCTAAAATGAAGAGTGATGTCGGCAAGTACGTAAGGAATTGTCATACTTGCATCGCTAGTAAACCCGAACAAAAGGCTCCAGCTGGTCAATTATGTGGAAGACCTGACGTATCGAAACCATGGGAATTAGTGTCGGTGGACATAGTAGGTCCATTTCCCAAATCAACCAATGGATATCTTTATATTTTGAGTGTACAGGATTACTTTACCAAATTCTGTATTTTCCAACCTATGCGTACGGCAAATTCGAAAACCATCTGCAAGATTTTGGAGGATCACGTATTCTTACTTTTTGGAGTGCCCCAGAAGCTGCTGACCGATAATGGGAAACAATTCGTTAGCAAGGAGTTTGTGGATTTTACAGGTTCATATGGTGTTGATCTTATACGCACTGCTAATTATCACCCGCAAGCTAACGCTTGTGAACGTCAGCATAGGACTTTAAAGACGATGCTGCGCTCCTATGTAGCAGACAACCACCGTCAGTGGGATCAGTACCTGCAAAAGGTAGCGTGTGCTATTCGCACTTCCATCAGCGAGACTACGAAGGTAACTCCTTTTCTGGCAAATTTTGGCAGGGAAATAATTGTTAATGGTAAAGATCATTCACAAGGCGTTTCTAACGAGTCCGTGGTTGCAGAACCTGCGAACCGACCTAATGAATTGTCAAAGTTATTTAAAGATATTCGCCAGCGGTTGGATAAGGCCTACCAGACTAGTAAAAAACGGTATGATCTCAGGCGTAGAGATGTAATTTATGAAGTAGGGCAAAAGGTGTGGCTTAAAAACTATGTACAGTCCGATGCGGCAAGTTACTTCACAGCATCATTAGCGCCAAAATTTCGCGGACCCCTAACAATTTATGAAAAAGTCAGTCCTTGGGTATACAAGTTAAAAGACGATAAAGGTACTAGCGTAGGAACTTGGCACAGTAAAGATTTGAAAGCAGATATCACTGCTGTTTCAACTCCAACTTAAGTCATCTTATATGGTAGATTGTAATACTGATTTGTCTAGATATGGGTTTTTTTAGTAAGTATACATATATATTTTTTTTTAATAGAACTCCAGGAAACTTTAGAGCACATAGTTTTGTTCTAGGCAATTTTGCAACGACCTTTTCCTTTATAGGTGTTCGTTGTCACGGATTTTTTTTTTTTTTTTTTGCATACATTGCCAAGAGAGTGATATCTCTACAAAACGAGCTGTGGGTAAGATTTTTTTTTTTTTTTTGAGTAAGTGATAGAGTATTAGAACCTTATAGTTATTGAGTATAATTCTTATCTCAGATAGGACTTTTTCTAATGTTACAGATACTGAGGTATCTTTGGCAATGCAAGTTACCGATGATGTATTAGTTGTGTACATGCAGGTTTTTTTTTAGTATGGAAAAGTGAATTGATTTGGAAAATTGTCGATCCCTATAGGATCAAAATTTTGGCTATGATTTTTTTTTGTGCTGTAACTGGTGATTACCAGAGGCCATGTAAAGGGTCCCGATTTCAACAGTATCAAAGTTGATTCTGATAGTCTAGTTTTTAGTCTTATTTTGTAAGGATACTAACAATAGAATTAGAAAATGCTTTTACTCCCGTCAGTGGCTCAATATATTCAAGACCACGCGCCTTTCTGGTTTCAGTAGACATTAGTGTTCACTCACAGTTAGGTGTTGCAATATTATGGATATCATACTCCTTAGGGGCGAAGGTTTAACCAACCACACAAATTTGAGGCCATCCATTTTTTTTTTTTTTTTTTTTTTTTTTTTTTAGGAAGGGGGTGATGTTATGGTCTATTTTCACGCAAAAGCCGACTGCAATTTGCAGCCGTATGTCAGTCAATATTTATAAACTTGCTGTGATCAGCTACCGTACTACAAGAAAATATGAAAATAAATAACTCTGAATTGGTCACTACTAGTTAGACAACCAACAGTACCCTTGATAACACAGCATAATTATCAAACAGTATTTTGGGTGGCATAGTCACTATCACAAGGGTCTGTCATTGACACCGACGCGAAAGGTTTTACTTTTTGGTTGGAGGTCAGGAAGTCAAGTTCACGTGCCAGTGTGAGGAAAATTTGGGGTTTTCCTTTGAACGCTTTGAAAGAATAACGTGAAAAATCAGATAGTTGTGGAGTTGATGTCTGGTGGGTTTTAATTTTGTTTGTCAGTCAGCCGATGTAGCGGACTTTTGCTGAGCGGAGGCAAGGGTTGGAAACGTATTTTCTATGCCGGTGTGCTAGGGAAATTTTATATTTTCCCGGATAATCACAGCCCTCTTTGAGGGTGCAAGTGTGAGGTCCTAGGTATACCTACCCAAATATATTAGTCTTCGCATGGCATAGGGTTCTGCCTAAGGTGAAGTCACAATGATTAGATACCAAGCTTAACAACTGAAGTTTGGCTATGTAAGTAAGGGAAAGCAGAAATCGAAAGGTAGGAGGATTTTTTTTTTGCAAGTTTGCCAGACGACAATAGGCCTCATCTTATCGTAGATGTTTTAGGTGTAAAACTTAGAGCTTTGCTGGATACGGGAGCAAATTTAACAGTTTTTGGAAGTCCCGGTTGGGATATTTTAATGAATTTAGGTTGTAAACTTTCAGCTACAGAGATCAGGACTTGTCGTGTTGCCAATGAAGCAGCTTGCGAGGTAAGTGGTACGGTAGAAATACCATTTCAATTAGAAGGACGAATTAGGGTCTTAAAAGCGTATGTCATTCCCGACTTACCCCATCACTTGGTGTTAGGTATGGACTTTTGGTTGGCCATGGAAATAGTCCCAGATTTCAAGAACCAGAGTTGGTCTTTTAATGTTGAACAAGATGAGGGTGCGACTTCAAGTTTACAAGTATGTCCCATAGCTAGTGTTAAGCTCAGCAGGACGTTATCTGATGAGCAGTCAGCACGATTGAACAGGCTGGTCGATAATTACTTCGAGACCGTAGGGGGAAAATCATTAGGGAAAACTACTCTTATTGAGCATAAGATAGTTCTTACTAATTCAGAACCAATCAAAATACGTCCATATAGAGTTTCTCCAGCGATTCAACAAATGATCGATAAGGAAGTGAAGTCGATGCTTGAAGAAGATATTATTGAACCTTCTAAATCAGCGTTCTCTTTTCCGGTTGTCATGGTTCCGAAAAAAGAAAAAGGCTCGTATCGATTCTGTGTTGATTATAGGCAGCTGAATAAGGTTACGAAGAAGGACGCTTATCCCATTCCCTTTATTGCTGGAATACTTGATAAGTTAGGAAACGCCCGATACATAAGCTCTGTGGATGTCAAGAGCGCTTTCTTCCAAGTTCCTGTTGCCGCAGATTCTAAGGAGTATACAGCTTTTTCGGTACCTGGTCGTGGTCATTACCAATTCAAGCGTATGCCTTTCGGTTTATCTAATAGCCCCGCTACTTTTCAGCGACTAATGGATCGAGTGTTAGGCCCCGAATTAGAACCATATGCTTTCGTCTACTTAGATGACGTTATAATAGTCACGGACACATTTGACAGACATCTCGAAATTCTGGAAAAAGTTTTCAAACGGTTGTCAGGTGCTGGTCTGACCTTGGCTAAGGACAAGTGTACGTTTTGTCGGAAGGAGTTAAAATATTTAGGATATGTGGTAGACGATTTAGGTCTCCACTGTGATCAGGATAAGGTTAGGGCCATTCTGGAAATACCAACACCCAAAAACATAACAGAAATTCGTCTTGAGGAAATGCGAATTTCGAGGAATATTTCTGAAACTCAAATGTTAAATAGTGTGTCGGAATTACTGAACGGCGACGTAAATATATGGTATCGTTTCGCCAGGAGCAAAATTTCGAGCTATAGAGAATTTCAACAAGTTTTGAGGAACACCTTCTTGCCTAGTAATTACGAGGAGAAAATTTTAGAGATTTTGAGACATCGTACCCAGGCTACGGGAGAAAACGTAGTTATCTATGTTGCATATATGGAAGGACTCTATAACAAATTGGCTACTAAACCAGACGAGATTTCGAGGGTCAGACACATTAAGAACCGTATGTTGCCATATATTCAATTAGGTTTGGCTGGAAAACCGGTTAATACCATAGATATCCTGATTTATGTCGGTAGAGAAATTGAGGAGGCACATGCAAATGCGCAGGAATATCGTACTCCACCTGTTAAT
Organism: Diabrotica virgifera virgifera; assembly: GCF_917563875.1. Lineage (NCBI taxonomy): Eukaryota > Metazoa > Arthropoda > Insecta > Coleoptera > Chrysomelidae > Diabrotica > Diabrotica virgifera. Next base: position 165,545,584 of record NC_065449.1, on the reverse strand, counting down.
CCTCGTAATTCTGTCGAACCAGGATTAGAGTATAGGCGACCGAACTTAAGGGTCTCTGCCATTAATAATTCAAGACGTTCCAACGGCGGATATTGCAATACGAATTCTCAAAGTGGTCCAGTAGGTCCTTCGTTTACGGGTACTACTTCAAATTCTGGAGCAGAGGTAAATGTCACAGCGTCAACTACCAATACTAGTCCATCTTCATCTGCAGATGTTAGTGCGGTTCCCACGACTTTAGTTACTAGGGGTAAATGTTACAACTGTGGTAAGATTGGTCATTTCCGAAGACAGTGTGCCCAGCCAGCACGTCCTTTCTGTTATCGATGTAAAGAGCCGAATGTGAAGATTACGAACTGTCCTAAGTGCTCGGGAAACGAGTTGGCAGGTTAGTAGGCAGTCACCCTGGTAGCCTGAGCAATTTTTCAGTGGCTAATGAGTTTAATTGTGTACAGGTAGCTACCCACTCGGTCGATCCTCCTTCTAGTGATCTTAGGGTAGTAGATTGTGTTGATAAGTCAGTGCAATCGGTTTGTTTATCAAAGTCCGTCGTCTCGACTCAGATGCGGTTGGTTTTGGATTATATATTTGCAAGTTTGCCAGACGACAATAGGCCTCATCTTATCTGATTTTTCACGTTATTCTTTCAAAGCGTTCAAAGGAAAACCCCAAATTTTCCTCACACTGGCACGTGAACTTGACTTCCTGACCTCCAACCAAAAAGTAAAACCTTTCGCGTCGGTGTCAATGACAGACCCTTGTGATAGTGACTATGCCACCCAAAATACTGTTTGATAATTATGCTGTGTTATCAAGGGTACTGTTGGTTGTCTAACTAGTAGTGACCAATTCAGAGTTATTTATTTTCATATTTTCTTGTAGTACGGTAGCTGATCACAGCAAGTTTATAAATATTGACTGACATACGGCTGCAAATTGCAGTCGGCTTTTGCGTGAAAATAGACCATAACAATAAATAAATTTAAAAAATGACAATAAAAAGGCCACTTAAAAAGGTTTATACATCCCATTAGCTGCTTTGTTTTGTATAATTTTGCAATGAAAATAAGATAAACATTATTATTTTAATGTGGTACCATAGATAAAAAAAATAGTAAACTTGGTACAGTAGAACCCGATTGGTAGGTATAGGACATTTTTTATTCTCTATTTTGAATCCGTGTGTAGTCCAGGCTGTATCGTCGACCCCGTTAGGTAAATTATTCCGATTCTTATTTTTTGCACTAACTTACTCAAAAAAAATTCCTTATAACAAATCCAAAGGGTACCAAGAGATACCGCGGCCGGAAAACTATTTAAACAATTTTTTCATTAGTTTTCTGTTAACTTATAAAAGTTGGGTGACAAACTGTTTAGTTTATAATTTTAATCAACGCAGCATTAAAACATAGGTCCTGAAGAAGTTTTCTGGAAAATTTCAAGTCAAAATATGCAACAGAAAAAAAGTTACGCGACCTTATAGACGAGTGGTACTCCCAAAAAAAACGCTCATTTCTCGAGATATCAACCACACTGTGGTGAATGGCTAATTTTGGTCTTACTTTATGTTTTTCATGGTGCTGAAAACGAAAATGAGTTTTATTTTGAATTTTAGATGGGGAAACATTGTCAAAATCGAAATTTTACCCTAAAAATAAAAAAAAATAAATCACGTTTTTCTTAAAATTAAAAGTTAAACCACCTTTTTTCTATAAAACATTTTGTTCTCTGTACTCTAGATTTTAACATAAAATTAATTGAACAGCTAAATTTCAAATTTTGTCACTCAACTTTTGCGATTAAACTTTGGAATTCAAGAATCTGCACTTTTACTTCAAACAATTTATAACTTTCCTTGTAGCAAGACAGAAATATTGAAGCAGGTCCCATTGTCTTCAGAATGGTGAGAAATATATACTATAAAAATTTCAGAAAAAAATATTACAATGGAACTGAGTTGTAGCAAGTTAAACGCAAAAAACGTGATTTTTATTTTTAGGGTAAAGTTGCGATTTTGATCATGTTCCCCCACGTAAAATTCAAAACAACCCTAATTTTCGTTTTCAGCACCATCAAAAATATAAAGTACCTATTACCAAAATTAGTATCAGTATCTCGAGAAATAAGCTTTTTTTGGGGTGTGCCAGTGTGCCGCTCGTCTATAAAGTCACATAACATTTTTCCTATTGCATATTTTAAATTAAATTTTTTTGGAAAACTTCTCCATGAATTATATTTTATTTCTGTGTTAGTTAAAATTATAAACTAAAAAGTTTGTCACTCAACTTTTTTAAGTAAGCATGAAACTAACGAAATCTGACGACAAAATTTTTAAAAATTAACTTCTCTTTTAATATGTTTAATCATTTCGGATAAATCTCATTGTTATCTAAATGCTTCAAAGATAACACAGTAAAATTTTCAAAAGGAAATATTTACAGCGACCAAAAATACAGTGAGTTAAAATTGAAAAATCATCAAAATTGATTTATCGCATTTTGGCATAAAATTTGATTTTTGAACATGTTCCACTAATTCTAGAAAAAAATAAACTCCATATTCGGATTCGGAGACCTCGAAAACATAAGGAATGTCGAAAATTTGTTATTCACTTTCAAGTTGATTTTTGTGGTCGGTATAACGTAATTTTAGGAGTTGCTGCCGGTTGCCAACCGCGCCCACTATTCAGTCAATCGACTACGCCCGCTATTTTTTACTTTAGTCGGAACGCAAAATACTTTTTGTTTATAACACTACTGTTTAAACAATTTTTAACATTTTTTCTTGCTAAAAACTTTGTTAAAAACTTTGACTTTTCTTATAAAATATTGGTTAATTTCAGATCTTAGTGTTGTTAATTAACGTAACAGTGATTTAAAAAAAAAAAAGGGGCTATCTCATAACCCAAGGGTCGTACGACCTAAAATTTTTTTTTACAAGTTGTGTATTTTAACCAGCTTTCCGTATTTTTTATTGCCATTTAGTGTGATCTAATTTCTAAGAAATTATTGTAATTGTTTATAAGCTTAAAAACTGCTATTTATTAACAAATAATTTTGTGTACGTACATGTAATTTCTTTTACTTTTTTTTCATACGCTGTTAGTATACATCTTAACGAAGGAAATGAGCCCCGGATTATTGAGATACATTCAGCCATATTAACTGGACCAGCCTCAGAAATTAGCTCGTTTTTCAAAAAATTTTATAAACAAATTCAATTTTGCGAAAACTATTTAACAGATCTGGACCATTTTTTGCACACCATTTAAACACCATAATGCCCTCAATTTTGGTTATATTAAAACATATTCTAATAAACAATAAAATTGTTATTAACAATATTCAAAAACAGTGATTTTGTCTTCCGTTTTGCAATAACTTTTTTGTTTATTAACCGATTTTCATTTAGCGTATCTCATTCGATGTATCTTTTTTTTCTGAAAAAGTTATCTGTGGACGTCAAATTTCTAAATAAACAAGTTTTTATGTTATGAGCAAAAAACTAAGTTTGACGTTTTGATTGTTTATTTAAAAAATGTTCCACTAAAAAATTGATGAATCCCAAGATGGTAGTCTTTTTATAATATCTCATACTACACATTTCAACTCTCAAACATCGTCTTTTCCGTTATGTCTAGAAAATACCTAACTTGATTGGCCTACTTAAGAGATCCGGCGTGGAAAGAAAAGTCTTTGGATTAATTAAGAAACGCAAGATCAGCTACCTTGGGCTTGGGCACATATTAACAGCAGCAAAATATGAAATACCACAGCTAATCCTACAAAGGAAAATGGAAGGTAGAAGAGGAGTCGGTCGCAAATAACTATCCTGGTTAAGGAATATTAAGGAATGGACAGGACTAACAACACAGGCGAGCTGTATTACGCCGCCGAGAACAGAACCTTAGTAATGAGATAGTCGTCTACGCACTTTGGTATATGGCATGTTAGAAGAAGAAGAAATATTTTATGTATGTTGTGTACTGTTTGTTATACAGGTATTGTATATATTTAGTACAAAAAGTTATTGTATATAGGTAGTACAAAATTTTACAATCTCTACTCGAAAAACTTAGACAATGACCAGTGCCGGATTAACCATTAGGCAAAATAGGCAGTTGCCTAGGGGCCTCGGCCCCAAAGGTGGCCTCGTAGGGCGCAAAATGAAAAAATAATAATTAGAATTAAATACAAATTATAATTCATATATGTTAAATAATTCAAATATCGCGCAATACCATAAACTCGGTTTCACACGGTAATCAACAGCTAGTGAAGCTGGAACCAATGAAAATGCACGTGATGAAATAGAAATATCTGAAGGAAACATAGCTGCTGTAACTGAAAAAGATGAAAAAACATACAATGACAATTATATTCCGGTTCAAGAAAAGAACCAGAAACCGAAACTAAATTAGAAATTTAAGTTAAAGGTAAATTGTGCTCAGAATTCGGAAACAACATAGGATTCTGGAATACCATAACTGAAGAAATATGGACATTTTTGATTGGGAAAGGTTCTTCAAAATGTAAAAATCTTGATGGAAGTTTTTCAGCATCAAAAAGAAACTTTGAAGGCATTACAAGATTTTTCACACAATCTATGTTTTTTTGAAAATACATCAGTGTAACAAAAATTAAAAGAGATTGGCTAAGCTAACGTACTTTCCCTCAAATGGAAATGTTTACTGCTTTCCATGTATTCCTTTTGGCGAACATGGCGAACACTCATCGACAGGCAGCGCCTTCATGATCGGATTGACAGCTCTTTAGAGATTTAATTTAATCAAGAATCAACTCAACTCAATCATTGTAATTTTGGGACAGGGTAAGGATTGTTTATTCGTAGGGATTAGCTTTACAATGGTCCCCGTTTAGGACGTTAGTCCTCTTCAGGGTTCGTGCTGGATGTTTCGTGTGGGCCGCAAAAGCAAACAGTCCGGAAAAACTGTGGGGCAAGGTGTGGTGCGCTCTGCTGTGCCAGACGGTGTTGGTTCAGCCAGCCATTAGAAGTCAGAGAAAGAAGTTTGACCGTTGGTGATGGTTCCATAGACAAGTGTGTGTACTGTCCGTGCTTTGCCCTCGACCAACCTCCCTAGAAACCATTGTACGCCAACTGGCAAGACAGCGGCCCTCGTCGGCGGTCAGGAGGTGGTTTTCGGGCGCAGCGTGGACAGTGTGCGTTCGAATGTAGAAAATAGTTGCGGCTATTTTCTTGGGGAGAACAGGTATAATTGTGCAATGAAGTTGGGAAACCGCAAATAACCAACTTCTCCCTGTTCGGGGTAAGGATGAGGATTAGATGAGGAGGGTGCGGAAGGCTAGTGGGGTAGCCTCAAGGATATCTTGAACATTTGAACATCAAAAGAAGAACAGGAACATTTTAGAGTGTTTTGGGTATCGGATTGGGGACTGTTAATAATTTTTGTTGTGAAGTTGCTGTTCAGTGAGAGAATCCTCTCAGTAATTTTGGGGACGTTTGAAATGTTATGGATTTCGTTACTAAGATATCTCCAGGGCTTGTAGTTCGCTGCACGCAGGATTCTGTGTTCCGCCTGGAACAACCTACGATTTTGCTCACGATTGAATAGGCAATAGAGGCCTGATTTATATTCAATGGCGGGTCGAATGTAGGTTTTAAAAGTGTGTGTGAGAGTCTTTCTGTGTGTCTTGCCAATTGCCCCAGCGAGAGGATTAAGGAGTCTGGCTCTGTTTCTTATCCTATCTAAAGTTGCCTTTAGGTCTGCATCCCAGTTGAGAGTCCTGGTAAACAGGACTCCCAAATAGTTAGCAGTCGGGCTGAGCGAGAGCCTTTCTCCCATCAAGCTCAGTGGGTATTGGTCGTCATTATTTCTGGTGATTTTGTGTGACACCGAGGGAGCGCAAAACACAATAGTTGTTGTTTTATTCGCGTTTAGTGTGACTCTCCACTTATTGCACCATTCTTCGACCGCGTTCAGCAGTGTCTGAGCTCTTCAATGAATAAGTGGTGGGTTATATCGCATGGATGTTGTGAGCAGAGCCGTGTCGTCAGCGTACAGGAACAGATGAGTACCTGGGATATTTTGGTTTGAGAGGTCACTGTTGTAGATAATGTACAACAGTGGTGCTAGGACTGAACCCTGGGGGACTCCAGACTCCAGATTGTGGGGTAAAGGGGGTTGACTTATGATCGCTTACTTTCACTCTAACAGTTCGGTTGTGAAGGTATGAGTGTACAATTTTGGTAAATTGTAATGGTAGCCCGATTTCCATGAGTTTCCGAATAAGTCCATCGTGCCAGACCTGGTCGAAAGCCTTCTGCACATCTAGGAATGTGGCTATGGCGAATGAACCATCGTTGATAGTTTGAGTGACTTTAGTTGTGAAATCAATTAATGCATGTTTAGTAGATTTACCGGATTGGAATCCATATTGATATTTTGGGATGATGTTGTGGGCTTCGAGAAAGTTATTGAGCCTTTCTTTTAGGATTAGCTCAAGAATTTTTCCCAGAGTGTTTATTAGAGAGATAGGTCTGTAGGATTCCACCTCGGTTCGGGGTTTGCCTTTTTCAAAAGCATGATAGTGTTGGCCACTTTCCAAGGAGTAGGGAAGTGGCTGTTTCGGAGACATGCATTGAAGATTTTAGTGAGAAGAGGGATAATACTCTCAAGAAGTTTCTTAAGGCATCTTCGGTTGATGCCATCAGGTCCGGGAGCGCTGTTTTTACCTTGGTGGCAAAAGCTCTCCGTTTCCCTGTTAGTGAGGGGGTCCATGATAGGATCATAGACTGGGATGTGATAGTTGAGAGTATTATTTACTATGAATTCTGTGTTGAGTGTAATAAGCGATCAAAGTTCGGGTTGTCAGGAATTTGAAAATTGTTTTGAAGCGAATTTTTGAATGCTTCTTGTTGACCAACAGATGGGATGGTTGAGATTGTTTTTGTTTTGTTAGGACTTTGAGTTTGTTCCAGAATTTACTTCCGTCCCTGTAGTCCAGTTTTGAGGTAGTATCCTCCCACCGGCGGGCCGTTAGGTCGGATATCTCTCTCTTTATCCTGGCACAGACTCGGTTGTACTCTGTTTTGATTAGCGGATTTCTGTTGGCCTTGTATTGGCGTAGAAGACGCCTTTTTTGTTGAATCTTGACTAAGATGTATTGTGGAAGTGCCGGAGAAGTATAGGTTATTTGTTTGAGTGGAATTGCGTGCGTGATAGCCTCGGTGATAAGGCTTCAATTTGGGTTGCACCTGTGTCGATACTATCGTTAGTATCGAGTTCGCCTAACAAAGGAAGATTTTGTGAGATGAAATTTTGGAATTCAGTCCAATTTGCGTGTCGATAGTCTCTTATAGATCTTGGAGGGTTGGGTAGTTTCGGATTTAGTATGTCAGTATTGTATTATTAAATAAGCATCTCATCTTTATAATCTTTATAAATTTGATCAATGTATCATGATTATTTTGGTTATTATTCGATCGTAAATTGTTAATTAACAATTGAATTGTTGCTAAAATATTGGTTTAATTTTCACCGGCTTCTTGAATTACAATCTATACCAAGAAAGATTTTATGTCACTAGGTTATTTAATTATTGATTAATAATTACTTACCTAAAACTTTATTTGAAAATTAGAGTTTTTGTTGGGAAAACCCGCATTTTCCGAGGAAAATTTTCGTCGGAGCAAATCGGGAAAACATATCTTTATGCAGAATTTAATTGCGGTGAATTTTTATTCGGGTGTTTTTGTTGTAATGTTAAAATCTTTGGAGTTATAGAGCAATAATTGAAAAAAATACGATTTGTCGGCGCCATTTTATTTATAAAAAAAGTAGCACACTATCTGCGGACTTTGAATACCTATATTATTAATATATAGGATCTTATAATTCGATTCCAGTAATAAAATTGCTGATAAATAACTTTTCCATGAATTTTGCTAATTAACCCAGAGTATTATACAATTTAATATTTCGAACTGGTTGATCAGAGTTTACAAAATTACCATTTTCAGATGGTCTCAATTGAGATGGTCTCAATTTCTGATGGTCTCAATTGAGACCATCTGAAAATGGTAATTTTGTAAACTCTGATCAACCAGTTCGAAATATTAAATTGTATAATACTCTGGGTTAATTAACAAAATTCATGGAAAAGTTATTTATCAGCAATTTTATTGCTGGAATCGAATTATAAGATCCTATATATTAATAATATAGGTATGCAAAGTCCGCAGATAGTGTGCTACTTTTTTATAAACAAAATGGCGCCGACAAATCGTATTTTTTTCAATTATTGCTCTAATAAATCATACCTGGTTTGAGGTCGGATTTTAAACATACACTGGGCTGGAGAAATGCCTGTTGTAATAGAAGGAGTATTGCGGTAGGTGAAGAGGAAATTAGTTAACTTAATTTTTACAACAGTTAATGTTATATTTTCTGAATATGAAAATAAATTGCGCTCTAACGCTTTCTTCACTATTTGGACCCCTCTCTCTGCTAGTCCATTTGATTGTGGATGATATAGTGGAGATTTAATTGGTTTTATACTATTACTCTGACAGAAGGAAACAAACTCTGCTGAATTGAACGGAGACCCATTATCAGAAACTAGCTCTACTGGTAATCCAAAAATGGCGAAAACATTCCTTAGTACCATTATGACCTCTCTATCTACTGTACCATTTTCCATTAACCTGACTTCTATCCATTTAGACCTATTATCCACTAAAATAAGGAAGGAAAAATTTTGCTTTTGGAAAAAATCAACATTTACCCTATAGAAATTATTGGGTGCTAATGCCCATGGTATGCCATTTGACCTATTAAGAAAATTCTGAGTGGACTGACAAACAGTACACGATTGAACGATCTTCTCAATACTTTCATTCATTCCAGGCCACCACCAGCAATAGGATCGCATTAATATTGTTAGTCTTAGTATGCCTGCACGTTGTTCATGGAACAAATTAAGTACTCTAACCCTGAGTGAAAATGGAATTACTACTTTAGTACTTAAAACCAAACAATCTCGTTCAACTGAAAAGTTATTTCTAAGTATAAAATATGGTTTTAAATCATCTCCCTGTACATAGTTTGGCCAACCAGATAGGGTTAAGTCAACTGCTTTGGACAATAAATTATCCTGCTTGGTCGATTTTGCTACATCTTCAAAGTCCAAATAAAAGGGACTTCACTTAACATGTTAAATGAAAATATTTCACCAGACACCTTAGTACTATCCTTACAATGTAAACGAGAAAGGGAATCTGCATTGGTAATTCAACTTCCCTTCTTATATTCTATGGTACATATATTCATATACTGAAAATGTAAGGGTCCATATAGTTATTCTTGACGCAACTGTTACTGGAATGCCCCTGTTAGCTCCGAAAATGTGCTGTAAAGGTTGATGATCACTGACAAGGGTGAACTTTCGACCATATAAATATTTATGAAACTTACGAAGAGCAAACATTATAGCTAATGCTACTCTGTGACACTACTGTCACAAGTGGCATAATATATTGAAAGTAAAGGGTTATATAAGGTGAGTACTTGGTTTGACAAAAGCAGTTCCTTACTGCTATCAAAAACCTTCTGACAATCTGTTGACCATACAAAAGAAGCATTTGACCTACATAACTTGTACAACGGACCTAGTTCAAAGGACAGCATAGGCAGAAATTTAGGATAATAGTTAAGAAGACCTAAATATGATTTAAGTTCCGTTAAGTTATGTGGGGGTTTAGCTTTCTTAATGCACTCTACTTTTTCTTCAGTAGGGTGTACCCCTGACTCATCAATTCTATTACCCAAAAATTCAACATTTAATTTTCAACAACAAGACATTTACATAAATTTTACCTACAACTGAAATGTTATTGCCAGTAACTGCTCTTAACATTAGTGCTGTTCATCTTCCACTTACTAAAATATTTTGAAAAATCACTTACGTGGATGACTGAATTACATGCACCATTATCAATTTTCATAACTAAGGGCACACCTTCAACTTGCCCATTCACTTTCCAGGGCTTTTCCATACCTGTTGTGAGGGCTGCAATATGGCTTAATTGCAACAATTCATTGCTATCTTCCTCTTCGGTCACTTCTACCTGATTAACTTTTTTTCTTTTACAGACTCTACTGGTATGTCCCACTTTTTGACAGAAAAAACATTCCCAATTAACTGCTGGGCATGTTTCTGGTTGATGTCGCCTTCCACATCGAAAGCATGGTTTTAACACTGACTGGTTCCTTTTGACTTACTACAATATTGCTTACTAGACATTTGTAGTTTGCCTACTGATACTGCTGCCACCCCTAGAACAAGCTTGCGTTGACATTCAGCCGCTTCTTGACTTAAGGCTTTCTTACATCTTTAAACTTTAGGGTCTCAGCTTCGCTAAGTAACTTAGTCTGAATACTAGTATTACTAATACCGCAAAATATCCTGTCTTCTAGGGCTTAATCGAGGAATTTCTCAAATTTACAAGACGTTGACAGCGCTTTTACTTCTTTTACATACTGCTCCAGCGATTCTTCCGCTTGTTGGTTTCTACTATGAAATCTATATATTTCATAGATTACACTTGTAGCTGGTGCATATTTGGCTTTAAGTATCGTTACTAACTGATCGTATGTTTTCATTGCAGGGGTATCTGGGAATAAATATGTTTTCAACGTATCATACGTTTTCGCACCCATAAATGTTATTAAATTTGCTACCTTTTTCATTTTCAGTGTCGTTCACTATGAAATACTGCTGCAAGCGCCCTTCCCAGGCTTCAAACGGTTCCTTCGTAGCATTAAACTCGTCGAACTTTGGCATATTGACTACTGCCCTGAACACAAAATTTGCAATGACATATTAATGTGGTGTTATTTCCGAATCGTCGCCAATATGATATGTATTGAATTAAATAACGTACTATGATGAAATTGACTTTATTTTACATCACAAGAGACACATGGTTCTTAACCTAAAAACTAATAACTAAGCGCGCTTTCCATCCTCAACATCCGTCACGACTTCTGCTAAAAATGCTAATTTTGTTAGCGAAACACGTGTCAGAATTAAATAAAGAGTTTTGGTGAAGTGGTAAAACTGCCGTTGTTTGAGGTCTTATATATTTTTGCATTACCTAATATGTGCAAAGTTTTATCCGGTGTTGTTGGTTTATTATTGGATTCTGCTTCTACCAATTATGATGTCATTTAATTCTTGTTGTACTAAATTAGTTTTTCACTAACATAGTTTATACTTTCTAGCCAACTTAAACCTTATTTTTTGATACAGTACAAGAGGCCCTAATCTTTTGAAAACCTTGATGTACATTCTCTGATGATAAATAATTCAACGGCTGTAATTTTTGCAACACGTTACTGGGACTTCCTAGATCATCGTTGTTTGTAGCAGTGGATTCTAAATTAGCACTACAAAATAATTAAAATTACATAGAGACTAAAATTATTTACTATTTCTTAACTTTATTATTTCTTTTCTATCCTTTAATTTATAGAAATAAAGTAAAACTATTATGATATTTATTTTTAATATCACACTTAATATGTTTTCTTATTTAACATGTTTACATTTATTTTAACGACAAATACAGATTTGGGTCAAACATATCCTTTTGTAAAGATAAATCTTCATTTTTCTCCAAAGCCTTAGATAATATAATATATTTCGTTCTATCGTGAGCCATCTCTTGAGTAATCAAATCTCAAAAAAACAACCATAACGAACCACGACTAGAAAAACTAACACAAAATACCACAAACTAAGCGCCAAATTAAAAGCAAAATTTTAGAAATCAACCGTTCTTAAACGCAATGCAAATACGACTGAACGAATATTAGATTTTTGCAACACGAGTCTCGATAAAAAAGCGGTACCTGCGCTGCGCTCAATTAAAACGTGGCAAGTACATGATACTCGCTATCACATACCGCTTTTTAGTTGACTACTCTGCAGATACCGCATTTTAATTAAGCAACTATTGAAATTTAGCACATACGGCATTTTACAATTTGTTTATTTTGGTATTAAATAAAATGATAGGGCTTTCCAACATTGCAGAAGCATAAATAAGGTCACAAATAAACGATATACAGCAAAAACTCGAATTTTCAATTTTTTTGCAGATACCGCTTTTTATTTGGGGACGGCAGTATAAGTCTCACATCATTCACGTTGAAACCCATGGAAAAAATCTTGAAAAACATCAAGAAAAACAATCTAAATGAAAATCCACTGCACCAACGGCAATGGGCGTATCAGGCAGGTAAATCATGTGAAGCCCAATCTAGTGTCGGAACTCTAAAGGAGTCTGCATGAGAAAGAAGTCGCCCTTGCTGCATTTTTAGATATAGAAGGTGCATTTGATAATACCTCAATCGAGTAGATAAAAAGCACACTGAAAAGCAGAATAATATCCACAGATAGGTATGACGATGCCATAAATCTGAGGGAAACTAAGGGATGCCCTCAAGGCGGTGTATTGTCACCATCATCATGAAACATAGTTGTCGATGATCTGATTCATGGGCTAAGCGGCCAAGGTATCTGGGTCCAGGGTTTCGTAGATGATATTATTTAAATAGTAACTAGGGGAAATTTCCCTTCGCTGTTGCGGATCAGATGCGATATGCCCTTCACTACATAGAGAACTAGTATCTGAAAGAGAACCTCTCCATGAACCCTTCTAAAACTAAGCGGGTACCCTTTACAAATAAGACAAAGCTTACTGGACTGGGTGAGCTGAAATTATTTGGAGAGGTACTGGAAAGAACCAATGAAGTTAAGTATCTAGGGGTAACCCTGGATTCGAAACTCAATTGGAATACTCATATTACCAATATAACCAATAGGGTTAAGCGACTCTTCTGGAATTGCAGACGAGTTGTAGGTAAAACCTGGGTATTGAAACCAAAGCTGATCTTTTGGTTACATACATCAGTGATACGACCGACAGTCACTTATGGGTCAGTACTCTAGTGGATAAAAACGGCTAGGCAATCTTGTGTGACCACTCTCACCACCCTACAAAGACAAGCGCTTGAATAGTCTTGCTTGATCCACCAATCATTAAATATATTTAGTAAGTATAGCTTTACAACCTGTGGAAGACTACATAAAATTTTGTAAGTGAAACCATATATTCCAGGAGCCGTACTGCGAGAAGTTTTAAGTGCTGAGTCAAGCTCAGAAATATTAAAAGATTTTGACATGTAATCAGACTTTTCATAATATACAAATTTTTTATCTATCTTTTCCGAAAGAAAATTAGAAACAGATGCCGGAGCTAAATTATCTAAAATTTTACTTATTAATTCTTCAGAGAGAGGAATGGTTTTTTTTTGGAAAACGATTTATTGCTAACAGATCTAACCAAGTACCATATTTTTTAATTGGTGTACTCTTATTCAGTTGATTTACGTATGATATAAAACTATTCCTGCGCTTTTGTGTAAATAGTTGTATAGTTTTAGCAGCTATATTTTAATAAGCTATGTAATTTTCAAAACTGGACAGTTTTTTGTATTTCTGTAAATATTTTTTGCGCTTCGATATCATATTTTTACATTCCTCATCCCACCAATAAGACAGATTGGTACATGATGTAAATGGTTTTTTTTTCTGGCATGGAACCGGAAGCTGCCGATGCAATTGGATCAAAAAGGAATGCTATTTTTTCAGTATTGTTTTTAAAATTATTTAGTAGGGTTGTAGCAAAATTTGCTTTTATAATATTCTGAAAGTGTTGCCAATTTGCCCGTAAATCATTCCAGTTAGTCGTGGGATTAATTAGAATTGACGAATAATTTGTCTGAATTTCAATAGTAGTTGGAAAATGATCTGAACCCAGTGTATCCATTGTTACTTCCCATGATATTTTATTAGCTAGATGGGGGTATATAATTGTTAAGTCTACTGCATATTTACTACCATTGGGTGACATTCGGGTATGCGTACCATCATTTAGAGTTACTAAATCAAAATTGTCCAAGCCTTCTACTAGAATTTTCCCATTTTTATCATCTAGAACTGGATACCATGAGCTGTGGTGAGCACTACCACAGAAAATGGTTATGACAACAAATTGTTCGAACAGATTAGACCAATCCTCTTTGGTAACTTTTATATCTGGCGGTTTATAAATTGAAACAGTATTTACGTCTAATTTAGGAACATGAACTGCGTATACTTCTATACGAGAATTAAAGATGTAATTAATAGGTATTTCCGTAACGTTCAAATTGTTTACTGATGTAAATTCCAACACCTCCATAACCATCATTTCTTAATTTTTGTATAGAGTTATAGCCTTTTAGACGGAAATCGTAACGCGTTTTTAGCCATATTTCTGATAAGACTAAGATATCACAGTACGTCGTATTTAAAAAATGTAATAAACTCGCTTGATTCGATAAAAGAGATCTATAATTCCATTGTAGGATTCGAAGTATATTTTTATTGATATGTTCTGTCATTTTGGGTTATGTTATAATTGCTCTTTTCTAATATTATATCTTACTATTGCTCACTTTATCAAATATTAAATTAATATAACTAATAATATTACTACCATTTACCGATTTTGGATTTTTTATTGTGTCTATAAAGAAAGTAGATATTTGATTAATTATTTTGCTTTAAATGTCATAAATTCGCCACTTTAAGGGTTTGGCAGAATTGAACTGTGAGGCCGATATATTCTTTGCTTTGGCACCTGCAAAATGGTAGGAGTCAAAGTTGGAGAAACTGAAGGAGAACTGTATTTTCGTCGTTTCTTATTCTGTGTGGAATCTTGTGAATATGAACTGGTTCGATGAGTTTTAGGATTGGATAATAAAAAGCTGTATTCATTGTTTGTAGTAGTGGGAAGTTCTGGGAAATTTTCTAAGGTATTAAATATGGCGAATCCATTGTTGGTAGCTATTTTAGTGTACGAAAGATTAAGATAAATAAATTCAGTTTCTTTGAAAGATATATTTTCGAAGGCCATTATTTTTTTAATCTCAAACTGCTTTTTATACACAGGACAATCTCTAGAAATAGAAGGATGCCCACTGTTTTGACAGTGAACAGAGTAGACCTCATCTGTATCACAACTTAAATCTTTTGGATTATCTTTAGAGCATTTATTAAAACGCGATTTACCTCTGCACTGTGACTGAACATGACCATAACGTAAGCAATGTAAACGCTGTACTACCGGGTGTATACGGCTCAACAGAAAAATTTTCCATGTTAATATTGACACAATCAGGGATTTTATTACCTGCAAACGTTAAAACAACAAGCTGTCTCTTTATATATATTTAATTTTATTGGTATTATTATTAACTATTTTACGTGTTAAACGTTTAACCTCTGTGACGGGAATATTGGATTCTATCGCCTTTAAAATAAAATCTTCCGTAAAAAAACTATCAACCTCTCTGATAATGCCTTTCTTGTGGTTAGATAATTTAGGAATGTATGCAATATGTTCATTAGAAGTAATAATTTTATGAATAGTTAGTGAATTTGCAATACTGTAGGTTTTCAAAATAACTTTATTGCACGTTTTAAGCCAACAGGTTTGATATCAATAATGTATTTTTTAAATTCACATACCTGCTGAGGATAAAGACCTATTCTAACCGGAAAAAGCTTGCCTATGCTTTTATTTGTACTCTCCAAAAAACACAATAAGGCCCAACGTCCCTGGCAGAAAATTTATTATATAGATATAGATCATATTATGTTCTTTCAACTGTTGTTTCCATATCCGTCTGTTTAGATTCCAAAGCGGGCGCCCAAATCGTTGCTCATATTATGTAAATATGGAGAAACACTTATCTAACAGTTAACATTTCTAACATCGTCATTATCCCTTAACTTCTACTAGTCTTCCAAAATAATATACTTTAACTTTTTTCCACAAGTTTTATTAAATCGACCAGTCACAACTCTAAAGGCCGCGTCTCACCATCAAATCATTTGATCAAACAGTTTGAGAGCAAACTCCGGAAGTACGTCAAACTGACGTCACAATTGCAGTTTTTTTGAAATTCTAAAAATCTGTGCTCTCACTATCAGTCTAGTTTGATCAATTTTTTTGTATTGAGTTGTCTAACATGTTTGTACTTTATTTAAAATTAAAATTTTTCATTATTATCCACAATGAACACTCAGAATGTGACGTCACTAACTGTCACTTTCAGTTTGCTCAAACCAGTTTGATCAAATTATTTGATGGTGGGACGCGGTCTTAACACCATTTGATCTCCTCCACCCAATTTCACAACATATCGCCATTTGATCAGGTTTTCGTCCTAGGTCCAACTAAACTTCAGAAAAAATAGATAAAAAATTTTTTTTATCCTAATTCTTCCACTCTCTTATATCCATAGGGTGTGGGGTCTGCTTTCTGGGGCGCCCAGCCTTTCTCATCACACCTCATTACAGTAAACAATTCTGATATCAAACCATAAATTATTCATTATTCATTACCTACTATTTTTACACATAATGCTTATTTTTCCAAAACACATTCATACATCCATCCAGTTTTAAACCTTTTCAATTCAACTCGATAACTTGGTAAAAAAATCCCTAATTCATAAACATTTTTAGTCCTAGATGTCTATGTTACATAAAAGGACCTTATACTTTTGCCCAGGTTATTAGTTCAATTGATATTCTGTCTTCACTTCCAATATCAACACTCAGGCACCCATAACCAATTAATTCACATATCATTATATCATATCAGTCTCCTCCTGAGACTCATACTACTTATCTTAATTTCAACACTACTTTGATATCAGACTTCCATTTACTACAGACTCTCTAATTTACTCTGCCAATTAGTACAATTAAACCAAAAACTCCTTTTAGTTCATAGTAAATTAAATTTTCATTAACACAGTTGGACTTACTTCAATTTGAATAGGAACCACAATCATCAACCTATCCATATAAAAAAAACATCTTAGCGAAAATATCTCTACTTAATTATTTGGTCCACGATGTTCTTTACCATAAATGGATCCATTATTTGCTAACTAATTCAACTTCATTTGAATTATGTATAGATGGCTGCATACATTCTGGCTAATTCTCTATTTACATTATAAAAATCATTTCATACTCTACTTACATCTTACATATTCAAGGTACTTAAATGTAATTATAGCCACAACTTTGTTGATGTTTGTTATTACTGTAAAAATTACAAAAAAATATATTTTACTACAATAGGGAACTTGCACTAAAAAATTTTTTTGCATAAAATTGTTAATTTATGTTTAAAAATGTTATATTCAAAATATTACGTCTTAACAATGAATAGTGTACGTACAACATCTGAACAAAGTTCTGCGCCTAAAATTTCCGTTTCAAACAACTTCAAAAGCGCGAGCTTGGGTCTGACGTCACAGGCCACTCTTATCGTTTTTGCCCGTTCGGTGGGCTATTGATTTGAATGTAGTTTGCCATTGCCAGTTGTGCGTGTCGAATAACTGTGACGTTTGCTCGGTATTTATGTTATTGCATTTAGTGTAGTTTAGTGTATTTATTGTGTAATATATGTACTTTATCAAAATGGAAAACAAATCTGCGCAATATAAGTACTGTATAGTGCCGGGATGCAAAAGCACAACTGTCAGAACATCCAACAAACATTTTTTTACTCTACCAAAAGAACCAAAACGTCGATTAAAATGGCTAAAGGCATGCAGGCGAGATAAAAAGGATATTTCACAAAAAAGCATAGGTCTTTATGTCTGTGAGGATCATTTTGATGTATTATCTAATTAGGTACCTATTTTCTACTTAAAAAAAATATTAGTTATCGTTTCATGAAAAATGCCTACTTATACTTGTTTATTTGTTGCAGTTGGAACAAGATCTGGATAACTATATAAAATTCAAGATTATGGGTGGTCCCAAAATTATTAAGTCAGGTGTTGTCCCGCACATATTTGATTGTCAACCAGACAGAAAACGAGCTTTTTCTCAGCCTGTGAGGGAAGCAGCCCTTAAAAGGGTTAAACGACAGCTTCTTGAAGATGCCGCTTCTACATCTAAGTCTGTTTTAGAGGACAATGATGATAAGAGACAATGTGATCCTAGTTTCACAAACTTAGTACAATCAGCACCTGAATTAAACCAATCAGCTTTACCTCAAAAACTGAATAATGCATCAACACAGACTCACATCAAAATAACAAGTAAAGGTATTCAGTGCAAATTTCAAAGGAGTGTTAAGGCCGCGTCCCACCATCAAACTGGTTTGAGCAAACTGAAAGTGACAGTTAGTGACGTCACATCCTGAGTGTTCATTGTGGATAATAATGAAAAATTTAAATTTTAAATAAAGTACAAACAAGTTAGACAACTCAATACAAAAAATTTGATCAGTCTGATAGTGAGAGCACAGATTTTTAGAATTTCAGAAAAACTTCAATTGTGACGTCACTTTGACGTACTTCCGGAGTTTGCTCAAACTGTTTGATCAAATTATTTGATGGTGAGACGCGGCCTTTACAGTCGGGTTGTCGCCATTGAAAACACATAATAAGGATGCAGGAACTTCACCTATAAAAGACTTGCAAATATTTGAAGATACAAAAAGTGAATCAGGAAGTTCTGTATTTGAAGAGTATAGTGAATATAGTGGTAGTGACGACTGTTGGTACAATGAAAGTGATTCTTTATCTTGTGATGAAGATACGAAAGAAGAGGAAGCAAAACAATTTAAAAGTTTGTCTTTGAAGTGTACAGTGATGAAGTTACAATACAGACCTAGACTGTATATGAGGCTACCAGAATATGCATTTTACACGTTTCAGTTAATGGAAAAATATTGTAAGACTCAAACAATGCACCTATTTTTAACTCTTAAAAATATAAGAACAGGACAAACATTTATGTCTCTTGGAGATGATTTCGGCATAAGCGAAAGCAATGCATCGAGAATATTTGCAAAATCTGTTCCATTACTTAGTAAATATTTAAGATCTTGTATTTTTAATCCCTAAGTGAGTTCAGTTAAATTAAACTTACCCATAACATTTCGAGCTCGTTATAGTAAAGTATTTTGTATTATCGATTGCTTAGAAATTCAAATTGAAAAACCATCAGATTCTGTTAAACAGTCCTTAACATGGTCTGAATACAAAAAGTGCAATACTCTAAAATATTTAATTGCTTGCACTCCTGATGGGATTATTAATTTTATTTCTACTGCTTTCGGTGGAAGAACGTCGGATGCAGTTATTCTTGAACATAGTGGTTTTTTAAATGTTCTTCCACCGAAAGTGGCGGTAATGGCTGACAGGGGTTTTAAACACATAGAGCATTTGTTAGTTAGCAGAGATTGCCAATTAATTAGACCACCAAGTGTATCTTCAAGTACAAAACTTACAAAAAGTGAAGTATTTGAAACAAAAAGAGTAGCTAGTTTAAGAATTCACATTGAACGAGTTATACGTAGATTAAGAGAATTTGCCTGCTTAGCCCCCCATGCCTGTATTGATAGCAAATTGATACACATACAGATAATATAACAAAAATTGATTGTGCACTCATAAATTTACAGTCAGGAGTAATATCGGGAAAGTAATTTTAAATTGGTTTTTTTGTATCAATGATTTTGTGATCGAAATACAAGGAAAATACGATCGAAATACTAGGAATTTTCAATTAAAGACGATTAAAATGTACTATTGTACTTAATCGCTTTCTTTTGAAAATCCCTCGTGGGTAATAGTACTTATACGTTATAAACACATTAGTAATTTATAAAGATTTATAAATTTTACTTTAAAGTAAATAAACTGATTGTAGAACTATGCAAGAATACAAATAATAGCTGGTAATTTCCATTTAAATACGATTAAAATTTAATATACCCGTAATACCTAATCGCGTTGTTTCCGACTGCTAGCTAGCCCAGTCGACCGTGGCCTCTGACGTCAGACGAATAGAAGGACGTTCAAGAGCCTCCTAAGATATTTGAATTTTATAGCATTTTCAAAACGTCGTAATTAGCGTACGGGTTAAAAATATTTGTTTTTTTCGCATGCAAGCGTTTTAAGATCATGTTACCTTATGTTTTTTAATATTATTTTAATATTTAAAAATGTATGCAAGTTCCCTATTAGTTGGCTGTGGTAATACAGGGTAACTTCCACGTCACGTTGTCCGTCTGTCTTTTGACACCTTTCAGAAACATCACTCATTTCGCATTCAGTTGCCATTAAGTCATTGAAATATAATCAACTCAATTTGGATCCCACGTCTTGGGAAATCTGTATACATTACCTTAGGGCATTATCCTGGTTGCCCTGTGACCATCACAGGGCTTTTTATTGAAGTATGCACTTTTAAGGCATCTATATTATATGTAAAGGGTTTTTACCCAGATATTTTTCTTTTGTGGCTCAGCTAGCATCCAGTTTTTAAGTATAACCAACTTGCTCTAACCTTTGTCAAAATTTAAATACTAACTTTATATTCATTAAATCGGTTATACTTATTTTTAGATCGAACACTGATGATGATTTTTAATAAAAATCGAAAACGTTTTGTTGTGATGTAGCCCTTTTAAGGGATTTTAATAAAAATTTGTATACCTTTTACAAAGGATTTCTTTCCAATTTTGTGATTGATGGTATACAGCCAACGAAAAACATTTTCTTTTCCTTGTGGATTTTATATATTATATAATAAAAAAAACTTATTTTGTTTACTTTAAAATGGTGTATTACAAAAAATTCTAGGATTATTTTTGAGTAAGATATTATTTTTCAAAATGTAATAAGTACTTGCAACGATTTTTGATTTTAGGATTATTTTTTAAATTTCTCATTATAACTTTTTTTGTACTTGAATATACTATATATTGCTCAGTAAAGAGGGCTTACTTTCTGTTCTTTAAAATGGTGTCTCATCTATATTTAAATAATGGAAAGCGAGTGATTCTTTGATATTTTTTAACTGTATTATTGAAAATTATTTCTTTTACAAAAATTACATAAAAATTAGTCAGGGCCGGTTGTTCGAAAGCTAATCAACAATGATCATTATCAAACATTTAATTACTGTCACCAACTGTCAATGTCAACTTTGTTTGGGTTGCTGAAAACATAATATGAAATTACTTAATCAATTATGTTAATAATTGTTATGTTAATTGATTAACTAATCTCATAATTTTAATAAATTATGTTTTCAGCAACCCAATAAAAGTTGACATTGACAGTTTTGGTGACAGTAATTAAATATTTGAAAGTGATCATTGCTGATTAGCGTTCGAACAACCGGCCCTTATAGAAAACATCACTTTAGTTAGTTACAATTATTTAAACGTTGACATTTAAAAAAATTTCAAAATCAAAATCCATCTCTTCGTTAGCATTAGCTTCAATATCTTCCTCTGACACCTCAGTTATCTTAGAGTTCCCACCATTAGTACCCATGCACATTTGCACATGCACCCTTTGCAGAATATTGAACAACTAATTCCTATCTCCCTACAACCGCAGCTTTTTGTACATCCTTTGGTACATTTACATGCTATTTTTTCAAGCAAAACTTGTGGAGCAGGAGCTTTGACAATAAAAATTGGAATTAATCCATATTTTGAAGTTTGCCCGGCCGAGTCAAGTGGATCCAAAGTATTACCTATAAAAAATAAGATTCAATCATAATACACAATCACATAAAAAAAGTTATAATGAGAAACTTAAAAAATAATCCTAAAATCAAAAATCGTTGCAAGTACTTATTACATTTTGAAAAAGCTTATCTTATTCAAAAATAATCCTAGATTATTTTTTAATACACCATTTAAAGTAAACAGAATAAATTCTCTTTTTTTATTATATAATATATAGGTACCTAAATGTAGAAAAAAAAAGTTATAATGGGAAATTTAAAAAATAATCGTAAAAAATATAAAAACTCGTTAAAAGTATAAAATCTTGAAAAAGATAACCTCTTTAAAAGAAGTCATACACCATTATACAGTAGAACATTTTAAAGGTAATTGACTTCTATTCCTCTTAACATTGCATGTAACATTGCATATGCCTAAAGTTACGTAGAAAAAAGTTACAGAACAATATTTGGGAAATAACAAGGAAAATTGCCAAAAATTGCTGTGAGTGGCGAATTTTGAAAAATCATATTTCGAAAACTGTAAATCCTAATGCCCTCTACCGAACATTATTTTAAAGAGAAAGTATGTAAGTTTTTTTTTTCTGTGAAGCAATGCCTATACCTATATCCCCGTGGACAATAGTTATGGGACAAAAAACAAAATTTCTTTCTTCTGGGTTTCTTTGTGCTTTTTCTTTTGAATATATTTTTGTAAAAAAAGTATCTTTGACTTTAAAAAGTTATATTTAGATAGGAAATTTAACCATGAACAATTTTAATGTAGACGTATTTGTACCAAAAGTGCATAGAGCTCACCCTAATGTAACCTGTGTCCAGGGACTAATTCACCCATTTCTCAAAAACGCACCCCTTTAAATGGTAGCGCTCCGCGGTTTTTTCATATATAGAGATTCATTGACGATATGAAATAATAAACTCTGCCTGTGTTAGGTGTGGGGTGAACTGAGTAGCTTCACACATGATGCAGTCGGTCCCAAGCCCGGATAAAAGAGGAGGGGAGAGGAGTAACACCTCTATAAAAAAACCAGGGTTTAGCTGGCCCGGCTAATAGCACCCTGTAAGGGCCCCTTGTCTAGTGTTACAGATAAACCGAATGATTGCCGGAATGAGCAATCCCCCACTTACTGACCAACGGCTTCGGGCGGATGAGTTAGTAAGTGTTTAGGGCACTCTTTTGCCCTGGAGTTGAGAAATCGGCTCCGAAGACGGATGAACCAACAATGTGTCAACGGCATAAGGATCAAGCAGGCAAACGGAAATCCACTTGATTACATATTCCAGAGCACGTTATGGAATGACAAAGAAAAGTAATATAGTGCTATGCGATCCGGCAAGCAACCGGCGCCACGTGGATTCCGGGTCGACGGGTGTGAAATGGACGACCGGGTAGATGGGTGTGGGCAACCAGGCTACATCTGCGAAATTGGTGACTGGAAACCCAAAATTAAAATTACGCACAAAACACCGTATAGCCACATGGAACGTCCGAGGTCTGCTAGAACCAGGAAAACTACATATCTTAGAACGAGAACTGATTAGAGAAAAAGTAGACATATGTGGGGTTTCAGAAACACACTGGGAAGGCCAAGAACACTGGGAATCCAACTACTATAAAATATTCATGTCGGGAGCCAATAAAACTGGTCAAAATGGCGTAGCAATACTGGTACGGGAGAACCTCGCAAAATGAGCGCCTAATTAAAATTACTCTTGATGGACAGCCAACAAAGGTTCATGTACTACAAGTATATATGCCAACATGCGACGGGACAGATGAAGAAGTAGAAGATATGTACCAGTTAATAAACAGTAACATCGCTAACATACCCAAAAAAGAGCCAGTCATAATATTGGGTGACTGGAACGCAAAAATAGGCAAAACAACATCAGAAGAGCTGCTGAAAAGAACAGTTGGTGGGTTTGGAATAGGCGAACGAAATGAGAGAGGAAAAAGGCTATTACAATTTGCCATCGACACTGAACTTAGTATCACGAACACCATGTTTAAACATCACCCGCGAAGACTATCAACTTGGACTTCACCAGGGGGAAGATATAAAAATCAAATAGATTATATTCTTGTCAGCAAACGATGGAAAAGTTCGGTAGTAAACGTAAAGACAAAACCAGCGGCGGATTGCGGAACAGACCATAAACTGCTACAATCTGAATTCCGTATCAAATTTTGTAAGAAAATTGAAACAACTAGAACAATTAAATATATTCCTAGAGAGCCTGAAAATACAAAGAAACACTAAGACATAGTAACACACCAAACATTACTGGCGATCCCAATCAAACATGGGAACATACAAAGACGTGAATTATAGACGCAATAAATATTACAAACCCCAAAGAAACCCAACGGAAAGAAAAACACTGGATGACTGATGAGACACTGAACCTAGTAGAAGAACGAAGAAACATTAGAAACAACGCTGCAAATCCAACAGAAACTGAAAACAAGGAAGCAGATGTAAACAGACGCATAAAATCATCAAGTAGAAGAGACAAAAATAATCACATTAAATAAATATGCAAACAACTAGAAGAACACGCCGACCGTCAAGAATATAGAGAACTGTTTGCCAAAGTGAAATACTTAACTAAAGAGTTTAAACCACAAACGCAGGTCATTAAAGATAACTTGGGAACGATCATCACCAATGCAGAGGGCATAGCAGCGACATGGAAACAATACTGTGAAATGCTGTTTCATAGTGACCATGAAGATGTGAACCCAGAAGAAATAAATGACGAAAAGGAACCACATATTTTAAAATCAGAAATAGAAACCGCAATAAAAGAATTGAAAACTTGAAAATCTCAAGGAGAAGACGGAATCACGGCGGAAGCACTTAAAGAAATGGGAGACGTAGGAGTTGAAGTGATGTTCAAACTGTAATGAAATCTGGAACACAGGAAAATGGCGAGATGATTGGTGTAAGCTTACTTTCATACCCATTTATAAGAAAGGCTCACCAACTGATTGTAATAACTACCGTACTATAGCCCTGATCTCCCACGCAAGTAAAGTCCTTCTAACTATAATTAACGAGAGATTAAAATCAATACTTTTACCACAGATCCCACAAGAACAATGTGGATTTGTCCCTGGAAGAGGCACACGAGAACAAATTCTTAATCTCAGACAAATTATAGAAAAATCTAGAGAATTTAATCTAGAAACATATTTGTGCTTCGTCGACTACTCGAAAGCGTTCGATAATGTAAAGTGGCATAAAATGTGGGGAATACTGAGAGACATGGGTACCCCCGAACATCTAATATACCTGCTGAAACAACTGTATATCAACAACACAGCAAACGTAAGAGTCAACAACACATATTCCGATAATTTTAAACTAAAAGCCGGTGTTCGTCAAGGATGTATTATCTCTCCCACGTTATTCAATATATATAGCGAACACATCATGCGCATTGTATTCGACGGATGGCTAGGAGGAATATCAGTCGGAGGCCGAAAAATCAGTAATCTCCGCTATGCTGACGACACTTTAGTACTAGCATCATCAACAAATGAACTTGAATACATCATGTATTATTAGTCGTGAATATGGACTTAAAATTAATGCACAGAAGACCAAGGTAATGATAATCGATCGAATTAGAAATAACCAGCCGGAAATACGAAACGTAGCAGGGTTTGAGACGGTAAGCCTTTTCAGTTACTTAGGTTCTGTTATCACAAACAATGGTGGATGCGAAGAAGAAATACGCCGACGCCTTACAATGGCCAGATCAGCAACGGTCAAACTCACTAAAATATGGAAAGATACGGCCATAACCAGGAACACGAAACTGCGCCTGGTACGGACGCTTATCTTTCCTATCGCTACCTATGCTTCAGAAACTTGGACCATTAAAAAGTCCGACTCACGACGTATAATGGCCTTTGAAATGTGGGTATATCGTAGAATGATGCGCATACCCTGGACAGCACATCGCACAAATATCTCAATATTATCAGAACTCGACATCAACACTAGGCTTACCACCATCATCAACCAAAATATATTGAGATATTTTGGACACATTACCAGACGAATAGAAGGCATGGAGAGGTTAGTGGTTGAAGGAAAGGTAGAGGGTAAAAGAACTCGAGGAAGATCGCCACTCTGATGGTCAGACCAAATAAAATGCGCCACCGGTTACTCTCTGTCTGAGGCAGCACACCGCGCCCAGGACAGAGAAGAATGGATAGCAACCATTCGTCAAATACCAAGTTTCGTACTCTTGGGCCAATTCTTGCAATCCCGATAAGTTTTCGAAATCCCGGCGGCGAGCATAAAGCTTATATTCTGGTAGCATATTTTTATATATCCTGTCGAGTTCTTGGTTTCTTGAAAAAGATCCCTCTCGTCTGATCAATGTTTGAATATCCGTGATGTATCTATCCACTGGTTCGTTTTTCCTTTGCTTCCTGTTTCTGATTTGCTCCTCTAGCTGTAGCAAATATTCTCTGGGATAAAAAGCTTTCTTAAAATCTTTGATGAAGTCCGTCCATGAATCCCAATTTCTGTTGTTGTTTCGGTACCATAACAATGCGTGGTCTCCTAACAATTCTAGTAATGCTTTTAGCAGATCTTGCTTATCGACCTCGTAGGCTAGGCTTAATTCATCTATCCTTTCTATGAAGTCTACTGCATCTGAATGTTTCTTGTCGAAGTGTGTGTTCCACCTTCGCACTTGATTTAGCAAATCTGATTGCCTCATTTGTTTTGTCATTGTTAAGTCTTGTAATTGGTTTCTGATTAATGAAATTTCTTGGGCCAGTGTGTCTGGTTCGGCTTCCTTGGAAGTATTGATTTTTGGGATTGTTCCTGTCGCTTCCCCGCGATCCTTATAAAAGGTTCTGAGTCTTAACCTTCACTCGTCGACGGTTCCTTTGGAATCCAATCCGCACCTTTCGGCGTCGCGCTGTAATTCCTCTTTGGAAAGACGATTTATCCATGACGTACCCGTCGTGGCACCTGATACTGAGTCTGTGTCTTTATCTGTCGGCATTTTTGTTATTATCTGGGCGTCGAATAACGACGTTTACTTGCGTATATTTCGACTTTTGCTCGGGCGCCAAATTTGTAACGGGTAGTTCTTTCAGGACGACAGACTCAGTAAAACACAGGTTGAAAACAAAGCAAATCTATTAATTCTAAATTATAAACAATATAACGCAAAATAATAATTTAATATTCTATCTCGTCCCAGCGAAGTCCTCCTCCGGATGGGCGTCTGTAACAGAAGAACAAAATTAACGGCGGTATTCAAATATATTATATCTATCGGGGCTCGCTCACTACGCTTGCCTCCGTTGAATTAAGAGTCGCACATTACCTCACTTCGGTACACCGTGCGTGTCGTCTCGAGTTGGCCTGCCTGAGTTTACGAATCACCTCACGAACGGTGCACGTCGCGACTCAGGTCGGCCGGCCTCGCTCACTTCTCTTGGCTGGTTATGGAGCCCAGAACGGTCGTTCAGGACTGACGGATCGTCGCGCGTCGCTTGCGATGCTCTTAAATATCCCTCTGGCGGCGTTGGTTCGGAGAGGTGGAACTTAGTGGGGGCACCTGCGCGATTTGAGAGAATCGCACGGTTACGAGTGTCGATGCTTGTTCGGTGCGTCAGCCTATCATTACAACCATAACGTCACCACATCCTTACGAAGGATAAAGGACAGAGGAGGAGGATGAAATAATAAAACCCCGTTAACGTTGTAGTTCCTTTCTAAAGTACATAATTAATAGCCTATATGGATAGACTATGAATACCTACAAGAACAACCGAAATTACTAGAAAACTAGAAAAGTGTAATAAATATTTTGTCTCAAAAGTTTTACTGGTTGATTCTTATAGTACTTTTCAATACACGAGACTGTGCTAAATAGATTTAGAACACTTTTGGATTTAGTACATTAAATTCAAAAAAATAATAGTTTTTTTCTACCACATCTTAAAATAATGAAAAGAAAATCTTTATTAAGCTCCGTATCAAAATAAAATTCTAACAGAAAAAAGTCTTACGATCTTGATACTAGACTTCATTATTCTCTTGAGTATCAGCATCTTTCAGGATTGCATTTTGAAAAGCTGCTACCTCTAACTTCTGGTGATATTTAAAACTATCCGGGGGTATATTCCTTAACTCAAATGGATCTTTTAATAAGTCATAATATTCCACGAAATTCTGAAATTATATGGTGTAAATATATGTAAGTAGTATGTTATAGAGGTATTTACCTCTGCGTCATCAAAAAGACAATGTTTCGATGCAAACTTGCCAAAAATAAGATCGTCCATATGATACACTTTACACCTATAGGTATTGTTTCGAGAATCTTGACATTTACACCACTGATCTACGGTGCATTCCTAAAAAATATTTTAAGATAAATTAAGTTAGTTAAATTCAAATTTAAATCATACACTCAACGAAAATTCATTTAAACTAATTTATTTTGCAATAAGCAATGTCGGTATATCAGCTCTTTCTGTTCTTTCAAATAAGCCGTCAACTAAATATGAACATTTCTACCAACAAAACTAAATGTATGACAATAGCAAAAGATCCGATCAGACGTAAGTTAGTGGTTCAGAACAACCCCATAGAAGAGGTGATGCAATTCAGATATCTGGGCATAGATATATCGAGCATCTACGACCCAGTAAAGGACCTTAGGAGTCAGATTCAAACCATCTGCATTGTCAGGATGTCAGCGGGAGATTGTCTTGTCAAATCCGTATATGCGCACAGATAGTAAAATTAGAATCTACAAGACTTGCATATGACCGATCATGACATATGGCATAGAAGTGCGCGAAGACACCAACAAAACGAAACAGATGCTAAGAGTTGCCGAAATGAAACCCCTAAGAACAATAGTGGCGAAAACAAGAAGAAACAGGGTAAGAAATAGAAACATTCGAGAGAAATGCAAAATTCAAAATATTGTAAGATCAGGAAGGCAGCTCAAGAGGATCTGGTACAACCATGTAAGACGAACACATGAGTATAGACTCCCAAAAATTGCCATAGAAATCACGGTTCAAAACCCACTGGAAGACCACCTAAAAGATGGAATGATAGTTGGCAATCTACCTCCCAGGAAGTCAATCAGAGGTAGCTTCGGAATTAAACAGATCGGAAGATTTCCAAAAAATATAAGAAGAAGAAGAGATTTTGCAATAAAATGTCACTTTCGGGGTAGAACTTTCGGATGCCGGTAGAATGCTAATGAAACTTGGGTGTCACCTGATATCCTCTTATTTGATATCCAAAGGTAAGGTAAGGTAATATGTGCTTAGTTTCAGTTGGGTTATATATTATACTTACTTCATATTATCAACTTTGATGTTCGATCAAATATGAAGCTCCCCCCATTAATACAACATATATGATTCTTAGATCAAAATACTTGATGTACTCAAATCGCACCTCCGCTCCGCTCAAATAGTGTCACAACTCAAAAAAAAAAAATAAAAACTATTTTATTGCACCAACAGTCTAATAAAACTACAAAATCTTATCTCAAAAGTGTTACGTTTATAGTTCAAGTACTTGTCGTTAGATGACACTAGAGTCATTATACAATTATTAACCAAAATCAACGGTGCACCGAACATAAACAGTGTCACATACATGGGCGCCCATACCCATGGGCAGGGGGGCCGTGGCCCCCCTAGCTTTTCGGATGCTGTTAACTATATATGGTTATCCAAAGTATACAAAATATAATATGAAAAATCTTCACGTTTGCCCATCCCCTGAAAATTTTTATATGGGCGCCCTTGGTCACATATCGACTTGTGCAAGCCATTTGTTCATCCAGTGCCGGCGCTAGGGTATAAGGTGCCCGCCTGGGAAGAAGACTCAAAAGGACATGACCAGAAGACCTAACTGATTAGGTGTATTGGAGAGCCATCGATGGATGGTGCCCAAAGCATGCCACGATTCAAAACTGTTTGCTACTATTTGCTAAATACTCCGTGTTGTAATTAGAGTAGATTGTAAATTTGCACCTAATAAAATGAAAAAAAAAGATGACACTAGAGTCATTACATGATTAACCAAAGTCAACGATGCACCGAGCATAAACAGTGTCACATATTATTATCGACTTGTGCAAGGCATTTGTCCATCTTATAATCTTCGTTTGTCGAGATGAGACAGTATATGTGATTACTTTATTCAAAACAATCTGCGTATGTGCTCAAGAAAAGTGACACATTTATCACTTCTTTATCTTTCTTTTTACGTTATTTTATCTTTAATGTTGTTACATGTATTTAAAGTTACATCATTAAAAAGTACAAATCTGTTAATCGGATATTTTATCGGATTTTTTAATATTGTTAGCAAAATTATTACACTATTTTGTAGAGCTTCAAAAACCTTTGTAACTGACTAAGGTAGTTATTATACTTATAAATTTTAACAGTATTTGAATTAAACCCGGAAAAGTTCTAGCACAAATTTTAAACGTCGTTTTCTCGATATTTTGCTATTTTGATTTATGTCACTGTTTGAGCGGAGGAGCGAAATATGACCGGTAATAAATCATAAAACTAAAAAAAAGTTTGAAACTGGTAATCCCGTAAAAATAGACAAAATACTCTCAAATCCACAAAGAAAAAATTTTCCTGTAGCTGCATGTATACCTTCTTCTTCTTCAGATGCCGTGTCCGTATTCAGACGTTGGCCGTCATCATGTTTACAAGTTCCTGAAACCTCTCTCTATCGGCTGCTGCGCGAATTAATTCTTCTACCGTGGAACTACACCATTGTCTAATATCACGCAACCATGAAAGTTTCTTTCGACCAATCCATCTCTTTCCCTCCACTTTTCCTTGTATTATAGGCGAGGTAGATGGTGTTTAGGCCCTCTAATTATATTATATCCTTTGTAGACTATGAAAAAACGTTCGATAGTGTCGGGATATGGGGATACAGAAAAAGCTCTAAATAACAGCAAAATAGATTCCAGGTACAGGCAATTATTACATAACATCTATAAAACAGCAACTAAGACAGTCGAATGGGAAAATAAAACAAACAAAACTAATTCTATAGAAATACGTAGAGGTGCAAGACAAAGAGATGTAATATCCCCAAAACTCTTCACCTTAGCTCTGGCAGACGTCTTTAAAGAACTGGAATGGGAAGACATGGGTATCAACATAAACGGGAAGAATCTCAATCACCTCAGATATTGCGATGATGTTGTCCTTATTACAACCAACCAAGAAGAACTAGCCACAATGCTGACTCAACGAGCACACGCATCAGAAAAGTTAATATTAAAAATGAACATGAGTAAAACCATCACATCAATGGATAAGAGAAAAAACAAAAGTAAAAAATGTACCTGAACATATAACAGGGTTAAAATGGAGATTTGCGGGCCACAATGCGAGACAAGAAGATAAAAGATGGAATGCTGAAATACAAAACTGGAGACTTCAGATGTGATGGAAGGGCGATATTGTAAAAGCTGCAGGAACTAACTGGAAAAGAGCAGCCAAGGACAGACGGAAATGAAAAGATTTGGGGAAGGCCTATGTCCAAAGTTGGATAGAAATGTACTAAAGAAAAAGAAATTATATGGCCAGAATATTCTGTTTTTCTCCTCTTTATCATGTTTATGAGCAGACGTTCTAAATTCATCACTTGGAGAACATTTTCATTGGAAGTGTGCGAAACTCACGATATCTTTAATATTCGTCGATAGTTCCACAATTCGATTGCTTCTACTTTATTTAGCATTGTGATTTTTCACGTCCATGTCTCACAACCATACAATAATATAGAGCACACGTAACATTTTTGGACCTCCTTGCGAATCTTCGTCGATAGGTTTCAGTTAAATAAAACTGCTTTCCAGTCTGGAAATTCCAGTTCATAAAAGCCTTACGTGATATTTCAATCCTTGTTATTATCTCTTTATCACAATCGCAATTTACATTTAACCAACTTCCAAGGTATTTAAAATGGACTAAGTTTTCACTCTAATGGCATATAACATATCCCACCAGAATGAAAACAATGGGAACCTTCTCTGGTTACACCTCTGAGGCTTCTACAATTTGCAAGCCATACGGATGCTGAGACTAAGGAAGATGAGGGAATTCTACAATTTACAATTCACGTCACATCTGCTCAGCGCGGTAAAGTTCCAACGAGACTGGTTCCCTTCATACTCCACACAGAGTAAATGTAAATCAAAAATGAATAACCATTTTCAATTTCGTTGCAAAACGAAAATACAGCCGAACCATATTCCAGTCCAATCAGAGAGTGCTGCAAGCACCTCTACCGGTTTCGAAATTTATTAGTCTCTCATCAGGAGGTACATATGCTGCTCTCCCTGATCCAACCAAAACAAACCCCAGCGTGCAGTCCCGAATTGCAACGAACGAAATGGCATAGATGCCCTAGCGGCAACTGCTAGCAAAAGACTAAGTTTTCACTCTAATGGCATATAACATATCCCACCAGAATGAAAACAATGGGAACCTTCTCTGGTTACACCTCCGAGGCTTCTACAATTTGCAAGCCATACGGATGCTGAGACTAAGGAAGATAGGGAATTCTACAATTTACAATTCACGTCACATCTGCTCAGCGCGGTAAAGTTCCAACGAGACTGGTTCCCTTCATACTCCACACAGAGTAAATGTAAATCAAAAATGAATAACCATTTTCAATTTCGTTGCAAAACGAAAGTACAGCCGAACCATATTCCAGTCCAATCAGAGAGTGCTGCAAGCACCTCTACCGGTTTCGAAACTTATTAGTCTCTCATCAGGAGGCACATATGCTGCTCTCCCTGATCCAACCAAAACAAACCCCAGCGTGCAGTCCCGAATTGCAACGAACGAAATGGCATAGATGCCCTAGCGGCAACTGCTAGCAAAAGACTAAGTTTTCACTCTAATGGCATATAACATATCCCACCAGAATGAAAACAATGGGAACCTTCTCTGGTTACACCTCCGAGGCTTCTACAATTTGCAAGCCATACGGATGCTGAGACTAAGGAAGATGAGGGAATTCTACAATTTACAATTCACGTCACATCTGCTCAGCGCGGTAAAGTTCTAACGAGACTGGTTCCCTTCATACTCCACACAGAGTAAATGTAAATCAAAAATGAATAACCATTTTCAATTTCGTTGCAAAACGAAAATACAGCCGAACCATATTCCAGTCCAATCAGAGAGTGCTGCTTTTTCATTCTGGTGGGATATGTTATATTCCATTAGAGTGAAAACTTAGTCTTTTGCTAGCAGTTGCCGCTAGGGCATCTATGCTATTTCGTTCGTTGCAATTCGGGACTGCACGCTGGGGTTTGTTTTGGTTGGATCAGGGAGAGCAGCATATGTGCCTCCTGATGAGAGACTAATAAGTTTCGAAACCGGTAGAGGTGCTTGCAGCACTCTCTGATTGGACTGGAATATGGTTCGGCTGTATTTTCGTTTTGCAACGAAATTGAAAATGGTTATTCATTTTTGTATTTAAAATGGTTTACCCGTTCTATCTCCTCTCTATCAAGAGAAAGCACGCCTTGATCTACATTTATCTTTTCAACTGCCATCCACTTTGTCTTTGAAATATTGATTTTTAGACTTCTCCGATAACTTGTTTCACTGACTAGATTTACTAATGTCTGAAGATCTTCTAAATTTTCTAAAAGAATGGCTGTGTCGTCAGTAATATCTGATATTGTTGATTACTTCTCCGCCCAGTTTTACTCCCTCTTGTCTGTCGTCCAGAGCCTCCCTAAAGATTTCTTCAGAGTAGAGATTAAAGAGACTGGGTGACAAAACACAACGGTGTC
This sequence comes from Diabrotica virgifera virgifera, assembly GCF_917563875.1. Lineage (NCBI taxonomy): Eukaryota > Metazoa > Arthropoda > Insecta > Coleoptera > Chrysomelidae > Diabrotica > Diabrotica virgifera. The sequence continues at coordinate 165,512,054 of NC_065449.1, read as the reverse complement.
AAATAAGGTGCATCGATAAAGGCGAAAAAAAAATTTTTTTTTGCGATGAAAAAGTAATACCTCACAAAAGTTGCCCAATCAACTGTTAAGTATTTTGGTAAATTCTTTTCGAAATTGGAAAATATCTTCTGCCCCCAAGACAATTAAAAATTTTGAAAAAATGTTAACAGACGAAAAAAATTTTTATTTCGAAACGAAAATGTAATAGCTCACAAAAGTTTCCTAACACAATATTTAGTATTTTAGTAAAATTGCGTTGAAAAAAAAATATTTTCTGCGCGCCACGGCAACTAAAAATTAGAAAAAATACATTAATATGCGAATTTCTTTTGTAAGGGAAATGTAATACCTTATAGGACTTGAATAAATAAATTCGGTTTAAATTGGAAAATATTTTCTGGTTTCACAAGGCAATTAAAAATTTTACTTTAGAAAAGTACTTAGATATACTAAAACATTATTTTTTAACAAAATAGCCTAACTTATCCGTCTCCCTAATGTCACCCAAGTTTCTTAATATAGAAATAAATATTAAGCAAAGTACAAAATTAGGTATATAAATATTACAAAAAAATATGGTAAAGGCCTTCTATTCGAAGATGTCTTCCGATTTAGAATTAAAGTAAGGCATAGTTTTTCTGGAATCAATTCGAGTTTTTATCAATACATCCCTCGAATCCGCTCCACAAACTGCTAGAGAAGCTTGTGTCAGAAGCTTGACATATCGTTCTACTATACACATTGTTTTTGGCAGTGATATTTCTCAATCTCAATGTTAAAAATTTCTAAGTTAGGATTCTTAATAAAATCTCGCAGATATTCTCTCTCTTGTAATGTTCTTGTTAGTTAATTAACTCAAAGTAGTCGTTTGAATCAAAATTTTTATAGAAGAAAGTTTGAAGACCCTTACGTTTTTTGATTTGGTCACTGGCAAACTTCTTTTGATGTCCAAGGGGTAGATCATTTGAATGTCGCAGACATACAAACCACTGCGGTTTTTTAAGATGTTCTTCTAACAACCGTATTCCATCAACCTTAACGCCAGTATGTACGACTGTTTCGTCACATGCAATAGCTGGATTTGATACTTTCTGATATACCAGACAGCGGCTACCCGTATCCGAAATATTTGCTCCCTGGCTCATGCACAAGTGTTATGTGTTCTTCCACTATGGACTGACTATAAAACTCGGTACTGTTTTTTACTTGAGCTACAGTTTTGTCTTTGCGTCGGTAACTTTCTTCTTTTACCGTTGTTCTCACAGATTATATTTATTTTTGTTTTCCCTATCAATCGAGCTTATCACCACTTTTCTGGGACCTCATCCCGAGGCACTTTTGAGATTTGCTACAAAGACAATTAATCAGAGTGTCACATTTACATGCTGCAAGAGCGAAACGTGTAGTTTTAATTTTGTTCTTAAAGCATTGAATTTTGTTTTTGTAAAATTCACTTTTTTTTTATTAAAAGAAAAGTTACCGCATCCACCAACAGGTTATTAGCGGCATTACTTGATAAACATTAAATTATAATTAAAGCTTAACAATGATTTTTAACATATAACAAATAGCTAGATTTGGTACAAAATATTGATTTAGATTAGATAGTAAGTCTTTTGCTGGACAGTTTTCTCCCGATAAAGCTGGTAGGGTGTTTGGTAGATTGTTTATTAAACGTTCACTTTCACTTTGATATTTTGGACCCTTAATTAATTAACAGATGGGTGACAGTAGTACACAGGTCGAACCTGGGATGTTAACTAGCCGAAAATAGATTTAAGTATGTAATCTCGGTGTGTCCTATACGTAGGCGCGTTGGAACCGTTTGAATAAACCGTGAACTAGCATTTGCTTTCCACTGTCGTGTATCTGGTTTTACCGATCTTAGATTAGATTTCGACAGTTGCCATTCGCGTTGCCATTGACTAATCACTTTTGTTAGAAAAAAAGTTTTGAGATCATTACATACACACTCGCGCACTAATTCAGATTCCACACTTGCTGCTGCATTACGAAAACTGCTGTCTGCCTCTTCATTGCCGATAATTCCTATATGTGATGCGATCCATATACATTTCGCAGTCGTATTGTTTTCTTGTGCAAGTGGTAGTTCAGTTTTTATTAGATTCTCTAAAGGACTTTTAGGATACAGATGCTGCATTGCAAGGAGAGAGTTTGGCGAGTCGGTGAGAAACAGAAGTATTTGAGAGGTCTGCATGTTGAAGGGCGCGATACAGAGCAAATAGTTCGTTGAAAGTAAAAAAGGAGAATATAACAATAGATAGAAACCAGCTGCTAAACTATGATGACTGTGATGCATCACTTTCTAATCCGGAGCTTACTTCTCCAAGATGAGCAAGTATTTTTTTATTCAAGTTGGTCAGCCTTGTTTTTATTGATCTTTCTTTTAAGTAGGGACGGATTTTCTTTAACATGTCACTGAGACCTCTCAAATCAGAAGTGAAATCATTGATTGAGATTATGGGGTTCGATAAGCCATCTATGTTCTCTAGGAGGAGGCATAATTGATCACAGTTCAGCGGAAATGGTGGTTCGTGATTATTGATGAAGGTTTTGGTAGGATATATCATGCTAGAAATGGATACATTCGAATGCGTTGTTTCTTTAAGTTTAGATGTCTTTGTCTTCTTTCGAGTTGCTGTAGGTTTTGGTACTACAAATGGGTTTCTTGAAATGTAATATCGGTTTCTGGATAGGCGACTTCACTTATAGAGGGTTTTAAATGAGTTTCTTTGTTTTCGGTCACTTCTGTATTTACATTTGGTAATTTTGACCCATTATGTTGTGAAAAGGTGCTTTGGTGTGATGATGTGGTTGGAGCTTGTTTAGATTGGGACGTTTCAGGTTGGTTATTGTTACTGGTAAGGGTTTGCGTACGAATTGATGCTGTTGCTGTTTCTGCAGCCGAATCGGCTACTGTTGTAGTATTTGAAGTTATAGAACTTAGTGGAGTTTGTTGTGTCGCAGATGTATTTGTAGGTTCAGTGCAGGCTGCTGCCACATGTCCTGGTTTTTTGCATTTGAAGCAGACGTTTCCATCTTGAGAAATGAATATTGTGTAGTTTGTGTTTTCGAATGCTATTGTTATGGCGCTTGGGATGGTTAAATTGTGAGGGTTAACATATACTTGCCATCGAAAGCTTAGGATATGGCTGTACTCGGGGACATTTGCGCCGATTTTTAGAAATGTTATAGGAGATACAAGATGTAGACCGATTTTTTGCAGTTCTTTTTCAAGAACATGGTGTGGAATGGACGGGCATACTTGTGACATAACAATTCTTTCGGCAGGTGTTATAAGTCGTCTAGCCTTTAAAATTTCTCCTCGGATAGTGATTTGGCCATGGTTATCTAAAAACTCATCTATGATATTTTTGTTCGCAAACTCGGTTGTTGGAAAGGCGGGAGGCGAAAATGATATTTTTAGGTTGAATAATATTACCAAGAGGGATTAGGTAGTCATGAAGTGGAGTATTTTCGTTTGCACTAAAGACTAGTGCTAACTGTCTTGACGGAAATTTAAATTGATTTGTTACTGCTGAATAGCTTTTCGGTGAAATTTGGTTTTGTTGAGATTGTTGATCCATGCTTGCTTCGGTGGATATCATTTTAGAAGAACAGGTATCACCCGCAAGAGTGAGTGCGGCCCTGTCCCCCTATTGGGAACCGACTCCAGTTTTGTTAGTATAAATCGCAATAAAATTGAAAAAGTGTTTAAAATGTTATTGTATATTATAATACAATAAAATATTTATTATTTTAAAAATTTACGTCAAAAGTAAATAATAAGCCGTATATCACTTAGAGCTTTTTTGTATGTACCACTTTCACAAAAACTTAACTTATATATAAATAAACTTTTATTTATATGTATTTACTTGTTGAAACGATAAGTTTTCTGCTAATTGCTTTTTGATAACTACCTAGCTCGTCTTCGATACGATGTTGACGGTACGAAGGTTCAAACTCTTCTCCCTGTAAAATTCACTGTTTTGCCTGTTCTTAAATGGTTTCATAAGTTTCATATATTTGTCATGATAGGCTTTTAAAAGCTGAATAATTCTTGTATGTTAAATTATTGGAATTAAAGTCTTTTTCATATTTCCTCCAATTTAATTGCAACCTGTTCGGCAATACCAGAAAATTCTGGCTTTTTCTTGCTGAGTTTTTTATCCTTTTGCAACCACAAAACTTCATCGCTTGTTTTTATTTCGGTAAAACATTTTCAGGCATATTTGAGGCGCTCAGAGCAACAGTGGCCTAACCCACATCCCACAATTTTACCAAAACGCTTTTATTACATTAGAGTTATGCATTACTTAACAATTTTCAGATGCAGAGTGGATCAAGCAACCATTGCTTGAGCTACTCTGCATCTGAAAAATACTTAAATAAGGGATAACTTTAATGTAATAAAAGCGTTTTGGTAAAATTGTGGAATGTGGGTTAGGCCACTGTTGCTATGAGCGCCTCATTTGGTGGTTGCCCAAAAATGGGGCGGTTCACAGCACATCTTGATTTCATTCCCCATGGTCCTGTTTTACCTATTTTAAAAATCTTTAATTTACAAACAACAATAATAACAAAGTAAGGCATGGCACAAAACATTAAGTGAAAATTACATGCACGGACTCACGAAGCGGGAGATTTCAAGGGGGATGGGGAGAATGAAAAAACAAATAAAACTTTAAATATCGTTTAAATTTGTAATTGACAACATTTTAAGTTTTCTTTAATTGATCTTAGATCGAGTTAGCACATAGTTTATTCTAAATAATATAAGTTGAAATTTCCATAAAAATCAGATATTTAATAAAATTCAAGGTCGTTGAGGGGGTGGGGGGCAGAAAATTCGCTTAGAAAAAAAAATTAAAAATACTAATATGCTGAAAAATAACACTAGCAACTTTTTCACTCTATTACATATAACATTTCCAACTTTTATTTTTTCGATGCACCCCAGTGTCGAACTCCATGTTTGATGGGTAGTTTTTCAGTATCACTATCTCCAACTTGAATAAGTGCTACTTGATTGTAATATAAGTATTTTAGCAGTCTTATATCGTAGTGGTCAAGTCCGGCTGCATGTAGGCAATTGAAGAGTGTATCGTATTGTACTCGGTCGAATGCCTTCTTGAAGTCGATGAAACAAACATAAACGTTCTTTCGGAATTCACAGCTTTTTTGTAAAAGAACGCGCATACAAAATAATACCTCTCTAGTTCCTAGACCATCTTTAAATCCAAATTGCTTATTACCCATTCTACTTTCAAAGAGAAGTAATACTCGGTCTTGTATAATTCGTAAAAATATCTTAAGTGCGTGACTCATCAAACTGATAAGTCTAAAATCGCTGCATTTGGTGGGCCTGCTTTTCTTTGGTAATGTTACAAACAATGACTCCAACCAATCATCTGGTATTTTTCTTTCGTTGTAAATTTTGTTAAAGAAAGTGGTTAAGTCGGTAATGTTTTCCTCATCCAAAAGTTTAAGTAGCTAGGCAGGGATTTTATCTGGTCCGGGTGCTTTATTGTTTTTGGCTTGCTGTATTGCTTTTCTGACTTTAGAGTTCAGTAGACTCTGGGACCTCTGTCTAATACGCCAGTCAATGGGAACAAGAATAGGATATTACCTCCGAATTCTATCCTACTGCATGGATTTTAATAAAATATTGGTAATAGCCTCTGCTTATCTCCTTATTCAATGTCTACCCTATGCCGATGTGTGGTGGTTTCTTGGGGGTGGTTCCCACCCCTCTCTTCTTAGGGGTGGACAATTTTTTGGTTGAAATAAACACGGAATTCGCTAGAGAACCAAATTCTAAGCAAAAACTGATCTGTAGTTTATTTCTGAAAACTCAACACTTTTTGAGTTATTCGTGGTTGAATATTTGCAACATTGAAACATAACACTTTTCCAAATGGTTTTTTGCAAATATGTACCTTAAAAACTATGCATCTCACTAAAAAATCTATATAAATCATTTTTGTAGGTTATAAACAAACAAAGAGACCTTTTTCTTCATAAATCTTCCAGTTATAATACAAAAAGGGATATGGTAGGTGAAAAGAGTTTATTTTTTGGTACATGCTCAAATTCGTGAGTGAATTCAACTTGAATTGAGAAACAGTCGCTTTTAGGTGTATAATGCTACCAATACCTTTTGTAGTGCTTGAAAAGACCTTTAAAATAAGAAAGATTAAATGTCTATTATATTCAAAATAAGCGAGATATGCTGCATACAAAATTAATTAATAAAGCATTTTAAGAAAAAATGAGAAGTAATTTTAACCTCCCATCCACCAGAATGTAAAAAAAATCATAATATAATTCCGTACAGGTTGGAACAATTTTTATATTAAAGTTTAGGTGAATATAAAATATATTTTCAAAAGAGTATCCAAATCATATAAGGGGAACATTGTTTAAATAATTAAAAAGGGGTCATTTTTGCACAATATTTACTTTTTTAACTGCTGAGGTAATATACATTTCCGCGAAGGCCTTTAGGATGTTTTTCTGTAAAGCTGAAGGATAAATATTTGACCCAAAACTTGCTAAATTCAATTTGACCCTCTAATTATTTAAATTATTATATATAAAATTTAAAAATCAGATTTGCAAAAAATTATTTTAAATAGGCACTATAAATTATTTTGTTTAACAGGGAGGTTGCGCTATATCATCAGTATTAAGCAAACAAAAATTGGTTAAAAAATATTTAATAATTTATGAGATATTTAATTTGTTTATTAAATGTTTCAATATTTTCAATTGCAAAAGCGCGGTTGTTGCCAAAAGATTATAAATCTGGTTGAAGTTTCGTTATTTTATTTTTATGTATATCTTCGATAAATGTATCGATAAATTTAATTTTCAATTTAAGTCCCCTCTAAAATGGCATTTAAAATTTTTTTTAATTTGTTTATAATTTGTGTTTTTTAATAACGTCGTGGGGTTTAAACATTTTGAAATGCCATTTTACTAATCGGGTTCCTGGTAATTTTTCACTAATTAACAAATTTTTTTGTCAATTTTCCTTCATCTTTTTTTCCTATAGTAAAAAACAGTTTTTTTTTTGGTTTATTGGCATTGGGAGGAACCCGTTTTGCCACGAAAATTTATAACATTTAAAAGTCTATACATATAACTGCACACAATTTGGTATAAATACAATTTTTACAAATCTGTACATATAAATACAGTAACTGAATACAATTATTTGGTACAAATACAGTTTTTACAAATCTATACATATATATTTAATACCTAACTGAATACAATTTGGATTGGTTGATACAGACCTAAAAGTTGAGGAAATTATAAGCGTCTCCTCGTACGACCCAAAAAGTTACAAAAAATAGCTCTTACTTCGGGATTATGGATGCACTCCAGCATAATAGAAAGATAATTTTGAGGAAACGGGATTTTTAGTTTAGTTAGTTCCGTAATAAGGTAAGAGGTGGCATTAGAATTATGACTGCATTGAAAAATCCAGTGATTAAAGTCGTCAAAACTGTCACTGCAGTCACACAGGGGGGATGTGGCCAATTTCATCTTATAAAGCTTGGAGTTGACTGCTCCGTGTCCAAAGAGGCACCTAATGTATTTGGTGTTAATTTTTCTATTGGGATAGTTTCTTTTAGCAAGCTTTGTAGAAGGAAGTGTTGGAAAAAGCGTGCAGTACTGAAATGCATTGTTAGATCTAATTGTTGTCGATTTGTCTGCCCATTTAGTTCTTAAGTTTTGCGTACATATAGATAATGCGTCTTGTAGCGTTAATTCGGGGGCTTGTTTGCCATCAGTGATAGCTCTTTTTGCCAGTTTGTCAGCTGTTTCGTTTCCCGTTATGGAGGAATGCCCTTTGGCCCATATGAAGAATGTATTTATCTGTTTATAATCTAAGGCTCTTATGGTTGTCAAAATTTCCACGATTATTGAGTTATTGTATATGGAGGTGACCGGGTACAGCAGAGCTGATAAAACAGATTTCGAATCCGATATTGTAGCCAAGTTTGACAAGGGTAGCAGTGAATTGTTTGCCCAATCAAAAGCCTTAAATATGGCAAGTGCCTCTGCTGTAAATATTGTAGAGTTTTTGTTTAGTTTAAACAACAAACTTTCGTTTGTGTTTTCCCTGTACACTGCACATCCTGTTCCAGTAGGGGATTTGGATCCGTCTGTAAAAAATTTATGTACATTACCTAATTTCTCTAGTTCTATTTGCATAGATATGTTATTAATTGCTGGGTTATCATTATATTCTGGAAAAATAATATTTGGTTGTGTAAGACATATATCGAATTTAGCCGTGAAGAACGGCAAACCAGAATCATCACGTAGTTCGATGTTTGAGACTGTTGCAAATGCATCAGCTAGAGGGGACCAGTTTCTGTTGTGCCAGTATTTATTAGTGTAGCTATATGCAGTTAAGATGCCTACATTTTTAATAAGGTCGTTGTGTGTAAATCTTTTTTGTTTAACGACGAATTTTTCAGTTAGTAACTGTCGTCGAAGTTACATGGGGGGTTCGCCACACTTTGCGAGGAGAGCAGCTGTGGGAGTGGATTTAAATGCACCAAGAACAATGCGTAGAGCCTTGAACTGTACCCTATCTATTTGTGAAAGTCTGGAATTAGTGGCTGATCCATACAAGAAACAACCATAATCTAGGATAGATCGAGTGTACGCTCGGTAGAAAATCAAGTTAATGTTAGGGTCAGCGCCCCAATGATATCTGTTAATTGCTCTTAGGATATTAAGACTTTTTTCACTTTTCTTAATGCATCTTGATATGTGATCAGACCAGGTCAGTTTGCAATCAAATGTGATACCCAAATATGTGTATGTTTTGCAAACAGGTATAGTGTGATTTTGAATTGTTAGGCTATTAAGTTCTGGCAATTGGTGTCTGGTAAAAAATACAATAGCAGATTTATGAGGTGATATTTCAAATCCCTGTTCAGGAAAGTATTTAAAGCAGCAATGCACTATATACTTAAGATTACTAACACATTGAGAGTAGTTTTTATGAGTAGTGTATATAGAAAAATCGTCAGCATATTGTAAAATTCTTGCGTTCATAACAAGGTTGTGAACATCGAGGGTATAGATATTAAATAGAAGCGGGCTCAACACCGACCCCTGTGGCAGACCAGAGTTAACCTCTCTAGGACCTAGAGTATTTGTATTGCATTTTATATTGCAGGGAGCTTTTTAATCATCATATAATTGATGCCATCTAAGCCTGGAGCAGTAAGTTTTGACGATTTGATATTAAGTTCTAACTCTCTTAGTGTAACTGGGGCTAGAAGAGAATGATCATGATTACTGGTGGGTGTGTAGTGAATGTAAGGACCAACAAAACTTGGAGCTAATTTATGAAAAAGTATTTCCGTATCATCTTCTTCACATGGTTGGATATCATTTTTCTTCTTTTGAAATCTATTAATCCGGCGCCAAATTTCCGAGGGATTTGAATTCCTATTGAGTTGAGTACAATAGTCTGACCAAGCCTGTTTGGCTTCCAATTTGAAGGTTATTTTGCAGAGCGCATCTATTTTTTTACATTGATATAATTTGAAGTTATCATATTGCGCTTGTACGTTTTGTAAGCTTTCTTCCTTTGGGTAACTAACTGTTGACCTTCCTCATCCCACCAAAGGGGATGAGGAGCCTTTTTAGGAGAGAAGGGGTAAGTTTTTTTAAGAGCTGAATCCGCCGAGGATGTCATTGAATTGGTGATAAAGTTAATCATTTCGTTAGTATTGTTGAAAAGCGGAATCTCTTAGAAGAAATCAATTTTTGTTTGAAACAATGCCCAATCAGCTTCTCGCATAGACCATTTATGAATGGGGGTAATATTAATATTATCAATTCTGAGTTGTTGTAACACCAATGTGATAACATAATGGTCAGAGCCATACGTATCTGCTTTAACAGACCAAGAGAATTGTGAGCTAAAGTTGGACCAAATGAGGGTAAGATCAACACATGATGGAGGAGAGCCAGGGGCAGATACTCTGGTAGCAGATCCGTCATTTGCAATGATAAAGTTGTCGAAGTATTCTAAAGCTTCCATGAGTATGTTACCGCTATGATCATTGTTTATAGAGCCCCAGGCTTCATGATGGGTGTTAAAGTCGCCACCAATAATAAAATTATGCGGAATTTGTTGAAAAGGAGAAACATAGTCGTTCACTGTGACTGCAATGCTACCTGGACGATAAATACTAACCACAGATATTTTGGTGCCATTGACATCAATATCAATGCCACAAACTTCAATATTTTTATTAAATGTTTGGTTGAATACTCTATTATTGTATTTAATATTATTACAGATAATTATGCTAACACCTCCACCTCGTTTATTACGTCTATCTTTTCTAATAATATTAAATCCCTATAAGGACATTTCATACTTAGGTTTGTACCAAGTTTCCGAAATAAGAGCTATATCAAAGTGTTCTTCTGTAAAAAGTTGCGTAATAGAGTTTTTATTAGAGTACGCTGATCTAGCGTTCCACTGGACAATTTTTAAACCGGCCATATCAGGTAAAGAAATGTTTAATCACGCTGTTAATTATATTTTCTACATCTTGTATAGAGGGAACTGAACTATTAATCGCAGGGTTTCGAGCAGGAATGTCTGAAAAGAAATTATTGATTGAATCCTTCAAAGTAGTAGCGAATTCATTTTTAAGATGTTCATCGTTATTTTTAGATACATTTTTATTATAGTTTCCGAACTGGAATACGGGGCTAGCACAAAAGCTAAATTCGCTTGGAGCGGTAATAAGCGTAGGAGACGATGGGTGTATTTTTCGTTTTTTTTTTTCTAGTAGAAGCTGCAATATTTGAAATATTTGCAATGGAAGTCAAATGTTTTGATGAGCTTTGAGCAATATTGGAATAGGTATTTGGCCTGGAAACTAATGAAGGGAATTCAGTAGTGGATGACAGTAACGGAGCAAATCTGTTTTTTTTAACAATACTAGTGTAGGCAGGATTGTCAATAACTTTTTCGGCCTCTTTGAAAGAAATATTAAGGTGTGCCATTGCTTCCTTAGTTCGTTTTTGTTTTTTATACTCTGAACAATCTCGATTTGTCGAGTTGTGTGAATTAGAGTTACAAAAAATGCAGAAGTTATCACATTGAGTGCATTCGTTATCATTTTCTTTGCCGCAGTTTCGGCATTTCTTTTTTTCTTTACATTGAGATGCAGAGTGACCGTAACGAAGACAATTGTAACACTGCATAACAGGATGAACGTACGTGTCTACAGGACATCTCACTTTATTTATATAAATAAATTGGGGAATTTTGTTCCCTGTAAATGTGACAATTATCATTTGACGGGGGATTTTTCAATCACTCCGTCTTTTATTACTTTTCGAAACATTCTTTGAACTTTACGAACAGAACACTCTGATTTTATAACTTTAACAAGATCATTTTCAGTCAGATATGTATCGACCGATCTCACAATACCTTTTTTTCAGTTAAATGTAAGGGAATATAATCTATCAGTTTATTGTCTTTGAATAACGAATTTTCCACTAATTTGTTCGCAACTAACCCTGAATTAACTTCAATTTTAAGTCTATTACGACCCACGCTACTAATTTCTAAGATCGATTTTTCGTATTCCGAAAGTGCTAACAGTTTTTCACCAAGTCTCATTGGATGCAATCTTCCCACATTCAAAACTTCGTGTTCCCCAAAAATTAAGTACGGACCTGTATCTCTTGACGTAAATCGATTATTAATGGAAATATCGCGTTTGAAAGACTGGTTTGGCTGGTCTAAATTACTTGCTGTTGTTGTTAATGAGCTTTTATTGTTATCATTATCTGCTGGAAAAACTTGATTTTTGTCCCCTGTTGCAATATTATTCTTATCGGCTTCTGTAAATCCGCGAAAACCATCTTGATTAATATTTACATTTGAATCGTCGAGTTCCATGCCATCCAGAACCCTGATATCCTCGATTCTTATATTTGAAGATCGCGGCGGCTTCCCGCCGCCAGGTGAAGTTCCCGACATCCGTCCCAGACAGAAGTCGGATTTTTAAGTATAATTTCCCAGGACAAATTAAGTAATGAATCGACTTACTTGTAGAAATCCAAAAAACTTAACCAAATAAATGAGTAAAAGGTAAACAAACTGTGTATTTTTTGTGGCAATTAGTGAATCGACTTTTAAATCAAACACGTCTAATCACTAAGAGACTTAATAGACGACTGTGAACATAGTTTTGATTATACAGGTTGTTTAATTAGGAATATCCAATCTGTAAGTTGTAGATTCTAGACCTCAAAATATTAAGATTTAACCAAAATCACCTAAATAAAATATGGACCCTTATTGAGTTAGAGGGTGTTATATATAAAAATAAAAAAAAAAATTTGCTCAGTATTTTAAAACTATTTGACGTATTCTTTTCATACTTGGTAGAAAGTGTAAGTACTATACACGCTATGAAATTATGTTAAATACACGTTTCCGGCAATTACCAAAGGCGTACGAAAGGAGACAGTAAATGGTTGACCCTTCCCAAATTCTACGTCACTGGTAAAATTGTCATTTTAGCACAATTTTTAGATTCTTTATTACTATCTATGTAAATAACATTCTATTGACTCGTAACGATAAAGTCATTAGTTTTCGAGATATTTGAAGGTATAAGCATTTGAAGTTATAAGCATTTGAAGTTATTAAGCATGTGACGGCACAGTTATTTTGATTAATGTATTGTGCCGCTTAATTGTTAGTTTCAAATATCTCGAGAACTAGTGATTTTACCGTTAAGAATGAATAATATATTCTTCAGTCTAAATGATAAAGTCATTGATTTTCCGAGATATTTGAAATTAAAAATTAAGCGGTACAAAACATTATTCAAAATTACTGTGCCGTTATATGTTTCACTCCAAATATCTCGAAAACTAATGACTTTATCGTTACGAGTGAAGACTATGTTATTTATATAGAGAGTATTGAAGAATCTAAAAATTGCGCTAAAATGGCAATTTCGCCAGTGACGTAGAATTTGGCAAGGGATCATTTGCTGTCCCTTTTCGTATGCCTCTGATAATAGCTAGTAACGTGTAGTTAACATATCTACATAGGGTGTACAGTGCCTACACTTTCTACCAAGTATGGAAAGGAAACGTCGAACAGTTTTAAAATACTGAGCAAAAATATTTTTTTAATTTTTAAATTAAACACCCTGTAACTCAATAAGGAGCCATATTTTATTTAAGTGATTTTGGCTAAATCTTAATATTTTGAGGACTAGAATCTACAACTCAGAGATTGGGCATTTTTAAGGAAAGAACTTGTGTATATGCAAAACTATGTTTTTACTATTGGCTCCGTGCGTCTCCCCTCTACTTACAGTCACGTGACACGCTGTCAAATTTTGTAAGGACGTTTTAACATTGAGTCTTATGGGATTATTTTGTTAAACTTGAATATTTTATTTTGTAGTGATAATAACGGAATACAATTGTTAGAATTCATTAGTTATTAATTTATACTGTAATTTATAGTGCAACAAAATATTTTCTTCATTGTTAATAAATATTTATTGACATAAACTGCGATAGTGAGGTTATGTATACAAAATCAAACTGATAATCAATATTGGAAAGTGAAGAATTTATATCAGATTAAGTGCGTTTTTATTTTCTGTTTATATTAATACATTATATCACTAACGTGACACGGCATTTTTTTTAAATGTCTCATTTAAACATACACAAAGCGTCCTGATAAAATTTTAAAAAACCGCCACCATGAGCAGGTCGGTCGATTTTGCTTTGACATATTGTTAACACTCGGAGCCAATAAGGAAAAAAAGAAGAAGAAAATACGACAATTTTTTTTTAATTCGTGAAAAACTCCCAGGAACCCGATTATCGAAATATGAATATTTCAAAATGTTTAATCCCCGCGACGTTATTAAAAAACAAATTATAAACAAATTAGAACAATTTAAAAATGCCATTTTAGACGGGAGTTAAATTGAAATTTAAATTTATCAATACATTTATCGAAAATATACAAAAAAATATAATAGGTTCTTATTGTATAGATTTATACTCATTTGGCAACAACCGCGTTTTTGCAATTAAAAATATAGTGATATTTAATAAACAAATTAAATATCTCATAAATTATTAAATATTTTTTAACCAATGTTTTTTTCCCTTAATACTGATATCATAACGCAACTTTACTAATAAAATAAAATAATTTATGGTACTTACTTAAAACGCAAATAATATTTTTTTGCAAATTTGACGTTTAAATTTTATATCTAATTATTTAAATAAATAGGGGGTCAAACTGAATTTAGTAACTTGTATATATCCTTCAGCTTTGCAGAAAAAAAAATCCTAAATACCTTCAATAACATGTAAATTATCTCAGCCAGCAGTTAAAAAAGTAAATATTGTGCAAAAGTGACCCTAAATACTTTCTTAAAAATATCTTTTGTACCCATCTAAACTTTGATATAAAATTTGTTCCAAGCTGTAAGAATTTACATTTTGATTTACATGTAGTGTAATCTTATTTTACTAGACTAAATAATATAGTTTAATATAGTGTTATTTCTATGTTTACAAAGTTGGACAGGTTTAAAGTAGGTAAATGGTTTTTGAAAGAAAAATAAGATCAAATTATAGAGCGCATTTTTAAATTTCCTAAAAAATCTTCTTTTTCTCCATGTATTTTGAAAATGATAACAGATACAGTAATGAAAAATAAAACGAAATTTTGATCTAAAAAAACCCTACATTCTTGTGTGGTATCTTTTTTTCGTATCTCTTATCATTTTCGAGTTACATGGAGAAAAAAGAAGATTTTTAAGAAAATTTCAAATTGCGCTCTATAATCTGATCTTATTTTTTTCAAAACCATTCATTTTAAACCAGTCCAACTTTTTGAACATAGAAATAACACTATAATAAGAAGAATTGTAGAAGGAAAACGATGCATTTAAATTCTGATGGATGAGGGGTTAAAAAATATACTTCTTATTTCTTATTAAAATACATTAGTCATCAATTTTTTGCAGCATATCTAGCTTAGTTTATATGTAATTGACATTTAATATTGCTAATTTTATAGGTCTTTTCAAACACTATAAATTATTATCATTTTAGGCTTTTTGGATCATCGGCAACAAAAAAGGTCTTTTGTAATTTTCCTCTAAAGTTAATCGTTTCCGAGTTATAAACAATTTAAAACTGAAAAAATCGAAAAATGACGATTTTCTAGGTTCAAAACAGAAGTAAAAAAATATTATTTTTGAAACTACGAAGTGCCTAAATTTATGTTGAAACCTTATTTTATCAACATATAATTAATTTGGTCTTATTTCATTTTAAAATATTGTTTTTTAGTTGTTAATGCAGCCCATCGCCCGTCCTCTCATATGCGCTTCATTAATAATTAAAAAAAAAAAAAATGTTTTAGAATTAAACGTGCCAAAAATTACAGAGAACTGATAGAAGAAGGTTTGAGATTGAATTTAGGTACTTCGTAGTTCCAAAAATAATATTTTTACTTGTGTTCCTCAACTTAGAAAATCGTCATTTTTCAATTTTTTTTATTAAATTGTTTATAACTCGGAAAGGATTAACTTTAGAGGACAATTACAGAAAACCTTTTTTGTTCCCAATGATCCAAAGAACCTAAAATAATGTCTATTCGAGGCGAAAAAAAAAGGTTTGTATAATTTGTTTAATTTTTTTAATAAATGTAGCAATACATCCGAAATTATGGCATTTGGGTATAGGGAATATAACATGAAAAATAATCAGTATTTTTTAATGACTTCAAAACGCTAAAAATATACTGGATGTCCCATTTAAAATAAGAAAGTTCATTAGAGTTCCAGAAAAACGGAAGACTTGACAACACTGTAGTAACTAATATCGGTCGTATTAGAAGACTCTTACCCACCAAAATCTATAAAAATCGTTTTAGCGGTTTCCGAGAAATTATCGTTTTGCCAGAGTGTTTCGCAACCCTGTATATCACAAAATATTTTTTTAAGATGATTAGTGTTAGCTGTCATCCTTAGATGACAGGGTCTTCTAACAATATGGCCATACTCCTTTTCTAACTTGGCTACACTCTACCGAAGATGAACCGAAATACAGTTGCCCCCCATTATTTTTTTATTTCCTTTTATATTGACATTCACTTTGCGAGAAAAATACTAACAGTTAAATTTTGAGCATAGGCCCAAGGACAACTTGTATCTATTAACTTTTGATTTGCTTCTACTCGATAACTAATCAAAATATCTTTTGCAAAATAATCAGTCGTCTCCCAAAACAATTGCTTTTTAAAACTTTCGCCATCCATGGAACTGGGAATATTGACATTGCTAAGTCCAAAATTGTTGGAGCAATATCCACAGAACTAATGGGAAATCGTCCAGTAGTTTGATTCACTAGTTTAAGTATCTCTGAACGAATTTCATCTGGTCCAGGTGTATTATTATTTTCTGAATTAAATATTGCAGTTTCTATCTCCTCTTCAGTGATTGAAGTCCCAATCAGCTGGTCATCTGTATAAACTTCACTCATGGGTCTTTCGTCATGGAAGGGCTCCTGTATATAATAATAATAATAATAATAATAATAGCGTTTATTGTCCAACAGAATCCATTTACAGGACAAAATATTACATAAATAAAAAATTAAATAAAATATTAGTAATTCATAGGTATCGATAATAACAAAAATTTTACAAAACTAAATTTGAATCTAAAGAAATAAATTATTAATCACCCAGGTAGATCTTGGCCATAGAAATCAGTTGCTTTAAACTGCAGTTAAATATATCGCAGTAAATACTTAAGGCATTATAATAGCTGCACATGACGAATAGAGGAGAATTTAACATAAGGTTAGTTCTAGCTTGTGTATTTCTGAACGTAATCGAATTTCTTACTGGATAAGACGGAACGTTAAAATTTATTTGTCGAAGGATATCAGGGCTGTCAATGAGATTATGTAGTAGCTTGTACAGGAATACCAGGGAGGCATTAATTCGTCTAGATTCTAATGACACTACGTCCAAACCGCTACATAACTCATTATTGCTGATACCCCTCGTAGGATATATACCATTAATTTTATAAAACAAAAATTTTAAAAATTTACGCTGAACCCGTTCTATAATTTGGATGTGTACATCATAAAACGGTGACCAAATGATAGAGGCATATTCCAGTTTACAGCGTACAAAAGTGTAAAACAGTAATTTAATGGCCTTAGTATTAGTGAGATTTCGACTATTTCTTATTATAAATCCATAAGATTTAAGTGCTTCTCTAACCTTTACATTAACATGTTCAACAAAAGTGAGTTTGTGATCAAATATAACTCCAAGGTCTTTAATTTTAGTCAAACGTTCCAGTTCATTGCCATCAATAATATAAGGATGGTATATAGTAGACTGTTTCCTGGAATAACTAACCACCTTGCACTTAACTATTGGCATTAAGATTCAGATGATTTTCCTTACACCATTCATGTACGAGATTCAGTTCACTCTGCAGAAAATGACAATCGTTAAGGTCGCTTATCAATGAATAAATCTTTAAGTCATCAGCATAACATAAACATGGTGCAGAAATAGATTCACACAGATCGTTAATAAATAACAAGAACAATAATGGACCTAGATTAGAACCTTGTGGAACCCCTGAAGAAGCAAGGTACTTTGCCGATTTGTAACCATTGTAAGAAACAAACTGCGTTCTATTTGATAAGTAAGACCTCATAAAAGTAACAGCATCCTCAGAAAGACCAAAGTGGTATAATTTAGAAAGCAATACTCCGTGGTGAATTCTATCGAACGCCTTCGAAAAATCGGTATAGACGACGTCAACTTGACTTCTATTATCTAGGGCCTTTGAAATATATTGTGTGACCACTAATAA
This sequence comes from Diabrotica virgifera virgifera, assembly GCF_917563875.1. Taxonomy (NCBI): domain Eukaryota; kingdom Metazoa; phylum Arthropoda; class Insecta; order Coleoptera; family Chrysomelidae; genus Diabrotica; species Diabrotica virgifera. Next base: position 165,494,061 of record NC_065449.1, on the reverse strand, counting down.
GTTTGTTACAGTGGACCGACTGGAGACAAAACCATGTTGGTATTGAGACAGCTGATTACGAGTTCTTGAATAAATACGATTATACAAAATTATTTCAAAAACCTTCGACAGATTGCAAATTATGGAAATTGGTCTATAGTTTTCTACCTGATCCCTTTCACCAGTTTTGAATACTGGGCACACTTTTGACTCCTTCCAGAGACTTGGATATTCTTTATTGAGAAGACATAAATTAAAAATTTTTAATAGTGGCACAGTTAAGGCACCTATGCAATCCTTAACCAGAAAAGATGGTATATTGTCAGGTCCACACGTCATTTTGTCTTTCAATTTCTTACTAGCAGAAATGATCTCAGATTCTACAATAGGATAAAAATTTAAGTAATCTGCGTTAACTGATGAAGAGTTAGCTTTATAATTAATATCAGATGACAGAAAAACACTATTGAAAAATTCTGCAAAAACATTCACAATATTTTGTGGTTCGGAGGTAGTAATGCCAATATATTTCATTACACCAGGAATTCTTGAACTATTATTTTTCGCATTAACATACGACCAAAACTTCTTGGGATTGATGGATAGAGATATTTGAATGTTATCGACATACACATTGTATGCCAAACTGATTTTTGATTTGACAAGGTGTCTTAACCGTTGAAACTCAAGCAAATCACAATGATTTTTGAATCTTTTAAATTTTTTTCGAAACTTTGCTTTTAATTTGATGTTCTGAATGATGTCAGCATCAAACCAGGGTGGATATTTATGACTAAAATTTTTATAAACTGGAATATACGTATTAAACAAAGAAAACATTTTATCATAAAAATTACTTAAAATTACGTTAACGTCACTAGTAGTATCCAGAAAATTCCAATCCGTTTCGTACAGTTCTCGATATAAAGCAGGAAAATTTGCTTTTTTAAAGTTGTAAGTTATTTGCTCAGAACCATACCTAAATATAGGCTCTTTCACAAATATATCCGTAAATGTAATTTGAAGAGCTGGGTGATGAGAGTCTTCATAGAGCAAAGGTGAGTCATCATGCTTCACTTCACAACTGAAATGCGATAAGACTAAATCTAGCAGTCTACCCAAATGATTAACAACATTGTTAAATTGTCTAAGTCCAGTAGAGCCCGTAAAACTTAAAACTACAGAAGTTTGGAAATCAGATATATCATTATCAATGAACTTTGGAACATTAAAATCGCCTAGTAATATGGAGTTATTATATAAATAATCAAGTTGCCCTAAGCAATCGAAAAAATATTCAAAGTCAACTAAACTTAACCTATCCGGTAAATAAACAACAACTGTATAAAAATGTTTGTAACCAATCTGGCACTTGACAATGATTAGATCAATTAATGGAAATTGAGCATCGAAAGCCGCAATATCCAATATTTCGGATTTTATGAAGTCTTTTACCGCAAGCACTACACCACCACCCTTCACCTTATCCACCACATGGAATTTTCGGTCCTTTCTATATACTACATAATTATTCGGAAAGAGTTCCATGCTCGAAACATCACCGTGCAACCACGTTTCACTTAATGCTATGATGTCGAATTCACAATCACTAATGTTAGCATTAAATAATGCAACTTTGCTATTTAGACCACGTACATTTTGATAGTAACATGTAAGTTCAACGTGTTGGGATTTACTTGATTTGGAACTGCTGGACACGTTTAGTTTAAAGAGCCATCAGTATTACTGACTAGAGTAGGTCTGCCCCTTACATACTTAATCGTCAAATTCTGTTCTCCATGATCTGTTCGCCGTTTCAGTTCTGTCCGAAGTTTATTCATGTATTCTCTCTGCCGAGGTGTTTTATCATCAGAGATTGAAATGGTAGAGAAAGTAGATGTGGCTAATTTATTCTTGGCACGCAAAAAGGACTTAGCCTGTGCGGGTGTGGAAAAGGTCACTTTGATTGGACGAGCCTTATTTGAACGTTTACCAATTCTGTGCATATGTCTTGAAGAAATCGGATTTACATTATCACCCTGTACTGTTATTAGAATCTCGTTTACTTTATTATTGTCTTCCACAGCAGAATTAGTTTCTGGGACGTTATACAAAATGATATTATGTGATCGATTAATACGGTCCATGGCTTCTTCAATTATATCTTCCTGATGTTCGGAAGGTATAGTAGTGTTAATATTAGCGATCTTTCTTTCCAACTCTTGCAATTTCGTTTCCACAAGATTGGTTAAAAATTGCTTCAATTGATCGAGCTTGTCCTCTCCATTACTACAAGTATTACATAGTACTTTTACATTTTTACTACGCATTCGTGTGATCCGACTAGCATCATCGCCCTGTAAGCCAATGCAAGAAGTATGCAAAGAATTCATACATCCCGAACATTTTATAAATTGTGTGTTATTGGTAGATTGTTTACAATTTATACACACAGGCATAATTAATTCTTCGTCTAACTTACAATTTACACCAAAATTAAAAATCAATTAAATGGCAATTATACTTTGTAGGTAGATATTCGATATTCGACAAATGATAAATTAGACCAGTTTTTTTGCTTGTGTGCTGATATAAACGGCAATATAATTAATTATTGCATATATCGGGATTCACATAGGATAACCAATAAAAATAGGTACTCACGGTTGTGTATCTTGTAATAATGAACACTTTGTGAAAATTTCACTAAAAACTGACTTGTATAACTCAAGTAACTGAATGATCAATGTGAGCCACAAATAATACGTGTTTACTGTTTGATTAACTATGAATTACTATCTATATATATACTATACTATCTATATATATACTATCTGTATATAGTTTTACCATATGTCAATTTTCTCCTTTTCAGCGCCAGCACTCTCTGGTTATCCTGATTAACCAGCAGTTGGTCCTTTCCTATAATTTTTTGTCTTTGTTTGCGATATAATTCGATTAACTACATAGACAACTTCGACATTCGCCTATAAATTGGACTTAGTATTGGATTAATATTTTTATATAGAGTTTGATTTAATTTGACTTGTGTATTCTTCTTTTTCTTCAGGTGCCATCCCCGCTACCGAGGTTGGCAATCATCATAGCTATTATAATTTTTGGGACAGTAGCTCTAAATAATTGTTTTGAGCTGCATCCAAACCATTATCTCAGATTCTTCAGCCATGAAATTCGTCTTCTTCAGATGCTTCTTCTGCCATCTATCTTTCCTTGCATTATGAGTCGCAAGATACCATAATTCTCGATACCATAATACTCATAATTCTCGCACATGTTCGAGATACTGCAGCTTTCCTTCTTTAATTGCAAATTCAATTTCCTTCTCTTTACCTATTCTTCTCAGTACTTCATTATTCGTAACTCTATCTACCAAGGAAACCCTCTTCTATAGGTCCAAATTTCAAAGGCGTTAAGTCGTCTCATTGTCTCTGGATTTAACGTCCATGATTCCACTCCATAGTATAGGACACTGTATACGTAACATGTTGTTAGGCGTACCTTAAGCTTATGTTAAATCTTTCATAAGTAGAACCTTTTTCATTTTAATAACATTAGAACGTGCTTGTTTATTGGAATCTTATAAATGTGTCAAAATTGCATAAGCTAAATTAAAAAATTATTCTTAATAAAAAATTTTTACTTACAGTCAAATTTGGATCATAGGCCCAGGGACAACTTGTATCTATTAGCTTTTGATTTGCTTCTCCTCGATAACTAATCAAAATACCTTTTGCAAAATAATCAGTCGTCTCTTGAAACAATTGTTTTTTAAAACTTTCGCCATCCATGGACCTAGGAATATCGACACCCGCTAAGTCCAAAATTGTGGGAGCAATATCCACAGAACTAATAGGAAATGTTTCAATAGTTTTCCGTGGTACGTTGGGTCCGCTAACTAAAAAAGGAACTCTAATGTCAGTTTCGTAAGGCTGTCTCTTGTCCCAAGGTTGACTAAATTGACCTAAAAATAATATTCAATAATTAATAAGACAATATTCTTAAGTAAGTCATAGCGCTATAAGTGGTAATGCGAAAAACTCAAATGTCGCCAACTTAACCCGGTATCCGACAGGTGAACTTTTTTGCAACTCACAGACAGGTGGGATGTGACAAACCCCAGTAATTAAAAGAGGTAAAGAATCTTAAAAAATATCTCTACGTTTAGTTGTCTGTGATATCTGGAACGTCAACATCTTTAAGCTGGTCAGGATAGGCATTATCATTATTTACACTAACATTGTCCATTTTTTCACTTACTTCGGAATCACTCTTGTCAATACATTCGTCACTGACTGCTTCATCCCATAAGGCCGAAGACGTGCTTATTCTCGTTAGTAACTCATTTTAGCTTAGACCTACCAAAAAATGTGTTAAGTTCTGTAATAAGTATAATTCACTTACTTATACATACTTATTTATAGGAGTCACACAAAATAAAGGCAATTCTATAGAAAGTACAAAATCCGACTCATGGGGTGTGACCACATCCAATCAACAATCGACGACTAAAAACTATGTGTCATCCTCCTCCTCAGTCGTTTCCTCATTGCTGAGTGTCGCGATTCCCTATAATAAGAGCAACTATCTCTTTCCATCGGCTTCTGTCCTGAGCTTCCCTCATGGATTCAGAGAATGTTTTTCCACTGGCTTTCTGTACTTGATCCGTCCATCGAGTAGGTGAGCGACCTCTACTTCTGCGCCCTTCAACGTTTCCCGAAATTATAAGTCTCTCAAGATTATCATCACTTCTTCTTGCAATATGGCCGAAAAATTTTAAGACGGTAGAGAGGCAAATAGAGGAAAGTCGAGTCTGAATATTAAGCTCTTGCAGGATTGAGTGATTTGTTCTGTGTTCCGTCCATGAGATCCGAAGCATTCTTCTCCAGCACCACATTTCAAAGGCGTCAATCCTTTTTCTGTCGTCCGATTTCATGGTCCATGTATCGGATCAGTAATTAAATATGGGAAAAATTAAGGCACGTACTAATCTTATTTTAGTGGAGCGATCTTTCCAGATTTTCGATAATCGACTCATAGCGTTTTTGGCCATGCCTATTCTCCTACGTATTTCTGTTTCACAAGATCCTGTATTACTGATGTAGGATCCTAGATAATTGAACTCGTTAACCACCTCAAACTGGTCTAAGGCTCCTGTTGTCTGAAGTGAATTTGAATAATCTACTATCATAATTTTTGTTTTTTGTTTATTGATCTTGAGACCACATCTATTGTTTTCGGCTTCCACTAGCTGCAACAGGCTGGACATTTCTTCTTCGGATGCAGTTATTAATGTTGTATCATCTGCATACCTGAGATTGGATATCTTCTTTCCTGCGATAGAAATACCGCCATTCCATTTGTCGAGTGCTTTTCTCATTATATATTCCCCATAGAAATTAAAAAGACTTGGAGATAGAATACATCCTTGCCGGACTCCTCTACCTATTTTAAAAGGATCGGACTTATGGTTTTCAATTCTTATTCTGGTTTCACTGTTCTCATATAGGCTTTTCACCAGAGCTGACAGATGATCAGGAACCCCCATCTCATGTAGAACTTTCCACAAAACTGTCCAGTCTACACAGTCAAATGCCTTCTGTAATCCAGAAAGCAGATGATCATCGGAATTTTGAATTCTCGTGCTTTCTCAATGAGTTGTCGCATATTAAGAATTTGCTCCCTTGTGCCTTTACCCTTCACGAAGCCTGCCTGTTCCTGTGGTATTTGTCTATCCAGGTATGTCTGCATGCGACACTTGCTGATTCTCAACAGAATTTTACTTGGGTGTGAAATCAGTGAGATGGTTCGGTAGTTACTATATTTTGTGGTTACCCCTCTCTTAGGAATGGGAGTAAATAGTGCGGTACACCAATCACTGGGCCATTTGCCGATTCTCCATACATGATTGCACAGTCTCCACATTAATTGGAGACCATGTTCACCCACATGTTCTGTAAAAGTTATGCCGTGATGTCATCGCAACCAGGTGATTTATTTCTTTTAAGGTGCTTCATGGCTTCATCGACTTCAGACCTTAGAATATCTGGTTCTAGGGTTGTTGTTGAGACTTGCAGTGCTGTTATATGATTAATGTTAGAGGTTTCAGCTTTATAGAGTTCTGTGCATTATTTCCTCCAAGTCTCCAGAACCGCATCCATATCGCTTACCATATTACCTGTCTCATCCTCTATAGCGTAATTTCTGGGTTTGAATTCCCGAGCCAGTAACTTTACTTTCTGAAAGAGATCTCTTGTTTCATTTTGATGTAAGTGGATTTCTACTTCCTGGCAAATGTTAGACACATATTTGTCTTTATCTTTCCGGCAATTTCCTTGGATATCTCTTGATAAGCTTCGATAGTCGTTTAAATCAAAACTGCCAACTTTAAGTTGCCTTCTTTGTTCTATAATTTTCCATGTTTCGTCACTGCTCCATGGTTTACGACTGTTGTTTTTTATGTGTCATCACATAGATGAATATACAATAGAAAGCTATCAAGCTGCTGTGGCCATTACATGCAAAATTTCCTTATGTTTTAGGCGCTTCAGCATTGTTGGGGTGTAATACACCGCACCTGTCAAATGCCGGGTTTTTACAAATCCATGGACAGTTTTTACAGATCGATACATTAAAAAATATATCGATAGATTTTTAAATTATATCGATATTTTTATATCGATAGATATACCGGCACATACAGTGAAAAGAGCGCTAATAACCGACAAAGTAACGGAAAAGACGGAAAATATGATACGTTTTGAAATAAAAATAGATGAAAATAATAGAGGTGGGAAATTATCAGCAGGAACCAACAAATTTACATTATATGGATAATTTCTCACCTGCAGAACTGTAGACGTATCAGCTGAGTTTGGCAACTGCCATGAAAAACTACCAATATCTATTAGACATCATTACTTTAGTTTAACCATTCACCAATAATTATCTAGCAATAAATTTTTCAAACACTTATAGGTCTGGATCCTCCGTATGAAAAAAAGTTGATTAATAGCAAGCTGAAAATTTGTTAATAGCTTAAGGATGTCTAGTCGGATAAACTTTGATATATGGGAACACTGGAACAGGGGCAGTTTTAATTGTGGAACAGGTTAAAAATTTGGAACGGTCAGACCACGAAAACGGCACATTTATTTTGTCCGACAGAATAGACTAAAACTCTCCGAATAGAGATTAAACTTTCAAGCAAAAATCAGACTGCTATTTATCACCTGTCATAATTCCTGTCATTTGACATATTCTACATGTTCCACTCATTAAAACGCCCATTTGGTGATAAATAGCAGTCTGATTTTTGCATGAGAGTTTAATGTCTCTTCGGAAAGTTAAAGTCTGTTCTGTCGGACAAAATACATGTGCCGTTTTCGTCGTCAGACCCTTCCAAATTTTTAACCTGTTCCACAATTAACACTTCCCCTGTTCCAGTGTTCCCATATATCAAAGTTTGTCCGACTAGACACCCTTAAGCTATTACCAAATTTTCAGCTTGCTATTAATCAACTTTTTTTTTTTCATACGCGGGACCCAGACCTATTAAGTTGACAACAAAAATAACAGCGACAAAAATAAACGAACGAATAACTCAGCAAGAGGAACAGCAAGGATTTCGGACACAAAGATCATACTACATGGATGCAGTTTTTGTAATAAGACAAATAAAAGAAAAATCGCTGAAATACAACAAATCGGCATATATTTATGTCCCTGAGAGATTCGAAGAAAGCGTTTGATAGACTGGGAATTCGGGACGCGAGACATTTATTATATGAAAAGGGAATATCACTGGATTTAATAAAAACCATTGAGAATATGGTATATATGTACAGTGCGCTGAAACAGTGGCGGCTCGTATAACTTTAGGAAGGTAGTGCCAGAATCCGGGCAGCTGCCTAAATTTTTTGTGGCGGTTTTACGATATGGTCAAAAAGGATATAAAATATAAATAGAGTATCACGATAAGCTGAATTTAATTGGGTTTTTATATTTAACTTACCAAGCATTGAAAAGCTAAAAACGTTATTCATGTGCACTTTAGATTTTTCATGGGATTTCAATTTCTCCCATATATGTACAAGATCATCGGTGCCTTTGTTTGACCAAGTCTCGTCACCTCCAAACAAAACGCATACAAAACAGAAGAGTTTATTAGTTTGTTCGCAACCACACAACCAGCTATTTTTATCGTAAATAATTTTATTAAACTTACGACAGCGAAGTTTTTGTCCATTTCCACTTTGTTTTTCAATTTTTAAATCGGGTAAAGGCCGACCGAGTTCTTTAATTTGTAGTTTTTTTTTCTAACGAAAAACCACCAAAAGAGTTTTTTAATATACTAATTTGATTCATTGTCAATAAATAAATTAAACGTAGAAAATAATCAAAATATTATTTTTATACCTACGACACCCACGATCACAACGCACTAACTAATAATTACAAATTAAAAAATATAGTAGAGTATAAACACAAATACACAATACAGTAGTAGACAATAAACACAATAGCGTCAAGCGAACGCGTAAAGAAACTAGAAATATGTAGATCTAAAACATTGTATCTTAAGATCCACTAACTTCCTTTTCGAGATTTCGAGCCTGGCACGGAGACTCCAATTTAAACGTATGTTAAAAGTTCAATACCGCTCTCTCTCTGTCACTTACAAAGGATGCTCATACAATCTTTCTCTTTTCTCACGAGCCACTATGCCGTTCGGCACTGGGATTTTTATAATTTTCATCCTTTATCCGGTCAGCTGTGGGTGGCCAGAGTCGGTAGATTTGCATTGCGCTACACAGTTGCCAGATTTGATATAATTTATAAAAATAAAGAGAAATATTCACAAAAAAAATAAACAGGCATTAAAATGTTTTTAAGATAAAAAATATGTTTCTGCATAGTTAGCAAGGTAGTGCCATGGCTCTATGGCACTACCTCACGGGCCGCCACTGCGCTGAAATAAGTGTTACCTCCATATTACTTATTTATTTTTAGCATAAAAGCAAAACGCTGGGACAGGACGATTTTTAAAATAATCATGGTATATTATAGCATCAATGTTTCCAACTTTACACGATCCCTCCTCAGGTAGCAGTCATACATAACTTTGATTTTTTTAAATAGGAAAATACATCACGTGACACCTCATCATCGTTTGAAATACTGATTAGGTACAAAAACGAATAATTCTTGCACAAACTTTCGGTCCAATGCTTTTTAAAGGCATTATTTTTTATTCTTGAGAAATGAAAAAAAAATCCTACTAAGTATTGTTGAAATATTTAAACGCAGAATAAAAGATTACATTATTACCCTGAAAACTTCTATAATTTTTATTTTAATAAGTTACAGGGGTGAAAAAAAAAAAAGAGAAAATTGAGTACCTATGATTTTTTATTTCAAATATATTATTCAAAAATCTTGTTGTTTATTCTAAGGGACTTTCGGCCCTCGGTAATAATGAAAATTTTACGCGTATAATGAAAGATTACATTATTACCGAGGGCCGAAAGTCCCTTAAAATAAACAAAAAGTTTTTTTGAATAATATATTTAAAATCAAAAATCATAGCTACTCAATTTTCTCTTTTTTTCACCCCTGTAACTTATTAAAATAAACATTATAGAAGTTTTCAGGGTAATAATGTAATCTTTCATTCTGCGTTTAAATATTTCAACAATACTTATTAGGAATTTTTTCATTTCTCAGGAATAAAAAATTAATGCATTTAAAAAGCATTTGACCGAAATTTTGAGCAGGTAATCAGTATTTCAAATTTTTTTAAATGAGGTGTCACATGATGTACTTTCCCATTTAAAAAAAAAGTTATGACTCACCTGAAGAGGAATCGCGTAAAGTTCGAAACATTAATGCTATAATATACTATGATTATTTTAAAAATCGTCCTGTCCGAGCGTTTTGCTTATGTGCTAAAAATAAATAAGTTAATATAGAGGGGTACTGTAACGGTCACGTTACGAAATTAGCTCTTTAATTATTATTATAATTATTTTTCCTCGGTCTCCATTTAAATTCTCTAATTTCTCGTATAGGACTACTGGGGTGACGTCATACCTCGGTGATGGAACGTACTCCACCTATCGAGAATGATTTCGTTTTCTGAGAGAGTTTGACGTTTACCTTGGCGGAGAAGCGCCTCTCGTTCTTTACTTGACTGTTGGCTGTTGTGTCGAATAGAGGTACCATATAGAATGGCGGATGATTTCATCCAACTTATTTTATAACATCAAGCAATTTAAAGTAAAGTAAAAAGTTACCACCAAGGATTGTCTGGAGTGAGGAGACATGTGGGTGACAACTCCTGTTGGAGTCTAAATAGGAATCATTCGGTGAGATCTACTTTTTCATAATAATTTTTTTATGTATAGCCTTGTTTTTTGTTATGGAACATTAGATATACTTGGTTCATTTTTAAACTTTCTTAGTCAATCTATTAAGGGAAGGATGTAGATTATTTCGATCTTTATATTATCTTTATATCGATCTTTTATATTAATGTGGTTTTTGGTTTTACATAACCAAACATTTTTGAAGTCCTCAAATTAATATTGAAAATAATTACCATTTCTCTGTAGGTTTTAAATTATTCAACATCCAATATTTTATAAATTCAATATATTTTTACAGATATTTCCTCAAATAAATCATTTCAATGTCATTTGTCCATGTATTCACACTCAAAACAGTTCAAGGTTACCTGAGATTGGTTTTTGTTCCAGTTTTAATGGTCGGTTTTTCTATACTATTGCTTCTAAAAAGTTCCTCAATTATTTCTTCTTCCCTTTACTTTTTGCTCATGTTTAAAATGAGAAATAAAACTGGGAATGTTTTTTAGCCATTTGGGAGAAACCCTACCATGAAGTCATAGACCTTATTTGACCACCTAGAGAAACCACTACAGCCACAGTCAAGTCATCATGGGAGTATGTCTAATTGGGAGCAAGCTATGGGAGCGTTCCAGCTCAGTTTTCGTCTTGGCACCTGGGCCTACAGGAGTCATGGGTCGCACCATCCTGGTGCATCATTTTCTAGGATGCAACCGCAACCTTTTTAGGAATCATTGGGATTCGTTTGGAAACAATTAGTGTGTTTTAGTAACTATTGGTTTTTTTTTATATTTCAGACTATCTGTTAAATACACTATGTTTTTTTTCCAGATTTAGGTTACCTCTGGTTTTTTTTTGACATATTTTTATATTAGATTATTTGGTTCCCAAACTTTGTATCTACGGTAACTTCTTGTGCACAGGAATAAGCCTAGAGAAAATTAGGTTTTTAATACTTTATTATTGCTTTGATATTGGTTTATGTAATTCGGGTAAATTTATATTTTAATATTACTAGCTTGTTTCCCAAATATTTTACTGTTATTTGCTTTATTCCATTTGTTCGGTTAATCTATGTCATCGTCGGTATTTATCTCAACTTCATTTCTATTTCATTCCTTGTATATTTAACTTGCATACTTCATTATTGTATTTTCCCTTAGTGAGGCTTGGGCCTATTTATTTGTAGTATTTTCATCTTTGTCAGTTTCCTTTAGTTGTACGTAGCAGGCGTACTATAACCATTTGGTAGAAGACTCATGTGAGTTGTACCCTATATATATGTAAGAGGTATTTAAGTTTGTAACAGATAACATTATTGTTGTTATCTTTAAAATATATATAGCTTCTTGTATAACTTATGTCATTTTAGAGTTACATGATATATGCTTGTCTAACTCAGAGATTGTCAAAAATCTAGTAGTTATTTTTAATAAATATGTATTTATTTTGTATATCAATTATTTTATTATTCCTTTATGTTCATTATTACAGGTTTGATATATTTAATATTTGACAGCAGTATAAGATACCTGGGAAAATGATCGAAGATCATTTTCATGGCGCCCATGATTAGTTAGTTTTATTTATTTTGTTCGTTTTTAGTCATTATTCATCTCCATTCATTTTCAGTACATTATTCTTATTTTATTATTTCATCTTTTAGTCATCATTACTATCTATATAGAGCTACTGTTCTTCGACAGGCATGCAAACGAGCCGTATCCATCCTTGAGTGTCAAGTGGTTTTCTTGCATCTCTTGCTAGCCAACTCTATTCAGTTTGCCTCTGTCTCTTCCCACTTCTACTTCTATCCCTTCTAATTTCCCCTTTCTTCAGTACTACTGCAAAGTAGTATTTTTTTTTTATTATTTCCTATTGCGGCTCCTCTTCTTTTCAGCCACAACATAGTGATGTTGAAAAAGTAACTATTCGTTACAAAGTACTCGTTACTTGCGAATACCGAAAGTAACGATTACTATTCAGAGAAACAAATCGTTACTTTGATTACTCTGATTACTTCGTTACTTCGTACCAATCGTTGATTACTTTGATTACTCTGATTACTTTGAATACTCTGATTACTTTGATTACTCTGATTACTTTGATTACTCTGATTACTTTGATTACTCTGATTACTTTGATTACTCTGATTACTTTGATTACTCTGATTACTCTGATTACTCTGATTACTCTGATTACTTTGATTACTCTGATTACTTCGTTACTTGATCGTATCAGAGCGAGTAACGACTATTGTATCTACTTTGATTACTTTGATTACTTCGTTACTTCGTACCAATCGTATCAGAGCGAGTAACGACTATTGTATCTACTTTGATTACTCTGATTACTTCGTACCAATCGTATCAGAGAGAGTAACGAATATTGTATCTACAACCATTACACTTGATTACTTTCTAGACAGGCCGTAAAAATGTGGAAATGATAATGATAATGTTTCTACAGTATGATCAACAACTTTAATTATGTATGTGTTGCTTTGGTTTTATTAGAATTAGACCACGGCATTTAGCACTAAAAGCACCGGAATAAATAGATTTTTAAATAGAGCACCTAGAGACTTGCAACTTTTTTCACTGTGTTCAGGATGAACTCAAAAAAAGGTTACAATAGAAAAATGGATAGAAATGCATAAGTGCATTTTAAAATGTATAAAATGCATCCAAAAGTGCATAAACATGTCAAGATCACTATACGGTCAGATTTTGTTATTCAGGGGGTTTTTGGGGTTACTGAACACGAATGTGCAATCAGAACCGACCTCCGAAGCACCTCTGTTACCCAGGGTTATTCAAAGACACGTAATCTAAAGTTTAGAGGGCTTTTGCCACTTAATTGATGCGAACAGATTACTCGAGGGTTTTTAGGATCTTCTTCTTCTTTAAGTGCCATCTCCGCTGCGGAGGTCGGCAATCATCATAGCTATTCGTATTTTAGAGACGGTTGCTCTGAAAAGTTCATTTGGTGTACATCCGTACCACTCTCTCAGGTTGCGCAGCCATGATATTCTGCGTCTCCCTATGCTTCTCTTTCCTTGAATCTTTCCCTGCAAAATCAATTTAAGCAAGCTGTATCTCTCTCCACGTGAAATATGTCCGAGATATTCAAATTTTCTTATTTTGATGGTATTTAGGATTTCCATGTCTTTATTCATCTTTCTCAGAACCTCTTTGTTTGTGACGTGTTCTGTCCACGATATTTTCAGAATTCTTCTGTACACTCACAGATCGAATGGTTCTAGTTTTTCATTGATGCAGTATTCATGGTCCAAGCTTCCATTCCATAAAGCAAAGTCGAGAAAACGTAGCACCTATCCAACCTAACTTTTAGCTTCAACTTCAAATGTCTTGTGCAGAGCACTTTTCGCATTTTGTTAAAATTTGCTCTAACCTTTTCTATTCTGACTTTGATTTCCTGTAAGTAATCTCCTGTGGAGTTGATAATTGTTTCAAGGTATGCATATTGGTCGACTCGTTCGATATTGGATCCGTTTATGAAGAGATTTTCGTTATTTCTTTGAGTTTTCGATATTCTCATAAACTTTGTCTTCTTAACATTCATTGTTAGCCCGTATTGCATACTCTTCCGAGTATGCATTAAAAGGAATTGGCGACAACACGCATCCCTGTCTCACTCCACGTCTGATTTAAATTTTCTCTGACAGCTGATCGTTAACACTTACTTTTGCTCGTTGCTTATAGTATAAATTTGATCTAATCCTGAGCTCATTTTAGTCTATGTTCTTTGATTCCAGGACATGCATTAATTGTTAATGTCATACTTTGTCGAATGCTTTACTATAGTCAATAAAACACGCATATATATCTTGATTGACGTCCAGGCACCTTTGTATAAGTATGTTAAGTGAAAAATAGCTTCATGAGTTCCCAGGCCTTCGCGAAACCCAAATTGCGTATCATTAATGTCTATGTCAAGTTTATGATATATTCATAAACATATTCATACGCTTTTAGTCGAAGGTACTACGGACCATAACAAATGCACCTTGGTTTATACCAAACAGGGAAATCCGATACGATACCAAGTAGGCACATTTAAGGAAATATGTAGTAAGTGAATACAGCAGCCACTATTTTTGGTGAAATTGAAAAACCACCAAAACAATCTTGCACTAATCTTGATAGATAATAGTGAGCAATGAGCAGACTCGGAGACTGAAGAGCCAAAAACCATTGGAGCTACCATATAGGTACTTAGGTCCTAAGCAGCAGTGAAGTGAAGTGCAGTGAAGTACTTAGCGTTAAAGGCACATTTCTATAATCTAAGAGACTATTGGAGTTTTTGTTATCACTGGATAACAAATCCAAATTTATACATAGGTACACCCTTTTGTACAAACAAAAAAACCTGTTTATAATTTTTATGTATGGATTCACTCACCATAGATAAAACCCTTATTCACCACCAACCCTTCTTCTATACCTCTATGTACGTTTAGTTTTAAAATAATTACCTTATTCTAACTTCTCCAAAAATTAATAAATTCTGTCATATTATATGACAGAATTTATTGGATGACATAATATATGACTCATATATTATGTCATCCATGTCAGTCTATGAATCAAAAAAAGTAAGAAGGCAGCTCTTGGTGAAAGTCGGTCAGAATATATCGGCAGTTAACGTGTTAAAATACTTTGGTACCGCGAAATTGCGAGACATTAAGTTTGCCGAACCGCTTTATTTCACTTCCTTGACAGGTTCTTGTGTTGAGTTATATCTACTTTTAATGGCAATTCTTACGCATTAACAAAAGACATGGATTTTGAAAATTCAAAAGCCACTCATAAATTTCTCTTACAACATATGGACTTCAACTGAGCGACAGATCTAGTTGTACCCTTTCTTTTTACAAAGGAAGTGAAGTATTTTTTTTGAATTGTGTAGTGTGAGTGTGATAGATAAAGTAATTTGTCTTGTCTTGTCAATTGTGTATTATTTCGAAGTTCGAGATAAGTTGCTACGAATGAATATGTGTGCTTTTTGACCATCGAAATTCAATGGACAAAAGGATAAAGGGTTTAACTTTCTCTCTAGATAGAAGGAAGGGGGTTAGGTATTTCGTAATTTCAAAAATGTTATTTTAACTATGTTTTTTAGCCTTAAAAATTGTCATTTTTCTTTTTTTTTGGTTTTAATTTGTTTATAACTTGAAAATGATAAACTTAAGAGAAAAGTGTGAAAAATTACAAAACACCTTTTTTGTTTCGAATGATTCAAAAATCTAAAATAGGTACTAATAGATACCTGCACGGACCGAAAAAAGTTAATTAGAATTTATAAACAAACTCATTTTTTAATTATTAGATAACTAATTAAGTTTGGTCAAAATTATATCAGGCGCCCGTTGTTATTTGTAATTTTTAAAATTATAAATTACATATCAAATTTATGGAAATAAAAGGCAAATATCGAGCAACTAGCTGATATCTGATATCTGCCTTTTATTTCCATAAATTTCAAATATTCCATCTCCTATTTTATATATCAAATCATTTTTATCCATTAAACAGATCGGTGAAGGTCATTGTTATATAGGAATACCTATACAAAATACCTACCTACTGAGAAATACGATTCTCGATATGATTACCGGTAATCAAATACAAACGTAGTAACAAAAGTTATCATAGTAATGAAAGTAACCAATACTGTAAATGATTACTTTTGTTATATCGGAATATCTATACAAAATACCTACCTACTGAGAAATACGATTCTCGATATGATTACCGGTACTCAAATACAAAAGTAATCATAGTAATCAAAGTAACGAATACTGTAAAGTGTAAATTATTACTCGTTATATTCGAATACCTATAAAAAATACCTATCTACCGAGAAATACGATTTTCGATATGATTACCGGTACTTAAATACAAAAGTAATCATAGTAATCAAAGTAACGAATACTGTAAAGTGTAAATGATTACTTGTTATATCCGAATAGCTATACAAAATACCTATCGACCGAGAAATACGATTTTCGATATGATTACCGGTACTCAAATACAAAAGTAATCAAAGTAATCAAAGTAACGAATACTTTGAATGATTACTTTATACAAAAGTAACGATGTGTAACGATTACTCGAAAGTAACTATAATCAACATCACTACCACAACACACCCACCCCTTTTCTTTACAGCCCATCTCTCTACATCTATGTCCCATTAGTTATTTATTTATTTTTTTTCCTTACTTCTGTTGGAGTATATCTTGCTTTTTACTTTCACTCCAACAGAAGTTTTCTTATTTTTGTTACACTGGCGCCCAACGTGGGCCCAACCGTTTATGGTTCTAAGACAGTAGTTCTTTTAGTTCAATTTTCTTTTATTGGAATTTTCTGTTTTATTAACTTTTTGATATCTTTGTATACATGTTACTTCTGATTTATTTTTGGTCTTTAAAACTTTACGAATACTAAACAGGTAGACTTATGCTGCTTTTGGTTTTGTTTAGTTTATTTCGATACCTCATTTTTAGTTTTAGTGGTACAGCTCATATTTTAGTTTGAATTTTGTATTTTTATTGGAAACTTATTTGTGTATTTAGAATGAGTATACATGACTGACATTATGTTCTATTATTATGGATTTTTAGTCCTTCTACCAATGGTAGTATGTTTGCACGTACAATATGTTTGCACGTACAATTAATTATTGACTATATGCATATATTTTTTTTCTAGTGTGGTTATATTTTACACCTAACTAGAAATTATTTTCAGTATTTAGGTATTTTATTTACTTTATTGATTTGATTATTTATATATTTTGCTGGCATTTTTGATTTGTTGGTGTGTCGCTAATATTTTCTCCATATGTATCTTTGTCTTACAAACTTTAGATTATATTTTATATTTGTTATTTTTGATATTTGGGTTGTTTGGTAAGACAGGCACACACCACAAAGCACAATCAGTCCACAACATTAGCTTCTACACATGATACGTTGAATTCGCATGGTTCGGATGATTACAGATGGTCATCCAAATTATTTTTCTTTAATTGGTAGTGTTAAACATAATAATTATAATTATTGTATGGTAAAATAGTTCCATTATCCATCTCAGTTTCTAGTTTTATTATTGTTGATAATAATATTATATCAATGTGGGTACCATAATATAATGCTCATAGAAATCAGATACTTTAGGTTGAGATTTAAATATAAATTCTTTATTAGTTAGGAAACATTGATTCTATTTTTCTATTAAGTTATAGAACAATCTTCAGAAGAAGATTACCTTAACAGTGTTGTTCAAGCTAATCTCTTCTTCTGTTTGTCTTTAGCTTAGCTCAATCTTTAGTATGGTTAGAAATTTTAGTTTAATTTTTTTTTCCATCTGATAATGCAGGTACCTACATACATTGCTTGATTTCATCTTTGGCTTAGTTTTGATGACTTTAATTTATTACTTATTAATTTAATTATTATGTAGTACTTTATGTATGAGTTTATTTTTTCTTTTGGTATTAGGTATGGTGCATTTTAATTATTATTATGAGTCAATATTATTAATTGCTAATCCTGTCAGTAGGATTATCCAATTAATAAAAACTTCACTTGTATTTTTGTCTAGTTTTTCACACCTAACCCCTAAGTTAGAAGGGTTGTTGAGTATTATATATTTATATATTTGGATAGGTGAACTCATACAAGTACCTACTCTTGGTTAATATGGATATTATTATGGAACTGTATGTTATGCACTACTTATCTCAGGTTATGTGTTATATTATTTGGAATATTTGATTACTTACTAATTTTTTTTTGGTCATATTTATATCTTATTATTGAATTTGCCATATTGGAAAGATGTGGTTTTTAATTTGTTATTGGGTTACTCTATTAACATTATTTGTCTCCAATATCTTAAACACTTTATAATAATTTATATCCTTCTATCCTACACAGTATGATTCTGGAATGAGTTTGGAATTTTGATGTAAGTATGTATGAATTCTTGAGTCTTTCATATTTCTTCTTAGAAACTACTTAGTCTATTGATGCTCAAAGTTGGTGAATACGTGGGTTCGAAGTTCAGCAAGGCGCCATTGCTATCCGATTTCGCAACCTATGTCTTTCATTGCAGAGTAGACAGATGTTTATCTATCATAATATTTCTGGTCAGGAAATGCCTGCAGCATGTCCTAACTATTCTTGTCTAATTAGTCCAATTATTCCAGTTACATATTTACAATGTGATAGGGAAGTATTTAGTTTATATTTTATCTCGTACTTCATAGTATGTTTGTTGTTGACTATCCCTATACATAGTAGGTTCGTTAAGTCAGTATTTGGAGTGTTTAGACAGATGAGTTGTTCATTTGAGTATATTCCCACTTCTTTCCTTAAGCATTAGTTTTGCTATTCAGATTCTGGAATATTTCCTGAATAATTCCACGTATGTGAGAGCGCATAAATCTGCAGTTTTAATTTAAACTTGTTGCTCGTTCTCGTCAATTTTTTTTTCTTATCACTTATCCTATTTTTTTTCCTATACCCTATCACATATTTTTTTGCCTATCACTTATCATAGTGTCATAGAACTTACGAGTTCATCATGTATTCTTTTTCTTTATTACTTATTCTTACGTTATTAGTACTTTATCTGTGTCTGGTTATTCTCATACATCTGTTGTAGCAACATGCTATAGTTCGCGAATACCAGCATGAATTAAGTTATGTATTTTCTAGAATACTTTAGTCAATACACTTTAGGTATTTATCTTACCCTTGATTTAGTTTGGTTACATCTCTGTTACTTAGTCTGTTAGTAATTTTTTTTTCTGACTTATTTTGGATTACTTAGTTTAGATAGGTTCATATTACCGGATGAGGGTGTATGTAGACCTAATTTATTTATTTTGTTCAGTATTAGTTACCATTGGATCCAATAATTTAGTTTATTTAGTATTAGTAAGAATTGGTCCATAAATTTGCCTGATCGTTCTTCTTTGGATATACTCTTATATAAATCTGGTGTCCATTGATAGTCCGAGTCTGGATAAGTGTCCGATTCTTCATTTATTTTGTGTATTTGGTTGGATAGGTTCGTATTACCGGATGTGGGTGTACGTAGACCTGATCTGTTTATGTGGTTTGGTGTTGGTGTGAATTGGTCCATAAATTTGCCTGGTCGTTCTTCTTTGGATATGCCTTTTATGAATCTGGTGTCCACTGATAATTCGACTTTGGATTAAGTGTCCGATTCCACATCTCTTTTGGTTATTGAGTTTTGGATTCCTTTGGTATGTTTATTATTGGTATTATTTGGCATTAGTGAGAGTTGTTCCATAAATCTTCCTGATTGTTCTTCTCTGGATATACTATTATGAATCTGGTGTCCATTGTTAATTCAATTTTGGATTAAGTGTTCAATTCTTTACTTATTTTAGTTACTGATTTTTTTTTATTCACTTGGGTTCATTTACTTTTGATATGGTTCGAATTGGCTCACACCTTTTCCTGGTTGTTCCGTCCTTGGATATATCCTTTATAAATCTGATGTCCATGGATAGCTCAATTTTGGTTTTAGTGCCCAATTCGACACTTAGTTATTAGTATGAACTTTAGTACAATATTTAGTTTGTTTGGTTTTTGAAGCAATTCATTAATATTGGTAACAGAGAGTAACATAGTAACATTTTAGCATGAGTTTGAGTCATATATGTATTTATTTTTCCTTGAACCTTAGTTTATGCTTAGTGGTAATCTTGCGAATCAACGTGGATTGTTAGACTATTGTAAATTTAGTTGTTAATATTTTGAAGTTTAGAAAAAAAAAATTATGGATAAAATTTTTTTTCCCGAGTAGAAGGGGATTGTAACGGTCACGTTACGAAATTAGCTCTTTAATTATTATTATAATTATTTTTCCTCGGTCTCCATTTAAATTCTCTAATTTCTCGTATAGAACTAATGGGGTGACGTCATACCTCGGTGATGGAACGTACTCCACCTATCGAGAATGATTTCGTTTTCTGAGAGAGTTTGACGTTTACCTTGGCGGAGAAGCGCCTCTCGTTCTTTACTTGACTGTTGGCTGTTATGTCGAATAGAGGTACCATATAGAATGGCGGATGATTTCATCCAACTTATTTTATAACATCAAGCAATTTAAAGTAAAGTAAAAAGTTACCACCAAGGATTGTCTGGAGTGAGGAGACATGTGGGTGACAACTCCTGTTGGAGTCTAAATAGGAATCATTCGGTGAGATCTACTTTTTCATAATAATTTTTTTATGTATAGCCTTGTTTTTTGTTATGGAACATTAGATATACTTGGTTCATTTTTAAACTTTCTTAGTCAATCTATTAAGGGAAGGATGTAGATTATTTCGATCTTTATATTATCTTTATATCGATCTTTTATATTAATGTGGTTTTTGGTTTTACATAACCAAACATTTTTGAAGTCCTCAAATTAATATTGAAAATAATTACCATTTCTCTGTAGGTTTTAAATTATTCAACATCCAATATTTTATAAATTCAATATATTTTTACAGATATTTCCTCAAATAAATCATTTCAATGTCATTTGTCCATGTATTCACACTCAAAACAGTTCAAGGTTACCTGAGATTTGTTTTTGTTCCAGTTTTAATGGTCGGTTTTTCTATACTATTGCTTCTAAAAAGTTCCTCAATTATTTCTTCTTCCCTTTACTTTTTGCTCATGTTTAAAATGAGAAATAAAACTGGGAATGTTTTTTAGCCATTTGGGAAAAACCCTACCATGAAGTCATAGACCTTATTTGACCACCTAGAGAAACCACTACAGCCACAGTCAAGTCATCATGGGAGTATGTCTAATTGGGAGCAAGCTATGGAAGCGTTCCAGCTCAGTTTTCGTCTTGGCACCTGGGCCTACAGGAGTCATGGGTCGCACCATCCTGGTGCATCATTTTCTAGGATGCAACCGCAACCTTTTTAGGAATCATTGGGATTCGTTTGGAAACAATTAGTGTGTTTTAGTAACTATTGGTTTTTTTATATTTCAGACTATCTGTTAAATACACTATGTTTTTTTTCCAGATTTAGGTTACCTCTGGTTTTTTTTTGACATATTTGTATATTAGATTATTTGGTTCCCAAACTTTGTATCTACGGTAACTTCTTGTGCACAGGAATAAGCCTAGAGAAAATTAGGTTTTTAATACTTTATTATTGCTTTGATATTGGTTTATGTAATTCGGGTAAATTTATATTTTAATATTACTAGCTTGTTTCCCAAATATTTTACTGTTATTTGCTTTATTCCATTTGTTCGGTTAATCTATGTCATCGTCGGTGTTTATCTCAACTTCATTTCTATTTCATTCCTTGTATATTTAACTTGCATACTTCATTATTGTATTTTCCCTTAGTGAGGCTTGGGCCTATTTATTTGTAGTATTTTCATCTTTGTCAGTTTCCTTTAGTTGTACGTAGCAGGCGTACTATAACCATTTGGTAGAAGACTCATGTGAGTTGTACCCTATATATATGTAAGAGGTATTTAAGTTTGTAACAGATAACATTATTGTTGTTATCTTTAAAATATATATAGCTTCTTGTATAACTTATGTCATTTTAGAGTTACATGATATATGCTTGTCTAACTCAGAGATTGTCAAAAATCTAGTAGTTATTTTTAATAAATATGTATTTATTTTGTATATCAATTATTTTATTATTCCTTTATGTTCATTATTACAGGTTTGATATATTTAATATTTGACAGCAGTATAAGATACCTGGGAAAATGATCGAAGATCATTTTCATGGCGCCCATGATTAGTTAGTTTTATTTATTTTGTTCGTTTTTAGTCATTATTCATCTCCATTCATTTTCAGTACATTATTCTTATTTTATTATTTCATCTTTTAGTCATCATTACTATCTATATAGAGCTACTGTTCTTCGACAGGCATGCAAACGAGCCGTATCCATCCTTGAGTGTCAAGTGGTTTTCTTGCATCTCTTGCTAGCCAACTCTATTCAGTTTGCCTCTGTCTCTTCCCACTTCTACTTCTATCCCTTCTAATTTCCCCTTTCTTCAGTACTACTGCAAAGTAGTATTTTTTTTTTATTATTTCCTATTGCGGCTCCTCTTCTTTTCAGCCACAACACACCCACCCCTTTTCTTTACAGCCCATCTCTCTACATCTATGTCCCATTAGTTATTTATTTATTTTTTTTCCTTACTTCTGTTGGAGTATATCTTGCTTTTTACTTTCACTCCAACAGAAGTTTTCTTATTTTTGTTACAGTACTACTTATTCCAGCTGACTGTATCAAGACAACTTAGCCATAATATAATAGTATGATCTAACGAAACACTATCGCAACCTATCAAGTATGAAACGGATTAGGCAAGGAGATTCGCTGAGTCCACTAATATTTAATCTGATAATGGACGAAATCATAAAGAAAAGTAAAAAAGAAGAGGATATGGAATGGGAGAAAAAGAAATAAAGATAATAGGCTGCGCCGACGACGCTATAATAACAGTCGAAAATGAAGATGACATACAAAGATTAATTAAAAAATTCATATACATATACAATACGTACAATACAATACATATACTCATATAATAATATAGTGTGACCAACTAGCCCGAAAAATCCGGGACGCGAATTTACAAAACCTATACCATTTCAGTCATGGCAGCGACTGAATTCGAATAGGGTTTGTATGCAGAATATTAGTTACATATCCTATACTATTTCGGTCTAGAAATTAACTGTAGTGGTGTAGGATTTGCAAACGAAATTTTTGATTATTATTGAGCAAATATCTATACTGTTTCAGTCATGTACGTAAAACTAATCAAATATTTACTAAGTGGATTTATTTATCATAAAATTTAGATATGTTTTGAAAATTAAAATGAATAGTATATATTTGGATAATATTAAAAATTAAAAACAAATGAATAATTACTAATGTATGAATATATACAGTATGTCCCTGTAAGTTGGAACCATATGGAAAAAAATTTTATTAACGATTTTACGCAAAAAAGATATTCTTCATAAAAAGTTCTGCATGGTCTAAAACCGAAGATGCAATAATCTGATATTAAGTTTTATTAATAGTATATGAGAGATGTCAAAAAATATGAATTTCTGTCAAGAGTAAAGTATCTTTATACAGAGAGGGGCTAAGTTATGGAATAAATTCATTTTATCTAAAATGGACGACTTGGGAAAAAAATCCCGAAACAGGTCGATTTTATTTTTAAATTACAATTTTTTGGCATATATTTCATACTAGTGACATCATTCATCTAAGCGTGATAACGTAATAGATGATTTTGTTAAATGGGAATAGGGATCGTGTGGCAACTAATTTGAAAGTGTGTTCAATTCTCTGTTCAGTAATATAAACAATAATATCATTATGCATACCAATATAAGGTGACCAAAAAAATATTTTTTAATTAAATTAATTGACGCAAAAAAGAAGAATGTATGTAATTTATTTAACTCAAAATACATTTTACTGCTATCAATAAATAGAGAAAAAAATGTTTATTTCACAAATAAACATTCCGCCTTGCTTAAATTAAATCACAAACAGCCTCCCACGTAACTCTTGGCAGTTTGAACATTTAATCTAAGCAAAAAACCAATGTTTATTTGCCAAATAAACAGTTTTTTCTATTTTCTGACAGCGATAGAAAGTATTTTGATTGAAGTAAATTGCATACATTCTTCTTTTTTCGTCAATCAATATAATTCAAAAATTGTTTTTTTGGCCACCCTGTATAAATAATGATATTTGTGTTTATATTACTGAATAGAGAATTAAACACACTTTCAAATGAGGTGCCACACGACCCATATTCCTATTAAAAAAAAATCATCGATTACGTTATCACGCTCAGATGGACGACGTCACTAGTACCTATGAAATATATGCCAAAAAAATTATAATTTAAAAATAAAAATCGACCTGTTTTCCATATGGTTCCAACTTACAGGGACATACTGTATACATATATTCGTACATTAGTAATTACTCATTTGTTTTTAATTTTTAATATTATCGAAATATATATTATTAATTTTAATTTTCAAAACATATCTAAATTTTATGATATAACAATAAATGCACTAAGTAAATATTTGATTAGTTTTACTTGCATGACTGAAACAGTATAGAATATGTAACTAATATTCTGCATGCAAACCCTATTCGAATTCAGTCGCTGTCATGACTGAAATGGTATAGGATATGTAACTAATATTCTGCATACAAACCCTATTCGAATTCAGTCGCTGCTATGACTGAAATGGTATAGGTTTTGTAAATTCGCATCCGGGACATGGCCCGAATTACGAAGTTGTGTCCCGGCGTCCCGGACAAGGCTCCGGGCCATCCGAATTTTCAACTTTTTGATAAAAGTCTATATTTTCGTTTTTATTCTAAGAATTTACATCAAATTAAATTGTTGAGATGAAAAAAAAAATTTTTATCCTGGTATAAATTTTAATAGTTCTATGAAAGAAAACGAAAACTGTGGAATTTTTTTATTTGTGTGTTTTAATTATCGTCTTCCGAAAAGACCATTCAAAAACAATAATAATTCATGTCACAATGAATCATGCCTAGGCACGCATGCCGCATCGAACGATGTTACTAGTAATGTAATGATTGCTGATGCATCTTTTTTTTCGGTTTTGTCAACCACTTTAAGTAGATAAACCTCTTGAGTTCGTTCGCGAAATATGATTAATTTCCAAACCCTTGCATGCTTTGAGCCAAATTCAAATCTGCTGCGTTGCAATATGATTTTTTTATCTAAACATTTATTTTATTGTCAGTACAGTAATCAGTTTGAATCCGAAAATCGATTAGTGACCATCTCGGAATTATTGTTTTTGACCTGACTTTTTCATTCCAATATATTATTATTGTTAATATGAATATGGAACCAACACAAGAAAGTAAAAACAGAAAACGATATTGCACTTTCAATAAAATAATGGAAGAAGAATTTCCATTTTTGAAAAAAAAAGTAACTGTAACAGTGACGTGAAGTCATATACTTAAATTAAGATAAGATGAAAATCCAATATCAGTTGATTTTCTATGTTTTCTCCTTTTTTGAGAATGGTTTCTGGATTGGAAGTCGAAACATCAAAAACTAACAAAAATATAATTATCATTATAACCAATTGTGGCTTAATTCCATCAAAAATATCATTGTCAACATAAAAATGTTAAATAACCAATAAAATGATGATATTAGAGTCCTATATTTAAAAAAAATAACAAATGGCCCGATTTTCATCCAAAAGTCCCGGATTTTAGGTATTTTTTTCAGCATTGTCCCGGATTCGACTGAATTGGAGTTGGTCACACTACTCATATACAACATGGTGATCTCAACAGAGAAAACTAAATCGATAGTGGTATCATCGGAACCGGGACGATGTAAACTGGTCGTAAATAACAAAA
Organism: Diabrotica virgifera virgifera; assembly: GCF_917563875.1. Classification (NCBI taxonomy): domain Eukaryota; kingdom Metazoa; phylum Arthropoda; class Insecta; order Coleoptera; family Chrysomelidae; genus Diabrotica; species Diabrotica virgifera. The sequence continues at coordinate 165,468,192 of NC_065449.1, read as the reverse complement.
TAATAGAACAAGTGATGGAAGCGGAATACTTCGGAATTAAACTGTCAGGCTATAGAAAAGTGAAAGATGAAGTACAAAAACAAATGAACATGGCGAACTGAGAAGAGCAGCAACAACAGTCTCAAAAACACAATCTACAGAAACAAATACCTCACAACGAAAACGAAAACTAGGATATATAAATCAACAATAAGACCGATAATGACGTACCCGGCGGAAAGAAGAGCATATACGGTCAAAACACAAATACTGCTGGAAACAGCAGAATTGAAAGTCTTACGAAAAATAACAAACCAAGCTCTAGAAGACAGACTAAAAAGTGAGGAAATACGAGCGAGATGTGGTATAGGGAAATAAACATGTGGACCAAAGGAAGAAGTATAGAATGGAATCAACACATCGAAAGGATGACAGAAAATATAATAGTACAACAAGCAAGAGAATAGCAAGAGACAAATCGCCAAATCAGAGAAGATCATTGGGACGACCGAGGAAAAGATGGTCAGACAGCGTCAATTGAGGTTAAAAACTGAAGTAAAACAGGCGTTGAGCCTATTTACAAAGTAGGAAGAAGAAGAAGATGTCAAACATTTAAAACATATTTTATAAAAAAAAAACTTATATTTTTTGTACTTATTGACTTTTTGGCCATTCATCTTTTTTCTGTTTTCTGGAGATTGTTTTTAATATATTTTGTTAAAATATTTGCAGGACTCTAGAACATGTTTATCCAGTTTATGACGAGCTTATTAACGATGTTATAAAGTTTTGAATTAAATCAAAAATTACACGTTTTAAGGAGAACGGAGCAAAATGCAAAATTTTGACGCATCTCAAAATTTTTAGTGTGTTTTAAATGTATTCATTTTTTGAATCCTGAGAAAACTAATAAGTATTTTTGAAACTGTAGTATTATAATATCACCCTCTACAAAGAGATGTTTTTATTGAAAGTTAATAACCAAAGTAAATAATATAATCGATCGCCCATGACCGAGGCCGCGCGTGATGTCGAAATAGTTTATTCTATATAAAAGTGAATGTCCCCTGATATAGATATTATTATTGTACTCAGTATTTAGTCAATGTAAGGTAGGTCGTTACTGTTATATTTAAACACGTTGTTATGGTTAGTCATTGATGGAGTTGATTGTAAATATAATGCATTTGAACCAAGAAAGAGAGTTTCAATTAATTAGGACCCAAAAGGCATTATGGATCACACTTATTTATGACATGGCGCTCCTGAAAATTAATACAGGCAGAATTTTCTGAAAATGGGCAATAAAAATTGGAATAAGCGGCGGAAAATGGACCAGGATCAGGAACCGAACAGAAACCAAGTGAAAAAGACACAAGTGTTAAAATGTAAGTAAGAAATTTAGTCTATCTTTATTAAAAATGCTTCCCTGGTTTTTTATATATTCTTATTGAACATTGAATATTTATATTTGCTATCGAATTTTATTGAATTTATTTGAAAAATTTCTATTCGATTTCGATTTTTTGGTATGGTTATTTTTGAATTTTTTTAAGAATATCTATCGAATTTTGAAATATGAACTGATTTTGAATATTTTTATCTAACTTTTGCATTATGCTATTATTGAATTCAATTTTTTTCGAATATGTATACTATTATTGAATTTTTATTAGCCAGTTGTTTTTATGATTGATATTTATTGATACATTTTAATCGATTTTGTGTTAAATTTTGTATGATAAGAACCTGAAAAAATAATTTTTTGTGTGATAAATGATATATAAATGATTTTTTTTTAATGAATAATGATTAGTGATGACATACGTTGATATAAGAGTTTTAAGACAAACATTGCTATAAGCAAGAGATATATTTTTAACAAACCGACCTGATGAGTCGAGATAAGGAATTTAGGGAAGAGCTATATAGATAAGAAGAAGAACTAACAATATTATAAGCTGAATATTGAGGCAATTTCAGACAATAAGAAACTAGGTAAAAGAAAAAGGTACTAAGTGATTTATAGAAGCTTGAAAGCTTATTAGAGACCCACTCTGTGTTTTGAAGGGTACCTATTTTATTTAAGATTATTCGTGATTAAACAATGGATTTAAAGCAAGGGATTGAGGTCGTGAAGTATGTAGAAGAATTTGATTTATGCAACGAAGGTATACCCGCTTTTATTTAGGTAAAATTCAGAGGTTTCGTGGCTAGTATTGAGTATTATGATTGTTATATGGAATATGTAGAAGAATTGGAACTGTCCTCTCGAGTGAAGCCACTTTGATTAGTCGAACGTAGGCATTGACGGATAGGTAAAGGAAGTGATTATTATGATGTTATATTATGAAATGATATATTGATGATTAAATGACAAATTATTGTTATATGAAGATGAACTATGTACACTGTAGAAGTGCTATTATATGAAGAAAAATGAAGAAATATATAGTTGTAGTACCAGACAAGAAGAAGAAGAGAAAAAAAGAGAATTTTTAGTAAAATATGTGGGAAAAATTAAAGAAGACACAAAAAAACATTGCAAGAGAACAAGCAAAATTAAGAAGATACTAATCAAATAAGTAGCTAATCATTGAATTATAAAGAATTAAGCTTGATTTTTTTTTAAATCTCTAAAGTAACGTAAATTATAAATGACTTAAATTTTAAATGTAGATAATGAATTCAGGTTAACTTTTCGCGGAAAATAATGGAAGTGTTTGAATTAAGGATAGACAATGTCTTACAGTGTTAGTTACCTTAGTGTTGATATTAGAAAAAAATAACCCTAAAAGAAATTTTCTTTAAACTTGATATGTTGAGAGACATTTACTAATATTTATTGTAGCAAGAGACATTAATTTTTTTATTATTAAGTATTATAAAAGAAGGGACGAATAGTAATTAATCAAAAGACTGAAATAGGGATTAATAAAGTAACTTTAAATGTTTACTAAGAAGTTTAGGTAACATTAAGTTTAGTTAAATTGGAAATATTATTAGGTAGATTCAAAATATTATATAATTATTCACTGCTAATATGACGTAAATTAGTGTAGTACACTAAAAAGACTAAAGACTAGGTTAAACAATTAGGATAAGTTTTATTCATTGTTTAACAAAAGTGAACTAGTAAACGAAAAAAAAAATACTAAAAGACGAAGAAATAGTACGTGATTTAGTGACAATTATAAACAATTATTTTTAGTTTTTATAAAATACCAGTTTAGTATAGGGAAAATATGAACTTTTGTGTATAATAGGATTTTTTGTTAAGTGAAGTGTCTTATAGCGGCCGATATAGGGCCTTAACTATATAAGTGATATAAAGTCTATCTCCTAAAAGGCGATGATAGATATAGTTCATTTTAAACAAGGAGAGAAATATGTAACTTTAACAAAGGGGAGATATGTAGTATTGTAATATCACCCTGTACAAAAAGATGTTTTTATTGAAAGTTAGTAACCAAAATAAATAATGTAATCGATCGCCCATGACCGAGGCCGCGCGTGATATCGAAATAGTTTATTCTATATAAAAGTGAATGTCCCATGATATAGATATTATTATTGTATTCAGTATTTAGTCAATGTAAGGTAAGTCGTTACTGTTATATGTAAACTCGTTGTCATGGTTAGTCATCGATGGAGTTGATTGTAAATATAATGCATCTGAACCAAGAAAGAGAGTTTTAATTAATTAGGACCTAAAAGGCAATATGGATCACACTTATTTATGGCAAAACATTTAAACGCAATGAAAGACTACTTTATTACCGAGGGCCGAAAGTCCCTTAGTATAAAAAAAGTTTCTTTTGAATGAAATATTTGCAATTAAAAGTTACACTAAATTCTTTTTTATTTTCACCTCTGTAACTTATTAAAATAAACATTATAGAAGTCTTTAGGGACTTTCGGCCCTTGGTAATAATATAATCTTTTACTCTGCAAAATTTTGCATTTTGTTCCGTTCCCCTTAAGAAGCTTTTAACTTACCAATATGAAATCCATTATCCGAAGTATATATAATGTAAGTTTCTTGAAAGATATTTAGGTCTTTTAATTTATAAACAATCCTCTCGACTAACTCATCAACTGCCAACACTGATTCCAGACGGTGTTGTTGTATGGAGTCTAAAATGTCCACATTTTCTGGTAAATACTGTGGAGACATTCGAAGTAACCAATGCTTCTAAAAATTAATAAACTAGTGAGCAATCACTTAAACATTTACTTTATAAGAAGTTCAACGGTAATCACCCGAATAGCACGATTTACTAGACTTATAAAAAGTTTGTTACAAAGACAGCAAAAGTGACAGTCATCAGCGTATCTTTACGCTGGCTTTCCACGATAGGGCGCGTCCATAGTGTACGCTGGTTTCCGAAGTCAGCGCCGAGTCCGTGTGCAAATAATCCTTCGTATTTCAACGGGCCAGAGCCTCGATTTTTGACCCATCGCTTCGTTATCGAACGTATTCGTTTCGTATACTAAACAGGTACGAAACTAATACGCTCGATAACGAAGCGAAGGGTCAAAAATCGAGGACCTGTCCAAAGTAGGGATGGAAAAAACCTACCGGTTTTAACCGAAAACCGGTTTTTTACTTCGCAATAACCGGTTTTATCGGTTGTTTTTTTGTCCCGGTTATAATCGGTTTTTTCTTTTTAAAGTAAAAACCGGTTATTAGGTTTTCACGGTGATTAGGATTAGGTTAGGTATTATTTTGGATCCCAATCATAATTATTATCCTCAAGTAATTATTCCAAACAAAACCATAATTCAAATTTTATTTTATAAATACAGAAGCAAACTGAAAGTGCAAACTCACATCAGCCAGAAACAAATCAGTTTTATTATAATACCTATTTCGTTGAAAAGGTATTTGTAATCATAATATTTGCATAAGAAGTGATCTGGTTGAAGTAGACGCAAACACCATCTATTTTTCACACTTGAGTCTTGACATTGAAAGTGGGTGAATGACTTTTTCTGATTTCAAAAAATAATGTTCTGACTATGAATATCGAATTACGGATTACGAATACGAATCTCCAAGGATTCCCCTACGTTTTCAAAACGATACACCCATACAGGAAGTATGAAATGAGTTAAAATACCTATTATACAAAAAATATACAAACGTGTTAAAATAAATATATGATAAATTCTTTTTGATGGTAGTAAAAATAAAAGATAAATAATTGCATTATCCAATTTATTTTTAAGTAAAATATTTATGTTGATATTATTTTTTTTAAATCCCATTTGAAAGAGCTTGAGAAATTTTTTATAAGTTGAAATGGTTGGGTTAAATTGTATATTATTGCAATATGTATATATTAATCTTACGCTTTATTATATTTAATAATAATCAATAAATATGTAATAATAATAAAATAATCAATAAATATAATCTATCTGTGGGGGTTTTTTGTCAGTTCTTCTATCAGGCGCGGCCATCTGCGAATGGGGGATGCTTTCTGGGTATTCGTAGCGCCAGTACCCAGAGAGTAGCAGGGATACTTGCCATGGAACAAAAACTGACACCTGGCAGTAGGTATAAAATGCACACCCATGAGGGCCATTAATTCGATCAAAAGCGAAGTCGAACGGGAGATTAATAACCAAGAACAAGTTTTAGATCAAATCCCTAATGAAATCCTCGATGAGCAGACTCCTGAGATTCACATGCCAGAAACTCAACCTGATAATACACAGCAGGAAAACAACGAGTTGCGCGATAGTCCAGCAAACGAAATGGCTCGTGCCGTACAAGAGTTTAATGGAACAAACCCACTTAGCAGACCACCGCTAATAACGAATAACGAATAAACTCTTGTAAGAAACTAGGTGCGCTGTTACAAATTGTGAACATTGAAGTCCTACCCAACTATGTCGTAGAAGCTCACACGTTGGAATATTTGCATATGCTAATCTACTGTGCAGCTACAGCAATTGCTAATGTAATGGGCGTTAAGATCAGAACACGACGGGTTACTAATAACGAAAGAACTGGTAACAGAATTGCACCCTGGGAAAAAAGACTGCTCGGAAAGATCGAATTATTACGTAGGGATATTGGTATAGTCACAGAATACATACGAGGTGTAACAAGTAGAAAAGTCATCAGAAGAGCTGAAGAAATAATGCTGACTACCGCAAGACACAACATATAATCCAGAAAACAACACAGCCCATAAGTGTCTGGATACATTAAAACAAAAGCTCTCCGTTTATTCAGGACGACTAAGGAGGTACAAAGTTAGTAACAACGGCAAAAGCGACAATGCTCTTTTTGAAAGTTCTGAAAAGGCGTTCTATCGAAAACTCAATTCCACTGTAGAACGTGTCGATAAGACTTACCCAAGCCAAGAAGAAATTCATGAGTTTTGGGGAAATCAACTTTCCACGCCAGCTGCTCTTAACAACAATGCTGGATGGATAGAAGATACGACACAGAACTGCCAACACTACATTACCACCCTTTACGAACCCTTCACTACTGAAGAAGTCTTAAATACCATCAAAGAGCTTCATAACTGGAAATCTCCTGGACCAGACGGAGTTAAAAACTTTTGGCCCAAGAAGTGAACCACTTATTTAATTCCGAAGGATCAAAATAACACCCAAGATCCAGCCAAATACCGCCCAATTACTTGTCTTCCAACTTTGTATAAATTGGTCACATCCTGTGTAGCCCGGCGTATCTACCAACACTGAACAATATCATAGAGCCTCAATAGAAAGGATGCGCTAAGGGTTCCATGGGTTGCAAAGAACAACTCATCATCGACTCAGTCATTTCTAACCAGGCATATTCCAAAAAGAGGAATCTTTTTACTGCCTTCATTGATTACAAGAAGGCCTTTGATTCAGTGCCGCATGAATGGCTTATAGATATATTGAGAATATGTAAAGTCGATGATAATATAGTGACCTTTTTAGAGCATATAATGACGGAGTGGAAGACTAGAATTCACCTTCAAATACCTGGTGAAAATAACATCGAAACTGAAAATATCGCAATCAGCCGGGGCCTGTTTCAAGGAGATTCGTTGAGTCCACTGTGGTTCTGTCTAGCTCTGAACCCACTATCTCAGCTATTGAACTCCACAGACGCAGGTTTTAGGATCAAAAATAACAACAATGTGGTGGCGAAGCTTAATCATTTATTGTATATGGATGATTTGAAATTAATGGCTTCCACTCGAAACCAACTCGATGAGATGCTAAAAACTGTAGAAACTTTTTCTAATGATATTAGCATGCACTTCGGACTAGACAAGTGCCGTATTTTAAATATAGTCAAAGGAAAAGTACAGCAAAGTACAAAATGGCAGAACATCGAGGCCATGGGTGAAACCGATATGTATAAATATCTTAGAGTAAAGCAAGCGCGAAGAATTGACCATCAACAAATGAAAACAGAGATAACTACTGAGTTTATACGAAGGGTAAAGCAGCTGCTTCGCTCACACCTTAATAGTAGAAATTTGTTTAAGGCACTAAACACCTACGCATGTTCCGCGCTTAGCTATTCATTTGGCATTGTTAAGTGGACAAAAACGGATACAGAAAATCTTCAGCGAAAAGTAAGAACGCACCTCACAAAGGCACAAAAACACCATCCGAAAAGTGCAGTAGAAAGAACTACATTACCACGGAATTTAGGAGGAAGAGGACTTATGGATATAGGTGAGCAATTAGACAAACAAATTGCTAATTTAAGATCTTATTTTCAGATGCAGGCTGAAACATCTACTCTACATCGCGCTATCTGCACAGTAGATGACACAACACCGATAAAACTGAGGGAAGCAGAACTGCGCATAAACCACCTTACTAAGGACGAAAAAGTGCGCGCCTGGATGGGTAAACTTCTGCACGGGCGACATCCCAATGAGGTTAGCCAAGATTATGTCGACAATATAGCGTCGAACTACTGGTTGATATCAGGAAAGATGTTCCCTGAAACGGAGGGTTCATTACTGGCCATTCAGGATCAGGTTATACCAACCAAAAATTACCTGAAATATATCATCCAAAGACCCTCATGTTCAAAACGACAGATGCCGATATGGATGTCAAGCCCAAGAAACCATCCAACATCTTACAGGGGGCTGCCAGGCATTTGCTGCAACTGAGTACAAGGAACGGCATGACGCAGTGGGAAAAATCCTTCATCAGGAGATAGCTATCAAGTATAATAAATAAAGTACATGAATGCAAAAAGTAACGTTAAATAAATTGAAGTTAAGATAAATATATGCAAACGACTTAAAGAAATGACTGAATAAATAAAGTAAATCAACTTGACAATAAATCAAATTCAAAAAAGTATAGGGGAAGCTACATAACAAACTGGAAAAAGAAACAATTATTAATGCAAAGTAAAGTTAATATGTCTACATAGTAACAATTCACGATCCCGTCTGTGTAAATGCTGGTATACATATGGTAAATTGTATACATTTTTATTTCATTTTATATCAGTTTTACTCCTTTGAGTAACTAGGTCCATTTTCCGTTGGAATTTACCAGCTGAACAGACGGGATCGTGAATTGTAAGTTTTTTGAATTCTCTCTTGTCTTCTTCGCTTCAGCATCCATCTGGCTCGCAATTTTTAGAAGCCATGGAGATGTTACCAGGAAAATGGTTCAACTAGTTTTCAATTAAATATCTTTTAGGAATATTTTTCAATATTTTTGTAATATTTCTATTAGGTTGAAAACTTTAAAACTTTGACTTTCAGTTACCAGATGTCGTTAGACACCTACTCCATAAACGTCAGTTGCAATGCGGGTATACGCTCTCGGAATTTCGTCAGTTGGGGCAGAGAGCAGCAAACCTATCCCTCTCTGATGATGACTCCAAATAGAGTCAAAAATCGTCGATTTAGAGTGCTGGTTTGCGCTCTCTGTTCTAAGTGAAAAATAAGACAGTTTTGCCTTCGCACTGCAACTGAATAAAAATGGTATACATTTTTATTTTATGAAGTAATTTTATTATGATTGAGACATCTTGTCCTATTCTACTATATGGTTAAAAGATTATAATACTTACTACCTGAAATGGAAAACATTTGGGTACCTATAAATATTTTAATATTATTCAAAGTAGATAAGACGACTGGTCGAAACATGTTGTTTAGGTTGGTCGTTGTATACCGAGCGTTTCAGAAAAATGTAAGATTATTTATATTTTAAGATTTTATTATATGGAAACTTTCGTTCCCTCTTCTGTTGGCTAATGTAGTACTGATTACCTCTACGCGATTTCTTTATCTTATCATTAAATAGTCTACAAGTTTTTGGTTGAATGGAGGGTCAATAATTATTCCACTATTTTTTGTAAACACTATTTACTGATGTTATTGAATTTTGACTCTGTTGTTTATTAAAATATGGTCAGTCTGGTTTCTTATGGGATTGACTTGCGTGTCACCGGATAGTTACTTTGTGTACAATCTTCTATATGGTAATTTAAAGAATTCATTGTAAACTAATCTACATTCACACTCAAGATGCAGTAGAAGTAAACAAACCGAGACACGTTAACTGTTACAAGGGACACTCCTGAATCATGATTTAAAATGTATATACATTGTAAATCACATATGATGATTTACAAATTTTATACATTGTAAATCATAATCCAAGAGTGCTCCTTGTAACAGTTAACGTGTCTCGGTTTGTTTACTTCTACTGCATCTTGATTGTGAATGTAGAATACAAACTCTTCTTTCGTAGCAAATATGAATAGAAGTTCTCCTATCTCATTTTTCTCACCTAATCCCCATGAACCTACTACTTCACCATCACTACCCTTACCGATTTGGGCGTTAAAGCGTTGATTGAATATCCTAAGTTAAATTAAACTAGCATTATATCAACTAGCACTAAATCCCAACTAGCATTATATTATTAGTTTTAACTTACTTAGGACTTGATTTAAATTGTAACAAAACTGTTGAGTTATGTTCGTAATAAGAGGACAAAAAACGTTCATTTAATATCTTTGTAAATACTTATATTTTTAACTTACACCATATCCTGAATGATTAAATGAAGGAGTTCTTACAGCTTTAGTTCCTGCAAAAGCGTTTTCATGTCTTTTCGCAGGAGTAAAAGGAGCATGTGGTGCAGGCGGAGCTACAATCATGAAAAACGGTTTATCGTTTGGTTTGTTGGTTAAAAAGGATAACGAATACCCCGCCAGGGCATCTGTTAAATATTTGTCGCTGAAAAAATGGCCTGTTCCATTTACAGATAAAGTGTAATTGTAATATTTTGAATTTCCTTGAAGGCCAATCCACCAATCATACCCATAAGGAATATGTTCAACGCCACCAGCTTCTTTGGTACCGTACTAAAAAAAAGCCAAATAAAATATATTTTTAGTAAACTTAACCCATACTCAATAAAAATAAACTGTATAATCTTTTTAATATCGGTATATTATGTAGTACAGTATGGTGCAAATGAAAGGAATACATTCGTTATTTCATAAACCGGCCACTTTAAGGAAAAATCGCGAAATAGGTCGATTTTTATTTTTAAATTATGATATTTTGGCATATGTCATACTAGCGACGTTATCCATCTGGACGTGATGACGTAATCGATATGTTTTTAGATGGGAATAAGGATCGCCTGCTAGCTCATTTTAAAGGTTACTCAATTCTCTATTCAGTAATATAAACATTTACATAATTGTTTATAGAGGGTGTCCAAAAACCATTTTAAATTAAATTATTTGACAAAACCGAAGAATGTATGTCGCACCTTGAAAACAAAAGTGGCACTATTGCAGAGACTCCTGTTCTAATAGCTCGCATTGTTTCTCCTAGAAGTCGCTAGTGTCACTTTTGACTTTTAGGTGTTTTGTCAATGTGGTAATTTAAAAAGTGGCACTCTATCGGTTTCGTGTCGGTTTCCGGCGGATTGTTCAGGGAGAAGCACGTCGTTGTAAGTAAAAAAGTGACATTTTTTCTTTAGTGCCGGTTTTCACGTAAATTTAAAATGTTAAGTTTCATTAAGTATTATTAATAGTTTGTTTACTTTTACCAAATAAACGATTTTTCTTTTTAATATGACACAATTTCGTTTTATTTTTTTTTTTTATCATTAAGGTAAATATTAACTTGACTTTTTATTCTAGTAATCAGAACTTTTATGTAAAACAAAAGTGGCACTATAAGGAATTTTTTTAAAGATTTTCTTCTAAATTAATAGTTACATTATTAACTTGCCTTCTTCGGGAGAAACTAATTGTACTTTAATCAAACTGTTAAATAACATTAATTACAGTCTTTAATTCGGTTATTTTAGTTCAACATCCATTACAGAACTGTTCGAAAAACTTTAAACGGTCATACTGAAATATCTAGATTTTGGGATAATGTCACTTTTGTTTTCAAGGTGCGATGCCTTCTTCTTCTTTTACTTCTTAGAGATCTTTCGATCTGTTTAATTCTGAAGCTGCCTCTAGTTAATTTCCTGGGAGGTAGATTGCCAATTACCCCTCTATCGCTTAGGTGATCTTCCGAGGAGTCTTGAACCAGGCGGGTTCTAGGGCAATTTTTGGGAGTCTATTCTCATCCATTCGTTTTTTACATGGTGGTACACTCAACGAAAAAGGTACGTAATATCTATAAAAATGTTAATTCAGACAACAAACGCAATACTTAAAATTTGTCCAATTCTTGGTTTTATTGGAACAACAAAGCGATGTTCATCAATTCATTATTTTCGTTAGTTTAGCCAATGTATTACGTTTATTGAATGGATGAACATTCATTATGTATACCATAATATCAGTTTATTGGTATTAGGAACTCTGTTCACTGAGTCAACGAACACTATTTATTGATATTACGAACTCTGTTCATTGAGCCAACGAACACTATTTATTGAAACAACAACGTCGTTAATTGACCGACGAAGACTCTTCGTTGTGTCAATAACAGTGTTATTTCTCCTAACGTATGTCGTTTATTTCTACAATTATTTCCGTTTATTGTTACAATTAATTCCGTTCATTCCCACAATAAATGCGGTTTTTCTTACAAGCAATTCTATTCATTCTTACAATCAGTTTCGTTCATTCCTACTACGAACGTATTTTAAATCAATAATTACTGAATGCATTAGCCCGATGTATGATATTAATTGATTAATAATAATTTTTTAAACCCCCGTTTTTTGTCCTTAACCTAAAGGACTTTACAATGTGTGATTTTTTATATGTTTTCACTTGTACAGTGTACTGAAATAAGTGTTACACTCCCCCCACCCCCTTATATTAGCACGTAAGCAAAACGCTCGGACAGGTCGATTTTTAAAATAATCAAAGTTTATTATAACATCAATGTTTCGAACTTTACACGATCCCTCTTCAGGTGACAGGCGTAACTTTGATTTTTTTAAATGGAAAAGTACGTCATGTGACAGCTCATTTAAAAGCGTTTGAAATAAAACACTTTAATCCTTTTTGAGAGCGCAGCTGCAAAATTTCAATCGAATTCTTTTTAAATGCATTAATTTTTTTTTAATCCTGAGAAAACTAATAAGTATTTTTGAAAAATTTAAACGCAGAATAAAAGATTACATTATTACCGAGGGCAGAAAGTCCCTTAGAATAAACAAAAATTTTCTTTTGAATGGTATATTTGAAATTAAAAATCATACTAAATTTTCTCTTTTTCACCCCGTGACTTATTAAAATAATCATTATAGAAGTTCTCAGGGACTTCAGACCCTCGATAAAACTGCAATATTTTATTCTGCGTTTAAATTTTCAAAATATTTCACGATAAGAGACACACGAAAACGTCCTTCTACTATGGACTAAACTTGGAAACGAAATATCCGGCACTTCGGTAGAGATAACAGCATTGTTTAACAAAGAATTCTTTTTTAAACACAGAGAAGCTAGGGGTATCACGATAAGGAAAAGCCGTTACATTTCAAATGGTCAAGCAAAACATTTATTGTCTCAACAACTACGATTATTGTCACAATGCACGTATTGATTGTGGGTATTAAACGCAGTAGTAGATTGATTAATGCATTTGTTGTCTCAACAATCAGTTTACATCTTCACAATAATCATATATTACTCTATATTAACAACATTTGTACATTGCTTTAATAAAATCTGTACGTTGTCACGATAAACCAAGGTAATTGCTTGTCATGTACGAAATCAAGAAAGTGAGTTGCTGCCACAATTAACATTATTTATTAAATATACAAAACTAAGTTATTGGCTGAATAAATTGAGTGTTATTGATTAATGCAGTCTAGTTATTTTCATAATTATTATTCAATCATTACGACAATAACCAAATACATTCGTCAATGTCCAAAAGTTCGTTGAAACAACAAATTAAATTGTTGTTACAACGAAATACTATTCAATAATCACTGTTAATCAATATTACGAAGTAAATTTTTTTGAGTGTACCATATCCTTTTGCGTTGCCTTCCTTATCTTACAATATCTTGAATTTTGCATTTCTCTCTAATGTTTGTATTTTTCACCCTGTCTGAGCCCTCTGTTTTCCCCACTTGTTCTTAGGGTTTTCAGTTCGGCAACCCTTAGCATCTGTTATATATAAAATTTATTTTAAAAATACCCATACTAAGTAGATTTGAGTTTAAATTATATCAGATATTTCCTATACCGAATAAAAATGCGACACTGCTCCTAGCACCTTCAAGGTATTATTCCAATGAGAAATGGTTTTCTCAATGTTGGCATTTACAAGAAAAAACATAATGATTGCCAATACCAAAAAACTAACCGATGCAATTTAGCAACTGAATACTTGCCCCTTTGCAAAAACAGATATTATACAAGAGTATTCATATAATATATCCTTGGAACAGACGTCAATAAGTACGAGAAATCCTTCAACACAACGATGTCCTACATCAAAAAAGTGCGACGTCTTCGCCATGCCAGTAAACTGTTTGCAAACACAACAGTTTACCATTCCTGATCCAAAAGAAGTGAAGATACAATACCACTACACATTAAAGTTAAGAAATATTTCTATTCCCGAAGACGAAATTTTAGAAACATTAGAATATGACAGAACTGCAGTTCATCACTACATCTCCTGGACTTGACTCTTGTTAGTGTGTGCAATAATTTGAAAAAACTTGAAACTTTGTTCCTGCAGCCACGTCCTACCAGAGATAAACCGGGAGATATTAACAGAAGTTCAACCACGATTTTCTAAGTCCTGCCCTTTGCAATACTGGAAGGTTAGAGAAGGTACTTCTTGGGAAGGTACAATTTGTGGAAAAATCCACGGGTTTCCTGTGACATTTTCCTGTGAAAATTAGATTTTCCATGAATAAAAAAATTGGGAGTTGCGATGAATTTTTAAGTCCTGCCATATCCATAGAATAACAGGATACTATCTATTTTATGAAGAAAATTTTTTGGGCAGGACGGTCGCAAAAGGACTAAGGGAGTATACATATATACAAACATGTAATGAAAATAATGAAATTTTCATGATTTTCTAAGTCCTGCCAACTTAATAAATTAATTATATTTATTTCAAAATGACCAAAAAAAATATTGGCATGACGTCACCTAATGTTTAACTGCACTTGTTTCTTGGAAAATTTTGTATAAAATTTTCACTCTGGTTCCGTGATTTTCTAAGTCATAAAATAAATTTTGTTACAAAATAAATAATTTCAGTATACATTATGCAAAATGGCAGGATGTTTAGTTACACCTTTTTTACTATATATAGTTAAAAAATTTGTAAGAAAATTCGTGGAAAATTACACGATTTTCTAAGTCATGCCATTTCGCACATATCTCAAGAAGGTTAATATAAATCTATTTTCAAAGGGGCAGGATGGTTGTATAGTTATTTCGTAAAAAAAAATTTAATTATCTGTCTGTAAAATTATTTCAGGGTGTTATACAAACATATTCATATCATCACATTTTTCTTGAGTCATACCATGTCGAGTATGCTTAAAAAACACTAATTTAAAACCGTTTACAACTTTACAAAAATGTCATCAGACCATCTGGTTGGCGGACGACCTCTACTTCGATATGCTTCGTCTAGAAGAAGCATATCGAAGTCTTGTAATTAGTTTCTTTAAAATAGCTGCAGAACGCTTTTATTTGGAAAAACGAAAACTGGTACACTTATTTATCTTCCAGAGGTCAATTGTCAAATGTCAATTATTAATTGTCAATTTTTAGTACCGGTCAGAGGGGTCCGTTTGGGTACGGAAACAGATATATTATCGAATAACTTTTCTGTCTAACTTTTAAGCATCTCTGACACTGGATTATTGAATTCTGGGATAGTTTTGTACTAAAAGTTACTTTTCCTTTAACTCAGAAGAATACGCAGTGTTCTAGAAAAATCGATGTGAAAAATTTTTCGTTTTTTGGTTTTTTGAGTTTAAAAGAATTTAGAAAAATTCTATTTAGAAAAACGAAAACTGCTACGTTTATTTCTCTTCCAGAGATGAATCGATTTTATCAATTGTGAATTTCTAGTACTGGTCGGTGGTCATAGGCCTCCGTCTATTTAAAAGTACGCCCACCAATGAAACGAGTGTGATTCATGTGCCTGAAACTTTTTTATCTTCGAGAGGCCCCACACCAAAGAAACATGAAACATAAAACATGAAACGTAAAACACGTTTCATGAAAATAAAACACAGCTAACCAAATAGAAGTCCGCACACACAAGAAGCGAGTGTGATTCATGCACATAAAACATTTTTATCTTGGTGAAATCTGTTTCAGGAAAGAGATCCTGTTGTATTTTTCGGTTTCAGTTTCATTGTTTTGGACAGTTAATTACGTGCATAATATGAATTCCGACCAAGAATTTAATATTGCATTGGTTTCTGCTGTAAAGTAGAACGAAGAGTTGTACAATTATAACCTGGAGAGGTACTCGAATAGGTAATGATAAGAAAATATCAGTTTTCTTTAAACCAGGACCCACAATAAAACAATGTAGATGTTTGAATACTCAGTCTATAAAATGATTTAAATTTGGGAAGATGATTACTTAGTTCGTTTGCAACCAAATACGTACTATGGTTATGATGTTGGGCAGTAGTAAAAAGTTGCCACAAGAGGAACAACCTCGTCATCAGTACTTTCCATTGTTGGCTATACAAATTTTCATTTTGTTTCTTTGATTAGTATTTAATATGAAACGGTTTCGTCCTTCACAATTCATTTTGTTTCATGTTTTACGTTTTATGTTTTTATTTCACGTTTCTTTGATCTGCGGCCTCCCTTAGACAGTAATAAAGGTTTGCCATGACAGCAACGACCTCGTCATAACTTTCCATTGTCTACTATACAAATTTTATTTTTGTTTCTTCGATTAGTATATCACATGAAATCAAATGTTTTTTCACAATTTATTTGTTTCTTATTTCAAGTTTCATGTTTCACGTCTCATGTTTCACGTTTTATGTTATTTTAATCTGCCTTAGGAAGCATTTTTAGATTAGGTGAATTGTGTTAAATTGCCTTAAAATTATCTGAGGAATCTCCGGTCGTCATTTGTTAGAGTTTCTGGACACCCTGTATGTTGTTAGTGGTAGATATTATCCTGATATTGTAGATATTATCCTGATATTGTTTCCTATATTTGATAGCAAAATGTACTAACACTAACAACACCAGAATAAATCGATTTTTAAATACAGCATCTATCTACTTGCAACTTTTTGCATTGTGTTCAGGATAACATCAGGAAAAGGTGTATAATATAAAAATGGGTGGAAATTGCATTTTAATGCATAACATGCATCCAAAAGTGCATAAACCTGTCAAAATCAGTGTATGAAGGGCAAAATTTTGTTATTTGGGAGGTTTATGGAGTTACGAATACGCAAGCAGAACCGACCTCAGAATCATCTAGTGCCCAGAGTTGCTGCTAAGGCACGTCATCTGGAGTTTCGTGGGATATCGGCAATAAATTAAAAAAAAACAGAATAGTCGATGGTTTTTGGGATGGCCGAACACGAATATGACATTACAGCCGACCCTCGGAGCACCTGGCGCCCAGGGTGACTGATCTCGAATTTAAGAGAGTTTTTCGAGGTCGATTCTGATGGCGTATTCAGTTCAGCAACCACAAAACTCTTCGAGTAATCTACTTGCATCACTTTAGTATCTGAAAGTCTCGAAATTTAAGAATACGGCGTGTATATCAGTCACCTCGAGCACTAGGTAAAGATCTGTTCTAATGTGACATTCTTGTTCAGAAACCCCAAAAACCACCTGAGTAATCTGTCTGTATCAATTTACTGCCGAAATTAATATATAAATATGGTATAGAAAATGCTTAGCAAATAAAAAGGTACCATTAAATATCATTTTATTATAATACTAAAATACAGGGTGTCCCATTTAAGAAAACTCAGAAAATAGTCATTCCGAGTTTCAAGTTTCAACCAACTCCGTATACTAAAATTAAACATTTTGGTATACTATTATTAACTGACAATAGTAGACTATATTAAAAATCGTTTAAACATAAATTAATAGAAGTTTGGATATCAAATCACTAACAATATGTATAGGGTGTGAATGTTCCTACAAAATTTAAAAAAAAACGTAATTATATTTTAAACTACCTCGTATAATATTTCGAAACACTATATTTTATTAAAGAGAACATCGAGTAGAATCCAAAAATTTAAAAATATACGGGGTATTCCATTTAAAAAAACATAAATTTTTCTCAACCTGTGAAAACGGGTAGCCCTGTATATTAGAAAATACTGTTAAATTATAGTCCTATCTGTGGCACATGTTTTACCTAAATAAGTTTTTTCGTATATCTTACGACAAACGAGTAATTGGACTAGCCCACACTAATGCCTAGAGACTGGAAAATATGCACTAAAAAATGTCTAAAATATGCATGCAATATGCATTTTAAAACAAGCTGAATATGCACAATTAACATGCAAATATGCATTTATATATGCACTTATTTTTATATGAATAATTTTATGGTTTACGTTAAATACATAAATAAATAAAAAATAATAAAAATAAATAAATAGGTTTGAATTTAAACCAAATTGTATTATTATTTCTTAATATATTTTTTTAACTTCAGGTTTTGTGACAAATAAAACGGCAAAATATTTTATTTTGACCACAAGATAAATAAGAGTACAATAAAATAAATGTACATATTTTTATTGTTACAATATTGATTCATATTTTCTAAACTAATATTATAAAAAGAGTACAATAAAACAAATTTACATATTTTTATTGTTACAATAAATAATCATATATTGATTCATATTTTCTAAACTAATATTATGTCTTCTATCTGTTAATATTTGTTTATAGGCAGAAAAAGATCTCTCAACGTCACAAGATGTAATTGGGGCATATTTAAACTTTGCTATTAGAGACGGATCCATATTAATATTTTCATCGAAGTTTCCAAAATTGATTATATTATTTATTGAACGCAATAAAGTGAAACCCTCATTTTTGTTTAAAACGTCATCAAGTTTATCTTTAATTTTTACTCCAATTTCCCCATTCAGATTTGTTATTTTCTGTTTAACCGAATCAACAATAGACATACTATTGTGAAGACATAAATTTTGAGCCTCTAATTTTGTAATTGAACTTTCAATGATATCGAAATTCGATTTTATATACAACAATTGATTTTTAATAGACTTTTCTTTAAAAATATTTTGACAGTTATCAATAGCGGTACAAGTCGGATCAAAACTTGAAATAACGCTTTTGATGTCGTCGTAGTGTTCAGATAAAAATATAGCACTTTTAAGCCAAGTTCCCCATCTGGTTAATACTGGTTCTGGTGGTAAAGGAATATCGGGAAGCATCTCCCTATATACCTGTACACGTAGTGGTGCTTTCAGAAATACTTTTTTTACATTATTTATTAAGGTGTTTACATTGGGAAATTCAATTCTAACTTTCTCTGCAACTCTGTTTAGGCCGTGCGCCAAACATGTACAGTGAATTAAATTAGGGAAAAAGATTTTAAGATTGGATGCAGCTTTCATCATATATGAGGCGGCATCACTAAGCATTAATAATATTTTTTCAAATGGTACTTGATCAGGTAAAAAAAAATTTGTTAGGGATTCGTTAACAAATCTAGCTATTGTAGCATAGTTTGTTTTTTCCAAACATTTTACACTAATTAAGTATGAGTTTTTAAAATCGCCAGAGTCGTTAAGAACTCCAACAATTAGATTCGCAATTTGTCGACCCTTTGTATCCGTTGTTTCGTCGACGGAAATCCAAAGATAATCGGCTTTTAACTGATTTTTAATACTCGTCATCACATCTTTGTAACATGCACTGACATATTTTTTCCGAAGAGTTGAAGAACTTGGTATTTGAGCTGGTTTATCTTTAATCTTGCAATAAGTTTTTAAAAAGTTTTGACACGATTTATGTTCTAACTTGTGCAGAGGGATATTGCAGTTCAAAAAAAAATGGCATAAATCCTTTGCAAAGGTTTCTTGCCCAACTGACGTATTCTGAATCTGCAAACTGTTCTGTAGAATCTGCTGGCGAGGTTTATTATCATTTTTTGATAGCTTAGTTTGGTGAAGTGAAGTTTTTATGTGTTGAACTACTTGGAATTTCTTTTGACATGGAATCTGGAATATAATGATAATGATGTTTTAGATGTTTTCGTAAATAGATACCTACATTAAAATGATCAAACTTTTTAAAACTCCCCCAATTTTTTTTTATTTCTCAAAGTGAAATTGAAATCGTCAAACAATAAAGTACAGTCAGTGTACCGTAGTATACAGGGTGGGCCACTCTCAACACCTCGCTCTGTATAAGCCAAACCGTTGCGAACTTTAAAAAACAGTTTTTGAAGAAATGGGACGGTTTGTCATTTTAGAATAGACAGACACATAGATGTGCAAAGAAGTTTGATAAGTTTAAAAATCTATTGAAGTGGAGAACTTACCTTTTTATCACAAATGGTGCAAAACATACTTTCACTGTCGATAACTTTTAGATGATTGTTACTTCCAATCCAACTTCTGAGAAGACTTGATTTTTCCCTTGCTACTTTAGGCATTTTCACAATAATAATAAAATGATTTTTTTACACAGTATAGTCAATAACTTGCAATCACAAAAGTTGAATAATCGGCGATTGATTTAAGACTAACCATTCATAAAATAAAATAATCTATCCTACCCTTAAAACAGTGTTGCCAACTCGACCAATATAGTATTTGCCAAACCTCACAAGAATGATGGAATGATCAGTTCAACAGTAGGTATTCCATTATCAACTAATAAAAAATCCCTATAGCAAGCATAACCCAGTACAGATAAATTATTTGTTTTAAAAAATGCTGAAACATGATCCTGTAGTTAATAGTAATCTCATGGTCCACAGACATAAGTACTAATATAAACATTATTGAAGGCGAAGGGATTTGCTGATGTAGGTGTGTATGTGTGAATGGTTAAACATTTTTTGTTAGGAATCAGATTTGACTCACTGATATCAGTTTCAAGTTCCTGTGAGAGAGTTCCTAAGTTGTTTTAGTAATTGTAAGGCCAACATAAAAATTTGTTCTGAATTAGAAGATTTTCGATTTTTACTAAATAATTTTTATATTATTTAATATGCTAGAAAATATGCTATATGCTAAACAAGAAATAAATAAGCTAAACAACACAAAAATATGCCAAATCTAGCATAAAATAAGCTAAATTGGCAACGCTGCCTTAAAATTTCGTTTTGGTTGGTTTTCCCAGAATAATTCATAGTTGGCCGACACCAGCAGAAAGTACAGGTAATATTTGTAATGTTATTCAAAATATAATCGGTATTTACTTAGGTAATTTGTAAATTCTGAGAAGTCTATAAATCTTAAATATCCGGATAATGATACCTGCAGCTATAAATAACGCCCATTATGTTTATGGGTACAACAACAAAGGAGCTTAACAGCAAAATATTTACTTTCACATTTTATTTTAATGGATGTTGATGTTACTAATATATACCTTATTTTTAAATGGGGTAGAGTAAATTCCCATCAAAATATGCATTTATATGCTCTTAAATCTCCAAATATGCAAGGCATATGCATTTATGAAAAACATGAGAAATATGCAGCATATATATGCATATGCATTTTGCATATAATCCAGTCTTTACGTAATGCCCCACCCTGTATACAAAATAACCATAAAACCATCCTGCCTCTTTGTATATAGACTCATATTAAGATTCTGGAAACATGTGCAAAATGGCATGACTTAGAAAATCGTTGACTTTTTCACGAATTTTCTTACAAATCTAGGACTCCTGCCGTCTTACAAGAACCGTTTAACCTTCCTGCCGAGTACCGAAAAGGTATTGATTGTATTTGAGTATTATAACTTTTTAAAGGCAGGACTTAGAAAATCACGGAATCAGGGTGAAAATTTTCCGCAGAATTTTCCAAGGGACAAGAATACTTAAACATTAGGAGACGTCATGCCAATATTTTTTTTGATCATTTTGAAATAAATATGTTTAGTTTATTAAGTTGGCAGGACTTAGAAAATCATGAAAATTTCATTATTTTCCTTACATGTTTGTATACATATATACTCCTTTACCCCGTTTGCAACCCTCCTGCCCAAAAAATTTTCTTCATAAAATCGATAGTATCCTGTCTATCTACGGATATGGCAGGACTTAGAAATTCATCGCAAAACCCTATTTTTATTTTTTGGGAAAATCTAATTTTTACAGGAAAATGTCACAGGAAATTTGTGGATGTTTCCACAGATTGTAAGTACATCGTCTACCATTCCAGTATTGCAAAAGGCAGGACTTAGAAAATCGTGGCTGAACTTCTGTATAATATCTCCCAGTCTAAGAGTCCATAGATTCCGTCTTAAGGGGGGAAGAATTAAGAAATCCAGACCTAGAAATACAGTAGACTATCAGTAGTGACCTTTGTCTACAGATCAGGAAAACCGAGCCTACGACGAGAGTGAAAACAAACTTTAGATTTAGACTTAGTTCATTCTTCATATTTAGTTGTTCTATTTTTTAAAAACTTAAAATTCGAAACGAATTATTTAATTTTAATAATAAATGAACGCGTGTAGAGTTGACCCAAAAATTATTTCTATAAAATATATTGTCTCTAAGAAAGAGCACGTATTCAGTATTGTTCATTATTCATTCAGATTAATTACTTTAGTCAACATGTAGCTTGTAGCTTCACTATAAGAGCAATTATTTTTATTAAACATTTGATATAGTAAAAACTCTACACGTTAAATTGTGCACTCCCGGGCCTAGTGCTAATAGAGCTGTATATTACGCCAGGGAAATAAGGGAAAAATATACCATGTTCGGGACACTCTAGCAGCCAGGTTGCAAATGGGTTTTTTGGGTACTATATACCTAATACATTATAAATAGAAAAATGCCCGTCGCAGTTCGGACGAGAATTTTAGTTATTAATAAATAAGTGTCAAAAATGGCAGTTTTTTCGTTTAAATCACTACAAGTAAAAAATAGGGTAACTAGATATCTTACTTATAGTATTCTTCTTTTAGAAGATGAGCCAAGGTTTAAATTGGCTTTTTGAATTTTTGTCCCGATCATTTGTTGCTTCGAAAATTGCAAAATAAAACTAAAATCTCGAAAATAAAAAATTTGCTATAACTTTCGCGAAAATGACCTTAAGATTTTCATATTGCACGAAAAGTTGAGTCAAACAGACCATATACTGCACAATCAATTTTAAGACGATTTGTCAATTAGTTTAAAATATATTCAATTTGCTTTTCCCAAAGAGATTTTTTTTGCAATGTTACTGTTCAGAAAATAATAACGATATAGCAATTCCGTAAAAACCACATCAAAGAAGAATAGTCATATTTTCAACGTGTTTAAAAAAGTTAAAAAGTCATTTATATCACTCGGAAAACATTTTACTAAATTAGAGTCGTTTTTTGGTTTAAAATCAATTTGAATAACTTTGTTAATATTGACTCTAGGCTAAAACTACAATGGGATTTAAAAAGCTGGTATTTTTACACGAATTTTCAAAAAAAAAACTTTTCGCCTAGTATAATTATGGTCAAAGTTAGCCCCTTTTTATTATTTTATTTACGGCTACTTTGTTTATAACAATTAAGCAACCTAACTAGCGCCATTTTAAAGTTGAAGGTATATAGTTTATGTGTAGAATTTTGAGTAAACTATGAACTTCAACAGAGCGGTTAATAAAGCCTTAAAAATGACGTCCTAACGAGATCGATTCGTGGTAAGTGGAGGGGAATTATTAAAATCCGTGCACTCAAAAAATGAAACTAATTCTTTAAACATATACTACGATTAATATCTCCGGAGCTTGTTGGTGGATTTTAATTATAATTTCTTTGTATGTACTCGTAGTCTTATAGAGTACGTTATGTACAGGGTGTCCCAATAAGAATGGATCTCGGCCATATCTCAGGAACCGTTTATAGTACAGCTTTGAGAAAAAATATTTATAACAAAAGTTGCCTCGAGAAAAGCCTGGAAATTATTTTCATAATTGTAGGTCCACCGCTAGAGGGCGTAATTGAATATCAAGAAATAAAAAATAAAATTTTTACAAAATTTGCCGAATGAAAGGGCACTGGAAATCCGATCATCGTATTCTTCATAAAATTCTGCGCATATTTGATTTAACAAGTTTAAGTCTAACTTTGCAAATAAGAGGTGGGGGTGAGTGGGGACCTTCTTATGAAAAAATGGCTGTAAGTCTGGTTTTGCTAAATCGAATTTTTCATACTTTGTCTTGTTGAAAAGAGCTCTTTTTCGTCAATTTAATTGTGTTATTTTTGAAATAGCCTAATAACTAATATGCCAGCTAGGAGGCGGTATTTAATTATTTTCAGAAATCTAATTTTCTTTGGAAAATATTAAATACAAGTATGCATTTTTAATCCTGTATTACAAAATAAGAGCAAATTAGCAACAGAATACCGAAAACCGCATGTCGATACCTTTTTTCTATCTCGAGATATCTTAAGAAATGTGTAAATTTTAAACATAACCGTTACTGCCACCGGTAAACAAAGCTAAGGAAAAGTAGTGTGCTATGGAGAAAACAAATAAACATTTTCCAGATGTAGACGTATATTATAATTAAGTAAAACAAAAATAATACAAACAACACTATAAAATATAACAAAGAAATAAAAGCAACTACTTAGTGACGGCCTAAATGTTCAAATTGTTGCCCATCATTTTCGATGCAAGTATTTACTCTTTCAAGTGTAGATTGAACAGCAACAGATTTAACTGTTTTATACTTTTATTTATGGGGACGGATTAACGACCTTGTTTTTTGCATCTAGGCCCACTACTCGAGAAAACATAATCTAGAGAATACGAAACGCCATTCAAACCATTGCGAGAGCAGAAATTGAGACTGCTGTTCAATCTACTCTTGAAAAAGTAAATGCTTGCATCAAAAATGATGAGCAACAATTTGAACATTTAGGTCGTCACTAAGTAAGTAGTTGCTTTTATTTCTTTGTTATATTTTGTAGTGTTGTTTGTCTTATTGTTGTTTTAATTAATTATATACGTGTACATTTGGAAAATGTTTCTTTGTTTTGTCCATAGCACACTACTTTTCCTTAACTTCGTTTACCAGTGACATTAACAGTTGTTTAAAATTTACACGTTTCTTAAGATATCTCGAAATAGAAAAAAGGTATCGACATGCGGTTTTCGGTATTATGTTGCTAATTTGGTCTAATCTTGTAATACAGAACTAAAAATGCATACTTGTATTTAATATTCTCCAAAGAAAACTAGATTTCCAAAAATAGTTAAATAACGCCTCCTAGCAGGCACATTACTTAGTAGGCTATTTCGAAAATAAGACTCTTCCATTGACGAAAAAGAGCTGTTTTCAACAAGACCAAGTATGCAAAATTCGATTTAGCAGAACCGGACTTACAGTCTTTTTTCATACGAAGGTTCTCACTCACCCCCACCTCTTATTTGCAAAGTTAGACTTAAACTTGTTAAGTCAAATATGCGCAGAATTTTATGAAGAATACGATGATCGGATTTCCAGTGCCCCTTCATTCGGCAAATTTTGTAAAATTTTGATTTTTTATTTCTTGATATTCAATTACGCCCTCTAGCGGTGGACCTACAATTATGAAAATAATTTCCAGGCTTTTCTCGAGGCAACTTTTGTTATAAATATTTTTTCTCAAAGCTGTACTATAAACGGTTCCTGAGATATGGCCGAGAGCCATTCTTATTGGGACACCCGGTACATATATCCCCACCTAACATTACAAAATGTTAGGGGGAACCCCCATTTATCACTCGGGGATATGAAAAGTATATTACGACCGATTCTAAGACCTACCGAATATACAAATTATATAATTTCATAAAAATTGTTAAAGCGGTCTCGGAGGAGTATGGCAACTGACACACAGACAGGAGAATTTTATAGATGTAAATATAGAAGAATCATCCGAACATACACAAATAGTTGAGATAACAACCGGAGAATTAAGCGAGGCCCTCAAAAGATCGAAAAACGGTAAAGCAGTAGGACCTGGAGACATCCCAATTGAGTTGGTAAAGTACGGACCAAAAATATTACATGAGATGTTGGTTCAACTATTTAATAAATGCTTAAAGGCACAAAATATCCCCGATGATTGAAATGTTGGGTACATCAGCTCAATATATAAGAAAGGGGATAAACGCATATACTCTAATTATAGAGGAATAACTGTTACCAGTTCAGTAGGGAGGTTGTACGGTCGAATAATAAAAGAAAGAATATAATCAGAATACGAAGACATGGAAGAACAAAGTGGAGTTAGTGCAGGAAGATCGTGCACTGATAATATTATATTAGTTCTGCAGCCGGTAATAGAAAAACGGAAGGCAAGGAATCTATCTACCCACCTATTGTTTGTAGATTTAGTGAAGGCATACGATACGGTGCGACATCGATACGATCTAGGAGCGACATTCACTAGGAGACCAAATATAAAAGAAGAAATCCAAGCGAGAATTATGGCTGGTAATCGTTGTATCTTTGCTCTAAACAATTTATTAAGAAATAAGAACATATTTAGAGGGGCTAAGATAAGAATATATAAGACGATAAGACCTATAGTTTTGTATGCCAGTGAAACATGGACGATGGACAAATCCGAACAAGTCATGCTTAAAGTGTGGGAAGGAAAAGTCCTAAGAAAAATATTTGGCGGAAAGATATGGAATGGAATGTGGATAAGAAGACCAAATGTAGAATTGGAGAGGATGTGTGGTGAACCAAACATAGTAGGAATCATAAAATCACAAAGACTGAGATGGTTGGGACATATCCAAAGGATGCCAAACACGAGACCAAAAAAATACTAACGGGAGGAATAGGAGGAAAGAAGAAGAAAGGTAGACCGAAAACCAGATGGAAGAAAGATGTTGAAAAAGACATAGAACAACTGAAAATCACAAATTGGAAAAATAAAGCAGCAAATAGGAGAGATTGGAAAGGAATAGTAAACAAAGCCATGGGCCTTCTAGGCCTAGAGAGATAAGCTATATATTAATATATACGATACGGTATATTTGAAAAAACTGTTTCAAACATTGACGAAAGTAAGTCTTAGTAGAGAGTATGTGGATGCTATCACAAATATAATATACAAAAATGCAAGAAGTGTCGTTAAAAAAGAAAACTTTATATCTGAATCATTTCCAATAACAAATTGGCTTAAACAAGGATGTTGTCTGTCTCAGACATTATTTAAAATATACAGGGTGAGTCATGAGGAACTGTACATACTCCTACCTCGTATAGAGGCTCATATGCGGAATAACAAATGACCATTAAAAAGTGTCTGCTCCCATTGTTTAATAATATACAGGGCGAGTTTCGCATTTTGACAGAAATTTGTATTCGTCATAATTTTTGAACTGTCAGATCGATGTGTCTCTTATTTTGGTCAATTGTTACACTATTACCACCTAATCAACTGATTTATTCAAACTAGAAAAAAATCAGGTCCGGCTTTAAAAAATTAGTTCGTTTTGGTCTTAGAAAAAATTTCACACTGTATATGCTTTTTGTAAACTCTAATATGAATTTTACAAATTAGACAAATAGGCAACTAAAATGGAATATTTATTTTTTTCCTCGCACGATTACTTAATTTTTTATAAAAAATAAAATTTTACTATGAATTAAAAGTTTGGTAAAGTGAACCATAAATTTAAAAAAATTAACTTTTATTACAAAAATTATTTTTTTAACCAAATCTTTAATTTTTGTTACCACCCAATCAACTGATTTATTCAAACTAGAAAAAATCAGGTCCGGCTTTAAAAAAATTAGTTCGTTTGGGTCTTAGAAAAAATTTCACCCTGTATACACTTTTTGTAAACTCTACTATGAATTTTACAAATTAGACAAATAGGCAATTAAAATGGCATATTTACTTTTTTCCCACACGATTACTAAATTTTTAATAAAAAAAAATCAAATTTGACTATGAATAATTAAAAGTTGGGTAAAGTGAACCATAGATTTAAAAAAATTAACTTTTATTACAAAAATTAATTTTTTTTGAACAAATATTTAATTTATGTTACCACCCAATCAACTGATTTATTCAAACTAAAAAAAAATCAGGCCCGTATTTAAAAAATTTGTTCGTTTTGGCCTTAGAAAAAATTTCACTCTGTATACGCTTTTTGAAAACTTTAATATGAATTTTACAAATCAGACAAATAGGCAATTAAAATGGCTTTTTATTTTTCCCCCACACGATTACTTAATTTTTTATTAAAAAATCAAATTTGTCAAAATCGGAATTTTAACCTAAAAATGAAAAAAATGAAATCACGGTTTAAATCTCTACAACTCTGTTCCATTTTAATATAATTTTTTTTCTGAAATTTTTACAGCACATATCTCTTACCATTGTGAAGACTATGAAAATTGTGGTACACTTTCAGTCTTCTTCTCGTAAAAGTTATGAATTTAAAAAAATAAAAGGTGCAGATTCGTGAATTGCAAAGTTAAATCGCAAAAATTAAGTAAAACAATTTAAATTTATCTATTTGATCACGTCTATGTTAAACTATAGAGTCCAAAGAGAAGTGTTATATGGAGTTTTAGATCTAGACGTGTTATAAAAAAAAAATGGTGAAACTTTTAATTTTAAGAAAAACGTTGTTTAATTTTTTGAAGTTATACTTCTTTAGGCGAGATTGAGAGTAAAATTTTATAATACTGCCCACATGCACACACAGACAGTATGGCGTTTAGTTGCTAAATCTTTCAAGTTATGTATAAATATATTAGTGCAAGAAAAGGTGTGAAAATATTATATCAGTGTTTTTAGTAAATATATTTATTATAATTTTTGTGTCTTTGGATTTGTCTTCCTCGGGAATAAGATATTTTATAATAATAGTAAGTACATATATTTAAAGTATTTTTGTATTAAATTTGTCAGTATATGTAAGTAATCTTGTAACCTGTTAGTAATCGTGTGGAGAAAAAATAAATATGCCATTTTAATTGCCTATTTGTCTAATTTTTAAAATTCATATTAGAGTTTTCAAAAAGCGTATACAGGGTGAAATTTTTTCTAATACCGAAACGAACAAATTTTTTAAAGCCGGACCTGATTTTTTTCTAGTTTGATTAAATCAGTTGATTAGTTGGTAGTAGTGTAACGATGTTGTTCTGAAGCTATTTTCTTGTGGCATTTTTACAATTTTAACTATTTAGAATGGGAAATAAGCCACAATATTATTAAAAAATGATTTTTATTAACGTTTCGACGCCCAAATCGGGTGCCGTTGTCAAAATACAAAATACTATTAATATAAACAAAAATGTTGTTGCTTAGTAAAAAAATTCTTCTAATAATTTATTTAATTTGACTCATTTATATCGGCAATTCAGATACATATGATGATACATTTTAAAGTAGAAGACTTTAAAATGATATTGCCAATATTTATGAGTTGCGTTCCTGGGACGACTTTACTGAAAGATAGTTCATTCGATTACATGAAATCAACCCCAACTCAAGAATATCCGTCACAAAAAAATCATAGCATGTGATCTGTCTTTAAAAAGACAACCACATGCAACGGTGACATTAAAATTCTCGCGTTAGAGATCTCATAGTAAATCACGAGGGAAAACCAGGAAAAACCTCGTGATACTATCCCGACATCGTAAGTATTTGGTCTTACATTTAATTTACTCTCAAAATTAATACCAAATTCTGACTTTATTATAATTTTGTTTAAATTATAAATAATATCAATAATACATGGGTATATAAGTAATACTAAAATATAAAATATGTACTAACTCGACTATTGACTTACTAATTGTGGTATTTTCTTTCTATTGACTTCCTCTTTCAGTATGGGTATCCACATCCTACTGCATTCCACCGAGGAATTTGCGACAAAATTGGTTTCGTTTAGCATAATTAGAGCCGCTTCTTTGATTTTTCTCTTTTTACTATCTGTTTCTTTCAGGACTATACTTGAATCTCTCCACTGAACTCTATGTTCGTTATCCCATGCGTGTTGACATATTTGAGATCTATCAAATTCTCTATTTTTAATATAAGATTGATGTTCACTTATTCTAACGTTTAATGGTCTTGATGTTTCACCTATATAAAACTGTTCGCATTCACAAGGTATTTTATAAATACAATTCTTTGTCCTTTCTTGTTCATTGTTAGGTTTAGTTTTAGGTAGAATAGATCTCAATGTGTTGGTTGTTTTGAATGTTGTTGAAATGTTGAATTTATTTCCTATTGTTTTAAGTTTCTCACCAAAATAAGAGACACATCAATCTGACCGTTCAAAAATTATGACGAATACAAATTTCTGTCAAAATGCGAAACTCGCCCTGTATATTATTAAACAATGGGAGCAGACACTTTTTAATGGTCATTTGTTATTAAAACATAGGGGCCTCTATACGAGGTAGGAGTATGTACAGTTCCTCATGACTCACCCTGTATATTCATATAAATGAGTCAAATTAAATAAATTATTAGAAGAATTTTTTTACTAAGCAACAACATTTTTGTTTATATTAATAGTATTTTGTATTTTGACAACGGCACCCGATTTGGGCATCGAAACGTTAATAAAAATCATTTTTTAATAATATTGTGGCTTATTTCCCATTCTAAATAGTTAAAATAGTGTAACGATTGACCAAAATAAGAGACACATCAATCTGACCGTTCAAAAATTATGACGAATACAAATTTCTGTCAAAATGCGAAAGTCGCCCTGTATATTATTAAACAATGGGAGCAGACACTTTTTAATGGTCATTTGTTATTAAAACATAGGGGCCTCTATACGAGGTAGGAGTATGTACAGTTCCTCATGACTCACCCTGTATATTCAATTATCGCTAAAGCAGTGAAGGAAACGAGTACCTGGAATGGGAATAGACATAGGCGGTGGTAAATGCCTAACAACTTTGTTTTTCGCAGATGATCAGGTAGTCGTAGCAAATGATGAGGAAGACATGACCTACATGTTTATAAAACTAAAAAAAGAATATGAAAAATGGGGCCTCAATATGAATATGTTAAAGAGAGAATATCTTAAAATTGGGGATGATGAAGAAGTTCGAGATTTAGAAATTAGAACCACACAAACATGTAAAGAATATAAATATCTCAGATCTATAATATCTAAAAAAGGCACTACCAAAAGAGAGATCAAAAACAGAAAGCACCACGGCAAAAAAGCGGTAAACATTCTAAGTCCTCTATTATAGTCTAAAGAAATAAGACAAAAAACGAAATTGACAATTTATCGTACCTTGGTAGAGCCTATTATGACTTATGTGGCAGAAGAAAATCACGAAAAAAGATAAAAAAGAATAAAAAGTAGTAGACATAAATTATCTAAGGAGAGCGTCTGGTATATCCAAAAGAGATCACATCAGGAATGAAGATATTAGAAGGAGGACAAATACTGTATATTCCAGTGTAGATAGAATTGAAACGAGACAACTAGTGTGGTATGGTCACGTGAAACGAATGAATGAAGATAGATGGCCAGATAAAGCTTTAAATTACATACTACAACAAAGAAGAATAAGGGGAAGGCCTTCAGTTGCCTGGGAAGAAAATGTAGGACACATCATGAGAGATAGAGCCATCAAAGAAGACGAATGGGTGGACAAAAAGATGGCGGTCGAAATGCGAGAAGCGGCAGAGCCTGTAGGAACCTCGCTTATAGATAGATAGAAAAATATTAATTCACTTTCTTACATATTTTTTTAAGTTAGAGCAGAAAACCAGTTCACAGTTTAAGCCCCTTCTTGTCTAACCTACTCATGGGCAAAATTATAAACAAAGTAACATCTCTTAATCTCGGATATAGAATGGGCAACAAAAGAATTGGTATGGTGTGTTACGCAGATGATGCAGCAATTATTGCTGACTCAGAAGATGATCTTCAAAGACAGCTCTTTCAGTTCTTTCAAGTAAGCCGCCAACTAAATATGAACATTTCTACCAACAAAACTAAATGTATGACAATAGCAAAGATCCGCTCAGATGTAAGTTAGTGGTTGAGAACAACCCCATAGAACAGGTGATGCAATTCAGATATCTGGGCATAGATATATCAAGCACTCACGACCCAGTAAAGGACCTGAGGAATCAGATCAACAAAGCATCTGCATTGTCAGGATGTCTGCGGGAGATAGTCTGGTCAAATCTGTATATGCGCACAGATAGTAAAATTAGAATCTACAAGACTTGCATACGACCGATCATGACATATGGCATAGAAGTTCGCGAAGACACCAACAAAACGAAACAGATGCTAAGAGTTGCCGAAATGAAAACCCTAAGAACAATAGTGGGGAAAACAAGAAGAGACAGAGTAAGAAATACAGACATTAGAGAGCAATGCAAAATTCAAGATATTGTAAGATGGGGAAGGCAGCGCAAGAGGATGTGGTACACCATGTAAGACGAATGGATGAGAATAGACTCCCAAAAATTGCCCTAGAAAACAATCCACCGGGCTCAAGACCCCCCGGAGGACCACCTAAAAGATGGAGGGATAGTTGGCAATCTACCTCCCAGGAAATTAACCAGAGGCAGCTTCAGAATTAAACAGATTGAAAGATCGCCAAGAAGTAAAAGAAGAAGACATATTTTTTTATTAAAGGGGGTAGTTTATAGGGGTTACATTATTAAGCTAACCAACAATAATGTCTTAAAATATAAAAAGACCCTTATCATCAAACGCTACGAAATCCTAAAAAGTACTTCGCTTTACGTTACAACTAGTTTTATTCAACTGTGGCAATAGGGGGTAGTTTTCAACCCTAAAAATAATAGGCGTGTATCGGCATATGGTATAATTTCAATTAGGAGGTAAGTAGGACCTATTCCCAAAATTTCACCAAAATCCATCCATTGATTAGTATATGTGTTACAGTTCAATTTGATTATTCAGTTGGAGTCGACTCAAACGGCTGGTTTTAGTAAAAGTTGATTATAAATTAATATAAAATGAAGATTTTTATTCAACATTTACCTACTAGTAAAAGTAGACTCCAACTAGTTAAAGTATACTCTTCCCAATGCGATTTAGTAAAGGTTGATTCACACAAACAACAGATTCTAGAAATTAAATGTCACTGTATATTATGTTCAAATCGTGATATTTATAGTCCAGGATGTATCGTCGCCCCCGTTAGGTAAATTATTCCAGTTCGATTTTTTTGCCCAAACTTACTCAAAAAGAGGTCCTTATAACGAATCCACAGGGTGTCAGGTGGTACCGTAATCGAAAAATTGTTTAAACAATTTTTTTAAACAAATTCACAAAAAAAAATTCACTTCCGACATTTTTTTTACATGATTAATTTGGGTCATTCGGAGCAAAAGAGGTCTTTTGTGATTTTTCTGTAAAATTTATTATTATCGAGTTATACGCGATTTAAAATTTGAAAAATGCGAAAATGAAAATTTTCAAGGCTTAATAACTCAGTTAAAAATTATTATTATGAAAGTCAGAAAGTCACCAAATCAAATTTTAACGACCCCCCTACAAGGTGCTGAAGAAATATTTGTCATTATTGTATTACTAAGCTGTTATTTTTAATTATTAACAATGAGAGCTAGGAGCGTATTGAGGCGGCTGTCAATGCGACTGCGACTGAGATGCACCATTCGACGGTCGGAATGGAGGATCTTACTCGCACTCACATTGACGGCCGCCTCAATATGCTTTTAGCGCTCATTGTTGATAATTAAAAATAACAGCTTAGTAATAAAATAATGACAAAAATTTCTTCAGGATCTTGTAGGAGGGGCTTTAAACTTAGATTAGGTGACTTTCTGACTTTCATAATAATAGTTTTTAATCGAGTTATTAAGCCTTAAAAATGGTCATTTCGCATTTTTCAAATTTTAAATCGCGTATGAATCGAAAACTATCAATTTAAGAGAAAAATCACAAGAGACCTTTTTTGCTCCGAATGACCAAAATAATCTAAAAAAATTTGTCCGAAGTGAAATACTTAGTTATTTATAAATCAGTTCGTGAAGTATACTTTTTGCGCACGCATGCGATGTTTAGAGCACGAGCGGGCCGAGTACTATACATCGCCTAAGTGCGCAAAAAGTACTTCACGCACAGTTTCATATAATATTTTATCTACAAAAAAACAAATAAAAAAATTGCAACTCTTCGTCACTGGAATACATTCCTATTTTACAATTTTTTAGAACTTTGACATTTAAAAATTCAAACTTCTGTCAAACCACAAAACTGTCAAAACATTTTTGTAATTTATTGCTCACATGTCATCACCATGACAAGGCGAAAGTTAAGGATATTTGATTATATGAAAGTGTGCTAAAAAACAGTGCGAAAAAGTAAATCCCATTTAAAATACATTATTACTTCAGGCACACTTTACACCCTTCATGTACTACTATCTATATTTACAATTTTTACACAATAAAAACTTAAACATAATACGAGGTAGAGTAGATAAGAATTATTTTTGTGAATTTGGTTAACAAACATTGGTTAAACAATTTTTCGACCGCGGTACCGCCTGACACTGTGTGTTTTTTATAAGAATGTATTTTTATGAGTAAGTCTGTGCAAAAAAAAAATCAGAATAATTTACTATTAGAGCCTGGACTAATAAGTAGTTGAAACGGTCAAAAGAAAGAGACGCACACTCATCAAAAATGCACGTGAGATTATACTCGTATAAATTGTATAATCTACTTTTACTAACAATAGTTAGGAAGAGTCAACTTCAACTAGTAAAAGTTGATTTAAATTTTTCAAATCAACTTTTACTGCTCGTTTCAGTTGGAGTTGACTCGAAATAGGAAAAGTCAACTCTAACTGAAAATCAACTTGAACTGTAACATATGTACACGTTGGAGGTAATATTCTATTTTTGCTCTCATTGACTGGCCTACCTATAAGAAGTTTTACTGGTAACTTTCCATCTTTGTTTTAAGCCAATGCTTTGATTTAGTATATTTGTTTTGTTTCTCAAATTTTTTTAAACGATGTCTGTTTTAAATTATAATTAATAAACAAAATTATTTTTTTCGTCTAAAAATCTTGAAAATGTGTATTACAGTGTTATCTAACGGCGCCGTGGCTTAGTTGGTTAAAGCGCCTGTCTAGTAAACAGGAGATCGTGAGTTCGAATCTCGCCGGGGCCTCAACCTTTTTCTTATTTATTTATATAATAAATAAAAGCAATTATTCTCACAAAAAACAATCTCCACGGCGGGGAATCGAACCCCGGTCTCCCGCGTGACAGGCGGGGATACTGACCACTATACTACCGAGGAATATGTTTAATTGTGATTTCTCATAAAAACAGTGATAATATGTATGTATATATCACTGTATACAGTGCTGAGCGGGCTAATAACCGACAAAATAACACGAAAGATGGAAAACATAACATATTGTGAAATAAAAAGAAATGAAACTAGTAGAGGTAGAAATTATCGATATAAACGTATAAATTAACATTATATTACTCGTACATAGTTCACAGTGACAGTGAGTGCCGTTTTATGCACTGGGCGCTTGGGACGGGCGCCCAGGTCCGTAAGGACCCGTTCCTTTTACTAATAAAAAAGTAAAGTCCTCTAAATATCTACGTATTTTCCAAAATAGAAAAAAAAACGACGAAATACCTGCGTTTTCGAAATGGTCTGATTTTAAGACTGGTGACTATAAAAACTGTGAACTTTTAAACAAAAAAGTGTTTCTTAGAACATTGTAAAAAAATGTTTGAAGATGGAGAAAAAGCTTATTATAGAAGATTAAATAAAAGCAACTTTTATAGAGGAAAACCCAATGGAGGCAAAGAAAAAGAGATTGGCTAATATACGACGCAAGTGTTAAAGCTGTTTATTGTAACCCGTGCAAATTATTTTCATTTGAAAAAATAGTTTAACTGAGCTTGGATGGACCCACTGGAAACATTTGAATATTTTGCTCAAATCTCACGAAGAAAGTAAATTTCATGAACTCTATGGTTACATTAATAACAAGATCATCATTGATTGGACTTATAGATGCTACCTTGAAAGAGCAAGTAAAATGCGAAGCTGACTATTTGATAAACGTCCTAAGAAGAGTTGTTGTCACTACTAAATGACTTGCTTCTCAAGGACTAGCTTTCCGTTGATGCAATGAGGATTTAACGAGTCATCAGTAAGGAAATTACTTAAGTTGTCTTGTATACTAGGATAAATTTGACTACTTCTTAGCTGAGCATTTACAACGGAATGCGAATAAATGAAAAGGTTCAGTTAGCTATTTGTCTCACCAAATTTGCAATGAATTCTTGGAAGTAATGAAATCAAAGCTTGTAGAAACTTTTGACGCTGTAAATGCTTTAGTTAAAAACTAGGGATCCATCAAACCTATTTTTTCCAGTTAAGCAATAACAGAGACGAATAATTAGCAATTAAAAATGAAGCTAAGACACTGCAGAATAAAATCTTTGAGACAGCTCTATTGACACTGATTTGGACAAAAACT
Source organism: Diabrotica virgifera virgifera (assembly GCF_917563875.1). Taxonomy (NCBI): domain Eukaryota; kingdom Metazoa; phylum Arthropoda; class Insecta; order Coleoptera; family Chrysomelidae; genus Diabrotica; species Diabrotica virgifera. The sequence goes on along the minus strand of NC_065449.1, from coordinate 165,432,040 downwards.
TTGGAACGAGTTAATGTAAAAGCAATACGTGAACGTGAAGAATCTGTGGACTTAAACGTGTCAATTGGAGTAGAAATAATGACATCTATTTTGAGATTTGTTGGTGACGTAAGAAATATGTCAAGCGAAATTGAACTAGAAGCCAAAAATATATTTTTGCGAAGACGAGGATATATGCTACAAAGATGTTACATCAGCTGTTAGATGATTTTCTACGCTAGATAAAGAAGCAGTCAAGACGTCAATTAATACTTTATATGTGAAATATAAAAAATATGTGGATGAAACAAAAGATAACTTGCATAATGAAATTACCCATTCGATAACATTTTGCCAAAAGTTGAATAAACATTTATAAAATTTGGTGTCATTCAGGATGTAAAGATTGTAAAGGCAACATTTCCCAATGTTTTACCTTTACTGCAAGTTTATTTCACGATACCAACTTCTAATGCATCAGGCGAGCGGTCTTTTTCGGCTTTAAAAAGAATAAAACTATATTTAACGCCAAATTTGAGTCAAGAAAATCTAGACGCATATCACTATTGTATTATAGAAAATGAAGACCTGGAGCAACTGAAATGTGATAGTATTATCTGACAGATTGCTAATGCCTAGTCAAGCAAAAAAGTGATCTAATTTTTGTCATATGTATTTTTTAGAATATATTTTTTTGTTTGTCATGTGTTGTTTTGTGTAACTTTCTGTTTTTTTTATACATTTTTAAATGTATTTTTTGGAATATTTTTTACGTTTGCTATTCTTCTTGTTTGCCAAAAATTTTGTATGGCTTTACGGGTATAAATACATGAATTTGTTTTCTTGTAAAACAATCTGACAACGAATAGCAATTAAGGGAGCCCGAAGTTAGGTTAAACCGGCACTGGTGACAGTTGTCATACTCCTCCAACGCGTAAAGGTGGGAAACTATGTAATGTCAATTTATACGTTTATATCGATAATTTCCACATCTACTAGTTTTATCTCTTTTTACTTCACAATGTATTCTGTTTTCCATTTTTTGCGTTATTTTACCGATTATTAGCGCGCTCATCACTGTATATGAGATAGCTATAACGCTAATAAGCTCAAAATAACGCAAAAGATGAAAAACATAATACGTTGTGCAATAAAAAGAGCTGAAACTAGTAAAGGTGAAAATTATCGATATAAACGTAGGTAAGTACAAAAGTTGTCATACCCATCTGATAGGTACGTCTAAAGGTGAAAACTTTGTAATGTACTGTTAATTTATACGTTTATATCGATAATTTCCAGCTCTACTAATTTCATCTCTTTTTACTTCACAATGTATTATGTTTTCCATCGTTTGCGTTCTTTTGCTGGTTATAAGCGAGCTCACCATTGTATTTCCTCGCCTTTTATGTTAAACAAGATGAAATATAATTCAATATAATGTAGGATCTCGATTTAAAAAAATCAAGAAACTTCTAGGTAAGTAGGTTTTTAAGATGTTCCTGACCACAAAGAGCGAGTGAAGATACCTATACGGCTGAGGTTGAATTGGTATTGAAATGGAGATTTCAACAGAGGTACAATATACAGGGTGTTGTATTTAAGGACCCAAAGTGACTTGATAATGGTATCAGAAAAATGTTGGCAATATTACAAGCATCAAGTTTGAAATCTGCATATTACAGAATAGGCGTATCCCGGTTTTTGTACAGTTCAGATGCCGATAAAGTTAGCAGCATCATTTTATAAGACCGAATTCAGCCTAATACTATAATTTATTGCTAATTTTTTACGGAATGAAAAATTTATTGCTATAGGCGTTTCCGAGAAATAATGGGAGTTGTTAACTTTACGGTAAATTTAGCAACACCCAAGCTATATCGCGGCAAGTAAAAGGGGTACAGGGCCCATCTTGCACGGGCGGCCCGTCAGGGTAGGCAAGGTAGGCGCCGCCTAACCTCTTCAAGTACAATAATACATTATTTACTACTATAAATTACTTATTTCAAAACTGTAATTTATAAATTTTGATACAATACCTAAGTATCTAAAAATCTAAAATAAAACAAAGCTACTTTTTAGTTTCTCTCCGAAGTTGTAATAATTATTATACGCTCCTCGTAGCGTAGCACTACTACGGCTCTACCACAGTATAAAGAGGGACAGTAAAATTTCTTCTATGTCGGCACTTTGATCACAAGAAGTAATACCGGCAGTACGCAATTGGTAATTCACCAGTGGTGGATGCGGGTTTTCCCTGTTAAAACCCGTGCGTTTATACGGGTGGGGCCCGAGAGTGGGGCCCTAGCGACTGGGAACATTGCGGGGTTGCCATGCGCGAATAAAGATTTTACTTGCAATTTTACGGACAGAAGTTCTATTTAGACTGTAGCTCTACCCTAGGGCAGGCACTTTGAAAAGGAGCCCAAATAATAGAACAGAATTCGTATTTGTCTCACTCTTTACGCTAAGCACAGCGCTGTAATTATTGTCGCTTGACTGAGCCTGGTGGCGAGCATTTCCAATAATATTTTCGGGCTATAAGCGAGATTTTTTTGCGCCTTTGACATTGGTTGTGCCGAGCTCCATTTCGGGACAGCCAATTGTATGTTTTAGGATCCTGACTACCAATACTGAAAAAAACGAAAAGTTCGAATTTTGTCATGAAATTTGGTGTGTGGGGTTAGAATAATATTTGGAATAATTTTTCCAAATAACCTTTTGCGATATCTCAAACGCGAAGCAAAATATTGAAAATTCGTCCTGTTTTTGAACTCGCAGTAGGCCGCGTTTAAAATTTAAATTTAAGTTGACTATCTTAAAAAATGTAAACCATCAAAATGAATGACTGCAAAATTTCAAATATGTATTTATTTTGAAATATAGGGGTGTCTTCATCTTAAATGCGACACACTGTATACAGGGTGTTTGGTAAAGAATGTTGTTACCATAGCTTACCCTAGATTCCTGAGATTAAAATAGGTCGATTTAAGCTAACTTATCTTAGTACGAAAGTTAATAATAACCGAAATACAGGGTGTCAAAATTAAACTTTTATTTTATTTATTCTTGAATATTTCCTAACAGACATGGGATAATAACACAAAATTCGGTAAGCGGGGATTTTTTGGGACGACAAATCTAAATTCGTCACCAAAAATGATGCATTATCCAGAGGGCGTCATCATACGACTTTGAGCACTCATTTAATAGGTTTAATTTTTGAAGTTATACTCCTTTACCGGCGATATGAGGGTGAATTTTTATATGTTAAAACCTATGATCCCGGCGCATGCTCATTATAACTTTGTTCTGATTGGATGTTCAAATGACATGTCAAAAACTATTCAATATGGCAACTGTGGCACAGCTGTAGTTAGATTATTTATGGTTGGTGCGTTTTAAAATTTGTGTGAAAAGAAACAACAACCAAAAGTTAGTTAATAGTTATACTGCCTTTTTAAATAGTTTTCATATTCCTATATTTTTGGACTTTTGGACTATTTTGGACAAGGAAAACTCATTCTAATTTGGTAAGTAGTTTTTATTATAATCGTATTGTAATTATACATTTGGATTAGGTTGAAATACAGTAGAGCGTCGATTATCCGAACTAATTGGGGGACTTAGGTATTCGGAAAACCGATTTCTTCGGATAATCGAACTACAATATATTGATACATATTTAGAGTCATACATATTTATCCACAAGTGAATAAAAGCCATATTTATATACCTACATATTTATTTATATCTTGATAATGACAACTAGCAACTAAACTAAAAAGTGGAGTCTTTGCAACAACATAATTATTTTTGGATACAATATTGAAGAAAATTGAAGATATTTTAAGAGTCAATTACTAACGCTTGCTCGGTATTCGAGTGCGGGACGCGGGAGTCGATAGTTCGAATAAGCGGTCGTTCGGTTGATCGACGTTCGGATAATCGACGCTCTACTGTACATTTATTTTCTCAAGAATGGGGATTTTAGAGAGAAATCCCAAATTAGGTCCGATTTTTATTTTTAAATTATGATTTTTTTGCGTAGATTTGTTTATCTAGTAGGTATGTAATGCTTTGATTTACATACTTAATTTGATTACCAACAAAAGTTCTACCAATCTTCATCTAATATATTGTTTTCTTACTGTTTTGTTATATTTTAATATTTTCTTCCACAAAATTTAAACTACATAATTTAGTTATATTAAAAAAAAACTGTCAAACAGTAAAACGTTCAGTTACCCTATTTTTCCACATGACAAATAATGTGGAATTGGACGAGTGAGTCTAGGTTTCGATTACGAATCAAAGCGCCCCGAAATTCACGGGTTCGATTCCCGATGCAAGTTTTTATTTTTTTATTTTTTATGCATTTTATGATTGTATATTTGAAGTATTTTATGAAGTATATTTGTTATATAATTTTTTTTTCAGAAAATGCGTATTTAAAATTTTTTCCAACAATTATTATCGTTCAGAAATCATTTTTTCTTTGTGGCATTATTCAATGTGTTTGTGTGCGTTTTATTCTTTTATTTTTTTTTTAATTTTTGGTATTGTCTTAAAAATCACATAATGTAGTAGAAGTATAACTTCTTACGTGCGTACAAAGTATACACACATTCTTTTTTTTTTTATTACCTACTCTACATACTTTTTAAATCAAACATTGTATTCTGTTATGTTTACTTAAAAAAGGTATATACTACATTCATCTCGCTAAACTCAATCGTTTTCGAGATTAACGCATTTTAAATCTGCTAGGCAACATAATTATTATTTTTGCATAATATCATTGTAGTTACACCCGAAAATAACTTAAAATCATAAGAATTTACAAAAATGTATCTCAAATTTCTTCAAATGGAATTTTCGACGCAATGACGTAAATGTGAGAACTGGCATAATTATTATGGTTTCAAGTTTATTTTTCGGGTCTAACTACAATGATATTTATGCAAAAATTATGTTGTATCGCAGATTTAAAATGCATTTATCTCGAAAACAGTTGAGTTTAGCGAGATGAATGTACCTAGTATACCTTTTTTAAGTAAAAATATTAAGAGAATAAAAATGTTGATTCAAAAAGTACGTGGAGTGGGAGATAGAAAAATTGAACGTATTAAATGGGCGCAGAAAGATGTATATAGCGACCTCTGCCTAACACAGTGGTTTCCAACCTGTGGGGCGCGCCCCCTAGGGGGGCGCGCGAGTGTTGCAAGGGGGGCGTGCAGATGTTTCTAAAATATCATTTTCGAATACAAACCAAAGATGTCGAATAGGGGTCAGAAAAATGGATGGACCTGCTATCTAATGCTATCTGCATCTATTGGCATAATGGCTATGATGCTTAGTAAATCATATGCTGATCAACTTAAAATCATTCCACTTGCAGGTAATACGAAGAAAGACGAATATCTGAAGATCTATGAGATCAATTAATAGAAAATAAAACTATCTTCATTCTTAAGGATGCACACTTGATAACATACATAAGTTATTGAAGGCAATACTACAGCGAGTGAAGTGAAGTTTTTAATATCATTGATTATTTCATTCATATGAGATTCTGACCAATAGAAATCTAAATTTAAAGCTACAGAAATCTAAATTAAATCGATTATTTTTTGATGACTTTAACTTCCAATCGTATAGTAAGATATTTGATCACGTGTTTAATTCTGTCCAATCAGATTAAAATTATACTGAGAATTATCTACTGTAGAAAATTACCGATAGAATTTTTTTAAGTAGATTGTTTCTGTTTAATGGCAACCAGTTCCTAGTTTTGACAAATGTCACATTTAACAAAATATCCATAATATACGTATTAAGAAATAATCTTACGAATATCACACGACAGTAAGAATAAATAAGAAAATAATGCTTCATTTTTTACTCAAATTTGTTGTCATTGGGCAATCAGGGCTCTCGTGTCTATTGCCAGACAACAAATTTTCGAAAAACTGTCGCATTATTTTCAATTTATTCTCACTCTCTTGTGATATTATACCCGATAATTTTTGATAATTTCCCGTCGTCAAGTATATTACGTCAGATGCCCTTCGTTCCTACGAAAAAATACATTCAGTGACATTAATGACAATTAATGTTTTAAAAATTATAAAAGTGATGACTTTCAATCGTCAAATATTTATAAAAACTTTGTGTTTAACTGTACTAATTTGTACTTACATAAATAAATTACAATAAAATTTTCGTTTTGAACAGTTTTATTCATGAAATAATCGCAACAAATTGCACTAGAACTCTAAAATTAATATAGAATTTTAGAGCTCTTGTGCAATTACTGCTGATAATTTTTGATAATTTTCCGTCGTCAAGTATATTACGTTAGATGCCCTTCGTTGCTACGAGAAAATACATTCAGTGACATTAATGACAATTAATGTTTTAAAAATTATAAAAGTGATGACTTTCAACCGTGAAATATTTATAACAACTGTGTGTTTAATTGAACTAATTTGTATTTACATAAATAAATTACAATAAAATTTTGGTTTTGAACAGTTTTATTCATGAAATAATCGCAACAAATGGCATTCGATCTCTAAAATTAATATATAATTTTTGCCCTCGGGACACTTTGAAATAATTTAAAATTAAATTAAAACTGTCAAAGTGTCACTCGGGAAAAATTCAATAATCTTAGAGCTCTTGTGCAATTACTACTGAAAATTTTTTTAATGAAAGTGACATTCTGTGGGAGAACTGTGTGGGAATATGCACAGATAGAGCTCCATCTATGGCAGGAAAAAATGCCAGTCTACAGGCACGAGTTCGAAAGGTGGCTCCTCGTGCAGTTTGGACGCATAATAGCATGATTCATATGCAATCGCTTGTTTTAAGAGATATGGATGGAGATATACTAACAGTATTTGAAGTTATTATAAGAGATGTAAATTTTATCAAAAATAGCCCATTAAGAGGAAGGCTTTTCGCAAAACTGTGTGATGCAATGGATTCAGAATATAGGTCATTCTATATTATTGTGAGGATCGTTGGCTTTCTCGTGTCAAAGTACTTCAAAGGGTGTCTGAGCTAAAAGAAGCGATCGCCATATTTCTTACTGATAATATTAGAGAATAAGCAAACTTGTTTTATGACACGAAATTCCTTGTAAAACTTGCGTATTTAGTATTAATTAATTCTTCAAATAGGCAGTATTTTAAATAAATCAATGCAAGGGCCTCAAATGCATGCATTTACGCAGAAAGACAAGATTACTGCATTTATGAAAAAATTAGAACTGTGACTGTGAATACTAAGTCTGAAAAATTTTGACACGTATCCCACTTTTAAAATTACCTCATTCATTCGATAAGATGCATCTTCACAAAAAATCCATTAGTCCAGGAAATACACAACATCTGCAACCAACTATATTCCAATAACATAACAGTCACAATGATTTGGACTCCATCCCATGTTGGTATATTGGGAAACCAAAAAAGCAGACCAGGCCGCTAAGGCAGCATGTTCTTCTGACACAGCCTTCAACCAGGTCCAAACCTACACGGACCTTAAAATATTGTTTAAACAAAATATTCTCAGCTCATGGGCAGAGCAATGGAATAGAACAAAAACTAAACTGCACGAAATTCAACCTAACTTATCTCGGCCCAATATGTCATCCATGAACAAGAAAGAAAAATCAGTTATTAGCCGACTACGAATAGGGCATATACGTCTCACACACGGATACCTTATGGCGTCAGAAAACCCTCCAGTATGCCATCTCTGCAATACTCTCCTTTCTATTAAACATGTAGTAATAGACTGCTGTCAGTATGATTTCTCTAGAAACAAGTTCAAGTTAAAAGGGAATTTAAAAGACATCCTCAGTGTTCCAAATGGTTTTGACTGTGTTCTAAAATTCCTAAAAGAAACAGGTTTATTCCATCTAATCTAACCAGTGCACAGTGTTTAATCTGTAAGTTTTATTGTTTACCTTCACTAATAAGAACTGATCTTACCAAATGTATATTTTTTATTTATAATGTATGTATAATGTATGTATATGTATAATTTGTTCCCGTGTCAATGACCAGTAGCTGTCGGGACACGTTAATTACAAATAAAAAAAAATTACCTGTCTTGCTGATGAAATAGAAGAAAGTAAAGTTTTTTAGAAACTTATCTAGTGATAGCAAATTTTCAAGATTGAGTTGAGAATTTGTAAAATTAGATTATTAAAAAATTAAGGGGGCGCAAAAATTTTATTTTTTTAAAGGGGGGCGCAGGTACAAAAAGGTTGGAAACCACTGGCCTAACACATCATTTTTCGTGGCAAATTTAGATTTCTCATCCCAAAAAACCCCCGCTTACCAAATTCTGTGTTGTTATCCCATGTCTGTCAGGTAATATTCAAGAATAAATAAAATAAATCCGCAAACATGCATCAGAAGGTCCAGAGAGACCCACTCACAACTATCCCCTTAGAAACGTGGAGCATAATCTTTATCTGCCAACCCCACGGTCTGAGCTGGTTAAGTGCTCTATACTAGGCAATTCGAGAAAAATGTACAATCACCTGCCATCTAACATCAAATCTATTGCAGCATTTCCCGCTTTTCGCAAGGCCTTGAGAGCTTATTTGCTGGAGAGAGCTTTTTATACAGTGAATGACTTTTTTATAAACGATTTGAATTCAGCAAATTGACTTGCAGTATTATTACTTTCGAGTACTTTTATACATATTTGCAGCGGCATAGAACTTTTGATTTACTTTCCCTTTCCCTTTTCCTCGTTCGCCTTCTTTTTGCTCTGACGTTGTATACATATTGTTTGCAAAATTTTTAATTTTTTAATGTGTACTTAATAACTATAAAATTATATTAAGTAGTATAACTCACGCCATTTACTTGGTGTCTGTTTCTGTTTTGTTTGTAGTTTTTTATTAGTTTTTGTTTTTTATTGTATTTTTTTATTTTGTATAAGCTTTGTCCACAAATTCGTAAAATTTTTTGACAATAAAGCATACCTTACTTATTTTACCTTACTTCATTATTTATTACTTGCTGTTGATTGGCACATTAACAAATCCTCAAAAACTACCCCATCATCCCCTAGTGAAAAACTCACCCCGAAAAATTTATGAAACGAAAAAATTTGACAGCAGGGAATTAATTGCTAATTTTTTGCTAATTTATTAAGGAAAGAAAAAGATTATTGCTGTAGCCGTTTTCGAGAAACAATAGGTGCTGCTAACTTTACGGTAAAGCTAGCAGCACCCAAGCTATATCTCGGCAAAGAAAATGGGTACAGGGCCCATTTTGGTCGCATATTTTATTGCTAATTAATTGCTGTTGATTAGCACATTGACCAATCCCCAAAAACTACCCCATCCTCCCCTATCGAAAAGCTCATCCCGAAAAATAAATGGTGAAGCTAGAAAATTCAATCGCAGAGAGTGAATTGCTAATTTATTACTAATTTAGTACGGAAAGAAAAAATTTATTGATATAGCCGTTTCCGAGAAACAATGGGTGCTGCTAACTTTACGGTAAAGCTAGCAGCATACAAGCTATATCTAGACAAGGAAAAGGTGTACGCATCTTGAAGGCAATCGCAGGGAATTAACTCCTATTATGGTCAGCTTCAGCTGCCATTCATTTTGTGTTGTTAAAACAAAATAGACAAAGGACTTACCTGATTTAAATATTTTCCCGCGTAATAGGTTGTATAGCTTTTTGCCTTTTTCAATAGAGCTGCTATGGTGTATGACTCATGATTCTTTTGCCACGCTTGACTCGAACAATTTCCAGATATCGAATTGTTGACGACACCTGTATTCTCTAAGTACTTTCCAGTAAGAATAGTGCTTCTACTTGGGCAACAAATTGGCGAATTTACGTACTAAAACAATAACTGTAATATTTAACCAAATCCAGTTTTAAATATAAATTAAATTATACCAGGGCATTTAGCAAAAAATAAATCGATTTTTAAATACAATACCTAGAGATTTGCAGCTTTTTGCATTGTGTTCAGGATGACGCGACATCAGGAAAGAAGTCTACAATATAAAAATGAGTGGAAATGGATAATAAGTATTGCATTTTAAAGTACATTACATGCATCCAAATGTACATAAACATGTCAAAATCAGTATAATAAAGGTCAGATATTGTTATTCAGGGTTTTTTTGGTGACTGAATACGAATACGTAATCAGAATCGACCCCAAAAGCACCTGGTAACCAGAGTTTCTGCTAATATACGTCATCTGAAGTTTCAAAGGTTTTCGGAACTCAATTAAATCAAACAGATTACTTAGAGGTTTTTGACTACAGGAGCACCTGGTGCACAGGGTCACTGCTGAGGCACGTAATCTTCTGGAGTTTTGAGGGATTTCGGCACAAAATTGATAAAAACCAATTACTCGGAGGGTTTTTTGGGTAGCTTAACACGAATATTCAAATGGGAGTTCAAAGGAGTAGTGATGCGCAATACAAGGTGTCGCTTTCTGATAAGTGATAACACCTCTAGCCACTCCTACTCAATTCCTATCCTCACCTCCAAGAAGTGTGACTTAATCACACGGGTGGACCCTGGTAAACCTGAGCAACCCTACCGGAGATTGGGTAACCAACCCCAGTGGAAAGTAGGGTCAGGCAGGCCCGATGAGGAAGGGAGAAACGGCCCTCCGAAAAGGGTGTTAGGCGTAGGGCTAACAACCCTATCCTATAAAACACATATGTTACGAACGTTCAAGGAAAGAAAACCAGACTGATCAAAAGACGACGACTGCGCGAGAAAAAGGTACACGATTTAAGAATTGCGACATGGAACATCCGATCCCTATACAGACCGGGAGCCCTCCAAAACCTGCTCGGCGAACTGAATAGATATAACAGCTCTGCAGGAAATGAGATGGACCGGGATTGGCACCATTGACAAAAGACACCACATTATATTCTATAGTTGCGACGCTAAAGACCACGCACTAGGTACTGGCTTTATTGTAAATAAAAAGGTTAAACACCTCGTAAGAGACTTTCGTGCTATGAACCCTAGAATGTGCATCCTGAGACTAAGGGGAACTTTTCTTAACTATAGCATTTTAAATGTGCATGCCCCTCCAGAGGAAAAAGAAGACGATGTCAAAGAAAAATTCTATGAAGAACTAGAAGCTGCATACCATTCATGCCCAAAGAATGACATCAAAATTATTTATGGTGATCTCAACGCAAAAATAGGAAAAGAGTAACAATACCTACCAACGATAGGTAAGCACAGCCTCCATGAAGTATCCAATGACAATGGCATCAGACCAATAAATCTAGCAACTTTCCTTAACATGGTCATTGCCAGCACATGCTTCCAGCGAAAAAATATTCATAAGGGAACGTGAAGATCTCCAGATGGGGTTACAGTAAACATGATCGATCATGTTATTATTGACTCTAGAGATCACTCAGACCTAATAAACGTATGCAGCAGACGAGGGGTAAATGCCGACTCAGATCACTACCTAGTGGAAAGTAGAATAAGAGCCAAAATCTCAAACATAAAAAAAGAAAAGGGATCCAAAATTGAAAAATATGAAATAAAAAACTTAGCAGACAACAGCAAAAAGACCAAATACAAAGAATATATAAAAGGAAGGCTAGAAAACAGACAAAAGCACGAGGATATAAACGGACAATGGGAAGAGTGTAAAAACATCATACAAGACTCTGCCAAAGAGACCTTGGGTCTACAAAAAAAGTCAAATCAACTGACGGGAAGTGGTTCGATGAAGAGTGTCGTAACATAACAAAGAGGAAAAATAATGCATATCAACGATTACAACAACGACATAGAACGAGACAGGCAGAGGAGGAATATAGAATGCTAAGGAGGGAAGAAAAGAAAATACATCCCAGAAAAAAAAATAGAACACATAGAAGACGAACTCCAAGAAATTGAAGAATTAAATAAACCAACAGAAACCAGAAAATTCTACCAAAAACTTAACAAAAGCAGAAAAGAATTTAAACCAAGAACAATGATGTGCAGAGACAAAGAAGGAGATATAGTAACTCAACAGAGTGAAATACTACAAAGATGGACTGAATTCTTCAAAGAAAAGTTTGAACAAAACGAAGATCCACTATACGATGGAATTATACTGGATCAAACGGATACCAGAGAAACAACCCCTCTTCAGTAGCTGAAATGCAAGAAGCAGTTACCAGACTGAAAAACAACAAGTCACCTGGATTAGACAATATTAGCGCAGAATTAATAAAAGAAGGCGGAGACTCCCTATTGAATGCGATACACGAAATAATAGTGAATATATGGAATAATAAACAACTGCCACAAGACTGGAATACCGGAGTAATTATTCCACTACACAAAAAGGGAGATCATCTTGAATGTAAAAATTACCGAGCAATAACGCTACTGACTGTGGCATATAAAATACTGTCAAATATTGTCTATGAGCGATTGATACCATATGCTTAACAAATAGTTGGGGGATATCAATGTGGTTTCTGCAGGTAGAAGTCCACAATAGATCAGATCTTGGTCTTGAGGCAAATCTTGGAAAAGAGTAGTGAATTTAATATAGACACACATCATCTCCTCATCGTAAAAATTTTCATGACAATAGGAGCATAATTCTATTCTGTTCTATCCAGGAAATTCTCAACATACGTCTTATAGCGCCACATTTCAAATGCATCGAGTTTCTTTAGTGATTAGTGGTTCTGCTTAGTGGATTGGCTGGTGTATATTACTAAAGATCTTTTTGTACTCATTTGTTAGGTTATTTATTTGTATAAGTTAAGGTGGTGGTATGTGGCAGGAAGCCAATATGTTAGGGTTGGTTTAATAAACACCAACAATCATTCTCATTGTGTTATTTAGTTGAGTAATGACAGATACAACATACTTACTTTTGGAGTTATTTGCGAAAAACCGTCTAAAAATGTAGTTATTTTGTTGAAAAATGAACACATTCACTCGTAAATAACTCAAAAAGTGTTGACTTGACGAAAAAGCTCTATAGAACAAAAGTTACTTAAGATTAGTCAGTTTATCCATTTCCGGACTTATTTTGTACATATATTTTTTCACCCTCAAGAGGGGGTGAGAGTCACACTCAGGGCAAAAGCACACATCGGCACAATATCACTTTTTTCTTTGACATGTGAGCTATGCGTATGCCAAATTTCATGTCAATGCAAGGGGTTCTTTAAAATTTAATTGAAATTAAAACAGTGATATTGTGCCGATGTGTGCGTTTGCCCTGGGTGTGACTTTCACCCCCTCTTGAGGGTAAAAAATATATGTCCAAAGTAAGTGCGGAAATGAATAAACTGACTAATTTTAAGTAACTTTTGTTCTATCGAGCTTTTTCGCCAAGTCAACACTTTAAGAGTTATTTGCGAGTGAATATATTTATTTTTCAACAAAATAACTACATTTTTAGACGGTTTTTCGTAAATAACTCAAAAAGTAAGTATTTTGTCGAAAAAAACGTTGTTAGAAAAAATATAGCCTGTAAAACAGTAAAAAAAATGGTTTACGCGTGAAGTCTCTGGACTTCACGCATAGAACTTTAGAACTTCATAGAACTTCAAGACCTCGTAGAACCAGAGTTATAGCCAATGAAAAATAGGTGCATATTCGCCAAATTTCAAATAGAATATTTCGACCTGAAATATCCAAAAAATTAAGCACTTTTTGGGGAAAATCATTTATAACTTTTTTAAAGTGTCAAAAAAGGTTTATTTTTAATTTTATAAAAAGTTTCTAGCATCAAATTTAAGCAAATTACGCTCAAAATAAAGTTCGTCCCTTTTGTTTTGGCAAAAAAAATCGGGAAGAACACCCCCTAATTAGCAACTTAAATGAAATTAATCGTTACTGCTCCACAAATTATTTTGCTTATGTTGTGTTACTAATGATCTATAAGTTTCATCGATTCAAAGTGCTTATTTTTGAAAATATTTGGTTTTAAAGTAAAATTTTTAAAAATTTTAATTTTGAAAAATATGCTTACTTTCGAAATAACTTCAAAATTGTTAGAGATACCAAAAATCTCTAAAAACAAAAAAAAGTCAGCATTGCTTTTCTGAATATCCTGTATTTTTTGTTTTTCTGTAAGACAAAAATTGATTAAGATTTGGTGTTTCTGAATTTACATACATTCGTGATCAGTGACTCGTTTAACCCCTTTTAACTACACCCTTTCAAAAATAAGGACGTTGAACCGATGAAACCTACAGATCATATAAACAATACATACGCGAGTCAAGAAACTTGTGAAGTAGTAACGATTAACTTCATTTGAGATACTAATTAGGCGGTGATTTCCCGATTTTGTTACCAAAAAAAAGGACTAGCTTTATTCTGAGCGTAACTTGTTTAATTTTGACGCTAGAAATTTTTTTATAAAAGAAAAATGAAAATACTTTAAATAAGTTGTAATGAGTTTTCCCCGAAATGTGCTTCATATTTGGTTATTTCACGTTAAAGTATTCCATTTGGAATTTGACGAATATGAACCTATTTTTCATTAGATATAACTACTAGGTATAGAGATGTGGTATAGTCCGTTCGCTAAACTCAGACACAATTAGCTAGTAATTTTAGAAAATAATTTTGCCAATTTGATAAAATTGGCAAAAAAATAATTACTAAATAGTTAATAATTACTAAATAGTTAGTAATTTTGCAAATTTTGGCAAAATTGGCCAAAATCAAAAAAATTACCCACTAAAATCACTAGCCAGTTGTGTCTGAGTTTAGCGAACAGACTATATATAAACCATTCTTTAAAATTTTTTACAGGCTATATGTTTGCTGAGAATATTTTTTTCGACAAAATACTTACTTTTTGAGTTATTTGTGAAGAATCGTCTAAAAGCTTGGTTGTTTTGTTGAAAAAATGAACATATTCACTGGAAAATAACTAGAAAAGTATTGACTTAATGAAAAAACTCTATACAGGGTGAGTCATGACGAACTGTACATACTCCTACCTCGTATAGAGGCCCCTATCGGGAATAACAAATGACCATTAAAAAGTATCTGCTCCCATTGTTTAATAATATACAGGGCGAGTTTCGCATTTTGACAGAAATTTGTATTCGTCATAATTTTTGAACGGCCAGATCGATGTGTCTCTTATTTTGGTCAATCGTTACACTATTACCACCTAATCAACTGATTTATTCAAACTAGAAAAAAATCAGGTCCGGCTTTAAAAAATTAGTTCGTTTAAGTCTTAGAAAAAAATTCACCCTGTATACGCTTTTTGCAAACTCTAATATTAATTTTACAAATTATACAAATAGGCAATTAAAACGACATATTTATTTTTTTCCCCACACAATTACGTAATTTTTTATAAAAAAATCAAATTTGACTATGAATTAAAAATTTGTAAAGTGAACCATAGATTTAAAAAAAAACTTTTATTGCAAAAATTAATTTTTTTAAACAAATATTTGAATTATGTTACCCCAATCAACTGATTTATTCAAAATAGAAAAAAATCAGGTCCGGCTTTAAAAATATATATGTTCGTTTGGGTCTTGGAAAAAATTTCACCCTGTATACGCTTTTTGAAAACTCTAATATGAATTTTACAAATTAGACAAATAGGCAATTAAAATGGCATATTAATTTTTTTTCCCAAACGATTACTTAATTATTTATTAAAAAATCAAATTTGTCAAAATCGCAATTTTACCATAAAAATAAAAAAAATTAAACAACGTTTTTCTTAAAAGTAAAAGTTTCACCATTTTTTTTTTCTATAACACGTCTAGATCTAAAACTCCCCATAACACTTCTCTTTGGACTCTATAGTTTAACATAGATGAGATCAAATAGATAAATTTTAAATTTTTTCACTTAATTTTTTCGATTTAACTTTGCAATTCAAGAATCTGCACCTTTTATTTTTGAAAATTCATAACTTTTACGAGAAGAAGACTGAAAGTCTACAACAATTGTCATAGTCTTCACAATGGTAAGAGATATGTGCTGTAAAAATTAAAAAAAAAATAAATGGAACGTTGTAGCGAGTTAAACCGTGATTTCATCTTTTTTTTTTTTCATTTTTAGGTTAAAATTCCGATTTTGACAAATTTGATTTTGTAATAAAAAATTAAGTAATCGTGTGGGGAAAAAAATAAATATGCCATTTTAATTGCCTATTTGTCTAATTTGTAAAATTCATATTAGAGTTTTCAAAAAGCGTATACAGGGTGAAAATTTTTCTAAGACCAAAACGAAATAATTTTTTAAATCCGGGCCTGATTTTTTTCTAGTTTGAATAAATCAGTTGATTGGGTGGTAAAATAAATTAAATATTTGTTCAAAAAAATTAATTTTTGTAATAAAAGTAATTTTTTTTAAATCTATGGTTCACTCTACCAAACTTTTAATTATTATTCATGGTCAAATTTAATTTTTTATAAAAAATTAAGTAATCATGTGGGAAAAAAATAAATATGCCATTTTAATTGCCTATTTGTCTAATTTGTAAAATTCATATTAGACTTTTCAAAAAGCGTATGCAGGGTGAAATTTTTTCTAAGACCCAAACGAATTCATTTTTTAAAGCCGGACCTGATTTTTTTCTACTTTGAATAAATCAGTTGATTGGGTAGTAACATAAATCAAATATTTGTTAAAAAAAATTAATTTTTGTAATAAAAGTTAATTTTTTTCAATCTATGGTTTACTTTACCAAACTTTTAATTCATAGTCAAATTTGATTTTTTTATAAAAAATTAACTAATCGTGTGAAGAAAAAAATAAATATGCCATTTTAATTGCCTATTTGTATAATTTGTAAAATTCATATTAGAGTTTTCAAAAAGCTTATACAGGGTGAAATTTTTTTTAAGAACCAAACGAACTAATTTTTTAAAGCCGGACCTGATTTTTTCCTAGTTTGAATAAAGCAGTTGATTAGGTGGTAATAGTGTAACGATTGACCAAAATAACAGACACATCGACCTGACCGTTCAAAAATTATGACGAATATATAAATTTCTGTCAAAATGAGAAACTCGCCCTGTATATTATTAAACAAGGGGAGCAGACACTTTTTAATGGTAATTTGTTATTGCCCATAGGAGCCTCTATACGAGGTAGGAGTATGTACAGTTCCTCATGACTCACCCTGTATGGAACAAAAGTTACTTAAAATTAGTCAGTTTATCCATTTCCGGACTTACTTTGGACGTATATTTTTTCACCTCCAAGAGGGGGTTAAAACCGCCCCCAGGGCAAAAACACACATCAGCACAATATCACTTTTTTTCTTTGACTTGTTAGCTATGTGTGTGCCAAATTTCATGTCAATCCAAGCGGTTCTTTAAAATTTAGAGGTTTTGCAATATTTTACCCTTAAAGAACGTACTAATAGGTACGTCAATTAATTATACAAGGGAAAATTCAGGGCAAGAGAAGTGTAGGAAGGAGAAGAATCTCATGGTTGCGTAACTTGAGTGAATGGTACGGATGCATTTCTACCGAACTATTTAGAGCAGCAGCATCTAAGATCAGAAGAAGATCTCGCATCTCCGTCGCGGAGATGGCACGTAAAAAAGAAGAAGGACTATTTAGCCATGCTCAAGTACAATACTCTCCTGATAAATAAACATGATACAAAGCAGACGAGCACATACTAGAAGCAGGCGCTCCCCTGATGGTACCGCATAGTTTTTGAACGATGTTGATTCTAGTTTTTAATCTTTTTTTGAAGTTTTTTAGATGTTTTCTAAAAGATAAAGTCTATCAAGTGACACTTCCAGGTATCTGGTTGTAGGTGAGTTTGGTGTTTTCGACTTTTATATTCTCGCTCTCGTTTCTCAAAATAAATAAAGTTTATTTATTTAGATTAAAGGAAGGCACTTCTGTTTGTTTGCATTTGGCTGAAAATGCAAATTTTCTCCATTTTCGAAAATGCTCTCCCATCTCTTCCCAAGTTTTCTGTTAAGTTTTTATCTGACTCTTCCCCAGGCTGACACCTTTTTGCAAGCACCCGGTCGTCTTCATAGCAAAATTTTCTTGATCTTATTTGTGGAAGGTATGTAATGTACAATATAAGAGGAGTGGAGAAGAACTAATCGTTATGGTAGCCCGTTCTTTAGTTTCCTGGTGGAGTAGATAACGGATTCCTTGACGACCTGTAAAATTCTATCACCAAAGATATTGTCTATCAGTTGGACTGCAAGTTTGCATGGGATTTTAGTAAAAAACTTGTTTATCGTGCCATCTCTCCAAACGGTACATATCATATTATTATATGCTGCTTATAAAGCAAAAAATGCAGCTGAGGTTTTGAGTGTTATTTGATATCCTGCGTGAGTGAGATATGGGGGTGAGTAATAGGATTTGGTCTGTCCAGCTTCTTTTGGGTCTAAACCTAGCTTGTTCAACAGGAATCATCTCGGAGAGTCGCGTGATGATTCTGTTATAGATTAGCCGTTCTGATAACTGTTAAACCCATACAATAAGTTAATGACCTGACTATTTTTTTGCGATTTAATGAACACTGCTCCTACAGCCCATTCAACATATAACTGTTTATTAGGTCACTCGTTTAACACTTTCAGCTCCGGGCCAATATAAATTATTTGTCTCATGTGCCACTTTTATGCAGTCATTGGAAAATTGTTGAAACGTGAACACGATAGTCGTGTCGGCGGCACCTGATTGAAAACAGTGTGAACACGCGAGTCGTATCGCCGGACTTAAAATTTTTTAACGTTTTTAACTAGTTTTTAACGTTTCGAAATAGAAATTTAAAATAATTAAAGATTCAAAAATATCGTGCTTTCTAAGCTCCCATGTAACTACTATACAATTAACTGTCATAACTATGAGCACAAAATTTTGTCTCTCAGTTTTGCCAAAATACTCACAGCGTTTTGGAAAAATTTTCCGTTATTGGCTATCAACTCAATAGTTCTCGTCATTGGAACCTACAAGAAAGAAAACAATAATAGCAAGACACCTAGGATAGTGCTAAGAACGTACCATTCCATCTAGTAATAAATCTTGATCGTCTGTTATGATCAGGATAAAGTTAGGTTCTGCTTTAAGAACTCCATACATACTAGTAGAGAGTACCAGTAAGAGTTGCAAAATGTTATTCATATTTTCCTGAAATGACAAAACGTTATGAAGGTATTAATAAAAAAATATGAATAAATATTTTAAGAAACGCTTTTCTTTAGTTACGAGTGACTAATATTAAAAATACTATAAAAAAATCAACTAAACAGCAAAAAATAAAAAAAAAATAAAATCAAACTCGGAGGATTATTCAAAAAAAAACTATTAGACAGATTAAATATACAAAAATCTCACACATTCGTTAAAAATTGAAAAAATCTAACACATTCGTTAAAGAAAAGCGTGGGGCGAGAACCGTTTATTCGATGAAGACGTGCCCCACGCTTTTCTTTAACGAATGTGTTAGATTTTTTCAATTTTTTTAACGAATGTGTGAGATTTTTGTATATTTAATCTGTCTAATAGTTTTTTTTGAATAATCCTCCGAGTTTGATTTTTTTATTTTTTGCTTTTTAGTTCATTTTTTTATATTTTTAATTTTAGCGTTTCTTAAATATTTTTCTCATAGCTTTTATTTTTTACGTTTTAGTCTTACATTTTTCAAACATTAAAATATATCGTCATGTTTATTGAAATAGGTATGTATAAAACATGTGATGTACAAACATGAAAAGTAGTCGGAATCGGCAACAAATTTGAAACTTTATTCTTTATATGTTTATTTATGAAGCATAACGTAAAAAATTAACGTAAAAAGTGAAATTATGTATAGTCCATATAAGTAGCTACAATCTCTAAAAGTTTCAAGATTCTTCATTGTAAAAAACAAGAGAATTTAATTATTTTCCATTAAAATCGTTTTTTGAAGTTATACTTCTTTACCGGCGACTACTACTACATTGTTTGATTTGCTTGTCTTGATAATGTTAAGAAGAAATGCGTACAATGTGCTTCCCCGTTTAGGATTTTGTCCTCTTCAGGGTTTGAGGTGAATGTATTGTGTTGGCAGCAAAAGCAAACAGTCCGAAAAACACACTGGGGTGAGCGCCGTGTCCTGGTGTTCTTGGATCCTGGGTTATGCCGGACGGTGGTGTCCAGAAGGCTAAGAAGTCAACAGAGAAGAAAGTTTGATGGATTGTTGTTGGTTACATAGACATTTACGTGTACTGTCCGTGCTTTGCTCTCGACCAATCTCCCTAGAAACCATTGTACAACGACAGGCGAACCTGCGTCCCTCGTCGGCGGTCAGGAGGTGGCTTTGAGTGCATCTTACCGGCGATATGAGGGTGAATTTTTATATGTTAAAACCTATGATCCCGGCGCATGCGCATTATAACTTTGTTCTGATTGGATGTTCAAATGACATGTCAAAAATTATTCAATATGGCGGCTGTGGCACAGCTGTAGTTAGATTATTTATGGTTATTGCGTTTTAAAATTTGTGTGAAATGAAACAACAAACAAAAGTTAGTTAATAGTTATACTACCTTTTAAAATAGTTTTCATATACCTATATTTTTGGACTTTTGGACTATTTTGGACAAGGAAAACTCATTCTAATTTGGTAAGTAGTTTTTATTATAATCATATTGTAATTATACATTTGGATTAAATTGAAATACAGTAGAGCGTCGATGATCCGAACTAATTGGGGGACATAGGTGTTCGGAAAACCGATTTGTTCGGATAATCGAACTGAAATATATTGATACATATTTATAGTCATACATATTTATCCACAAGTGAATAAAAGCCATATTTATATACCTACATATTTATTTATATCTTGATAATGACAACTAGCAACTAAACAAAAAAGTGCAGTCTTTGCAACAACATAATTATTTTTGGATACAATATTGAAGAAAATTGAAGATATTTTAAGCGTCAATTACTAACGCTTGCTCGGATAATTGACGCTCTACTGTACATTTATTTTCTCAAGAATGGGGATTTTAGAGAGAAATCTTAAATTAGGTCCGATTTTTATTTTTAAATTATGATTTTTTGGCGTAGATTTATTTATCTAGTAGGTATGTAATGCTTTGATTTACATACTTAATTTGATTACCAACAAAAGTTCTACCAATCTTCATCTAATATATTGTTTTCTTACTGTTTTGTTATATTTTAATATTTTCTTCCACAAAATTTAAACTACATAATTTAATTATATTCAAAACAACTGTCAAACAGTAAAACGTTCAGTTACCCTATTTTTTACCTTCGATTACGAATCAAAGCGCCCAGAAATTCACGGGTTCGATTCCCGATGCAAGTTTTTATTTTTTATTTTTTTTATGCATTTTATGATTGTAAGTATATTTGTTATATAATTTTTTTTTCAGAAAATACGTATTTAAAATTTTTGCCAACAATTATTATCGTTCAGAAATCATTTTTTCTTTGTGGCATTTTTCAATGTGTTTGTGTGCGTTTTATTCTTTTATTTTTTTAAATTTTTGGTATTGTCTTAAAAATCACATAATATGTAGTAGAAGTGTAACTTCTTACGTGCGTACAAAGTACACACACATTAATTTTTTTATTTAACCTTCGGATGACCAAGCGGGGGAAATTGTGACCCCAGCGTATGTTTTTCTTTAATAAATTCAAAAGTATTTTCAATTTTTAACTCATTATTTTTTTATTTGACTTTAATATCATTCTAGATATCCTCATATTTTGAAATAAAAAAAATTCGCTATATTTTACGAATAAAAAATATATTCTGAAGTTGATGTTTAGTAAAATACCGTCTGTTATGTGTAATTCCAAGTAGTTTTACGCTAATGACGTCGACTTTGCAAAGTAACAAAACACTTACTCAACATACACACTACACATGACACTAATAGGTACTTATGTTTTGTCTGGCTGAATGACATAAAGTCCATGCCATAAAAAAAATAAAAAAAAACTTCATTTTTTTTTGTTAATTGTCATTTTTAGACATTTTTGACTTGGGGTCTTTCCCCCCCTCCCCCCCCCCCCTTGGTCATTCGTGTAACAAAAAAAGGTTGGTCATCGGAAGGTTAAATAATTAATAAACATAAAAAAAATATTGACTATTCGTGTATTGTTCCCGCGAATGCATATACATATCTGAAAATTTTCATCCATTTGCATTAAAGAAAAGTCAGTTAAATAGTTGACCCAAAAGATTGAACTAAAGAAAAGCGGTTAAAAATAAGACTATAATATTGTTTGTCCGCTATAACTTTTCCCATGCGTCACGATTCATTTTCAAACAAATTAAGTCAAAACATAAAGTGAAACGAACGTCGATGTGTATAGACATTTTGTATACTTTATACTGTATACTACACACATCGGCGTACGTTTCACTTTATGTTTTGACTTAATTTGTTTGAAAATGAATCGTGACGCATGGGAAAAGTTATAGCGGACGAACAATAAAATATATAAATTTAAGTATGTAGATAATATAATTAAGTAGCTAAAGTTGTTTGGTATTAAAAACTATATTTTAATATACAATTACATCGTTCTAATTGAAAAAAAAAGTTTTGAAACTTTTCTCAAATTACAGGTAGGTGCAACAATGATAACTGTTTCGTTCCGATAAAAGATAATATAGTCGGTTCGCTATTCTCAGACACAATTGTCTAGTAATTTTAATATTTTTTTATGCGAAGGCAGACGAAGTTCTCAGACACATTTTCACAGACTGTCTTTATAGTCCAGAGAAATAATGTTTGTGTAGGGACACTTAAGTAGCCAGGTTGCAAAGGGATTTTTTGGATACTATATACAGTGTGTCAATTTTAAAACTTACAATGGCTATATCTTACGAACAAAAGCTGATATCGAAAAATGCTTGAAAACGTTTCTAGGTTAGTAAGGGGGAACTAAAATGACATGAAAGAGAACTCACCCCCATCAACCCCCTAGGCCCCACCCATCACAACCAAAAAAGTTTAAATTGCAAACCTCTACTTGTGATACATCATTGAAAAGGCTATAAAAAATGCTATTCAGTGGTATAAATAATAATTATACAGGGTGAAGCAATAATTGTGAAACTTTGGCTTAAATGAAAAATTTAATAAGGTTTTGTTAAATTACAAATTTATTAAAAATGTCAATTAAGTAAATATTTAATGTGAATTCCGTTGTTTGGTAAACAATAATACAGCCTATTTTCAAATTCTGCACGAAATTTAGCAAATGTTCTAGTAATAGGGCGACATGCTTGAGTAATTCTTTCTCGCAATTCCCCAAGTGAAGCAAGTTGAGTTTTATAAACAACTGATTTAGGGTAACCCCATAGAAAAAAGTAATATTTTATCCTACTATAAAAAGTACTATCCAATGGTATAAATAATAATTAAACAGGGTGTTAATATCAGCTGGCTTACTATTTTGTATTTGTAATGCTACCTCCCGGACAATTATTTTAAATGGTAAGTGTCCGTTCGTACTTTTTTTTGTTAATTAAAACTTAATTTGCCATTGTTACCTTAAATCAGTTGTTTATAAAACTTAACTTGCGTCACTTGGGAAATTGCGAGAAATAATTACTCAAACATGTCGCCCTATTACTAGAAAAACATTTGTCAAATTTCGTGCAGAATTTGAAAATGGACTGTATTATTGTTTACAAAACAACGGAACCCACTTTGAACATTTACTTAATTGAAATTTTTATCAAATTTGTAGTTCAACAAAACCTCATCAAATTTTTCATTTAAGCCAAAGTTTCATAATTATTGCTTCACCCTGTATAATTATTATTTATACCATTGGATAGCATTTTTTATAGCCTTTTCAATGATGTATCACAAGTAGGGGTTTCCAATTTAAACTTTTTTGGTTGTGGTGGGTGAGGCCTAGGGGGTTGATGGGGGTGAGTTCTCTTTCATGTCATTTTAGTTCCCCCTTACTATCCTAGAAACGGTTTCAAGCATTTTTCGTTTTCAGCTTTTGTTCGTGAGATATAGCCATTGTAAGTTTTAAAATTGACACACTGTATATACCTAATACATTATAAATACAAAAATGCCAGTCACAGTTAGGACGAGAAACTTACTTATTAACAAATAAGGATCAAAAATAGCACTTTTTTCGTTTAAATCGCTACAGGTAAAAATAGGGTAATTAAATATATTATTTATAATATTCTTCTTTTAGTGGATGAATAAAGGTTTAAAATGGCACATTATGAATTTTGGTCCTATCATTTTTTGCTTCGAAAATTGCAAAATAAGACTAAAATTTCAAAAATAAAAAATGTGCTATAACTTTTGCGAAAATGGCCTTAAGACTTTCATATTGCACGAAAAGTTGAGTCCAATATTCCGTATATTGCACAAAAAGTTTTAAGACGATTCGTCAATTAGTTTAAATTTTATTTAATTTGTTTATCGCAAAGAGCTTTCTTTCGCAATGTTATTGTTCAGAAAATAATAATGATATAGCAATTCTGTGAAAACCACATGCAAGAAGAAATGTTATGTTTTCAAAGTATTGAAAAAAATCATTAAAATGTCGTTTATATCACTCCGAAAACAGTTTAGTAAAATGGAGTCATTTTTGGCTTATAAACAATTTGAATAACTTTGTTAATATTGACTATAGAGTAAATCTACTTTGGGATTTCAAAAGCTGGTATTTTTACACAAATTTTTAAACAAAAAACTTTTTGCCTAGGTTAATTAGGGTCAAAGTTAGCCACTTTTATTATTTAATTCACAATTACTTCTATATACATCAAATTCTCCTATAAAAGTGTTAGATACCATACTACTCTGAAACGGCCTGGCCGATTTTTATGAAATTTTACATGTATATCCTATAGGATGGAGAATATGTTTTAATCTATTTTTTATATCCATAAGTTATAAGGGGGGTTGCCCCCCTGACATGGTTTTTAATTTTTTTAGACAAAATTATCTACCTTAATTTTATATGATGTAGAATTAAAAAATACATACAACCGTTAATGTTCACTCTTCTATCACCAACCCCTATTTGTTAATAGCCATCTATATATTTACATGTATAAAATTCTCCTGTCACAGTGTTAGTTTCCATACTCCTCTGAGACCGCTTGACCGATTTTTATAAAATTATATATGTATATTCGGTAGGTCTTAAAATCGGCCGTAATCTATTTTTCTTATCCCTGAGTAATAAGCGAAGTTCCTCCTAACATTTTGTAATATTAGGTGGGGATGTGTGTACATAACGTACTCAATAAGACTACGACACATACAAAGTAAAAAAATTATGATCAAAGTCCATCAACAAGCTCCGGCGATATTAATGGCAGCATATATTTGAAGAATCAGTTTCATTCTTTGGGTGCACGGATTTTAATAATTCCCCTCCACCGACCACGAATCCATTCCGTTAGGACGTCATTTTTAAAACTTTATTAACCACTCTGTTGAGGCTCAAAGTGTACTTAAACTTTTAGACATAATCTACATACCTTCAAGTTCAAAATGGCTGTAGTTAGGTTGCTTAATTGTTATAAACAAAGTAGCCGTCAATTAAATGAAAAAAGTGTCTAACTTTGACTGTAATTAACCTAGGCGAAAAGTTTTTCCTTCAAAATTCGTATAAAAACATCAGTTTTTCAAATCCCATTGTAGTTTTAGCCTACAGTCAATATTAACAAAGTTATTCAAATTGTTTATAAGCCAAAAATGACTCTATTTCAGTAAAATGTTTTCGGAGTGATAAAATGACTTTTTATATGATTTTTTAATGCTTTGAAAATATGACTATTCTTCTCTCATGTTGTTTCCACAGAATTGCTATATCATTATTATTTTCTGAACAATCACATTGCGAAAAAAGCTCTTTGGGATAAACAAATTGAATAAAATTTAAACTAATTGACGAATTGTCTTAAAATTTTTTGTACATTGTGTGGACTGTTTGACTCAACTTTTTATGCAATATGAAAGTCTTAAATTCATTTTCGCAAAAGTTATAGCAAATTTTTTATTTTCGAAATTTTAGTTTTAGTTTGCAATATCAGAAGCAACAAATGATCGGACCAAAATTCATAAAGCGCTATTTTAAACCTAGGCCTATCTAACAAAAGAAAAATATTATAAATAGGATATTTAATTACCCTATTTTTACCTGTAGCGATTTAAACTAAAAAACTCCCATTTTTGACCCCTATTTGTTAATAACTAAATTTCTCGTCCAAACTGTGACGGCCATTTTTGTATTTAAATTGTATTAGGTATATACTAGGTACCCAAAAAACCCATTTGCAACCTGGCTGCTTAAGTGTCCCGAACAAGGTGTATTTTTGCCTTATTTCACTGGCGTATTAAGTTTCAATACAACCAAGGAGTATAAAATTTTCAGACAAAATTTTGAATGCCCGACGATAACGACCAATCACAGCAAATCCACGACAATAACGACCAATCACAGCAAACGTAGAATGCCTACGTTATCTGTCATTCATCTGCGCGAAGGACTAACTAACTGATGAATTTGGTGACATTGTCACCAATATGGAATATAGAGGACAAAAGATTTTCCGATGAGTGAGCCTTCTGATTTTTTAGCATTAGACTGTGACTTAGCTACTAGCACTGGCGATTTTTATTAATTCCAACAGTATTTAAAAATGTCGTGATAGATATCGCCATATAAAAACTGAAAAATCGAATAAATATACACATAGTTTCAAAAGTTATACATCATCTAAAATTATGTTCATTTTCATAGTTGATGGTTTCATCAACAGATTAACGGATTCCGCTAATTTTTTTTAAATTATTTTAGATATTTCTTTGGTATTTACACAAAAGTTGGGCCAAGGTTTACTCAATTTTTTTTTGTAGATACCTATACCGGGTGGAAGAAAAGAAACGGTTTTCTTATGTTAAGTTTGAGACACCCTGTAGAGAGGATAAGGTACAAGTGTGAGTATGCATCAAAATCGTAGTCTTATGTTTTGTAAACAGTTTGCTTTTGAATGTCTCTGATATCTTCAGAGACAAAAAATAGACTGTTTTATTCTTTAATATGTATTTTAACTGAAACAAAAGTTTTAAACACCCTGTAGGGAGTAACAGGTAGAAAGGTCCGAATATATCGAAACTATGTTATAGTCTTCTATTTTGTAAACATTTTATTTTTTTAGTTTCTCTGATATCTTTAATAACAAAGGAACTAGACGATTTTACTCTTTAATATGTGTTTTAACTGACCACATGCCATACGTGAGGAGGCCATGTCTTATCATACCACTAAGGTGTGAGTGGTATCCTATATCTAGTGCGAAAGGAATAGAGTGTTCAAAGAAAGAAAATCTGTGCAATGACCTCTCGCTATTTAAAGAGCCCCCCCTCCCACAAGTAGACAAAAAATCCGTACTTACCCTCATGGAAATTTCACGCCCAAACATCACAGAGCCTCCATTAAACAAACTCGTCTTTTTTATGTTGCGCTGTGCATACCGCTCATTTTGGCCGATAAATAGCTCTTAAGCTGTCGACCAAAATTATTAACGTTATGTGCCTTTCTGTTTTTAAAATTTTGTTAACTGTTATTTTTTATCGTTAAGTTGGTTTGTTACAGTTAAAACACGTCATGTTAAAGAATAAACCCGTATATTTTCTTAATTTCTGAAGATATTAGGGACATTTAACAAACAAAATGTTCACAAAACATACTACAATACGATTTCGACGTATACCTACCCACACTTATACCACTCCTCTCTACAGGGTGTCTCAAACTTAACATCAGAAAAACTTATCTTTTCTTCCATCCGGTATAAGTTCAATAAAGAAGTTGTTAGCATTTGCCAACTGTGTAAATACCAAAGAAAAATATAAAATAATAAAAAAAATTAGCGGAATCCGCTAACAGTAAACAGTAGCGCGTCATCAATATTTTTGTTTTTCGAAAGTTCTGCAAACTTTCAACAGTGAGGCAACAGTGCGCCTGTAATTCGACACTGACAGTGATAATATACTATCAAAAACAATAATTTTTATACTCATAAGCGCGCTAAATGTTGCTGAGTTAGTCATGTTCGATTTCTTGTTATAGAAAATCGATTTTTAGTAGATCCAATGTGACACAAAATCTAGGCATGGAATAAAAAAGTTTATTTGGAGAAAGTGTATTTTTTGTTCTTCTTAATGGCGGAACAGGCTCCTTTTTGCAATATTTTATTTAGTTTTATTTAGAATGACCGAGATTTAGGTACTTCGAAAATTATTTCAAGAATAATAACGAAAATTTATGTAGTAAAATTATACAATTTTTCCATTGATCCTTGTTTTACACCTATAGTTAAATCTTAACATAATTGTTGTGAAACGCATGCGTAGTGTGTAATGTGACTGACATTAAATATAATTTTGTTATAAATACAAGGCCACTGATGAAAGAAAACTAAGTTAGAGGTAACATAAGAAAAGAAGAAATGTGAAATGACATTTTAAAGCTATGAGTTACAACTTTCATTTGTTTATTTTTTAGTAATATATTTGGACAGAGAAGTAAATTCTTGTGCAAAAATAATTAATTTGAACAAAGCAAAGATACTTCACTAAATAAACAAATTAGCATTTGTTGCAATTATAAAGGTTATGTTATCGTAAAGACCACCGCGGTATTTAACGTTCTGCGCAGAAACTCGCGCAGTTTACTCTGAAAACTTTCTAGAATATAGAACTGGTTCTAAATTTTTATATTGAAAATTATCATGGTACATTTCAGAGTAAATCTTGTGTTTTACATCTAACATTTTTATTAGATAATTTTTCATAGTAGTTATCAGCGTCAGTTTCGAAATAAATCTCGGTCATGTAAAACGGCTCTTATAGAGTAATGTCCACATACTAACATATTTCTCAAATTGGGCTCTGTAAAACCATTCTTTATTATATTACGAATATGTGCGCCAAATATCTCAACAAAATATTCAAAATTACAGCCGCACTCTTGGACCGCGTTTTTCGCGCACTCGTTGCCTCTTAATCTGTTCACGAAAAAATCAACTGTAACACCCACCTAATATCACCATATTGGGCTGCATAGCTCTAACTACCAGAGGCCAGCCTGAGAGAAGAGTGACCGTTGACTTTAGACAGTTGAAATATGAATATATGATTCTTAACCTACTTTTGTACACGTTGTAACGCTTTTACGATTTTCTCGAATAAAATAGTTTAAATGTTGTTTGATTTTCACAGTTTTGGTAAATTCGAACCCAGGGAACAAATATTCCCCTTACATTGGCGCCCACTGTGGAACCTTAACGTGTGAAATAACTTCAAAATAGGACTAATTCGACAATTCGTGCAGGACTTTTGTGCAATATTACGTCGTGGGAACGTCGTGTCTTCCACATATTGCAAGTCAAGATCGTGTCTTTTGTGCAAATCGTGTCTTTTGTGCAATCTTACATCGTGGAAACAGTGTGTCTTCCGAATATTGCAGTCAAGACGGAATTAAGTATAGGTTAATCAAAAAACTGTAAGTACACTTTTATGCATACATATCCCCTTCGGTCAAAGTACCCAAAAGCAGCTACTAGCCGTACAGAAGACAATTCTACAGCGGAGATGGCATCGGTTACACTTACAAATGATCAATTCCAAGAATTATTGCAAAAATTGGCAGTGACTACTCAACTACTGCCCGTGCATCAAGCCGGCAACTTATCAAAATGCTGTTCGCGATTCGATGGATCTAAAAATTCGGACGTAAACGCTTTTCTAGACGCGGTCACTATCTTTAAAGACTGTTCGCAGGTATCGGATGAAAATGCGTTGAAAGGAATCCCAATGCTGTTAGACGGTTTTGCTGCAAACTGGTACCAAGGCGTTAAAACTACGGTTAAGTCGTGGGATGAAATCGTGCAACTTCTACGTACTACATTCGGTCCACAAAAGCCCGCATATCGCGTGTATAAAGAACTTTTCGAGAATGAGCAAGACTCACGTACTGCTAGCGATATATTTATTTGTAAAGCTCGCGCTATACTACCACAACTACCTGAAAATACGCTAACAGAACCTGTGCAACTAGACATGGTTTACGGTCTGCTTCATAAAAGAATTCGTGAAAAAGTCCCTCGTGACAAAGTAAAAACTTTTAACGAACTTCTAACTCAAACACGGTTACTCGAAGAAACTTTTGATTATGACACCGAGTCTAAACCAATTAAAGATACTAAGAAAGTACGCTGTGCTTTTTGTAAAAACATTGGTCACGTAAAAGACGATTGTAGAAAATTAGCTGCGGTAAAAGCAAAAGAAACCGATTCCGACAAAGCTAACTCGCCAAAAACGTCACAAAATTCAAATTTTACAAAATCTCAGTATGCTAATGCACCGACGCAGAACTCTATTGCATGCTATCGATGTAAAACCCCAGGATACGTTGTAAGCAACTGTCCTAAGTGTTCTAAAAATGCTCAATCAACCTCCTTTTCTTCTTCTAACACATCTGAGTTTCTATTAGCGGAAATTGACAATGACAATCATGTCTTGAAGGTTCAACCTTCACACTCCAAACCTATAGTTCAGATTAATGTTGAAGGCCATCATCGTCATTGTTATTTAGATTCTGGAGCTCAATGTAGTATTGCAGGTTAGATGCTAAGAGACATTCTTTTAGAAGATAAAACGCCTTTCACCACGAGAGTAATGCAAATGACTCTTGCGGATGGTCGAACAAATTCAGTTAATGTTCTTTTATTTAACGTTTCCATTTTATTACAAAATAGATCACATGCTATCACATTGATTTCTGTACCTGAACACATTCAAAGTAGAGCATTGCTAGGTGCCGACTTTCTAAAGAAAGCAAACATAATTTTAGACATACCACGTGACTCTTGGTCTTATGGTGATATATCAGAGTCTCATTATCCTTTCTCGTGTGACCCCCTTCAAGGTAATACTTGTACACTTAACACTATTACTATGGCTCACTTAGGAATTAGAGATGGTGAAGGAATTTCTCTTTCTCCTCCCGAAAAGAATACACTTAATATGTTCCTCAAAGAAAATGCGGATGTATTCGAACGAAGTCTTGAATCTACCCCATTTGCTGAACATACGATCACCCTCACAGATGATAATCCCATAGCTGTTCCACCATACAGAATGTCGGATATTAAAAAGGAACAACTACGTCATGAATGAGACCAGCTATTAGAAGATGGTACAATAGAGGAATGCGAGTCCCCATGCGCGGCTCCTGTTGTTTTGGTGCCCAAAAAGAACGGCGGTGTTAGACTGACAGTAGATTATCGACGTTTAAACGATGTGACCCGAGCTGATAAGTACCCTCTTCCCCGAATCGA
Organism: Diabrotica virgifera virgifera; assembly: GCF_917563875.1. Taxonomy (NCBI): domain Eukaryota; kingdom Metazoa; phylum Arthropoda; class Insecta; order Coleoptera; family Chrysomelidae; genus Diabrotica; species Diabrotica virgifera. The sequence continues at coordinate 165,400,675 of NC_065449.1, read as the reverse complement.
AGATATTTTACATGCATCCAAAGAAACCAAATTTATGAGTACCCTTGATCTAAAATCTGGTTACCATCAAGTATCGGTGCGCCCTTCTGATCGTGACAAAACTGCTTTTGTCTGTCCTTTTGGCACTTTCCGATATACCAAAATGCCATTTGGTCTCTGTAATAGCCCCTCTACTTTCCAAAGGCTCATAGACAAGTTCCGTTCTGGCTTGCAGAACCTAAATATTTATGCTTATCTGGATGACATAATCATCCTTTCCTCTGCTTTTGAAGACCATCTAAAAGACTTACTTCATGTATTCGATAGATTAAGGCTCTTCAAGTTATTTTTAAATCGTGAGAAATGCTCATTCGTATGTCAAGAAGTGCATTACTTAGGTCACATAATTTCATCTCAAGGTATTCGCCCAAACGACGATAAAGTTTCAGCCATACTACAGATGCCTCCTCCTACCAATGTGACCCAACTTCTTAGATTTCTCCAAACCTGCTCATGGTTTCGCCGCTTCATTGAGAACTTTTCCCACAAAATGGAACTGGGGACAAGAGCAAACCGAGGCTTTCGATCTCCTAAAATCCTTTCTCTGTTCCGCTCCCATTCTAAGACAGGCTGATAGTAGCCTTCCCTATGTCTTTCGAACTGATTCGAGCAGTTATGCTCTGGGGGCATGTTTACTACAGGGGGAGAGTGAAGACGAGAGACCTGTCGAGTACGCTTCTAGACTACTGACACCCGCCGAACAAAATTACAGCACCACCGAGCGTGAGGCTCTTGCAGTTGTTTGGGCTGTCAAACGATTTAGAGGTTATGTAGAAGGCGCTACATGCACAGTACAAAGTGACCATCAAGCATTAAAATGGTTAATGTCTTTGAAGTCACCTACAGGTAGGTTGGCCAGATGGGCCCTAGAGTTAATGCCATTTGATTTAAAGATCGAATACATTAAAGGCAAGAAGAATGTCATTGCTGACACATTATCGAGACCATCTCGTGACGATTCACTAATGGCCTCAGAAATTAACTATGTCACTATAGATTTCCCGACACTTAGCATAGCTGAAGTACGAGCTGAACAATTAGAAGAACCCGATCTTGCCAAGATCATAAACAGTTTAGAAAATCCCTCAGAAGCAAGTGTAGATTTTAAGAAATGGACTGAAAGAGGTTTTCTAATGGTAAACGGAATTTTATATAGATATGCTCCTGAAATCGATGAGGACGAACCTCAGTTAATTGTAGCCAAATCTCGGATACCACACATCTTGCATGAATACCATGACTCGGAAACGGCAGGACATTATGGTATTGAGAAAACCTACCAACGAATAGCCCGACGCTATTTTTGGGTTGGTATGAGACGAACCATCACCGATCATACACGCAATTGTATTGAATGTCAAAGGTACAAAGTCTCAAATCTTAAGCCCGCAGGTTGTCTTCAAACCCCTGCATACTCTCAAAGATTTGAAGTCCTTTCCATTGATTTGTTTGGGCCTTTGCCCCCCACTCCTCAGGGTTATACCTGGATTTTTGTCATAGAAGACACAGCCACTCGTTGGGTAGAGCTGTTTCCCTTAGAGTCTGCCACTGCTCTTGCCTGCGCAAAGCATTTAATTGATGAAGTAATTTTACGCTATGGAGTTCCCCGTCGAGTTGTTAGCGATAACGGAACCCAATTCGTAAGTGCGGTTATGCAACAGGTAGCACATTGCCTGGGTTTTCAACAAAACCTTATCGCTGTGTATCACCCGGAATCCAACCCGGTCGAAAGGAAAAACAGAGACATTAAGACTCAGTTAGCTATTCTCACGAAGTCTGATCATACGTCGTGGGCGGACAAATTACCTAGTGTGCGTTTCGCGATGAACACCGTGATGTGCGATTCGACTAGTTTTACCCCCGCATATCTCACGTTCGGAAGAGAACTGCGAACTCCAGACGATGTTAACAGAGACTTTCGAGCAATAATAACAAACAAAAATTTCGTAACTCAAATCACGTCTTACTTACAAACTATAAGTGACGTTTTAAGTACCGCACGCGAAAGACATGAACTATGCCAGGATAGGCGAAATATCTATAAAGACTCTCATCGCCGTTGTGCAACTTTCGTTGTCGGAGATAAAGTGCTAATAGACAGTCACACCCTTAGTGATTCGGCCAAGTCGGTTACTTCAAAGTTTGCGCCCCGACGCGACGGGCCTTATGTGATTACGAAGGTTATCTCTCCTACTACTTACCAAGTTTCACCTGCTGACAACTTAGAGACTTTTGTTGGAAAATATCACGTGTCAGCCCTGACTCCTTACCGTTCGGAGGTCAGTGACCCCACACCACAACCAGTGCATGCGATCCGTAAGAGAGGTCGTCCACCGAAGATGGTTCCTGTAGATCTTACTCCCGCTCCTGTGGAAATCACCGTCGATGAGTGTCCCGAAGAGGAACTTCCATCTGTTAGCTTAGCTGCTGACCTACCAGACCTACCGTCTCCAGATGCTGCTAGCAGACGTCAACGAATACGAACCAAGAAGTCATGTTCTTGTTGTACAGATTCCATCACCACTCTTGCCCCACACGCGAGACGCCAGTGCGGTGCAAAGGGGGAGGATGTAACACCCACCTAATATCACCATATTGGGCTGCATAGCTCTAACTACCAGAGGCCAGCCTGAGAGAAGAGTGACCGTTGACTTTAGACAGTTGAAATATGAATATATGATTCTTAACCTACTTTTGTACACGTTGTAACGCTTTTACGATTTTCTCGAATAAAATAGTTTAAATGTTGTTTGATTTTCACAGTTTTGGTAAATTCGAACCCAGGGAACAAATATTCCCCTTACACAACTATGAAAATTAGCATTATTTTAGGTGATGCATAACTTTTGAAACTATGTTTAAAACTGTGTATTTTTAAAGCTCTGTCACAAATTATCGGTTATTTTCCGATATATTATTTTGTATTGTATCTAAACCTAATGTTATTTATGTAATTTACTCCCCTCGTGGCTTCTTATCAGATTTTTATTTTATCACTTTCTAATTTCACGCTACGCCCCTGGAAAAAACGTAACCAACAAAATAAAACAAACAAATAAAATCTACAATCACCAATGTCCTTTAGAGTCTATGCTTAATGATATTATATTATAACTAGTAATTTTTATACAAAAATCTACGTACCGAAAGTTCCTCTATAATAAAAATAAGATCTTAATTTGTTTCCTGTCTTCCCGAAACTATTATAAATAGTGTTCATCAGTTTGTACTTTGTTATTTGTTATAATTTATTGTTTACGTTTGGTATCATCTCCTAAATGGCATACAGGCATACTGCTGCAATGCTGCAGTACCGATATTTCTATTTAACATATTCTCTTCATAGATGGCACAACCAGGAGTCTTGTGTATTGACTATGATATTTTTGTACTTTATATTTTTTACTAAATTCTTATGTACACTTGTAAACATTTTAAATAAAAATCAGCTTTCTAAATCTTTATATAATTATGATTTATCAACGACATTTTTGTGAGATTCTTTACTTTCATACTCTTTCTATTACACTTATTTTATTTCTGTACAATTCTTGTACTTATTTCTACCGAGCGCCATCTATTCGCTGTTTTCCAAACTGACAGAGGATGCGAATGATGCACAATCAAAACACACGTTGAAAGCCAACTCATCGAATCGTAATACCCATGCACCCAAAGCGTATACGCACGAGATCGTATACGACCCTATTCATATACACACCAACTTAACATAGATATTGATATTAATCCAACCTTTTTTAGGTTCCATGTACGCCCAAGGGTGGGTAAAAAATGTCCACCTAGAAAATAACTAATATATTTATTGAGAGTTGTTGGAAATAGATTAAACTTAAGAATCTTATGCTTAATAAACACAGCATATTCTAAAATATTAATATAAACAATTTACAAACCTTACAACAAAATTACAATCTACATCAAAATTAACATACCAGTAAAAGCCAGTAATTCAGATTTGTCGATTTTCTCCACATTCTTCCTTTCAACCTCCTCATTGGCGGATAATTATGTAGATTATGTAATTATACGTCGATAATTATACCTATGGATTATCTTCCTACCAACGAGAAATTATATAGAAACCTTTAGTAACAAGTTTTACCAAGGGTGTACTTTTTATGCCCACCCATATTTAACTCAAGATGCTACTTTTATTTTCAAAAATATCGGTAGAACCTAATTAACATTCGATAAAGTGTTGTCTTTTTAACAACAAATAATTTTTTAAAAATTTTTAAACACGTAATAAATATGTTACAAGGGAATACGCATTAGGTGGACATTTTTTACCCACCCATGGGCGTTTAAGGGTTAACCCTAGAAGGACCAATGGGGGTTAAAAAAGTACAACACAACATTGCATTACATCCTATGTTCTAAATACCTTTGTTCCTAAAAAACTCAAATACAGTCGAACCCGCTCATAAGAATACCTTTCGTGTCAAGAAAAGGTATTCCTATAAACGGGATATTCTAATAACAGATCCTTGGCGTCTACTAGAAACCTTTCGGGGCGTCGAATTTCTATTCCTTAAACCGTTATTCTAATAAGCGGGTTCGTAGTTCGACTGTAATTAGTAGTTTTCGGCGTATTACTATTAACTATAGATGCCATAATGAGCATTTCTATAATTTAATTCACTTCATCATACTTTTACAAAAACTTGACAGTGGACTATAAATAATCCCCCTTAAATACCTTCAACACATCCCAAAATGCAAAGGGACGATACCATTCTTGTTGCAAATTAGCAAAATTTAAAAGAAAAAAGACCAATAAGTGAGCAAAATTAACCATAGTTTGTTAGAAATGCCGAAGTATGTATGTGGTAAGCACAGCTAAAGCCGGCTGTATCGTCGCCCCCGTTAGGTAAATTATTCCGATTCGATTTTTTGCTCAAAAAAATGTCGTTATAACAAATCCACAGGGTGCCGGGAGGTGCCAAGGTGGGAAAATTGAAACAATTTTTTTAAACAAATTCAAAAAATCAATTTTTTTCACTTCGGACAATTTTTTTTAGATTCTTTGGTTCATCATGAGCAAAACAGGTCTCTCGTGATTTTTGTATAAAATTGATAGTTGTCGAATGCGGTTTAAAATTTAAAAAATGCAAAAATGCAAATATTGCCATTTTCAAGACTTTACAGTCCTTTCAAGACTCGGATAAAATTATTATTATGAAAGTCAGAAAGTGACTAAATCAAAGTTTAATGTCCACTACATGATCCTGAAGAAATTTGTGTCGGTAATTTATTACTAAGTTGTTATTTTTAATTATTAACAATGAGCGGCTAGGAGCGTAGTAGCTCCCTCAATGAGAGTGCGAGTAAGATTCACCTTTCCGGCAGTCCAAATTTTTCCGAAGTGAAAAAATTGATTTTTTGAATTAGTTTAAAAAATTGTTTAAACAATTTTCCGACCGCGACATTTCCCGGCACCCTGTGGATTTGTTATAAGGACCTCTTTTTGAGTAAGTTTGTGCAAAAAAATCGAATCGGAATAATAATTTACCTAATAGTCCATGTGGTGAGACCGCTCCCGTCTGAAAAAAATTTCTAATTCGGTTTCTTTGTGGATTCCTATTCAAAAATGTCCCCTTTAAACAAATCTGAAGGGTGCTTGACGGAATTTTAGGGCAGGAATTGTTTAAACAATTTTTTTAAGCAAATACAAAAGATCATGTTTTTTTGCTCTGGAACATATATTTTTAGATTTTTTGGGTCAATCTAAACAAGAAAGGTATCTTGCAATTTTTCTCAGAAATTGATAGTTTTGGAGTTATAGGCGATTTAAAATCTGAAAAATGCGAAAATACGCATTTTCGAGGCTTAAAAACTCATATTTAAATTAGTATTTTTTAAGTTACCAGATACTTAGATTGAAGACTGAACATTCAGCTTCACGATTCTGAAGAGTGATCGCGTTTTAGTTGAATTTATACCGTTGTTTTATAATTGTTAAATATGCGTGTTTATCCCAGTGGTGTAGTGGTAAAATTAGCTGTGCCGGAGCTATACCTCTACCGGAAAATTTTTGAAAATTAGCCTACTACCCAAATCGTGAGTTTTAAGGCCCTTTGGCAAATGTTTTGAAAAGTTTAATAATTAAACTAATTAATGATCTTTTAGAGTGATAGTAGTTACAGTAGGGCCTCCTACACATTCTCCTCCAAAGAATAATTTTAACTTTAAAATATGGTAAGACTTTCTTAAGGTAGATTTTTTTATCCGATTTTTTTGCCGGTGCGGCGCGCTCCATTTCAAAAATCTCCTATTTTCCCCCGAGAAATATTTTTCCTAGATTCTTTGGGACATTCTAAATAAAATAAGTTTCTTGACATTTTTCTCAAAAGTTAATAGTTTTTAAGTTATAAGCGATTTAACATCCGAAAAATGCCAAAAAAACGCATTTTCGGATTTTACATCGCTTATAACTTTAAAACTATTAACTTTTCAGAAAAATGTCAAGAAACTTATTTTATTTAGAATGTTCCAAAGAATCTAGAAGAATAATTTTTCGGACGAAAATAGGAGATTTTTGAAACGGAGCGCTCACGCACCGGCAAAAAAATCGGATAAACACGCATATTTAACAAATAAAAAACAACGGTATAAATTAAAGTTAGACGCGATCACTCTTCAGAATCTGGTAGCTGAATATTTAATCTTCAATATAAGTATCTGGCATCCTCAAAAATACTACTTTGAATATGAGTTTTTAAGCCTCGAAAATGCGTATTTTCGCATTTTTCAGATTTTAAATCGCCTATAACTCGAAAACTATAAATTTTTGAGAAAATTTACAAGATACCTTTCTTGTTCAGAATGACCGACAAAACTTAAAAATATATAAAAATGTATACCATTTTTATTCAGCCGCAATGCGAATGCAAAACAATCTTACTTTTCAATTAGAATACGGAGTACAGTCCAGTCCCTTGAATCGCGATTTTCGGCTCTTATTGGAGCCTTCATCGGAAAGAACGTAGGCACTGTTCTCCATATTTTAACTGATTCGCATCGAGAGGTTTTCCCACCCATTGCAACTGAAGTGATGATAGTAGGTGGCTAGCGCCTTTTGGCATTGAAAGACGAAGTAGTTTTCAATCCTAATAGTAAATTATTAATATTGAAAATATTAAAAATATTACTAAAAGATTTTTAAATTGAAAACTTATTGGTACACTCTCCTGGTGACACCTCCAAGACTTCTACAAGTTGCAAGTCAAATGGATGCTGCAGTGAAGACGAGAGGGAAGGAATTCTACACTATGCAATTCACATCCCCCGTCTGCAGCTGGTAAAGTTCCAACGGAAAAATGCACCTAGTTACTCTACGGAGTAATACGACTATAAAATAAAAATGTATACCATTTTTATTCAGCTGCAATGCGAAGGCAAAACAATCTTACTTTTCAATTAGAATACGGAGTGCAGTCCAGTCCCTTGAATCGCGATTTTCGGCTCTTATTGGAGCCTTCATCGGAAAGAACGTAGGCACTGTTCTCCATATTTTAACTGATTCGCATCGAGAGGTTTTCCCACCCATTGCAACTGAAGTGATGATAGTAGGTGGCTAGCGCCATCTGGCATTGAAAGACGAAGTAGTTTTCCTCTCGATGCGAATCAGTTAAAATATGGAGAACAGTGCCTACGTTCTTTCCGATGAAGGCTCCAATAAGAGCCGAAAATCGCGATTCAAGGGACTGGACTGCACTCCGTATTCTAATTGAAAAGTAAGATTTTGTTGCCTTCGCTTTGCGGCTGAATAAAAATGGTATACATTTTTATTTTATAGTCGTATTACTCCGTAGAATAACTAGGTGCATTTTTCCGTTGGAACTTTACCAGCTGCAGACGGGGGATATGAATTGCATAGTGTAGAATTCCTTCCCTCTCGTCTTCACTGCAGCATCCATTTGACTTGCAAATTGTAGAAGTCTTGGAGGTGCCACCAGGAAAGTGTACCAATAAGTTTTCAATTTAAAAATATTTTAGTAATATTTTTAATATTTTCAATATTAATAATTTACTATTAGGATTGAAAACTACTTCATCTTAAAAATATATGTTCCGGAGCAAAAAAACGTGAACTTTTGTATTTGTTAAAAAAAATTGTTTAAACAATTTCTGCCCAAAAATTCCGCCCGGCACCCTTCAGATTTGTTTAAAGGGTTCATTTTTGAATAGGAATCCACAAAGAAACCGAATCAGAAATTTTTCCAGACGGGAGCGGTCTCACCACATGGACTGCTTTTGGACTTTTTCCTAACGGGGACGACGATACAGCCTGCTCTAAGCGAGAAGTCAAATATTTCGGTATCCTACAATGATGCCAATTATTCCACTTAAGTCGAAGACTCCGGGTAAAGGGGTAAATTATAAATTCTTATCTTTTAACTGTTCCATTAACGTCTAGGAATATTTTTTTATTCATTAAAGTGTTATTTTTAAATTATTTTAAATAAAGTAGCACGTTTTTGAATATTTTATGTGTGGGCATTTATTGACCCCTTTGGTCCTCGCTGTTTCAAATAAAAGGTTGGCTCTGAAAGGGTTAGGTTATATTATTCAGATAATTCAAAACTAAACTTATCTTTCAAATATTTATTTGAATGAAAGGTAACAATTTTTTATTCAATATAATTTTAAAATTAGCTAAAAAGCTACTAATATAAAAATGGCAGTGCATCACACATTTAAAATTAGGTACCTAAGTTATGTCGAAAAGACAATCAATGGTGTATTCCCGTGTGCTTTACAATTTAAACAAAATTTTTTAAAAGCCAATATTAATCATCTGTTTTTCGGAAATAGGTCAACTTTATATTTCAAATTTAAAGAAAACGTTGTTTAGTTAAAATAATAGTGGGTGTTATTTTTTTTCTTTTTAAGAACTAGAAATTAGTCACAGTAAATAAAATAATGTATCTCACATATACATTCTTATAAAGGTAGCACTATTACACACCAAAACAGACGAGTCTCCTTTCTTTCTATGTTGTGGGTTTGACAAGTTGTAAATTAAAGAGGTGCACCTCAACTGGCTCTCGAGCTCTATACTCGTAAAACTACTGTAATCCTAGGCAACGTGGCTCCCAACCCCATATATGAAGTGGCTCCAGCTCATTACGAAATTCACAGAAATTAAATCTTCTTCTGATACTTAGATTTTAAGGAAAACAGATATAATTTATACACATCAGAAATTAGAAATGTAGTCGAAAACTATTTGTTTATTAAAGAACTCAAAAGCCGTTATTCGTTTTTTCTGTAAAAGACGTTTATTATGATGTTGAATGAAATTTCTTTTAAGACATATTGCTTTTCGGTATAATTTTTTAGGGACACTTCTACTTCTTACTTTAATACAGGTGGTCAACATAGGATCTATTTTAACCTTTTTTAACAAAGAATTGAATTTTGAATGGAAGTTCTCACATATGCATTCGTTGTTCTTTGTAGAGAAGTACAATTATTAGTCCAGAAAGCCACTGCGCATCCGCTAGGAAAAATATTCTAATTCGGATTTTTTGCACAATCTTACTCAAAAAGGACTCCTTTTAACAAATTTGCATGTTGCCAGGAGCAAAAGGTGGTCAAAAATTTTTTAAACGTTTTTTTTTTGTTTTTTTCCTAAAATTATTTTTCTTGCATGGAACAAAGTTTTTTTAGGTTTTTTGGATCATTACAAACAGAAAAGGTCTTTAGTGACTTTTCCCTAAAAATGATAGTTTTTGACATATAAGCGATTAAAAATTGAAAAATTGCGAAATCGGCCATTTTTAATCCGCAAAAACTATGTGAAAAACTGAAAACTTGAATGTTATCAAGATAAGTAGATATTCTTTAAACATCTATTGATGAAATCCCGAAGAGTTTTTTGCAATATAGTATTCAAAACTCCTTTATTTTTAATTTCTAATCACGCGTGCGCGACACTATTTTCCACTGTTGCATGTGTATACGGTATGGTGCAAATGAAAGGAATAAATTCGTTATTTCGTAAACCTGACACTTTAAGGAAAAAACCCGAAACAGGTCGATTTTTATTTTTAAGGTATGATATTGTGGCATGTATGGTATACTAGTGACGTCATCCGTCTGGGAGTGATGACGTAATAGATTATTTTTTTAAATGAGAATAGGGGTCGTGTGGTAGCTCATTTAAAAGGTTCTTCAATTCTCTATTCAGTAATGTAAACATTTACATAATTATTTATACAGGGTGTCCAAAAAATTTTTATTAAATTAAATTATTTGACAGAAAAAGAAGTAGAAGGACACCCTGTATAAATAATTATATAAATGTTTATATTACTGAATAGAGAATTGAAGAACCTTTCAAATGAGCTAGCACACGACCCCTATTCTCATTTAAAAAAATCATCGATTACGTCATCACGCCCAGATGGATGACGTCACTAGTATACCATATATGCCATAATATCGTAACTTAAAAATACAAATCGACCTGTTTTGGGATTTTTCCTTAAAGTCGCCTGTTTACGAAATAACGAATTTATTCCTTTCATTTGCACCATACTGTCGGTGGAAAATAGTGTCGCGCACGCTTGATTATCAATTAAAAAACAAAGGAGTTTTGAATATTATATTGCAAAAAGCTCTTCGGGATTTCATCAATCGATGTTTAAAGAATATCTACCTACCTTGGCAATATTAAAATTTTCAGTTTTTCGCATAGTTTTTGAGGGTTAAAAATGGCCGATTTCGCAATTTTTCAATTTTTAATCGCTTATAAAAACTATTATTTTTAGAGAAAAGTCACTAAAGACCTTTTCTGTTTGGAATGATTTAAAAAACCTAAAAAAACTTTGGTCCATGCAAAAAAAAATTTTAGGAAAAAAACAAAAAAAAAACGTTTAAAAAATTTTTGACCACCTTTTGGTCCTGGCAACATGCAAATTTGTTAAAAGGAGCCCTTTTTGAGTAAGATTGTGCAAAAAAATCCGAATTAGAATATTTTTCCTAGCCGATGCGCAGTGGCTTTCTGGACTATATTGGCTAACATGATAGGTAGAAATTTAGCGTCTTGAACGATGTAGTTTTCCACAAAGAAATCTGCAAAATTTTGAACTGCCTGATACCTGGGTAGATTTCTCCCAAAATCAATTGCAAACTGCGTACTCCAGAAAAGAAAGGCAAAATTGATAAGAACCAGATAAATCAGCCTATGTATCTTACAAAAAAAAGTAAGTTGAAAGTTCTATGTACCTATTCATAAATAATTATTTTATTCTTAAATTTATTTATTTTTATTGATCGTACTAAAGAAAGCTTATTTTTTAGAAAGAAAGAACATAAAATCTTTATGTTTGTCTTTGATTGATTTTTTGTTGTTTATTCGTAAGTGATATTATTTGTAATTTATATCTCTAAGAAAATTCTTGAAGTATCTCTGTGTCTTCTTCTTCTTGTAGGTCCTACGCCTATCGAAGGTTGGCTATCATCACAGCTATCTGTACCTTATTTGCGGCTGCTCTGAAAAAAATTACTGAGCTGCAACTATACCACTCGCTAACTTCCTTAGTCCGAAAATTCTTCTTCTACCTATGGATCTCTTACCCTTCATTTTACCTTGCATTATGAGCCTTAATATCTCATATTTCACACTATTTACGGCCTAAATATACCAGCTTTCTTGTTTTGATATTCATTATCACATGGCAATCCTTTGTATCCTTCTTAACACATCTTCATTCGTAACTCATTGGATCCATAGTATTTTCAACATCCTTCTATAGCACCACATCTCAAATGTTTCCAACTTCTTTATATTGTCTACTTTTAGTGTCCAACTTTCCATCTTAAGGTTCTTATCCTCAGCTCCAGAGGAAGGTCTCGATTAACAAATATTTTGTTAATATTTATAAATGCTTGTCTTGCAATTTCAATGCATGTCCTGATTTCTTTGGTCAATATTTTCATTTAGCCGGGTTCCCAGATATTTGTAGTTATTCAGTCTTTCTACTTGTTTTCCCTCGATATCTAGCCTTATGAACTTGGTCTTCTTAACGTTCGTTTGTAGTCTATAAAATATATTTACTAATCGTTACAATGCTTGTAGACTGTGGACCAATTGTTTAAGATTTTTCTGTTTATTGGTATATCTACCCTGTTCTTCCTCTGATATTGCTTCCTTAAAAGTAGCTTTTCTGTATAGATTGAATAACAGTGGAAACAACACGCAATCATGTCTTAGATCTCTTTTGATTTATATGGTTTCTATACCTACCCTGTTCTTCCTCTCATATTGCTTCCTTAAAAGTAGCTTTTCTGTATAGTGTATGAATACCAATGGAAACAACACGCAATCCTGTCTTAGGTCTCTTTTGATTTCTATGGTTTCTCTTTCTACATTTTCGTTTTTACCTTTGCTTTTTAATTCCAGTACTTACAGATTGACAATAACCCATATTCTCAATCTGTACGGGTTATTAGATTTCTCTCTTATATATAATCTGAATCTATATGAGATCCAATATCAGTTAATTATTTTTGTAACGATTTAATTATTTCAAAAAGGACTATTAATTCGATAATTCGGAAATTTGTTTTATAGGGCTTTTATATATGGTCGAGCTTCACACAGTATTTGTACGTACTTTTGGATAATTTAGGAAAATCCGTTCTTTTTCAAACAGATCCTCAATAATTATATTTTACGACTTTTGTATTACACAAGCAATGATTATTGATATTATTTTTAATTCAAATTTATTATACAAATTATACCTAAATGTAACCTCTCCCAATGTGCACCATATTATGTTATATGGCCTGAGCTTAAAAAATATATAATTGGAACAGTTTTTTGCCAGCTGTATCGTAAAAATAACGTATCGAATTACTAATAATCTAAATGGAGGCGTCAACAAAAAACTAGTCGTGCTAGCATCTGTAACAAGTTGGTTGTGAACACAACATTTATTTATTAGGTTGATTTTATTTAATTCACATTTTTTGTAAACTTTGATTAATTTTTGGGACAATTTGTATTTTGGTTGAAAGAATTTTCGTCCTTTCAAACGTTTGTGTTATGTGTTAGTTAGATAAAACGAACATGTGGTTGCAATTCTTTACCCAAGTAGCAATTTTTCGACGCATTGGTTGTCAGTACAAACAAATGCACTGTATATAACGTTGCCACAGTGGACTTTCAGTTGTTTCGGCCAACGACCCCTACCCCGACTGACATTACGATGTTACAACGTTAAGTAATACCTTTAGTTGTATGGGCAACTAAGTTATTACTATTGTGACCACTACATATCACAGTTAAGTTTTTTCAACAATCTCAACGACTTAAAAACGTTATAATGCTAAACTAATTTACGCCCATGGGTTTTCTGGCCGACTAGGTAGTTGTCTCTCATGACCCTAGGTATAGTTCTAGATGTGTGACACGTTTGCAGCAACTTCAGGAGCAGAAAAAGAATTTACTTTATAACCTTACTTTTTTCTTATTATTTTATATTATATTTTGCTGGAAATTTTCGATTTATTTAACAACTTGTTTATTTATTTTTTATTAGCTGGTTTCTCCATTGTCCATTGTTTTATCTGTAGATTTGATAAGCTTAAATCTTTGTATCAGCATTGGTAGACAGGGTTGCCAGGCCAGTTCTTACTCTTTCACTACTATCCGTTGCAAGATAATTCGGCTGGAATTCCGACAAAATATGTACTTTTTGTAAATATTTTGTCTGAATTCCATCCGAATTATCTTGCACCGGATAAGTAGTTTTGCTTTCAAAAAATCACTAGAAATCAGTAGATTCTTTTTAGGCCCTGTAAATACAGTTAAACCTGTGTTAACGGTTACCTGTCAAAATCGGCCACTTATCGTCCGGTTTCATAATCAACTTAAAGTGCACATTAACTAAAGTTCATTTTAAAGTTGACATTTACCCATATATGAATTGTGATAAAGGTAGGTACCAACTTACTTAAAATTTAAAATCCACTGTAACTGATTATGAAACCGAGCGTTACAATCATTTTGAAAATTCTCCAAACCAATTATATGAAGATTTCCTTATCTAGATCTGGTATTTACCAGTTTTATTTCTCTGTCCATCTACTATCATCATCTACGTCTTGAATCTTATTTTCGGTAATGACATTGGGAAATTGTAACAAAATGTCTGAAAATTAATTTAGAAATGGGGTAAATACTATTAAAAAGCAAATTTTATTTTAGTGATAACAAAATGTGAAATATACCAAACATCTAATAAAAAACATTGCCTACTAGAATTTTTTAAATAATATCAAAAATATACCAAAACAGTAGATATCTACTAAATGTAGCAACGCTGTTAAGGAGAATGATGCACTTCATTGCACTGGTCACATGACCTCAATCACCCAATAAGAGTGCGTTCTAAAGTAGTTGGGATAGTCGGCCAGGCCGTGTTTGGTCGGCGATTGGACTTCTCGGTTGTCTCATCGGTCTAGGGTTGGTAATAAGGTATATTTTAAGTAATATTGGTAATACTGTTTAATGCACCATTTTGGATTTTTTGGGATGTAAAGAAAATAAAAACACAAAATATAAAAAATGCAGGCATTTTCTAATACCTTTAAAAGCACCATCAATACATTAAATTTATACAAAACATCTTTAACATAAATTCTGGCTTTTATATTAAAATTAGATTTTTTTAAATTTGCCAATTTTTTGTTAAAAAGGTCATAAAAAATGAGCTCGTATGTTTTTTAAAGGTATGTTTTTTAAAGGTGGAATATCCATATTTGACGGTAATCTGAGATGCGTTTATAAATTTCACATCAGGTAATCTTGTTTAAGTCCTTATTTATGTATTTATATAAATTTAAATACCTAATATGATGTCAAAATAGTTTACTTTTTATATAGGTAAAAAACATAACCAGTCCGACTCTTTGAGCAACCATTGCACGCAGGCACTTTTTATAGTCGCTTCAGTTGTCTTATGCAACGCTTAAGGTTGCCTAGGCAACGTCAAGACAACTCAAAAATCGTCCACCAAATTAGTGCAGAATTGGGTCGTCTTCTAGGCAATAACAACGTTGTAACAAAACGTTGCCACGCGGTAGACAACGTTGTCGCGTCGACAAATTGCTACTTGGGTAGCATCTGCTTGGTAAGGTGCATCTCGCCTTTCGATTAAGGAAAACATGTGTGACGTCCATTTAGCAGAAATGTGTAACGTATTACATTATGCAGTGATTTAGAAAACGGAAACTTTTCAGCCTTCCGTGTGTGTATGTTTTTCCCCTCACCGCGTCGATACGATAAATATCGCTCTTTGCAATTACGTTAAAATAAATTCTCTCTTTTTCTCTAAGTTTTAACCCGGTAGTATGGACAATTTAATCGTTTAATCGCTTATGTTGTTGAATTTGTTGTTTGTTGTTAAATGTTTTTCGCTTAACACGTCAGTGCTGATGACGCACCGGTGCGTCAAGCTATTTCTTGTAAACGGGTGGATGACGCACCGGTGCGTCATGTACCATATCGAATATAATGTTTAGTTGTATGCTAGCACTTGTAGTGTGTATATCGTAGGAGTGACAGCACTACTTGTGGTAAGGTGTGTACTTAGTTGGCTTGTTTTTAACTATTATAATAAGACACGTTATTAACAATAATGGAGAGCCAAAAATTTCAAAAACATGTATCAGACTGGCAGCAATGCTACTAATATATGAATAGCACTGAACGTGTTAATTGTATCGCCCCATTAAACGAACAGTTTTAGATTCTTACTCTCCTCTAAGTATGCACAACCTTTATGCGCTTCTCTTCGTTGTTTTAAACCAAAACAAAATACATATTTTGAAACAGTTTCCTAAAAGTATACTCTTAATTAACATCGAAGGAAAGTATTCTCGCTGGGACATCGTCGTGGTCCTAAAACATTTGCCGATGTACAATTAAGGAAAGGAAATTATTACCCCCTTTCCCAAACGGTGGGGAGGAACATAATAAATTTTAACGTAAGAAGTGCAGTACAAACTATAGCAAGATTATGATGTTCCAAAAGACGACAGTGATACAAAACGATAGAGGTTTGTGTCAAACTAGAAGAACATCTACACTTAGCATAATAAAGAAACTCTACTTATAGACCAACTTAATTCATTTGATTTATATTGAGGAACTGTAATTGTACCTATTATTATGATTAATATTGGCTGTGAGAAATCAACAGTTAATTGCTTTTTGTATATTACCACGTAATCTAAGTTCAATCCTATACAACAATTTTTCTGCTTTAGCAGATATAATATAAAACATGTAAAACACAAAATCAACAGATATATTGATCAGTCAAAGTTAGATACTACTATTGACTAGATATCTAATATTTTTCAAAAGTATAATAAAAATGGGGTAATATATTGGATTTGCTGGTAAAACAGTCGTAGTGCCAAGTGTGCGAGATGTTTTGTAAACGAATATTTTCGTAAAAAAATTATAATAAGGGAATTTAAACAAGGGATTATTTATGTGGCAATCAACATATTTTATTTTAGTTCAAATAAACTAAATCAAAATGTTTCTATGCATGTACCTATATACATTGCAAATCATGATTTGGGAGTGCTCCTTGTAACATTCAACGTGTCTTGGTTTGTTTATTCCTAGTGCATATTTATTGTGATTTTAGTATATAATCGAATTCACGTTAAGTAGAACTACTTTTTAAATAATACTACTACATATTACTATAGTCCGTCCCACCTAGACTTTACAGTATAAGGAACATAAGCAATGCAGTCCTTATAAAAGTTATAAGCGCGGTGGTGCCGATTTTATCAAAAAAATGTGCAATCGGACATTAGAGAGATTAAATTAAAATTATTTTAGAAAGGCCATCTACAATTTTAGGATTCACATGCGTAATAACTATAGTATATCAAAAAAACTTAAACGCATATGAATCCTAAAATTGTAGATTGCCTTTCTAAAACAATTTTAATTTAATCGCTCTAATGGTCGGTTACAAATTCTTTTAATAAAATCGGCATCACCACGCTAAAAACTCTCATAATGTAGTTCGCAGTTTTCCAATAAAGTACATTAATGTTTTTGGTTAATTCGTCATAGTCCTATTTTTAACAGGTTATGGGCCCAGGTATAGCTTAAGGTCGTGTAATTATGTTCTGTAGAAGCGTTAAGAATATTTCAAATGAGTACAATTGACCAGTTTTTTTGGTTGGGTGATTGTACCTAACCTTACATACGAGTTAGGTTTTCTGTTGTATTAATTATTGTCTACCAAATAATATGTACATATGCAATGCAGTTTGTAGTTTTTCAATAAAATTCCATTAAATTCTTTGATTAGTTCCATAATATAGTTCCATTCTTATCATAACAAACAATGTGTAAGTATTATAATGATACTATTGGTGTGTCTAATGAAGAAATGGCAAGAATATAAGGATATATCAAAATAATGGTTAAATATTGTAGAAATTATAACGACACTTTTTTTTTAATTTTTTCTTATGGTGCTATACGACACTTCGAATAACAAAGAGTAATATACCTGTACGTAGTCTGAATAATTACCAATAAAGTAAGATATTTATTACGTAAGTAGGGTCCTGGAGGAAGAAGATTCTCGTGGCAGTTGATCCTTGTGGCAGTGGTCGCATAAACTCTGTACCTATCATTCGTTTCATATTCTTTTAATCCATACCTTTTTACAGTGAACATATTTACATTTAGGAACTCAAATTCAATTCCGTAAAATTGCATGAGAGCAATTATTAGCTTATTATATTATAATAATATATGTACTATAAACGATGGTTCATTTTACCCCATTTTTATTCATTTACAACTACCTTGAGTTACTACTACTTTTATACACCCGCTTTTTATTTCATATTGACGTATTACAAACATATTCTTGGTTTTTTCATATAACTGAGGCTTTTGTGACAAACACTCTCTATGTTTCTCCTGATCCGCATCTTCATGATTAAGGATAGAAGAAGAACTGAAATTAACTTACACTCGTGAGTTAAAAACATACTAAATCGGTGTGACATAACAGATGTTGAGTCCATTTTCTGACTAGCTAAGAAGGAAAATCTGGGAAGCGCTGACCAGTTTAAATATCTGTGATGCTACATCACAGGACAATCAAGTAATGAAATCAAGTTCAAAATTATTAAAGCAACTCGCATAACGTTCCTGAAAATAAAATAATTAATCATTCATAATGTAACCACAAATTAAATCTAAAATTGATCCAAAGGATGATCAAATGTTATATTTTATCCGTGCTTTCATATCGAAACCCCCATCGAACAAGGTTGTAACTCATTTTTAGCGATTTTACAGGAGAGGCAAAAAACGAAAACAAGAATATTTAAAAATTTGTAGCGAAATTATGAGACCCTTTTACACTAATGTGATATGATATTACTGTGAGATGCATGCTTTGTAATTTTATTAGCTATTGAGAATCTTGAGTTTGATTGAGATACAACCTTGAGATTAAACATGAGTATTCGTAGAAAAAGGTTGTAACTCGCCTAACAACCATTTTACACTCTCCGTGTTAATTATTTTTCCCGTTTACCTATTAAAAGGTTGTATGTTTTGAGTTATTTGCAATATAGCTAGGAGAAAATTAGTTTTTATGGTATATTTAAACAAAATATAAAACTCACAGTTTACACAATTTTAATTGGAAATTATAAATTTTACAATAACAGTAATATTCAACACAACTTCTATCACTATGAAAAAATCAAGGTATAAAATATCTCAAATTTTTCGCATTTTTATTGCGCATATGTAAATATTTAATTGTAAACCATTTTACTTTATTACTTTACTTTTTACTATTAATATCTACTTCAAAATTAACATGTGTGCCCTTAAATGGGTTAAAATTTAGAATTTGCTTCTGATTTATTTCATTTACGGATTTAGGCTTGCCTGATGCTTTGGCATATCGTATCATGGTTATCCATTGGTGTGGAGCATATACGACTCAATGTTTTTTCTGTTTTTCTATAAGGGCACGCATTGAATCACCCTCGTTTTGTGAATGTGCTATTTCTAAAAATATATGTGTAATGTTATTATTAAACTTTTTCACTACATAGAAGTACGTAGCAAACACTATTCGATACTTATTTTGTCCACCGCAACTACCAAAAAGGAAAAAAAATCCGTAAAGCCGTTTTTACTTTTATTTCGATAATTTGACTTATGAGATGCACCATATGTTTGAATACGTTATAAATTAAACATACGTGCAACAAAGTTGTAACTGATTTAAAAACCTTGTTAATCGTCAAGTATAAAGAAAGTAAATATTTTACATAGGGAGTATCCAGTGTTACTGCCTTCTTCAAGCTAAAATGGAGTCAAATGACATATGTAACTTAAAATATAACTTCTTATTAGCCAAACTATTCAGAATTAAACTATGTCGTTTATATTGACGTGTGCGCAATTTTTTGCTGAATTCGCCTGTGTTGAAATTTGAAAAAAGATGTAATTTGAGTTACAACCTTGTTCGATGGGGGTGTCGATATGAGGGGTAGAATAATATTTCGACCATGTACAGCAAGCCCAACAATGGGTCTATTGAACAAAAAAAAAGTATTTGCTTTTACTTCCTCGTATTTAAGTATTTACTTAATAGTAATTGAATAAAGCATTAAAGAAATGACTTTATTCAATTAGTATTAAGTAAATACTTAAATACTTGTAAGTAAAAGCAAATACTTCTTTTTATTCACTAGACCCAATATAGTACATAAGAAGAAAAGTATGAAGATGTCATTGTTACAGATCATTCACGATTGGATAGAAATATGCTGTACAAATCAACTGTTTCGACTTGGTAAAAATTAATAGAAATCATAGGGTATGGAAACGGCCATTAGGAATTCACTCATAAAATCGAAACTGGTGAGCAACTGCAAAGATCTCCTCAACAACCTAAAACACAAAGTACAGGTGCCTTTAATATGGGTGCCGAGTCATGAAGAGGTGCATGAGCAAAAACGAGCAGATTTGTTAGCAAAGCGAGGCTCGGGAGAAATCTGGGTGGTCTCAGAAACATTATGTCGCATCACGAAACATGTTGCAAGAAACGAGGTTCAGAAGTGGCTAATAAAGAAGAATCAAAATAAATGGAGAGCCAGATAAGGGCAAATATAGACTAAGAAGAATAGAACTAAGACAAGAATATTGATAAAAAATTTCCGGGCAGTTTGATGTAGGTACCTCAATAAATGAAAGCGTAAAACGGTTACAAAATGAAGACCGGACATGAACTTTTAAGAAAACACCTATACAAAATACTTATCTTGTGTCATTGCAATATGCTTAGTAATATTAGGTAAAAATTCAAGGGTCAACTGAGTATTGAACCAGAAGAGATCCTAAAACGACCAATGATAATATTGTTCGCCCTCATTGAGGTCACAGGCCTTATTGCACTTTAATTAAGAAAAAGAACAGGGTATGAGACAGAGGTCTTAAGACCAAATGCCAGAGATAAACGTCGTCTGAATTAAGAATAAAAAGAAAAGAAGATAGTACCGAAAGAAAAACAATTACTTAAAATATACTCAGTGACATTTGAAGTGTTGTTACACCCCGAAGGAATTATTTCTTGAACTTAATTTTTCGGCAAGACAATGACTATATTTAAGGCATGCTATGATAACAATATCAATGTTTTATCTTTTATAGTTTTAACAAAAATAAAGTTTTATCCCTAAAGTTTTTTGTGAAAAGACCAATTTGTGAAGACCGGTCGGTACAGAAATTTTTAGTTATTATTCCTCAGTCTAATTTTATTCAGTGCAAGAATATGCCTGGGGTTCGAAGACACCAAAATTACCCCCATTTTAGCGATTCTGACAGGGGTAGAATTATTGCCTATTGACTATAGAGATTATGGGTTTGTCGTATCGCGAAATCTGCCGTCATGTTAATTGTACGGCAATGACAGTTACGCGAGTGTATTGTGTGTGGACAAACGAAGGTAGAGGAACACAAAGAAGACCAACTGGTCAACCGAGGCGTACCACAGGTCGTCAAGATAGGCGCTTTAGACTCCTGGCTCTGCGAGACCGCTTTGCTACTACGCGTCAAATCGCTGACCAATGGTTTGGAGTAGAAGGTAGATTTGTTACTATACGTACCCTATACCGTAGCATTCGAGCCTTTAGACTGGTTTCATTCTGCCCATGACGAGTGCTTGCTTTGACTGCGGACCACTGCCATCAACGTTTGAATTGGTGCAGAGAACGGCAGCATTGGGTGGCAGAATGGCATAATGCGGCATTCAGCGATGAATCGCGATTTTGTTAAGGTATGCATGATGGTCGTAAGATGATAAGAACGCCGCCGTGGAGGGCGACGAGACATCTGGTTTGCTGTTGAGAGGCATCTACACAGGACAGTTGGAGTAATGGTTTAGGGGGTTATCGCCTATGGTAACCGATCACCACTTTTGTTTATTCGAGGCAGTATGACAGATGCGCGTTATGTTAATGGCATCTTACAAACCACTTTACTGCCTTATCTAGACGGCCGTCGAAACGCCCTTTTTCAGGTAGACAACGCGTGTTCCCATATTAATCGTCGAACTATGGACTTTCTCTAAGATATAATGGGAAGGAGACTGTCCACTTTGCACCATCCTCCACAGACTCTGGCACAGTTAATCAATGATATTCAAGTTGCTTGGAACGTGGTGCCATAACCAGACATCGATAATCTCATTTTGTCAATGCTTAGACGTGTACAGACGTGCATTCAGCTAGGGAGTCGCCAAGCACATTATTAATTTTTTTATTACATATCAATAAAAAGTATTGCCAATGTTATCGTTTCATTCTTGATGAAAATGTACCATTTTGCCAAAAAATTAATTTCCAGAAATGATTCCCTCTGGGTGTAACACTTCTAATGTCACTGAGTATAGATAAGAATCAGGAAAACCGCACAACTGGACCAAACCTAACGTAACAACCAAATATAATCTCATCGCAAAACTAGATACTCATAATAGCAACTAAACTCGTAAACGGATAAGTTAAAGGAAACCATAGCGTAGACATAACAAAGTCATCCTGAATACGTGATATCAGAAATATGATAAGAACTAATTTTGTAGAAGGGATATGGATAGCTCAAAACAGAGATAAGTTTGTTGTTGTGCTCGCTGATATCAATTGGTTAGCAAGTGAGCACCTGAAGAATAATATAATATGTTATATTGCAGACCTAAAAAACGACTAACACAAACAAACTTTTTCATATCTTTCTTCTTCTTTCAGTGCCATAAAGTATGCCATATAAAGTCACCCTAACGGCAATACCATTTGCGAGTTATACACGGTCTTCCACTAATCGAAATAGTTGTTCGACACTGCGGCTTCCTGTCCAATCGCCAATGCGCTTGAACACTAACATCTGCTTACTTCCAATTCTTCTATTTCACTTTTCGTGATAAATTAAAGGATTATGTACCGGTCTTCCCTAAGAACATACCCTGAGTATGAAATTTTTCTTATTTTACTAGTTTTCAACAAACTACTCTTGCATTTGTTCAATAATGTTTCAACAGTATGTGCTCTATGTAACACAGCTTTGTTAGTCTGCATAGCTATCCAGGGTGTCCAACTATGAAACTACAATTCAAACATCTTTAGATGATTGATGGTATCTGCCCTCAGAGTTCAGGTCTCGGTGGCATGTAGCAACAGTGACCAAATATATAATTTGAAAACTTGACTTAATTTTAGGTTTAAGCTGTGGTTACAGAGGAACCATTTCACTTTTAGCTGATCTTTTTCAGAACTTTAGTAATATTGTAAGTTCTATTACTAATAATTTTAAAAAGTTATCTTTTTTATTTAATTTTGCTAAGATTCACCTGTTTAAAATGATAAATTAAAATAAATATGCCACAAAAGCCGCAATTATATTAAAACTACAACTTAAAATTACAATATCGTAACAAATTTTTATACATTTTTATTCGACGGGTGCAAATCTATATTAATCCTAACATAGAGCTAACCTGTTAAGCAAAGAAATCACAAACACACTTTTTTTGGTTCCCTCTGCATAATTTTTGAATACTTCATATCACAGAAATGTCTTATTAATTTTTATTCTAAAAGCCACATTAAATGTTAACATTGACTTTATAAGCCACATTTTTCGCGACAGAAATACAAGCTTTTTGTTTTTTCAGACATGAAGATTATTCTTATAATATTTGTTCTTAATATTAGATATTATTATATTACATAGTTATAAGGTATTGGAAAGTGGTAATTTATATGTTCTTAAAAAATATAAAATTTAATTACTTGTAGGTACATAATTTGGGGTAGAGCTATGAGTTATTTCTAAGTTTATGGAATTTAATATACAAACATAGCAAATAAATAGATATTGTGCGGTTTGCTTCAGAAGCAAAGTAGGAAAATCACTATAGAAGAGCAAAATTTGCACTGGGAACATTTGGAAAATTTAGTTGGATACTAAGAACCACAAAGTACCTCTACAGCAAAGTGTTCAACTAATGCATCCTTCCTATCGTGACATATGGATGTCAAACATGGACCCTAACAAGGCAAATATGGATAAGCTGGCCACACCAGAAAGGACAATTGAGGGAACAATGTTAGGTAGGTATACTACAATTGGATAAAAAGAGAGAAAACTGGGAAAGATTAAAAACAAAAGTCGAGGATTTCCACCCCACCCCCTCTCTCAGAGGGTTTACAAGGTTTACAAGTCCATGTGGTTATACAAGTCTCTACAGGTTGGGCTAGGCGGAGCTAGATTGCCTTATTATTCAGTCACTATATTTGATGCCAGGCCAAAGAATCCTGGC
Organism: Diabrotica virgifera virgifera; assembly: GCF_917563875.1. NCBI lineage: Eukaryota > Metazoa > Arthropoda > Insecta > Coleoptera > Chrysomelidae > Diabrotica > Diabrotica virgifera. The sequence goes on along the minus strand of NC_065449.1, from coordinate 165,376,706 downwards.
TCGAGAATTCATGTAAAGAAATAGAAGACCTCCAAAAAAAGCATGACAGTTTCAACCTCCACAAGAAACTTAAATATATCTCCGGAATTAGAAAACAGAGAAATGCTCACGTACTTAAAACCGCAGACGGAAAAATTTGTGATCACGAACAACAGTGCAAAGAATGGGAGAGACACATCAGTGACCTTTTTGACGATGCTTCTCGAGAAAATGCTAAAAAATACTACCTGTGACAACCAATTAGACAGAGGTCCCAGTATACTGAAGTCAGAAGTCATAAAAGCAATACAACAAGCCAAAAACAATAAAACACCTGGACCAGATCAAATCCCTGTTGAGCTACTTAAACTTTTAGATGAGGAAAACATTACCTACTTGACTACTTTCTTTAAAAAAATTTACAACGAAGGAAAAATACCAGATGATTGGTTGGAGTCACTGTTTATAACATTACCAAAGAAAAGCAGGCCCACCAAATGCAGCGATTTTAGACTTATCAGTTTGATGAGTCACACACTTACGATACTTTTACGTATTAAACAAAACCGAGTATTCCTTCTGTGCGAAACTAGAATGGGTAATAAGCAATTTGGATTTAGAAATGGTCTAGGAACTAGAGAAGCACTATTTTGTATGCGCGTTCTATTACAATAAAATTTTGAATGACCAAAAGAACGTTTATGTTTGTTTCATCGACTTGGAGAAGGTATTCGACCGAGTACAACATGATACACTTTTCGATTTCCTGCAGGCAGCAGGACTTGAACACTACGATATAAGACTGCTGAAATACTTATATTACAATCAAGTAGCCTCTATCCAAATTGGAGACAGTCGTACTGAAAAACTGCCGATAAAACGTGGAGTACGACAAGGTTGTGTTTTATCACCCACACTTTTTAATCTATACTCTGAAGAAATCTTTAGGGAGGCTTTGGATGACAGACAAGAGGGAGTAAGGCTATGCGGAGAAGTAATCAACAATATTAGATACGCTGACGATACAGCCATTCTTGCTGAAAATTTACAAGATCTTCAGACAATACTAAATCTAGTCAGTGAAGCAAGTTATCGGAGAGGCCTTAAAATCAACATTTCAAAAACAAAGTGGATGGCAGTTGGAAAGATTAATATAGATCGTCAGCTTTCTCTTGATGGAGAGGAGTTAGAACGGGTAAATCATTTCAAGTACCTTGGCAGCTGGTTAAATGTAAATTGTGACTCTGATGAAGAGATAATAACTAGGATCGAAATATCACGGAAGGCTTTTATGACCTGGAAACCAGTTTTATGCAACAGAAATCTGTCGATGAATATTCGAAAGAAGGTGCTGAAATGTTATGTGTGGTCTATCCTATTGTATGGTTGTGAGACATGGACGTTAAAAACCAAAATGCTAAACAAAATAGAAGCACATTCGAATTGTGGTGCTATCGACGAATCCTAAAGATATCGTGGGTTTCGCACACTTCCAATGAAGATGTTCTTCAAATGCTGAATTCAGAACGTCTGCTCATAAGCATCATAAAGAGGAAAAAAACATAATACTTCGGCCATATAATTAGAGGACCTAAATACCATCTGCTTCGCCTTATAATACAAGGAAAAGTGGAGGGAAAGAGATGGATTGGTCGAAAGAAACTTTCATGGCTGCGTAATATTAGACAATGGTGTGGCTGCACAGTAGAATTATTTCACGCAGCAGCCGATAGAGAGAGATTTCAGGAAAGTGTAAACATGATGACGGCCAACGTCTGAACACAGACACGGCACCTAAAGAAGAAGAAGATATTTGATACATAATTAGTTAATAGAATATTTCATGTTTCAGTTGATCAGAGATGCCCAAAATGCAACAAATTCAGGAAGGGATGCATCAGGGTAGTATGTTATTGCCTATTTTATACATGATTTTTATTTCAGATTTACCAAGAGATGCATATTATACAGCCCTATAAGCGGACAATATGGATATACAGCAGGAAAAGAAGAAAGAAGGATAGTCGAGATACTACAAAATAATGTAGGAGAATATTTAGATAGCAACAAAATCCACATTAGTGAAACTCACGATGAGATCAAAATCCCCAAGTTTATTTCGTTTATTCCGCAAACTTAAAAATATAGAGTAATTTAGGGTTAGTAACATTTATATTATACTTGGCTTTATGTACCAATTTATGATAAGTAATTATATTAGGCCACTTACGAACACATTGAAATATTTAATATTAAGAAAATAGTAAAGTGCCTACATCAAAGTCCAATTATAAAATCGCATAAAAATGTTCAAATAAATAAGCAGATTGATATAAATCCATTTAGATTTTAGAATTATGACTTATGTAATATGACAAATGAATTTTTTTTGGTGGTTACTAAATGAGCCACCAAATAGATTAGGTATATGTAGATCATCTGCATATTTTAAGAAGAACAAAATAATTGACACCAAAGACAATAAATTAATAGTACACAGAAATTCAAAGTGATAATATTCCAGATGAGAGATGTGTTCCTCAAAGTACCGTTAGTAAAATTACTTATGCCTGGTTGCATCAACAGATACTAAGGTCACAGTATATAGAGGTTTCAAAGTAAAACCACTTCTCTGTCGGCGCTTTGATCTCAAGAAGTGTTTGTTTATACGAAGCTGAAGAAAAAGGTTGATGGGTGGTCGTAAATCACTTCGCACTTGTTAATATTTTTGAATTTAAACGTATATTGAGTAAACTAGATATATAACAGTATTAAAAAATAAAAGGTTAATATGTGTGTTACTTCTCTGAATGTTTTGACTCGAATCGGGTTCTGGAATCTGCCTTTGGTGAACTTCAATCCCCTCTGCTTGAGAGCGTGGGGTAGTAAAAAATGAACCATATATGTATTAATATTAGCCGCATTGGCGTACTGGTTCGTATTGTCAGATATCAGTATAAATGTGCGTAAACATAAGTCCCCCCTTGAAACCATCGGGTTTCAATTGGTTACTTACAGTAAAGTCACCAAAAACAGTCAGATCCTTTACATTCTTTGTACTAGTAATAAAGCATGTAAATGTAAGTAAAATAGTAATAAAGTAGGATATATACAAAAACGAAAGTAAAATAGCAAATTAAAGGTATTTAAAATAAAGTAAATTTAAATTGTTCAAAGTAAAGTAAAATCAAAATTGTTCGACGAACAGTAAAATTAAAATTGTTCAAATAATTGCTCACTACGCTTCACTGTCCGAGCTAAATAGTAACAAAGCGTAGAGTCAGTAAAGTTAAAATTGTGCAAAATAAAATAAAAAAAATTAAGATTGTTTAAAATAAATGTCTCACTGCGATTCACCTTGAGACGGTAACACGCACAGCTTCACCACAGGTCTCTTGAAGATGCTGGATGCGGTCTTCACCGTCACGGAGCGGATAACGCCGTCCTTACCGGGATGAGTTTCGAGGATGCGTCCGAGCTTCCATCTCAAAGGTGGTAGACCATCTTCTTTGATCAGAACCAATGTTCCGATATGTAAGTGTTGTTGACAGTTCTGCTTCCACTTTACTCGTTGTTGCAAAGTGGAAATGTACTCCTTGGACCACCTGGTCCAAAAATGTAGGTGTAGTAGATTGTATGTGTGCATAACGAGAAAGTCTATTTTCCTTGATGTTGTAGCTAATTAGGTCAGGGATTAACATAAGGGTGTCTCCAATAAGGAAATGTGTAGGTATCAAGGCAGTAGGATCACTATGATCGGAGGAAAGAGGACAAATGGACCTTGAATTTAAACGTGTTTCCACCTGACACAGAAAAGCGGTAAAATATTTGTGATTTTAGACATCAAGGGTGTTAGAATTTAAGAAGTTTTTTTATCTCGTTATTTGCTCCAACAAATGTGCTTCCATTGTCTGAATATATTGTTGTGCATTTACCTCGTCTAGACATAAACCGACGTAGGTAAGGCTGCTAAGAAACAATCAGTCGTTAAGTCGCTTACAACTTCCAAATGGATGGCCTTAGTTGCAAAGCAAACGAATAATAAAATATATGCTTTGGTAGTTTTGAAGTTTCTTCCCGTCCTGTCACGATAAAGGAAATGTTCCAGCATAGTCAATGCCGGATGTAGAAAATACCCAGAAGAAGTTAAGCGTGAAAATTGATTTCCATGAGAGGAGATTTGTCTCTTAGATTCAATTGATAAGTGAGGATAAGTATTATATCCAAGCAAGTACAATTGTTGTAGAGTCGTACCCATTGTACGTGTTCTCTAAATTGAGTCTAATTGTAAATTGTAAAGTGTAAGTTGTAAAGCGTAAAGGAAGTAATGAAGTAGTAAAAGTATTACAGAAAGTAAAAGTAATACAGAGTACTATATACACTCTAAGTAGTAGTATTAAAGAAAAAGAACACCGGATAGTTGAAGTTCGTATACGGTGACGCTCTTAATTGAAGCTACCTTTATTTAGGAGCAAAATAAGTTTAAGATTAATTTTCTCAAGTTGTGTCAGTACATCGTAGGCCAAACGCATACTCCAATGCATCACAAAATCTATGCAGTTGAATGGAGATATGATTTTGGTAAAGAAAGGTGTGTGTATTTTAAGATCGTTAAGTATGGACAACAACTGTGAGCTGTAGTTTGACCACAAACTGTGTAGGTCATGGGGCAAAGACTCATCCCATGAAATCTTTAATCTCCAAAGTTTTTGAAGTATAATTTTAGAAGTAGTGGTAAAAATAGTAAATAATAATAGTAATATTAATAGTAGTAAGTTGAGAAATTGTTTTGTAAAGTCCACCCAAGAGGAAAAGCGGTGTAAGTTAATATGTTGTTTGGTAGAGTCCCCCCAAGAGGAAAGGGGATGTTTGTAAGAAATTGATAAAGTAAATATACCGTCATTGTTTTGTGAAGTCGTCTCCTTGAAATAAGTTTCACAGAATTTGCCGTAGTGTGTATGTGTTTCGTTGAAGTCAGTTTCAGTCGAAACGTAGCAATTCTGTGCATCATTAGAAGACTTAGTAGCAGAAATAGGGCCTGAAATAATCCAACCCAGTTTAGTTTTGTGTAACATGGGACCATAGTTGGTTCCCAATTTAATTTGACCAATGCACAGTAAGTCCCAAAACGTGTCCGCACCAATAAGTAGGTCAATATTGGCGGGTTTTTAAAAAAGTTTGTCTGCAAGAGTAATATGATTTGGGATATTCAGAGTGGCAGGGTCACATGAAAATTGTGGCGTGCATCCTGTGATGTTAGGCAGTATTAAGCAAGTCAGTTTCTTGTTAAAATCATTTATTGTCGATTTCATTTCAACAGACACACAATAGTTAACGTTTTTGTGCATTTGAGCGATACCAAATATAGATGTGTTAGTCTTTGTTTTAGGCAATTGTAAAATGTTGTGTAAACGTTGACTAATAAAGTTAGATTGGCTAGCGCTGTCAAGTAAAACTCTACAATCGTGTAGATTGCCATTTTTATCAGCTACTTTAACCATGGCAGTAGAGAGTAAAATTTGTGATTTGGCAGGTGAATGACATGTTAAAGAAGAATAGTTAGAAGAAGTCTCGTTGGCCTGTGGAATGTCAATAGGAATGTCAGCCTCTACAGAAGTTTGTTGAACTGGCTGCTTTGGAAAATGCAACAGAGTGTTGTGGACCTTACCACATTTCTTGCAACCGGAAGAGCGACATTGTTTTGTCGAATGATTGTTGTTTAAACAATTAATGCACAATCGTAAACCTTTAGCTTTATTTAAACGTTCAGAAGGTGTTAAGTTTAGAAATGATTCACAATGATAAATGTTATGGTCATTGTTACAAAAAACGCATTGTTTTGTTGTGTTAGTAAGAAAGGTCTTTGTTTTTTCCCTTTGTTTAAAGTTACTATTAGATTTATTACTTGACTGTTTGGTTTCGGTTTCCAACGTTTGTAGCATTCGACATTTATCTTTTAAGAATTCAGTCAACTGAGAGAGTGTGCGAATTTCGCTAGCATTAATTTTGTTCTCCCAAGAGCGTCTGGTAGCGTTATCGAATTTGCTGGTCAATAAGTATATTAAAATATCGTCCCAGTGTTTGGTGGGACGTTCCAAAACTTCCAAAGCATTTAAATGTTTTTGTAACCCGTTTAGAAGTTGCCTAAGTCCAGTGTGTGACTCTTGTTGTAATGCCGGTAGGTCAAATAACGATTTGATGTGAAAATTTATTAGAAGTTGCTTGTTTTCAAACCGTTCTTTAATAAGCGACCATGCTACTTCATAATTTGCATCACATATTTGCAACGAGCTGATTGTTTCTGCAGCCTCCCCTTTCAAGGAGAGCTGTAGGTAATGGAATTTTTGGACATTTGCTAGAGCATCGTTTTCATGTATTATGGACGAAAAACTGTCACGGAAAAACATCCAGGTTTCCAGGCTCCCGTCATACGAAGGCAAATTCAGGATAGGCAGCTTTACCGAATTTAGAAGGTTGCCCGCCCGAGAACCTGATGTGCTAGCACTGTCTTGATGGTCGACAGGGTTATCAGGAGCTTTAGTGTTTAAAAAGTGTGTTACCTCGGCCATTAGCGCATGAAACATGTTCTCAAAACTACGTCGTTCTGGCTCATGAACAGTTCTATAATTTTCATCACACTTACTGTCCAAATTTTCGATGATTTGTTGAGCTTCTTCAAATTGGTCAATCAATTTTTCAGCCCTTACAAGCCTAGCATTTAACTCCGTTAAATCAGGCTGATCTTGTGTTTTAATGGTGTTAAAGTATGCGCTAAATCTCGTAAGGTGATTTTTGATAGTTGTTCGTTTGTTCTGTTCTGTTTGTAAACGCTCTGATTCCTTTTTGTTTTGTTTTGACATTGTGATCAATATTCAAATAAAAAGATAAATGTAAAAGGAAATGTAAAATGCAAAAATACCTACTATAATATTTGTTAAAGAAGAAGAAAGGTGTAAAATAAAATGTAAAATAAATTATAGTATGTACCTAATGTAGATAATGTCAAAAAATGTAAAAATTGTAAAATGCAACAATTATAAAATGTAAAAATACCTACTACCTATAATAATTGATAAAAGAAGAAGAAGCGTCTAAAGAAAAATATAAATGTAATTAAATGTATTATTGTGTAATGATTCGAGCCCAACGTATTTGTAAAATAAATGTTTAAATAACCCTTAAAAAATGTTTGTAAAGTTTGTGAAATAAATGTTTAAATAACCCTTAAAAATGTTCAAAATTCGAAACTATAAATATTTAAAATGTCAAAGATAAAAATGACACCCCGTCTATGACATAAAAAAGATAAAAATGCAGTTTGCCCGTGAAGCAATTAAATCTTTTAACATAAACTCAAAAATGTCTTATCGTAAATAAAATACCACGTTTCTGTTATCAGATTTCAGTACTTATAAATCAAGATATTTTAAGGGTAGGTATATGAAAATGTGAACACTGACCTTTTTTAAACTGGGCGTGTCTGTCTGCCTGTCTGCGATCACTAGGACACTGGTAATTAATTATATATTTGCTCGAAGAACCAAAATGTTTGTTTATACGAAGCTGAAGAAAAAGGTTGATGGGTGGTCGTAAATCACTTCGCACTTGTTAATATTTTTGAATTTAAACGTATATTGAGTAAACTAGATATATAACAGTATTAAAAAATAAAAGGTTAATATGTGTGTTACTTCTCTGAATGTTTTGACTCGAATCGGGTTCTGGAATCTGCCTTTGGTGAACTTCAATCCCCTCTGCTTGAGAGCGTGGGGTAGTAAAAAATGAACCATATATGTATTAATATTAGCCGCATTGGCGTACTGGTTCGTATTGTCAGATATCAGTATAAATGTGCGTAAACAAGAAGTAATACCGGCAGTACGCAAGTGGTAATTCACCAGTGGTGGATGCGGGTTCTCCCTGTTAAAATCCGTACGTTTCTATGCAACTAGCAATGCGAGGGTGGGGCAAAAGCGACTAAGAACATTGCGCGGTCGCCATGCGCGACTACAGATTTTACTTCCAATTTTTCGGGGAGTGGTTCTACTTTCCCTCTTTATACTGTGCTAAGGTTAAGGCGTACCTTAAGCTTAAATATATAATAAGTCCTTATGCTGGGAGATCATTACCTCCACATAATCAGAAGTGCAAGAATCGAACTGCAGTATTTCACCAAGAAGGACCAAACTTACTATTGGCATTTGCAGACGATAATTCAGGAAACACTATATTAACACCTTGAAGGTCAGTGTGTCAAATGTATAAGCAAATGTCGTGACATTATATGTATTTTGCAAAGTAGAATAGGGAAATTGCTGAATTTCTTTTATCGCTTATAGTTTATAGAAACATTGAGCTTTTTAACATTTTTGTGGCCGACGACCGTGGACATCATTTTACATTTAATACGCATCTGTAAATGTAACCTGACATTTTTTCACAACCACTTTTTGTCACAACTCGTTATTTTAAAAATGTCGTCTATAGGCGTTGGTCACATAACATCAATGGAAATTAGACGTCTATAGATGTTCTGTCAACGAAAATAAGACGAAATATACATATGTATATGATCCGCAATAACCAAAGCAGAGACATAATTGGTCAGAACATCCCATCAATGACTTTAACTTTGAGCGCGTTAGAGAATTCAAGTATCTTGGAACAACAATAACTGAAAACAATAACGGATCACACGAAATAAACAATACAATACAGGTAGGCAACATATGTCTTTATGCCCTTCAAAACCTTATAAATTCGAAACAATTAACAAAACATATAAAAATATGTGTACAAAACAATCATACGACCCGTTGTGATGTATGGAAGCGAAATGTGGTCGATAACAAAGGCGACCTAAGAGAAACTACGTGTTTGGGAAAGAAAAATCCTAAGGAAGATCGTTGGGCCTGTGATGGATGAGGCATCAGGACAATATAGGATAACAATATAGAAAGAGCTCGAAGAACTTTACCCAGACGCCAACATCGTAAAAGAAATAAGGTCCCGAAGACTGCAATGGGCAGGACACCTCAGAAGGCATTCTGACCAAAGAACAGTAAGGCTGATATGGGATGAAGTCCTAACTGGAAGAATACTACGCTGACACCCTCGACTTCGGTGGCGAGATAATATAGCAAGCGACCTGAAAGCTATGGGCGTGGAGAATTGGATAGAGGTTGCTCAAGACAGAGAACAGTGGAGGCATGTTGTCGAGTTGGCTAAGACTCACGAAGGGTTGTAACGCCATGGAGTAAGTAAGTTATGCTGGGGCCACACTAGTATCCAATGCCGTTAATTATCGCATTATTCGACATATATCTAATGCAAATAGTGCGATAATTAACGGCATTAGACGGTAGTGTGGCCCCAGCAGAGTATAAGTTGGAGTCACGCAAGCATAGTATAAAGCTGAGCTGGGCTAAGCTGGCGCTTAAGATCTGTTGGTGCAACCAGGTATTAGACACTTACATAAATCAGGAAAATGTGGAAGATAATAACTAAAATCCGACAAGCGAGAGCTGGCGGGCGACCTTAATCGCGGGTGTTACAAATTTGTGGTTGCCGTATCAAAAATTTAGTTGGGATCTGAAAATTACGTTAGTAGATATTATTCACTACGACAGCAATAGAAATGAGCAATCCCTTCCACTTTTCAGTTTTTTCTACGCGCAACCCGCCAGCACTCACTTGTCGGATTGTAATAGCTAAATAATGTAAGAAAAGAAGACATAATATATCAAAAATCAGTTGGGATTCATGCAACGTGTATCAACAACAGCAGCAATTCCAATTATAAAGCAGCGAATGAAAAAATATATTATGCGAGTAACGAAACAAATGCCCAAATGATATTCATTGATCTTGAGAAATCCTATATTCCCAGTGTGTGGAAATTCTATGGTGCGTACTTAAATAGATCATACAACAATAAAAAAGAGATTCTCAATTAGTTTTTGGTGCAAGTAGTGTAAAAATTAGTGGATAGATGTGGGAGAGACTTAACAATTGTATGTGAAAGTAGGGTTACTTTAAGATTTAGTCCTTAATATTTTATATATTCTCGGTTCCCTTGAAACGCATAACGAGCAAACTTTATAGTTGAAGATCGGGGTGTTTCATCAATCCTGATCGTGTAATATTAGTGAGAAATAATTAGTATTAATAAGTTATAGTAAAATAAGTAAATAAGTAAAATTAGTAGTTATACATAAAAATTTGACTGAAATCGAAAGGGATTCTATAGAGCTGTCATAAAACCAGGTACTGTAGTCCGTCTAGAAAGTATCGGGAATTTTATATTTTTTCTAATTTTAATAGATTTCCTTTTTATAACATTTTAAGAAAAAAGAAATGCATCAAGTAGGTTGTGCCGATAGTAGGTTATGGACAAAATCGCATGACAACACCATCTGTCAAATATTGTTGTTAGTAAACAGACTTCAGATTTGTGAAATAATTTCGCAAGTAGAAAAAAGAAAAGTGGTGGAATATTTGTATAGAAAGGGTGTCCGAAACGTTAAAAAATTAGTGCAATTGACTGAACTCGGAAAAAGTGCAGTGTATGAGACAGTAAAGAGGATAAAAAATGGCATAGATATGAGACATAGACCAGTTTCGGGTAGACCGCGTAAGATTCGCGGAAACAATTTAAATGCTTTAGTGGCTTTAGGACGACAAAATCCGCACCTAGGGTTTCGAAAATTAGCGAACAGATTTGGAAATCAACGAAGAATAAAAGTGTGCCCAGAAACTGTCCGCATGTCACTGAAAAAGCAAGGCTACATATCAAGAAATCCAAAAAAAATCCCTACCATGACACCTCTGCAAAGTCAACGAAGAATAGATTTTTGTCAACGTTATCGAGAAGATAATTTTAGGAATGTCTTTATATCTGATGAAAGTTGTTTCCAGCTTGGTGCAAATCATCTAAAAGTCCTATCAAGAGAAAACGTTACCGTTCAAATTTCCAAATTTCTCACTAAAATAATGGTTTGGGGAGCAATATTTCGGCGTGGTGCTACACCTCTCTGTATAGTTAATGGTACTATTGATAGTGCGAAATATTGTGACATCCTAAATGGTTTTCTTCTTGAAACGGTTCATGTTTTATATCCAGAGGGGTGGCTTCTGCTTATACTCAAGCTTGGATGCAAGAACACGAATTGGCAACAATTACGTGGCCAGCAGCATCTCCAGATCTTAGCCCCATTGAAAACATATGGAGACTGATGAAGATTGAAGTGGAACGAGCAGCGCCACGAGATAAAGAAGGTTTGATTCGGTCAGTTTTACAGGCCTGGAACACCATTACCGAAAATTATGGCCTTGACCTAGTTTCGGGTGTATTTGGACGTTTAGTTAAGTGTTTAGATTTAAACGGAGGTTGTATAAGTAAATGAAATGAATTATTTGTTGAAATTTTATATTTTAAGTGAAATAAATACCGTAAAATTATAATTCTGCTTTCTTTTTTCCGGATACTTTCTAGACTGACTATAATTATTGCCCTGCTAAAAACAAACAAGAAACAGCAAACATATGTTGCGAAAATAGGGATCCTCAGATAATGTAAGAGAAAAAATGTGTAAAATTAATAAAGATTGGAAACGATGCTAGCTAAACACGTGCAAATTAACAATATCAGAACAAGTGCGGAATTAATAAAATATTGCAACTGATGGATTTAAGAAGGTCATAATAAAAACTGAAACCGAACAAAATACAAAAACCCTACACACAAGTGGGAGACTCACATAACGATATGGATCACCCTTGATATAAACATATTTGTGAAGCAGAAGACGACACAGAGCTCACAGAGTCTAAGAAAAAGGTGCCTTACTGATTTAAGGTATATTATGTTCATGTTTTTTAGCTTTGTTTCATTAATTATTATTAGTATCAATTTTTTTAACTACTGCGTCCTTTATAATTGAAATTTGTTGCAAATATCAAAGACGTATTAAATAAGAAAGTAGAATTTTCTACCTCTATCAGAAACAATCTCTAACAGACCTTTATTAGAATCAACATTATCTAAATAGCTAAAACAGGAAATACAAATTTAGAAAGTGTTGTTATTACTAAGCATACATAAGTTTTACATACGTTTATTTGTTACATAAATGTGAATTATTAAGAAATAATAGAAAAGTGTGTAAAAACTCTACTCAAAAACGACGACTCTGTGTTCATTTGCTATGAAAACTTGAGCAAAGAAAGTCACGTCTTCCGCAAAACTTAAAAATACATTTTGCTTTCATTTAAGCTTTTGCTGAATCGTGGCAGTCAACGTTGTGAATTACTTGCAAAAAATTAAAAAATATTTATTCAAACCATTCTTTACATACATAAAAATCATCACAATATCTAAAACAAAAATATTACATGTTAGGTGAATATTTAATATTTTTCTATTTCATTTAATTGTAAATATGTAAATGCCAAATGATTTACATACAGCCTATGTTTTACTTTAAACAATATTTATCCAATGCTGGATATAAAACCCTTGTTGTCGACGAATAATTTAAACTAAATCTTTATTCCGATTCTCATACGGTCAACCTGTGTCAACTAGTCCTCGTCTGTCTTAAAACGTGTTCTATATTGATGCACTCTAGAATTGCAGCTCCTACAGAACTTCGTCTAGTGCTCATCGGTGATACTATAGTCCATTTGTTGGATCTTGGATCGTATTGTTCCACAGCATTGAGACTAGAAGAACCATCGTTTCCTCCGAGAGCGTATATAAAGCCGTCTATAGCTACTACTTCGTGAGTTGATCTAAAACATACAATAGATATAATTGAAAACTGTTTTATACACAAAATATACACACACCCAAACTTATATGGAATCATATGATATTTCTTACTATTTCGTGCGAATTAAAAAAAAACAAACACACGAAGTCAAACAATACTTATTTTAAAGCAATTTAATAACAAGTACTCAAATACATAACAATTAAATAAAACAATAAATAGTCTAAGAGCTAGTGAACCCTCCGACTAACGGTCCTCCTGTAAGGCTAGAAATTTTTCTAGTGATAATTCATAGCACACCAAGGCTAAAAACCATGACCTAGCAGGCATCAGCGGTGCACGTGTATCTACCAGGTGAATCGAAAAGTGCAAATTTAGGGGGTAAAATAAACTTTCTCCTGTAAGGTTTAAATTTAAGTATGTGTTTGAGTAAGTCATTTAGAAGAAATGTGTACAATGACAGGCGATTCTGAAGAGCATAAGACCTTGCCAGGCGAGGGGAAAGATTAGGGGTTTTCCTAAAATTATTCTTTTTGCATCGAACAATTTTTTTTTAGGTTTTTTGAATCATTCCAAACAGAAAAGGTTTTTAGTGGTTTTTCTCTTAAGTTAATAGTTTTTGTTATGTAAGCGATTGAAAATATTGAAAATTGCGAAATCGGCCATTTTTAACCCTAAATCGGACATTTATCTAAAAATTTCAAAGTTGCCAAAGTAGGTAGATATTCTTTAAACATTGATTGATGAAATCCCAAAGAGTTTTTGGCAATACAATATCGGAAACGCCTTTGTTTTTTAATTGCTAATCAAGCAGGCGCGACACTGTAGTATAAGTGAGGACGTTTGAGTTGGCATAAATTCATTATCTCGAGAATAGGCAAATTTCAAGAGAAATCCTCAGACAGGTCGATTTTTATTTTTAAATTAGACTTTTTGGCGTATATATATATAATACTAGTGACGTCATCCATCTGAGCGTGATGACGTAATCGATGATTTTTTTAAATAAGAGTAGGGGTTGTGTGATAGCTCATTTGAAAGGTTATTTAATTCTTTATTTAATAATATAAACATTAACATAATTATTTATACAGGGTGTACACAATTTTTTTTATTAAATTAACTTTGATTAAATTTGACAAATAGAAGAAATTTTTTTGTACACCCTGTATAAATAATTATGTTAATGTTTATGCTACTGAATAGAGAATTAAATAACCTCTCAAATGAGCGATCACACAACCCCTACCCTTATTTAAAAAAATCATCGATTACGTGATCACGCCCAGATGGATAACGTCATTAGTATTACATATATGCCAAAAAGTCCTAATTCAAAAATAAAAATCGACTTGCCTGAGGATTTCTCTTGAAATTTGCCCATTCTCGAGATAATGAATTTACGCAAACTCAAACGTCATCACTTATACTACAGTGTCGCGCCCGCTTGATAAGCAATTAAAAAATCAAAGGGGTTTTCGATATTTTATTGCAAAAAACTTTTCCGGATTTTATCAATCAATGTTTAAAGAATATCTACGTACCTTGGCAACATTGAAATTTTTAGATAAATGTCCGATTTAGGGTTAAAAATGGCCGATTTCGCAATTTTAAAATTTCCAATCGCTTATATAACAAAAACTATTAACTTAAGAGAAAAATCACTAAAGACCGTTTCTGTTTGGAATGATTAAAAAACCTAAAAAAAAATTGTTCGATGCAAAAAGAATAATTTTAGGAAAACCCCTAATCTTTCCCCTCGCCTGGCAAGGTCTTATGCTCTTCAGAATCGCCTGTCATTGTACACATTTCTTCTAAATGACTTACTCAAACACATACTTAAATTTAAACCTTACAGGAGAAAGTTTATTTTACCCCCTAAATTTGCACTTTTCGATTCACCTGGTAGATACACGTGCACCGCTGATGCCTGCCAGGTCATGGTTTTTAGCCTTGGTGTGCTATGAACTATCACTAGAAAAATTTCTAGCCTTACAGAACGACCGTTAGTCGGAGGGTTCACTAGCTCTTAGACTAAAAGTATTTAACAAACAAATTGGAAGTAGTTGTTTTAAAGTCAATAGCATACAAAATTTTAACGTAAAACGAATAATGTTTAAATTGTTTTTATTTATTTTTTTTTATTTTGTGGTAGTCAGTGATCACCTCTAGTCCTTATGCAAGCTTCAGTTTGAGTGGGCACGCTCCTAATCAAACTATCAACATTTTGTTTTGGGAGGTTGCTCCATCCTTTAAGAGCAGCTTGTACTAGCCGTGCGGTGTTTTGTGGATTATCCCGGCGAGCTCTAATTTTTCTTTTAAGCTTATCATACCACAAATACTATATAGGATTAAGTTCGGGTGAACAAGCAAGCCACTCCAAACAAGGGATACCTTCTGCTTCAGTTATGTCTCTAGTCACTCTAATGGTATGTAGAGTAGGGTGGTTCGAAAAAACTTTTTTTTTTATTTCAGATCGCTATAGTGCGCAAAATTTGCCATTGGTATAGACTTGAAAAAAGCACTAATTATTATTTTTTTATTATTTTGTCTTCCGGTCGCGCAATGCCATCGAAGTTAGCAAAAATTGTGAAAAACCTTAATTTTTCATATATTTTTTTAACAGGCCAGATGGTTTTAATTGCGTTCCTATACCATGAATTAACTACTAAAAGTATGTAAAATCAATATAAATGCACTTATTATACATTTGTTTCATATCTTCCGGTCGCGCAACATAATACAAAATGAGTAAAATAATTAGTAGTTTTTGCAAAATTTCAAAGTTTGACTGTTTGGTACAATTTAATCATACGACTGTTAGAGATGGTATAGTTTAATTTAATTACAATAATATATTTAAAATCTAAGTATAAAAGATAAATTTTGATATTCAAGTGGAATTTGGTCGCGCAGCTGCGTCAAAAACAGCAGACTACCGAGAGACGAGGCGAAAGTGACGAATTCCAGCGTAGGGCGCTGCCACAAATAAAGATACATGTGGGGATACCTCTACAATGGAGTATTTGTCTTCTCCATTACAACGAACTGCCATTCCACCACCATTTCCAACACTTAGATGAAAATACAACAGGCCCAATAGGATATTTCGGACCAATTGGAAAGGCCCTACCTGATTGTGAAAGACTACCACTTATTGATTTTAATTCTATTGATTGTGAGATTCCAAAAGTTTACAAGGGTATTCTTAGCAAGCACCAATAATTGTACTTGCTTGAGATATCAGAAGTCATCAAGTCAGGACATTGTTCAGAAGACGTATCAGCGGGTACGTGATCCTATCCCAACGTCACATTCAAGATGGCTTACTACTGCAAACCGAGTTTTGCGTTTATACATCAGTGTGTCCAACCCTTCTGAAAATCTGAGAGAGATTGTCACATTCATTCTCAAATGTTATAATATGCCTATGTGGTTTGCCACAAAAATAAACCACAAATTCACAGATAGGCCTAGACATGATTACAAAATCATTGAATATTCAAGGTACTTACCAAAAGAGCTTCTTTAAGTTCTTGATCCCGTTTTACAACGGAATGCTTACTTTGTCCATCCCGAAAATTTACTTTTGGCTATGGTAACTGATGACAGAAACCATATCCGAGAGCTGGGCTTTATACGTATCATGAAGGAAAAGCAAGCAATATCTGAAAGTGACTCTATCAGAATATTTAAACCGCAACATTTAAACTTTGAAGCTAAATAGTATTACGAAATTATCAAATGGAACACCAGTACACTGACTCCCCTCTACTGCTAAGAATATTGACTAATGAAGAGATAAAACAGTATGTGAGCAATGACTTCAAGCCTGTTATGAGTATAGATACTTTGCCATGCCGTACACAGGCAGTTGAAAGTTGCGTTAAACTAGTGACCGTAGCTTCAAGTTAAGTGTGTGGACACAGTTCCAGAGACGGCTATATTAGAACCACCTTATTGCACCGCTCAGCGATGCCAACGATTAAAATCAACAACAAATGGTAGTCTTTCACAATCAGGTAGGGTCTTTCCAATCGGTCCGGATATCCTATAGTGCCTGTTGTATTTCCATCTAAGTGGTGGAAAAGGTGGCGGAATGGCAGTTCGTTGTAATGGAGAAGACAAATACTCCATTGTAGAGGTCTTCCCACATGTATCTCTATTTGTGGCTGTGCGAGCTTCGCTGGCATTCGTCACTTTCGCCTCGCCTCTCGGTAGTCTGCTGTTTTTGACGAAGCTGCGCGACCTAATTCCACTTGAATATCAAAATGTATCTTAGATGCTTAGATTTTAAATATATTATTGTAATTGAATTAAACTATAGCATCTCTAAAAGTCGTATGATTAAATTGTACTTAACAGTCAAACTTTGAAATTTTGCAAAAACTACTAATTTTACTCATTTTGTATTACGTTGCGCGACCGGAAGATATGAAACAAATGTATAATAAGTGCATTTATATTGATTTTACATACTTTTAGTAGTTAATTCATGGTATAGGAACGCAATTAAAACCATCTGGCCTGTTTAAAAATTTTTTTGAAAAATTAAGGTTTTTCACAGTTTTTGCTAACTTCGATGGCATTGCGCGACCGGAAGACAAATTAATAAAAAAATAATAATTAGTGCTTTTTTCAAGTCTATACCAATGGCAACTTCTGCGCACTATAGCGATCTGAAATAAGAAAAAAAATTTTTTTCGAACCACCCTAATGTAGAGGTCCATTATCATATAAGAAAATTAAATTGTCTCCTGTTGCAGCTCTCCAGAGCCTGACTACAGGTTACCAACATACCTGTGAGCAGTTAAAGTTGATTGGATGAAAATTAAAGGAGTTTTTTTACGGATCACAGTTCCTCTCCAGAACATTACACTTCCCCTTGTATATTTGTGAACAGATTTGACAGTTTTCGTTCTTGCTTGTCTTCCTCGACCTCTAAGTACACGATTTCATGGGTCATCTAATTTTAAACAAATCCTGACTTTTTTTGAAAATAGCACATTTTGTCAATACCCAATGTTCCAGTTTTGGTGGTAAAGACACCAATTTAGGCGATCAATATTGTGCTGCCTGGATAACTCGGGAACCCATAAGTGTCTCCTGTTGTATACTTCTTGGTACGAACCATTCTTCTAATCGTTTCAACTGAAACAGTTACACCTGTAGCTTCCAAAAGCTGCCTTTTGAGCTGCAGGTGAGAAATGGTTGGGTGTCTTCCAGCTGATTGGACAATTAAACGATCTTGGAGAGCCGTAATTACTTTTGGCGACTTTCTCTTTATTTTTGAGCTTTCCTATTTCCCGTTACCTAGCATAGGTTTTGGACAGAACGCCCTTTATTACGCCTAGCTCTAGAGCTATGTCCAATAATCTTTCCTATAACCCCACATCAGGCATATTTTCGTTTTTGGACGCAAAAGTTAGTTTATTTATTTTAGTTCAATTTGCAACTCAAGCAAATAACCTATACCGTACCGAGACGTACTATCCGATTGTCTTATGTATTTGTTCATTTTCAATAAAAACCTTTATTCTTCGCAACAATAACAAGTTTTTTCAAAAGAAATAAATATTACTTTGAAATACATGGTGGTTCCATATAAGTTTGGATGTATGTATATGTCTCTAACGAAATGTTAACTTTCGTTAAAATTTGATATCACTTCATGAGTTGCTTGATAGACAACTATACCATCGAACATGTGGATGTCTTCAGATATCTGGGCGCAGAAATCAATCAAAAGAATTCAGTAAGTACCGAAATTAATGCATTTATTTCCATTGGAAATAGTACATGCAAAGTGAGTTTTATGTATAGAAACCCTCAATTATTTCGGAAACGGCTTGCACGATTTTTATAGATTTTGGTGTGTGGAAGTTTTCTAATGCAGTTATAGTGAAAATTACATTGTTGTCAGATCTTCCGTTTCTCTGGAAATCTAATGAGCTTTCTTATTTCAAATAGAATACCCTGTATATATTTTGCGTTTTGAAGTCATTAAGAAATACTGATTATTTTTCATGTTATATTTCCTACACCTAGTGGCCATAGTTTTGGAGTTATTGCTACATTTATTAAAAAAAAAAAAAATTAAACAAATAAAAATCCATTTTTTCGACTCGTGGAGACATTATTTTACGTTCTTTGGATCATTGGGAACAAAAAAGGTCTTTTGTAATTTTGCTCTAAAGTTAACAGTTTTCGAGTTAGAAACAATCGAATAATGACGATTTTCAAGGTTCAAAAATATAAATAAAGAAAATTATTTTTGAAACTGCGAAGTGCCCAAATTCAACCTAAGCCCTTCTTCTAAAATCTATTGTACAATCAACAGTAAGTAAAACAGAATTCATTGATATAAATAATTGACGGAAAAATACGGAATTAATACTGATTGTTTATTTACCTTTTAATAACGTCAATCTTAGAATGTCAAATGTTGAAATTTAAACGTAAAAAATATACTAACCCGTTGTTACAGTTAAAAATCCTTTAACATTTTTCGAATTTAATTGTTGATATAAATTACAATGATTATTTTATTAAACAAACTAGTTTGAGTCATTTTATTTGCTAATAGGTATATTAAAAGTGCCATATACCACTTGAATCTAACTTCAACCCGTGAGTAATGCCCCGTGAGTAACTTCAGCCCGTGGGTAATGAACTATTACTCACGAGTAAAGTAATGGGTGTTATTACCTATTCAAAAACAGCGAATAATGAGCATATTATTAAACGGTCTTAGAAAAAATTAATTATTCTATTCTCATACTATAATATATCAATTATGATTTCACTACCAGTGTCATAATGAACTTCATTATGATACCAGATTTTTAACCAATAGAATCGCGATATCGCATTCACGAAGAAGGTGGAAACCGCGCAGTGACCACTAACGAGCCAAATACATACGCTTTGACAGTTCTAAATTTGTAAAAAAAAACTGTCAAACTGACAAACTACTTAATTTGTTTGCGTTACAAAATTAATAAATTTGAATATTTATATTTTTTATTGAGAATGTTCATAGAAAAAATCGTGTATACAAGTTGCATTTATTTATCATTATGAAGCTTGTACTCCATACGAAAGTCGCCGCTAGGCGGGTCGTTTCATATTCCCCATACTCGCTTCATAATGACCATCAATAAATTCTCGTTGCATAATATACAATATACTATTTAAACCTGTTTTATTCTTGAAAATCGGTATACTTTGCAATGCATTCAAATTCGCGCGTTTTTTTTTCCTGGCGAGCTCTGTCTCTCTCTAGGACCTCTCTCTTGTATACTGGCCGCAATCTCTCTGCACTATTTGAATGAGACGGGGCCAGTCCATCAGTATTGACAGTTCGTTGATTTGCACCGATAAATAAAAATTAAATTACCTTCTACTATTCATGGAAGTTATTGGTTCCCAAGCATTTCTCCTCACGTTAAATCGTTCTCCACTAGCCATGCACATAGTACCATCATTTCCGCCTATACAGTACAACTGCCCATTCAAAGCTGCAACTCCACAACTACTTCTTCTTGAAGACATCGATGGCACCGATTGCCATGTACCTTCCCGTGGATCAAATCTAATAACAACATAATTCTATCAAAATATTATTTTCGCCGCTTATGTTTTTCATAGGTATTAATATTTAATTTATATAAAAATTATATAATTATTATATACACCGTTATTAGGCGTTAACGCCCTTCGGTAGGGATCTATGGAGCAGTATCATCCGCAAGCCCTTATCCCTTGCCGTACCGCTCCTCCATAGGCCGATCAGACACCAGTTTTTCCAGACCAAGTCGTAGATTCTATTGAATTTTATACTACGACTTGGCCTTTTATTAATTTCAAATGACCTGGCTGAGGCTCAAACCTCGATCGCACATCCACTAAACTTGTCGATCGACTGCGTCTCATCCAACTCAGCCATCATGACCGATAAAAATAATATAATTAATAGTTAATAATTTATCAACTAATAAGTTAATTTAGCGTCATGCATTTTTTTTTTATATTTTCATCCCGTTCTCAAAACATAATAACTAAAAACGGTATGATGTATCATAACGTTATCCATCTTGCCTCATTTTGAGCACAACAATTTGATCCTGGTTCTAGTTTTTTGAACCCTATTTGGTATTCACCAAGTTGCCTAATTCTGGCAAATACCTTATACTTAGGTGACTGATATAATCTAATCTAGAATTACATTTATAGTTCTTATACTCTGCTTTGTGTCCCTTTTATGGATGGAATATTATTGTCCCTCTCTATACTTCTGACATTACTTCTTGTTCCAAGATTTTCATTATAAACTTGTTTATTTCAGTTATAAGTATGTTGTACCTACTTCTCCTCCATGTTTAATTATTTTTAGGGTTCATTCAAAATTGTCTAGTAACTCAGTTATATTTATTCATTTCATATTTTTAGTGCTAGATCTGTGATTAAAAAATGAAATGTGGCTAATAGTAATGTAATGATGTTTTGATAAATACCTCCTTAATTTGCTTAGTACCTATTTTTTGAGAGAAAAGTAAAAGTTCTCGTTACTACTGTTAGTAAAATTACTACTGCCTTATTGCTAGTGACAAGAAAGTTATTTATATATCTTTCAACTTTATGTAGACACGAAAATAGACAGACAAAAAGAATATTTTTACAACTTTCAATTTCTCTGGCTGCGTTAGTTTATATAGCTAGTATCTAGGTAAAGCCTTTTAGTCTCTTAGCCATGGATAAATGAAAAAATCATAAAGTCCATAATTATCAATTGTAATTTTTATTAAAATAGTTGGGGAACTAAAATTTTCCATACCTTTCAACTGAGGCCTGATAATTTGTTGAATCAAATCCTCCTAGAGCGTATATGCAATTCTCTAAAAAAAATGTATGTTGAAAATATGATTAGATCAATACATTAAAAATTTACCCCAATAATTATAAGTCTGACAATCGTCAGACTTGTGAATATAGGGATAAATATACATATATGTATATTGAAAATACTAGGTTACCTACCAAGCAAATTGTGAGGGCTTTTAAAATGATATTTATTTTAAAGTTAATTTCTTTTTGAGTTTTTATCAGAAAAGAAAGGAATTTCTTAGACTGCTGAACCAAACAACACAACTGGTCAATATAATAAAGAGACGCAAGCGGGAATACTTTGGTAACATTATGAGACACACTGAAAAATATGATCTTTTACATTTGATCATTCAGGGAAAGATACAAGGTAAACGTGGTCCTGGTTGAAGAAGAACACCATGGCTAAAAAATCTAAGGTAATGGTATGGAAAATCGACTGCGTCAATATTCAGAGCTGCTATCAATAAAGTCACGATAGCGAATATGGTAGCCAACATGATATCTAACGATCGATAACTTCTAGATTAAAGCGCTTCTAGCACAGAAAATGGCTTAAAAGGAAAACAAAAACGTCAAATGTGTTCTAATAATAAGACTAGAAAAATAATGAACAAATAAAGTAAATACAGAATAAAATGCGGATAACTATAAGAAAGTGAAATTTTAAATAGTTGTTGATAATTTTAATTAAAAAAACCATACATACCAACTACAGCTATTCTACAATATCTTCTTCTTGTATTCATAGCGGGACAACTACACCAAATTCCTGTTAACGGATCAAATCTTTCCATAGAACTTAAGCATGATGCACCATCGTATCCTCCACAGACATAAATAAGGCCATCAAAGGAACATATACCTTTAAATTAAAAATAAAATAAGCAATGAAAGCAAACTAATGTATAAAATGAAAACCTTATACAGATATCAAAAAATTAGCATGACTTACCAAGACATGACCTTTTAGTGCCCATGGGTGTAATGGAAGACCATGAGTTGTTCAATGGATTATAACATTCAGCTGTTGCTAGGTCTGATGCCCCATCATAACTAAAAATTTATGTACAGTCAATATTTGGCTAAAACTAGTTTTATATAATGGTATTGATTGGGTATTATTAATAAATTTTTGTTGAATATGATTTTAATCTTCTACTTATGATGCTCATATGTTCCAGATGTAATTGATCATCGTGGCTATATATTATTCTTCTCTCTGGTCCTCTCTTTCAAAATAAATTGTGCTGAAAAATGAGTTGCAATAAGCCATATCTCTGTTAATTTCTCATAACATGGCCACAATATTGTAATTTGCGTGTTTTGATTGTGTTAATTGCCATTTATTAGCCATTCCGCGTAGGACCACAACATTAGTCTCACGATCCATCCATGGAATTCTTAAGATGCGTCTGTACCAGCACATCTTTAAGTACCTTCGCAAATTGATCCTAAGCAGACACAACCTGGCACCGGCGAGTTGCGTAGACCGTTCTGCGCATCCTACTATCAGTTCATGCGTTCGCAGGTCGAGCTTAGGAAGGTTTGTCATCGACGTACAGTTTTCTTGGGCTTGGGACGGGTGACTCAGCGCCAGATGTTAATTTTTACGTGTTTTTGTTTTGCGAGATGGAAATATCTGAAATGAATAAGCGGCGATATATTTTACACTATCTTGAATGAATAACATTTTATTGCTCTGTTGTATCAATCAGCACTACTCTAGAAGTTTTCGTTTATTTGTTTTAATATGTATTTTATTATATAATATAGTAGGCGCAATAGTAGGGAATATAATATATCTGATTAAAACAGTGAATTTTTTACATGTTAAGTATTTTTAATTTCTTGTGAAGTATCTAGTTAGTGTGGCTTTAGCCAATAAATCAAAGTTATGCGTTTACAAGAGCATATTATTTGAAAAATAAGGAGTACCATAATGTGTCATAATTATAATCTCCTTTATACAGATCAAAAAATTGTTTCGTATGTATTTCTAAATCCACACAATCATTGGAAAATGATTCATGTAAAAAATATTTATTAATGACACTGTTATCGACAAAGTCGCTCAATTTTAAACTTGTCAATTAAACTTGCTCAATATAAAATCTTGTTACAAAAAGAAAAAAATATATTCTTTCTTCATCCATTTTAGCAAATTACTACAAATAAAAGCTACAAGTTAAGACGATAGAACTAGTCTAGTTTTATCGTCTAAATTTGCTCCTCCGATACTTAGGCCGTTTATCTGAGTCTATTCAGGATACTCTGCGTCTGGACTAAGCTGCGATGTTTTATTGGAGATTTATCTCAAACAATCCTCATTATGGTAGTATGTTAAATGTTCAGGCACTCGAGCGTTCTGGGGACCTATTGGGTTGTGAAAAGTAGGTCCTAAAACCAAAAAAAGTTAAGTAATGTTTTCCAGTTTAGTAGGGACTTTCCATTTTTAATTTAATTGTCCATTTCCAACAATCGTTTTTTTAGATTATAGCGCCATCTATCCATAATCCGAAAAAATTTCTTCATATAAAAGTTACTTATTTTTACGTAAGGAATCGAAATCTGCAATAAAAAATGGGGGCTCCCATTTAAGATTTTAAAGTAACCCAAAGTTGTGTGTGGTGCCATTCGATTGATTTTTCAAAAATATTAAATAAGTGTATTTTTCAGTTTTTCGATCTGATGTTCATTTCGCGAAATATCGCGGGATTCGTATATAAAATTTAAAATTTACCTCCCACCCCTCTCCGTGGGAAGTCTTGTATGGCATCGATCGATAGATTTTTGAAAAATATTGAGCATGTATTTTTTAGTTTTTCGATTTGTCATTAATTTCGCGAAATATTCGCTTTACTCGTGTAAACTTTGGGACTCACCCATTTCCTTACGCCCCGCTCAAATCGTCAGATTTTTTAAATATAAAAATATAAATATATATATGTTTTGCATGTACTTAACTTAACTTTTCTTAATCTGACGATTTCGAGTTTTTTTTAAGGATATATTTTTTTTTCGGCCTCCCCTTAACGAATTCCCCTGCATTAAGAGCCAATATATGGTAGAGGTACATTTTCAGGGTACAAGGTTTCTTCCAATGTAATAATCTGATGCGCTCGAGTAACTTCAAAAATCCCCGCTTGGGCTCCCCTACCATTATTCTTACTTTTACGATTATGCTACTGCATAACGGCTTCTCTTTTTTTTTTAAGCCTGATATTGATGGGTTACATATGGTATATGTTATTTCGTGCATATTTTGTACATACTTTTCTTTCTTTTTTAATACGAGTGTATTAATTTCTATAATTTTTATTTAATTTCTAAACAGTAGTCTTTTGGTAGTTAATGTAGTTTAGTTTATGATTTCTAAAATCTGCTGTTACATGTCAAAATACTTTCACGTTTCCATTTATTTATTCTCTTAGTATTTCTTAAATTTCGTGAGAAATTCCATATAATTGATTAATTTTATAGGTTCTAACACAATATTAGTATAACCACATTTTTAAAAAATTTTCACTGACTAAAAATTTCAGAATCCGTTGAGTAAATTCAATCTTTGTTGGATGTTATAATCTCAAAAACCGGTAATAGCTTTTTTCTCTAATATAAATATAGGTAAATTTTTGAATCCGTATGTCGCTAAAGAAGGTCCAACGAGCTCTGTTTGTCGAAATACCCCTTGTTTAATTGATTAAGATAATATGTATATTGTAAATTAATTAGGTTTGAGGTAAATTCCAAAACAGATTTAAAACGAAAACGAATTATACGTTTTTCTTCGGTTACAGAATAATTTTTATAGATCTGTAATATTACGTAATATTAAAAACCTACCCTCCGACAACATATAATAATCTTCTCAGTCCAGTAACTCCCGATCTAGATCTACGCCATTGCATTGGAGCTATCGTAGACCAGGAATCATTTTTAGGGTTGTAGACTTCACATTCGGCATGTATAGCAAAAAGGGATCCGCCACCTAAAAATTATTTGAAATTATTTTTTAACTACTCTATCTCATATTATGTATAAGTTTTAGTTTGTGAAAACTGTCATTATAGATAGCAGTGCGTGAAGGATTTAAAGTGTGCGTGAAGTAACAATGTATTTACTTTTTCGCACACTTTAATATAATCAAATATCCTTAACTTTTGCGTTGTCATGGTGATAACATTGTCAGCCAGTAATAAATTACGACAAAAGTTTTGACAGTTTTTTGGTTTGAAAGAAGTTAGAATTTTTAAATGTCAAAGTTCTAAAAATTGTAGAATAGAAATGAATTCTCTCGCTCCGCTGTCGCTCGTGCTCTAATCATCGTGTACGTTCGCAAAAAGCATACTTCACGAACTGTTTCATAAATAACTATTTTAATATATTAATATTGATATATAGGGTATCCCAAAAGTAGCGGAACGGTCGAATATTTCACGAAATAAACATCGGATCGAAAAATTGAGAAATACGTGTTCATTAATTTTCAAAAATCAATCCAAAGACATCAAACACGATCCCCCACTCTACCCCCTGGAGGTGGGGTGGGTGTAACTTTCAAATCTTAAATGGAAACCCCCAGTTTTTATTACAGATTTAGATTCCCTGCGTAAAAGTAAGCAACTTTTATTCGAGACATTTTTTTGATGTGCAAATAGATGGCGCCATAATCGGAAAAACGATTTATTGTGATACCATAGGTAAATTATAGAAACGGTCTAATATCTCGAGAAATGCACTTCCAAATGAAAAACCAAAAAATAAGTGTTTAATATTGTTCAAAAACCTATCGAATGACATCAAAGACGACTCTTCCACTCCACACTCTGGAGGTGGGGTGGGGGTAACTCTAAAATCTTTAAATAGAAACCCCAATTTTTATTGCAGTTTTGGATTCCCCAGGAAAAAAATGGTAATATCTATTCGAAACATTTTTTAGAATTGTTGATAGATGGCGCTAATAAATCGTATTTTTTTCAATTATAATCTATCAATAATTCTAAAAAATATTTCGAATAATAATGTCGCTTAATTCTTCATGACGAATCCAAATCTGCAATAAAAAATGGGGGTTCGTATTTAAGATTTTAAAGTTACCCCCTACCCCACCTGCAGTGGGTGTCGTGGACGATTAAGTTTGGTGTCATTGGATAGATTTTTGAAAATTATTCAACACGTATTTTTCATTATTTAGATCCGATGTTTATTTCGCGAAATATTCGACCGTTCCGCTAATTTTGGGACACCCTGTATAATAATATACACATAAAATATAAAAACACAATTATAAGATGGAAGACCATACAATTTATTTCTCTATGGATAATAATACAATAATTTTAAGTCTGTCGAGCTGTTTAGGACAGTAGTATCAAAGGTGAAGATAGGTAACCTTTTTAAGGAGGACGGCACTTGTTCTGAAGCAATTTCTTTGTTGCATTTATGTAATTTATTATTATAATAGGGAAATGAGCCACAATTTAAGTTGGAAAAATGATTTAATTGACGTTTCGACTTCCACTTCGGAGGTCGTCATCGACATACAAAATCTTAATATTTTGTATTGTATTAATATTTTGTATGTCGATAACGACCTCCGAAGTAAAAGCCGAAACGTCAATAAAATCTTTTTTCCAACTTAAATTGTGGCTATTTCCCAAAATTACATTGGATCAAATTGTGATATAATATATCACAATTTGATCAATTAGTTCTATTTATATATTATATGGGACAGATCCTTAATACTTATTATTGATGCAATTTTGATCTTTTTATGTCAATAATTTCCAATATACATATTTGGTTATAATAATATATTGCGATATGATAACGACATTGACCTGGTGGTCTTACAAGAGACTTATACCGACAGGAGCGTCATTTGAAATTTTGATAGGGGGGGGGGGGCAAGCATTATACAGGGTGTCCCGAAAAGATTGGTCATAAATTATACCACACATTCTGGGGTCAAAAATAGTTCAATTGAACCTAACTTACCTTAGTACAAATGTGCTCACAAAAAAAGTTACAGCCCTTTGAAGTTACAAAATGAAAATCGATTTTTTTCAATATATCGAAAACTATTAGAGATTTTTTACTGAAAATGGACATGTATCATTCTTATGGTAGGACCATCTTAAAACAAAATTATAGTGAAATTTGTCCACCCCATAAAAAATTTATGGGGATTTTGTTCCCTTAAACCCCCCCAAACTTTTGTGTACGTTCCAATTAATTCATTGTTGTGGTACCATTAGTTAAACACAACGTTTTTAAAACTTTTTTGCCTCTTAGTATTTTTTCGATAAGCCAGTTTTTATCGAGATGCGGCTTCTTTTTCAATATATTTACGTAATAATTTTATGGGGGTTTTGTTCCTTTAAACCCCCCAAATGTTTGTGTACGTTCCAATTAAACTATTATTGTGGTACCATTAATTAAACACAGTGTTTTTAAAATTTTGCCTCTTAGTCTTTTGTTCATAAGTCACCTTTTATCGAGATGTAGCTTCTTTTTCAAAATATACCTAAAAATGTAAATTATAAATAAATTTTCAGATTATTAACAGGTCTCTAGAACCGTACTTAACCATATACAAATATGTGGTGGATTCGACAAATATTCAAAATATCTCGATAAACACTGGCTTATCGAAAAAGTACTAAGAGACAAAAAAGTTTTAAAAATAATGTGTTTAACTAATGGTGCCACAATAATAATTTAATTGGAACGTACACAAAAGTTTGGGGGGGTTTAAGGGAACAAAACCCCCATAAAATTTTTATGGGGTGCACAAATTTTACTTAAATTTTTTTTTAAGATGTTGCTGCCGTAAAAATGCCGCATGTCTATTTTCAATAAAAAATCTCTGAGAGTTTTCGATATATGAAAAAAAATCGATTTTCAATTTGTAACTTCAAAGGGCTGTAACTTTTTTTGTGTGCACTATTGTATATAGGTAAGTGAGGTTCAATCAACCTATTTTTGACCCCAAAATCTGTGGTATAATTTATGACCAATCTTTTCGGGACACCCTGTATATACAATACATTTAGGGCCGGTTGTTCGAACGCTAATCAACAATGATCATTATCAAATAATTAATTAATGTCAATGTCAATTGTTAAAACATAATTAATTACAATTCTGAGACTATAATCAATTAATATAACAATAATTATTAACATAATTAATAATAAATCTCATAATTGTAACCCAAACAAAGTTGACATTGACAGTTTTGGTGACAGTAATTAAATATTTAATAATGATCATTGTTGATTAGCGTTCGAACAACCGGCCCTTATATGCAAACATAATACAAAATTGATCTATTTTTTGTAAATTTCAGTAATTTTTAGGGTCAGGGGGGGCAAATGCCCCCCTTGCCCCCTATCAAATGACGCCCCTGTATACCGAAGACAAAACATCCGCTTGATTTAAGGAAAAATATACCTGGCTACGATTGGGATCTGGGAGCCATGTACGACAAACACGGTATCCATGCAGGTACGTATTATGCAATCTATGTTAGAAGCCATAATATTTTGAACTAGATTCGAAGCATTACATTTTGGCTAAATTTTGAAGAGCTAATAAGAACAACTGAAGATAGGCAAGAATTTGCATTTGTTGTAGCCAACCTTCATTGAGGAGAGGGCATATTAAGAAGAAGAACAATACAGAAAATGGGTTCCTGCTTACTGCTTCCGCAAAAAACAATATATATCAAGTAGTCAGAAAAATCTAAGAGCATACTGATGGAAACCAAAAGTGATAAAGTGATACCTTAATATATACATCGACTAGTTCATCAGCAACCACAAAATGTAAAAGTGTACCAAAAATGATGAAAATAAAATATTCAGCAAGAATTCTTATGTGTGAGATTTTCTTGTGAAATTCCAAATTCGCTGAAAGAAATACAATAAGGTAAAGCACCTGGGTTTAATGAATACAATTTTGAAGTCGTCAAAGGAGTTAAGTACCTGGGAGCGATCATAACATCTGAAAATAAATATGAAAAGGACGTGGAAGCCAGGATCATTGCAGGAAACTGGGCATATTACTCATTAAGGACCCTACTTAAATCAAAAATACTCTCAAGACCAGCAAAAATAAGAGTATATGTATAAGACAATAATTCGTCCCACAATAACATATGGAAGCGAAACATGGACTCTGAATCAGCGGGAAACAACAAAATTACTGGTACTGGAAAGGAAGATACTGCGGACTATCTATGAGCCTTGCAGAGAAGAGACAACAGGAGAATGGAGAAGACACAATGATGAACTCCAGACAATATATGGAGATGAAAACATAGTACGCTACATTAAAGCAAACAGAATACGATGGGCGGGTCACGTGCTAAGATCAAGTGACGAAAGACTTCTAAACGCCACATTCTGGGAAAGGCCCGATGAAAAAAGGTCAATTGGTCGCCCGAGAAAGAGATGGAAGGACGCAGTAGCCAGTGATCTACGCAAAATGAGAGTACAGCAATGGGAAATAGCTGCTTAGGACCGACAACAATAGAGGGACATAGTAAACGCGGCCAAGACTCACATAGAGTTGTAGAGCCAAATGATGATGATGATAACCTGGGTTTAATGGTACTTATTCTAAGTTCCTGATACTTCTTCTTCTTCTTCTTCTTCTTCTTCTTTTTCTTCTTATTTTGGCATCATAACCCTGGATGGGTCTTTGTCTGACTGGTTATGTCCTTCCATTTAGATCTCTCTTGTGTCCTTCTCCTCCATTGTCTTATATTCATGGTTTTCAGGTCGTCCTCCACGTCCTTCAACCATCTCGTCCTGGGCCTTCCTTTTTTTCGCCTTCCTACCGGCTTCCACTGTAATATCTTCTTTGTCGTTTTCATATCTTATTGTCGCTGAACATGTCCCAGCCATGACAGTCTTTGACTTTTCACAAATCTTACAATATCGTACCCTTTATTCAGTTCATTAACCTCGTCGTTTCTCCTGATTCTCCATGTGCCGTCTTCCTCTTGCACCGGGGCCATATACTTTTCTCAGTATCTTTCTCTTGAATGTCCTGAGTTGGGCTTCACCTTTTTTCGTCATTACCCAGGTTTCACAAACATAGGTTACAACGGGTCTAATCAAGGTTCTCTAGATAGTTATTTTGGTTCTTTTATCTAGTAATTTCGATGTCATGAACCTTTTATTAGCATAGTATGTGCGATTTCTCCTGGAAATACGTGCAATAATTTCGCTAGTTACGGAATTCTTCTGATTGATTTCTGTGCCCAGATATGTGAAGTTATCCACACGTTCAATAGCATACAAATCATATTATTTTCATTCTCAGGTGTTCTTTTGATGGTCATGTACTTAGTTTTTGTCTCGTTTATTTTAAGCCCTCTTTTTTGTGCTTCAGGATCAATTTCCTGATACAAAGTGGTGAATACACGAAAGAGTAAGCTTGTAAAGTTTTACACTGGTATATTTCACTCAGGAAACATTACAAATCGTCCTCTAATGATAATTTTACCCAAACCTACCCAAAACAATACGTGGAGTCTTTTTGTTTCCCTTTTTACATGTGGAGCTTAACGCCCATTTCCCATTCGTTCGGTATTTTTACATCAAATGAGCATTGAGTAAAATATTTGATTTTTGCAAGTATAGCTCTAGGAGCAACTGCTCTGTTTTTTAATCTTTTAGTAATTTTTTTATTTCATCTTTAGATATATCTATGTACAACTTTTGTCTATCTCACGTCCATTTGTTTTGTATTTGTCTTTACTCTTTCCTGGATTTTCGATCTTTACTATGTACCAGTATGGTGTATTGTTTTTATAATCGCTCATACATTAAATTTTTTTAATTCTATATTTTTGAACTACGTACCTACAGTATTAGATCCCGCGTACCAAAAAAAAATTTGATTAATAGCAAGCTGAAAATTTGTTAATAGCTTATCGGTGTCTAGTTGGACAAACTTTAATGTATGGGAAAACTGGAACAGGGGAAGTTTTAATTGTGGAACAGGTTAAAAATTTGCAACGTCAGACTACGAACATGTTTCATGTATTTTGTCGGACAGAACTTTCAATTGATTTGTTACCATTTCATTAAACTCTCGTGCAAAAATCAGACTGGTGTTTATCACCAATTGGGCATTTTAATGATTGAAACACGATGAACATGTCAAATTACAGGAATCATGTTGGTTAGTAATAGCAATCGCATTTTTGCATGAGAGTTCAATGAAAAGGTAACAAATAAATTGGATGTTCTGTCCGACAAAATACATGGGACGTTTTCGTAATCTGACGTTCCAAATTTTAAACTGTTCCACAATTAAAACTTCACCTGTTCCAGTGTTCCCGTACATCAAAGTTTGTCCTACTAGACCCCCTTAAGCTATTAACAAATTTTCAGCTTTCTATTTATCAACTTTTTTTGGTACGCGGGATCCAGGTCTACTATGTTTTCTTATTTGTCTCGTAGAATTTCTTTGAGTTTATATGTTTCTTCTCCTTTATTATTATCGGTGTGGGTATATCTCTACATGAACTATTTTTTCATTTATGGCTGTCTCACTCTTGACGTATTTATTATATTTCTTTCTTACTTCTACATGCGTACATTTCTTTGGCCTTTATTTACTACGCTATAGTAATATGTGTCTGTCAGTAGTAATATTTATAGCTTATATTTTTGTTTTTCAGATGCTGAAGCACTAACCCGACGACCTCAACTTCCTTCTTTTGCAACCAGACTTGGTATCGGCTACAGTGGATAATTAATTGATAGTTTTTAAGTAATGGCAAGGTAGATCAACTATAGGAGAAAGAAAAATCAAAAACCTATGTTATGCTAATGACACTGTTATATTGGCATCTTCATCAGAAGAACTGGAACAAATTATGGATAGGCTATAGTTATGTTTTAAGGGATTTTGTCACTTTGTAGGTCTTTGTTAACAAATATTTACGAAGAATTGTCCGTATTTTTTGGCCAAACACCATCATAAACGAATATCTGCTACACCTGACCCAACAAAAGAGGGTAGAAAATGAAATAAAATCCAGAAAGTGGGGATAGTTCCAGTATTGCAAAAACTGCCCTAGAGTGGAATCTCCAAGGAAAGAGAAAAAGAGGTCGCCCAGCACAAACTTGGAGAAGATCCATCATGGACGAGATAAGAAGTCAAGGAAAGTCTTGGAATGAGGTGAAGGCCCTAGCGCAAAATAGAACCCGATGGTGCGTTTTCACTGAAGCTCTATGCTCCACTTAGGAGTTCAAGAACATTATATATATCTAGTTATGTTGAGTGCGGAATATGGTTTAGAAATAAATATACAGAAAACCAAAATAATGATCGTCGATAGAATTAGAAAAAATCAAACAGAGATACTAATCGGTGACGGAACAACAGGTGACGAAGTGGTCAGACAATTTAATTACTTAGACTCCGCTATTGCCAACAGTGGAAGATGCGAAGAAAAGATCCGTCGACGCATCATAATGGCCAGATCGGCAGCAGCCAACTCACAAAATAGGGAAGAACACAGACATTGCAAAAAACACAAAATTGTGCCTTGTTCAAACAGTAATATTTCCTATCGCTATCTACGCTTCAGAAACTCGGACCATCAAAAGAGCATATTTAAAGCGTATAATGGCATTTGGAATGTTGGTCTACCGTAGAATGTTGCGCATACTATGGACCGCACGTCGCATAAATAATTCAATACTAGCAGAACTTAACATAAAAACTAGACTTACCATAAATATCAACCTAAACATACTGATATACCTACAGGGTATGCCAGACTAATTTATACAGGCTATATCTCTTAAACGAATAGAGATTTTCGAATGGGACAAAAACTGATCTATTCTCAAAAAATCGTCCCCTAAATATTCATCCCTTAGTTACAATTAAGTTTAATTTTTTTTAATAGCACCCTGTAACTAAGGGATGGATATTTAGGGGATGTATTTTTTCTACGCCATACTAAAGTGTTTTACAAATGGAACAGATAAGTTTTTGTCCCATTCGAAAATCTCTATTCGTTTAAGAAATATAGCCTGTGTAAATTAGTCTGGGACACATAATTAACAAAAATTAACTGATACTTTCTTGATTACTTACGAAATGATTTTATTTTAAAAAAATATGTTCAATAAACGATAGAAGACCACATCCAAAACTATAAAAAATCTACAGGCTGCTATTAGAAAAATTAAAGTTGGGGGTTGTAACTAAGGGATGAATATTTAGGGAAGGATTTTATTTACGCCATATTAAAGTGCGTTATAAATGGAATAGATCAGTTTCTCTCCACTTCGAAAATCTGTATTCGTTTAAAAGATATAACCTGGATAAATTAATATTGGACACCATATATGATGGATATAACTAGAAGAAGAGAAGGCATGAAACGAATGATAGTTGAAGGCAACGTTGCAGGCGAAAGATCAAGAGGAAGATCTTCAATAGGATGGTCGGACCAAACAAAACACATGACTGGTTATTCATTCTCCGAAGTATAACAACGCGCACAGGAGAGAGATAATTGGGCAGAAATAATGAAACAAATTACATGACGCGACTAAATCCTTACGAAGGAGAAAATATAGAGGAGAAGGATGTGTGATAACATGTGTACATAAATATATAAATGTCTAACTATAATTGAACAGAACTTACCGACAGCGAACAAATACGGTTGAGCACCATTAGGTTTTCGTTCTAACGTTCTAGAACTAGATAAGACACACCTTCGTTCGGGAGCTAAATGATACCTCATGGCTTCCAATAATAGCTCTCTGCAGTCGTTGTTCTCTCTGATAAGTTTTTCGTTGTCTACTCGTGTCATTAGGAATTCTCTATTTACTAGGGGTAGTCGAACGTGTTGCATCAGCTAAAATAATAGCTATTTGTATAACAAGGAAGGAAAGTGCTACTTTTCCTCCCGAGAAAGAAGTTTACTGCCCGACGCGTAGCGGAGAGCAGTAATCATTCAAGGGAGGAAAAGGCACTTTACTCCCATGTTATACATATGGTTTTTCCACCTTCCTCAAATAACAAGTCATTTTTTCATTTTTACTTAATTTATTTATGTAACTAACCAACAAAATTTATTAGAACTAAAACTAACAAGTAGGTACAATATAACTTTCAACTGTCAAATATAAGTCAAATTATTAATGTAAACATTGTTAAATCAAAATAGGTAAGAATTTACTGTTTTTTACCATTCTGCAAAATTCAGGGTGTTTTATAAATAAACGTTAAAATGTATAGATACTTCCGTAATAGAAAATAGACCCGTGTTGAGCTGCCCCCCCCCCCCACTTGCAAAAATTAAAAAACAAATAGCCCTGATTTATGAGCTATTTATGAGCTCTCATATTCCGCAAACTAAAAATTTTGAGCTCGTTCCACTGAGCAGGAATTTAATACCCTAGTGGGGGGGGGCTGAGTCAGCCCCCCCCACTACTTAAAAATAGGAATATTGAATCGGTTTTTGCGGCAGAATTACGAGCTATTTATGAGCTCTTGAAATTATATAGTTTCGATTTTTGAGCTCATCCCCTTCACCCCCAAACAACCCTTTAATTGATTTAACTTAAGAGAAAGATGCTGAGAAAACTTAAAATATATCGTATTGCGGATATAATTCCTATAGCTTATATACTCTAAGAATAAACTATTAAATTAAGGGCATTTCGATTATTGAGCTACAACCCCTTCGCAAGAAAACTACCCTATCTTCCCGGTTTAAGAGAAAGTTGTATTTAAAATGCGTTAAACTAATTATTTGGCGACTACATATCATTTAATAATTTATAAGCTTCCAAATTACGCGCATTTAGATCAGTAAATTGCAATTTTATTTTGTATAGTGCAGTCACTGAAGGTAAAAATCAACGATTACCTTCAAGTTCGGTGAACCTTCATCGATTTTCACGAAAATTGGTCAGTGGTTAGAGGATACGTCAAGAAACAAAGGTGACATGGTACCACCTTGCGCCTTTACCCTGAGGGTGGATACCGCCCCTTCTCGGGGGTGAAAATTATTTTATAAAAAATAACTGAACAAATCAATAAAAGAACAAATTAAAAGCAAAATTTATTATATAAAGTTAATAAAATAAGTCAATACTTTTTAAGTTATTAAAGATCAAAGATTTTAATTATTTGTGAAAAAAATGCATGTTTTGAAGAGGTTTTTTGTAAATCACTGAAAAACTGTAAGTTTTTACAAAAAATTTAATAGTAGTTTAATTCGTATAGCTTATATTCTAAGAATAAACTCTTAAATCACGCACCTTTCGATTATATAGCTACAAACCCTTCGCAAGAAAACGACCCCATTTTCCCGGCTTAAGAGAGAGTTGTTCTTAAAATAATTTAAATTGATTATTTGGCGACTACATATCGTTTAATAATTTATTAGCTTGAAAAATATACGCATCTCAATTATTGAATTGCCATTTTCTTTCTATAGTGCAGTCACTGAAGGTAAAAATCAACTATTACTTTCGATTTCGGTAAATCTCCATTTATTTTCACGAATTGACAATAACAACTTGAGGTTTTAGCCTGGGGTATATGTCACCCCTTCTCGGGAGTGAAAATTACTTTATTAAAAATAACCCCACAAATCGAGAGAGGGACAAATTGTAAGCAAAATTTGTTATATAATGTGATTAAAATAAATCAATACTTTTTGAGTTATTAAAGATCAAATATTTTAATTTTTGGAAAGAAAATGCATGCTTTAGAGCGATTTTTCATAAATGACTCAAAAAGTGTTTTTACAAAAGTTTTTACTAAGTTTTTACAAAAAAGTTTTCATCACTAAAATTTAAGCTAATAAAAAATATAATAAATTGCTTACTTGAAAAACCTGTAATGTTAATTTAAAGTAAGCGACTGTTCAAATCTAAGGGTTCAAGCTTAAATAACGGGAAAAAGATGCATTTTATAACACTTAGGTACTAAATACTTGTCAAAGTACTTAGAAATACCCATCAAAAATAAGATCCAGAAAAAGTTGATAGTATCAAAATCCGCTCACCAATTTTCGTGAAAATGAATGGAGATTTACCGAAATCGAAGGTCATAGTTGATTTTTACCTTCAGTGACTGCACTATAGAAAGAAAATGGCAATTCAATAATTGAGATGCGTATATTTTGCGAGCTCATAAATTATTAAACAATATATAGTCGACAAATAATTAATTTAAATTATTTTAAGTACAACCCTCTCTTAAGCCGGGAATATGGGATGGTTTTCTTGCGAAGGGGTTGTAGTTCAATAATCGAAAGGCGCGTGATTTTAGAGTTTATTCTTAGAATATAAGCTATACGAATTAAACTACTATTAACTTTTTTGTAAAAACTTACAGTTTTTCAGTGATTTACAAAAAACCTCTTCAAAACATGCATTTTTTCACAAGTAATTAAAATCTTTGATCTTTAATAACTTAAAAAGTATTGACTTATTTTATTAATTTTATATAATAAATTTTGCTTTTAATTTGTTCTTTTATTGACTTGTGCAGTTATTTTTTATAAAATAATTTTCACCCCCGAGAAGGGGCGGTATCCACCCTCAGGGTAAAGGCGCAAGGTGGTACCATGTCACCTTTGTTTCTTGACGTATCCTCTAACCACTGACCAATTTTCGTAAAAATCGATGAAGGTTCACCGAAATTGAAGGTAATCGTTGATTTTTACCTTCAGTGACTGCACTATACAAAATAAATTGCAATTTACTGATCTAAATGCGCGTAATTTGGAAGCTTATAAATTATTAAATGATATGTAGTCGCCAAATAATTAGTTTAACGCATTTTAAGTACAACTTTCTCTTAAGCCGGGAAGATAGGGTGGTTTTCTTGCGAAGGGGTTGTAGCTCAATAAACGAAATGCCCTTGATTTAATAGTTTATTCTTAGAGTATATAAGC
This sequence comes from Diabrotica virgifera virgifera, assembly GCF_917563875.1. Classification (NCBI taxonomy): domain Eukaryota; kingdom Metazoa; phylum Arthropoda; class Insecta; order Coleoptera; family Chrysomelidae; genus Diabrotica; species Diabrotica virgifera. Next base: position 165,339,104 of record NC_065449.1, on the reverse strand, counting down.
TATAGGAATTATATCCGCAATACGATATATTTTAAGTTTTCTCAGCATCTTTCTCTTAAGTTAAATCAATTAAAGGGTTGTTTGGGGGTGAAGGGGATGAGCTCAAAAATCGGAACTATATAATTTCAAGAGCTCATAAATAGCTCGTAATACTGCCGCAAAAACCGATTCAATATTCCTATTTTTAAGTAGTGGGGGGGGGCTGACTCAGCCCCCCCCCCACTAGGGTATTAAATTCCTGCTCAGTGGAACGAGCTCAAAATTTTTTGCGGAATATGAGAGCTCATAAATAGCTCATAAATCAGGGCTATTTGTTTTTTAATTTTTGCAAGTGGGGGGGGGGGCAGCTCAACACGGGTAGAAAATAGATATTGTACAGGGCGTCAATAAGTTATATTTCATGAATGAAATACCGTGACCTCACTTTTACTTTTCCTCCCTAGGGAGCAAAAATATTTTCCTCCCTTGGGCGGAAAAGTACAACTTTGCTTCCTACAAGCAGGTCCGGAAAAGTATACTTTCGGTAGAGGTAGGTGGAAAAAGATTAATTTTGCTTATTTTGATATTGCATCTACTATTTTAACTCTTTAAAAGTTTATTTTTTTTATAATTTTTAAAGGTAATTATCTTGAAAATTTTTTGCTCAATTAGAAATCCAATGAAATCAATTAATTCAATTAATTTGTGGCCATCTGATTGAATACAACCAATAAAACCAACATTATACTGAAAACAGATCCCATGGGCTGTTTTCACTCAATCATGTAGCTATGGATACCTACATTTCGTTTCATTTCGATTTTGACATTTCAAATATTCAATATTTCAAAATGTCACGATTTGGTTGTAATACTGATGAGAATATTAATGAAATTATCGAATCAAATATACCAAAGAATACTGTTTACTCAATATAATTAACTCAATAAAACCGTACTTGAACATTGACGAAGAACATCATAATAAAATTATTAACAGCATGCGTAGTGGAAATACATCTTCATCAGTTATAGAAACTAACATGTCTGGATCTTCATTAAATTTTTCTAATTGTTCCTTTGTTAATTGCACATTTAAATAAATTGTTTCTGCTCTGTATTTTTTTTTCATAACCAGCAAAAAATTTTCTATCCGAATAACCCTCGAACATTGATAAATGCTCAAAAATTTTTTAACAACTTTCTCAAGCTTGTTGCTTACAGGCAACAGACCTCCGCCTACGGCGTCGGTCTGTTTCCAAGCAACAAGCTTTCGAAATCTGTTATAAAATTTTTTCGAACAATTATCAATGTCCTTGCGTTATTACTACTGATAAGAATGCCCTACTGAATTGGTTTCTGTTTTCAGGAATAAAACAACAGTCAACAATTACTTATCTTTCTTGTGTAGAATTCAAAAATGGACGGATTAGTTTTAGTAACAATTTAAGATCTGGTGCGTAAATAACGGCAATTTATAAAGAACGATGCTCTCCGAAGAATGAAATCTGACAAAACGTGAAAGGCCTTATGAGGACTTAAAGAATACCAATAATTTAAACAATTTTGCAGGAAAAATGGCGCGAAAAAATACAGTAACCGGATATAGCATCTTTGACGAAATGTAGCTTTGGTAAATTGCTAAAAGTCCAATACAGACCGATTAAATAAGGAAAATTCAAAACACGTGTACAAGATCGTGAGTAGTAATGTGTAAAAGTGTAAAAGCCATCTGGTTGGGTATTCCAAATCCTAGTAACGCCGAGACACTAGTCAACTGTACAAAAACTTCTCTAAAAGATCAAATACCTAACTGTTACAGCTTCTGGTATATATTATAACAAGTGTTTTGACTGATATACTCGCTGAGCTTCGTGAATCCCACCTATAAACCATCATTAGCACAGGTCTGATCAAGGGTTCTGATTTTCTGACGGTAAAATCGATATCTTAGAAATCATAATTTTAAAATTTCATTACCAAACGAGCGAAACAATAATTGTTCATAGAGTTTGAGCTAAAGCAAACGAGCATTTGATATACGTGAATAATATTTCCAAAAACAATAAAGTTTATTAATCATCTCTGTTATTATAAAATATTACATTTATAAATACGCAAAATCTTAAAATGTACCTATATTCTACTTAACGTATGGAAATCGTAAATTTATTTAGTAGTGTTTTAAAAAATGGAGAGGTAGTGCAGTCGCTGAAGGTGGATATGAGCTATTACTTCCGATTTCGTTGAACCTCCATCGATTGGCATGAAAATTGGTGAGTGGTTAGAGGTTATCTCAAGGAACAAAGGTAGCATGGTGCCAACTTGCGCTTTTACCCTGGGGGTGGAAAATATTTTATTAAAAATAATCCCATAATTCGATAGAGGGACAAATTCTAAGCAAAATTTGTTTTATAAAATTATTAACATAAATCAAAACTTTTTGAGTTATTAAAGATCAAAGATTTTAATTTTTCGTCAGAAAAATATATGTTTTTAACCGATTTTTCATAAATAACTCAAGAACTATTAGTTTTTACAAAAAAGATATTACCAAAATTGAAGCTAATAAAATCAGCACCCTGTACTGATGAAGAACATGGCTAGTTGTTAAAGTACCTAACTTTTGTATTATCCAACACAAGCGAGTGAATCAAAAAACAGAATGTTAAGAAAACCTAAGGCTATAGTCAGGTTTTAATTTCAGTATTTTATAAATGATAGAATATTCCACAGGGTGTTGCGAACTTTGAGAAAAAATACAGTGTGAATCGTACACCCGGTATACAATGAAAATTTACATATTTAGCAACAATAATATTACAGCGTATTACATATTGTTAAAGAATAAGGCTATAACGTATTAAAAAACTGCTTAAATCGGACAACAGGCTTGGGAGATACGTGACATCAAAGATAATCCATTTTTGGTGGGGTGTCCGTTTTCTCTGACGCGCAGTGTAATAATTGAAAATATCACTTTTTGTCATTTTGGAGTCACGTAATATTCATTCTGTTAACTCAGAGATTGTGAAAATTCTAAGTAGTTCTATTCTAATAAATATTTACTTATTTTGTATATCATTTATTATTATGTCCTTTATTAAATGATCCAAAATCCTTTCCTGACGCCCTTGATTTGTTTTGTTTTACCAATTATTCTTCTTTATCTATTCTAAGTACACTATTCTTATTTTAGTATTTGGTTTCCAAGTCATCGTCACTATGCTTCTTTTCATGAGCATTTTTCAGTGCGTCACACATGATAGAAAAATAGCTAAGTCCGTGATAATATACATTTTAGTGACATGATATTTTAGTTAAATCTGACAGTTGTCACATTTTATTTGCAATTTGGCATAAAAACAAATCAATTGTGTTTATTATAAAATGGTATTTTCTTTGATTTGTATAGTCCTATAAATTGTACAGATTATATTGGTAGATATATTATATAATTCGTAAATAATTTTTTTTCGATTATAGCGCCATCTATTGACAACTAGAATAAAGGTTATAAATGTCACCGACGAAATGTGATCACCGACGTGCGTTTCTTTCTGTCACATACAATTTAATGCGTTAGAAAGAAATCGAAAAACTGTGACGCACTGAAAGTTTCTCATGAGAAAAATAATATTTATTTTGATCTGCTGTCTTTGACAGGCATGCACATTGGCCGTATCCATCCTTGAGTGTCAAGTTGTCTTTCTCTTGCATATCTTGCTAACCTAATTACATTCATTTCCATCTCTTCCTATCCCTCATTATGTTTGTAGTTTAACTACTCTCATCATCTCTTCATTTACATATACAAAAACTACTGAAAAAAAGAATGTGTGTGTACTTTGTACGCACGTAAGAAGTTATACTTCTATTATATGATTTAAACGAAATTAATGTACTTTTTATTTATATTTTGTTTAAATATTAAACTAATTTATACTTACTACTTCTCAAACATTTTTATTAGAACAGTGCCAAAAATTAAAATAATAAAAGAATAAAACACACACAAACACATTAAACAAGCCACAAATGATATCTGAACATTAATTGTCGAAATTTTTTTTTAACTAAATACGTATTTTCTGAAAACATAATTATATAATAAATATACTTACAATCATAAAATGTATTAAAAAAAAAAACAAAAAAGAAAGTTTCTATTGGGACTCGAACCAGCGCTGATAAGAGCGATTGGTATTGGAATTCTTTCGCCTTCTCCGCTTAGCCACGGACACTATGTGTCATTATTTACGAAGATCGACTAACTAAACGGATTAAACTTGTGATATTTTGATATTTTGAAAATTTATCAAATTATTTTAATTTTGAATTGAAATGATTTAGAATTGAAAAAATACAACAAAACATAGAGTAAAAAACAATATATTAGGTGAATATTGATAGAAATTTTGATGGTAATCAAATTATATAAATAAAAGTATTACATACTATGTATTTTGGCAGATCAAATAGGTAGGTTTATACTCATGATACATTAACAATTATTACGTACCTGTTGCTTTTAAAAACTATTTAAAAGTCACTACAATATTATAAACTTTTTTGTTTCTGTCCTCACAACAATAAAACTAATATATTATACATTTGTTTACCTTTACCTTTACCTCCAAACCACAGCTGCCATATCGGATAATTTTTGACATGTCATTTGAACATTCAATCAGAACAAAGTTATAATGCGCATGCGCCGGGCTGATAGGTTTTAACATATAAAAAAATCACCCTCTATCGCCACATTAGTTTAGTTCTTTCAGTCAGGAGTTTATTCAATTTTTTATTATCTTCAATTTTGGTAATAACAACTTTTTTGTTAAAGCTTATAGTTTTTGAGTAATACGTGAAAAACAGCTTTAAAACATGCATTTTTTACGAAAAAATAAAATCTTTAATCTTTAATAACTCAAAAAAGTATTGATTTATGTTTATAACTTTATAAAACAAATTTTGCTTATAATTTGTCCCTCTATAGAATTACGGGTTATTTTTAATAAAATAATTTTCACCCCGAGGGGGGTGGCATCCAATCCCAGGGTAAAAGCGCAAATTGGCATCATATCACTGTTGTTCCTTAGGGTATCCTCTAACTACTCACCAATTTTCATGAAAATCAATTATAGTTCAACGAAATCAGAGGTGAAAACCCTCAGTGACTGCACTAAATATATTTCAATTTTGAAATATATAAGCATCGGAATAATAGTTTTTATAAAATCTAGCGCCAATGTTCTAAATGCATTCATTCATTTTGAATCCTGAGAAAGCTAATCATTTTTTTAAATTTAAACGCAGAATGAAAGATTGCATTATTACCGTTGATTGAGGTATTGGAGGTAGTACCCTCTAATACGTCAATCAACGATTATTACTGAGGCCGTAAGCCCCTGAAAACTTTTATAATATTTTTTACTTTAATAATAGTAGTGAAGGAAAGTATGCTAAATTTGTAGTTACTCGAGCGTTATGGGGACCTATTGGGTTATGATTAGTAGGTCCTAAAACCAAAAAAAAAAAAATAAGTTAAGTTTTTTATAAAGTGGGGTACTTTCCATTTTTTAATTTAATTTTTCATTTCCAACAATCGTTTTTCCCGATTGTAGTGCCATCTATTCATAATTCGAAAAAAGTCCCAAAAAATTGCTTATTTTTACGTAAATAATCGAAATCTGCAATAAAAATTGAGGGCTCCTATTTAATATTTTAAAGTAACCTCACACCACACCTCTGTGGGGCGTCGTGTTTGGTGCCATTCTATGTATAGATTTTTCAAAAATATTGAAAACCTACGTGTATTTTGCAGTTCTTCGATCTCTGATGTTCATTTCGCGAAATATCTATTTAATATTTTAAAGTAACCTCACACCCCACCTCCGTGGGGCGTCGTGTTTGGTGCCATTCTATGTATAGATTTTTCAAAAATATTGAAAACCTACGTGTATTTTGCAGTTCTTCGATCTCTGATGTTCATTTCGCGAAATATCACGGGGTTCGTATTTAAGAGTAAACAGTAGCAATCAACAGGTGGCAACAAAATATAACTTCGGGATATAGTATCATAAACTTTGGCAACACTGGTAATCTTTGACATTTTCTAAGATTAATATTTTGACAATATCATAGTCGCGCTACATGGAAGTAATAGAAAACGATTTTATTATTAATAAATACTATAATTAATAAATACATATTTATGAAAATAACCCAAAATGGGTGAAAATTTTATGTTAAGATACGTATTTAGAAAGGTATGTGCATGAAATATCTAATAATAAAACAATAATAAATAATCATTTTTTGTTGTGAAGCGAAACAAATTTCGATTTTCGCATAATTTTGGCACGGTTTTTAATGGACTTTTTCTTGGAAGGTTTCACTTTATTTTTTGTTTGATTTACTTTTTCCATTTTGTTAAACTATTGATAATATTTTAAGAATAAAAAATCCTCCTAAAACTTTATATACTCGCAATTAGAATTCGAAATATTTTTACGTAAAATATACTTACCTACCTACATATAACTAATACTCACACTTAACAACAATCTATTCTTTCAAAGAGGCCAACAACTTATACAACAACAAATATAATAATAAATTAACTATCAATAAACACTTCTTTCCTCTGAAACAACAATAACGAATTCTTAAATTAACACACTACCGCACTGAACAGATATAGATAAACATGACAGAACAGTCTAGAGAAAATCTAACGCAGGTTTGTCAAAATGACAGTGATAATTTCTCTATGTTGCCTAATTAGTTATTTAGTTATAATATGTTCGATTTCTTATTAGAAATAAAAAATTTTAGTAGTTCCAAGATTACACAAAATCTAGGCATGGGATAAAAAAGTTTATTTGAAGAAAGTTTATTATTTTTTTCTTCTTAATGGCGGTACAGGCTCCTTTTTTCAATATTTTATTTAGTTACAGAGTAATTTCCACGTACTAACATACTTCTGAAATTGGGCTCTGTACCGCCATTCTTTATTATATTACGAATATGTGTGCCAAATATCTCGACAAAATATTTAAAATTAGAGCCGCAATCTTGGAACGCGTTTGTGGCTACCTGTTGATCGCTACTGTAGCCTCTTAAAATTTTAAATTTACCCCCACCCCTCTCGCTGGGGGTCGTGTTTGGTAGCATTCGATAGATTTTTGAAAAATATTGAACACGTATTTTTTAGTTTTTCGATCTGATATTCATTTCGCGAAATATTCGCTTTTTTTTGTGAAACTTTGTGACTCACTTATTTCCTTACGCCCCGCTGAAATCGTCAGATTTTTTAAACATACATTGTTTTGCATGTACTTAACTTACCTTATTTTAATCTGACGATTTCGATTTTTCTACGGATAGATTTTTTTTTTGGACCCCCTTAATGAACTCCCCTGTATTAAAAGCCAATATATGGTAGAGGTACATTTACAGGGTAAGTACAATGTTTCTCCCCATCCCAGATAGCACAAGTACGTTTTATGGACATCCAATGGACGTACATCTGTGTACATTGGAACGTCCAATGGACGTCCCGCTAAGGTACAATGGACATCCGATGGACGTCCAACGAACGTCCAGAGTTTACAAAATTGGACGTCCATAGAACGTCCGCTACAAACGTACAATGTACGTTGTTGAAGCTTTCAGTGTACATGTTATGTACATTCAATGTACACCTGATGTACATTCAATGTACGTCTTATGGACATTTTTGTAGGGCACTTTTCAGAAAGCAATCTAGTTTCCATAATTTTTTGAATATATACATAGCAAAAAGCCTTTAGTTATAGGAAATAGTTCCTATAATACTAAACTTATACTTTAAAATATTACACAAAATACCTTTTTTTATTTCTCTTTATTATAACTTTATTATGTATACTTTATTATAGGAACTTCATTAATGCACGAGTACACTTGCACGATAAACAGCACACACGCAAAGATATCGCAGGATGTATTATATTGTATGTAATAACTTAATAAAGACAAAATTCAGATAATGGCGGCCTATGAAGCATGCACATTAAAAGAGGTTTATTTCTGTTCTGTTTCCTTCCAAACATCATTTCTTAGAACTTAGAGTCAGTACGGTACGGTTGTATATTGCAAGCGGGTTTGCCATTCTGTGAATTATCATAAATAAATCCTCCTTCAGTATTCCACAACAATTAAGAGCGATAATCCCCTAAAAGTACCTGCCTAATACTACCTTTTACGACCGATAGCGTGAAGAGCGACAACGTTGTCAAGAAGATTTTCATTTAGTTTGGCGGGAAATTTAACAGTTACAAAATGCACATTTAAGATTTAAATTGGTAGTGTCTAATTATTGTAAGTTCTATAATTACCGATGCGCGATGTAGCTCCGTTATTCTGAAAAAGTTTACCATCGTTTTATCATCATTTAGTATTATATAGGTTTAATTAAAATAATTTTAGTGGTTCAGTGTTTTAATTCGATGATGAAAAAATACGTGACTACATTTATTAGAAGCTTATTGTATTCTACTAATAATATTGCTTTGATTAAAACAAGAAGCTATATATAATTACTGATAATATCTCCATGGACCACAAATGGATGTCCAATGTACGTTGAAATCAAACGTCCAATGGACGTCGCGTAATGGACGTACATAGTTCGGACAGTTTTGGTCCATGGACGTTTGGACTTTAAATGTACGTTATATGGACGTCCATCGGACGTTGTGTGCTATATGGGATGTGATAATCTGTCGCGCTCGAGTAACCGCAAAAGTCGCCGCTTCGGCTCCCTTACCATAAGTTACAGGGGTGAAAAAAAAGAGAAAATTTAATGTGATGTTTAGTTTCAAATATCTCATTCAAAAGAAACTTTTTGGTTATTCTAAGGGACTTTCGGCCCTCGGCAATGATGTAATCTTTCATTCTACGTTACAAATTTTGAAAAATACTTATTATTTTTCTCAGAATTTGAAAAAAATAAATTCATTTAAAACACATTGGCGCAAAATTTTGCGCATATACCCTTAACCGCAATCTAACAATGGTTTAGAAAAATATATATAGAAAATGTTTAATACATACAATTTTATCTTAATAGTTACTACGTGCTTTATTATCTTTTACTTACTCTTGATATATATTTACTTCTTTCTGCTAGATCATGCTTCACCCAATTCAAAACAGCGGTGAATACATCTTCTTCGGAAGAAATGTTTAACTGGCTATTTGATATCAATTCGTTTACCTAAAAATATAATAAGTATAATAATAGAAGTGTAATATTTGGATGCTTTAATAGCTTAACCAATCCCTCAAATGTAGCTCAAGACATCTTGTTAGATATCAAAAAATGGTCATAGAAAACAGATTTTATTTTTCAGCGACATCGACAAAAACAAAATTCATAATATTTTTTATATTCAAAACTTTAATTAACCAACGCAGCTATAGCATATAAATCAACATCAAAATCAATAACCAGAAGTCTAGACACCAGACACAACACAGCTCCAAGAATATGTCTAGGATCTTTTTGTACAATTCTGATTAAAAGCCTATTTTGCGAAACAATAATTGTTCCCTAGTGAAAGAGTGGAAAGGGTTTAAATATCTAAGAGTTAAATATCTAAATCACGGAAGAGAAAAAATGAGAATTCAGGCAGCAAACAGACGCACAAGTATAACCGCCATATCACTATTGAATCTAAGAGCATAACACGAGCATAAAAAACAGGATATACAAAACAGTAATTATACTTGTGCTCATGTATGGGTGTGAGACGAGGACGCTGACAAAAGCAATATGGAAAGAAAACTAAGACGTTTTGAAAGAAAAAGCTTCAAAAGAATCGAACGAACAAGCCAAACTTTTCTCTGAAAGAATAAAATGCTATGCATTAACTTAATATCATTATCAGTTGGTTGTTAACCTCTCACATGAGCACATTACCCTTGTGCAATTTCCGAGCAAGGATGACATACATCCACATGTGATAATATATAATCTTAAGACATCGACTTAAGGTCGATTATTATATAGCTTATAATGTAGCAATAATGTTATTTAGAGGTTTTTACACCTTTTGAATTGGCTAGTTTCAAGTACTTGTACACTGGACGTTTACACTGATGATTGTCATTTTGACCGAAAACGTTTTGTACTTAAACTCCCTTGTGGATAAATTTTAAGAATTTTAATAATAAATTAATATACCTACATTCAACAGAAGTGTTTACTTCATTCTACGTTGTTTTAACGAAGGTATACAGCCAACTACAGGGTTTACCCCTTTTAAGTTTTAATATCATTATAGTCATCCTTGGACCCAACTTGTACCATTATAATATAACCTTCAACTCTGTAAGACAAAAGTTCGTCCAGTCCAGATTTCAGTATTTCTCGGTTTAAAGAACTTATTATTCCTTTAATAGACTACACTCACATATATACTTCTTCTTCTTCCTTCCTCTGTGTAAGTAATTATGCTTGTTCATTGGCGGATTGACACCTCTATGGGAGGATGTTACCCCATCTTTTGCGCGCTCGACCGAAACTTCTACCCGATTAGTGTTTTACCTCTTGCTATTTTGAACACATAGGTCTCCTCCCATTTTGTTTATGTGTATTTTCTTATAATGTCTTCTCACTCCTATTTCGGTCTCTAAAATAATTCTTCGCAGTACTCTCATTTCTATCGTTTCCAGTAATTTTTGTGAAACTGACTTTATAAAGTCTTGACTTCATCTCAGTGTGGCTTTACCATATAGTGAATAGTGTTATGAAGGCATCCTTAAAACATATTTGCTTTTTTTTCTTGATTTCTCACTACTTTGTCCAAGTCTCCGTAGCTGGAGAGTGTAATTACTGAAAAGTGTATTTCCATTACTTATTCAATACCGATGCCATCAATTTCCACTGTTCACCTGAATGGTTCTTTACTGATTACCTATAATTGTTTTAGTGATCTATACATGGGGTGGGAGCGTTTTTTGTAATTTCATAGAATATTCCTGAGATTAAAATAATTAATTCCAGTACTGTTTAGACAACCTACTTTTATGCTCTCTATTGCTCCATTCTTCTTACGGTGTCTATCAGTTCCCGATGTCAGCGATCAGCTAACTTTCGCTTGCTACGGTTATTCTAACTTTGCTTGCTGCTATTCTGAAGAGTCCGGTTGTCGATGTATTAAACCACTTTCTCAGGTTTTAGAGCCAAGATATTCTTATTCTCCCTGGTTCTCTCTTCCCAAATCTTGCTCTGAAGGATGAATTGAAACAAGCCGTATCTCTGTTCATTCCTCATAACATGACCAAGATATTATAGTTTGCGCTCTTTGATAGTGCTAGTTATCTCGAATTCCTTGCCTGTACTACGTTGGACCTCAACATTAGTCGCACGATCCACCCACGAGATTCTTAACTTGCGTCGGTAACATCACCATCGCTCCATAGAACTAATTAATCTGATAAGAAATAGTAGATACTCAATTTTAACAGGCTCAACAAAAGGAGTTCATAATAGGAATAACGTATTAATCTTTTGGATCCCATCCTATATTATAGGAATTTAAGGCAATGAAAACGTTGTTTCTGAAATTCTGAATGTGTCGGTCTGTATCGACCTTAAAGTATTTATTAGACAATTAATAATGCCGAATGGAAAAAGATTGAGTCGATGAAACTCAAAGCTAAGACAGGCGAAGCAGGTAGAAGACAAAAAACCACTATACAACTCCCGTTAGACTGGGACATACACATACAGGGTTAACGCATTTTTATTTTATAAAAAGCAAAAAAACTCGCTGTGAATCGTGCAATGTAACTTTATCTCTTTAATTGTTGAAATTATAACATGCGAATTTCCGACGGGACTTCATCCCACCATTTTAAATATTTAAAGCTTTGTCGTTATTAGATAACAATATTTTTCTACGACGGTTTAATAATATACTCATTATTCGATATTTTTGAATAGATATTAACACCCATTACTTTATCGGTGAGTAATAGTTCATTACTCACGGGCTGAAGTTACTCGCGGGTCATTACTCACGGGTTGAAGTTAGATTCAAGTGGTGGTTAGATTCAAATAAAATTACTTAAACTTGTTTATTTAATAAAATATTTTATTGTAATTTATATGAACAATTAAATTTGAAAAATGTTTAAAGAATTTTTAACTCAACAATAGGTTAGTATATTTTTTGCGTTTAAATTTCAACATTTGGCATTTTAAGATTGACGTTATTAAAAGGTAAACAATAAACAATCGGTATTAATTTCGTAAAAGGACTTACGGGTATGAAATTCATATCAATGAATTCTGTTTCACTTACTGCTGATTGTACAATAGATTTTAATTGAGAGTACACGTTCTTTTTCATGTAATTGCCTTAAAATGTGTCTTATTTTTAAAAGCCACCGCCATTCCATGACATAATGACAACTGTTTGATTGTTTCATAAGCTCAACGAGGGTAATTCTAACAGTGTTGCCATAGTTATATAAAATATATTTTCTTATGAAAAATAAAATCTTTCGTTTTAAATAATGTTAGTAGTTGATAATTATATTTTTCTACTAATCCAAATAAAAAAGGTAGTAGAAAAAGTATAGTATTCTACTTGCATGTAATGGCTATTACTCACTCTGATGAATTACGTGAGCAAACTTCATCATCGTGAGTAACAGCCATCATTACATGCTCGTTGAATAATATACTAATACCTGATATACAAGTTTTCAACATTTTGTACACAATTTATATGTTTGAGTAATATCTGTTTTAAGTTTACATTATTAGAAAGTGTCCTTAAGATGATTTTTATTACCTCCTCAAATGGTAGCAGAAGAAACTCCTCAGTACCTACAACTTGCTGAAAATTTTGCAGTGCGTAGACATGTGATTTAAGGTGAAGTTCTTTGCAAGAGTGGGTATCTAAAAAAAAGACAATGTTAGGTTGATAATAAAGTTTAAATTGATAAAACACTCTAAAATAATTTAAAGTAAAATAAGTATATCGATTTGTCTTATTAAAGATATTCCACAAACACAATGACTCAAAAGCGTTTTTGATTATACGGTTGTTAACAAATGTACATACTTATATTTGATTGGATTATTATATAGGTATCTTATCGAAAGCTTGGCTTTTATCAACAAAATTGTAGAATTGGCGATAAAGGCAAAACAGGTCACTACCTACTACCTAATGCGCCACTAGTCTGATGAGAGCTATTGACAGAGGCGGCTTTACCTATTGTGCAGGGTGTGCGGTGCACACGGGCGCCGGGATGTTAGGGGCGCCGAGCACCAAAGAGCGGAAACTTTACTTTGTTTCAACATAAAATATGATTTTTTTGAAGATATTCTTCTTTAGCGGCGAATCGATTGAGGGTAAAATTGTACAGTTACCGCGCGCCTGCGCACACTGACAGTATGTAGTTCATTGCTAATCTTTCAAGATAGGTATGTATGTATCTGTAACCGTGCAATAAGTCATTAAAAGAATATATTAGTGGTTTTAGGAAATGTATTATTATTATAATTCTTGTGTTCTTGGATTAATAAAATATTATGTAAGCATAACATTTTTACACTATATGTCGCCGTGTTGTGTAATTATATCCGAAACTTACATGTCTATTTCTAGTGCCTCGATGGAGTAGTTAGAAATGCGTTAGCACTGAGATTGGAAGGTTGCGGGTTCAATTCCCGGGCGATTCATATATTTTTTTTATTTTTGGTTGTTTTAATAAAAATTTTTTGAAAGTGGTAGATAAGAAAGTTAGTTTGATTTTTAAATAAAATACAAATAACCTTTTAAGTATATTTACTTCGTTTAAATTACCTATTATATAATAGAAGAATATCTTCTTACGTGCGTACATAGTACACACACACATTCTTTTTTTTTTAAATAGGAGGCGGAAGATGAATCAGTAACTGACGCGAAAATACATTTTAAAGTAAACTTTTACTATTACCTATTATATACCGCAACTACTAAATTTGACGAAAGCTTCGAACTTTTAAAACAAAATAATGACACTTTCAAAAATTAAAACACTGGAAGGATAAAACACTGCAGTAAGCGGAGCCCCGCATACTGCAGACTTTTTATCGACAGATAGTTTAGTCGGGATGGGCTGTTAGTGCGCATACCGAGCCAACTAAACAGTCGGGTTGGTGAAGAGGGCGCACGCTATCAAGAGCCGACCGACTATTCTCGAACGATTTAGTACTTAAGTTCTTATTTGACTGTGGAAGTTAGTAGTCGCACAATGAAAAAATTGTCCAGAAATGTTATTATCGCTGTCATATAATGGAGGAGGAAATCCAAGAAAAGATTCTGAGGGCATTGAGTGCATCCAATTTACAGTGAAAGAAATAAGACGACGCGACGGTTAAAAGTAACAGACGTGATCCAGAAGATTGTCATGTTAAAATGGAATTGACAGGACACATAGGAAAAATGGAAAACAATCGTTGGACGAAGCAAATTTTAAATGGCGACCAACGACTAGCAAAATAAGTAGAGGCAGACCTCAAACAAGATGAAGTGATGACATCAAGTGAATGGCTGGTCACGAATGGATGCAAAAAACAACAAACTAAAATGAATGGATACACCTAAGGAAAGCTTTCTTCTGGCGATGGATGGAATAGCTGTTGATGATGCTGATGATGAATTCTCAGTGACAGATTATTTAGTGGAAAATTCTACACAATATATTCTAAATTACTTGATTACCCAAAAAAGTTTTTCGCCTTTTATCGGATGATCTTAGTCACCTTCAATGAACTAGTCATGCTAATTGGGCCATGCACGTTTCTACAATTAACGATTGTGAATTAGACGATGCCATTTTCTCGCAAAATGTTAAAAAAAAATATTCGCACGGCGCAAGTATTCGATACCAAAACTAGGAGAGAATTGAACTATCGACCGATAAACCATCGTCGTGTGTGCGCAAGTCCTAGTTAGCTCACACTGATTAAACTGTCGGCCGATATTTGACCGACAAATTAGTTTCAAGGCAAACTATCTGCTGATAAAAAGTCTGCATTTTGCGGGGGCTTTTTTGGGTAGGTTGTTCTGACGCCGTGAATTCCTATTGGCTCCCGACATCATTTAATATTGGAATATTTACATCTGGATTTTTGTTTACAATATAAGTGTACCTAATACCCTCTAATACCATATATACTAGTACTAGGAATAGGTAGGTACCTATTCGACTATTCCATTTTGACTGCGCGTCTACCAAAGGGCGCCAGAGCATCGACTGCACACGGGCGCTACATGGGCTAGAGCCGCCTCTGGCTATTGACAAAAGTGTCTAAACATGTTTGACAAAAAATGAAAAGCCCTAAATCTGAAATTCATTTTATACCGAATTGGTGTAAATGAATGAAGTAACCACCTACAAATAATAGCAGAGCTGTGCTGGGGACAAAAAGCACGAATTAAAAGAGGAAACAGATGAGCAGAGTTTAAAATATGGCAAGCGATTAGTTAGGGGTGTGTGTTGATCCCACTGTTATTTAATATATACGCAGAAAACTAGCCCTAAAGGGTTTAGGTGAAGATGCAATGCTCTTTTTTGTATTAAACATTCCAATATATATTCCATCTATAAAAAATTATAATAAAGTAAATTTTCTGTAGAATATTTTAACAATATTTACAAAATGTCTGGTATAAAATTGTCCATTGATCACAGGCCTACAGTATTTTTGGTGCCAAACTGTTAATAGCTGATTTTAGGTATATTTGGGGTGCTGATTCCGAATATGGCTTTAATTTTGCCCTATCAGCTCTAGTTTTCAAGATAACATAGGTCATGCTAGCTTTTTTGCATTAAACTACGAATATGCTGATGAATATACTTACTAAATTGAAAAAAAAATCATTCAATTAGAAAATAGGTATGTTTTAAGACATTTAACTACAATAAAACCCTTTGTATAATGAAACAGATATACAATTAGTTTTGAGAGAAAAAACTAACAAAATAGAAAAAAAAACTTCACTTGACGTAGGTGACGAAAGCTTGGGTTGCGTGATTTCCTGGAATGAACTTTTAAACAGTCTCTGTTCAAACTCCAGCAAAACTCTGCCATAATATGAGTGTCCCATCTTCCTTGGTAGCGGTCCTCCATGGTTTTTATGTCTTGGTGAAATCTCTCACCTTGCTCCTCATTTGTCGCACCTAAGTTTTCAGGGAAACGGTCCAGGTGACCGTGAAGATAGTGGACTTTGATGCTCATATTACATTCAAGTGATTGGAAGTTATTCAACAAACGGTGTACCAGCTCAGCATAATTTTCACTTTTGTGATTTCCCAGATAATTTTTCATAATGTTCACAAATGAAAGCCAAGCTTTTTTCTCTTCCTCATTCATTGACCCCACAAAAGCCGGATCCTTTGTAAGAAGTCTGATCTGTGGTTCATCAAAGATTCCAGCTTTCAGTTTTTCCGTACTTATCTGGGGCATCTTCCTTCCTATGTAGGCGAAGCATGGTCCATTAGAATCAAGTGCCTTAACGAATTGCTTCAATAGGCCTAGCTTAATATGGAGAGGTCGTAAGATTATTTTCTCTGATTCGACTAAAGGCTGGTAATGTAACGAAATTAAAGTATTATTTCTTGTATAAATAAGACATAATACTGTGGGAGCAACAAATATACTGAGGAGGAAGTTTAATTAACAATGTATATTCCTTTGAATAGCATTTTATTCATTATCTCAAATATTAAAACTACTAATTTAGGAATGTGTCATATCCATAAAACTAGAGCTGATACAAAAAAAAACGGAATCCATATTTCTATTTATCGCCCCTAATATAGTAAAAATCAGCTTAAAGATTCACGGCACCAAAACAATTTTTTTTCTGTAGGCCTGTGGTAATATAAACTGCTCGTCAAAAGTTAGGGATATAGAAAATCATGTTCATTTTCATAGTTGATTTTTTCGTGAACAGATTAACACATCCATAGCGGCCAACTGCAGCTTTTGAACTGAGTAGAGAGCTGTGGAAGAGTTTGCTATGGAACTCTAAGGACCTCATTGCCTTCTTTATCTATGAATAGAAAACAAAAAGTTGTGACTGGCTAATTGACACCCAAGTCTATGCCATAAAAAAAAAAACAAAAAAAAAAGATTAACACATTCCGCTAATTCTATTTTTATTATTTTAGATTTTTCATTAGTATTTGGACAGGTATGCAAAGGTTTACTCAAACTTTTTTTGTGTACTTAGACCGGGTGGAAGAACAGATGTGTTTTTCTTATATTAGGTTTGAGACACCCTGTAGGGAGAACAAGGTACCAATGTGAGTATACATCAGAACCATATTGTAGTCTGATGTTTTGTGAACATTTTGACTTTTAAGTGTCCCTGATATCTTTAACAACAAAGAAGATAGGTCGTTTTAATCTTTAACATGTGTTTTAACTGAAACAAAACTAAATCAACAATAAAAAATAACAGTTAAAAACAGAAAGGCACATAATAAGGTAAACAGTTCATATCGACACCTATAAGAGTTATTTCTCAACCATGTAAGCGGTATGCAAAGCGCAACATAAGAGAGATGAGATTGTTTAATGGAGGCTCCGTGATATTTTGGCGTGGAATTTTCTTGAGAATAAGTACGGATTTGGTGTCTACGTGTAGGCTTTTTAAATAGCGAGAGGTACATTGCACAGATTTTTTTCTTTAAACACTCTGTTCCGGTTGCATTATATGTAGGAACTAATTTCATATTAGTGGGATGATAAGACATGACCTCCTCACGTATCGCATGTCGTAAGTTAAAACACATATTAAAGAATAATTAAAGAATAATCTCGTATTTGTCATTAAAGATATCAGAGAAATTAAAAAATGAAATATTTGCAAAATATAAGACTACAAGATAATACCGATGTCTACCCACATTTCTGCCTTTTCCTCCCTACAGGGTGCCTCAAACTTTTGTTTCTGTTAAAACACATGCTACACTATAAAACCGTCTATTTTCTTTGTTTCTAAAGGTATCAGGGATATTAAAAAAACAAAATGTTCACAAAACATAAGACTACAATATAATTCTGACGTATATTCACACTTGTACCTTGTCTTCCCTACAGGGTGTCTCAAACTTAACAGAAGAAAGCCATTTCTTTTTGTTCACCCGGTATAAGTCCAAAAAAGAAGTTAGAGTAAACCTTTATACAAATATGTAAATGCCAAAGTAAAATCTAAAATAATAAAAAAAAATATCGAAATTCGTTAATCTGTTCACGAAAAAATCAACTAAATATAAAATGAGCCTAATTTTCTATATCCCTAACTTTTGACGAGCAGTTTAATTTCCTGTATATTTTTGGCACTAGAATACTGTCACGTATTACGTAGGGTTGGTTTGGCTTCTACTTCTAAACTTTATTGGGCCTCTGCGACTAGTTATAGTTAACCGATCGGCTGGGGTCTTTCGTTTAAGCCTTCGTTCAGTTGGTTGTGAAATTCATTATTTTGAGGTCTTAACCTGTAAGGTATAGACAGTTTCAAACGTCAGACTACGAAAACTTCCCATGAATTTTGTCGGACAGGACTTTGATTTTTTACCCTTTCATTAAATTTTTATACAAAAATCAGACTGCTATTATACAGAGTGGCCCAAAAGTCTGGAAACGGCCAATTATCTCGTAAATTGCTAGACATAATTGTACAAAATTTGAGGTCCACCTATTTTGGGATACGGAGATTCCATATTTGATATTTGCAATGTTGCCAGATTTGCCGTTTTTCTTATATTATTAGTAACTTTGGTTTTTCAAATTCCTCACCCTGTATATTCAGTCATTATTGGAATCTCCTATTCAATACGAGTTCAACCATATGTAACACTTATGATTTTATGTAGTCTGGAAGGTCTTAAATACATAAAACAGAAGTCTAGCGACGCCTAATTGTCTCAATAAATTTTTTAGTAATAACTATTTTTAACTACAATAAAACGTAACAATTATTGATAGATTACAACATTTTTTTAAGATATAAACATTTTTTAATACATAAAACAGAAGTCTGGCAACGCCTAAATATCTCAATAAATTTTTTAATACTAACTATTTTCAACTATATTAAAACGTAACAATTGATAGATTACAATATTTTTTAACATAATGGTTACTTTATCAAGTGTTCAAAATGTGCTCCATTTGTGAGTTGACAGTACCCTAATCGGTAGTAGAATGCGTCTACCACATTTCTCCATGATTGTCTAGAAATTAATCGAGATTCATCGATAATTCGTTGCCTTAGCTCTGCAAGACTTGCTGGTTTAGTTTTGTAAACTGAATTTTTCAAGTATCCCCAATAAAAATAATCTTTAGGATTGAAATCAGGTGAACGTGGAGGCCATTCAATTCTACCTCGTCTACCAATCCATCGTCCGGGAAATATCTCATCTAAATAACGCCGAACATTTACACCAAAATGAGCTGGAGCTCCATCTTGCTGAAACCATATCTGATTAAAATTGGCCCCAAACAAGTTTCTCAGTGTAGGTACAATTTCATTTCTAAGTAACATTTCGTAACTATCTGACGTTAAATTTCCTTCGATAAAGAATGGCCCAATTAACTGAGTACCTACTATACCTGACCATACATTTAATTTTTGTGGTCTTTGGGTATGGTTTTCACGCATCCAGTGTGGATTTACGTCGTTCCAGTACCTTAAATTGTGTCGATTTACACTTCCACACAGTGTAAAGGTTGCTTCATCGGAAAAACATATTCTGTTAACGAAATTTTCGTCATTTTCAATTTTATCCATCATTACCTCAGTAAACTGTAATCTACGATCGAAGTCATCTTCACTTAATCCTTGCAATAAGTTAATTTTGTATGGTTTAAATTTATTCTTACTTAATACACGTAAGACTGAAGAACGACCTACATCATGTACTTGTGCAACCCTGCGTGAGGATGTATGTGGATCTTCAACAAAACTTTGCATTATGTCTAAAGTTTTGTTGTCATTCATAACTCTTTTCGGTCTACCTGATCGGTATCTATCTTTTACTTCTCCAGATTCCTCAAATCGCTTTACAGTTTTTTGTACCGTCGCCTTATGAATAGGAGAACGGTTTGGGAAAGTATCATTGAACAAGTTGGCTACTTCACAATAAGATCTTTTTCTGTCACCGTACCCTCTCATCATTAGAATAGTAATTCGTTCTTTTTCGTTAAGAGCCATTTTAGAGAAGCAATTTATCTTGCAGAACTTTTCAAAACATAACTACTGTCAATTTTAGTCAATAATGTAAATGGTGAACAAATGTCAAAATCACAGCATTCTACATTTAAATATTTAAATTTATTAAAATCTACATAATTTTGCACTGTTTTATGTATTTAAGACCTTCCAGACTACATAAAATCATAAGTGTTACATATGGTTGAACTCGTATTAAATAGGAGATTCCAATGATGACTGAATATACAGGGTGATGAATTTGAAAAACCAAAGTTACTAATAATATAAGAGAAACGGCAAATCTGGCAACATTGCAAATATCAAATATGGAATCTCCGTATCCGAAAATAGGTGTACCTCAAATGTTGTACAATTATGACTAGCAATTTACGAGATAATTGACCGTTTCCAGACTTTTGGGCCACTCTGTATATCACCAACATATTTCCTGTCATTTGACATGTTCTACGTGCCGGACTGGTTAAAAGGCCCAACATTTTTGTCGGACAATAAACATATTGAATATAGTCCAGGAACCGAAGCTTTTCAGCTCGCAATTTTTACAGAATAGATCGATGTGCTTGAAAATTTGAGAATATGTAGTGAATAGTCCAGGGATCAAAATCTATATGATGCCAAAAGGCGCTTTTACTATGGGGGTGGATGCCACCCCATCTCGGGGTGGAAATTAAGACCGCAAAAGTTGACAAAACATTCAGTTTAAGCAAAAAATGTTCTATACATTTTTTTGATAAAATTAATATTTTTCGATATTATACTCATTTACGATTCACTAAATTTTTGCCGTAGAAAATTTTTTTTCAAACCAAGTTCTTGGGATTTAAATAACCTACAATTTTATATTTAAACATTTATATTTGATGCTAATCTTTCTATTCTGAAGAAAATTGCATTTTTACCAAACTACAAAAATTCGTTATTCGCTTTTAACTCCAGTTTTTTTCAAAACTAATCATTCTAAGCCAGTCAAACTTCTGAAATCTATTACTAATACATAAATAAAGAAGTATGAATAAGGCCAATGACTAAAAACACCGCTAACTTACATTATTAAACTTCCAATTGGATTTATCCTTTTTTTTTTAATATATTGATTTTTTAAGCGTAACTTTTTATTTTTTATTCTAGAAATTTTGGTAAAAAAGAATTTTGTAGGCCTCTACAAGATCTATAAGGCTATTAATATTAAATCCATTTAAAATTTTAAGTCGCAAAAAGAGGTGACTGTAAACGGGTTGGGAAAGGTGGTTTTTGCATGTTATTACAAGTTTTAATTATTTTCAATAGCTCACTCAGTTATTGCTATAGAAAAAAATTTTGCTAACGTCTTTCTTGGGAATTAAATAAGCTACAATTTTAGATTTTCATATTTTTTCGTATCTCTGATGCCAATCTTTCTATTCTGAAGAAAAGAGCATTTTTTACCAAACTACAAAAATTTGTTATTCGCCTTTACCTCCATTTTTTTTAAAACTAATTATTCTAAGCCGCTCAAACCTATTTATACTTAATACATAAATATAGAAGACGACCAAAGAAGGTCAATGACTAATTTTAATTAGGGTGGTCAGTAGGGCGAAGTTTCCGATTAATTTTTCGCTGAAGAAAATAGGGGCTGACATTCTTTTCATTATAAGTCACTTACTTTTTGAGCTAGAGACTTTTTTATTTCTGTAGATAGACATTTTTAAATACTTTAAATTACTTTGAAAAAGTTATCCTCGAAAAATGCACAGTTTTCCCGTCTTTTGAGTTTGAAACTACAATATTTAGCATTTGACGAAGAAGAGCTAACATATAATAAACAATAGCTCGATTACTATTATTGGCCTTAAAGAAAATAAAAAAAAATTGGTTAAGTTTATTTTGTAAAAAGGTACATATTTGTTAAGCAAAGATGAAACGAAAACTTTTTGAGTTATTAGCAGAAAACTGATTAAAAACATTGATTTTTTCGATATAAAACTAATACTTTCGATAGCGAATAAATCGAAAACTTTTAATTTTATCAAAAAAATGTATAGAACGTTTTTTGCTTAGAATTTGTTTTCCAGAACTGTTTTTACCAACTTTTGTGGTGAAAATAAAATAAAAAATTTCCACCCCCGAGATAGGGTGGCAACCAACCCCATGGTAAAAGCGCCTTTCAGCCTCATATAGATTTTGATCCTTGAACTATCTACTACGTATTCTCAAATTTTTAAGCAAATCGATTTATTCTGTAAAACTTGCGAGGTTTTGTCCTATTTTAAGCTTCATTACTTGGACTAACAGGTAAACTTAAAAACACCCTACTATTTTTCACAATAATAAACTTGTCGGGACGACGTTTATTACGTTCCACAATTAAAAATTCCCCTGTTTCAGTGTTCCCATACATCAAAGTTAGTCCGACTCGACACCGTTAAGCTGTGAGCAAATTTTCAACTTGCTATTAATATTTTATTTGGTACGCAGGATCCAGGACTATTCGTAAATATGTGTTTTATCCATGTGATCTTACGATACAAATACATTCCCAAGTATTTCATGTCGCCTTTCTGTCACAGAAGTTAACTGTTTAACGATACCGGAGGACTATGTCACAGTATAAAGAGGGACCTCTATATACTGTGACTATGTCTTTTGCGGATTGTAAAAATGTTATCTGGGCAGATTTTGTCTCGTTGGCTCAAACAAGTCACATTTGCAATCAAATTTGTATAGCATTTAAGTTAGCCTGTACCCTGTGTGATGCTATGGCTGGATCTTCATGAAAAGAGATTACTGCTGTGTCATCTGCATAAGTTGCTGTTGCGACTTTTGGAGATGTAGGTTAGTCCGCAGTGAATATTAGGGACGCCTCTAGACGAACGAAACTGTCTTGAGGGACATCAGCCATAATTGGGTAAAGACTGATAACTTATCATAATGTTTTACAAGGTAATGCCCGTCTTGCAGGTAGGACCTTAGGATTTGGAAGTAATTATTGAGAAGGGATTTTTTCATTTTGTATAAAAGTCCATTATGCCAAAATTTGTCAAATGCATCAAAAATGTCTAAGAAGATTGCAGAACAATATTTTCTGCTTCCAGTGATAGGACTTTCCAGTAACCCGTTGATTTTTATAACAGTAAAATAATTACTGCTCCTGAATAACAACTCTCGAAAGAAATCAGCAACGAATGTGTTAATATTTAAGCGATTTATAAAATATTTTAAAACAAATATCCATACAAACCTGCAAAACTTCGTATCCCTAAACAGTTCGTTGGATGTAGCTGCCTCAACAAGAATCTGCAACATGCCTCTCTAACTTCCTGCATTTGCAACAGACTACTTGCTGGTAGTAATACTTGAACATTATCTGGTGTCACTGTTATTTGGCCTGTATAGGCATACTCAATTAGGAGATCTATTGCTGTAGGGTCGAGATCGTGGATCTCTATTTCTGTTAGGAGGTGTTCCTTCATATCTCCTGCAAAATGGCTATATTATTAATTTATAGTCACTTCTATTTTTCTAATTTTTGACAAAATTAAGAATTTTATAGTTAGTAACTATGGGTGAGAAAAGAAGAATTAGTTATTAGGAGGATGGATTATATGGTAGTAGTTTTTAGCAAAAGGGAGGAGACGAAAGTTGGATGCGGTTAATTTACGGCCTAGAAGATATGCTACAGTCTGTGCTGACAAACCAGCATGCTTGCACATCGATAAAAGCATTAACTGGAAGTTTAAAAATTAGCGGTATTATCTGTTTACTGGAAGGATTGAGCAATAATAACAGACGGCATCTAGCAGTACGAGGTGACTTCCGAGACAATGAAACGTGACTTCGCAACTTGTGGCGTACGTTGATGACACAGCATTGATTAACAGAAACCTAAAAGGTTTAAATGAATAACTTGCGAAGTTGTACAAGAAAGCATCCAAGAATGGTTTGGCAATAAATAAAAATTAAACAAAATACCCAGTATGATCAAGATAACATGGTCAATACAGTTATAGGCTATTGATTCTGTTCAACATAAGCCCGGCCGCACATCAAAGAAACATGAAACGTAAATTACGTTTCATGGAAATAAACCACTGCTAAACAAATATATATCCGGCCATTTATGAGACTCTTCGAAAATAAAAATATGTCATGAGCATGAATCACACTCGTTTCATTAGTAGGCGGACTTTGAGATTTTTTTAGCAGTGTTTTCTTTTCATGAAACATGTTTTTCGTTTCATGTTTCATGTTTTTCGTTTCATGTTTCTTTGATGTGCGGCTTGGCTAAGAGAGCTAAAAGGAACTACAACGTTAACGGGATTTTATTGTCTCATATGGTCAACAGACCTCTATATTTGGGGTGCATTGGTCCCTAGGCACAGGGTGAATTAAGGTGAGTTCCATTCACTTTTGGTACAAACACTTCTACAGGAAAATTGTTCCAGGATAAATTTACTATCGAAATATCATATTTCAAAGTCAAAAGTATTTTTTTGTATAAAAATACATTAAAAAAAAAGCAAGAAAAAAACACGAAAGAAAGCAATTTTGTTTTTTGCCCCATAATTTTTTTTCACAGGGATATATGTATAGGCATTGCTTCAGCGAAAAATAACTTCCATCCTTCCTCTTTAAAATGACGTTTGGTAAAAGTCTCTACGATTTATAGTTTCCGAAATAGGATCTTTCAGAGTTTGCCGCTTACAGAATTTTTGAGTCATTTTCTCCATTATTTCGCAAACATTGTTCTGTAACTTTTTTCTACGCATTCCTAGGTATATGTAATGGTACATTTACTAGAAAGAAAAGTCAATTACCCTTAAAATGGTCTACTGTATAAGGTCGTACGACTATTTTTAAACAAGTTATGCTTTTTCAAGGTTTTATACTTTTAATGATTTTTAATATTTTTTATGATTATTTTTTAAATTTCTCATTATGAATTTTTTTCCTGTACATTTAGGTACATACATTCTGGAATAAAAAAGCTTACTTTCTTTACTTTAAATTGGTGTATTGCAATTACCTCTGGGACTATTTTAAAGAAGATATCCGTAGGATATCCAAGATATCCGTAATTTGAGAAAAAATTTAAATTTTTTTTATTTTTTTTTTTAATTAGAAGAATATAATTGCATATTGTAACATAATTTTAATTCCAAATAACTTTTCTTAATAACACTTTTCGATATTGTGAAATATAAAGGTACTTTACTCTTGAGCGAAATTGATAAAATTTTATATCTGATGTTTACATCTAAGGTTTTAGACAATGTAGAGCATTTTATAAAGAATAATTTTTTTCATAAAGTTAATAATAAAAAGTTTTCCATATGGTTCCAACTTAGGGGGACCTATTGCATGTGTATATGTCAAGTTTTGAAAAAGCATATCTTGTTTAAAAATGGACCTAGAATATTTTACAGTATATATACCTAAATATATACAATAAAAAAAGTTATAATGAGAAATTTAAAAATAATCGTAAAATATATCAAAAATATATACAAAAAGTATAAAATTTTGAAAAATCATATCTTAATTAAAAATAGTCATACACCCTTCTACGATAGACCATTTTAAAGATAATTTACTTTTCTTCCTACTAAATGTAACATTGCATACACCTAAAGCTGCGTAAAAAAAAGTTACAGAACAATGTTTGCGAGGTAACAAGGAAATGGCCCAAAATTGTTGAGAGTGGCGAAATTTGAAAAATCATATTTTGAAAACTAGAAATTATACAGAATTAGATCAAACGTCATTTTGAAGAGGAAGGACGGAAGTTTTTTTCTTTGAAGCAATGCCTATACTTTTATCCCCGTGGAAAAAAGTTATAGGGCAAGAAACAAAAATGCTACCTTTCGTGTTTTTTTCTTGCTTTTCTTTTGAATATATTTTAGTAAAAAAAAATATTTTTGACTTTAAAATGTGATATTTCAATAGTAAATTTAACCTTGAAAATTTTTCCTGTAGACGTGATTGTATCAAACGTGTATAGAACTCACCCTAATTCGCCCTGTGCCTAGGGACTAATTCACCCCTTTCTTAAAAACGCACCCCTTTAAATGGTAGCACTCCGCGGTTTTTCATATTTAGAGGTCCATTGACTATATTGTGAAACAATAAAATCCCGTTAACGTTGTAGTTCCTTTCTAAAATACATAATCAATTGCCTATTATTGGCGAATATTAGTTTGAAAGTGTATAACACTTCAAATATCATGGATTCTCAGTTAATAGAGTTAATGGAACCTACTGAAAACAACTTCCTCAAAAATAAGAAGCTTACTCAGAAGACCAAACTGAACATTTACAGAGCAGCAATAAAGACGACGACACATTTACTTGACACATAAAAATGAAGAAATATTGTGGATCTTAGAGAAAAAGACTCATTCGGTGAATAGCAGGCCTACTAAACTTAAGTTGCAATGAATTTCGAAAGCTGGTAAACTACGAAGTACCTGAAAGAACTTTTGAAAGGAGAAGACATCGTCGGATTTATCAAGGCACAGAGACTTAGATAGATGGGACATATAAAAAGGAGAAACCCAGAAGTACTTAGAAAAAAAAATTACAAATGGAGACCAGCAGCTATCAGGCAGTCCACGAATAACGAAAACTTGATGGGAGGACCAGATGATTGCGAACCTTAAAACTTGATGGGAGAACCAGATGATTGCGAACCTTAAAAAAATATCCCTCTATACTTTAGAGAATGGACAACCATCAGCAAAAACAGGAACGAATGGATAAAGATTGTAGAAGACGCCAAGTCACACAATTACTTGTAAAACCAAAATGTGAATACAGATTTATTCCTTACGACAAGTGAATCGGAAGAGCATAAAGAGGGCGACAATAACTCCGCTACTAGTGTAGATGCTATGATGATGATGATCGGTTTACTAAAGAGTAAATATGACGTACATTTACGGTGGACGCACTTTGTCTACTTCTTCATTATAGGGTTTAGGTATTTGTTGCCTATTCCAGTATAAAAAGTTTAGTCTTCATTTTTTCATGGAGCGTACTACACTTATTTTTCCTTTCTCTTTATAATTCTTATCTGCTTAATTGGTTGATTTATATTCAAGTACGAAAACTCTGAGGACGAAAATGAAATTGACTACGTTGCATTAGAAAACTTAGACCCTGACACCGAACAAATCTCTGATAATGACGATGAAGTAGCATTGGAGGAAAAAACTTTTAGATTGAGTAGGTATTTGCCTGGAAAAGATAAAAGTGCAAAGTGGAATAAACACGGCACATTCAAAATGTAAGGAAGCGCTCTATAAATTTGGATCTTAATTGAACGGAACCAAAAACTGTATAAATATAGCTGAAATTGAAGCACTACTTGGACGTAAGCACTACTTTTTTACTTATTAGGAGTTAAATGCTTCTCAAAAATTTTTTGTAAAAATGAAAAGGAATTAGGGAAATCAAATAGTACCGAATCTAAAAAGTCTTTGCATCGACAATATTATGATATTGAAAAAAAAATGAATTAAGGGCATCTTCAAATGTAGAGCCTAAGAAAGATTCGACATAGAATCACGAACACTATCTGCGATTTATATTTGACAGGACACTTTTGACAGCCTGTATTTGGAAAATCTGTATTTGTGAAACCTGCGTAAAAACGAAATGTTTGAGCTGGACCATAGAAGTGAGCTTACCAGCCCACTATGTTATCAACTGACTGATCTCACACCAATAATCACCAATATTTTCCTAATAAAGAGCATTATGTGTTAGATTTGGTCTTGTTATTTAATTTTTACCAAATGTGTATGTATAAAAGTACATTAATATTAAATTCTAATCAGAATTGTTCTAAACATGCAAATTATATGAACATTAATACATTTGAAGGGTACAGGCAAAGAAGGTGCTATGTCAATGTTTGCAGAAAATGAGTTTCTGGTCCCCTCTGTTAGCCAGCGATCTCGACTACCATTCTATAAATCAATCCCCGCTATGAACGTGTTGAGTCAGTAAAAACAACATATTTTAATTTCTCTAGTCAGGCTAAGAAGGTGGCAAGTCCGCGCGGTCCCGGCGAAAAAAGTGCTATGTCATGTTGTGCACACATAGGCTGACGCCACCGCTGTAATTCCAACAAATTTAGTAAATAAACGAGTTTTCGGCAGTGCATAAATAATAAACAAACACCAGAGAATCTTAATCTTTAAAACAATTTTTTCGAAACTTCTTATTTTGACATAGCCTTCTTTGCCTGTACCCTTCATTTGCAAGAAATCTAACCCTACATCTAGTATTTAGTACTACTTCCTACTTACCATTAAACATTGCAAAAAAATATGGACTAACTGACGCTAGAACGACCTTATGGGCTCTATATTTTTCTAATCCTATTTTTAACGAAATATCACAAAGCTATAAAGAAAGAAAAATATAAATTATCAATAGTCCATTGAAATGTTACATTTTTTAGGCCATACCTTCCATTTGTTAGAGGAGTCAATTCTATTATTTCAATGTGTAGTAGGGCTTAGTAAAAGATTAAGTTCAAGTTTTTGGGGTGGCCACTCTTGTCCCCCGGCCGCCATCTTAGAAAAGGGGTACAAATGGTTTTCGCGCTATATCTCGTAAACTACTGACCCTACGGAAAATATAATGAAACATAAAATGTAGCAAATTACATTTTCTACAATCTTCTTTCTATTACTTTTTATCGTCAAGTGACCAACAAAAAATATATAAACAAAAATAAGTTAAAAATTTTTTAACAAGATTCTTTTGCAGGTTATAACTTTTTTTCAGTTCATTTTACAATAAAACAACATTATAACAATTTTGTAGAGGGTATTTCAGCGAACAATTTTCACTCTAAAGGTGTTTAATTCTATTTATTTATCTAGGTTTTATAGCGCTCCAAACTTGATCAGATTCTCAAATGCTCATAGGGATACAGTAAAAACAAAACGTTAGGCTTACTTTCCTATCTTAATATTTTTTTTATTCATACAATTTATTATGCTTTTAACAATCCTATGCTATTATTAATCTATTTTTGACCTTTCTCTCCACTATAAAACTTAGAACCCTAAGCACATACATAATATAGAGAAGGCCCAAGAAGTTGTTTGAGGACAAATTCGCCGGTCCAGAAGAAGAATGACGCAACCGCAAAGTGCAAAATTCTTCAGAAGATAAAAAAACGATTTTTAAAATATTTAAAATAGGGATTAAATGAAGAGTAATCCTCCAGGAGCATCGGTATGGCGTTTGTTATTTGACAACGATGGCTTTAATTTTCATTGATATTGGTTCGAATTTCATTACCTTAATTTAATCGCCCCATTTTCAATCCTATCTACAGTAGCGTCATTATGCATCTGAAACAAGGTCCAGCACAGCGCTTATTTCAGTAACGATACAACTACCGTATAGTGGCTCAGCACATTTTTGCAGTTCGGTCTTTTTGTATCATCTTTAGATAGTATTTTTGAAGTTAATTGCGCAATAAACAGGAATTGACAAAATTTGCAGTTACATCATTTTTTTCTGTACCGGACTTAATATCTGCCTGCTATTATTTTTAATATTATAATTTATCCTAGGTCGCACAGCAGTCGGTCTCCCTCTACTTAACTTATTCTTACAGTTGTGCTACCTATTTGGCCACGTGCACTCAAAATATCAAGATGAGACTGGTGAATGCCCTTGTATTCTCAATATTTCTATACGGAGCAGAGACTTGGACTCTTCGCGCATGCGAGCGCCAAAAACTTGATGCCTTTGAGATGTGGTGCTGGAGAAGAATGCTGCGCATACCTTGGACAGCTCATAGGACAAACGTTTCCATTCTAAACCAACTCAATATTAAAAAAAGGCTGTCCACAATATGTCTGCAACGAATTCTGCAATTCTTTGGTCACGTAGTTCGCAGAGGTGACGACAGTTTGGAGAGATTAATTGTTTCTGGAAACGTTAGAAAGAGAAGATCAAGAGGACGATCACCAACTAGATGGTCTGACCAAATAAAGCATTCAGCTGGAAAGTCATTCTGCGAAGCTCTTAGAGCAGCTGAAGATAGAGACCAATGGAGAAACATTGTTAGGAATATTGGAAGAAATCACGATCCTCAGTAATGGGGAAACGACAGGAGAGAGAGAGTCGTTTTGAAAATTGGGAAAAGTATTTTGAGTTTTAGACGTGATAATACTATTGAAAGTCTTGTGGGTAAAATTTATATGTTTGTGTTTAGATAAGGATTTTGTGCTTTTTGTAAGAGCGCATCATGAGTGGTGGTTATTTTATTTATAAGAAACCTCTAGGGAAAATTATTTTTCAGTGGGAAAGTCGAGCCATCTTTACTCACTGTTGTCGGCGAACGTTTTTCGTCTCTTTATATGGCGGAAATAAAGACGATCCCCTGGAAACCATGAGATACAAAAGATTCGCTAGAACAATGATAAAAATTGCATTTAACCTCTTTTCACTCTTTCCAACACAAGATGCAGCCCGTTTCCACAGACTCCGAGTGTATCACCACTCGGTAAACATTGTGATCCAGAAGATTAGGGCTGAAAAAAGCATGGAAAATGTTGAACACCAATCCAAACTTCCATGTCTCCAGTGTCCCCCGAGCTTATTAAATTCATATTTTGCAGATGCAATGGAAACTGGAAGTCCGTGTAGTTGGCAAAACGCAGAGGTCAAATGTTCAGCAGTGTGCCTCCATTATGGTGGTGAAAGTTGCAGCAACATCGTGGACATATTAACATTTATTATTAAAGAAAATGAATTGGTAGATGAATTACCGACAATGACGCCAACTCTAAATCTCTTTATACCACAAAAATTCACTTCGGATACTGATTGATATATTATTATCTTGCAGCCTGGACCATCGAAAAAAATGAAAAAATAATAACTATGATAGATATTTTTCAATATATAATAATAAATAATATTATTTTGTCTAGAAATTGTTCGTGAATTAGACCTATTCGAGATACCACACAAAAAACGCGCCTCCCTCTACCTCATAGGTGGCCAGGAAAAGGGTCAAAAATAGCTTAATAGTAGCATATGAATGTTAAAATCATAATAAATGAATATATACATAGAAAAGTAAGCCCAAGGTTTTGTTTTTATTGTATGAGATTCCTATGTATTGATATATGAGATTGTATATGTTCCTATGAGAATTCGAGAATCTGGTCAAGTTTGGACCGCTGTAAAACCTAGATAAATACATAAAATTAAACAACTTTATAGTGAAAATTGTTCGTTGAAAAATCCTCTATAAAATAGCTAAAATGTTATTTTATTGTAAAATGAACGGAAAAAAAGTTACAACCTCCAAAAGAAAAGTTCTTACACAATTTTCTTATATTTTTGTTTATAACTTTTTGTTGGTCACTTGACGATAAAAAGAAATACATATAAAATTGTAGAAAATTTAATTTGCTACATTTTATGCGTAATTAAATTTTGTGTGTGGTTGATAGTTTAGGAGATACAGCGCGAAAGCCCTTTGCGCCTTTTTTTCCAATATGGCGGCCGGGGGACAAGGGCGGCGACCCCAAAAACTTGAACTTAAGCTTCTACTGAACCCCCCTACACATTAAAAAAATAAAATTGACTCCTCTAACAAATGCAACCCTAAATGTAACATTTTAATAAACTACAATTATCAAAGTATTTTTTAAAAATGTTTTTTAAAAAATTTATGTAGGTAAATATTTTGACAATCCATTGGCTCCACCCGTATTTAGATTCATTTTCGAAAACATTTAACACAAAAATTACTATATAAGTATCAATAGCTAAAATAAACTTAATATGAGAATAAAATAAGAGTCAACTTCATTGAGAATAAAAGAAGAATCATGGGGAATGTGGAAGTGAATATTCATTAATTTATTTATTCATACAAATGATTCGTCCATTTGTAAATACTAATCTATATGATTCTAAGGTTTACTGCATGTTATTGGCATTAAACATGGCATAGACTTGTGACTTCCTTCAGATCAAACTCTTTACGTTCTTGAGCAACTGGCAGTACTGGCACAGCATATTTTGGATATTATCGATAGAAAATCCAAACTAAATCAGATATACCTAATTATAATAGCTTCTTTGATCAAATGTGTTACTATATTTCTTTATATTTTCAGCGTAAATTCACCAAAAATATAACAAAACAATCGGTAGAATTTGCACAGATTCGCGGAATTTTATAACTTTAAATGAATAAACTTTTTTAAGATAATTTCAGTTCAAAGACAACTGAACGAAAATTTAATTTGGGAAAATATCGGTGAGAATGTCGATGAGGGCTTAAATAAAATCGCAACAACAGTAAAGAAATCTGTGTGAGAAATTTACAAGGCAGGTCAAAGCTAAAAAAGCAGGCTTGGATGACAGAAGACATATTGGACTTGATGGAACAACGGCAATTAGTGAAAAACAACTAAAAACTTTATAACAGCATACAAAAAGAAATTCGACGTAAAATACGAGAAGCAAAGAGTCAACATCTAGCCAAACAGTGTCAAGACATTGAAGAACTTGAAGACAAATATGACACATTGAACATGTATAAAAAAGTGAAAGAAGCGGCTGGTATCTTCAATAAGAAACAAACTGCATTGCTACAAGATGAACACCATAAAGTAACATTTGAAGTAGAGGACAAACTTAAAGAATGGGAAAATTACATTACGGACCTATTCGAAGACCTAATAACACGCTCTGAGGTAATAAAAGCCATACAATCATCAAAAGACGGCAGAGCGACTGGTCCTGATGAAATTCCAACTGAAACATACAAGCTTATAAATGATAGCAATGTTTTAGAGGCTATAACTTCGTTTTTCAATATCACTTATACCAGCGGACAACTTCCTAATGGCTGGTCTAATTCACTGTTTATAGCTCTACCTAAGAAGACAACAGCAAAAACCTGTGCTGATTATAGAACCATCAGTTTGTTAAACCAATTATTGAAAATATTTCTGAAGGTAATACATGGTCGTATCTACAATAAATGCGAGGAATACCTGGATGACACACAGTTTGGTTTCCGTAACGGGTTTGGAACGAGAGAGGCATTGTTTGGAATGAACGTACTTGCCCAAAGATGTCGAGATATATATGTAGATATATACTGTTGTTTTATTGACTTCCCAAAGGCATTTGATCCTGTTAGGCACTCTATATTTTTCGAAGCTTTAAAATACATAGGCTTGGATGGCAGAGATGTTCGAATAATTGCAAATTTATATTGGAATCAAACAACATCAGTTTTAGTAGATGGTGTGGAATCACAGGCTCTTAATATTAAAAGAGGAGTACGGCAGGGATGCCTCTTGTCACCACTGCTTTTCAACGTTTACTCCGAAAGAATTTTCAGAAAAACTCTTTCTGAAAAACAAAAAGGAATACTTGTGAACGGTGAAGTCATCAATAATTTGCGATATGCGGACGATACAGTACTCCTAGCTTCTAGTCAAGAAGATCTGCAAACACTACTTGATAGTGTCGTTGGGAGTTATAGGGAGGCAGGTCTGGATCTGAACATACGGAAAACCAAAATACTCGTAATAAGTAAAGAGCAGCATATAAAACCGTCTATATATGTAAATAATACCAAACTTGAGCAAGTTGATAAAATCGTTTACCTTGGACAGCAACTAAATTGTAACGCAGAAAGTCACGGCGAAATTAGATCTAGGATAGAATAGGCTAGAGCCGCTTTTAGAAGGATGTCCAAGGTGTTATGTAACAGAGACCTAAAATTGGCATTGAGGATCCGCCTACTTCGCTGCTACGTGTTCTTGGTCTTACTTTATGGTGTCGAGTCCTGGACTGTGAATAAAATCGATGTAAATTGCCTTGAGGCTTTCGAAATGTGGTGCTATAGAAGAATTTTAAAAGTTTCCTGGGTGGAGAAGATTCTAAACTCCACAATACTAGAACGTCTCAGCAAGACTACTGAGATCATAAAAAGCATCAAGCAGAGAAAGCTGGAGTACTTCGGACATGTAATGAGGGGTCCCAAATATAGGTTGCTACAAAATATTATGCAAGGAAAAATAGCAGGCAAACGCGGTCCAGGAAGAAGAAGAACCTCATGGTTGAAGAACTTGCGAGATTGGTATGGTGTTAATACAAGCACGCTATTTAGGGTGGAAGTGAATAAAATTAGGATAGCTATGATGGTAACCAACGTTCTGAAAGACATGGTACATGAAGAAGGAGAAGATAATTTAGATAATTTTATTATACATAATATTATAATGCCGGCTTAGCGCAGGCGGTAGTATGCTTGCCTCGATTGCTGGTAGGGCGGGGTTCAAATCCTAGCGCCAGGAAGAACAACTAGACATTTTTAAACGTCGACTCAGCCTGAATAAAATGAGTACCTTAGGTAAAACCAGGGGTAATAATAGGCGGTTGAAGCGTAGCGTGGCCCTGTTACCTTCCTTGTATACCGTAGGTCCTAGATAGAGCAGACTACCCTGCTATAATCCCAAAGTCGCGACAGCGATATAAAACGGGACACTATTATATTATAGATAATTTTATTATAAATTTATTGGCTCAGCTCCTAGGTAAATACACAAAGTACAGATATAAAATCCTTTAATTAAATAAAAAAGAAGTTTTTGTGCCCTTACCAAAATATTCGATACAAAACGTAAACAATTACAAATGAAGCTTTTACCTACCTACTGTCAAGTCACAGCAGAAACTGTACATTTGTCTATGTACTGGTATAAAAATCACTTAGGTACGACTTGATAGACCAGGGCAATTGGAACAAAAACACCGGAATAAATCGATGTTTAAATACAGAACCTAGAGACTTAAAACTTAATGCATTGTTTTCGGGATGACGCCAGGAAAAGCCTACAATAGAAGAATGAGTGGAAATGGATAATTTTATTTATAATGCATAAAATGCATCTAAAAATGGATAAACATGTCAAAATCGGTATATTAAGTGCCAATTTTTTTTATTCTGGGATTTTTGGGGTCACTGACTGAACATGAATACGCCATGAAACCCGAAAACCGGAGCACCTGGTGCTCAGGGTTACTTCTAAAGCTAATATTCTAGATTTTCGAGGATTTTCTGCTAAATTGATAGCACAAATACCGGTAGAAAAATTATTCGGGGATTTTTGGGGTTAATGAATGTTTCGGGTTGACGGATGCTTCAGTGTTACGTATTCTCTACTCTTATATATGGCTTGGAAGCCTGGACATTAAAACAAGTCCATTTGAATAAGTTGGCCGCCTTTGAATTTTGGCGTTACAGAAGAATCCTACGATTATCATGGATTCAAAGAACGTCAAACGTAGAAGTATCTAGAAGGATGGGAAATGGAGCGGAAATAATATTGACTATCAAAAGACAAAAACTTGAGTAGGTACTTGGGACATATGTGATGAGAGGGCAAAAATACTCATAATTATAACTTATTATGCAAGGCAAAACCCATAGAAAGCGAAATATGGGAAGACAAAGAATATCCTGGCTTAAGAACTTAAGGGAATGGTTCGAGTGTAGTAGAGCAGAACTATTTAAAGCGGCAGTCAACAGAATCCATGATTTCCAATCTTCGATGGAAGATGAACCTCAAAGAAGAAGAAGAAGGGGTTGGTGAACACGAATATGACATCGAAACTGAACCAGAGGCTTCTGAACCTTCTGGAATTTTGAGGCTTTTCGACACTAAATTGATGCAAACAGAGTAGTCGGCAGATTTTGGGGCCGCTGAACATGAATATGACGTAAATGAGGGCCTCTGGAGTATCTGGAGTTGAGTAAGATGACGACTATCAACGTCAATGCCTAATAGTACCACGATCAAATTAGAACATAATAAATCAATCTTGAAATAAATAAAAAGCATTGTCGGTTGTAAATTGAGTTTATATTTACGAATACCTAATTAAAACACATTTGTTATCATAGTTACGTTAATGTTCAAATTCTTGATTGAAAAAAAGAGCTGGTTTTTAACCCGGGAGCAGTCGCGCCGTTAGAAAAAATCTCACATTTTATCCTTTTCCGTGATAAGTTGATGACAAATTTTGCAAACATAACTTTCCACTCGTAAGTGCCTCGAGAAAGATTGTTGTAATGGGTGGGAATTTTTTTTATTTTTAATTTTTTTTATTTTTAAATGTTTTTTTTTGGAATTTATGGCTTTGATGAGAACCAATTAGCTTTAAAATTGTTAGAAATAGATATTTTTAACATAACAAGTAAATAAAAATGTTATAAAATAGAAATTTGTTTTAAATTCGTATTTAAATTCGTATTGTGAGATTTTTACTCTACGCGCGACTACTTACGTGACAGAAGTGAGCGCGACTGCTCCCGGGTTAAGCAAACTGTATTTATTAATTATTATATTCTTCTTTATTTGTATCCGCACTGGATATCAGCTGATACTCCAGAGGCCTTGGCCTACCTTATAATCGTACTCAGCAACCCCGAAACTCACCCGAGTACTTTTCAAAAAACTTTCGAAACTCCAGATGACGTAACTTAGCAGTAATCTTGGGCAACCGGTGCGCCGGGGTCGTTTCTGATGGCGAATTAATGTTTAGCGTCCAGAAAAATCTTCGAGTAACAAAATATGGCTCTTTAATATGCAGATTTTGATATGTTTATACCCTCCGTTACTCGCACACGGTGTATGAGACCGGGCGCATATTTACAGATACTTGCGTGTGTAGACACCAGGGTGTTGAAATCAGTTAGGGTTTGGAGAAACGGTACATTTACAGATGCTAGCGCGTGATGACACCACGGTGTTGAATCCAGTTAGGGTTTGGAAAAACAGTACGTTTACAGACGCTAGCGTGTGTTGACACTAGGGTGTCGAAATCAGTTAGGGTTTGTAAAAATAGTACATTTACAGATACTAACAGATTTGGACACCAGAGTGTTGAAACCAGCAGCTAGCTTTTTTAGTGGTTATACATGCATAGATGCTAACGGCTATTGACTTTGATTTTATATACCTACTGTTGTGGAAAAATATTTAAGTGATTTAGGTATTAATAAATAATTAAACGTTGTTGGGATATAAACAGTAATATATTAACACAAAAAACAACATAAAAAATAATGTACAGTCGGAAAAATAAAAGAATACCCATGAACGAACATATAAAACACGCTGTACTTTCCTGTCACCGTGTCACACAAAAAATTGGCCAGCGAAAGTACATGTAATAATTATTGTTACATGTACTTGCACTGGACAATTTCCTTTGTGATACGGTGACAGGAAAATACAGCGTGTTTTATATGTTCGTTCATGGGTATTCTTTCATTTTTCCGACTGTATGTTATTTTGAAGCTTTGTGCTTGTGGCATTTTTATAATTAACTATTTAGATGGAAAATAAGCCACAATTAAATTTAAAAAAAAATAATTTTATTAACGGTTCGACGCCCAAATCGGGTGTCGTTGTCAAAATACAAAATCCGTATTACTAAATTAAACAAAAATGTTGTTGTTTAGTAAAAAATACTTTAAAATGTATAATGTATGAATTGCCAATATAAATGAGTCAGATTAAAAAAAATATTAGTAGAAAAGCAACAACATTTTTGTTTAATATACAGGGTGTTTTGTAAAGAATGGGCCATAGCTTAACCTCAGGTTCCCGAGGTTAAAATAGGCCGATTTAAGCTAACTTACCTTAGTACAAAGTTTATAATAACCGAGATACAGGGTGTCAAAATTAAACTTTTTTTTATTTATTATTGAATATTTCCTGACAGATATGAGATAACAACATAACATTTGGTATGTGGGGTTTTTTTGGGTCGAGAAAACTGAATTCCCTACCAAAAATTATATATTGCCCAGAGGGCGCCACATACGCCTTTCTGAACTTATTTATTACATTAAATTTTTTTTATCCCTCACTCTGTATAATTTTGACATTAAAATTTTTATTCTCCTATTAGTTTTACTTAAAAAAGCTATACTTCTTTCATCTCTCTAAACTCAACGGTTTTCGAGATAAACGCATTTTAAATCTGCGATACACCATCATTTTTAGCATTATATCATTGTAGTTACACCCGAAAAATAACTTAGAACCATAATAATTGTGCCAGTTCTCAAATTTATGGCATTGCATCGCAAATTTCATTTGAAGAAATTTGCGATACATTTTTGGATAATTTTATGGTTTTAAGTTATTTTTCTGATGTAACTACAATGATATTATGCTAAAAATTATGTTGCACCGCAGATTTAAAATGCGTTTATCTCGTAAACGTTTGAGTTTAGGGAGATGAAAGAGGTATACCTTTTTTAAGTAAAACTAATAGGGGAATACAAATTTTAATGTCAAAATTATACGGAGTGAGGGATAAAAAAAATTGAACGTATTAAATGAGTGCTGAAAGGCGTATGTGGCGCCCTCTGGGCAACACATAACTTTTGGTAGGGAATTTAGTTTTCTCGTCCCGAAAAACCCCCACATACCAAATTTCGTGTTGATGTCTCATGCCTGTCAGGAAATATTCAATAATAAATAAAAAAAAAGTTTAATTTTGACACCCTGTATCTCGGTTATTATAAACTTTGTACTAAGGTAAGTTAGCTTAAATCGGCCTATTTTAACCTCAGGAACCTGAGGTTAAGCTATGGCCCATTCTTTACCAAACACCCTGTAGTAGTATTTTTTATTTTGACGACACCCGATTTGGGCATCGAAAACGTTAATAAAATTATTTTTTTTAAATTTAATTGTGGCTTATTTCCCATCTAAATAGTTAATTATACAAATTCCACAAGCAAATAGCTTCAAAACAACATTATTTTTTATGTTGTTCTTTTGGGTTAATATATTATTGTTTATATCCCAACAACGCTTAATTATTTACTAATACCTAAATCACTAAAATTTTTTTCCACAGCAGTAGGTATATAAAATCAAAGTCAATAGCCGTTAGCATTTATGCATGTATATTAATTACTAATATAAAAAAGCTAGCTGGATTCAACACTCTGGTGTCCAAATCTGCTAGTATTTGTAACTGTACTGTTTTTCCAAACCCTAACTAATTTCAACACCCTAGTGTTAACACACGCTAGCGTCTGTAAACGTACTGCTTTACCAAACCCTAACTGATTTCAACACCGTGGTGTCAACACGCGCTAGCATGTGTAAATGTACTGTTTTTCCAAACCCTAACTGATTTCAACACCCTGGTGTCTACACACGCAAGCATCTGTAAATATGCAGACCGGGCCTCTAAATAACTGTCTGTAACTCTGACTGTAGTGCATATTTTCAATTGCTGCTGCATATACCTCTTCAGTCATCAGTCAACTGTGTGTGAAGTCCACCTGCAGTGTAAAAAAGAGTATTGTACTTTTATTATTAGGCAAGACCTATTAATTAGTCAGGTAATTAAAAGTAGTAAGTTTTAATTAGTCAGGTAATTTAAGGTATTTTTCTTATTTTTAATGTTTATATATTTGTTTATTTATATTTAGATATGGATTACGAGAAGGAGAAGCAAAGATTATTAAAATTATTTGAGGAAGCATCGACTGACGAGGAAACGTATGAAGATGATGATTAACAAAATTACTTTTTGTTAAATTAATATAATCTTGACACAAACGCATATTTACACAATTATATGATCATATATTCATTAAATAATATAATTGTACACAATTTTGCAAAAAAAATTTTTTTTCAAATATTGCTGACCCATATTTTTGGACCCGGTCTTCTGCACCGTGCGCGAGTATTCGATCACAAAAAGTTGGCGCGAGTAACGGAAGGTTAAGCACTTTTTTGGATGCATTATATGCACTGTAAATGCAATAATCATGCATTTCGACCCATGTTTATATTTAGACTTTTTTCCAGACGTCATCCCGAGCACAATGCAAAAAGTTGCAAGTCTTTAGTAGCTGTATTTAAAAATCAATTAATTTTTCCTTAATGTCCTGGTCTATAATCTATCTTTATTTTACTACTGGCTAAAATCCATTTTTATATACCTATACACCATTTATTTATAGTGTTAATAAACAATAAAAAATTAAAAATATATAAATTGTAAATAAATATTTGGAAAAATATTTGTGTCTCGGCGGATATTTGCACGATACAAATATCGTGTTATACCTAATGCATATACAAAACACAAAGAAATAAATTTAAAGAAATGATCAAAGAGGCAAAAAGGATAGCTGAGAAGAGTTTCGAAAAAAAAATACAGGAACAGTGCATTTGGTGAAGGAAACAGGAAGCTCTTTTACAAAACACTGAGAAGCATGAAAAAAATACAAACAGTAAATCTTAATGAAATAAAAGATCAACAGGGAAATATAACAGACGAAGAAAAAATTATCGAGCGACAGCAAGAATCTTTTACAAGGATACTTAATAGTGAAAATAAAATATTGATAAAGGGAAAGCAAAATGAGATCGACAATATAATCGAATCAAATGAAACTGGACTACAAATGGAAGAACTAGAGTAAGTAAAATTAAAGTAGGTAAAGCACTAGGATGTGATCAGCTAAATGCAGAATTATTAAAATTCCTAGGATCAAATAATGGAAAGGCAGATATTGACATTCAATATTGCTGGAAATAATAAATATGGCATGGAAAATTAAAAAGACTCCATCAGAGTGGAACATCGCAACAATGCATCAGAAATGAGATACTAGCGTTTGCGAAAATTATAGAGAAATATCTCTCTTATGATCAGAATTAAAAGTATACAAAATAATAATAGAAAGTAAATTACGTAAGATGATAGAACCAAGTCTAGCTGATATACAAAGTGGATTTAGACCAGCGCACAGTGTACAATACCACAATTGAGGGGTCTAGGTTCAAAACCAGACATTTCCACTTTATGTCATTCTGAGTAAACTAAAAAAAAACAATTCACAACTTTACTTTTTCCTATCTCAAATTGGAGGAAACGTCCACTTTTGCATCTGAACCAATTCTTTCACACTGAATTACTACTAGGAAGTGTCCAATTTTGCTCTATCAAATTGTTAATATATGGACCTTTAATTACAGATTACAGAGGTGTATTCAACTAATTTTGAGTAAAAAGTGGAAATGTCCGGTTTTGCATCTAGACCCCTCAATTTTACTTTGCAACAAATACACTAAGCATCAAAATTAACGCACCACCTTAAAAATGGGAAATAATTGATGCCTCGTATTTCCTAAACCTATTGTCCGATTTTAGTGATTTTTTTAATATGTTATAGCTTTATTCTTCAAGAATATCGACGTAATAATATTGTTGCTAAACAGATAAGTGTCATTGTATACCTGGTGTAATAATGTGTGTTTTTAATAATAATGGGTAATATGACCCGTATGCACGCCAATGGTGAATATAAAATTCTTAATTGTATGTCCAAAAATGTGCAATAAATACCTCTTAAAAGCAACTAAATTTCATTTGCATATATCTCAACCGGTTTTAGAGCAATAAATAAATCACCAATTTGTAAGAAAAAGATCAACATCCCGTATCTTGGAAACGAAGCGTTTGCGGAAATATGTTTATAAAGCAAATGGTCATTATTTTTTCATGCAGAATTTTCTCTTAAAGTTTGTCGCACTTATTTAGAAACACCCTGTATTGATGAAGAACGTTGCTAGTTTTTAAAATACCTAACTTTTTTATTATCCAACATAAGCGAATGAATCAAAAAGTAGAGTGTTAAGAAAGCCTAAGGCTACAGTTGAGTTTTAATTTCTATATTTTATATACGCTAAAATATTCCACAGGGTGTTCCAAAGTTTGAGTAAAAAACAAACTATCATTACTACAGCCAGTATGCAATGACACTTATCTGTTTAGCAACAATATTATTACATCGATATTATTGAAGAATAATGCTAAAAAATATTAAAAAAATCACTAAAATCGGACAACAGGTTTGAGAAATACGAGACATCAAATATGTCCCATTTTTAAAGTGGTGCGTTAATTTTGATGCTTAGTGTAATTGAAAAAGCTACAGTCAAAAATGAAGCACTCTTTAGCATTCTTAGATATGAAATTGGCGTTTAATATGTTGCTGGCCAAAAACAACAAAATATATTACAGGATACAGAAACATGTCGTAAAACAGAAAAAGAGAACATGAAAACATAACAATGTGAACACAAGAATTAAAATCATACAACTTAAGAGTAAACACTGAGAAAACTAAAGAGATAGTAGTAACAAAAAACAAAACAAAAATAAACATTAACATTATAGGAAATAGAATCGAACAGATATAAATATACAAGTATTTAGGGATAAGTTTGAATAATAAAGGGACACAAGAAGACGAGATTGGTGCCAGAATAATTTCAACAATTAGAATACATCATGAATTATGAAAAAACTTCTTGAATAGAAAAAAAATAACAACTAAAACAAAAATGATCGTATATCAAACAGTCTACCAACGTTTATTAACCTACGGGACAGACGGAAGAAGAAACGAAGACATTAGACAAGAACTAGGAATGAAATCACTAAAGGCTAAATAATAATATCGTATGGCATTTTTGCTGGGAAGATCCTTTCGGACAGTTTCGGCGCCATTTATATCTTTAACCCTGTTTCAAGTAACTAGTGCCGATGTACACTAGCCCAGGGGGACCGACGGCTTTACGTGCTCTCCGAGGCACGGTGAGAGGGCTCGTGTCATTATTGAAAATAAAAATGGTTTGTCTTTGGCAGGGCTCGAACCCACGTGCACTGGCACTAAAGGCTAAAGCTGAAGAAAAGAAACTGAAATAGTGGGGGAAAATTGTGGAGAACTACCAAGAAAAACATGGAACAATAGCATAAACAAAATTCTGGAAGGAAAAGGAAAGACATGGAGTGAGGCGAAGGAACTAGCTAGGGAGAAAAAGAGTGGCGTATTGTAAAAAGAATTTAAGAGAGCTTGTACATACATTTCCACACCTATGGGTATAAGTTTTTGATTATGTATGTAACAGGGCCGCTGCTATCATGTGTGCAAAGTGTGAATCGCACACGGGCGGCCGATTATAGGGGCGGCCAAAAGCAGGCCACTGATGATAATACTTTTTTAAAACGAAAATAAATTCAAAAAATTAAATAGTAATGATTCAGATATTTCTATAAACTCTTCTAAATATTCCAAACAATCTACACAAAAATGCCAGAAAATGTTATTTATCATATTATATGAACTGCTCTTTTGCAGCTATAGTCATAAAGTAGTTCCGGGGATGCTTTTTAATTCAAAGTGGCTGGCGGCTTTTGGACTTCAAGATATTTTTATCTACGTGGTCAATATGCGATTTTTTCAAATTCTGAACATTTATGATTTGTTAGGAGAGTATGATACGACAATAGGATACTTTCCGAGAATTTGGATAAGTGCTTGTTAAGTTTCTCTCATTGGGTAATAAAAAAGTATTATATTACCCGATGGTTGCTCTATTATAATATTGTTCCTTTATGCTTATGTATGGTTACAGATGGGTTCAGTCTAAGTTGAGAATTTGACGATTTTAGACACGCTTTTGATAAACGATTTTGTTTGTAATATATAGTAGTGTGCCCGTTTCTTTTGCACAGTAATGTATTTCGAATATATATTTAAATATATATTTAAATATATTAGTAAGCAATTCAGCATGCCGAATGTTGTAAGCAGTCTTGTATACAAAACTTACACATGTAGGTATTAGTGCAAGATTGCGTTTCTGTATGTTATTATTAACATAATAATAATAACTTTCTTTGATACACGGGATCCAGGTCTAAAAGTAACGTCGAGATCAGAGCAATTATTATTCATATTATACGCGTTACGGTCTTCTGCACATTTCTCTAAATACTAGTACCTATGTCCTAATATTGAAACGGCTAAAGTGTTGGAAGGGGGGCGGCAAATATTAAGTTGCACACGGGCGGCCAACACTTTAGCGGCGGCCGGTGTAATTACATACCTATTAACATCGAAAGGCATTTC
This sequence comes from Diabrotica virgifera virgifera, assembly GCF_917563875.1. Lineage (NCBI taxonomy): Eukaryota > Metazoa > Arthropoda > Insecta > Coleoptera > Chrysomelidae > Diabrotica > Diabrotica virgifera. Next base: position 165,294,810 of record NC_065449.1, on the reverse strand, counting down.
GAACGAATAGAAAATGATTGATTTTTATAGACACTTTGCTTTATTTAAATTTAAAAATAAGGGGCTCCATATTTAGGGACAATATTGTTTATATGAAGAAAGAAAAAAATTGAAGTCGCTTATGAAGTTATTAATTTTTTCATATATTTTTTGGTCAGTTATATCTATGGATTTGTGTCTATATACATGTGAGCCAGGATAGAATAGGTATATTTCATTATTATTTTAAGTATGCAATCGAAATATTTTTCTGCGAAGGTAGCCATGTTGTATTTTTTTATCCTTATAAAAACATAGTCAATATAAAAACTGGAAGTTTAATGTCGGCTTGAATGAAAACTGTCTTTTTAGATCCAATATTCTAATTGAACGGTTCTAGAGTCTACGAGCTAAAATGATATTATCTAAATCTCCTCTCAAATATACAGCTTCAATAAAATTTTGCTTCAATTTCCACCTAATCTCCGTTCATAAAATCACATTTTAACTCCACTTTGCTTTACGGATTTATTTTTTTTTCAGGAAAAGTAATAGCGTATACGAATCGAGTGTTGCACGTTAATCAGTAGTTAGCTGTCTGGTCGGAAAATAGATTGGATGTTTTTGGATTCTAAAATCTTCGTCAAGTGCCGAAGTTTTCGATCGTTCTTTTCGAAGGACTAATTTCAATGGAATTTGGGGGAAACTTTTTTGTAAGTAATTGAATTACAATATAGAATACATTTCTAAAGTTGTTTGTCTGTAGCGTTTCTTTTTGTATGGAATATATTTTGGAAACAAATCCAAATTAAGTAAACTCGTTATTCTTCATGATTCGATATTTCAAATCGGAATTTTTTTTATTTATTAAACACTAATAAGATGCTTAAGAACATTACAATCTGATCAAATAATGTGATCAATAAGCAACTTATTTCTAACTTAAATTACTACTAAGAACTTAAGACTAAGGACCTAATAGCACTCAAATAGCAAACTCAATAGCATCCCTTAGGTTCTGTTAATATATTGCATCAATGTTAACTTGTACCCTCACTTGCACCGTGCACTATTTTTCACTTACATAACTAACTCGAAGGGTTTCTTCCTCTTGAGTCTTCTAGCTAGATCCGTGTTGTCTAGGAGCTGGATGGCCTCAACATTGACGTGTTGAAGAAGTCGTTGTTCGTGACTCTTGGCAAATGTTTCTATGGTCTTGTTAACAGTATCCATATCTAGGTCCCTATGGAGGTCACTGTTCCAGTGTTCCTATAGTAAAATGGAGTGTTGACAATGCTCCTTAGCACTTGGTTTTGGAATCGTTGAATGATGTTCAAGTTAGTATTACTACCGCAGCCTCATAGCTGGATACCATAAAATATGTCCCTATAGGTTTTATAATCTGTTTATAAAAAAGTATTTTATTGTAGATCGAGAGAGTGTTCTCGTTTCGTTTTAACGTGGGCCCTCCAGCGTAGCCTGGTGTCTAGTGTAATACCCAAATATTTTGCAGTATCGGCATATGGTAACTGAGTATTTCTTACGTTAACAGGAATGTATTGTTTTTTCTTGTTTGTAAAATTTATATGCACTGACTTCATTTCGTTTAATTTAATTCGCCAGCGTTTAGTCCACTTGTTAAGTCTGTTAACAGAGATTTGTTTTCTTGCTGCTTCTTCATGGTCTTCACCTACGGCTAAGATGGCAGCGTCATCAGCAAAGGTAGCTATTGTGTTATGATCTACTTTAGGGATGTAACTAGTGTATAATAGGTATAGGACCGGTCTTATCATACTACCTTGTGGTACACCTGCATTGATTTCCTTTAGTTCCGAGTAGGTTTCTTCTTGATTAACTCTAAAAACTCTCTCTGATATATAAGATTCCAATAATTCTGTATATTTTCTCGGCAAAATCCTGCTTAATTTGTATTTAAGTCCTTCGTGTCATACCTTATGAAAAGCTTGTGCCACGTCGAGGAAGACAGCGGAGCAAATTTTCTTCCATTCCAGCGACCTCTCTATTATATCCGATATTCTATGGACATTCAGTCTTGGTCGATAGTTAAATGACTTTCTCGAAATCCAAATTGGTGTGATGGAATAATAGCCTTAGCATCTATGAGAGGTTTCAACCTTTTCAGCAAAAGCGTCTCGTACAGCTTTGAAATTACGGGTAGTAATGAAATCGGTCTGTACGATGATATTATGTATTTGGTTGTTTTCTAGGTTTAAGGATCATTGTGACTTCAGCCACTTTCCATTTTCCATATCTTGGGAATATATATTAATCTGAACGATGCATTTATAAGATATGTCAGTTTTACTATGGTATTTCTAGGAAGCTGTTTTAAGATTTCTCAAATAATTAAGTAAAACTCAGGTGCTTTCCTGGGATTGATGTTTAATTTAATTTTCGTCGGCCACTTCTTTTGGAGTGACTAGTTTAATCTCACCTTCTTCCTGTGTGACACTTTCCCATTATAGTGTGTTATCACCTTCATTTGGCTGGAATGTTTCCTCGAAATATTTAGTAAATTTATTAGCCTTCTCTAAATTGCTTTTCGTCCAGCTTCCATCTGTATTTCCTAGTGAAGGATTTTGTATTATCGGTCGTTTTAATTTCTTAGTGGCTCTCCAGAGGGAATAATCAGTTGTGCTATCATTTGTCAATTCTCTTAGAAAATCGGAAATGTTACCAGTATAATATAAAAAGTAATAAATTATCATAATTGACAACATCAATAAAAGGGAATCTCTGTATCTTTCGAACAGAGAATAGACAAAACAAGTACTTAATCGTCGCAATGGTTTATTTTTCAAAATAGCCTGAAATTACACCCCTTCTTACTAAAGAAATAACTACAGAAGCAGAAGCATTCACAACACATGTCGTAACAGGAGATGGGGTTTCTTTAGACCTATATTCTGATCAAGGACGACATTTTGAATCGGAATTATGACAAGAATTAATGAAAATCAGACGGAATGGTCGAAAGACATAATATAACAGTTCTCTATTTCAGTTAGCCTATATAGGCCAATCAAGTTAGGTTTTTTCTAGACATAACGGAAAAGACGAGGTTTGACAGTTGAAATGTGTAGTATGAGATATTACAAAAAGACTACCATCTTGGGATTCATCAATTTTTTTAGTGGAACATTTTTTAAATAAACAATCAAAACGTCAAACTTAGTTTTTTGCTCATAACTTAAAAACTTGTTTATTTAGAAATTTGACGTCCACAGATAACTTTTTCAGAAAAAAAAAGATACATCGAATGAGATACGCTAAATGAAAATCGGTTAATAAACAAAAAAGTTATTGGAAAACGGAAGACAAAATCACTGTTTTTGAATATTGTTAATAACAATTTTATTGTTTGAAGCGTACAGATTCACATGGAGATTATGGCAAACCCACTGGAGTTCCTTAAATACATCTTTACGTGCAATCCAGCCCTCAGTATATAAGCCACTTTACACTGGCCCCACAGGACTCTCTAGACAAGACCTTAGAAATATAAGAAGAATCCGTATAGGCCACACCAAACTTACTCACGGCTTCCTGATGCCATCAGATATCCGGCCTATCTGTTTAACATGCCAGTGCCAACTTACCGTGAACCACATTATTACCGAATGTCATCAGTTCAGTGTAGTAAGACAACAGCTCAAACTAAAATCGCAGCTATGTGACATTCTAAGTGATACCAACAAGTTAGACAGAGTTCTTCAGTTTTTAAAAAAAATATCATTGTATCATAAACTTTAATTTTTTTTTTATGACATAACTTGTTAATGCTCCTTAATTATACCTCTTGTAATCTTGTTTGTAATCGTCCCGTGCGAGTGGCCATAGTTGCCGAGCACGTTAATGTAAATAAAAAAAAAATTTTGTTGTTTATTATAATATGTTTTAATATAACTAAAATTGAGGGCATTATGGTGTTTGAATGGTGTGAAAAAAATGGTCTAGATCTGTTAAATAGTTTTCGCAAAATTGAATTTGTTTACAAAATTTTTTGAAAAACGAGCTAATTTCTGAGGCTGCTCCAGTTAATATAGCTGAATGTATCTCAATAATCTAGAGCTCATTTCCTTCGTTAAGATGTATACTAAGAGCCTATGAAAAAAAAAGTAAAAAAAATTACATATACGTACACAAAATTATTTGTTAATAAATAGCAGTTTTTAAGCTTATAAACAATTACAATAATTTCGTAGAAATTAGATCAAATTAAATAGCAATAAAAAATACGGAAAGCTGGTTAAAATACACAACTTTTTAAAAAAAATTTAGGTCGTACGACCCTTGGGGTCTGAGATAGCCCCTTTTTTTGAAAAAATCACTGTTACGTTAATTAACAACACTAAGATCTGGAATTAACCAATATTTTATAAGAAAAGTAAAAGTTTTTAACAAAGTTTTTAGCAAGCAAAAATGTTAATGTTTAAACAGTAGTGTTATAAACAAAAAGTATTTTGCGTTCCGACTAAAGTAAAAAATAGCGGGCGTAGTCGACTGACTGAATAGTGCACGCGGTTGGCGACCGGCAGCAACTCCTAAAATTACGTTATACCGACCACAAAAATCAACTTTAAAGTAAATAACAAATTTTTGTCATTCCTTATGTTTTCGAGATCTCCGAATCCGAATATGGAGTTTATTTTTTTCTAGAATTAGTGGAACATGTTCAAAAATCAAATTTTATGCCAAAATGCGATAAATCAATTTTGATGATTTTTCAATTTTAACTCACTGTATTTTTGGTCGCTGTAAATATTTCCTTTTGAAAATTTTGCTTTGTTATCCTTGAAGCATTTAGATAACAATGAGATTTGTCCAAAATGATTAAACACATTAAAAGAGAAGTTGTTGATTTTTAAACATTTTGTCGTCAGATTTCGTTAGTTTCAGGCTTACTTAAAAAAGTTGAGTGACAAACTTTTTAGTTTACAATTTTAACTAACAGAAATAAAATATAATTCATGAAGAAGTTTTCCAAAAAAATTTAATTTAAAATATGCAATAGGAAAAATGTTATGTGACTTTATAGACGAGTGGCACACTGGCACACCCAAAAAAAAGCTTATTCCTCGAGATACTGATACTAATTTTGGTAATAGGTACCGTAAGATGGGGTTACTTTGATCAAAATTAATCTTTCATCGCACCTAGCAATCATAAAGTTATGATTTGCTTTTTGAAAAAAATATATTTAAATCGGTTTTTACTTAGCTATTACACTATATAAAAATATTCTCAAAAAATAAAATATTTTAATAGAAAAAAAAAGATAAATGCCTGATCAAAGTTACACTTCAAGTGGGGTTACTTTGATCACACATACAATTTACCTGATATTTATATTGTAACCCCTAAAATTCAAAAACAAAATATTAGAAAAAGTGTTGTTATGTTTGCTGATAATTATAAACAAAAATAGGTGAAAATTCAAGGCTAGGTATTAAATATATACAAAAATTTAACATTTCTTCAAGGCTTTAATTAAATTAAACACGAAAGTTTTTACACAGAAAACTAATCAAAGACAGAATTTGCAAAAGTATGTCGACCTCTGTGTATTATAGGCTGACTCAATTTTAAAATGATATTATGTAAGGGTACTTCACAAATATCATTAACATGTGGAAAAATAAAAGTAGTATTTTTTTCACCATATGGCCTCATACAATTTATAAGATATGACTGTTTTGCTTTATCTGCTTCCAATATTTGAGCTACAAATTTTTTAATTTTCTCAGTTTTTAACTGTTTGTCATAAATAAACTGCACCACAACGAAACAATCTTTTTCGAGATTATCAACACTAGGTTTTATAAAAGGAGAGTTTTTTATTGGTCCCATACCAGAACATTCACCAATATCATTTGATATATTTGAACTTTCGTTCTTTCCATGATGTTTTGTACTACCAGTCTCTTTCTCATCAGAAATTAATTCATCAGTTTCAGATTCTAGTTTGTCATGATCGGACTCTTGTGCGTCGTGAATGCTAGAATTTTCACTATCACTGCTCTCAATTGTGGCTATGCTCTTACCCGGATCAACATTTAATCGTTTCTTTCTTAGCGGTTTGGACGTATTGTTGTCGTTATTGCCAAACCTTTTTTCTTTTAGAAAATTCGTTAGAACACTTTCTACATTTTGCACAATTTCACCGTCGTTTTCATTTGAAGGTAATTTATTTAATACTTCACATTTATTAAGGGGATATATACCTGTAGCAGCAAAACTGTTTATTAAATTTCGCCGTACCGCAGATTCTTCTTTATCACCTGGACGTGGCTCACTTGACCTGTGTTTGGATGGTTGAAACTTTGATTTATCCATCTGATCTAAACACTGTCTTAAAAGGATAGGAAAACGATCTTTAGGCACAGTAGTTAGACGTAAATTTTGTAGTTTCCAAGTTGTTAGTGTAGCACGCCATGCGCTCTTCATGGGTCTAAAAAATCCGACATCTAGGGGTTGGCACAGATGAGTCGAATTTGGCACTAAGCAAACGAAACTGATGTTGTTCTCATTGCATGTTTTTATTACATCCCCATCTAGGTGTGAAGAAAGGTTATCTCCTAAGAGTACTTTTCTGCCTTGTAATCTTTTGGCATGCGGTAAAAAGGAAGTCATAAACCAGTCGCGAAAAGTGACTGTATCTATCCAACCGCTAAATGTTCTATTGTATCTACTGCCTCTCGAACAACATGGTTGATCGCAACAAGGTGCTCCAACAGGACCATTTTCTTTCCACGTGTCGTAAAGATGGGTACTTTTATAGATAATGTAAGGAGGTCACAGTATTCCACTAGCAGAACCACAAATCATTATACTAGTTGCCGTCTTGGAATGATTACATATTTTTTCGGGGTATTTTACCCCTCGTCTGTATATTCCCCATTTCTTTCCTGGGTCGTCAGATACATTGGACTCATCATAATTAAATATGTTTTCAGGTGGTACATCTTTTAAAGTATCTGATAAGTTTGCAAAATAAGCCTCAATCGTTTCTCTGGAAATTTTACTTCGTACTTGTTTAATGTTTGTGGATAAACGTTGGCCAAATGAATTTTTGTGTCGTATTAATAGACTAAGGGCCCAATCTTTTCCCGGCATGTTATTGACAAACTTATTGACAAACTTATTGACCACCCTTCCTTGACGTTCCAAATAACATTTGGCCATCATTCTTATATCGAGTAAAGTTTGCGGAAAACCCCAATCTGCACACTTAGCCGCTGCTGCTAAAATAGCTTTTTCTTCAACATGACTGAAAACCGGCTGAGCTCCTGGATTTTTAATATGTGCCCCTTTGAATTTGTTACGAAGTGTTCCAAACGGAATTTTATACGTTGCTGAAGCTCCTCTTAAGGTAAGACTTCCAGTAACGATGTCATTAAGTGCTCGTTCTACCGTTTCTTCATCGTAATTTTTGTAAGGCCTACTGCCAAGACGTTTTGTGTACGTACGCACCATATTTCTGAAAAAGAAAATGTACACTAGTAGACTATTTTATACGCTGGGGTTACTTTGATCACTGATTAAAGAAGCCCCACCTCTCCGATCAAAGTTACCCCGCGACACAATATTAAAAATAAGAACATGGTAAAATACAGTACGTTAAAATTTGAGGTTAAACCTACATCATGAAAGTACCTACATTAACATAACGAAATGATTTTGTTACCTAAATAACATGCCTATAGCTTACCATAGAAGTAATTTTGGTGCTAAAATATGCACAAATTATTGTTTCTTACAATAATACTTACATGTATGTATATTTGCCAGAGAACACGTGAAACACGACTCACAATGGTTAACAATAACATTCCACTGTTGCCACGTATAAAAATTACAGAGAAATATTCGATCAGTTTCGATTGAAATGAAATACATTTTAGGCGGGAAGTTATGATTAAAGTAGCCCCCGGGGATTAAAGTAGCCCCATCTTACGGTACTTTATATTTTTGATGGTGCTGAAAACGAAAATAAGGGTTGTTTTGAATTTTACGTGGGAGAACATTATCAAAATCGCAACTTTACCCTAAAAATAAAAATCACGTTTTGTGCATTTAACTTGCTACAACTCAGTTCCATTGTAATATTTTTTTCTGAAATTTTTATAGTATATATTTCTCACCATTCTGAAGACAATGGGACCTGCTTCAATATTTCTGTCTTGCTATAAAGAAACTTATAAATTGTTTGAAGTAAAAGGTGCAGATTCTTGAACTGCAAAGTTTAATCGCAAAAGTTGAGTGACAAAATTTGAAATTTAGCTGTTCAATTAATTTTATGTTAAAATCTAGAGTACAGAGAACAAAATGTTTTATAGAAAAAAGGTGGTGTAACTTTTAATTTTAAGAAAAACGTGATCTCATTTTTTTTACTTTTAGGGTAAAATTTCGATTTTGACAATGTTTCCCCATCTAAAATTCAAAATAAAACTCATTTTCGTTTTCAGCACCATCAAAAACATAAAGTAAGACCAAAATTAGCCATTCACCACAGTGTGGTTGATATCTCGAGAAATGAGCGTTTTTTTTTGGGGGAGTACCACTCGTCTATAAGGTCGCGTAACTTTTTTTCTGTTGCATATTTTGACTTGAAATTTTCCAGAAAACTTCTTCAGGACCTATGTTTTAATGCTGCGTTGATTAAAATTATAAACTAAACAGTTTGTCACCCAACTTTTATAAGTTAACAGAAAACTAATGAAAAAATTGTTTAAACAATTTTCCGGCCGCGGTAGCTCTTGGTACCCTTTGGATTTGTTATAAGGAACTTTTTTTTGAGTAAGTTTGTGCAAAAAATAAGAATCGGAATAATTTACCTAACGGGGTCGACGATACAGCCTGGACTACACACGGATTCAAAATAGAGAATAAAAAATGGCCTATACCTACCAATCGGGTTCTACTGTACCAAGTTTACTATTTTTTTTATCTATGGTACCACATTAAAATAATAATGTTTATCTTATTTTCATTGCAAAATTATCCAAAACAAAGCAGCTAATGGGATGTATAAACCTTTTTTAAGTGGCCTTTTTATTGTCGTTTTTTAAATTTATTTATTTAAAATATATTTTTACTAAATCAATGTGCAAGATAATAATATTTATAAAATGCAAGTTTCTACCAAAATATATAAATATAATATTAAGCTTCAAATCCGGTATACTGTCAATGTTAAAAATGGGCTGCACCGGTCTAGCGCTAGCGAATGGTAGTCCGCGAATTTATTCTCATTCGGCTACGCCCATTATTTTTTTTACTTGAGTCGCAACGCAAAATACTTTTTGTTTATAACACTACCGTTTTAACAATTTTTAACATTTTTTCTTGCTAAAATCTTTGTTAAAAACTTTGACTTTTCTTATAAAATATTGGTTAATTTCAGATCTTAGTGTTGCTAATTAACGTAACAGTTATTTTTTCAAAAAAAGGAGCATTTTTTCAAAACAACCCTAATTTTCGTTTTCAGCACCATCAAAAATATAAAGTATTACCAAAATTAGTATCAGTATCTCGAGAAATAAGCTTTTTTTGGGGTGTGCCAGTGTGCCGCTCGTCTATAAAGTCACATAACATTTTTCCTATTGCATATTTTAAATTAAATTTTTTTGGAAAACTTCTTCATGAATTATATTTTATTTCTGTGTTAGTTAAAATTATAATCTTAAAAGTTTGTCAATCAACTTTTTTAAGTAAGCATGAAACTAACGAAATCTGACGACAAAATGTTTAAAAATTAACAACTTCTCTGTTGATGTGTTTAATCATTTTGGACAAATCTCATTGTTATCTAAATGCTTCAAAGATAGCACAGTAAAATTTTCAAAAGGAAATATTTACAGCGACCAAAAATACAGTGAGTTAAAATTGAAAAATCACCAAAATTGATTTATCGCATTTTGCCATAAAATTTGATTTTTGAACATGTTCCACTAATTCTAGAAAAAAATAAACCCCATATTCGGATTCGGAGACCTCGAAAACATAAGGAATGACGAAAATTTGTTATTCACTTTAAAGTTGATTTTTGTGGTCGGTATAACGTAATTTTAGGAGTTGCTGCCCGTCGCCGTCGTCAACCGCGTGCACTATTCAGTCAGTCGACTACGCCCGCTATTTTTTACTTTAGTCGGAACGCAAAATACTTTTTGTTTATAACACTACTGTTTAAACATTTTTTAACATTTTTACTTGCTAAAAACTTTGTTAAAAACTTTGACTTTTCTTATAAAATATTGGTTAATTTCAGATCTTAGTGTTGTTAATTAACGTAACAGTGATTTTTAAAAAAAAGGGGCTATCTCAGACCCCAAGGATCGTACGACCTAAAATTTTTTATAGTTGTGTATTTAAGTTGTGTATTTTAACCAGCTTTCCGTATTTTTTATTGCCATTTAATTTGATCTAATTTCTACGAAATTATTGTAATTGTTTATAAGCTTAAAAACTGCTATTTATTAACAAATAATTTTGTGTACCTATATGTAATTTTTTTTTACTTTTTTTTTCATAGACTGTTAGTATACATCTTAACGAAGGAAATGAGCTCCGGATTATTGAGATACATTCAGCTATATTAACTGGACCAGCCTCAGAAATTAGCTCGTTTTTCAAAAAAATTTATAAACAAATTCAATTTTGCGAAAACTATTAAACAGATATGGACCATTTTTTGCACACCATTCAAACACCGTAATGCCCTCAAGTTTAGGTATATTTGAACATATTCTAATAAACAGTAAAATTGTTATTAACAATATTATAAAACAATGATTTTGTCGTCTGTTTTGCAATAACTTTTTTGTTTATTAACCGATTTTCATTTAGCGTATTTCATTCGATGTATCTTTTTATTCTAAAAAAGTTACCTGTGAACGTCAAATCTCTAAATAAACAAGTTTTTAAGTTATGAGCACACAACTAAGTTTGACGTTTTGATTGTTTATTTAAAAATTTTTCCACTAAAAAATTGATGAATCCCAAGATGGTAGCCATTTTGTAATATCTCATACTACACATTTCAACTGTCAAACCTCGTCTTTTCAATTATGTCGAAAAACGGCTTATTTTTTACTAACTTGATTGGTCTAATAGAAGTTCCGAATATGAAGCAACTGGTTATTCTACATCGATAATTATTACCGGAAGAGAATCGAGTGTTGCACGTAATTAGTAGTTAGCTGTCTGGTCGGAAAATAGATTGGATGTTTTTGGATCCTAAAAACTTCGTCAAGTGCCTAAGTTTTCGATCGTTCTTTTTGAAGGACTAATTTCAATGGAATTTGGGGGAAACTTTTTTGTAAGTAATTGAATTAAAATATAGAATCCATTTCTTAAGTTGTTTGTTCGTAGCATTTCTTTTTAGAATATATTTCGGAAAAAAAATCCACATTAAGCAAACTCGTTATTCTTAATGACTCGATTTTTCAAATCGGAAATATGTTACCAGTATATAGGAAATAATAAACGTCAATAAAAATAGATATATAACGTAACGTCAATAAAAATAAATAATTCTATTCTAATGGTATTTATCATTTACTGCCTCTAATAAATAAAAATTTGGATGTTTAATAACTCCATTTAAAGTAATAATGTTAGAAACAGAGGTTGAATCTCGCAAAATAGACACAAGTCCGGTTTTATTTTTTTTTCTGGTATATCAAGGGGTGCTTATTATGAGACTAAGTTTTTCTTAAAAAATTTCGCACCGGAATCCCCCTTTCCATCCCTTAAAAGGGGTAATTTGTGGTTTTTGCGAAACGTAGCCCTTCCTGTACGTTTCGCAAAAAGTTTATTTAATAGTAAAATAGAGATGACTATATTTCTTACTATTTATTTCCAGACAGCATAATATATGTTTATCACCCACCGTTTAGCGGGAGTGGCGGCCCAAAGTTGACAAATTTTTAAAAAAGATGTTTTAAAAAAATATTTTTCCCTAACTGTAATGAAAATTAAGAAGAAACCCTGCGGCAATTAATCACAAATAAGTGGCTGATTTTTTGGTATAGGTCTCATTTAAGGCAATAGTAAATTTTTTAATTACAGGGTGTTACGTTTTAGAAAAACCCCTTTTTATACCATCTGAACCGCCTATGCCAGAGTAAAAAAACTTTTAGCGATTATCCATGTACTGGTGTTATTTACAAATTTGCATAATGCACCTCCATATTTTCCCCGGAACAACCCAAAAAAAAAGGAGAATTAATAAAGAAAATAATCAAAAATTGATTTTGGGCCACCACTGTGGCGTTAGGATGCAAAGAAAATTAACTATGCATAGGTCATAATGTGTAGCAGACAGAGTGTTGTTTTATTTTCCATAGGTACGTTATCAATAAAATGAATAGGTGACAAAAAAAAAACAAAAACTGGAGCTCGCCAAAGCATTTCTTAGGTTTAAGGCGCCACTGTGCCGTAACTGTTGCTTATACGAAAAAAATGCATAAGACCTTATTTGTAGAGAAAATAGTGGTCTTTAATCAGGTATAAGGTATGTTTTAAAAAATTGCATAGGTAATGAGAAAATCGTAAAAACCATAAGGCTACACAAATAAAAGGTTTACAATAAGTCAATAGGTTGAAGTAAGACCGGTAAGAACAACATCTTTCGAAAAAACTCATACTCCATTAGCGGTTTGTCTAAAAAAAGCACTGCAGATATCAGGAGAAACCACTTAGGTAGGTTTTGCACCGGTCAGTTTCTTTTTCTTTCTGGACAACTTCTACAATCTTCCTTTCTCGAAGGATAACTTGTTAGAGACGATATTTGTAGTATCTCACCAAAAAACCGAGATAGTTAAGCCCAGCTTTGTCTTCTTCCCTCCAAACTTTTTATTATTAACATTATCTGTCCAGTGTCTTCGGAAAATTCGTCGATATAATTTTTATGTTAATACCATCTTTCAAAGGTAGAACTTTTCGTTAGTTGTTCTGTCGTTCCGTTAGTTGTTCTGCAAAACAAATAATGGTACAACAAATCTGAAAGTATCTGACATTTTAACAATATATTTTTTACGGCTAGGTATTAAAAAGTCCGTGTTAGTCAATACGTGGTTCTTCGCCTCAAATTCTTTATTTTTGATTTAGTTTCTGATGTCACGATTTTTCAACATGTTCTATTTGAATATTAATAGCTAACTAGATAGAACTACGCCCCGTGCGATACGCAGGGCATACGAACACGACATGCCGCGCGTCATCCACCACACCACACTCGGGACATAAATCGTCCCTAGTTTTCCCAATACGGTGGGTGATGAGTGTATTGTCGAAACGATCCATGCCCCGCCCCGTCAGAAACTGTGTAAAGTAGTAGTTGACGCGCCGATGCCGACATCCGTACACCTCACTACATCCGGGATCAGGGATCTCGTCCAGGCGGCCCTTCCTACTTCGGCTGCCCATTCCCTTTGCCACGTTTCTAAACTTCTAGCTCTCTCCAGTGGCCCTGAACCTATCGCTCCGTTGCCCCTTCAGTACATTTGGACTCTCTCCCTGGTTAGGATGTGCACCGGCAGAGAACCAGCCACTACCTGTAAGGCAATGGTTGATACAGTCCTGTACGCGCTGCACACTCTGATCAGGGGTTTTCTTTGAGCCCTCACAAACATGTCTTTATACTTTTTCATTCGGATGACCTCATGCCACACTTGGACCCCGTATAATATTATGGATAGTATTGATTGTAAAATCATTAGCCTCTTCTGGGATCCGAGCCCCCTATATTTGGCATTAGTTTATTCAGCGTTGAGGTCCTCTCCTCCGCTTTTCGACATGCTTCTATCACATGTTGTCCAATGTCAATCTCTCGTCTAAAGTTATGCCTAAATACCTTACTGTCCGTTGCGGTCTTATTTCGGAGCTCTGATATCTGAAAACTGTATCATCTTTTTTTCTTGGACCCCTCAAGATTATTATTTTTGTCTTGTCTACTGCTAACTTTAAATCGTTTTTCTATATCCACGCCGCGGTCTTATCTATCGCTTTATTTACTTTTTTCGTTATACCCCGACTCATATCATCTTCCACCAGTAAGGCTAGATCGTCCGCGTATGCTATCGCTCTAACTCCTATTCTTTTGTGAATTTCTAGTACCCCGTTATATAATATATTTCAAAGTAAGGGTCACAGGACTGACCCCTGGGGTACTCCCGCGGTCATTTGTTTCTTTTTATTCTTGGATATGCATACGGACCTTTCAGATAGATAGTCCTTAATTATGTTGGACAAATAATCCGGAGCCCCACATTCGCCTATTTGGTTCACTATGAGGCCCCAGTTTGCTGAATTAAAAGCGTTTTTTCTGTCCAACAGAACAAGGATCACCCATCTTTTCTTGCTTGCCTTAGCCGCATCCCTTATCCAGGTAGCGGCATCGACTGTAGATCTACCTTGTCTAAATAGAACTCTCTCATCTTCCAACATGCCTTACAGCCTCTTCTTGATAAGTCGCTCATAGAACTTACCAAGGCAGTCCAGGAGGCATATTGGCCTATAAGAAGTTGGTGAATCAGGGGGTTTCCCAGGCTTTAGGAATAGAACCAAGTTCGCTTCAAGTCCCTGGGAAACTCTTGTTTCTGCAGTAGCTCATTACATATTCTTCTGATCAAACCTGGTTTCTCCGTTGCTATAATCTTTATTGCCTGTGGTGGCAGCCCGTCTGGGACGGGAGCTTTCCCTGTCTTCATTTCCTGACCAGCGGTTTTTATTTCCTCTTCCGTGAACTCCTCGACCATGGTAGGAAATACCTTAATAAAATTCTATGGTTCCTTAGTGGGGAAGAGGAGCTCAGCTGATTCCATCCGCTGGTCTTCGTCGAGTCTTTATGGGGCCATTATCTTTAAGGTTTTCATTGTAATCCTGTATGCGTCGCCCCATATATCCTCGTCCAGTGCTTTTATCAGGGTCTGCCACTTTTCCCTTTTCTCTCGTTTTATTTTATTATTTAATGTTTTCTTTAAGTCTTTATATATTTCTTTGAGCTCGAGGTTGTCCTGGCATCTCGTGTAATTCCTTCGAGCTCTGAGGAATCTCTTCCGTAAACTTTCTATCTCATCCGTCCACCAGTAGGGGGATTTTTTATCGTTTTTATTCTTAACGGTGGCCAACTTTGCTGCATTCTGTAAAGCTCTTCTCAGTTGGTCAAGGTAAGAAATATCTTCTTCGTTTATTTTTCTGACCTCCGATGGGTACTTGCTTTTATTGAAGTATGATTCTGTGTGACCTATCATCCGTTTTAATCCTCCTTTAACCTTTATCTTATATTCTCTATCATTTTTAGTTACGAGGCCTAGAAATATCGCTCTATATTCTATATTCCCCTCTGGTGGAATATTTCTTTGTGGAATTTGTATGTTAAGTGAATTATAGAAAGCAGTGGTTCTTCGTGTTTCTTCCATTCTTACTAGACTAACTTCCAACTTTTCATCAACACTCGACCAACACGTCCTCAGCGACATCTTTCGATCAGCCGATAAAACGAGGAAGACGAAAAGTCCCAGATAAAAAATTTACTACAATTAAAGAATTAAAATAACTGAAATAAAAATAATAAACAATATTTTAAATCTAAGACTTTTTGTTAAGAAACTGCTTTTTGGCTGCATCTCGTATCTCCTTCTTTTAAAATTTAGGGGAGACCGGGGTTTGTTGACTTATTTTTTCTCTAATTAATTTTTACTTATTTATTTTTTGAATATTGTTAAATTGAAGTATGTCAGCTCGTTCAATACTCATTCAGGTATTACATACATATTTTCAATTTATTAGAATTTTCCGTAGAACAAAGTTTTAAGCAAATTTTGACTGCCTTGTCAAATAAGTCAACTAACCCCGGGTGCGGGGTTAGTTGACTAATGTGCTGGGGTTAGTTGACTCAATATTTTCTTATATATCATAAGAGTAATAATAGTGACAAGCAAAAAACAAATGCTGATTCAAATTTCACGTTCATTTTGAATATTACACTATTACAGACATTAAGATTACAACTAAATTCACAAATCATCATCCGAATCACAATTAATGCATTTGAAAAAAGTGATATTATTTTTGTTCGTATATTTGATGTGGACCCATCTGCTGCAATGGGTGCACTGCACCCAGTCATCCCCTCTAGTGCTATTTCGATAGGGTTCTTCACATACCAAGCACTCAGTTTCATCCTCAGATTCCGAAGATGTAAGGTCATGATGAGCTGCAGACGTAGATGGAATCGGGCTTTCTTCCCGAAAAAGAAATTTTCGGCCGTCTCTAATTTTCGTGCTGTTGATGTCTTTCTTTTGGTTACAGATTTTTCTTTTATGTGGACCTTTCTTTCCTTTCGTATTCTGTTTTTCTTCCGCGAGAGCATCTTTTATCGAAGTATCGGTTAAAATATCGGTCTGTCTCTTCTTCCGTGGTTTTCTCGAATTTTGTCAAGGACCTGCTTTTGGAAACGGCCTTACTTCTTCATGGGAAAGCAAAATCGAACTTGCAGGTTCTATTTTTGTGGATGCGGCTGTGTTTGCAGACAAATTGTTGTTGGCATCTGGGAAATTTTCTAAAATTGTCGGTGGATTCTCCATGATTTCAACTTGTTCCACTGTTGAAATATTTAATTTTTTTCGGTAGCGTTTCCTTCTTCGTTTGCTGGTGTAGGCCTGTCTGTCACATATTATGGCAAGAAGTCACTCTCTGTGAAGACATCCTCATTCAGAGGACATATCTCTCTTTTACGGAACCCAGACATTATATTGGTTGGCGTAGCAGCTAGAGGCAGACTCAATTTTACAATTCCAGGAACATCATATATGGAAAATGTCTTACCTGGATTGTTCACAATCCAGTTATCCATAGCTGAATTGCAGTATTTTTTAGGTGTCCGTAAACACTCCTCTCTAGAGGCTGCAATTTATGCGAGCAGTGCGGAGGGAAAGATAAAACTGTTACTCCGTTTTCCTTACTAATACCTAACGCCTCCACAGAAAGGTGGGATTCATGGTTGTCGAGAAGCAAAAGTATAGGGCGCTCCTTAGATCATCTTGTGTGAAACACAAAATGCTTGACAAATTTCACAAAATGTTGTTCTTTCGTCCATCCTGATGGATTTGCATCTCCTAGACTTCCGACAGGTGCATCTCTAATAAAGTGGTCCCTGTAGTTGACCCTCGGGAAAATGAAGAACGGAGGAACAGTATTATCACTTGCTGAAACTGCAACGGTAAGGGTTACAAGGGTTCCTCTTTCTGCGGACGTGAGTTTGACTATTTGCTTGAAGCCACGTCGTGCCACTATTCTATCCGGCTTCTGAACAGTTGTGATACCCGTCTCGTCAACGTTCCAAATATCCGATGCTTGCAAATTCAGACGCTTATACACCGTTTTCAAATTGTTGAAAACATGTCTACATTTGATTTGTTGAATGAAGTGGCTCTTGACAAACCGGTGGCTTGTGGTGCCCTCAAAGATAATGTTTGATTTCTCTTGATATAAGATGTATACCAATCTGGACCTGCCATTTTATTTTTTATCCAGCTATCTGCAGCTGTTTCTCCAGCTATCTGAGATGGTTTGCACTGGCATACTGGAAGGCGAATTTTCTGAGGTCCTTGGGGGTTAAACCATAATAAATATACCAAGCTTGTTTTAGGTAATTAGCTAGAAGTGTCTTTTGCTCCTCAGAAAAAATATTTCGCGCATTGAAATAACCTACATGTTCTAGCTGTATATTCCCACTAGTTGATCTGGCTTTAACTACATAGCGATGAACTGTTTTTGTGGTATTGAGAAGTCTTTTGCGACGCTATTAACACACTTCTGCCATCATTTAAAACTGTTGAAACAGGCCGTTGCATGATATCTGGTGCTGTCTTGCCCTTATTACTTTTCCTCTTGTAGGTTCTCATAGTTCTGCTGTAACAGAATAAAGACGATTAATGCTTCAGATAGATTTACATTTGGAGAAACATATGCAATTTAACAGTTGCTAATAGTTTCCAAATGCCTCGATATCACTATCAATAATCCATTGTAAAATACCAGCTTAGTTCAGAAATTATGAAATTTGAGTACATAACGGGGTTTGTCGACTAAGTCAACAGACCCCGGCATGGCTTAGTCAACAAGCCCCATGCGTCACCTTATCATTCCGAAGGCCGTATGATGGACATGCATTAACGTAGATACGAATAAATCTCGTCAAATCATAATAAATATATGTTACTTCTCAAAAATATTCAGTGAAATTTGTGTCGAACAATTGTATAGATAATAATACGAAAATATTAAGAACGAAATTAATTACTTACCAACGATGATTCTAGATTCCTCGTTCTAACTGGCACAAAACACAAGCGACCGTAACAGCGATATTGTAAAATGAAGTCGCAAGAGTGAGCAGTTCAGATATCGTGTCTACAGGCGACATTTGGTACACATTAGAGAAACTAGAGGCAATTAGTCAACTAACCCCTTTAGTCAACTAGCCCCGGTCTCCCCTATAAGCAAGGAGACGACGAATATAGAAGAGAGCACAAAGGACACGTCTAGGAAAAGGACCGAAAGACAGTTACAAGTACTAAAAAATCTGAGTAAAGGTGAAAAAGAGAAAAGACAGTTATTGTTTTTATTTGATTCAGAGTTGGGCCCAACGAACTGTCAATACTGATGGAATGGGCATGAAGCGAATTTAATGCGGCCAGGATGAGAGAGCATAGTCAGGGAAGGAGAGAAGATAATCGCCATTTTTCATAACAAAAAAATTGATAGTTGTAGTCAGGGTTGCCAGATTGGGGCATTTTCCCACAATTTTGGAGTAATTTGAAAGCATTTAGGGGAATTTTTCTAAGCAGAAATGGTTGGGGAATTTGTGGGGGGGGGGGGGAGAATCATGGAAGATTTTAAGGGGCCATGATAAATTAAATTTGCAAATATACATAGAAACTGTATATTATTATAATCGAAGACGATAGGACCTATGAATTATTTCCAGGGCCCTCTGTTGATAAGTAGTATAATTATGGTTTACAGTTCTCTACATTTGACTAGTAATTTATTAAAATGCGGCAAAAATTTAAATTTGGGGGATTTGAGCTTCAATTTGAGGTAATTTCAGTTTCTAAGTGGGGGATTTTGAAAATCACATCTGGGAATTCTGGTAGTAGTCGTAGCAAAGTTTCCCTGAAAAATTCTCTGTCTCTCTAGGACCTCTCTCTTGTATATGGGCTGCAATCTCGCTTCACTTTTTGAATGGGACGGGCCCATTCCATCAGTATTCACAGTTCGTTGGTTGGACCACCATCTTCAGATAGCTATTTCGGCCTCTCAGGCGTTATCAATGGATGGAGCTATGTAGTCACAACTCTGAATCAAACACTAACATGCTGCTTATTTAACCCTTGTCGAGCGGCATAATTTTACACCGTTAACAGACGGCATAGGTACAATTGTACCTGTTATATATTTTCTTAAAAATTCGTTAATCTAAAGGGAAATATCTGTTAATTTTAAGATAATATTATTTATTATTAGCATAACTGGTAAAAAATTGTTGAATATTGCAATAAATAAATAATATTATTCGGTAATTTGTTCTTGTACGGATTTACAAACAACGATTAGAAGTCGCTATGACGTGGCCGCTTTTATCTATCGTAAAAATCGTCTTTTATCTTACGTATCAAAACATTACTACAACAATAAACTTAAAAATAGTGATCGTAAACAAATTCTAGGAAGACTAGCATTGTATTGTATGTTGATTGGGGATATAGATCTCATCCCCATTTAGTTGTTTGGTGTTTGTCAATACGTGTATACCTAAAAATTATCATGAATAATAGTGATTATAGGTACATCTAGTACCTATACCGAAATGGCTACAAAAGAGGTGTACAAAGAAATAACAAAGAAAACTTGTATGAGGTGTGGATTATAGAGTATCTTCCACTAATACGTGCAGCAATGTCTTATAATTCTTTCAAGACCATGCTAAGATTTATATGATTTGACAACGAAAATACCCGCGAGGAATGCAAAAAAAGGGTTAAGGCTGCACTCATACGAGATATCTAGACAATGCTGAATAAAACTTTGCAGCAAGGTTTCAAACCATCCAAATGCATAACCACCGACTAACAATTGTTTCCATTTAGAGGCCGTACAAATTTTACACAATACCTTCCAAACTCGCTAAATATGGAATCAAAGTATTTTTGGCTTATGATGCATCAAACACTTATCTCGTACAAGATCATTTTTATATTGGAAAACAGCATATGGTTCCCGACAAGTTAACGTTGACGAACAAACAGTTTTTGATCTGATCACGTCTTATAAAGGTTACGGGCAGAATGTTTCCACAAATAACTTTTTTACCAAAATTAAATTCGCTAAATTCTCGAATTCATGGCAGATGATGTTAGTACGGCTAGTAGGCACAGTTAGGAGAAATAGGAGATTTCTACCCACCAATATGCAAGCAAACAAGGAAAGAGCTAGTTTTCCACAAATTTTGCATCCAATCATGATGCTAATGTATGCTCTTATATGTGCCAAAGAAAAACGAAGCAGTATTGTTACTCTCGTCCATGCATATGACAGGAAAATAGAAGACATTGAAGTAGCGAAGCCGGAAATAATTCAGTACATATTACAATAAAACCAAAACAAGATTGACAACATGGATAAAATGCTGGGTGAGTATTTGACTGGATACTCACCCAGCATTTTATGTCGAATATTGCGTTGGCACTTGGCTTTTTTTTTAATATGATTGACGTTAGTAGCTGAGCATGCTAAATTGTACATCGAGAGCATAAGCCATTGCAGAAAAACAAAGGACTAACGCAGGAAATTTTTAAGGGATCATTCTAAAGATATTTGGTTGCCTTCATTTCAATCTCAAAGTAAAAACCGGATGATGATAAGGAGCCATTTTTTTCGTAGTGCTGTAGAAATGGTCCTTGGTCGAAACAGAGTATGTATTTGTTGTAGATACTCCTCCTCAAGTATCTCACAGCCACGGCATTCGTGGATCTACTTCAGTAACCGGAAGTTGTCATATTTTTCGAAACGAACGGAAAAACAGCGCAAATCGAGAAAAACTTGTGTAGTATGTTTTCTACCTGTATGTGACGAACATTCCTTGTCTAAAACGATATGTATGTGTTGCAAAATCCACACTAACACTCATTGTTGTATTTTGATTCAAATAATCTATCATTTAAATACAAAATCTATTGTTTTTTAAATTATTTATTAAAAAAATGTACAAGGTACAAATGTACCTATGCCGTCGTTTATGGGGTAGGAACTATTTAAGCCTCCTTCTGGGAACTGAACGAAGATTTTTTGTTATATTTGGCTCACATAGTCTACTGGATAAATGTAGAGATATCACAAAAGTTCAAGTCTCTACCTCTTTGAAAGAAAAACTTATCACAATTTGAAAACTCAAAAGTTACAATTGTACCTATGCCGCCCGGCGAAGATTAAGAGAAATTACCGCGAATGTGATAATTCCACTTTTGAGACGCAAATCAGCGACATCTCTCGTAAAACGAGGAAGAAGAAAAGTCCCAGATACAAAGTTTACTACAATTAAACAATTAAAATTTTATTTCCGTTATTTTAAGTATTTTTTTTATATTTCTATTTGTCATTTTAATTGTTTAATTGTAGTAAACTTTGTATCTAGGATTTTTCATCTTCCTTGTTTTACGAAAGATGTCGCTGATTTTCGTCTCAAGAGTGGAATTATTGCATTTGCGGTAATTTCCCTTAACTAAGGCGTTAGTGTTTGATTCAGAGTTGTGACTACATAGCTCCATTGATAAGTCCTGAGAGGCAAAAATAGCTATCTAGAAATAGTGGTCTAACTGTGAATCAAATAAAAACAAAAACTGTATTTTCCCTTTTTCATCTTTAGTCAGATTTTTGAGTACGGAATAGTTGGATAAAGCGGGATAGTCGGATAAAACGGGATACCTAGGCTAGAGACATAACTAGTGCTGCCATCAATCGAACAACGACGAAAACTTGTTCTCAGTTGTCATTTTAACGTTTTCACTTCGTTTTACCTCGATGTCACTATTTGATGAAAAGTTGTTGTGTTTACAATTGTTTGACTCTATTTTTTTGGTACTTTGTACTTTTAAGAGCTTTGTTTTCTACATTATATTGCCTACATATATAAAAATATAATTCCGGTGACTATTACATTTAATTAAGCACTCATTAATGAATATTCTCATGTGTAGTCTATCTAATTTTACTTTCAGGTTTAGAGAGGAGTCATTTTTGTTTTGCAAAATGTCTGAGTTGGACAAAACGGGACACTTATAAGTTGGATAAAATGGGATACAGTTTCTTATGTCCCGTTTTATCCATCTATCTATTTGTTGGCCTGTTAATTTTTAAATAGCGATATGAAGCGTGTTCTCATACCGCAGAAAAAAACAAGATATTTTTATGTAACTTTTGTTCGGATATACGTACCTAATTAGTCCTAAATAAATGGTCTTGTTTTTTATTTTGCAATAAAACATAAAAATCGCCTATTTTTAAGTTTCTGACTACTGAAAATATTGTTTTTTCAAGAGTAAATTTTGCTTCGCAGTCTTATGTCTACTAACTGTTTAGATAATTTTATACAAAAAATTAAATATTGTGAACCTATCCCGTTTTATCAAACCGTGGTATGCTAAAACGAGATGTGTATGACTTTACTAAATATTTTTTTTACTATTTTCTAGTTATTAAAAATAGCTAAAAATATGTTTTTTGTGTGCTTAAATAAATGTTATATCTATAAAAAATAATAATATGATAATTTCTTTAACATATTTTCCGTAGTAAAAATAAACAAGAATGGTATCCCATTTTGTCCAACTCTCCCCTACTTGAAATTAGCTATCGGTCTCTTGGTAATTTTCCTAGACGAAAAGAAAGTTGATACGTGACCACGTGACCGGGCCCTTTCTGTTTTCTTTTATATTCGTCGTTTCCGTGCTAAATTCTAAAAGTCGGGGATACGGGATGCAACCAGAAAGCAGTTTCTTAACGAAAAGTCTTAGATTTAAAATATGGTTTATTATTTTTATTTCAGTTATTTCAATTGTTAAATTGTAGTAAACTTTGTATCTAGGACTTTTCGTCTTCCTCGTAATACCTCTTTATGAAGTACAAAAATTTAATTTCAAATTATATTAATTATTAGGTATATCATTAAGTCTTACTCTATATCCAGAAATTTACCAGGTAAATATGGAACACCAACTTATTCACACGCACTAGCCAAGCGTGACGTTTTATTGGCTTAAAATCCAAAAAGTTATTTTACATGAAAGATGAAACTACTGAACTGCCCTCACCAATTGCCTTCTAACCAAGGCAGTGATTGGAACAGAATTGGGGTAGAGGTTGCTAAGAATCTTCGAACAAAATCAGGCTACCACAAAGAACGACAAATACATATTATTTCAAAAAGTAGAAGAGCAGCAGAGGTTCTCCTCAGAGCAGATTATCAGATAACCGATGACCGATGAACAAAACGTATTTTCGAGTAGAGGCCATACCAAGAAGCACTACGGAGCAGCTGACGCCCACCAAACAGATGGTTGGAAACCTCTTTCCAGCAGTGCACCTATACCAGCATGATGATGATTTTCTAAAAATTATATAAATAAACACACTAGTTTTAGTTTTTTATTATCCTCTGACACGTCGATTTCAAACATTTTGTATTTCGTAATAAAGTAGCCACGGTTGATATTATATAAATGAAAAAAGTTGAGTAACTTCAAGTTCAGATAAAAAAGTACTTTAAACATGACCAACACCAATCTAAAACGACTAGCCATAAAACGGGAACAGCGATATATTCGAAGGTCCACGAAACATTGGAAAATTGTGTTACGGGATAACGATCGACCTATTTTCAATGGTCCAGACCTTGCTAAAATAACTTTGTCTTAAGTGCAAGTTAGGTACTTGATGTATTTATTTTTAACACTTTCGCTGGAAGTGACGTAAATAAAGGCTGTAAATCTGTTTCTTTTTATATAAATTATCAATTTTATTTATTTTATTGATGCTATTAAGCAGTATAATAAAATTCAAAGTAAATGAAAACTGAATTAAAAACCAGGAATATAGAATTGAAATAAGAAAATTGGTAAATTATGTTTGTGGATTTAATTATATTATTATGCTCCAGTGAATAGATTAATATTTCCAAGCATAAGTCCGAATTTATTATACACTCATCGATACAATTAAGTGGCAGAAATTGTCAATCTTGGAGCATATTTTATGAAAGATAAGGTAGAAACTACCTTTTATAAAAAGTAAACAATAAAGTTATTGAAAAAAGTCGTTTATCAAGGGATGTTTAGCAAATATTCAATGTTTAAAATTATTCGAAGAAAATTCAAACAAACATAATTTTGAAAATCATAATCTAATTAAAAAATATATGAGTATTATTAATGGGTGTTGCTGCCTCTGGTCCTTAGTAATTCTTGAAGCCAGTTCGGCAATCCATTCATGATATCCTGGATATACGATTTTAGGATATTGTGCCAATCCTCTACCGCAGTTGTTTTGAGGTCTCCGAAGGATGTAGGGGCTGAACTACGGTACGGGATGTTATCAGACGGTTTCGGGAGACTGGTTCATAAATTCGCAGACCCAGCTCAGCAACAAGTTGAGAAGTCGCTTTTGCCTTGTCCCTGAAGCTGGTACGCGCTTTTTGAGGTGAGAAATGTTAGTCTAAGTGAATGTACCATTAAAAGAAGAATGACATAAAGACATTTGAGGGCTTTACGTTCAGCTCACGTCCCACAGCTGCTTCCACAACACCTTAGAGTTAGTGTTGATTTTGTACTAAAATATGTTGGCTAGTCTGTGAAGAAGTACTGTATATGGAAGAACATACTAATCTTAGATGAGAGCAGAATAGCCCTAAGAAGTCCAGGTGGATATCAGCGGATCTACAGGCGCTAAAATGAAAGGTTTGTTTCATGTACTATAACCTAAACAGTGGCTTATCGAGGAGGGTCAATAATGATTTGAGTAGGTACCTCTTACGAAGCTCGTACTAATCTTGTATTCGATAGAGGTCGCGTGAATGCTCAAAAGATGAGGAAGGAACGCGAAGTCCTAAAAACAATATAAACGAGAAAACTGGAATATCTAGGCTACATAATGAGAGGCGAAAAGTACTCCCTGCTAAGGCTCATAATCCAAGGAAAAATCTCGGGAAAAAATGTGGGACGTAGAAGGATTTCCTGGATGCTAAATTTAAGGGAGTGGTACGGATTCGGTTCAGAGCTGCAGACAACAAAGTTAAAATTGCTGTGATGGTAGCCAACCTCCGATAGGAGACGGTACTGCAAGAAAAATAATGCTCAGTAATACGCCTAAGAAGTTCTCCAAGACCATGTCATTCCTTTCGCACCATTCATTGGTGAAAACTTTAGATTAAAACATGACAATGCACGATGCCATACCGCAGGATTCACCAGTGAGCACCTTAAAGAGGTCGGGATTCAAGATTTACCACGGCCGGTACGCAAAAGCTGTCTTAACCTAATTGAACATATTTTGGACAACCTTAGAAAATGGTTATGAGCAAGAGTACCAGCTCCTACATCCCTCGGAGAGCTCAAGATGGCTGCGCTAGAGGATTGGTACAATATCCCTCAATCGGACGATATCATGAATGTATTGCCGCACCGGCTCCAAGAAGTCCTAAGAGCCATTATAAGTTTCAAAAATCCTGAGAGAGGTCAATTTTTAATTTTAAATTATGATTTTTTGTTATATAGGTATATTATACGAGTGACGTATAGGAGACGGTACTGTAAGAAGAAGAATGCTCAGTAATACGTGGAAGAAGCTCCCCAAGACCATGTAATTCCTTTCGCATCATTCATTAGTGAAAACTTTAGATTAATACATGACAATGCACGATGCCACACCACAGGATTCACCAGTGAGCACCTTAAAGAGGTCGGGATTCAAGTTTTACCACGGCCGGTACGCAAAAGCTATCTTAACCTAATTGAACATATTTTGGACAACCTCAGAAAATGATTATGAGCAAGAGTACCAGCTCCTAGATCCCTCGGAGAGCTCAAGATGGCTGCGCTAGAGGATTGATACAATATCCCTCAATCGGACGATATCATGAATGTATTGCCGCACCGGCTCCAAGAAGTCCTAAGAGCCATTATAATTTCCAAAAATTGCGAGAGAGGTCAATTTTTAATTTTAAATTATGATTTTTTGTCATATAGGTATATTATACTAGTGACGTCATCAATCTGGGGTGATGACGAAGTCGATGATTTTTTAATGGAAGTCGTGTAGTATCTTACTTGAAAGGATATTCAGTTTTCTATTCGGCAATACAAAGATTAACATAATTATTTATACAACGTGGACAAAAAATATTTTTTTAATTAAATCATTTGACGCAAAAAGAAGAATTGATGTAATTAATTTAACTCAAAGTACATTTTACTGCTGTCAGAAAATAGAAAAAAATGTTTATTTCACAAATAAACATTGCTAATCTCTTAAATTCAGTGTTCAATCTATCAATAGCCAGGTGGGTGGGTGTTTGACATTTAATTTAAGCGAAATGCAATGTTTATTTATCAAATAAACATTTGTGTTATATTTCTGACAGCAGTAAAATGTATTTTGAGTTAAATAAATTACATAGATTCTTCTTTTTGCGTCAATTCATTTAATTCAAAAATTATTTTTTGGCCATCCCGTATAAATAATGATAGAATATAATAGAATAGAAATGTGCTTTATTCTCACTGAACATTTTAACAAATTTATGGACAAAGCTTACGTACCTACAATCAAAAGAAAAATAATACAGTGGAACCCCGATAAGTCGGCCCCCGATAACCCGGAAGTCCGGCTAACCCGGACCGATTTTCATCAGACAAAAATTTAACAAATAAACAATTTAACAATTTTATCAAATAAAAATGTATGTAGGCCAAATAATATTTCAGAGATAATGTGTATTTGTGTAATTTGAACACATAAGTACAATAGTAAAAATGATTCATGCACACGGCGGCAGCCAGAGCGACCGTCTCAGCTTATCGGAAAGAACAGACACCTGTCTGTATTCCTTTTTCTTTATTTATGTCAAACTGTCTTAGCATTGTTTAAAAAAGACGTGACTATTTAAAAATTCTTGTATTGTGTGTAGTACAGCCTATTAATCACTTCCGTTCTGTAATGTAATCGTGCTTCAGATTGTGTTTGCTTTGTCTACGTAATGGTAACAAAACGTAAAAATGTTGCAGTGACAATGGAAAAGAAACTACGGTAGGATTGATAAAGACGAATCTTTAAAATAAATTTATTGCAGCATCATAATATGATATTATGCTACCATAGGTCTGGATCCCGCGTATGAAAAAAAGTTGATTAATAGCAAGCTAAAAATTTATTAATAGCTTAAGGGTGTCTAGTCGGATAAACTTTGATATATGAGAACACTGGAACAGGGGCAGTTTTAATTGTGGAACAGGTCAAAAATTTGGAACGGTCAGAACACGAAAATGGCACATTTGTTTTGTCCGACAGAACAGACATAAACTCTCCGAACAGAGATTAAACTCTCATGCAAAAATCAGACTGCTATTTATCACCTGTCATAATTCCTGTCATTTGACATATTCTACATGTTCCACTCATTAAAACGCCAATTTGGTGATAAATAGCAGTCTGATTTTTGCATGAGAGTTTAATCTCTGTTCGGAGAGTTTAAGTCTGTTCTGTCGGAAAAAATACATGTGCCGTTTTCGTGGTCTGACCGTTCCAAATTTTTAACCTGTTCCACAGTTAAAACTTCCCCTGTTCCAGTGTTCCCATATATTAATGTTTGTCCGACTAGACACCCTTAAGCTAATAACAAATTTTCAGCTTGCTATTTATCAATTTTTTTTTGTACGCAGGATCCAGACCTACCATATTATGGTGTCGGTACATCTCTACAGTATGACTGAGTTTTTTACCAAGAAATGAACAAAACTCTACACTCTATACAACTATACGTAATTTAGATGTGTACTGTGCATATGTGTTTCATGTTTTTGTAATTGTAATGGAGGTTATTTATTAATTTTTACTATATTCTCCGGCTAACCCGGATTTTCGATAACCCGGATCGGCCGCGGTCCCGATTAATCCGAGTTATCGAGGTTCCACTGTACCAATAACAAAAATATCAAAACTACAATTTACTAAAATTAGATAAATCGTCAATAATCGTAATCATAATCATAATCGTAATCGTAAGAAAGAAAAACTGGAACGAACATGTAAACCAAATGGAACCAGATATATTAGCGAACATCTGTAAAAACAACAAGCCGTATAGCAGAAGACCCGTTGGAAGGCCGCCGAAAAGGTGGAAAGACAATGTACAGTCAACAACAACTGAAACAGAATAAGAGGCAGACAAACAGGAGTAATCCTAGTCGTGCGAAGAAGATGAAGAAGAAGAAGTCAATAATTGATGCTTATATTACTGATTAGGCAATTGAATAATCTTGCAAATGAGCTACCACACGGCCTCTATAAAATCATCGATTACGTCATCACATCACAACGGATCACGTCACTTTTATGGCATGTATGTCAAAAAACATAGGTAATTTAAAAATAAATTTCGACCTGTCTCGAGATTTTTCGCAACAGTCGCCTACTCGCGGAAAAATTAATGTATTCCATAATTTTGAACCTTTCTATATATTCATTGGGGACAAACTGACATTAAAAGTGTTACACCTAAAAGAAATAATTTCGTGGACTTATGTTTCTTTTTCGCCAGAATGACTATATTTTTAGCATGCAATGAAAACAATATCAATGGTTTATCTTCGATGCTTTTTGTAAAAATAAAGATTTATAGGAGTTAAAATTTTCAACTTAAAATATAAAATAATATTAAATCAAAAACTTTATTGGGCCATTCCCTGGTGACACTTCCGTGGGTTCTAAAAATGCAAGCCAATCGGATGCTTGAGGTAGGAAGATGAGGAAATTCTATAATTTGCAATTCACGTCCCATCTGCCTACCGCAGCAAAGTTCCAATGAAAATGGAACCCTATATACTCAGATAGGAGTAATACGACCCTTAATATTGAGTTTTCAAAAAAAATTAACTAAGAGTCTTTGTTTAGAATTAGGTTCTTTAACCATGTCCGTGGTTAATTTGACCACAAAATTTTCCACCCTCGAGAAGTGGTGGAAACCACCCCAAAATAAAAGTGCACATCGGTATAGGGTAAACCTTAAATTAGGAGAGAAGTAACGGTTATTCTCAAAATTTTATTAAAATCCATGCAGTACGATAGAATTCGGATCTAATATTCTGTTTTTGCTCTTATTGACTGGCGTAAATATATGTACATCGCAGAGACTATACATATACTACAATTGCAGCGTGATTGGCGATGACCATTTTGATTGCGACTACGACTCTAGTCTGGTATTGTTTACCGGTAGTGTGACAAGTGACAAACCAACATCCACTTAATTATATCCCCTTTGATTAGCTTGATTCGGGTTAGGGTAATTCTCTGAAGTAGGCATTTGACGTAAAATCTATGTTGATGGCAACCAAGTACTTTGTTACCAGATAATTAAATTTTAAATCCTCAGAAGAGGACAAAGATCCTAAGAAACAAAAAAAAATGTTTTGTTAATGAAAAAATGAGATCCGCTATCGAGTTTTTTATCGTTATTTGAAAAAAATATTCCAGCACAACAAATTTGAGCAAAAAACGGTAATACACTTAGTTAATATTATGTTTATATGGGATTGAGCCACAAGTGTTGGTGTAATGAAAATAACATTCCTTAATTAACTACTGGATGATTCGCTTTCCACTCCGGAAGTTTTCCTCAACAATAAAATAGAAATTAGGTTTGAAAATGCTGGGAAAAATTTTTAACTTGATCTTTTTAGGTTGTGTTCTTGTATATTTCAAACAAATGAAATTATGGTCTCGATTTTAGGGACTCTTGAATTGATGTTATGGTCCTAGAAGTATCAAATTCTGAATGTTTTTGTGTGTTATTTTTTGTATTGATTTGTTTGTGTGATCAGCAGATGATACAGTAAAAATAGCCGATAGTTTGCAGGACCCGCAAAGACTCATGAGTAAAATAAAACGTGTAGTAGGGAGTACGGACTCTCTCTCAATATCAAAAAGACGAAGTTTATGAAAATTAGTAAAAACAACCATAATACTAACGAAATCTTGATATACCCTATTCCACGAACATACGCCTGTTTTGGATTACTTCGACAACGAATATTTTACTGTGCAAAATAAGAAGAACGAAAGTAAATTGCAAATTACATTGTTGTTTATTGGAATAATTATTAGCGCCATTTACTTTCGTACTTCTTATATTGCACAGTAAAATATTCGTTGTCTAAGTAATTCAAAACAGGCGTATGTTCGTGGAATGGCCCATAGTAGAGGGCCAGCAGATCGAAAGAGTAAAAAGTACACTTACCTAGGAACACTTATAACAGAAAATAATGACTACACTACAGAAGTAAAAGTCAGAATCGAAAAAGCACGTTCTAATTTTATAAAAATGAAAAAGGTCCTATGTAGCAAAGATTTAACATTAGCTCTTAAAGTTCGCCTAACAAATGTTACGTCTACAGTGTATTATATTATGGAGCGGAATCATGGACGTTAAATGTAGAGACAATGAGATAACTTAACGCCTTTGAAATGTGGACCTATAGAAGAATTATGAGGGTTTCCTGGGTAGATAGAGTTACGAACAATGAAATACTGAGAAGAATAGGTAAAGAGAAGGAAATTGAACTTACAATTAAAGAAAGAAAGCTACAGTATATCGGACTTGTGATGCGGGGCGAAAAGTATGGCATCCTACGACTCATAATGCCAGGAAAGATAGATGGCAAACGAAGCATCGGAAGAAGACGAATTTCGTGGCTGAAGAAACTGAGAGAATGGTTTGGATGTAGCTCAAAAAAACTATTTAGAGCTACTGCCTCAAAAATTAAAATAGCTATAATGATTGCCAACCTCCGTAGCTGAGATGGCACCTGAAGAATAAGAAGTGATCTGTATCCTAGATGTGATTTTTGAAAAAAAAAAAATAAAATTTAAAATTAAAATTAAATTCCATTATCTGATTAAAATTTAAGAATAGTCCTTAAAACAAATTGTTTAATTGAAATAAAAAATTAAAAATTTAATTTTTTACGGTTGTGTTGTATTGGGTATGAAATTTTCGATGGTCTGCTCTTCATTTGGCTATTGTTGGTTTATTCTTGTTGTTGACTTCTGCTTTTATGTAATATTGGTAACCAAAGCTTTTTTTCACATTTTTCTTCTTTGAGTAGAATGAGGGCTGCTTCTTTGACTTTTCTCTTTTTCATGCCTGTTTCTTTCATGCTTATGATAAATCAAATTTGAAATTAAAATTAAATTTCAGTATTAGATTATCAGAAAATATTGAAAAATCTCAATGAATAATGAATTTGTCAAGAATTACTTGGATTGACATGAAAGGACCCCGTAGAAACCTTATGGGAAACGGATCTCTCTGTCAAATGCTCTTAAACTTTGGGTTCTGGTAGTCCTTGATGTGTAGAATAAAAGACTCAATGGACGCGTAGCTCCAAAAAATCATGGTTTTAAGCTATAAGCCTCTGAAATTATGGTACAGTGAGACCGTTTGAGTTAGAATAAATTCATTTTCTCGAGAATGGGCGACTTTGTAGATAAATTACGAATCAGGTCGATTTTTGTTTTTAAATTATAATATTTTGGCATATATATCATACTAGTGACGTCATGCATCTGGGCGTGATGACGCAATCAATAATTTTTTTTTAAATAAGAATAGGGGTCGTGTGATAGCTCATTTGAAACGTTATTCATATTTCTATTTTTACTAATATAAACATTAACATAATTATTTTTACTGAGTTCCCAAAAAAATGTTTTGAATTAAATTAATTGAGACAAAAAAATTTAATTCGAAATACATTTTACTGTTGTCCCAAAACAGGAAAAAAAATTTTATTTGATAAAATGAATACTGTTTTTGGCTTAAATTCAATATCAAAGCTGCCACCCACCTGCCCCTTTGCAGTTTGAACATTTAATTTTAACGAAAAGCAATGTTTATTTTTCAAATTAACATTTTTTCTATTTTCTGAGAGCAGTAAAATGTATTTCCAATTGAATAAATTATATACATTGTTCTTTTTGTCTCAATAAAAATTAAAAAAAATTTTTGGGCACCCTGTGTAAATAATTATGTTTTTCTACAACCACTATTATTCAAAATGCACTTTTCTGCACAGGTTTATGTCAGCAAACTTGATATTTTCTCACAGTATAAGATATTTGACATTAGTGTGCAGAAAAGTGACACGTCCGTGCCTGAAAGTTCTTTTTTCTACAACCACTATTCAAAGTGCACTTTTCTGCACGGTTTTATGTTAGCAAACTTGATATTTTCTCACAGTATAAGATATTTGACATTAGTGTGCAGAAAAGTGACGTTTCTGTGCCGCAAAGTGACGTTTCTGTGCCGCAAAGTTCTTTTCTGCACAGTTGACTACCTCATTCTGAGTAACGTTATATTCTGTTTACATCCGTGGACTACCGCTTTCTGAGTAACGTTATATTCTGTTTACATCCGTGGTTAAACCTTAGACAAATATATAACTTATATGACAATTATTATATTTAACTATAGCATAGAAACTAAATTATGGATGTTACAACTGTTTTATTTTATAATTTTATTCTTATTAAACATTTTATAATTATCAAATAACCAATAAGGATTTAGCAACCTGTGCAAGAGACGTCGAATGAAGTAGGTTTTGTGTAAATCCGTGACTGCATAAATATAATGTCAACAATGTGTAATAATTGTTTAAATTTAAACAAATTAAGGCAGTGCATTAATTTTTTAACTGATTTCTGTGCAATTTATTTAGGTATAAGGAATTTAAATTGATTAGTAGGTATTAATTAAATACAGTTTAAAATTTATCACATAGGTACCTATTATAATTAATCGTCGTTTGGAAATTGTGATTTTTATTTTTAGGAAAAACTGTGCTTGTAGAAAAAGTATAGTGTGAAACACGTGCAGAAAGGTAATTTCTCACTCGTTTGAATTGCGGCACTCGCTTGCGCTCGTACCGCAACTTTTCAAACTCGTGAGAAATTAGTACCTTTCTGCACTTGTTGCACAATATACTATTCTGCACAGTTGACTACCTCATTCTGAGTAACGTCATATTCTGTTTACATCCGTGGTTAAAGTTTAGACAAATATACAACCTATAAGACAATTACTATATTTAACTATAAAATAGAAATTTAATTATGGATGTTACAACTGTTTTATTTTACAATTTTATTCTTTATAAACATTTTATAATTACCAATTAACCAATTAGGATTTAGCAACCTCAACAAGATACGTTGAATGAAGTAGGTTTGGTGGAACTCCGTGACTGGATAAATATAACGTCAAATGTGACATTATTTTGTAATAATTATTTATTAAATTCAAACAAATTAAGGCAGTGCAATAATATTTTAACTGATTTCTGTGTAATTTGTTTAGGTATAATGGATCTAAATTGATTAGTATTAATTAAATACAGTTTAAAATTTATAATTTATTATTATAAATTTATTATATTACAATAAATCTTCGTTTGAAAATTGTGATTTTTATTTTTATCAAAAACTGCGGCATTCGCTTGCGCTCGTACCGCAACTTTTCAAACTCGTGAGAAATTAGTACCTTTCTGCACTTTACTAGTGCACAATATACTATAATCTTTATATTAGTGAATGGGCCGTTCCAACATGCTGTCAAGACAATGTCAATATGGCGGCTGTGAGGAAAACATAAATTTATTCTATCGGTTCTTAATGTGTTTTAGATAATTTTAGTTGCATTTATTTGTAATTTTGTTTTGTACAAGGATTAATTTAACATTTTTATTGGAATAATCAATAATAATGCTTCTAGTATAGTATAGCTGATCCAAAAGATGGCATAACCCAGACATCCAAAGTGAAAGTTATCCTTCAACACCAAATTGTTTTATATGGTCCACATAATGTGCAGAAAAAAGTCACACAATTTTGAGCGTCGGGTTTGGGGGGGAGAGGGGGGAGAAATCGGTAAATTCGTAGTTTTTTAGGTTTTTCGTCAATATTTCTAAAACTATGCGGTTTAGCATGAACAACCCTCTATACGAAATTGTTCTACATTAAATTTAAAATAAAAAAGGCCCGATGCATAATCTTTCTAAAATGCATGGTTCCAAAGTTACGGAGATAGTATAGTATAACTGGTCCAAAAAAAGGCCTAACCCAAACATCCAAAGTAAAAGTTTTCCTCCAACACCAAATTGTTCTGTATGGTCTATTGTTCAGTAAAAATTTACACCATTTTGAGCGTCCGGTTTGGAGGGCAGATGGGGGAGAAGTCGGTAAATTAGCAGTTTTTTTTATGTTTCTCGTCAATATTTCTAAAACTATGCTTTAGCGTAAACAATGTTATATACGAAAATGTTCTACATGAAATTTAAAACAAAAAATCTTGTATACATAATTGTTATAACATCAACGGTTCCAGAGTTACGGAGGGTGAAAAGTCGAGGTTTTCGATACTTTTTATATTTTTTGGGCAATGCATGGTATAACTATACCAAAAACCCAGACATCCAAAGTGAAAGTTATCCTCCAACACCAAATTGTTCTATATGGTCCACGTAATGTTCAGAAAAAAGTCACACCATTTTGAGAGTCGTGTTTGGGGGGAGAGGGGGGGAGAAATCGGTAAATATAAAAAGTATCGAAAACCTCCAATTTTCACCCTCCGTAACTCTGGAACCGTTGATTTTATAACAATTATGTATAAAACCTTTTTTGTTTTAAATTTTATGTAGAACATTTTTCTATAGAACATTCTTTACGCTAAAGCATAGTTTTAGAAATATTGACGAAAAACGTAAAGAAACTACTAATTTACCGACTTCTCCCCCATCTCCCCCCAAACCGGACGCTCAAAATGGTGTAACATTTTACTAAACAATATGTGGACCATATAGAACAATTTGGTGTTGAGGGAAAACTTTTACTTTGGATGTTTGGGTTAGGCCTTTTTTTGGACCAGTTATACTATACTATCTCCGTAACTTTGGAACCGTTCATTTTAGAAGGGTTATGCATGGGCCTTTTTTATTTCAAATTTAATGTAGAACAATTTTGTATAGAAGGTTGTTCATGCTAAACCGCATAGTTTTAGAAATATTGACGAAATACTTAAAAAATTACGAATTTACAGATTTCTCCCCCCTCTCCCCCAAACCCGACGCTCAAAATGGTGACTTTTTTCCAAATATTACGTGGACCATATAGAACAATTTGGTGTTGGAGAATAACTTTCACTTTGGATGTCTGGGTTTGGGTCTAACTATACCATACTATTCATTTCTGTTGTGTTTTGAGGTGTGTAATGCGGAATAATCGTGAGAAAGTTCAGTTTTATTGGTTAATATCAGTGCTATATTTTAGTCAGAAAATCAACTGAACTAAATAGGTTATGCTCTGAGAGACAAAAAAAAACTAGGGTACCTACCTACAAACAACATCTGCCATTGTCTGCCAACAACTTTCGAAAATAATCACTTATCTTTATTTATTCACTGTTTAATCTAAATAAAGTCGTTCAAGTACTTCTACAACTAAAAACTACACAAAACCAACAGCAAAATGTTCTCAAAATACAACTAAAAATCTATTAAAGTGGTAAAAGAATTTAAGAAACACAATGTCAAAAAATATAAACAAATAAAATACGTTCGTTCACGGAGCCTGACACGGACTTTAGTCATGGCATGCTCCGCTTGTCGTCGACTAGTCCCTGGCTGTATCTGCGAATACACTTATTAATTTCCTCCCAGCGGTGCCATAAACGTCAAAATCCTGAAACGGCCTATAGATAATTGAATAACCTTTCAAATGAGCTATCACACTACCCGTATTCTTATTTAAAAAAATCATCGATTGCCCAGATGGATGACTTCACTATTATGATATATACAGTGGAACCCCGATAAGTCGGCCCCCGATAACCCGGAACTCCGGCTAACCCGGACCGATTTTTATCAGACAAACATTTCAACAATAAAAATGTATTGCTGTTACAAAATCTCGTGAACCTAATTCATTCATTTGGTGACGTCAATATACGAACGAAACGATTGATGAATCCGACATTACTGAAAATATCAGGGTGCAGATGGGACCCTGTCGCGCAATTCGCAGCAAATAAAATAGTCGTATATTTTTGGCTTCATTTTATTTCGGTTATACATACGCATTTTCAAGGTTCACGAGGTTTTGTACCAACTCTATGTAATATAATATTTGAGAGATAATGGAACCGGATTGAACTACATATACCATAGTAAAAATGACTCATGGCACACCACATTCATTGTCGAAAACAACAGGCATATGTATTATCCTTTATTTATTTGAAATTGCTGGCATTGTTTAGAAAAGACTATTAAAATTCTTTTTTTTTAACAATGGCCTTAGTCATTATTGTTATTAAATAACATAACATCAGAGACGGTATTGTGTGTAGTAGAGTCGTGTTTTGTAATCGTTCGTAAATTTATTCAGATTTTGTGTTTACGTGTCTTTTGTCTATAAGGGCAACAAAACGTAAAAATGTTGTAGTGACAATGGAAAAGAAACTAGAAGCATTAAGTAGAATTGATAAAGGTGAATTTTGCAGCATTATATTATGGTGTCGGTACATCTACAGTATCGGATTGGAAGAAAAATAGAACTAAAATCGAAGAATTTTTTTTCAAAATGATAACAAAAGACAGTTTGGACAATCGGAGCAAAGCTAATAAAGCTAGAATGAGACTTTTGACGACGCTTTGTATGTGTGGTTTTGTGTGGAATGCGAATGTGGTTTACCAGTGTCTGTGTGACAATTATAACGGAGTTTATCTGTAAGCATACCATATTTTATTAATTTTTACCATTTTCTCCGGCTAACCCCGATTTTCGATAACCCGGATCGGCCGCGGTCCCAATTAATCCGAGTTAACGGGGTTCCACTGTATTATGCTAAAAAATTATAATTTAAAAATAAAAATCGACCTGATTCGTAATTACCTCCAGAGTTGCCCATTCTCGAGAAAATGAATTTATTCCAACTCAAACGTCCTCACTGTACCAATAACTTCAGAGGCTTATATCTTAAAACCATGATTTTTTGGAGCTAGGCGCTCATTGAGTCTTTTGTTCTACACATCAAGGACTACTAGAACCCAATGTTTCAGAGCATTTGACAGAGAGCCATTTCCCGTAAGGCTTCTGCGGGGTCCTTTAGCAATAATCTTTAAAAACTTTTAAATTGAATTAAAACATTAACAATTTTATTTTTCACTGTTGTGTTTTATTGGGTATGAGTTGTGTTCTGTATTGCATATGTAGGGGAGTGCAATCAGAACGAAAACATGCATTGTTTCGGAATAATTCAAACAAGCTTATATTTTTCTAAAACTTTTTTTGTTAGTTTATATACATGTTAACGTAAAAAGTTCTACTGGCAGATTTGGCCGCTAATTGTTTATTAATTGTTTAAACAATAACAATTGTTTTGTATAAATAATTTTAAAAATATCGTTAAATTCATCATTTTACTATGATCAAATATGTTTCTATTTTGTTTTTGGTTATGCTGAATCCGAATATGGCATTAAAATTTGAAAATTCTTATACAGAAGCTCTTATAGAGTATGTTTGCGTAGCTAGGAGCCACATGGAAAACTTTTTTATTATCAATTTTACGAAAAAAAGTTATTCTTTATAAAATACTCTGGATGGTCAAAAATCTAAAACTTAACCACCAGATATCAAATTTTATCAATTTTATACGAGTTATGTCAAAAATATGAATTTCTTTAAAGAGTAAAGTACCTTTTTATTCCTGAATATCAAAAAATGCTATTATGAAAAGTTGTTTGAAATTAAAAACTATGTTTTAATATACAATTACACTATTCTAATCGAAAAAAAAATTGAATTTTTTAAATTAGGGATAGGTACTCATCATTTTATTACAATTATTGTAACTATTTTATTATCAATTTTACGAAAAAAAGTTATTTTTCGTAAAATGCTCTACCTGGTCTAAAATCTATGATACAACCCTCAGATATCAAACTTTTTTAGTTTTATACGAGGTATGTAAAAAATATTAATTTTTCTTAAGTCAGTGCCTTTATTATTCACAATATTTTAATTAGAAGGATTTAGTTGAACGATGAAACATATTTTTTAATTCCAAACAACTTTTCTTGATAACAATTTTCGATATTGTGAAATATAAAGATACTTTACTCTTGAGTGAAATTCATATTTTTTGACATACCTCGTATAAAATTAATAAAATTTTATATTTGGTGGTTGCATCTTAAATTACATACGATGCAGAGTTTTTTATAAAGAATAACTTTTTTTCGTAAGACTGATAATAAAAAAGTTATCAATAGGTTCCCAGTTACGCAGACATACTGTATAGGAGCTAAAAAAATTTTTTTTGAACATTTATTATTGTTGAAGATTATTATTAAATGTACTCTAGATAAGTTTTACAGAAAAAGTTTTGACAACTTTGTATAAACATTTTTTTAGCTGGTAATTTGCGGTTTTTGTATTACATTTTTGTTATCTTTCATAATTTTCTCGAAAAGATATAGTTTATTTCATTTTTAAAGTAAAATAATTTAGTGCATTTTAAAGCCTACATTCTGTGCTTTAAAAAAAACCTATAAAACTGTCATAGATCTGTTGAAAATTGAGTAATACCGTTTTAAATTGGGGTTAATTCTGTAAAACTATGAAGTTTTCAAAAATTACATTTTTTGAGACGTCGTATCATTTGAATTAAATTTTTGAGATTTTTTTTTATGAAACATCGTTTAGTAAGATGAT
The DNA here is from genome assembly GCF_917563875.1 of Diabrotica virgifera virgifera. Classification (NCBI taxonomy): domain Eukaryota; kingdom Metazoa; phylum Arthropoda; class Insecta; order Coleoptera; family Chrysomelidae; genus Diabrotica; species Diabrotica virgifera. The sequence goes on along the minus strand of NC_065449.1, from coordinate 165,255,702 downwards.
TGAAAGGTAAGTTGGGCAAAATTGAGAGTTCTGTAAGAAAAATTGTATTAGTTACACATTTTTAAATCATTTTTAAACAAAATTCATGTACATAAGTCTCACTTTCAGCCCATAACGTTCTTATGCCCATACATTTTGTTTATTTTTGTTATAACCCTAAGATAGCTTAATTATTCTTCTTTCATGTTCAATCTGTAAAATTTCATTTGATCGATTAGTTCAGCGTTTCCCAATCGGTGGGTCGCGACCCACTAGTGGGTAGCGGGTGGATATCAGGTTGGTCGTGGCGTGGCTCTTACAGTAGCTGAATAACGTAAATATGTATCATCATGGGTGAGCGATTGGTCGCGAATATGAAAAAACATCAAAAGATGGGTCGCCAGACATAAAAGGTTGGGAACCACTGGATTAGTTAAATAATTAAATTAAGATAACTCAGCCGTGCAATTCGCCGACGCTAGTTTACAGTGCGCCAATGTTTGTGAAAAGGGTGACTTTAGCGTTATAAATAAAAAATTATAGAAGCTACAGATTTAATTTTAGAAAAATCTTTATATAAGATTTTTTTGTAAAATTTTCTGAGTTTTTCAATGGCCAAGTCAGTTTTTTTCAAGCATTTATATTTTTGGAGTTATTTAAAAAAACATCTATTTTCGCGGATCATTTGTTTAATAAAAAATAAAGCATCCACTTCTTGAGTAGAACTTTTTGATATATTGTTTATTAAACATTTCTTAATGAAATTACAAAAAGTTCTATCTTGCTTGATTTTTTCCGAAGTGAAATTCTAGATGCACTCCCCTAATGTATTGGGTATAAGATTTTTGATGGTCGGCTCTTCATTCGCCTATTCTTGGTATATTCTTGTTATTGACTTCTGATTTTAGTATGGATAACCAAAGCCTCCTGCATTGTGCTGATGGATTTTGCTACACATTTTTCTTCTTTGAGTTGTATGAGTTCTCCTTGGACTTTCCTCTTTTTTATGTCTGTTTCTTTTATGATTATATTGATACATCTTCTCCATTGAACTCTGTGTTCCTGATCTCAGGTATGTTTGAGTATCCGGGATATTTTGAAGTCTCTGTTTTTGATATATATTCTTGGTCGTTAACCCTGACACTTAGTGGTCTTGCAGTTTCTCACATATGGAAGTTGTCGCATTCATAGGGTATCTTGTAGATGGAGTTTTTGGATGTTTCTTGTGTGTTGCTGGGCTTAGTTTTAGACAGAATTGATCTCAGAGTGCTACTTCCATTCCATTACATTCCTGAAATTCAACCTGTCCAAAACCAAACCAAACAACTCCAACAAACAAATCAAAAACCAACGTTTTAACACTTTTTTGCCTCTTAGTATTTTTTCGATAAGCCAGTTTTTATGTAGAAGTCATTTACAAAATCTTGACAAAAATCATAAGAAAAAGCTAAATCAATACACGGAAAAGATATTGGGCGAATATCAGGCAGGATTCAGAGGCAATAGTTCGACGACAGACAAATATTTGCATTAAAACAAATTCAGACTACGTGCTACGGACATAAAATAGCAGTCAGTATATGTTCTGTTCGTTGACTTTAAACAGACCTACGATACGGTAAAACGGCAACAAATGTACGAATTAATGAAAGAGATGGGCCTACCAAGTAAAATCGTCAGGATGGTAAAAATGACTATGGATAACACCACAAACGAAATAGCGTGGAAGGGGCATAAATCAAATAATTTTGAAACAAAGGAAGGCTTAAGACAAGGAGACCCACTATCAACGACTCTTTTTAATGTAATACTGGAAAGAATAATTAAACACACAGGAAACGATTTTTAAAAATGACCATCAATGTATAGCATTCGCAGACGATCTAAAACTATTAACGACAAGTAAGATAGAGCTAAAAAAATTAATGAGAAATATAATAAAAGAAGCAAAAAAGTTTGGTCTCCTCATAAATAAGGAAAAGACAAAATACATGATAATGGGAGAAACAGATAAAGAAAAAGAGGACAATTTCACATTTCACATAGACCTTTTAGAAAGATGGGAACGAAAAATACAAAAAACAATAATATGGAGGCTTGAAAATAGATGGTCAGTGGAGAAAAGGAAATAATAAGGAACTTGAAGAACTCTATAACGAACCAAAAATAACGACGGCAATCAAAGCACAGAGAATCCGATATTTAGGACACATTGAAAGAATGCCAAAAATGGAACTATCACGTAAGCCAATCCAAAAAAGAAGAATAGATAGACCAAGAAGGAGATGAAAAGAGAGGGTATATGAAGACTTACAAAAGAGTAATATTGCGAACTGGAAAGAAAAAGCTTTGGACAGAAAACAATGGAAGGAAGTGGTCAAGAAATGTATGGAAAGACTATAAGGGATATTAAGTGTTTTATATAAATGAATGTAATATTGTATATAGTATAGTAGTATAGGATATAATGTTATAAATATATAGATAGAAGGAGAAAATTCATGCTCGTTTAAAAGAGTTTCAGAATTTACTTATCTGGGTGTACAAATACATGAAAAGGGACATAGTGTAGGCGAGAAAAAAGCAAGAATAGCAAAAGGAAACAAAAAGTATGGGGCACTGCGATCATTAATGAGATTAAAATATGTCTCAAGGAAAACAAAAATAAGAATCTACAAAACCGTTATCGCAACTACAGCTACATATGCATGTGAAACATGGGTGCTTAAAAAAGCAGAAATAGACCTTTTAGAAAGATGGGAACGAAAAATACAAAAAACAATATATGGAGGCTTGAAAATAGATGGTCAGTGGAGAAGAAGAAATAATAAGGAACTTGAAGAACTCTATAACGAACCAAAAATAACGACGGCAATCAAAGCACAGAGAATCCGATATTTAGGACACATTGAAAGAATGCCAAAAATGGAACTATCACGTAAGCCAATCCAAAAAAGAAGAATAGATAGACCAAGAAGGAGATGAAAAGAGAGGGTATATGAAGACTTACAAAAGAGTAATATTGCGAACTGGAAAGAAAAATCTTTGGACAGAAAACAATGGAAGGAAGTGGTCAAGAAATGTATGGAAAGACTATAAGGAATATTAAGTGTTTTATATAAATGAATGTAATATTGTATATAGTATAGTAGTAGAGGATATAGTGTTATAAATATATAATGTAATAGTAATTGTAAGAAAAAAATTAAATCTTTCAGCCCTAGGACTTCAAGACCTGTTGAGCTTAATAAATAATAATAAATAAGATTTATCGAAATGCGGCCTCTTTTTTAATATGTTTACATAAAAATTTTATCGGGGTTTTGTTATTTTAAACCCCTCAAATGTTTGTGTACGTTCCAATTAAACTATTATTATGGTACCATTATTATAGTACCGTTATTATTATACCGGTATTATAGTTAAAACAGTGTTTTTAAAGCTTTTTGCTTCCTAGTATTTTATTGATACGCGACCTTTTGTCGAGATGTCGCTTCTTTTTCAATATGTTTCAAAATATACCTAAAAATATAAAATATAAATAATTTTTTAGATTATTAACAGGTCTCTAGAATCATACTTAACCATATATGACCATATACAAATATGTGGTGGATTCGACAAATATATTCAAAATATCTCGTTCTGACTTATCAAAAAGTAACAAGAAACAAAAAAAGTTTTAAAAACATTGTGATTAACTAATGGTACTACAATTTTTGGGGGGTTTAAGGGAACAAAACCCCCAAAAAATTTTTATGGGATGCACAAATTATACTATATATTTTTTAAATATTCCTGTCATAAGAATGCCGCATGTTCATTTTCAATTAAAAATCTAAAGATATAGTTTTCAATATATTATTCTGCATTGGAAAAAATCGATTTTTATTTTGTAACTTCAATGGGCAGTAACTTTTTTATGTGCACATTTGTACTAAGGAAAATTAGGTTCAGTAGAACTATGTTTGGTCCCAGAATATGTGATTTAATTTATGACCTGCATTTTTATTACACCCTGCTTATGCCAAAAATATGTGTGCCATTATGTGTATTATGACAAATTATAAATTAATGCATTACATACCACCAATTTTTATTAAATGCTTTAAAATTAACTGCCCAATTAATGCCCATCTTACGTATGGCTTAGTTTTCGCTATTTCTAAAAATAGATGACACTGTTTAAAGATCTTTAGCTTAACCGATTACTTATTATTTAATAATAACATTATCTTCATTATCTCAATGCTGTAGTTTTCAGTAAAATGACATCATTTCTGCCTCCGCTATAATGGACTAGCTAATTTTTCTCATTATGTTATTGTTTGACTAGTTATCAGTGCATAAAGGTCAAAGACACGGTAATGTATTTATATTGATAATTATTGTCACAAATAAAGTTAATTCGCCTGAGATAAATAATATCTCATAAAGGTATTACAGTGGTATGTAAATAAAAGTAGTCGTATCGTATAAAATAATCAAGAGCCGGAAGTATTTATAAATATGTATTACCTATTTTTAGCAACTTTTCATTCATTATTAAATATTCCATTAGTTGGGTAGAATGATACTAATATTATGTTGGCTATTAACAGTCCTGTTATACTTTTTGTTTGGAAAATGCTAATATGCTTATAGTGGAGCCACTGAAGGTGGATATGAGCTATTACCTCCGATTCCGTTGAACCTCCATCGATTTGCATGAAAATTGGTGAGTGGTTAGAGGATATCTCAAGGAATAAAGGTGACATGGTGCCAACTTGCGCTTTTACCCTGGGGTGGATGTCACCCCTTCTCAGGGGTGAGAATTATTTTATTAAAAATAACCTCATAATTCGATAGAGGAACAAATTTCAAACAAAATTTGTTATATAAAGTTATTAAAATAAATCAAAACTTTTTGAATTATTAAAGATCAAAAATTTTAATTTTTCTTGAGAAAAATGCATGTTTTTAACCAATTTTCCATCAATAACTCACAAAGTGTAAGTTTTTACAAAAATGTTATTATTATCAAAATTGAAGTTAATTAAAAACTAAATAAACCCCTTACTAGAAAAACCTTTTATTGTTAACCAAAAATGAGTTATAGGTAATTGAATGTATATTTTTTTCGGCAAGTAAAAAGCTCTAAGTATTCAAGTTGAAATAACGGGAAATTGATGCATTTTATAACATAAACTTATTAAACATTTGTCAAAGTACTTAAAAATATCTATCAAATAAGCCCCCGAACATGTTGATAGCGTTAAAATTTATGCTCCAAAATTTTTTCAAAATATATCTTTTAAAAAATTTTCCAAAAAATGTTATTGTTTTTTTTTTAATAACTCCGTTCGTATTTACGATATCAGGTAGACCTAGAAACTCTTTGAAAGATAATTGCAAGTGCTATTTAAGCACGTTAAATCTAATCCTCTATACCCCTCACTTTTTTAGAAAAAAAAAGTTAAATGACCCCGGTTTCATGGTTCCCGCAGCAAAATTTAAGATTTAAACGTTTCTATCTCGGTTATTTTTTACCGTATAGAAATAGTAAAACAGGTAAAATACTTGGCACCGAAAAAACTAAAATTTGGTTATATATAATTTTTTAGGTATATTGAGTATTTTTGGAGTTATTATCAAAAGAATATGAGAATTACAATAATTTTAAAAATTATGATTTTTTAAAATTTTATCTTTTTTTCAAAAATATGCATTTTAAACCGGTCAAAATTATCAAAAACATTACTTATGGTAATATAAAAAAGTGTTTGTAAGGATTACAATAAATTTTAATTTTTGTGGAAATGGCGTACATTTTATTTTTCACTTTTTCCTAAAAAATTCGAAACGGTTCTTTTATTTTCATTATAAGTTAAACTTACCTACATAGAATTATTAATGAACTGAAAACCGTATAACAAAATTAACTAGAGGGCCCATATGTACCTAAATTATTCTATTTACGGAGTAAATCTTTGTCAGGTCTACTTTAAAAAAATAGGTAAAAGTGATTAACACCATTTCAAGAAGAAAAGTGGACCTGGTTCAGTTTTTTTACGGCATTGGAAGCAGCAGCAAACAGAATGGAGTTACACGTTAACACTACTAAAACTAAGTATATTAAGGTCACAAATAATATAAGCAAGTAGCAGAACCTGAAGATATAACGGTTGGAACATATATTTTTGAAGGAGTAAGGGAGTTCGTAGATCTAGGCTAACCAATTAACCAAAGTAACTACAGAAATTAACAGACGTATAAGTATATTTAGTAAATAGAGCGTCCTATCATTAAAGAAACTTTTAACATCAAACATAGTCACAAAAAGAACAAAATTATTGATATACAGAACTCTAATCAAGCCCGTCCTCACTTGCGCGTCAGAAACGTGGACGATAACAATAAGTGATAAAGAACGGTTATACCTAGGCTTACCATAATTACTAAGAGCTAAACCGGGACGGACAAGAGGAAAAGGCTCATTTTCGTTTTGCTTTTTTCCTTAATTTTTATTTTTCATATATAAAACGCAACGCAAAAAGTGATAAAGTACCTTTAATTTAGTAAATTAGCTTTAATAAAGTAAAAATTTGTCCAGTTTTATTATTCGCTCACGCTTATTTAATATTTTTCACACTAGAATGCACACAAAATTCACTTCATGACATGTTCAAGTTGAATTTGCACGTAAGCAAGGCTTCCACAACGCATTCTTCCATCCTCCCCCGATCGTTACACTATATTTTTTTCATCTATGAAAAAATTCTTTCCACTGGCGCTGAAGTACCGGGTAGACACATAACAAACTCCACAATGTTTTTTAAATTGCCACCTCAATGCTGCTTGTGAAAATGGGTGAATAGCTGGACCATTTGTCAGAGCAACTAGTTTAATTAGACTTTTGGAAGAAGCCTTTTGATAATAACACCTCATCAAATAGCTCATCAATCATTATTGGGGTTTTCCATTGGGGTGTTTGCATTTTGTTTATATTTTCTGCTGCTTTTTAGATTTCATTCCAGCTAAGCTCATTTTTCAAGCAGATCCACTCAAAATCTTCGGCTACGTCGAAGCTCTTTTCCCACAATTCTAAATACGAAATGCAGCGACCATAAAAAGCGTAAACCTGAAGTTTTCGATATTTATGGAATTTTCCAATTTATTTAAGAGTTCTATAGCTGCTTGTGGAAAAACAATTTTTCATCTTGTTATGAAGATTAGTTTTTAACTTTGTCAACTCCACACCTACATCTGTCGCAGTTGAGTTGGTCTTCTCTATAGACTCAATAGTTTTGTTGAGAACATTTAACTGTCCGAGCACAGACCAAAAGTAAAATGCTCCAATTTCGGTTTTGAAGAACTGTCGCAATGAGAGAGGGCAGTTTACTTGAACAAGAAAATAAGATTGCAGGCCTTCGTATAGCTGCAGGTTCCTTTCCACAGCTGGTAATAAAGACAGAAATCTTATATTTCCATGTTTCACTAATTTTTTATACTCAATGTGAGCTGTCTCACAAAACTCTATAAGTTTTTAACGCGTACGGTATATTTACAAAAATATTTGTATATTTTTTACAACTATAGCCTCTATTTCGGCAGGAAGACCATACATTGCATGTTGGATTGTATTGTGAACGATGTGTGCGCTGCAACCAATGCCTTTTATGTTAGCACCGAGACCTTCCTTGAGCCTAGAATAGATGTTGTTGGTGCCTCTTCTGTTTACCTCACCGAAATTCCTGTTACAGATAACACCACAGCAAGCAGCCACCTTGTTTTCTATTACGTGTTTTTTTACCAAGATTTCAGACGTTTCTCCGACGACAGATCCAAAATTGAGTAACTTTACAGATATATTTCTCTCATGTACAAAGTGTCCAACAACTATCAGTGCCAATTTATCATCATGTTTTTTTATATATCGGTTGAAATTCTCAAAAAATTGCATTCTTTTATCTCGTTGTGTTATTCATTCCATAGCGTTGTGCGCTATAGCGTGTGCCATAGCGCATCGGTGCGCGAAAATATTGGACTCAAATAGCTTCGATATTAATTTTGAAGAGCAATCCGATGTTTTAAGCTTTTGTAGCTTCTTTAGCAGCAATGGAAAGTTCATTTTCTGCAGGTTAGGCATTTTTGAGAAACAGTGTTATGGTAGATGAGCTTGCAAAGGCACTTGCTGACCTTGTGTTTCGAACACTTAAGATTTTAGATGGTCCTTGATCAATGGTTGAGGTGTCGGTGATGTTCAAGTTTGATCGAGACGCTAATGCAAACCGGCCGGGACGTCGGGACAGGAACCACAAATCGGGACCGTCCCGGTTTAACCGGGACGTATGGTAAGCCTAGGCTGTTTGAACGTAAAATCCTCAGACATATTTATAAAGACATGATGGAAAAATGATTATGGCGTAGATGCTATAATTTTGAGCTTTATACTGAGTCATAGTATTGGTAGATATATCAAAATAAACAGGCAGCGGTGTCTAGGTCACTTAGAGAAAATGAATGAGGTGGAGCCGTCGAAATACATTTATAGCTCAGAGATGGAGTGAGGAGGAGAGGCAGGCTCAGAGCACGATTTAAGGACCAGGTGGAAAACGACTTGCGAGTGTTAGGACTGGGAAATTGGAAAACCAAGTCGGATAGGAAAGAAAGGAAGCTGATTTTAGAACAGGCCAAGACCCACCATGGGCTGTAAATGTGTAGTGTTCCACTAGTTATGGAAGTGTGTACCAGAACAAGTCTAATAATTAGACTCTGATACTGTTGTTTTGTGACATGTCTAAGTTAAGTGTTATGTTTGATTTCTGATGATGATCTTTTTTGATTGTAAGGAAACTTACATTATTAACTAAAAATACTGACGTTTCGATTTCCATTCTGGAAAATTAAAAAAGAATTTTGTTCAAAGATGTGTATAACCGTCAAATAGTTGTTGTTGTGGTTATATCATATCACAGGCAAAACGAAGTGGAGGTGTAAATGTAGATACTTGCCTTGATGGTTGTAGGTAACAGCCAGCTTGATTGGAAAGATATTAGGGTGTACGTTTTTATGCCCTATGTTACATCAAATTATGATTATTCTGTGTATTTTGTGAAATAATTATATGTTATGTGATTCTGCGTAAACAAGTCTATATTCTCTATACAGGGTGTAACAAAAATAGAGGTCATAAATTTAATCACATATTCTGGGACCAAAAATAGTTTGATTGAACCTAACTTACCTTAGTACAAATGTGCATATAAAAAAGTTACAACTCTTTGAAGTTACAAAATGAAATTTTTTTTAATATATCGAAAACTATTGGATATTTTTTTATTGAAAATGGACATGTGGCATTCTTATGGCAGATTAATTTCTTATATACATTCTTAATAAAAAATTATAGTGAAATTTGGACACCCCATAACAATTTTATGGGGGTTTTGTTCCTTTAAACATCCCCAAACTTTTGTGTACGTTCCAATTAAATTATTATTGTAGTACATTTAGTTACACACAATGTCTTTAAAACTTTTTTGGCTCTTAGTACTTTTTCGAAAAGTCAGTTTTTATCGAGATATTTTGAATATTTGTCAAATCCATCACATATTTGTATATGGTTAAGTACGATTATGGAGACTTGGTAATAATATGAAAATTTATGTATGATTTACATTTTTAGGTATATTTTGAACCATGTTAAAAAAGAACCCACATCTCGATAAAAGGTGTCTTCTCGAAAAAATACAAAGAGACAAAAAAGTTTCGAAACGCTGTGTTTAACTAATGGTACCGCAGTAATATTTTAATTGGAACTTACACAAATATTTGGGTGATTTAAAAGAACAAAACACCCATAAAATTTATATGTAAGCATATTAAAAAATAAGCCTCAACTCGATAAAAACTGCCTTATCGAAAAAATACTAGGAGGCAAAACAGTTTTAAGAATATTGAATTTAACTAATGGTACCACAAAAATAATTTAATTGAGACGTACACAAAAGTTTGGGGGGTTTAAAGGAACAAAACCCCCATACAATTTTTATGGGGTGTCCAAATTTCACTATAATTTTTTATTAAGATGCTACTGCCATAAGAATGCCACATGTCCATTTTCAATAAAAAGTCTTAGTGGTTTTCGATAAATTCGAAAAAATCGATTTTCATTTTGTAACTTTAAAGGGCTGTAACTTTTTTTATGTGCATATTTGTACTACGGTAAGTTAGGTTCATTCGAATTTTTTTTTGTTCCCAAAATGTGCGATTTAATTTATGACCTGTATTTTTGTTACACCCTGTAATTGCAGTACTCTTAATTTCTTAACTTTGATACATATTGGAAAATTATGAAATTAGATAAGTAAAATGGAATTATAATAATTACTCATTCCCTAATCTAAATTACATTAGCAAATAATTTACTGCCCGTCTTTCTCATTGCATCATGGCTGAATAGTCAATTTCCCGATTTCTTACAATTTTACTGTACATATATTACTGCACATTATTATTACAAGTTACGTGTAATAATAAACCGATAGTTTTGGTTAAACTTAGTTAAACAATAGTAGAAATAAATATTCAAATAATTGCGTCGGTGCAAAGCGGATTAGGAGGCCTTTTAAATGTGGTATCCCATGACCTCGGTTTGTATTAAAAAAATTGTCGATTATGTCATTACTCCATTATGATGTAATGTTTAACGCTTACATACCTACCAATTATTAATAATTGATAACCATTCAAAAATTAAAATTGATCTGTTTTAATTTGTTTAAAAGCCGTCTGTTTCTGAAATAATTAATTTATTCCATACTTTTGCATCACACTGTATATATCGAACGACTGCTTCCCACATTCATCACGAAACCTAAGAAATAATTTACCAATTACCTAACAATCTCATTAATGAGCCATTTACCAGAAGCTGGAACTTGATATTAACGATACAAAGACTAGATTTAGAAAAGAGTCAGTCGTTATGGAGGCTCAGTGTGCTCTTAATGAACTTACAGAACGATGCCCCAGAATGTTAATCAAGACATTTTCTTAATCAATATATTTTCCACAGGATATTCCACTATGCAATCTTGCCATTATTGGCGTGTTAATCAAGAGAATTTTTTAATCACAATACGTTCGACAGAGTAGGTCACAATGCAATCTTGGCATTCACGGCAGTAAAGGCGTTAATAAAGATCTGAGAAGAATCTTAAATTTATATTCGCACCAGAGAACAAATAAAAAAATAGAAAGTAAAATATCAGAAGAAATAAAGATTATATTTCATCTGGATATTTAACATCAATTTTGAAAACATTTGTCAGGAATCTCGATCAAAAGTCTAAGTACCATTAGATAATAATCAGACGAAAGTGTGCTAGTAGCAAAGACATCGTAAGGTCTCCAACTTTTATTAGAATAATATAATTATAAAATATAATAATTACGGTATACAGATTAATGTTTATTAAAAACTCCCACAGGTTTATATTAATTATTAATTTTATTAATTAATTAAGATTATAATAAAGTACAACATTGGGCAGAATACATCGATGGACTGTTCGATGATGAAAGAGGGTACCTGGAACACATAGAACTTAGTTCAGGAGAAATAGGTCCAGATATTACAAAGGAAGAAATAATACATGCGTTAAAAACAATGAAAAACAGGAAAAGCCCAGGACCTGAAGTGCTTTCTATCGACCTTTTAAAAATTATAGATGAGCAGCATATTGATGTTTTATTAGTGGTACTCTTGAACAAAATTTATAGCTCAGGCCTATTACCCAAAAAATGGTTGACGTCGATCTTTATTTGCCTCCCTAAAAAGATAAACGCAAGAGAATGCGGCGACTACCGCACCATTAGTTTGATGTCCCATGTGCTAAAGTTGCTACTGAAAGTCATCCATAACCGAATATATCATAAACTGGACATAGATATTAATGATATGCAATTTGGGTTTCGCAAAGGTCTGGGAACTCGTGAAGCTCTTTTTTCACTTAACATACATATACAAAGGTGCCTGGACGTCAAACAAGATATATATGCGTGTTTTATTGACTATAATAAAGCATTCGAGAAAGTACTACATGAACAATTAATGCATGTCTTGGAATCAAAGAAGATGGACTACAATGACCTCAGGATTATATCGAATTTATACTATGAGCAACGCGCTAAAGTACTTGTTAACGATCAGCTGTCAGAGGAAATTGAAATCAGACGTGAAGTGAGAGAGGAATGCGTGTTGTCGCCAATTCTTTTTAATGCCTACTCGGAAGAAATTTTGAAAAAAGCTCTTGAGGGTGAAATAGAGGTAAATGGAGTTCCCATAAACAACGTTAGACATGCGGATGACACTGTCATCTTGGCTGAAAATATTGGGGATCTTCAGAGGCTGGTGACCAGAATAGCAGAGTTTGGACAAAAATACGGGCTAAAAATGAATGTCAAGAAGACAAAGTTTATGGGAATATCGAAAACGAGTCGACCAATATGCATACCTTGGAACAATGATCAACTCCACAGGAGATTACTTACAGGAAATCAAAATCAGAATAGAAAAGGCAAGAGCAAATTTTAACAAAATGAGAAAAGTGCTCTGCACAAGAGATTTGAAGTTGGAGCTAAAAGTTAGGTTGGCTAGATTCTACGTTTTCTCGACTTTGTTTTATGGAATGGAAGATTGGACCTTGAAAGCTGCATCAATGAAAAAACTAGAATCATTCGAGCTGTGGGTGTACAGAAGAATTCTGAAAATATCGTGGACAGAACACGTCACAAACAAAGAGGTTCTGAGAAAGATCAATAAAGAAATGGAAATCCTAAATACCATCAAAACAAGAAAATTGGAATATTTCGGACACATTACACGTGGAGAGAGATAAAGCTTGCTTCAATTGATTATGCAGGGAAAGATTCAAGAAAGAAAAGCACAGGGAGACGCAGAATATCGTGGCTGCGCAACCTGAGAGAGTGGCACGGATGCATATCAAATGAACTTTTCAGAGCATCCGTCTCTAAAATACGAATAGCTATGATGATTGCCGACCTCCGCCGCTGATATGGCACTTAAACAAGAAGATAATAAAGTAAATAAGTGACTAAGTATTGGGTCAATCTTACTACTACTCCTATCGGTTTATAGCATTCTCCGACGCCTTCGGGCTCCTAACCACCATTATTCTCTGTTTAGCCATAGACCTGGAGAGATTCTTCTTCCCTCTAGTTCTTTTTCAATTTCCTCCCTCCAGTTTCTTCTCGGCCTTCCTCTTTTCCTTCTCCCCTGTGATGTCCACGTCAAAATATGTTTAGGGGTCCTGCCATCTGGCATTCCACAGAAAAATATACACTTCCACAGAATACAATGCAAGTAGGTGAACTTAGTAAAAACTTATAAATGCAAAAAAAATCATCTTATTTCCGTCATATCTCTCCGATGACGATACAGCCCAAGTTGGGCCCCAGCCCCAGCATCTACCTCTAAGCGTCCCTTTATTTGGCTGCTCTCCACTTATCAACCCTCAATATCTCTCTAGCATCAGTTCGCCTGTTCACCTTTTCCTTGATCTTTTTACTGCCAGACGCCCCATAATATTGCCACTAATCGTTCTACTAGGTGTTCTGTTCCTATCCTTTCTTATAAGGAGACCAACCCAGCGCAATATCTGTATTATTGCCTAGTTTGCTATTGAGTAATTTTTGTAATATTGATAAAGCTCGTATAGTGTAGGAAACAAAGGTTGAACCTTGCAAAATGGACACAAGTCCGGTTTTATTTTTTTTTCTGGTATATCAAGTGGTACTTATTATAAAACTACCTTTTTCTGAAAAAATTTTGCTCCGGAACCCCCCTTTTCACCCCTTTAAAGAGGGTAATTTGTGGTTTTTGCGGGACGTAGCCCTTCCTGTACCTTTTACAAAAAACTTTTTGTATAGAAATATAAAGAGGACTAGGACTATATTTTCTACGATTTATTTCCCTACAGCATATGTCTATTATCCACCCTTTAGCGGGGGTGGCGCTCCAAAGTTGACAAGTTTTTAAAAAAGAAGTTTTTAAAAAATATATATTTTCCCCTAACTGTAAAGGAAATTACGAAGAAATCCTGCGGTAATTATTCATAAATAAGTGACTGATTTTTTGGTATAGGTTTCACTTAAGGGTAATTGCCCTATTTTTAATTACAGTGTGTTACATTTTAAAAAACCCCTTTTTATACCATCTGAACCGTTTATGCTAGAGTAAAAAGACCTTCAGCGCTTACCCATGTAGGTACTGGTGCTATTTACAAATTTGTATAATGCACCCCCATTTTTCCCCGGAACCACCCCAAAAAATAGAAGAATTATTAAATAAAGTGATTTTCTTGGAATCCTTCACACACAATGCCCTTAATTAATATGATTTATATATCATTTTGTGCACATTATTATAACCCATGCATGGACACCAAAAGTGATTTCCTAGTGCAACCCCTGCAGCCAAAAAAAATAAAGAAATTGGGGGGTTGAAATTTTTTTTTGTTTTTTGCTTTTTGATTTATATGGGCATATGCTTCATCAATAATGCTTTTCAGAAATATATATGGTTATTGCAACATACCTGCGGAAACCACCCCTATCCTTGAAAATATACTGCAGAAACTACCCCTATCCCTTGGCGAGCATGTTTTTACGATTTTCTCATTACCTATGCATTCTTTTTAAACAAAACTTATACAAGGTTAAAGACCACTATTTACTCTAAAAATTAGGTCCTATTCATTTTTTTCGTATAAGCAACCGTTACGGCACAGTGGCGCCGTAAACTTCATATATGCTTTGGCGGGCTCCAGTTTTAGTTTTCTTTTTCGTCATCTGTTCGTTTTATTGATAAAGTACTTATGTAAAATAAAACAACACAGTGTAACCTACAAATTATGACTTATGCACATTTTACATTCTTTGCGCCCCAAAGCCACAGTGGTGGCCCAAAATCAATTTTTGCATATTTTCGCCACCTACACGCATTTTATTGCATTAATGCTACCTTAATAGCGCAATTTTCACCCTTAAGTGGTCGCTAAGCAGTGGCGGATCCAGGGAGGGGTGATGGAGCGATCACCCCCCCTCTCAAACCAAGTGATATTATATTTAAAGATTATAAAAATATTCATTTATTTTTATAGAAATTTAGCCAATTGGCACCCCCCTCTTAACGATGCTGGATCCGCCACTGTCGCTAAAGCATAAAAAGTACGCCATTCTTATAAAAATAATAATATAACATAAGTATTTCTATAAAAATAAATGAATATTTTTATAATCTTTAAATATAATATCACTTGGTTTGAGAGGTGGAGGGGGGTGATCGCCCTCATAACCCCACTGGATCCGCCACTGCTTAGCGACCACTTAAGGGTAAATATTGTGCTATTAAGGTAGCATTAATGCCATAAAATTCGTGTAGGTGGCGAAAATATGCAAAAATTGATTTTGGGTCACCACTGTGGCTTTGGGCCGCAAAGAATGTAAAATGTGCATACGTCATAATTTGTAGGTTACACTATGTTGTTTTATTTAACATAAGTACTTTATCAATAAAACAAACAGATGACGAAAATAAAAAACAAAAACTGGAGCCCGCCAAAGCATATATGAAGTTTACGGCGCCACTGTGCCGTAACGGTTGCTTATACGAAAAAAATGAATAGGACCTAATTTTTAGAGTAAATGTGGTCTTTAACCTTGTATAAGTTTTGTTTAAAAAGAATGCATATGCAATGAGAAAATCGTAAAAACATGCTCGCCAAGGGATAGGGGTAGTTTCTGCAGTATATTTTCAAGGTTTCCGCAGGGATGTTGCAATAACCATAAATATTTCTGAAAAGCACTATTGGTGAAGCATATGCCCATATGGATCAAAAATCAAAAAACAAAAAAAATTTCAACCCCCCATTTTATTTATTTTTTTTTTGCCTAAAGAGGTTGCACTAGGAAATCGCTTTTGGTGTCCATGGATGTGTAATTATAACGTGCACAAAATGATATATGAAGCATATTAATAAAGGGCATTGTGTGTGAAGGATTCCAAGAAAATCACTTTATTTAATAATTCTTCTTTTTTTTTGAAGTGGCTCCGGGGAAAAAATGAGGGTGCATTTTACAAATTTGTAGATAGCACTAGTACATGGGTAATCGCTGAAAGTCTTTTTACTCTAGCATAAACGGTTCAGATGGTATATAAAGGGGTTTTTTAAAATGTAACACCCTGTAATTAAAAATAAGGCAATTACCCTTAAGTAAAACCTATACCAAAAATCAGTCACTTATTTATGAATAATCGTCGCAGGATTTCTTCGTAATTTCCGTTACACTTAGGAAAAAATATATTTTTTAAAACATTTTTTTTAAAAACTTGTCAACTTTGGGGCACGACCCACGCTAAACGGTGGATGATAGACATATGCTGTCGGAAATAATTCGTAGAAAATATAGTCCTTTTTATATTTCTATAAAAAATTTTTTGTAAAAGGTACAGGAAGGGCTACGTCCCGCAAAAACCATAAATTATCCCCTTTAAAGGGGTGAAAGGGGAGGTTCCGGGGAGAAATTTTTTAAGAAAAATTTAGTCTTATAATAAGCACCCCTTGATATACCAGAAAAAAATAAAACCGGACTTGTGTCCATTTTGCAAGGTTCAACTTTTGTTTCCTACACTAGTAGTTGAACCTTGTTTTCCATATATATGAACTTTACTTTCCTATGGATGTATTTGGATTCAAACAGCAAACAGCTGTGGGAGAAATAGAGAGAGAGGAGTATGCTCTGTTATCAACCACTGTCCTCTGTATTTTTCCTCCTCTCTGCCGCACTTAGTTATCCGTAGTCCAAGGTATGTGAACTATTTTGCAACTTAAATATTTGGTTGATTGATTTATTTTGATAACTTGACAAATTTTACTTAGAATTTGTCCGTCTATGGATTTATGGGGTTATTTTTAATAAAGTAATTTTCACCCCCGAGAAAGAGTGGCATCCAACCTAGGGTAGTAGCTCAAGTTAGCACCATGTCACTTTTGTTGTTTAAGGTATCTTCTGACTACTCACCAATTTTTATGAAAATCGATGGAGGTTAACGAAATTGCAGGTAATAGCTCATATTCACATTCAGTGACTTCATTCATCATACATAAAATTTTTTGATTTTGTTACTGTAGCTTGTCTTTGTATTTAGATAATGATTAGCGATTGGTAAGTCAAAAATTAAACACTTTATGTATTTTTTACAACCATCATAAACAACAATAAATATTGTATAGCTATTAGTTTATGGCAAAAACAGGTTTTGATTAAGAAACATTGAATTTGTTTTATAGTATGGTATAACTAGACTCAAACCCAGACATCCAAACATTTTGAGCGTCGGGTTTGGGACGGGGGAGGTGGGGGAGAAGTCGGTAAATTAGGAGTTTTTTTTAGTTTTTTCGTCAATATTTCTAATACTATGCGGTCTAGCGTGAACAATGTTCTATAGAAAAATTTTCTACATTAAATGTAAAACAAAAAAGGTCATATTAGGCATAATCGCTCTAAAACGAACGGTGCCAAAGTTACGGAGGTAGTATAGTATAATTGGTCCAAAAAAGGTCTAACCGCGTCATCCAAAATAAAAGTTTTCCTCCAACACCAAATTGTTCTATGTGGTCTACATATAGTTCGGTCAAAAGTTACACCATTTTGAGCCACGGATTTGGGAGGAGCGGGAGGGGAGAAATCAACAAATTAGTAGTTTTTTACGTTTTTCGTCAATATTTCTAAACCTAAGCGGTTTAGCGTGATCAATATTTTATACAAAAATGTTCTACATTAAATTTGAAACGAAAATTGTAATTTTGGAAAGAAATTCATGCGACATTGTCCATAGAAAGTTCAGATTGGGTTTCTCCGTACCAGATTTATGTAGCCTAGACATGTAGTGTAGAAGCCTCATGGTGAGGTTGAAGTTCCTTCAAGGGCTTAGCAGTAACATACCACCGGCCATTTAAATAGCAAATTATATTTAGAAAACACAATCCTGTTAAAAAAAATTGTTTCTTCAGTAAAAATATTATATGAAATTGGTCCAAACAATTTAAAAAATATGGAAAACCTCCACTTTACATCCTCCGTAACACCGGAACCGTTGCTTTTAGAACAATTATGCTTAGGACCTTTTTCGTTTTAAATTTAATGTAGAACAGTTTTGTATAGAATAATGTTCACGCTAAACCGCTTAGGTTTAGAAATACTGACGAAAAACGTAAAAAACAACTAATTTGCAGACTTCTCCCCTCCCCCAAGCCAAAACCCGGGGCTCAAAATGGTGTAACTTGTTACTGAACAATATGTGGACCATATAGAACAATTTGGAGTTGAAGGAAAACTTTTATTTTGGATGACGGGTTAGGCCTTTTTTTGTACCAATTATACTATACTACCTCCGTAACTTTGGAACCGTTCGTTTTAGAAATATTATGCAAAGGACATTTTTTGTTTAAAATTTAATGTAGAACCTTTTTATATGGAACATTATTCACGCTAAACCGCTTACTTTTAAAAATGTTGACGAAAAACCGTAAAAAACTCCTAATTTACCGACTTCTCCCCCATCTCCCCCCCAAACCCGACACCCAAAATGATGTATCTTTTTACTGAATATTGTGTGGATCATATAGACAAATTTGTTGTTGGAGGATAACTTTCACTTTGGATATCTGGATTATGCCTATTTTTAAATCAACTGTATCCATCCTATTAGGTAAAATAGCATTTAATAGCTAATCTATTAGCTAATCTACAGCTAAAATATTTACTAGTAATAACAAAAACATACAAAAGGTACTTACTTGCCCATGTTGTCTCATTCTATGTATATTCGTTAGTGCTTGGACACTATGTCCGGTGGTTTTGAGGCAATACCCTTTCTGGGTAAATAGAGGTGAGTCGCATAGTTCGTTTGTTGGTGTTTGTGTAGAGGCCTCGAAAACTATACTACTCGATGACTGAGGACCTTCCTCTAGTGGATCAGGATCCATCATATATTACCTTAAACTAAAACAACAAATCAATTTTATTGAAAAATATTTCATACAATTTGATATAAATCGCTCGAGAATATACTACAGATATGTCCGGAATTATTACGATATTGACAGAAATCGATTTAAAACTCTGAGAAAGAAGTGTCTAAATCATAATAATTATAAGATTACCTAATAGAGAAAAAACTTACACAATGAACTGAATTTTCAATTACCCAATATTACCTAAAAGAGAATACAGATACTTGCCAAGATACCACATGTTAACGAATATGTTAGTATTGTGCATTATACAGGGGGATATACAAGGTTTATTTATCCACACTGTAAAGTATCCACTATTCCAGATTGAGAGACAGGAGAGCAATTATTTATCTCGTTGCCCGTTGGATGGTGAAATTGGCGAGAAACTCACTAATTTTCTGTCGATCGTCTAATCGGCTCATACAGATCCATATAAGCATAAAATATATTTTATGAGGTCAAGTTACTTTGTACAGATTGTTGTCTCTTGTTATGTATTGAATATTTATTTATATTAAATATACAAACCATAACTGTTCTAATCTCAATAAAATGTGGAAACAATTATTAATATTAAATAACATTGTCGGTTGTAGCACACTATAGAAAATTATAAACATAAAAAAGCAGTTTGTTATTTATAATACCTTTAATAATAAAAATATCAAATAGATTACCCGGAGACATCTATATTCACAACTTTAAAAAACACTGAAGAAAAGGCATAATTATGTACATATTTAAATGTTTACTACAAATTGAGAACAATATTGTTTATTCTTCATAGAAAAATTTATTTAGGTTAGATAAAATTATTATAAAAGGTCTATTGTAAACACATAAATAGGAAACATTTTTGCGTATATGCATATCAATTTATACAATTTATAGTTTATTATCTGCGCAAATTAGGAAAAAAAACAAAGAAAAGTTATTTACCAGCAATTTTATTGCTGTAATCGAATCTTAAGATGGCATATCTTACAAACATAGGTATGCATAGTCCGCAAAAAGTGTGCTAGGTTTTTGTTTATAAGCAAATTAGCGTGATCCTCATTTTTTCAATAATTGCTCTGTTACTCCAAAATCTTTAATTTTCAACTAAAATTTTAGGGAAGTAATTATTTATCAATAATTAAATAGCTGGGTGACGTCAAAGCTTTTTAGTAAGAGATTATATTTCCGGAAGCCGACAAAATTCAAACAAATAGTTTAGCAACAATGAAATTGTTAATTAAAAATTTACGATCGCAATAATAACCAGAATAATTACGAGAAACCAAAGAAAATGTGATTTTCATATAGACAGGCACTATACCTATCTAACCTACTTTTCAGAATTGAAATTTGACTAACTGAGCGGCCTCGGGAAGTGTTATAAAGTTATAAAAAAATTTTTGGCTTATGAACAAATACAATATCTGTACTAAGCAACTATTAGATTAAATAAAATTAAAAAATATTATTGGAAAAAAATCGACAGGACGCTTTTTTAACGGAAGAACAGTTCAATTGTGAGGAGTGATTCCTGAGAAACAATTGTTAAAATTTATCTGCATTTGCGAAAAAGTTATAAACAATAGCATGGTAATCTTCGAACTACCACTTTTTTATTTCGGTCCTCTTTCTACGTTCAAAATATTATCTCTTCAAGAGACTCATAACATCAATACAGTCGGAAAATGAAAGAATACCCATGAACGAACATATAAAACACGCTGTATTTTCCTGTCACCGTGTCACAAAGAAAATTGCCCAGCGCAATTACATGTAAAAATATATATTACATATGTACTTGCGCCGGCCAATTTTTTGTATGACCCGGTGACAGGAAAATACAGCGTGTTTTATATGTTCGTTCATGGGTATTCTTTCATTTTTCCTACTGTATATTATAATAATACAAACGATCGGCATAAGGCGTGAAAAATACCAAAAATTCCAAACTCCCAATCAAAAATTAGGTTAAAGAAAATACAATTTCATATATATAGGGTGTCCCAGAAGTAGCGGAACGGTCGAATATTTCGCTAACTAAACATCGGATCGAAAAACTGAAAAATATGTGGTTAATCATTTTCAAAAATCTATCTAATGACATCAAACACCAATCCCCACTACACCCCCTGGAGGTGGGGTGCGGGGTAACTTTAGAATCTCAAATAGAAAACCTTAGTTTTTCTTGCAAGTTTGGATTCGTTACCTAAAAGTAGGCAACTTTTATTCAAGACATTTTTTCGAACTGTGGATAGATGGCGCTATAATTGGGAAAAACGATTTATCATGATACCATAGGTAAATTATAGAAACGGTCTAATATCTCACGAAATACACTTCCAAATGAGAAACCAAAAAACAGATTTTTAATCTTTTTCGAAAACGTATCGAATAATACCAAACATGACCCTCCAACCCACCCCCTGGAGGTGGGGTAGGGGTAACTTTCAAATCTTAAATAGCAACCCCATTTTTTATTGCAGATTCAGATTCGTCATAAAAAACTAAGCAACATTTATTCAAAACATTTTTTTAAATATTTGATAGATGGCGCTAATAAATCGTATTTTTCCAATTAAAGCACCATCTATTAACAATTCTAAAAAATGTTTCCAATAAATGTTGCTAAATTTTACATAACGGATCCGAATCAGTAATAAAAAGTGGGGGTTGCTATTTAAGATTTAAATTTTAGATTTAAAGTTACCCCCCACCCCACATCCAGGGGGTGGGTTGGAGGGTCACGTTTGGTGGTATTCGAAAGGTTTCGAAAAAAATTAAAAATTTGTTTTTTAGTTTCTCATTTGGAAGTGTATTTCGTGAGATATTAGACCGTTTCTATAATTTACCTATGGTATCAGGATAAATCGTTTTTACCAATTATAGCGCCATCTATCCACAGTTCGAAAAAATGTATTGAATAAAAGTTGCCTACTTTTACGTAACGAATTAAAATCTACAAGAAAAACTGGGGATTTCCATTTGAGATTTTAAAGTTACCCCCCACCCCACCTCCAGGGGGTGCAGTGGGGGTTGGTGTTTAGTGTCATTGGATAGATTTTTGAAAATGATTGAACACATATTTTTCATTTTTTCGATTCGATGTTTAGTTCGCGAAATATTCGACCGTTCCACTACTTTTGGGACACCTTGTATAATACCGGTTTATAGCGTCCTGCGCCTTCCGGTTCCTTTTCTCCAGCCGCGTCGATCTGTCCAATCTCCTGGTCGGAGATCTCTCTCAGACATGGCTTTGTGGATTCCACTTATCCAGGTTGTTTTCGGTCTGCCGCTTTTTCCTGTTTCCGGGGGTTGCCATTCCATTTTTAGCTTTGGGAGTCGATGTTCCTCCATTCTTTGTACATGGCCATAACAACAAAGTTGTTTTTGTTGGACTTCTTCAATTATGTTTGTTTTTCTATTCATAATAAGTATCTCGGACCCATTCATTCGTTATATGTGAGAGTCTGGAAATGCAGGCCGATCTTTGCCAGAAGTCCATTTCCAGTGCGAGCAAATTCTGTTCTGTTCGCTTATTCAGTTGCCAGATTTCACATCCATACAGTACCACGATTTTAAAGATGCTAGTATAAAGCTGTGTTTTCTTTTCTTTTGATATGGTTTTTGACCAAAGTAGTGAGTTCAAAGCTCCTTCTTTCCTTTCATAATTCTTTCCTCTATTTCGAATTCTGTCCTTCCACTTTGTTGGATTCTCTTTCCAAGGTATATCATCCTCTAGTTGTAACTCACTTTTCTGTCCTCCTATACACTTTATTTGGTTTTCTTTATATTAACATATGAACCCCATTTTTTGTATTCTCGAAGCAGCCGGTTTGTCATAAATATTGGATCATCTTTATCCTGGGCAATCACCACCTGATCGTCAGCAAAATGCAGAGTGTATAGTGTCAAGTCGTTATTTAGCTGTATCCCCATTCCAGAACACGATTTCCGCCACTTATTCAAGACCTCATTTATATAGATTTTAAACAGTGTTCGCGATAAGCTGCATCCCTGTCGTAGTCCCTTATTCACCATGGAGCTATTGGATAATCTGCTGTTGATTTTTATGTTTGCTTGTATATTGTTATAGAATTATTGCACTGCTTTTATTAAAGTTATATTAATAGCGAATTTTTCCAGGACTTGCCATAATTTACAAAGTGGTACGGTATCATATGCCTTAGTTAGATCGACTAATAGTAGATGTATTTCTCTACCTCTGGCTACTTTTTTTTTCGTTGAGTTGGTTGATCGTGAAGATGTGGTCGATACAGGATCTTCCTGCTCGGAATCCTGCTTGTTGTCCGATCTCTAAAGGAGCATATTCATTTTCTGTTAGAGTTTTTAGAGTTTTCCCATATAATCTGCTAAAGGTGTTGGTTACAGTAATACAGCGATAGTTCTGGCAGTCTTCCTTGTTACCCTTTTTGTGTATTGGGGTTATCCATCCTGTTTTTCAATTTTCCGGTATGTTTTCTCCATTTGTGTTGTTGTTGAAAATTATGGTTATTAGTTTGATCAATTTTGCAGTTCCCTGTTTTATAAGTTCCGCTGGGATTCCTTCTGGACCACATGCTTTTTTGTTTTTTAGTGATTTAATCATTCTCTCAACGAAATTGTAGTGTTTTAATGTTGTTCTGAAGCTATTTTCTTGTGGCATTTTTACAATTTTAACTATTTAGAATGGGAAATTTTATATATAAATATTTTTGTTAATTTTCGACGCCCAAATATTTAGATTTGGGCGTCGAAACGTTAATAAAAATCATTTTTTAATAATATTGTGGCTTATTTCCCATTCTAAATAGTTAAAATTGTAGTGTTTTGGTGATGTATATATGTATTCCTGTCTATTTTCTTGAAGTTCTTCTTTGTAGTGGGTTTTCCATTTCTTTAAAACAATCATTTGAAGGTTTGTATTATTTCTGTTTTCATTTCTTATATTTCGAATGAACCTCCAAGGTTCTGAGGATCTGCTTCCACCTAGATGGCATTCCACTTCCCTACATCTCTGTTCCCAGGTATTGTTCTCATTTTTTGTTAACACTTTTTTAAATACAATTTCAAAGTTCAAAATCGGTATACGTAAAAAAAATTCTCGGCTTTCGATAAAGCAATTTTCTTCAATTTTTAATCCAAATAACTCTAGGATAGCCACCTAATTAAACTTTACTAAATTCCAAATTATAAAAAATTAATTTATTTTTATAACAAAATAAAGCTACATAGTTTTTCCTGTTCTAGACTTTTTTTAGAAAACTTCACAATTGTACCTTTTAGCGTAAAAAATACAAGTATTCTCATGTAAAAGCTGTATAATTATTTAAATAGTCTTTGTTTAAACCAATTAAAAAGTTTTGTTATTATAAATAAATAAATTTATTCTAAAAAACTAAAGCACTTTTGGCATTTAGTAATGTATTAGTTATGTAGGTGGTTCTAGTTGAGTTACTTTAGATTAAAAAAAAGATTTAAATTGCTTCGAATCTTAAGATTCGAATAATTTTTCCCAAAAATTACATTTTTTTCGAAAATGTAGTTCATTGATCTCTTTTGTGTGTTTTTAGGTTTGGTTTTGGACAGGATAAATCTCAGTGTATTGGTTGCTTTAAATGTTGTTTGGATGTTGTACTTATTTCATGCTCGTTGTACTTATTTGTTTAAAACAAACAAAATTTCTTTACATTATCCTTTTTTTAACGCCGGGTTTCGAAGCAGTTAATCTTCCAGTATTCTAATAATGTTAACCTCCAATAAATTGTAATAGTATGTTAGTATGATGATCTTACTTAATAGTAGGTATATGTATTATTAGAAATTGAAAAAGGGAAGCAATAAAATCCTAAATTTATATTTTCCTACAGCAGAATAAGATTAATTTACTCGTAAAGGAAAGATGACAAACACATGAAATACCTTTTTTGTGATGTATTTTAAGAAAAATGGGAAAATACAAAGACATAAACGAGGAAATTGGGAGTTCCGAAACCCGAAACCAGTTGATGTAGTCCATCAGGAATACACAAGTGTCCCTATATGGTCCTATTCCCAACAGCGAGCATCATTCAGGGCATTAGTAGTTATTACATTGACCTAAAAAAACGGACGTGGCTTCAGGCGGGTAATTCTTCCCACAGGATATCAGACAAGACTTAAAGGACGTCATTGGATAAGATTTAATTTAAGTTTTATTTTCGCCCGCATACGTTGGGTATATAGACTTTTCAAAACATTATTTTCTATATACAGGGTGAGGCAATAATGCGAAGAAGTGCAGTTACTCATTTGTCGTAATAGTTACGAAAAAAAATGGAGCAAAGTCATCTTTTTGTAATGGAACAACCTATAATATAAATATATTATATTAATACATTTTTGGATTGTCCTCGATATTTTCTGGCTTGAAATATAAGGATTTTGCAAGGTGATTAAAGATAATTACGGTTTTTTTTAAAGACAGGTTTTTTTTATTAATTTAGTAGCACTATTCACACCCTGTATAATTGTAGTGATTTCACAGCAAACAGCAATGTATGTTCAAATCATTTTTAATATAGTCTATTACATATATTCAAAAGAGCTGTAAGAGGAAATTAAAATCAGACCTGGGGTGAGACAGGAATGAGTGTTGTCGCCTTCTTTTTAATGCATACTCGGCAGCGATTTTGAAAAAAGCTCCTGAGGGTGAAACAATTGGAATAAAGGTCAATGGAGTTCCCGTTAACAACATTAGATATGTGGATGGCACTGTCATCTTAACCGAAAATATTGAGGACCTTCAGAGGCTGGTGACCAGAATAGCGGAGTTTAGACAATAATATGATCTAGCAATGAACGTCATGTATCTGTATTTGAACCAAATGAGAATTGAACGTGTCTCACAATACAACTATTTGGGAACTATTATCAATGAGTCGTGGGACAATACTCAAGAGATTAAATGTCGCATCGGAAAGGCAAAGAGTGCATTCTTGACTATGAGCTCTGTGTTCAAGAGCCATAACATCACTCTAAAAACAAAAATAAGGCTTCTTAAATGTTACGTGTACTCAGTGCTTCTATACGGAGTAGAAACGTGGACATTGAAGGCGGAAACTCTATCGAAACCTCAAACTTTTGAGCTATGGTTTTACAGAAGGATCCTGAAGATACCATGGACAAAGTCACCAATGAAGAAGTACTACTGAGGATGAACACAACCGCAGATTTAGTTAACATCGTGAAGGGCCGTAAGCTGCAGTACTTGGGGCATATAATGAGAAATCAAAGCAGATACGAGCTACTTCATTGCATTTTACAAGGTAAAATTGAAGGAAAAAGGTCCCAGGATGAAGAAGAATATCCTGGCTTGCTAACCTGACAGCATGGTACCTAAAGAAGGTCCATGTCACCAGCCCCCCCTTTTTCAATTTGAGGGTCAAAAAAAAGCTCATTCGTTTGTATTGCGTTAGTACTGGATTGTATCACCCTTCATTAGTTTGTACTGCCCCCACCCTTTTAAATCTGCCTGGAGGGGATGGTGACATGCCATCCCCCCTTTTTCGATTTGAGGGTCAAAAAAAGGTTCATTCGTTTGTATTGCGTTAGTACTGGATTGTATCACCCTTCATTCGTTTGTACTGCCCCCACCCTTTTAAATCTGCCTGGAGGGGCTGGTGATATGCCATCCCCCCCTTTTTCGATCTGAAGGTCCGGGATGGGTATGTTCGTTTGTACTGCGTTAGTATCGGATTGTATCGTCCTTATTTTGTTTGTACTGCCCCCACCCGTCTAGATTGGCCTGGGGGGGCCAGTGACATGCTACCCTCTACTCTGCACTTTTTGCCTTCTGAAAGTCGAAAATAGGCTATTTCGTTTGTACTGCGTTAGTACTGGATTGTATCACCCTTCATTCGTTTGTACTGCCCCCACCCTTTTAAATCTGCCTGGAGGGGCTGGTGACATGCCATCCCCCCCTTTTTCGATTTGAGGGTCAAAAAAAGGTTCATTCGTTTGTATTGCGTTAGTACTGGATTGTATCACCCTTCATTCGTTTGTACTGCCCGCACCCTTTTAAATCTGCCTGGAGGGGCTGGTGACATGCCATCCCCCCTTTTTCGATCTGAAGGTCCGGGATGGGTATGTTCGTTTGTACTGCGTTAGTATCGGATTGTATCGCCGTTATTTTGTTTGTACCGCCCCCACCCGTCTAGATTGGCCTGGGGGGCCAGTGACATGCTACCCTTCTACATTTAAAACAGGGAAGGATTAATGCTAGGAGTAAGGACACAAAATTAGCCAAAACTATTATAGTAACACCGCGGGTGTAAAATTTGGTAAATTCGTCAAAAATGTAACGAATTACATTTTGAAACTGAAAAACAGGCTTGCAAGCCACTCTCCATGGGGAATGGAAAGTTACACCCTCAGATGGATCTCGGAGTAGTTCTACACTACCGATTTGAAAAATGGTACATGTATTTGTTGGAGATATTTTGAACACCATTTTCGATCAGAAATCAGAGGAGCGACCTTGCCTTTTCCTCCCAGGAAGAAATTTATCCATCCCCTCAATAAATTTTACAGTTTTACACGCTATCGATATGAAAATCAAAGATCTCATACGGCGCATTCCGAAATGCACTCTTCGTTGTACAATTTCAACCTCTCTGTTGAAAACTTTTCAATCGTTTTTAAAACCATTCATTTTGGAACAAAGTCGTAGGGAAATAAAATAAAGATAATTGAATTTTTTATGATATACGACTATAAAATACACTTAATAGGTTTTGCATAATAATTTTGCAATCTAAATTTTTTTAAAAAAGTTAAAATTTTTTATAAACTTTCTGAACAAAAAGTAGACCATTATTTAGAAGTTTGCTCATTTTTTTGCATATAAAGATACGCCCTACCTATCTAATACACTTTACAGAACTTAAGTTGGTTTATTTAATCGGCCTCAGCAATGTTTTAAAGTTATACACAATTTTTTGGCTTATAAACAAATACAGTGAGGACGTTTGAGTTAATAAATAAGAATAAATTCATTTTTCTGTTATTTATCAAATAAACATTTTTTTTCTGTTTTAGGACAACAGTAAAATGTATCTCGAATTAACTAAATTAAATACTTTCTTCTGTTTGTCTCAATTAATTAAAAAAAAATTTGGGCACCCTGTATAAATAATTATTTAATAAATAGAGAATTGAATAATGTTTCAAATAAGCTAGCACACGACCCACATTTTCGTTTAAAAAAATCATAGATTACGTCATCACATCCAGATGGATGACGTTAGTAGTATGATAGATATCCCAAAAATTATAATTTAAATATAAAAATCGACCTGTTTAGGGATTTATCTCCAGAGTTGCCCATTCTCGAGAAAATGAATTTATTCCAACTCAAACGTCCTCACTATATTTGTTTATAAGCAAAAAAATTGTTTATATCCTTAAAACAGTGCTGAGGCCGCTTAAATAATCCGATTTTAATTTTGTAAAGTGTATTGGATTGGTAAAGTACCTCTCGATATGTAAAAAAATTAGCAAACTTCTAACAGGTCTACTTTTTGTTCAGAAAGTTTGTAAAAAATTTGAACTTTTCTACAAAAATTTAGATTGCAAAATTATTATGCAAAATCTATTCTGTCGATTTTAATAAAATTTGGTGGACGGATTGAGTATGTTGTAAGAACTTTCTAAGTAAAATACGAAGGTTCTAAGTGCAACCAAAGTGGTTGAAAAACATTGAATAAAAAGAGGCTTATTTTGCCCTCTTATTTTGTATTTATTGCTATTTTGCAGAAAGGATAATCATTTAAGATATTTTATAGCAGTCGTGTCGTATATCATACAAAATTCAATTATCTTTATTTTATTTCCCTATGACTTTGTTCCAAAATGAATCGTTTTTAAGTTACAAGCAATGAAAGTTGAAAAAAATCGATGTTTTTCGAAATTTTTAAATATTTAAATTTTTTTAATAATGTTCCAAACATATTTGAGAAGGGCGTGAGTCAATTATAATTACTGAAGTTGTCACCTAATTTTATCTGCAAAAATCGGAATGCCACCTCTCACATCCACCTCAAAACAGATCCGCCCTGGTCTATACAGCGATAATTCCATAGTAGAAATCGAAAATTGCAATGTCATTGTTTATTTAATAGGTCAGTTTGGCATTTAATATACTTGCAAATATTTTTCTATAAAAATGTCTCGTTTTGGCACTGAATCTGTAGAGTCAATTCTGTGGTTCCAAGGAAAAGGGGCATGAGTCACATTTTTTCTTGAAATCGTCAAAAGGGTTTAACGAAAATTATTTTAAATGTTCTATTTGGTAAAAGGCCACATGTCTGAAAAATGTAATGCATTTATTCATTAGGGCCATTCAAAAATTAGGCATGAGTCAATATTGTATCTACACCAATAAAGAACAGGGACTCGACTTAAATTACGCCTATTAAATGGCACGCAGCGCAGGGTTTTAGTTTTGGAATAAGGCATCTTGTCGACTTAGTTCTGTAATGCGCTACGGAACGGCTCAGAACTCACAGGCGCTTCTTACGGTTAACGTTGTTTAAAGTGTTTTTATGTGTTTATTTTTATACCTTTGTGTAAATAATACAGCTATTTAAGTGAAAATTTAATAACTAATATCGTTGAAAATGTCTCAGTCTAATAGAAGCAGACAGATATTACGTTTTTTTGTTGGAAAATGCATCACAATAAGCAGGTTAATACAACATAACTTTTGCCATATTTGGCCCTAGGCAATAACGTAGTCTTTCGTTCTGCGTTTAAATGTTTCAAAAATACTTATTAGTTTTCTCAGGATGCAAAAAATGAATATATTTAAAACACATTGAAAATTTTGACAGGCGACTTTTTGCGCCTTTATTCCCCTTAAATGAAATAATAAAAGTTGTATTATGCTTTGTATAGGAAATTAAGGACTCTAATGTGGACCAGCGTACCTAATTATTAGCTATACTGTTAAAGTGTTTGGTTTACTTATTTTCAGGCACTTCTTCAAGCAGTAACTTTCTTGTAGGAGAACAAATACTAACTGTTAATAAATCTAAAATTATTGAAGATGGTAACTGGGTGCACATACATATTTTAACTATTTTAAATGTTCCTTCTTTGCCACACTTCATCTACACATATCTACATTACACTTTTTATAGATGCTTAAGTATGTGTTCTTATTTCCTCTATTGTTAATATTTTTTCTAAAACCCTGTAACCATCTTCTTGATATCGTCCTATTAGAGGTAATTATCACGAAGTGCACTTTTTTGAGATTTTGACATTTTCATCAATTTTATCTTTCAAACACTACATTATAATAGTGTATTATTTGTGTGGATTTAATTATCTGTTCCGCGATTGACTAAAGAAATGAGTTTAAATTTCTTTGTAATGGATAGCTGTAACATACCTAATCTATTTTGTGATTAAGCAGGCTGATTAAGCAGACGACTGGTATTGTATTGCTTAACCTGAGTATTATATTTTTGTTCCTTATCTTTTCGGCGATTGATTACAGAAATGAGTTTAAAATAAATGTCTTTGTATGTAACAGATAGCTTATGTAAAGGGTTTTCATAGTCTACTTTGCGACTTTTGTGGTTGTCAGTATTTTAGTGCCAAAAGTATTTTATTACATATTAATTTATTTTGGAAGAAGGACACATTGTTCATTTTTTAAATAGTAGACTATTATTTTTGATAGTTCCTTAGAAGTCAGCAAAATTTTATATACCTTTGTATAATATTTAAGTATAAAAATGAATCCCAAATTCACTTCTCAAAATCCAATAATCGTGTTCATGGAAAAACCACAACCACATGTGACTTTTTGAACTTTTCCAAAATTTTGAAAGGGCCACTTCAACTAAGACATTTTGATATAAATGGAAGCAAATTTGTGTGGCACGATATTAGATTGATTTCATATGGCACTGATGAAGGCATTGTTAAGTACAAAACATCCCTAAAACAAGAAGAACCATTTAAGTGCATTTCATTTTGCCAAAGGGAAAAATCGAAGGGTCCATTGCAACCCGAAAGGTGCAACACCGGACCCTTGAGCTCTTCAGCATAAGCAGAGAGAAAAAGAAAGATTTACTAAGTATTTTGAATTTAATAGATTCAGAATGCCATGCATTTTATGAAAATTAACCAGACGGCAACAATGTCAGTGATGCAGATTATGTTTGTAATTCGGACGATATGTTTCAATAATATCCTAAACAAAATTTCCAAATAAATAATTAAAAAAACCTCTCTTTTATTTACCCACTGACAATACAAAGGGGCTTAAGTATGGATAACAATAATGTGTTACCTGTTTTATAATTTGGAAAAGAGACATATGTCACAAAACTAATAATAAATAATAATAATTCAAAAAGTACAATATTACACAAATATCACAAAAGAAGATTAATTAGTAAATCATCCTTACTCTGGTTAGAAAGGCTTTATATATATTGTTATTTTGAAATATTTAGTTCGCGCATAGCTTCTATTTACTCTTTTGCTAATATTGGCAAATCCTAAAAATGACTAACTAGGTGACTTATGCCCCTTTTCCTTTGAACCACAGAATTAACACGTTGACGGACAGTGAGTCAAATGTATAAGCAAGTTTTTGACACTATATTTATTTTACAAATAATGAAATACTTACGGAAATTCTGAATCTTATTGCAGTCATAAATGAACAATACAAACCTTTCTAGAAAACAAATTGCCAGAACATAGCAGCTGCAATTATTGTTATCTGGTCTCTGACATTAGATGGTAAGAAAGATATTGATTGTGGGAACTTTTCATTTAAGGTGGTATGACACAATGTTAAAATTTATATAGTTTTTAGGTACAGTTACCGTCACTATTTCAAAACCAATCTTCAACTTAGTGGTATGTACGTGAACTGTAGACTTTCTATTTTAATAGTATCTAGTTAAAATTTAAAAAGAAAGTAGTATATTTTTTATAACTGTACTTAAAGGAGTCCATGTCATAACTTACTTAGTAACTTATTGTAAAAATTCGTTTTGCATAATAATTTTTGAACTTGGGTAGAAAATAACTATCAGAAACGATTAACTATGCCAAAAGCTTTATTTTAAACAAAATTTCATTGTCCGTACTGCCATAATTTTTAAATTAACTGTACCTAAAGGTAAAAATTATTGTTAAAAGCTGCAATCTGGGGATTTTGTTCATATTACAGCAATAAGTTTGCATTTTTCTAGTGATAAATTAGTTCCGCTGTCACTTAATAGATGAGAAGATGAGTTCACGTGCCATTTAGTAGATGGCAGCAGTGATGTATTAAATGGCGACAGATGCGCGTTTGCCGGATTTTAAGAAAATCTGCAAACAATTGAAAACGAGTTTTGTAACCACGTAAATACGATGAATCACGCGGTTTTGTTTAGAAAAGTGGCCCCACCCCCTCCCAGTACACATTTTGGGCCTTGTTTGACTTTCAATCATGATTGTATAACGTCACGGTGTCTTTACAATACAAATATACATATTTTATGCTTGAAACCGTGATGTTATACAAATGGTTGAAAGTTAAACTAGGCTCAAAATGTCTTAAAGTGTTTACTGGGGGATTATACTAGTTTTGACATAATACATAGATAACCTAAGCTCTAGTATGTTACGTGGGGCGTATCTAAAAATAATTTAAGTTTTATTCACTTTCTGGCAAATTTAATTTTTATAATAACGCAAATAATGCGTTGTTCGGATACAATTAGCTTTTTGTAAAGACGATGACATCGACATTTTTACACACATTACACATGCCAATGGCTATTAGTATTTGTTGAGGCATTATCCTAATAAAAAAATTGTAGACAAAACAATATTGTATAATCATTGATTAATTTATGTCAAATATTTCCGTAAGTGAAAAAAAAAATTGAAATTTACTGAAGTAATAATTAGCTAAACCGATATGCAGACGATACAGTTGTGGTTGCTAGCAGTATTGATGAACTTCAGCATCTTATGGACAGGGTACCTACAAAGAGCGAGTGAAAAAAGAGAATTTAACCTTCAACATAAATAAAACAAAAATAGACACCGGTGAGCAAAACTCAAAAACCTGCCAGACAATTGAAAATAAAAAACCAATTCAACACGTAGAATTTTATGTATACTTTGGAACAGTCGTCAACTCGAAATGGGATCAAAAAACCGAAATACGATGTAGAATTGAAAAGACCAGAGCTACATTTAACACGAGAAATATATTCAATCATTGCGACATATCTGTCCCACTAAAAATATGGCTGCTAAAATGCTATGTATTTCCAGTCTTGTTGTATGGAGCAGAGACCTGGACAATAACGGAAACATTATCGAAAAGGCTAGAGGGATTCGAAATGTGGGTGTACCAACGTATCCTCAAAATATTCTGGACGACTCACACCACCAACGAATAGGTATTGCGCCGAATGGGAAAACAAAAAGAAATATCTTTCACAATTAAAAAACGAAAACGTGAACACCTCGGTCATATATTATGAGACATGATAAATATCGTATACTGCAGCTGATAATATAGGGTAAAATAGAGAGTAAACATGGACCCGGAAGAAGAAGACACTCATGGCTTCAAAACTTACGCCAATGGTTTGGACTAACATCGATCGAGTTATAGACACGCTCTAAACAAAATTAAAATTGCTATGATGATAGCCAACTTCCACAACGGACAAGGCACATGAAGAACAAGAAAATGTAAAATTTTCCGAGGAAAAAAACTTCCCGTGTTGACATTCCAACATACAAATCAATGGTGTCACCCTTCAGAGTTCCCAAAGCTTCATATACCTGGGCACAGAGCTAAACAGTCAGCTAGACCACTCAAAAAAATTAGAAGACGCATTTAAATAGCAAGATATGGCTTCATGAACATGCTTAAAATGCTCTGTAACCCCAAGCTATCAGTCACAATAAGATTGAGGACACTAAAGTGTTATGTGTGGTGTCTATTACTATATGGCTGTGAGACCTGGACATTAAAACAGTATGATGTCAACAAACTGAATTCATTCGAAATGTGGATGTACCGCCGAATGCTAAGAATAAGCTGGACCACCAAAACTACAAATGAAGAAGTACTGGAAATAATGAACACACGTCCTCATCTGGTCAATACAATCAAAATTAGAAAGACGTCATATCTAGAGGACACATAATGCGCCATAGGGAATTTGAGCAGCTTCAGGTAATACTAGAAGGCAAAATCGAAAGTAAAAGGGGCATAAGAAGAAAGAAAAAATCTTGGCTCCGAAACATCAGAGATTGGACCCACACAACAGGGAATGACGTTAATACATCAAGCCCAGAACGGAGATAAATTTGCCATATTGATCTCCAACCTCAATAGAGAAGGCACTTAGGAGGAGGAGGACAACGCAAGAGACCCTAACGGCCGGTTTCACAAAGTAAAGTTAACTTGTGGTTAAGAGATAACCAGAGGTTACCCCAAAATATGCGTTTTAGTTTCAGGTCAACGGCGAAGTATGGTTAACTCACAGAATTTTTAACCAGAGGTTGGAGTGTGTTACCCTTATGGGTATACCCAGAAGGGTAACAATTATGAAACTGAAACGCATATTTTGGGGTAATTTTGAGGTTATCTCTTAACCACAAGTTAACTTTACTTTGTGAAACCGGCCGTAAGAGGTAGTTTTCTGTCCCGGTTAAACCCCGATTAGCTAACCAGGACATAAAATACCGGTCCTAAGGCTCAAAGATAGATAGAAAGTAGCTTGTGAAGTGGTTACGATTGATTTGATTTAATATGATAATTAGGGGGTGATTTTCCCGAGGTTTTTGACCAAAAAAAGGGACCAACTATATTTTGAGCATTTGCTTAGTTTTGATGCTACAAACTAAAAAAAAAACAAAAATAAATATTTTTTAAACACTTTAAAAAAGTTGTAATGAGTTTTCTCCAAAAAAGTGCATCATTTTTTGGTTATTTCACGTTGAAACGTTCACTTTGAAATTTGGCGGATATGAAACTATTTTTTATTAGCTACAATTTTGTTTCAACTGGGTCCATAGAGTTCATAATATATAGACCTGGATCCCGCGTACCTAAAAAAAGTTGATTAATAGCAAGCTGAAAATTTGTTAATAGCTTAACGGTGTCTAGTCGGACAAACTTTGATGTATGGTAACACTGGAACAGGGGAAGTTTTATTTGTGGAACAGCTTAAAAATTTGGAACGTCAGACTACGAAAACGTTCCATGTATTTTGTCGGACAGAACTTCCAATTGATTTGTTAGCATTTCATTAAACTTTCATGTAAAAATCAGACTGGTGTTTATCACCAACTGTGTATTTTAATGAGTGGAACACGAAGAACATGTCAAATGACAGTAATCAAGTCGGTTAGTAATAGCAGTCTGATGTTTGCATGAGAGTTTAATGAAAGGGTAACAAATCAATTGGATGTTCTGTCCGACAAAATACCTGGGACGTTTTCGTAACCCCCTGTTACGAAGTTCCCCTGTTCCATTGTTCCCTCCCGTACATCAAAGTTTGTCCGACTAGACACCGTTAAGCTATTAACAAATTTTCAGCTTGCTATTAATCAACTTTTTTTGGAACGCGGGATTCAGGTCTAATACACCCTTTTTTTATACTTGTTTAGAAGCTACATATTTTTGTTAAGAATGTTTTTTTCGGATAAAATACTTACTTTTTGAGTTATTTGTAAAAGCCGCCTGTTAGGACTTTTAACCTTTATAAAAAATGGCAACGGTGGCAACACCGCGCGCGCCTCAGTGACACCTAAAAACTAGAATTCGGGAACTAATGTTGTAGAGTGTAGACAAGAAAACAGACTACAGACGAATACGCGAACCAAGAAGTGTATTTTGTGTAATTTGTACCTCTTTCAATTAATTACAAGTATCATACAGTCCACTAGTGTTTATTTCGATTATCAGCGACAGGAAACGAGTAAATTCCAAACATTTTGGTCAAAAGAGCCGAATTTATTATCTATTAGCCGGCATGAGGCAATATTAGCGCCAAAAACTAGTAGACGCTAACCAAGTTAATAGTTCCAAGTTCTAGTGTCATTTCCAGTGGCCCAATTCAGCGAAAGAGAAGTACGTACAGCAAGGTACGCGACAAGCGACAGCTATTCATCAGGACCACTGCAAATAAAGGTCAGATCCTTCCATTTTTATATATTTCATTCTTAACCGATCATTTTATAATTCGTTGGTTTATTTGACAATAATTATAAACGATTTTATGCAATTCTATCAATATCAATCTAGTTAAATGATATTACCTTCTGTTTGCGATATTTGTGTACAATTATATATGTGTTTTCATATTTAATTTCAATAATAATCCATAGTTAAATTATAAGTACCCATTTGTCGATTTTATCAATTTTATTTACTAAGATGGCGACCTCAAATGAAGTAGTAGTAGTAGACGATTTAAAAGATTTAGTTAGACTTCGTGGAACAAATAAACAAAAGTTAACTTTGCTAGAGAAATTCATTACTAAAACAAAAGACAAGGGTGACTTTGATATTCAAGATGTTCAATTTAGATATGATAATCATATAAACTTATTAAATGATTTTGATATAGTTCAAACAGAGATAGAAAAGAAATGTTCTGAGGGTCAATTACCGGAGCACTATTCAGAAAGAGAGGAGTTTGAAAATCGATTTTATGCGGCACAAGCATATTTAAAAACCATTTTAAGACCGGTAGCGGTAAACAGTAATAACGTACAATACGGTCAATTAGGTCAATCTAGTGAATTTAAAGCAGTGAGTGATCCCCTGCAAAATGTCCTATTACCGAGAATAAAATTGCAAACGTTCTCTGGGGAGTTTCAATTTTGGGTTAGTTTCAAAAATAGCTTCAATGCGACCATTGCGAATAATGCATCCCTTAGTGATGGGCAGAAGTTTCATTTCTTGAAGGCTTCCTTGCAAGGGTACGCAGCCAGTTGTATTGAAGGTTTAGAGAGCGTAGATCAACCATTTCAGAAAGCCTGGGATTTATTATGCGATAGGTTCGATAAAAAACAGTTTTTAATAGACAGCCACTTTAAATCATTACTAAATTTAACCATGATGCAAAAAGATAATTATAATTATGCTAGTTTTCGAAATATGTTAGACGAGATATCCAAACATTTAACTTCCTTGGAAGGTATAGACGTACCAAAAGAAAAGTTATATGATTCATTTATGATACATATCTTAATCAACAAGTTCCAGAAAAATACTATACGCGAATGGAAAGAAACTAAGGTTGCAAACGATTTGCCTACTTTAGAACATTTTATCAATTTTGTAAAAAATAAGACGGACATACTACAAAGTTTGGATGAATCTCAAACGGCTAAATCACAGTCTTCAAGTTCAAATAAGTATCATAACAGATCTAACAATCTAGTGCACTTTGCGGTTAAAAACCGATGTAATTTTTGTAGAAAGGAACATTCAATTTATAAATGTCCCACCTTTAAAGCGTTATCAGTCGAAGAGAGGTTTCGGGAAGTTAGAAAACTTAAATTATGCGAAAATTGTTTATTAAGTGGTCATGATAAGAGAAATTGTAAATTTGGTCCATGTCCTGTTTGTAAGACTCACAAACATAACACGTTGCTTCATAAAGATTATGCAGAAGTTTCAATTCGTGACACTAATCATCAAGTAAGTTCACCTAGTACTTTTGATCATAGAAATGATGGTGTAGAACAGCAAATAAGTATAAATTTTGCAAAAAATGAGAGTCAAGTTTTATTAGCTACAGTTATGTGTAATATTAAAGACCAAGATGGTAAGTTTCATAAGTGCCGAGCATTACTTGATTGCGGTGCACAAATGAATTTAATCACCGAACGCTTTTGCAATAAATTAAAACTACAATTAACTGATACAAACTGTTCAATTACTGGTATTAGTCAGCGTTCTTCTAACATTAGTAAAAAATGTTCATTAAAAATATTTTCACAATTTTCAGATTTCAATTCTAGTATATCATGTCTTGTAGTACCCGTTATTTCAAGTAGATTACCTGCTTATCCTATTGATATGAATAATATTCGATTACCTCACAATATTAATTTAGCAGATCCAGAATTCAATTGTCCTAAAGAAATTGACTTGTTATTAGGCGCTCACATTTTTTGGGATCTTATATTGCAAGATAAAATATCATTAGGTAAAAATCTTCCATTACTAATCAATACTCATTTAGGTTGGGTTGTAACAGGTACAGTTCCAATTAATTCAGATAAATATGTATGCAATTTTGTTGAAGTACACATCCCTGAGGATGATCAATTAAAAAAGTTTTGGGAACTAGAGGATGTTCAAACCAAGAATGAATTTCTGTCTCAAGACGATCTCATTTGCGAATCTTTATTTAAACAAGACACATCTCGTAATGAGAATGGACAATTCGTGGTAAAATTACCATTAAAATATTCTCCTAGTCTATTAGGTGATTCAAAGCAAACAGCTATTAAAAGATTTAAGTCATTAGAATCAAAATTCTCCAATTCCTATTTTAAACAACTCTATTTTGAATTTATTCATGAATATGAAAACCTAGGTCATATGAGTAAAATTTCTATTAATTCAGAACATTCCTATTTTTTACCACATCATGGTATATTAAAAGAGTCTAGTGTAACTACAAAACTTAGAACTGTATTTGATGGAAGCTGCCAGAGCTCATCAGGATATTCTCTTAATGACCTTCAATATGTAGGTCCTAAAGTGCAAAACGATATTTTAAACATTTTGCTAAGATTCAGAATTTATAAATATGTTGTATCAGCAGATATTTCTAAAATGTACAGACAGATACTCATACATCCAGAACATAAATATTTACAACAAATTCTTTGGCGTGAAAATAATAATGAAGAATTTTCTATTTATCAACTGAATACTGTCACATATGGCACTAGATCAGCACCTTATTTAGCAATTAAATGTATCAGAACATTAGCTGAAGACAATTTAGACAAGTTTCCATTAGCTTCTAGCACAATTTTAAATGATATGTATGTTGATGATTTATTAACAGGATCTAATGATCTAAGCGAACTACAAGAAAGATGCAAATCTATTTACAATATGCTCAAATCAGCTCATTTTATTCTGAGAAAATGGATTTCAAATGATCAGCAAGTAATTACAGATTTTCAAGAATCCGATGTCTCAAATTCAGTATTAAATTTGGGAGATCACGATAGTTGTAAAACATTAGGTGTCCAGTGGCTAAATTCTTCTGATTCGTTTACCTTTAACATAAACAAATTACGTAGTCACGAACCATTTACTAAAAGACATATTCTATCGAATATTGCGCAAATATATGACCCTCTAGGTCTGTTAAGCCCGTCTATTATTATTGCAAAAATGCTCATTCAGCAATTATGGACTCTTCATATTTCGTGGGACACTCCAATCCCTTTGGATTTGCAACAGACTTGGTTACAATTTCAAAATAATATTAATATTTTTAATCAGATATCTATTCCTCGTAAAGTTGTCTCGAATACTTTACTTGATATTCATTGTTTTTGTGATGCATCAAAAGCTGCATATGCTGCGTGCATTTACCTTCGAAGCATCGATGATTCAAATCAATATCACATTAATCTCTTGTGTTCAAAAACTAAAGTTGCACCAATCAAACTTGTAACTATTCCGAAACTAGAACTCTGTGCTTGTTTATTAGGTGCACAACTAATAAACACCGTAACAGAAGCCATTCAAGTCAATGTTCCTATTTTCATGTGGTCTGATTCTCAGGTAGCACTAAGTTGGATTCGTACGGATCCTAGTAAATTACAAGTTTTCGTTGCTAATCGAGTATCCAAAATTCAATCGTTGTCCAACACATTTACCTGGAATTATGTTAACAGTTCAAGTAACCCAGCAGATATTGCATCTCGTGGTATTATGCCTGAAAAATTAATTTCCAATACAATTTGGTGGAACGGACCACTGTTTTTGCAATTGCCACAGTCAGAATGGCCTAATGTGGATTTTAAGTTAAAAACTTCAGAACTGACAGAGTTGAAAAAGACTTCTAAAGTGTTTCAAGTTATATCAGTACAATTGTCAGATTTAATCACTAGATACTCAGATTTTATTACACTTCAAAGAATAACAGCCTATTGTTTACGTTTCATTTACAATTTAAGAAATAAATCTAATAAACGTACGGGTAATTTATCTATTGTAGAATTAGATGAAGCCCATATTAGTATCGTCAAACAAGCTCAATTAGAGTCATTTGCTGACGAATTATCCTTTTTCAAAAGGGGCAAGCAACTTCCAAAAAATAATAGACTTTCTTCATTAACTCCATTTTTGGATAATAAAAGAATTCTTCGAGTAGGTGGAAGACTCAACAATACGTATTTATCGTTCAATACTAGACATCCTATTCTTCTGTTATCCAAACACTATTTTACTAAGTTAATTTTCGAGTATAAACATAAGCAACTATTTCATCCAGGTCCTCAATTATTGCTTGCATCAGTAAGACAACGTTACTGGCCTATAGCAGGACGTGTCTTAGCAAAACAAACTGTCAAAAATTGTTTGACTTGTTTCAAGTTTAATCCTACACCCTTTTTAAGTCCAATGTCAAATCTACCAAATAATCGAATTAAACCTAATTTTCCATTTGATGTGACTGGTATAGATTATGCAGGTCCTTTTAATATTCTTAGTAAAAAGGGGCGCGGAGCTAAACTATTAAAATGTTATTTGGCATTATTCATTTGCTTTTGCACAAAAGCTGTCCATTTAGAAGTTGTGTCGGACCTCACAAAAGAGAATTTTTTAGCAAGTTTAAAAAGATTTACCGCTCGACGTGGTATACCTAGTACTATTTATTCAGACAACGGCAGTACCTTTGTAGGAGCCAACAATTATCTGAAACAGTTAGGACATTTTTTACAGAAAAATTACAATTCTATTGAAACGGCTACAAGCGAGCTACGAATAAAATGGATCTTCATTCCTCCTTATACACCTAATCATGGGGGGCTGTGGGAAGCAGCTGTTAAAAGCACTAAGCATCATTTGAAACGAATATTAATTAATAATAATGTAACATTTGAAGAATTTAACACCCTTATCGTACAGATAGAAGGTATATTAAATTCACGACCATTGTTTGACATGTCAAATAGTCCTAATGACTTATCTCCTATTACACCTTCCCATTTCCTAATTGGTAGACCTCTTACGTCATTGCCAGAGTATGACGTTCACAATATAGCCAGCTGTCGCTTAACCAGATTCCAACATGTGCAGCAGCTGTACCAGCAATTTTGGGGTCAATTTTCCAAACAATATATGTCTCAATTACATCAACAGTACAAATGGAAGGATCCAGCTAGCAAAATTCGATTAGGAACCCTGGTTCTTATTAAAAATGATTCTGTTCCTCCTTGTCAATGGATTACTGGACGAATCACTAAGTTATGTCAAGGTAGAGATGGAGAAACCAGAGTAGCAGAAGTAACCACCATGAAGGGATCAGTTACTCGTTCAGTAAGACATTTGTGTCCTTTACCAATGCAAGAAGACATCAACAATTGACAATTATTTGTGTTTGTTTTATTTTTTGTGTATTTAGATATTTTACTATTCAATATTTTATGTATATATTTTTGAAGGTGCCCTTCAAAAGGGGGGCTATGTTAGGACTTTTAACCTTTATAAAAAATGGCAACGGTGGCAACACCGCGCGCGCCTCAGTGACACCTAAAAACTAGAATTCGGGAACTAATGTTGTAGAGTGTAGACAAGAAAACAGACTACAGACGAATACGCGAACCAAGAAGTGTATTTTGTGTAATTTGTACCTCTTTCAATTAATTACAAGTATCATACAGTCCACTAGTGTTTATTTCGATTATCAGCGACAGGAAACGAGTAAATTCCAAACACCGCCTAAAAACGTGTTTTTTACTCGCAAATAACTCGAATATTAATTTAGTGAAAAAATCCTATAGAACAAAAGTTGCTTAGAATTAGTCAGTTTATCCATTTTCAGACTTATTTTGAACGTATATTTTTTCACCCCCGAGATGGGGTAAAACTCACCCTCAGGGCAAAATCTTACATCGGCACACTATCACTTTTCTTGGTTGACATGTTACCTATGTGTACGCCAAATTTCATGTTAATCCAAGCGATTATTTAAAATTTAGAGCAAAAAGTGTGATTCAATGTATATATTTACTACTTGTATTTCAAACAATTGCAAATTTCTTTATCAGTTTAAAATAAATATTTTTGACCAGGTAAAGAATTAATAATTGTCACAAAATTACAAATCACATTATTACAAATACAATCTAAATACAATAAGTGATAAAATATTTCCAAACGAAACGTTTTGTATCTATTAGCATTGTTTAAAAAAAGATAAAAATTTGTCTAGTTATACAATGCTATCTATTAATAGTAAGAATTTACCATTTCCAGGTAAAGATTTAAACACCCTCATCTATAAATACAATAAAAGTACGATTGAAGGCGAACGGTACCGATCGATCGGTAACGATCATAAGTTCTATTTAGTACTTGGCAATGGCAACAGCGCCGTCGTTAATAGAATTAAAATTCGTCGTTATTAAAATGTTCGAATATAAATACGTGCTGCCATCTACTGAAAGAATTGTTAAACGTTTAGTTCCTATGATCACCAACGATTTTGACTGTGGCGTTTACATACCCCCTTAATGTTCCAAATACATACTTTTAATAATTTTCGATTCCAATGAATTCTGCCGTATGTATGTTTCAGTTAATCAGTTATCCAGAGAGGTTGAAATTGTACAACGAAGAG
This sequence comes from Diabrotica virgifera virgifera, assembly GCF_917563875.1. Classification (NCBI taxonomy): domain Eukaryota; kingdom Metazoa; phylum Arthropoda; class Insecta; order Coleoptera; family Chrysomelidae; genus Diabrotica; species Diabrotica virgifera. The sequence continues at coordinate 165,212,735 of NC_065449.1, read as the reverse complement.
TGCATTTCGTAATACGCCGCATAAGATCTTTGATAATCATATCGATAGCGTTTGAAACTGTAAAATTTATTGAGGGGATGGATAAATTTCTTCCTAGTAGGAAAAGACAAGGTCGCTGCTCTGATTTCTGATTGAAAATGGTGTTCAAAATATCTCCAACAAATACATGTACCATTTTTCAAATCACTACTACTCCGAGATCCATCTGAGGGGGTAAATTTCCATTCCCCATGGAGAGTGGAGAGTGGCTTGTAAGCCTGTTTTTCAGTTTCAAAATTTAATTCGTTTCATTTTTGACGAATTTACCAAATTTTACACCCACGGTGTTACTATGTGCAATGTTTGGCTGATTTTGTGTCCTTACTCCTAGCACTAATCCTTCTCTGTTTTAAATGTAGAAGGGTAGGGGTAGTACAAACAAAATAAGGGCGGTACAATCCAGTACTAACGCAGTACAAACGAAATAGCCTATTTTTGACATTCAGATGGCAAAGAAGGCATAGTAGAGGGGTAGCATGTCACTGGCCCCCAGGCCAATCTAGACGGGTGGGGGCGGTACAAACAAAATAAGGGCGATACAATCCGATACTAACGTAGTACAAACGAACATACCCATCCCGGACCTTCAGATCGAAAAAGGGGGGGATGGCATGTCACCAGCCCCTCCAGGCAGATTTAAAAGGGTGGAGGCAGTACAAACGAATGAAGGGTGATACAATCCAGTACTAACGCAGTACAAACGAAATAGCCTATTTTCGACATTTAGAAGGCAAAAAGTGCAGAGTACAGGGTAGCATGTCACTGGCCCCCCCAGGCCAATCTAGACGGGTGGGGGCAGTACAAACAAAATAAGGGCGATACAATCCGATACTAACGCAGTACAAACGAACATACCCATCCCGGACCCCCAGATCGAAAAAGGGGGGGGTGGCATGTCACCAGCCCCTCCAGGCAGATTTAAAAGGGTGGGGGCAGTACAAACGAATGAAGTGTGATACAATCCAGTACTAACGCAATACAAACCAATGAGCTTTTTTTTAACCCTCAAATCGAAAAAGGGGGGGATGGCATGTCACCAGCCCCTCCAGGCAGATTTAAAAGGGTGGGGACAGTACAAACGAATGAAGGGTGATACAATCCAGTACTAACGCAATACAAACGAATGAGCTTTTTTTTGACCCTAAAATCGAAAAAGGGGGGCTGGTGACATGGACCTACAGAAAGACCTCAACACAACTATTCAGTATAGCAACTAACAAAGTCATCATAGCCAGAATGATAGCCAACGTTCGGAACGGACAGGCACCCTAAGAAGAAGAATGAACGTCAATGAGACAAAATTTATGAGAATATCGAAAACTCAAACAAATAACGAGAGTCTCTTCATAAACGTAACCAATGTCGAACGAGTAGACCAATATGCATATATTGGATTAACACCACAGGTGATTACTTTCAGGAAACTACAATGATAGAAACTCTCTCTCTCTCTCCCGTCGTCTCCCCACTATTGAGGATCATGATTTCTTCCAATATTCCTAACAATGTTTCTCCATTGGTCTCTACCTTCAGCTGCTCTAGGAGCTTCGTAGAATGAGTTTCCAGCCGAATTCTTTATTTGGTCGGACCATATAGTTGGTGATCGTCCTCTTGATCTTCTCCCCGGAACGTTTCCAGAAACAATTAATCTCTCCAAACTGTCGTCACCTTTGCCAACCACGTGACCAAATAATTGCAGTATTCGTTGCAGACATATTGTGGACAGCCTTTTTTTAATCTTGAGTTAGTTTAGAATGGAAACGTTTGTCCTATGAGCTCTCCAAGGTATGCGCAGCATTCTTCTACAGCACCACATCTCAAAGGCATACATTTTTTGGCGCTCGCATGCGCGAAGAGTCCAAGTCTCTGCTCCGATAGAATGATAGAATGATAGAAAATACCAGAGCAAATTTTAACAAAATGAGAAAACTGCTCTGTACAATAGATTTGAAGTTGGAGCTAAGAGTTAATTTGGCTATGTGCTACGTTTTCTCGATCTGTTATATGGAATGGAAACTTTTACCTTTAATGCGGCATCAAGGAAAAAACTAGAATCATTCCAGCTGTGGGTGTACAGAAGAGTTCTGAAGATATCGTGGACAAAACACGTCACAAACAAAGAGATTCCGAGAAACATGATAAAAGAAATAGAAATCTTACATACCATCAAAACAAGAAAATTAGAATATCTCGAATATATTACACAATGGAGAAAGATACAACTTGCTCTAATTGATAATTCAGGGAAGGATTCAAGGGAAAAGAAGCATAAGGAGACGCAGAGTATCGTGGCTGCGCAATCTGAGAGAATGATACGGATATAGCTACATCAAAGGAACTTTTCAGAGCAGCCGTCTCTAAAGTCAGAATAGCTACGATGATTACCGACCACCGCCGCGGACATGGCACTTGAAGAAGAAGACTATTATATAATCTACTATGTGTTAAATTTTGGTATACAAGGTTGGTCGAAACTCGGATTGGGTATTTTCTGAGTTTTCTTAAATGAAACACCCTATATTTTACTATAGTATTGAAACACGCTCAAAGTACCCCGTCTAAATATTTGAAATTCCGACCCAGTTTAACTTTCGCTACGCCCTGTATATCGATCTTCCGCATAGTGCAGAGTATGGCGTTATTCACTTCTCACGAGTTTGGATGCTTGTTTCGTTGTTCGTACAATTCTCTGAAATGTGGTGTACGAAAGTACCCCAAATTGTTTATATCCTACAAAATTGTAAACGGAATATTTTTCAATAAACACCAGCGTTGATGTAGCTTGCAAGATGAAAGGTTTTTATGACATTTACAGTCTTGAGTTATTTTCGTCGGTATATCCAAATAGCTAGAGGAAGTACCCCTGCAGAGTTGCAGACTAGAGTATAAAGGTTTATGATATTTACAGACAAGAAACCTATTGTATGTGTCTTGGGACAAGAAGACTCAAGCTAGATAAGCCGATGTTTTTAGTAGAACTATTAAATATTGAGTTCGCAAAAACTAACTGTAATAGTGTGAGTCATAGCATTTCGTGAAAACTTAGGGATCTTGTTGAGAAGATAACGAGTACGTATTGGTAGAAAGCGAAAATCATGACATTTATGGGATGCCCTGAATAAGTTTTCTTGCCACCTGATTGGTAGAGAAATGTTTGGTATGGCCGCTATTGGTCAAGGTAGGAGGTAACTTCTTTTTTTTTGGGAGAAGGAACCCAAGTTTAGAAGAAACAAGGTAGAGCTGTGAGAAGTCAGTTCCACCAGGGCCATCATGAAGTGCAGTCACCGAGTTAAGTTTAGTTTTGAGTCTTAGAGGGCCATCATCATGGCAGTTAAGTTCCATGAGGACCATCATGATGTTGAGTTGAGTTCCAGCAAAGTTCTGTGAAGAGTTCCATCAGTGTTTCAAAATGTAGTTAATTACCAAGTCTTCGGCCGGCTAAGAAATTAGCACGGCAATGCAGTATGGTGGATGGAACGGAACTCCGGCAATTTTCTCGCTATTTTTAAGCGAATTTTCGTTAATTAGTAGATACCATTTTTGGTATTTCGTTTTTTCATGCAGTCAGAATCAGGAATGATGTATAAGTTTTCCTTCTTTGTTTGTTACTAGTTTCAACCTCCTTGTTGAATACTAAGCTTGCTAGTAAATTTTGTTCCAGTTTAATGAACTTTTTTAAAGTTCGAGTAGAAGTAAAATTTGATCCAGTTTAACGAACTTTTAAACTATTTATGTTTGAGTTGAATGCTGCATTTTTATATAACTTTTTTTATAAACAATGGATAACCTCATGTACTGTTTGCTGTAGCTATGAACAATGTGAAGTGTTTTTCGCGTTAGTGAAATAGCATTTTGAACTTGCGGACCAACTGGCAGACAGAAGAAAACAGGACATTCATTGTAAAGGTATAATTTTTATGTTTGTAAAACTTTTTCGTTTCGTCTTTGTTTATTTGGTAATCTGGTCTCTAATTGTAACACAGAGAGATCAGAGATTAATTTTTTTGTTTCTAATAAATAATGTTTGATTTTCAACATATAATTTATTTTCTTCCCTTCTCTCTTGAATCGTAAGAACATTAAAAAATTGACTGAGTATAGAATTCTGAGTATAATATATTGAGTAGAGTAAATAAGGTAAGTTACGTTATAATATTCTGTATATTATGTATATTTTTTTATTTGACTGTTTTCTGTTCTATTTTGATTTAATACCATTTTTCTTTTAATATTTGTTTTTTTGTATAAATTCTGGTTCCTTAGGTAACCAGTGGCGCCCAATATTTTATTTTTTTTTCTTTATTTTTTATTTCACATCCATATTCCGATTTTTCTATCTTTCTAATTTTTCTAAGCTAATAAGAGTATATCATAACACCTTATAAGAATCCACTCTCTTAAATCTCTTGATGATTTGAGCTACCGAGGTACTAAAAAAATTATGTAGCACGAATTTTGTCAAATCTAAGTATATCTTCATGTTTATCTAATTTGTCGTGTATCATAAAAATGACTTCCATTCGCGCAACGAGCTACAGATGGCGCCGCAACGTGCGAGCTACCTATATCTTTTGTCTTACAGTATTCAGGTGCTATTTTATGGTACTTGTTTATTTTTTAAGCATTCACTATACCTAATGACTTCTTAGGTACTCTGATATATCACCCAATATTAATAAATGAAATATTGGTCTAGATTAATAATGTATTTTTTTTCAAAAAACTATTTTTAATTAAACATTTTCACGGCGAACCTAACAAATTTCACGTAATTGGTGTTGAAATTAATGTTTGGCTTAAAGAATCATGAATAACTCTCAAATTAAAGAAATTGGGTATAGGAAATGTTTGAGAAACAAAAAATTTCTATAATAGCATTTTATTACAATACTAAAATATAATATGGTGTTTCAGTTAAGAAAACTCAGAAAATACTCAGACAGAGCTTCGACCAGCCCTAAAGGTACACAAAAATTAAGCATTTTGCTATATTAATAATTTGTGACGATAGTAGAATCACTACAAATCACAATTCACACAGGGTGTGAACATTGCTACGAAATTTACAAAAACACGTAATTATCACACGTAATTATCTTTTAAACTAAGTCTTATATACAAAAACTCATATTTCAAGAAATAAAATATAAAATAGACTCCATAAATGTAAAAATAGATAGGGTGTTCCAATAGAAAAAGTAGTTCCATAATAAAAACAATATTTTCAATGCACTCAGTAAACTAGAACTTTATAGCATGAACAAGATCGAAACTAGAAGAATATACTGCAGTGTAAAACCTATAGTATATTCCTCTCCTGTAAAAAGCTTTGTCAAATATTCTTTAACACTTTTGCCGTTGTTTTACTCACAAAAATCTACAGATGAGCCACTGTATACATAAAATTGTAATTAAATAATCAAGTGACATTAGTTTTATTAAGTTATAAAAATACCCCAGACTTTTCAATTTACCTATATGTATTACCATGTTCTGTCATTACAAAACACTTTTACTTCTATTAAGTTAAAATCTATTATTACTTGGGTGATGTAAATAAAGGAGTGAAAATTGTTTGTCAACTTTATTGGTGTATGAGAACTATACGGAGTTAGGTATAACTAAGTTATTATAACAATAACACTCACACTTGCCAACTTTTTACTTTCAAGTAAAATAAAAACACTTTAGGCAAAATTAAAAATTAAACATTGCATTATTAAAATATTAATTGGTCCGATAAAATAATTAGCATTTATATTCAATAATTGAAATAAAATCATTATGAGAAGGGAAAGTGATTAATCGATATTTTCTCATCTCGATCATTTTCCTCCAAGCCCAACGATTTTACTGTTTTACTGTTGAGATTAAAAAATTCAATCACAACATATAACTGATGATAACAAATATTTCAGAATCACATGAAGAATATGGCAACATGAACAAAAAATTAATCCTCTCATTATGATGAGTTGATGGCCATTATAACGGAATGGGACGTTTCGGCGTCGCCGTTTCGGCGTGGCCATTTCGGCGTGGCCGTTTGGGCGTAGAGCCGTTTCGGCGTAGGCCGTTTCGGCGTAGGCCGTTTCGGCGTCGGCCATTTCGGCGTCAGAAATTTTATTTTAGTTGACTAAATACCTACATTGAGGTTTATTGGTCAGGCAATTTTTTGGAAAAAAATCTTTTAATATAGTTATTTAAATACATTGGAGTTCATTGGTCACACAATTTTAACATTAATGGTCAAGTAGAAAAATAAACTAAATATATTTCTTTTATAAACATTTTGTTATATTTTATTCTGCAAATACCTATATTGGATTTTTTATTAATGCATATTAATAATAATTGCTGTTCTCTTAATTGTCCCAGAGCTAATTAGATGATAACTGACATTTTTCAACTTTAATTAGACATACATTATATGGTATATAGACGGAGAATTTTAATATTGTTAAAATATCTTTTTTAAGCAAAAATATTTGCAGAATGTATATTTTTAAAAAAAATTAAATTATACAATATTTTCTTGAAAGGAATCTGCTTTTAAAATATTTACCATTAGTTAGTATAATAATAGTTATCCCTATATTTATTGCAGTTTCTTCGAAAATTTAAATACAAAATTCTATAAATCACATAATAATGTTATTAACATTTCCTCGAAAACTAAATTACCTGTTAATTCCAAATGACATTATCATGTATCAATTAGTTGTTGATTTCAAAAATTACATTATAATGTCATTAACGAGAGATGCAAGTTATTTGTTGATTTTAAATATTCGAAAACTAAATTAGTTGTTGATTTCAAAAATTACATTATAATGTCATTAACGAGAGATGCAAGTAATTTGTTGATTTTTAATCTTAAGGGAAATTTTAAGTAGGTACCTACCTATTATTGATTTGATTGGTTGGATTATTGAGGGTACAGCTATATAAACAGAGATCAGTTTAAGAGTTTATGTAGTGTCTTATAATATTTCATAGTAGTATTTATACGATATACAGACGAAGAATTTTTAAGCTATGGAACGAAAAATTTTATCGACCAGAGGAAGAGAGAAATTTACCACTGATGGTTTCATGTATGTTTTTGACGCTGTTAGTAAAAGCGATGAATCCCTAAAATTTTGGAGGTGTGAGAGGAAACAAACGTGCAAAGCAAGAATACATACAAGAGATGGTGAAGTCATCAAGAAAGTAAATGTTCACACTCACGACTCCTCGGCGATGGACGTGGAAGTAGCACAAGTTGTTACAAAAATGAAAAAGCGTGCTACAGAAACAAACGAAGGGACAATAGTGGTAATCAATGAGTGCCTGAGAAATACAAGTCAAGCTTGTCATGGTCGGCTCCCAAACACTGGCGCGATGAGAAAATTCATCAGACGAAAACGTAACGAAGTTCATGCAGCCCCATCAAATCCGACAACTGTTGAAGAGTTAGTAATTCCCGAGTCTTATCGTGTTTACACGTTACAAGATGGTGTAGAAGAAAATTTTTTATTAGCAGATGATGGAGAAGGATTGCAAAGAATTTTGATTTTCGGGAGAGAATCGTGGCTGCAACATCTACAGACCTCAGATGTGTGGTATGGTGACGGTACATTTGCTATAGCACCATCTCTATTTTTACAAGTATACACAGTTATGGCCACAAAATATAATGGAGTCCATCCAATATTTTATGCCATGCTGCCGAATAAAACAAGATCCACATATACCCGTATGTTTGAATTGATCAGACAAATTGTACCAAATTTGCAACCCAGAGCAATCCATTGCGATTTCGAACAGGCGGCATTTAAGGCAATGGAAGATTGTTTTCCAGGCGTCGACATCAATGGATGTTTTTTCCATTTGGCACAAAATATGAAGAAACAAGTGGCTGCTATGGGATATACGAGAGAGTATAATGCTGATCCACAATTCGCTTTAAATTGCAGAATGTTGACAGCATTAGCATTTGTTCCTATCGAACATTTAGATGATGCCTTTGCCGTTCTAGCGGAAGCTCTACCTGCTGAACACCAACCACTTGTAGACTGGTTTGAAGACTACTATATTGGACGTATGAACAGAAGAGGAAATGGCAGAAGACCAAGTTTATTTCCCCAAAGGATGTGGAACCTCTACCAGAGAACTCTGGATGGAGAAGACCGGACAAATAATCACGCTGAGGCCGCCCATAGAAGACTCAAGATGGAATTGGGAGCAGATCATCCAACCATATGGAAATTTATAGATGGCCTGCGTCAGGTGCAGAAAGGTCGAGATGTCTATTTCGAGCAACTTGTGGCAGGTAATCTCCCACCATTGAAATTAAGAAAATACAGAGACGCAGATGATCGCATTTCACGGCTTGTGGGAAATTTTGATGCAAACGGGGATGTTTTAGAATTTTTAAGAGGACTAGCACATAATTATAATATGTAAGTAGGTACTTTATTTTAATTAATATTTCGTGAATAAGTTTTGTAGGTTAAATATAAATGTCTTGTATGTAAGTATAAATGTTTCAGAATTTTTAATTGGACTAGCACATATCTAATTATAACATGTAAATACTTTATTTTAATTAATATTTCGTGAATAAGTTTTGTAGGTTAAATATAAATGTTTTGTATGTAAATATAAATGTTTCAGGATTTTTAATTGGACTAGCACATATCTAATTATAACATGTAAATAATAACTAAAATAAAATATTCATTTTTCCAAAATCTTGTTTATTCATTTATTTATATATAATATCTACAGCTAGAAGCCAATTACAGATATTACATTAACTATGAGCTAAATAACAAGCACACACACATAAGTATAAAATTGACATATACAAATCTACCATTAATATTAAAATTTTGTGATCAATGGACTCCAATGTATCTATTTAAATAACTATATTAAAAGATTTTTTTCAAAATAATGTCTTACTAATAGACTCCAATGTAGGTATTTAGTCAACTAAAATAAAATCTCTGACGCCGAAATGGCCGACGCCGAAACGGCCTACGCCGAAACGGCTCTACGCCCAAACGGCCACGCCGAAATGGCCACGCCGAAACGGCGACGCCGAAATGTCCTAGACCCCCATTATAATCACATTCTGCCAACGATTTCAACGGCAACAATGAAAAAATTGAGGAAGTGGAAATTCTACGAGATGTTCGACAGAAACGTATATTCTCATATTCAACACCTACTTAGATGTAATTTTTCACGAATCCCTAGAATACACGGTAGAATGGATACTGCTAAATGTCGAACGAGTAAACAATTTGAGAGATGCCGACGACACCGTTATTCTTGACGATAATGCTCAAGGATTAGAGTTTTTAATGAACAAAATAGCGGATATTAATAAGAAATATAACCTAGAAGTGAATATCAAAAAAGAAAACAAAAGAAGTAATGATAATTCAAAACCAGAATTCTTATTCTGCATGTAGCATGTTCTTTCAGAGCGTTGGTTAATATCATAGCTATCTTAATTTTATGCATTGTCACCCTAAATAGGATGTTGTATAAGTACAATACCAATCTGGCAAGTGCTTTAACCAAGAAGACTTCTTCATCCTGGACTGATTTGTCTGCTAATTTCCCTTGCATATTTTGTAGTAACCAATTTTTCCCTCTAATTACATGTCCGAAATACTCCAGCATTCTTGTCTTGATGATTTGTATTCTTTATAATCTCAGAGTCTTGCTGAGACGTTCTAGTATTGTGGAGTTTAGAGTATTCTACATACAAAAAACTTTTAAAACTCTTCATATTTTGAAAGCCTTAAGGCTTAAGCTCTCTTTTATTCACAGTTCAAGACTCGACACCATGACAACACGTAGCAGCGAAGTAGGCGGATCCGCAATGCCAATTTTAGATCTAGTAGAACCTAAAATAGCGATTAAAAAAATGAAGAAAATTGCTCTATAAGAAGCCTAGAAAATATATTTATTTTTAACGTATACTAATTTCGAACTTTGGGTTTATATTTCCTTCAACTTAGTTTTTGATTGAGATTTTGGTATTTTTGGTATTTTTCATGCGTATAAATACTACCGATCGTTTTTATTATGATAATATATTATGTTTGGTAATATAAATGTTTAGCGCTCCCACCCGGGGTGCCAAACTCCGCCTTCGGTAAGTGCTGGGTGGATTGAGTAGCTCAGACAATGCATGTGCCAGTCCCAAGCCAGGATAAAAGAGGAGGGTTGAGGCGATGGGCTAGCAAGTTATCCCTTGTAAAAAGAAATAAGTGCTAAAAATTTGGATAAAACTTCTCGGAATATTCGAACAGACCAAAACAAAGACGACTAATGCAACCGAAAAGGAAAATTATATTGGCTACATGGAATATGCAAGGACTTACAACCAAACAAGCAGAAGTATTTAAAGAATTAGCGGAAAGAAAAATAGATATATGTGTTCTCACCGAAACCAAGAAAAATGGAAAAGGAAATGAAAAGATAGGAGGATATCTTCAGTGGAGTGAGCAAAGATAACAGAGCTAAAAGAGGAGTCTCTGTTGCTATTCGAATTTTTTTAAAAACAGTATTAAATCGTGGACTGAAATAAATGAACAACTGCTAAAACTGGAAATGAAAAATAATGGGCACAATATCGTAATTGTCGGAGTGTATGCCCCAAATGAAGATGTAGTAAAGACGATTTTTACAAGATGAATGAAATAATCTCTTAAGTTAAAGAAAACTGTAAAATTTATGTACTAGGAGATATAAACTGCAGAGTAGGTACAGAAAAAAATAAAAGAGTCGTAGGAAGATATGGGGAAAAAATAACCAATGACAACTGAATTTGTCTTAGAGATTTTTGTGAAACAATGTCTCTCAAAATTATGAATGGATTTTTTCAGCATAGAAACATCCACAAATTTACATGGATACAACATACTAGGAATCTGCGCTCGATAGTCGACTATGTACTCCAACGTCAAACTTCCCAGGTGAAAACCACTGACGTAAGGGTATACCGTGACCAGAATGTGGATCCGACCATCGTTTACTTATGGCCAACGTGATAGTTAACTATCGCAAAAACAATAACAATAAGATACAGAATGTAGAAAAGAGACAAGAAGTAAGATCTCCTAAATATAACCTAAAAAGCTTAAAAGAAGATTTAACGAAATTTCTTTACAAATTACGACTGGCCTCAAAATTACAAAATGTGGGACTAGAATATATAACAGCGGAAGAATTATACCAGCAACTTGAAAAATACATTCATGCAAGTGAAGCGTTGATGTATAAAGACAAACATTAAACAAAAAATCGAGAATGGTGGTTAGAGAATATGCAAACATTAGTAAACAATAAGAAAACTGCTATCAGAAATGAATGTCAACAAGGAAGGAGGAAGACCACAAGAGATATACAGCATTAAATGGAAATGTAAAAAGAGCAGTAGTGAAAAGTAAAAATAAGATGTGGGATCGAAAATGCGCAGAAGTGGATAGGTATATGGGTGGAACAAGAGTTGGGCAAGCGTGGAAGGTGATAAAGTCTCTCCAGAGAGAAAAAAAGACAAATCTAATATAAAGGTAATAGATCTGACACAGTGGAAAGACCATTAAGAGGTCTTACTGACAGAAGATAGATGTAAATTCCAAGAGATCGAAATGAAAGAATTATCCGAATATACACAAATAGTTGAGATAACAACCGAGGCCCTCAAAAGATATAAAAACGGTTAAGCAGCAGGACCTGGACACTTCCCAATTGAGTTGGTAAAGTACGGACCAAAAATATTACATGAGATGTTGGTTCAAGTATTTAATAAATGCTTAAAAGGAGAAAATATCCCTGATGATTGGAATGTTGGATACATCAGCTCTATTTACGAGCAAGGGTATAAACGCATATGCTATAATTATAGAGGAATAACTGTTACCAGCTCAGTAGGGAGGTTGTACAGTCGAATAATAAAAGAAAAAATAGAATCGGAATACGAAGACATGGAAGAACAAAGTGCATTTCCTGCAGGAGGATCGTACACTGACAATATATTCGTTCTGCAGCAGGTAATAGAAAAAAAGGCAAGGAATCTATCTGCCCACCTATTGTCTGTAGATTTAGAGAAGGCGTACGATATGGTACCTTTGAAAAAACTGTTTCAAACATTGACGAAAGTAGGTCTTAATAGGGAGTACGTGGATGCTATCGCAAATATATACAAAAGTGCAAGAAGTGTCGTTAAAGAAGAAAACTTTATATCTGAATCATTTGCAATAGCAAAGGGGCTTAAACAAGGATGTTGTCTCTCTCCGACTTTATTTAAAATATATATTCAATCGTCGCTAAAGCAGTGGAGGAAACAAGTATCCGAAATGGAATAGACATAGGCGGTGGTAAATGTCTAACAACTTTGTTTTTCACAGATGATCAGGTAGTCGTCGCGAATGATGAGAAAGACATGGACTACATGTTTAGAAAACTAAAGAAAGAATATGAAGCATGGGGCCTCAATACGAATATGTCAAACACAGAGTATCTTAAAATAGGGGATGATGAAGAAGATCCAGATTTAGAAATTAAAACCACAAAAACATGTAAAGAATATAAATATTAGTCCAGGGCGGATCTGTTTTGAGATGGACGTTGAGAGGTGACTCCAATTTTTTTGCACATATTGCTTGAAATTGGCCCATATAATAATAATTGAGTTATCCTCCCACTCAAAAAGGTCCGGAACATTGTTTAAATAATCAAAATGTCAAAAAATGAAGGAAAAATTCGACTTTTTTCTTGGTTTTTTGATTATAACTTTAAAAGTATTCATTTCCGAGAAAAGTTATATTAAAATAAAAGTTGCGTAATTAAATTTGCTACAATATAAGATTAGTTAAAAATTTTTAAAATTGTTACCCTTGTTGCAATATAGCAATAATTGCAAAAAAAAACATAAAAAAAACAAGTATTCGCATTTTACGTTTTTCAAACATTTCTGCTAAACTTGGGAACTTCATATTTCACCCAGAAAAACTTTGTAATATGATAAAAAATAATACTGTTAATTTAGTTAAGATCGGTTTAACAGATTTTGCAAAATAAATTTTGCAATCCAGCTTTCGCAAAAAAAATTAATTTTTTCAAAATATTTCAGTACTGAAAATAAAGCAGAGAGCAAGTTAAATTTTTTTTTGCAAATAGAAGAATACTGTGCCTTTCATTTGAAAATTCCAAAATTAAAATCGGTTAACTACCAAGGCGTCAGGATTTTTTTTAATAAACATTAATTTTTGGTGCTACGCGCAGGACAGCGGTGTTTGATTCACACAAATTGATTTCCACCAAACTTTATTCCAATCTTTATCTAATATAATATTTTCTTACTCTATATTTTGTTGTATTTTAATATTTTAATTCCACAAAAATCAAACTAATTTTATTATTGTTTGTGAAATATTGTTTAAACAATTGCACATGTTTAAAAATAATAAACTTTTATTCTCTAAGTTAAAATATATGAACAAAGAAAGTTTTTGTTAAAAAAGTGTTATTTCAAAAGAAAAGTATGTGTTTTTATTTTGCAATAAACAAATTTATTTATTTATATCGAAACGTAATAAAAATTAAAATATATCAATCATTATCAAAGGTCATTGGAATGCCCAATCAGAGCAAAATATCCGCTGTCCTGCGCGTAGCACCAATAATTAATGTTTATTTAAAAAAATTCCTGACGCCGTGATCGTTAATCTATTTTAGTTTTGCGAATTGCAAATGAAAGGTACAGTACACTTCTATAAGCAAAAAAATGTTTAACTTACTATCTGCTTTATTTTCAGTCCTGTAACATATTGAAAAAATGAATTTTTCTTGCGAAAGCTGGATTGCAAAATTTATTGTGCAAAATCTATTAAACCGATCTTAACGAAATTTACAGTATTGTTTTACTGTATCATAAAGTTTTTCTGGATAAAATATAAAGGTCCTAGCTGTAACATAAATGGTTGAAATACGTAAAAGGTGAATACTTGTTTTTGTATGGTTTTTTCACAATTATTGCTATTTTGCAACAAGGGTGACTATTTTTTAAATTTTTAGATAATTCTATATTATAGGAAATTTAATTTCGCAACTTTTATGTCAGCACAACTTTTGTCAAAAATGAATAGTTTTAAAGTTATAATCAAAAAACCAAGAAAAAAATTGAATTTTTCCTTCATTTTTTGACATTTTGATTATTTAAACAATGTTCCGGACCTTTGTGAGAGGGAGGATAACTCAAATATTATTATTTGAGTTATTTTCAAGCAATGTCTGCAAAAAAATTTGAGTCACCTCTCAACGTTCAAATGTGCTAATATTTTTACCGATGCGCCCTGGTCTATATCTCGGATTTATAATATCTGAAGAAGGCACTACCAAAAGAGATATCGAAAACAGAACGCAGCAGGGCAAAAAAGCGGTAAACATTCTAAGCTCTCCACTATGGTCTTAAGATATAAGACAACAAACGAAATTGACAATCAAAGAAAGCTTTAAATTACATACCACAACAAAGAAGAAGAAGGGGAAGGCCTTGAGTTGCCTGAAAAGAAAATGTACGGCACATCATGAGCGATAGAGCCATCAAAGAAGACGAATGGATGGACAGAAAAAGATGCGGCAATCGAAATGCGAGAAGCGGCAGAGGCTGTAGGAACCTCGCTTATAGATACATAGTTAGATATTATGTTATGGTTATGGTCTCTTGAAGATAATATGAAACTTTTTAAGTAGAAAGAGTACCGAGATAAGAAGGTAGTGGTTTGAAGATTACCATATTATTGTTCATAAAGTAGTTGCAAATGCCTGTCAAATTTGAGCGGTTTTATCCGAGGAACCATTGCTGGCAATTGAACTTTTTTTGCCTTTAAAAGAAGTGTCCTACCGCGTCCTTTCCAATACAGTTTTCTTAATTTAGTATAATCTAATAGCTGCCGAGACATTTTATTGGTTTATAAACCAAAAAATTGTTTTTAACTTTAAAACATTCTTGAGGTCAATTTCACTTCTGTAAAGTACGTTAGATAGGTATAGTGCCTTCTTTTATGAAAATCATAGTTATTCGGGTGTATCATAGTTATTGTGGATATTGTTGCGACCGTAAATTTGTAATTAACAATTTAATCCCGAAAATATATTCTACTACAAAAAAGATTTTATGTTACCAAGCTATCTAATTATTGATAAATAATTACTTTCCTAAAATTTTAGTTGAAAAATAAAGATTTTGTCGGGAAAACCCGGATTTTCTGGGGAAAATTTTCGTCGAAGGAATTCGGAAAAAAATATCTCTTTGTAGAATTAAATTACGATGAATTTTTATTTAGCTGTTTTTGATTTAAAGTTAAAATATATCCGGAGTTGCAGTAGTCCTGTCGCCAGGGGGGGGGGGGGTACAACGGCCTCCTTAATTCAAATGGACTTACCCAAGTTTTTTTATGTATTTTGACCCGTAGAACACGAATTTTTTGGGTAACAGTTGATCCGGATGTCGATAAGTTTGTTATAAACAAAGAACTTGAGGAATTACATAACAGCAATTTTTCGCAAAACAAAACATTTTTTTGTATTTTTTGGGTGATTCTCAGCAAAAAATGGTTTTACAAGTTTTTTTGTAGGATACATAGTTTTAGAGATAAACGCGGTTGAACTTTCAAAAAATCTAAAAAGTGCAATTTTTGCACCCAAATAACTTTTGATTAGTTAGAAAATAAAATAACAATTCTGCTTACTACATTTGAAAGTTCAAGTCAAATTCTATCGGTTTTGATTATTTGCATTCCTAAAAATTAAGTTTTTATTTGTTAAACAAAGCCAT
Source organism: Diabrotica virgifera virgifera (assembly GCF_917563875.1). NCBI lineage: Eukaryota > Metazoa > Arthropoda > Insecta > Coleoptera > Chrysomelidae > Diabrotica > Diabrotica virgifera. Next base: position 165,196,852 of record NC_065449.1, on the reverse strand, counting down.
AAACACATACTGTTTCCCGTGCCCAATGCATGCGTTTTAATGTAAGTAATCTACGTAGAAATGGTTTGCATGCACGCCTACTCGTTCGATTTCAACTGGAAATGCATTGAAAACATCATTCAATCACTATGTGTTTATAGCTTTGTTTAACCATTAAAAAAATTAATTTTTAGCAATGAAGGTAATCAAAACCGATAGAATTTGACTTGAACTTTCGAATGCGGTAAGCAGAATTGCTATTTTATTTTTCAATCAAAAGTTATTCGGGTTCAAAAATTGCAATTTTTCGATTTTTTGAAAGTTCTACCGCGTTTATGTCGAAAACTATGCATCCTACGAAAAAACTTGTAAAAACATTTTTTGCTTAGAATGACCCAAAAAATACAAAAAAATGTTTTGTTTTGCGAAAAATCGCTGTTATGTGATTCCTCAAGTTCTTTGTTTATAGCAATCTTATCGACATCCGGATCGACTGTTACCCAAAAATTCGTGTTCTACGGGTCAAAATACATAAAAAAACTTGGGTAAGTCCATCTGAATTAAGGAGGCCGTTGTACCCCCACTGGCGACAGGACTACAGAGCAATATTTGAAAAAAATAATATTTCGGAGCGGTAATTTGTAATCGAGATTAACAAATTTGTAACAAATAAAAAATAGCACACTTTCTGTGGACATTGCATACCTATATTACTAATATTGTATAATATGTAATCTAAAGATTCGATTCCAACAATAAAATAGACGGTAAATAACTTTTCCCAAAAATGGGCTTTTTTTCGATAACCTGAAAAATATTTATTGAAAATATCAATTCACCGAAATTATATACAACTGTACTGAATTCAATACTTCTTTAATAGTTTCAAAATAATCCTCCAGTTCAAACGCCATATAAGACTTCTTTATATTCATGTAGGGTTTTTCAAGTGTCTCAAGGGGTTACAAGATTATTAAGGAAAAGGTTACCGAACTCTGGTGTAACACGTAATACGTCAAACAAAGTTGCGAAACTTCGAGATTGGATGTTGGCCGAGTTTTATTCTTCTCTTCTCTCCTTTAATCCTGAAGGAAGGCTGATGCGAAATAACGGAATTATTTTGGGGTAATTCTAAAAACATGCTTCAAATTTATATTATAATACAGGGGTGGCCAAGCTTCTTAATAGTCCGAGCCACTTTTCACAAGTTGAAGTTTTTTGCGAGCCGCAATAAAATACTTATTCAAAAAGTATCTATCGATAGAAGGTATTTACAATTTTTTAACAGAACTTTTACTTACTGAAAACCGAAATACAATTACGAAATATTTAAACTTAATTACATTTTATGTTTTCCTTCTTTTGATAATTCTTTAGAATTTGGTGATTAATATGTGACTTCTCAGTAATTCTTTTAGATGCTGGTTAGGTAATATTGATCGGTGTTTCACGGCATAGGATTTCACGAATTATAAAATGGAATAAAATTGTCCACACAAGTACGTTGTTCCTAATATGAAAATAATTCGACAAGCATTCTTTTTTAGGGTACCTTCTTGGATTCTGGTACAAATTTCCAAAATTTGGTATTCGGCGTCGACTTATAGTTTTATTTTCGAGCTTGATCTTCGTGCGTCTCTATTAATTTTAATTCTCCAGATGTTGTTTGGGTCATATATTTGTAATAATAAAAAATTCACCTTATGAACTATGTTCATTTCAAATGAATCCGGAAAAAAATGAAGAGACGATTTAACATATTTTAAGTCTTCAAATCTATTTTGGAGTTCGGTCAATATTCCTTCCGGCTTTTTTATATACCTACTCGTTAAGTTTTTCTAGTATAATATGGTAAAAATGTTTTTCTAAGTCGAGTAAAATGACTTAAATGCAAAATGTGTACCTAATACAAATTACATCTGTAGCAAGAGTTATACAAAAATCGGTCTGGATTCGGTTGATTACTGACTTTTACATTGCGCCACTCTTATGTAATGTTAGTTAGCGCAGTTTTCGATGTGTCATATTCTTATCTTGGATGGAAATGGAATTTGTCACAAAGTCTTTCATGTTTGTTGTCAGTAAATTAAAAGACATTTTGAAACACATATTATGGAACGATAATATTTTTTTTAAATCATATCTAATACAAAATTGGAAAATATCTCGGGTACAATCGAGAGCCACAAGTACTCCTTCAAATAGCCGCATGTGGCTCGCGAGCCGCAGTTTGGCCACCACTGTATATAATACATCAAAAATACCAAAATCACATTAAGGAGTGTCAATATATATCGGAAAGAATTGTCACAGCAAAAATTAGAATGGAAGAGAAAGACCTGAACATCATCGGAGTATACGAACCAGAAAATAACAACAAGCCTCAAACAGCAAGGGAAATCTTTTATGAAGAATTACAACTACTAGTAGATCAAGTTAGAGGGAAGATGATAATACTGGGGGATTTTATCGCTCAAATAGGTAACCAAGTAATACCCGGAATTAAGCAAAAACACAATGAAAATGTTAAGAACGAAAATGGAAAACTGATATAAACTTCTGCACAAATAACGAACTTAGAAAAAACAACACATTTTTTGACCACAAAGACCAACACAAATATACGTTCAATAACACCAGTGGACAAAGATCTATGATAGATTATGTTGTAACCAACAGAGATATACATCCATCAAAAATAATCGACGTAAGATGCCTCAACTCAGCAGATGTAGGTAGCGACCATAGCCTAGTATTATGTAAAATAGGAATTATGAAATATTTCCCACCTAAGAGGGCAGCACCAACACAAACAAAAATCAAAGTCGAAGGACAACATACGGAATCCACGGAATACTTATACAGGAAAAGAATATCAGAGAAGATTGCTAAGAATGGAATATTAGAAAACGATAACATCGATGAAAGCTGGCAAAAACTCAAAGATAACATAATCGACGCTGCAACAGAATCACTTGGAGAGAGAAAAGTAACGAATACCTACTCACATATTAAAGAAGAAAACCCCGTGGTTTAGAGAGGAAGTTAAGATAAAATGCGAAGAAAAGAAGAAAGCCTTTTTACAATACAGAACAAAACAAACACAACAGGCATGCAACCACTACAAACGAATCAGAAACGAAAAGAATACGAAAAAGAATAAGAAATGTGAGGCAAATAAAAAGGAAGCACTGGCAGAGTTTCTTAAAACAGAATGGAACACGACTTCTATGGAACACAAAAAGAAGTTTGGATAATGATAAGAAGGCAAAGAAAGGAGATGAACGAATTAATAAAAGTGAAACACATTCAGAAGGAAACATGGGTAGACGACTTCCGATCTCTATTTGCTAAAGGCGACGATAATGAACCACCAACACCTGAAGTTACGACAAATGAAGAAATAAACATCGAAGAGGAAGAGGTAAAGGAAGCACTAAGAAAATTAAAAAATAGAAAATCTCCAGGAGAGGACATAGATCAAGCATCCTAATACCTCTCTTCAAAAAAGGAGACAAATCAGACCCGAAGAATTACAGAGGGATTAACTTATTAAACACAACATTAAAATGAACAACAGAAGTGATAACAAACAAATTGAATGAAATTATAACATTAGCAGAAGAACAACAAGGTTTTAGGTCGCGAAGGTCATGCACTGACGCTATATTTGTAATGAGGCAAGTTCAAGAGAAATCGTTGGAAAACAACAAACCGGCATATTTATGTTTCGTATACCTTAAGAAATCATTTGACAGGGTCACATTAAAGGACGTTATCCACTTGTTATACTCGAGAGAGGTACCTCTGGGAATAATTAAAACGATAGAAAACATCTACTAGAACAACATAATAAAAGTAAAAGTGGAAGATAAACTAACTGACCCAATTGAAGCCGGCAATGGGATAAGACAGGTCCTTATTAGACAGAGTCCTTTATTGTTCAACCTGATCATGGACGAAATAATTAAAAAATTAAGAACTAAAAAGGATACCAAATGGAAGAAAAACAACTTAAAATAATCTGCTACGCGGACGATGCAATACTAATCTCTCAAAGTGAAGATGATTTACAACGTATGCTGCACCAATTCAACATAATCGCCAGAAAATTTAACATGTTATTTTCCTCAAAAAAGACAAAATGCATGGTTATAACAGCAGATCGAATAAGATGTAAATTGGAACTGGAAGGTCAGATAATAGAACAAGTGATGGAGTTTAAATACCTAGGCATCACACTATCTAGCTACGGAAGGCTCGAAACAGAAGTGGAAGATCAAGTGAATAGAGCAAACCGAGCCGCAGGTTACCTGAATGACACAATATGGAGAAATAAAAATATCGGAAAAGAAATGAATGGCAGAATTTGCAAAACAGTCATCCGACCAATAATGACATACGCGGCAGAGACACGACCCGACACAAAGAGGACCAAAAGATGGCTCGAAACAGCGGAGATGAAAACCCTTCGAAAAATCGATGGTAAGACTCTATCGGACAGAGCTAGAAGTATAGATATACGACGGAGATGCAAGGTGGATAACATTAATAACTGGGTAAGAAAGAGAAAAATAGAATGGAATGACCACATAAGCCGAATGACAACAAATAGGATAGTCAGGACAGCGAGAGACGGTTCCCCAATATTAAGATCAATAGGAAGATCAGTGGGAAGACCACAAAAACGATGGAATGACAACTTGCTAGAGGCACATTGAAATAACAGACAGAGTCATGTCTATACAAAAAGAAAAAGAAGAAGAAATTTATATTAGAATTCATGCTAAGACGTTATGTTTTCATTGTCCTAAAAATAATAGTAAAAACAATGCTTTTTTTGTGTCATTTCCTGATGAGTGTTTCCAGATAATATTAAATGTACCAGCGGTTTGCATGACGCGAACTATTTTATGAATCGTAAATAAATCTTACAAATATGATGGCCTTTTAGGCCAGTAAATGACAGTTTTGGAATGTTTTGACACACCGTCTCGGGGGAAAAATCATACATTCGAACCTAAGTCCGAAAATGAACAAACTTACTGATTATAAGCATTATTTTTGTTCTATACAGATTTTTCTCCAAGTCAATATTTTTTGAGCTATTTGCCAGTGAAAATGTTCATTTTTAACAACAACAACTACGTCTTAGGTGGTTTTTCACAGATAACTGAAAAAGTAAGTATCATATCGAAAAACTATGCTTAACAAAAAAATGTAACCTAAGAAAACAAAAAAAAAACGGTCTATGTATGGATAACATTATAGACCCAGTAGAAGCAAAGTTGTAGCTTATAAAAAGTAAATTCTTATTCGTCAAATTCCAAATCGAGTATTTCAACGTTTCAACGTGAAATAACCAAAAAATAAAGCACTTTTCGGGGAAAACTCATCAAAAACTTTTTAAAGTATTTAAAAAAAGCTTCAGAACAGTTTCCATTATTAAAGCTAAGTCAGCTACGCTTAAAATAAAATGAGTACATTTTTTGGTTAAAGAAAATCATGAGATCACCCTCTAATTATCATCCCAAATCAAATGATCGTTACGGCTTTACAATTTATTTCACGTATGTATTGTTTATATGATATGTAAGTTTCACCGGTTCATAGTGCTTATTTGTGAAAAACCTTCTTTTTTATTTTGAAAAAAAAAAGAATTAGTGATACGAAAAATCTCGAACAACAAATAATGTAGATTTTGCTTGTATGAATCCTTGGGATTTCTTTATTTGTCCGTAAGACAAAAATTGGTTAAAATACGGATGTTGAAAATTTGCATATCCTCATGACTAGTGACTCATTCAAGCCTTTTCAAATACAACCCCTTCAAAAATAAGCACTTTAAAACTGTTAAATTTACAAATAATATAACCAACACATAAGTAAAATCACTTGAAAAGCGATAACGAAAAACTTTATTTGGGATGCTCATTAGGGGGCGATTTTAATGATTTTTTTACCAAACAAAGCAAAAAATTTTGAGCGTAGCTTCCTTAGTTGTGATGCTAGAGACTTTCATAAAAAAGCATTTTTAGACACTGAATAATTGTCATGCGTTTTGCTGAAAAATGCTTCATTTTTTGGATATTTCACGTTGATATATTCGATCTGGAATTTGACGAATAAAAACCTACTTTTCATTAGCTGCAATTTTTCTACTTTGTTTACAGACTTATATACAATATGTACACCATTTTGTTTTTATTTTTTTAAGCTGCATCTACACTAAAATATATTTTTCGATATAATAGTTAATTTTTGCGAAAAATCGTCCAAAAACGTTTTTTTTTGTTGAAAAATGAATATTTTTACTCGTAAATAACTTAAAAAGTATGTATTTACTTAGTGAAAAAACTCTATATAAAAATAGTTGCTTAGAATTAGTCAGCTTATCAATTGCCGGACTTACTTTGAACGTATGTTTTCCCCCAAGAAATCACTTTCACCCCACCCCCAAAGTTTTTTACAATTTACAAGGTATAGCCGTATTTTACGCTTATTTACACTGACCTGAATGAATATTTTAGTGTAAATAATGTTCTTCTTCCCCTGGGGGAAGCTTATGTTCAAAATTGGACGAATTAAAGGGCAAAAGAAGAACAAGAATGTTCTTTTTCTTGATGTGCCTATCCGTTACAAATATTGGCGATCCTCATGACAATCTTCACTTTAGCTGCAGCAACGAGTAAAAGCTGCAGAGATGTTTTGTTGAACCAGGTCCAACCAGGATGTTCTTCTTCTTCCTGGACCTCGCTTTCCAAATATTTTTCCTTGCAGGATTGCAGGATTGTAGGAGGGCATATCTGGATTCATTTCGCATAATGTGTCCAAAGTATTCCAACTTTCGAGATTTGATGGTGGTTAGTACCTCTCGGTTCTTCCCCATTCTTCTAAGGACCTCCTCATTTAGTACTCATTTGACTTTCGTCAAGTGAAGATCGTTTCGACAGCAAATGAGTGTAAAAATTAACATTAACATACGATAGAAAAAGATAATTACAGTATTAAGGTTTTTACCTTCATTAACTAGTTAAATTCAATAAATAGTCCGGGCGCTTTAGTGAAAATATGTGCCATGGGAGTGCAGAAATACCAAGAAAGGTGAGCAAATAAATTAAATAAAATGGAAAATTCCTACTATTTTCAACCAGGACAACAAATACAATCACAACTTAATTATGTAGATCTTAATAACCAATATAATCAACCCAATTATCCACAAATACAGGGTCCCATACTACAGTAAATGCAACCTACGGTTTCCCAATATACTCCTTCAATACCCATCATGCCCAGTCACAGTCAATGTCTTTCACAAATCCCACAACCACCACAAATATATTATAATCCTAACATGGTAACCCCAACAGGAAAAGAACCACATGACAAAAACGAATGGCAAACAGTACAAGGTAAACAAAGTAAAAAAAGATTAAATTCTCCAGATGAAGACAAAATATACAGACAAACTAAAATAACGAAGTACTGGCTTCAATGAAAATCTGAGCAAAGAAGATGAGGAAACAATGGAACAGGGAAAAGAAATCAACGAACCTAAAAACCTCCACCAATAACCATATATAACGTAGGTACTGTAAATCCTATACACGAACTACTTAAAAAATTACAAATAACGAGTATACAATAAAGAGCCTAGGCACAGACACAGTGAAGGTACAACTTAATCAAGCTGACCATTATGAGCCTCTAATAAAAGAGTTAGAAGCGAAAGAAACCCAATTCCATACATATAGATTAAAGCAAAATAAAACATTTCGAGTAGTCATAAAAGGTCTTCACCATTCAACTGATGCTAATGACATTAAAACTAGCTTAAAAGAATTGGACCATGAAGTGACTAACATATATAATATCAAACACAAAATAAATAAATCACCACTACCTATGTTTTTTATAGATCTCGAGCCTAAAGACAATAATAAAAAAATATACGAAATTACAGTTTTAGCAAACAGCAGAGTATAAATTGAAGCTCCCTACACAAAAAGAGAAATCCCGCAATGCGCAAGATGCCAGGGATATGGCCATACAAAAAATTACTGCAGAAAAATTGCACATTGAGTTAAATGCTCTGGACCACACCTAACGAAGGAATGCTCAAGAAAAGTAAGAGATGAAAACGTAAAATGCATAAACTGCAAGGGAAACCATCCAGCTAACTATAGAGGATGCGAAGTGCATAAACAATTGCAACAACAACTGTACCCCACACTTAGGAAAAAAACATAGAACAGCAGACAAGAGCCGACTCCAGAGTAAGACAAGGAGTGAACTTCGCGCAAGCTACCAACCAAAGTAATATAAGCAACAACCCCATCACAATGCCTTCAAATCCAAACCCGCTCCCACAAAGTACACAAGTAGTGTCCCCGCACACAGCTAATCAAAACTATCTCAGCAAATTAGAAAATATGATAGGAAAACTTACCGAACAAATAGGAACCATACTTAATCTACTAACCACAGTCATTAATAAAATTACATAATGGCAGCGCAATATAAGTTTAAAATAGGAGTCTGGAATGCTAATGGCCTTCAACAACATATTGATGAAGTAAAGTCATATATAAATAATGAAAACCTTGACATGCTGCTTATATCTGAAGCTCACTGTACAGAAAAACACCACTTCCGTATACCAAAATACAAAGTGTACAATACGAAACATCCGAGCGAGAAGGCACATGGAGGAACCGCAGTAATTATACGGGATAATATTCAACATTTTGAGAGAGAAAAATTTTCTAAAGAACACATACAAGCCACGAGCGTAACTATAACAAATGACTCCAGTCCACTAACCATATCTGCAATTTACTGCCCGCCCAAACACAACAATAAACAAGAACAATACGAAGAATACTTCAAGACATTGGGCAATAAATTTCTATCCGGCGGAGACTACAATGCCAAAAATATCGTTTGGGGATCACGTATAACAACCACTAAAGGCCGAGAACTATTAAAGGCAATGAATGCAAATAACCTCAAATATCTATCTACTAATGAACCTACTTACTGGCCATCAGACATCAACAAACTTCCAGACTTGTTAGACTTAGCTACCATCAAAGGCCTAGATATTAAAACATGCAAGGTGACCACATCTGATGACCTGTCCTCCGATCACTCCCCGATAATAATCACAATACATTCAAAGATCTTAAAAAAAGAAATTCCCCCTACATTATATAATAAAAAAAACCAATTGGGATGAATACAGAAACAATTTAGATAACCTAATATCACTAAATATACCACTTAAAACAGAAAATGATATAGACGTCGCGACAAAAGACCTAACGACAAAAATTCAACAAGCTGCATGGAACGCAACTCCAATAATATACCGAGAAGGAGAAGCAAACGAACTACCCCAATCAATTAAAGAGAAAATAAATATTAAGAGAAAACTGAGAAAACAATGGATGAAAAACAGAACACTAGAAAATAGAAGAAAATATAACAGAGTACCACAGAATTAAAACAGACATTATCGAACCGTAAAAATGAAAACATTAAGAATTATTTAGAATCTCTAACCCCAACGGAAGCCTCAGACTACGCACTATGGAGGGCTACAAAAAAGCTTAAACAACCTCAACAGTTTAATCCTCCAATTAGAAACGGAAATAAATGGGCAAGAAATGACAAAGAAAAATCAGAAGTCTTTACTGAACACTTTAAAAAAGTATTCCATCCATACGATCCAGAGCAGCATTCAGAAGATAAAGAAATATACGAAACACTTAATGCACCCTTCCAAATGGACCTGCCTGTAAAAAAATTCTAGTAAGTGAAACCAGAAATATAATAATGAATGAACTTGACATTAAAAAAGCACCAGGATATGACCTTATCACAGGAAAAGTGCTTCAGGGATCAACACCCAAATGCTTTAAATTACTAACATATATCTTCAATGCCGTCCTCAAACTAGGGTACTACCCAAAGATCTGGAAAGTAGCACAAATAATAATGATCCCTAAACCAGGCAAAAAATTAGAAGAAGTTACCTCTTATCGACCTATTAGCTTGCTACCAACTATCTCCAAAATTTTCGAGAAAATATACGTCAAAAAGCTGAAGTCGATAACAGAAATGATGCACTTAATTCCAGACTACCAATTTGGATTCCGAAACAAACATGGCACTATCGAACAAGTACATAGAATAGTTAACAAGATTAACGATGACTTCCAACAAAAACGTTATTGTTCTGCTGCATTTATTGATATGTCACAAGCATTCGATAAAGTTTGGCATATTGGACTCTTCTACAAAATTAAAAAGCTACTTCCATATCCCCACTTCCTGTTACTAAAATCATACCTAACCAATAGACACTTCCTTGTCAGACAAAACCAAGAATACTCTTCTCTGAACGCCATAAAATCAGGGGTACCACAGGGCAGTGTACTCGGACCTATCCTGTATCTGTTGTACACAAGTGATCTTCCTACTACACCGATGGTTACAATAGCCACATTTGCGGATGATACAGCTGCTCTTTCTTCACACAAAGACCCAAAGATGGCATCAAGACAACTTCAAATCTGCCTTAACAAGATACAAAAATGGCTGTCGAAATGGCGCATGAAAGCTAACGAACTAAAATCTACACATGTAACATTTACACTCCGTAAAGAAACTTGCCCACCAGTACAACTTAACAACAACAATTTACCTCAAGCCGAAGGTGTAAAATACTTGGGAATCCACCTAGACAGAAGACTAACATGGCGAAAACATATTTTCACTAAACGCAAACAGTTAGGACTAAAACTAAGCCGTCTATATTGGATTATCGGCAGAAACTAGAAGTTGTCTCTAGAAAACAAACTACTGGTCTACAAAGCCATTATAAAGCCCATTTGGACCTACGGTATCCAGCTCTGGGGAGCAGCTTCTAATAGTAACCTAAATATAATACAGAGGTTCCAAAACAAGACTATAAGGCTGATTCTTGATGCTCCATACTACGTACCCAACTACGTGATCCAACGAGACTTAGCAATTTCAACAGTGCAATAGGTGATAAGTGAATATAGTGCAACATATCGCGAAAGAGTGTCTGAACATCCTAACGAGTTAGCCAAGCGGTTGTTTCAAGACTTACATGAACATGAAGAAAGAAGATTAAAAAAATTCAAACCAAGAGACTTAATTAATAGGTTTAAGTAATTAGTAATGTACATAGCTTTGTAAATAATAACATATTGTAAATATTAGAGGTAATGCCACAAAGTTAGCAATAGCTACATTATAAAACAGGGTGCTTAATGGAGCATCCTATACATGTCATAATTATTTATCAACAAAAACGCTTATTGTCATTACTAATAGGTTGCAGAATAAAGGAGTTAAAAAAAAGCTTTTCATGAGCTGCAATTTTTCTACTTTGTTTACAGACTTATATACAATATGTACACCATTTTGCTTTTATTTTTTTAAGCTGCATCTATACTAAAAATATGTTTTTCGATATAATACTTAGTTTTTGCGAAAAATCGTCCAAAACTTTTTTTTTTTGTTGAAAAATGAATATTTTTACTCGTAAATAACTTAAAAAGTATGTATTTACTTAGTGAAAAAACTCTATATAAAAATAGTTGCTTAGAATTAGTCAGATTATCAATTGCCGGACTTACTTTGAACGTATGTTTTCCCCCAAGAAATCACTTTCACCCCACCCCCCAAAGTTTTTTACAATTTACAAGGTATAGCCGTATTTTACGCTTATTTACACTGACCTACACATTGTATCATATAAATTAATATTTTAGTGTAAATAATGTTCTTCTTCCCCTGGGGGAAGCTTATGTTCAAAATTGGACGAATTAAAGGGCAAAAGAAGAAGAAGAATGTTCTTCTTCTTGATGTGCCTATCCGTTACAAATGTTGGCGATCATCATGATAATCTTCACTTTAGCTGCAGCAACGAGGAAAAGCTGCAGAGATGTTTTGTTGAACCAGGTTCAACCAGGATGTTCTTCTTCTTCCTGGACCTCGCTTTCCAAATATTTTTCCTTGCAGGATTGCAGGATTGTAGGAGGGCATATCTGGATTCATTTCGCATAATGTGTCCAAAGTATTCCAACTTTCGAGATTTGATGGTGGTTAGTACCTCTCGGTTCTTCCCCGTTCTTCTAAGGACCGCCTCATTTGTGACCCGATCAGTCCATGGAATTTTAAGAATTCTCCGATATTGTTCGTCCGATATAACTTTTTTCATGCGTCACGATTCATTTTCAAACAAACTAAGTCAAAACATAAAGTGAAACGAACTACGATGTGTATATAGATCTTGTAAACTGTATACGTTATACTACACACATCGGCGTCCGTTTCACTTTATGTTTTGACTTAATTTGTTTGAAAATTAATCGTGACACATGGGAAAAGTTATCGCGGACGAACAGAATAGACCCATTTCAAATGCTTCCAATTTTCAGCACATATTTTCGTTCAAGGTCCAGCATTCAACACCATAAAAAAGGATAGAAAACAGCATTCTTACTTTTATACAAAGAGAAAGGTTGTGGTTCTTGAAAAAGGCCCCCATACGGTTGAAGGTTGATCTAGCTTTTCCGATGCGCGCTCTTATCTCTGGGTTGTTGGTCCATTCTTCATTTATTATGGTGCCGAGGTAGTTAAAGTAAATAATGTTATAAATTCTAAAAATAAATGTACATAAATTAAAATAAAACCTAAATAATTTAAGCGAAGTAGACTTACTGCAGTCTAATTTATATTTTTAAATAATATGAATGTATTGATGAATAATTAGATAGTATGTTAAAATATTGGTAGTAGAGAGCGGAATATATGGAACACAACATTACCAAAATATGCGCATATATATGCATTACTTTTACTACAAATATGCAGGTATTTTTTCTAAATTTGTCTAAATATGCAAATGCATATTAAAAATACTCAAAAATAAAACAATATATTAAATCGTAAGATCTTCAGAAAAGTTGCCTTCAAAAATACGTACAACTTTCTTCAAACAATCGAAGCCCTCATTTTTTTCTAAAACATTTCTTAATTTATTTCTAATTGTAATCCCTGTATTTCCGGGAATTTTCTGACAATGAGCAGAAAAAGTGTTAACAAGATTAACCGAATCACTTAATTGTAAATTCCTTTGTTCTAATGACTTTATTAGATCTGGTAAAAAACTAAAATTAACTTTTATGAACATAAGTTATTTAGCAATTTGAACGTTACTTACAGAACAAAGTACGTTACTTAAGCTGAAGAACAAAAGCGGAATTGTCTACAATTTGATGGATTTTTGTATTTTGATGCTTCTCTCTATGTCAAAAACACTCTTTCCAGAAAAATTTCTTTTGTGGGACATGATGCTTTTGTTTTTCAGTTCCTCATTTAAAAAATGAAATGTGAAAATGAATGTAACTTACGATTTTGGAACAGGCCTTGCAAAATACTTTGTCTCCACTTATCTTTAACTCGGGAAAACACTTTACCCAAGCACTTTTTTGAATGGTAGACATATTTAAATTTAATATATACCAATCACTTCAAAAACATTAAATACGATACAACGTTTACTTTAAACAAATGTTGGCCGGAAACTGACAAAATAATTTTTAGACCCTTAAAAGCAGGTAGGTACCTACGACTTGCTACGCTAATAAAATAATATTTTTCTGGGAACACCCATAATTGTTAAATTCAGGTAGTAATGGGAAAGTCCAGATGAGCGATAGATAGATAAATAACGAGCTCGTTCATATCGAAGTTATAAAATTCCAACTAAGAGAGGAAAATTTTAAACTTTTATATAATTTATTTTTAAAATATGCAAAATAAATCGTGTTTAGCTTAAATATGCAATGTTTTGTTTGTTGTCTGAAAATATGCAATATATGCACCTATATGCACTTTGCATATATTCCGCTCTCTAATTGGTAGTATGTCAGTGTGTAAGGAAATACATATCACACGGAAATGCTTATCGCTAAGGTTAATTAGCATTTGTGTGACATGTTTGTTGAAGTTTTACAATAAATCTTTTATTTTATCATAACTTATGTAGATGGCAATTGCATTGATTGTAAAATTTATTTGTTAACAATGTGCTGACCCATTGTGTTGCATTTTAACAGGCACATGGCTACAACGGCTTATTCTCTCTCTCTCTCTCTCTCTCTCTCTCTCTCTGTCTCTGTCTCTGTCTCTCTCTCTCTCTCTCTCTCTCTCTCTCTCTCTGATCTCTGTCTCTGGTCATTCCTTTTAACTCATGCATAGGTCTTTTGTATATTTCTGTAATTTGATCGATCGATCTTGTTGGTGATTTTCTTCGAGATCTTCGGCCTTCCACCTTTCTTTGTGTCATGAGTCTTTCCATGTTTTCTGTGTTTGATCTCATAACACGTCCAAAGTACATATTTTAATTGTTGGAAATGGACTTTACTGGAGAATCGTTGGCTAACTTTTAGCTCTCTTAAAATTGAATTATTAGCCTACGGTCGGTCCAAGCAATTCATACTATTCGTCTCTAACCGAACATTTAAGTACCTTTCTTCTTTCTGATTCTCTCTAGGAGTATCAGGAGAAATCTCCTGATTTAAGGATCTAAAATTTATATCCGTAGGTCAGTATTGGGAATATTATGTCGTTGATCAACCTTATCTTTAACGCTCTTGACTATTACCAAGAATGGCTGCATCATCTGCGAAACGTAGGTTGTTAATTTTATAACCATTATTTATTGAGTGCCTTTTTCCCATCCTTCAAGTGCTGTTCTCATACTATGCTCCCTATGTATATTTAGTAATTGTGGAGATAGTATACATCCTTTTCTGACACCCCGTTATAGTTTAAATTGATTTGAAAGGTTGGTAAGCACTTTAACTGATCAAGTAGTATGTTCGTATAGTTAAGTCATAAGCGAAATAAGGTGTTGTGGTACGCCTATACTTCTTTAGTATTCGCCTTAAGTGTCTCCAGTTGACCCTAGAATGCTTTATGATAGTCTATCTAGCATAATATAATATTATATTATGTACAGTGGAATATTGAATTCGCTAGATTTTTCAATTATCTGTCTTACATTTAACAGGTGTTCTCGAGTATCTCAGCTTAACAAACTATGACAAAACTATCGAGAGAAAAAAATTCTTGACATAAAGAAACTTTATTAATATTTAAGAAAGATCGACTTGGCATATTGCCTAAGAAATATATCTTTGTATGTAAGATATAATTTTCTAAAATATTTCAAATAAATTCAACTACAGCCAAAGAAATATATCTTAAACATGATTGAACTATCACTTTCTGGCAAACTTCAAACCCATTTATCAGAACGAAATTACACTTGATGTTAATTAATTTTATTAGTCATAAAAATATATTTTCTACACATTAGAAAACTATTCTTTCTGAGCAATAATATTTTTTAGTAAGGAATATTATTATTTTACTATTAATAATTAATTTATTTAATGTTAAGAAATATATTTCGCAGAGATAAACGTATATTTAGAGTTAAGTTAATATTTCTTGAAAATAAAGTGATATTACATACGGCGAAATAAATCATTGTGTTAAGGTAAAATCATTATTTATTAATAAAACAAGATATAAAACAAGATATAAAACGTTATTATTACATACAAATATTTTCTCCACTCTTAAACCATTGGCTTCTACACAACAATAAAGGGATGGAGAGGCAAATCCAACTTCCTCAAATTTTCCTTCTTTTGTTAATAGCACTTTGTATATCAGCAATTCACTAAAACAAAATCATTTTGTAGAAAGAGTAAACTACTTTAATAATTTTTTTTTATAAAGATATAGATATTTATTTTGACAAATTTAGGAAATACAAAAAAAACAAATACACGGCCCCACATAAGAACTATTAATACTAATAATAATCAATCATATTTAGTTCAAACATGGCATTATTTAACTTATACATCTTTGTTTATTTTTTTCTTTTTGTTAATGAAATATTAATTATTTATCTGTATAATATTAAGTCACACAATAAACATTGTTTAGCTAAAACAAGAGGGAAAATACAACCAATGTAAAACATTGAAGCAGACATAATAATATGTAATTTTCTTAATTTTTATAATCTAAAAGAGACAGCATACCTAATCATTAAGAAATTGTATTACGGGAAAGTATTATTAGTTTACATCTAAGTCATTTAATACATATTAACTAATTCACGGTTTTCGGCAATAACATTTCTTAACCATAAACATATATTTCTTTTAGACTAACTGATTTCTTTATCTCAAATAAATTAACAGAAAAAATCCTCAGCGTTGCACCCGCCATGTTTGATATAGCGTTGTATTATATATTTTTATAGAAGACGATACATTCAAGAAACCTATTATGGTTGATACACATTTTTAAAAAGTTACTTACATGTATGAAGTTCTACCATTTCTGGAAGGCCCCGCAGTTGGTTAATAACTCCTTTCTTAATATTGTTCTGAAGCTATATATTATATCATTCTGTCCCAGCTTTAAATTGTGGCATATTTCCCAGTTAGAATAATAAGCTCCTTTATTTCAGGGTCGTCCATCATTATACCTAAAAAGCATATAAAGATACTATTATGTTTCTTTTTTAACCATTCGGATACGCAACAATATTATTATTACATCTTAAATTACTTAATTTACTTTTATTTAATACCTATATATGTACGTACCTTCAAAATATCCGTTAATTTTTAAAGTACACCAATAAATCCAACATCCATCTATATTAACATGAACATATATCACGCCATCTTGACAAACACTGACGACTAAATCATAAATAGTTAATCTGCGCAATTCTTTTGTGGAAGAAAATCTCTTTGCGAGTAACATTTCGGCATTAATGGCAAAGTTTTTATTTTATAACCACAGTTACTACAGAGGTTATTTCTGAAGAATTATTTCTTGTGGTTTAAAATATTTATTTGATTGCAAGAAAATTTCTTGTTCACAAATATAAATATGGATTAACTTAACATTATATTTCTTATACTGCAAAATATTTGTAGTTTTCAATTTAAGAAATAAAAACTTTAGGATAAGAAAATTAAATGTAACCATTAATGCATTTCTTAGTATTGAAGAAATTATCTGTAAGAAATTATTGAGTTGTGTTTAAAAAACTCGTTTCTTTATATGTGAACCGGTATGTTTAAGTTAATAGGATATGTTAACTTTTAAGAAATATTGCTCAAAGAAATCGGTGTTTTAGGAGAAAAGAAATTGTTCTCTCGGTGACTTATTCGACAAAAAAATTCTAATACGAGCGGTTAAATTTATTTTGCTTTGTCGAGTCTGGCAAATCTTTAGAATCGCCTTTTAAAAATTCAGAATAATCAGAAGGAGCCTTATACCAAAAGCTGTAGATTCTTTGGACTATAACTACAAAGTAACCAACTGTTCCATTTTTACCCTCTGCTCCCAAGGGTACATTTAATTATCAACGTAAAACAATATTAACTTGCCAGCACGATCGGGTATATTTATCTTCCACTCAAAAAAAGCAGGGTCAAGGAAAATCGATGGACAGACATTTGATTTCAAAGAAAAAACTAATTTCGGCGTTCTATGGGAGTGTATAATTAACCTATTACCGGCAAATAATTTTTGGAGTTAGGTGTGTAAGCTTTAGCGTGATGATTTCTTAATATACAATAGACTTAGCAATAAGGTGTTCTATTTATAGCTCTCAATTGACTGCGATACATTTCTTATAGTTTAGTATATAGGTCAGTTAATGCACGTGAAATACGGCGATACTGTGTAATTTTCCTTTCACCAACAAATTGCGTGATTCCTCTTATCCTCCGATTCACTTATGGACTTGTGTAATTGGATGCTTTTACTTCGAGGAGGGGGTGAAAGCCACACCTTCTCGAGGGTCAAAAAACATACTTTCAAAATAAGTCCTGAAATGGATAAACTGAGTAGTTCTAAGCAATACACTTTAATAAAATGTTGATGAGTTTTCCCCGAAAAAGTGCTTAATTTTTTGGTTATTTCACGTTGAAATATTCGATTTGTAATTTGTCGAATAAGAACAAGCTTTTCCCCATATACACCACCATACACCATTTTTTTCTACAATTTATGGGCTACACTTTTGCGAAGGATATTACTTTTGACACAATTTTGAGTTATTTGCCAAAATTACGTCTATAATAATTTTGTTGAAAAATGAATATTTTCACTCGTAAATAACTCGAAACAGAGGAACAAGAGGTGGACAAATAATCGCATATGCAGACGACATTGTTATTATTGCAAAAAATAGAAATATTATGAAAGAAATGCTAGAAGAAATAAAAGAGAAAGGGGAGACAATGTGACTCAGATTAAATGAAGAAAAGACGAAAATATTAAGACTAGGGAAACCAGCAATAAAAGGAAAAACCAAAATAGGAAATTCAGAGTTTGAAGATGTAGAACATTTCAAATACCTAGGAGTGACAATAAGCAAAACGGGTGAAAGAATACCAGAAATAAAAGAAAAAATATTGGCAGCGAATAAAGCTTATTTTGCAAATAAAACACTACTTAAAAGCAAAATACTGTCTACTAAAACCAAGATGAGAATGTATAATGCCATAATTAGACCAACATTATTATACGCAGCAAAAACAATGACGATGACTAAAAAAGATGAAGAAAACTTAAGAATAGTGGAGAGAAAGATCATGAGAACCATACAGGGACCAATCAGAACAGAGCAAAATGAATATCGAAGCCGAACAAATGCAGAGATTAAGAAAGTACTAAAAGAAGATATCGTGACCAAAATAAAGCAATGCAGAGTTAGATGGTTAGGTCACATCTGGCGGGCAGGAGATGAAGCAGTGACATATGCTATGATAGAATGGAATCCAGGAGGAAGAAAGAAAAGAGGAAGACCAAGATCAAAGTGGTTGCAAGAAGTTGAAGAAGACTTAAAAAACGCAGGAGTCAGAGAATGGCGGGGAAAAACTAGAGATAGGAAAAAATGGAGAGAAATCGTTAAGAAGATAACATAAGCAAAAGGGACTGATCCTCCTAAGAAATAGGATCTAGAAAGCTTTCGCGACTTAGCCCCATATCGGGGTGTACAGTCACTATATATATAAATAACTCGAAAAGTGTTTTTTTAAGGTATGGACTTTATGTCAATCAGCCAGTCACAGTTAATGCTTCAGGCGTGTATTTGCCTCTGCGATATCCAAACTGATTAATAGGTAATAAACAATTACTTTTAAAATGCAATTTCATTCTTAATTTGATAATTCTTTCAAATGTTTTTGTAATGCATAATAAATTAATAAATTTCAAATGGGTCTGTAAGAGTTAGGTAGAGTTTTTGTTGGGTTTAGCAAGTAAGCAAATTACAGTTTTTTTAAACTTTGATCATATAAACCTTGCAACCACCAACTATTAAAAATATTTAAAAGAACTTCTTTAGCAATTACAAACAAGTACTCAATCATTTTATATGTAATGCTATCAAAACCCGGTGCTGTACTTTTAGATTGTTTGATTGCTAAACGTAATTCGGAACTAACGTAATTCGGACGAAAATACAGCGTACAAAGAAGAGGGACAGTTTACTTTCATATCTAATGAAGCCAAGAAATATAGTTTCGAGAGAGTGGTCCATTTTAAGTATGTGGGGGGTTATTATTATTATAGATGAGCAGTGTATAGAAATACAGTGGAACCCCGATAAATCGGCCTCCGATAACCCGGAATTCCGGCTAACCCCGACCAATTCTCCTCAGATAAAACAAAACATTTTTTCAGTTTCACTGAGTTTTGTACCAAGAAATGAACAATACTGTATACACCTGTACGTAATTTAGATGTATGTACTGGTCATAACGTATTTCATGTTTTTGCCACTATAATGGAGTTTTTCTGTTAGTATACCGTATTTTATTAATTTTTACCATATTCTCCAGCTAACCCGGATTTTAGATAACCCAGATCGGCCTCGATTCCGATTATTCCGACTTATCGAGGTTCCACTGTATGGATAGCCCAAGACCACTGATAAAAAAAAATATATATCGAGAAAAACAAAGCTAAGGATAAATATATAAAACGGTAATAAGACCCACAATGACATATAGTAGTGAAGTATGGACAATGAAAAAAGCAAATACGGCGAAATTGGAAAGATGGAAAAGGAAAATGCTCAGAGCTATACAGGGTGTCCCCGAAAATAGTGCGGTCCTTTAAGGTATGGATATAATACACAATTTAGAACAAAAAACTCATATAACATTTTTTTCTAAAGTTAACCGTTTCCAAGAAAATCATTACATTGTTCTCCATATTATAAGTGAATTTTTAATTTTCATAAATTTGAATGACATGGCAACGTAGCCAAGAAGAACTTGCTGTGACTGTGGAAATTTAACCTAATAACCCCTTGTTTATTTACTTTGAGGTGTGATTTTTGGGGTTGTTGACATCGTAGGTACCTACCTGCAAAATGATGGGTATGGGTTAGGTTCATATTTACATTATTTTACATACCAGATGCAACTGACCTACAAACCTGCTTTTTTAACATTTACATTTTTGAGTGGCGAGTTATTGCCAGACTTCAATTTGCATATCAAAATGTATTTTCGTTTTTTGGTCAAACGGATTTAGAAAAAAATGTTATAAGACTTTTTTGCTCTACATTGTGCCTTCTACCTATACCTTTAAGGAACGCACTATTTTCGGGAACACCTTGTATAGAGAGGCAAAAATACGAAGGAAGGTTGGGTACGACGAAAAAATAGGGAATTAGAAGAACTGAATAACGAACCAGGCACCAGTCACTTCATAAACGCACAGAGAGTGAGATGGATGGGACATGTGATGAGAATGGAAAGGAAGAGAATGTCAAAGGTGATCATAAAAAGGGGCCCAATCACGAAAAGGAGGAAAGTAAGACCCAGACAAAGATTATTTGATAGTGTAAAGAAAGATCTCAGAAATGAGGGAATTATTGGTTGGGAAGAACGAGTTGCAAACAGGGACGCATGGAGGAGGATTGTAAGTCAATTTAGTAGGCAAAGAGCATGATTGGACAAGAAGGCACCCCACTTGATACAAGTGTTGTTGATACAAGTATTGTAATATCTGTAGCTGGCGTGAATAAGTCGATAAGTCAAGTTTTGTGTAAAACTGGGTAAGTTGTACCAACAGCTTTATAAATATATGGGCTACCATGTGAATAAGTACGTAACTTTAGTTAAAAGTATGCAACAGTTTATACACATGTGCATTACTGGTTATATCTTAGATTGAAGTGCATTACTGGATAACTCTAGTTACATTAAAAATACCACACTGAATTTGTCCGTGAATAAGTAGGTAACTAGAGTTCCATTGTTATAGTCTGCATTACGGTGGAAACGTAAGCAGTGAACAACAACGTTCTTAGGCTAACTTTGGTATTGCTAAATAAATAGAAATAAAGTACTGAATACTGAATCATGTCAGGTCGTGGTTAAGTGATATTAGACCTTGTTTTAAAGCAAGCTAATACAGAAACAAGCAGTAATAGTAAAACTTTTCATGACTTGAACTTGGCTTTTAAGAAACCCAAACAAGACACTTGTTACAAGTGTAATTTGTTGCAAATGAAATTAAATGTAGCAGATGGCGATGCCAATGTTCTAGTGACTAAGGAGAGGGATGCTCATCACATACTTGTGGAACAGGCATACATGCCAAAAAAAAAAGTAACCAATCTGTGTCAAAAACTAATAACTTAAATAAAACTTATGCTTTTGATTTTCAACAATGTTGGCCCACTACTTATCTAACAACCATTAAAGCATTTTATTCCAGACAGTTGTGGACATTCAACCTCACAGTACATGATTTAGCTACTGATGAAGCGAAATGTTATATGTGGGATGAATCTGTATCCGGTAGAGGAGGAAATCAAATTGCTTCTTGCATTTACCGACACATTTGTAGTTTGCCGTCCGATATTGAAAAAGTTACTTTTGACACATGCGGAGGACAAAATCAAAATAGCCACGTAGCTTTTATGTTTACTTACGTCATGAAGCAGTGTCCGAATTTGGAGAAATTAACCATACATTCTTAGATAGTGGTCATACAGACATGGAGTGTGATTCTGATCATGCCGTAATTAAAAGAGCAAAGAAAAAAACAGCTATTAAAATCAATCTCCCAAATGATTGGTATCAACTCGTGAGATCATGCAAAAGAAAAAACCCATTTGACGTAGTGGTTATGAAGAGAGAACATTTTTTAATTTCAGTAGTCTAGGTAAAGGTAAAGGACCTTTCGTGCTTAAAAAAACTAATGAGGTTGGCGATAGATTCCTTTGGCAACCAACGCAGTGGTTACAATATACACAACAACTCGGAACTCTGAAATATAAACACTCTCTAAACAGCGATGAAGGATTTCAAATAGTAAATATACGAAGAAGAGGAAAACAATCTATTCCTGCAGTCCTGCCATGTGTCAATGAAGGAGTTGTACCAATCAGTAAGGAAAAAAAAAGGATGACCTCCTTAAACTCTTGCCGCTGATAGATGATGTGTTTCACAATTTTTACGTAAACTTGGTTACAAACGATTTGACATCTGTAGATCCAAACCTAACAGAAATTGATCCAGACGCAGACGTAGAGTAGGATTCTTCATATGTTTGTAGCTTTTAATAAACATTTAAATTGTTTAATTACTTTATTTTTTCGTTGCAAAACCTCTAACAATGCTCGTGAATAACAAGACATCTCATGGTATTTTGTATCAAGTGTGCGTACATAAGTAGGTAAGTCATGAAACTACCCTTAAAATAATTTATATCTTAACAAACGTTTAATATTATTTTAAGTTACCGTATTTTTATTATTTTAACCGTGTAACAACAGCATTTAAGGAAAAACCTGATTTTGGAGACATGTTTAAACACTAATTTGCCCATAATACTGGAAAGTTTACTTTTTTGTACTTATCCACTTATTCACGCCAGCTACAGATATATCGTATTATGTTGTTGTATTATATCAATTGTGTTTTTAGCCCTAGGCCTTCAAGGCCTGTTGAGCTTTTTTAAATAAATATATGTATATATTATTTTTTTTTTGAAAAATGGCTTTGGCAGAGCCAATTAGCCAGACTTGTTTGTGATTGATTGCAGATTCATAGTCATAAATTTCTTATAAACATAAGTACATTCTACAATATTATTTTTATAGATACATTGGTACATTGTGTAGCTTTTTTTTTATTTTGTTTTTTTTTAATTATTTTACTGTTTTTTTAATATATATTTTAATTTGTGCGAAACACTTTTTTTTACTTCTTTTTTTTTATTCTTTTTTTATTTTTGTTTCTATTTTTTTTTTTTTTTTAATTTTTTATTTTTTTGTTATTATTTTATTATGTGTTAAACAAACCACATTAACAAATTATGCCTATTATATTACGTTTACAACTTGTATTTACATAATTTAACATGTTTATAAATGAGATGAAGAATTTCCATATCATTTGTAAATATTAAAGTATTAAGGTTTATTGGGAAAAAACATTTTAAATCTTTTAATTCCTTATATAGGTCGTTTATGTTATTTATGTTTAAAAGACATTCTAATATGACATGTGTTAGATCTCCGATTTTGCCACAAGTACAATTGGGAGTATCTGACAAGCCGATTCTATGCATGTAATATGGCGTAAGAGCATGATTGGCTCTCAGCCGATTAATGGTCTTTATAAAATGTCTGTTATATTCTGTGTAAAACCATCTTTTTGAGAATATCCTAGGGTTACAATGAGCAAAATTTGAGCCAGTATTACATTCTCTGTAATGCAATTGCCAATTATTTTTAAGTTTTTGTCTGCTAAAAGTATCAATATCTGAAGCTGCAATTAAATTTTTGTTTATTTTTTCTCCGATTACATAAGCTGATTTAGCAAAATTGTCAACTATTTCATTGCCTTTTATTCCCGAATGACCCTTAATCCAAGCAATTGTTACATTTACTCCTAATTGTGTAATTTCAAAAAGAGTTTTAAATATATTCAATTCAATGTGGTTTATATGTGTTTGACTGTTTGAATGTTACTTAATCTGTCCACCACGCTTTTACTGTCAGTAAATATAACATAAAATTGCTAGTTGGATTCAGTAGTACATACTGAACAGCAAACATTACTGCTATCATTTCTGCTGTGTATATTATGTTATATATGCTATGTATATATTGTATACAGGGTGAGTCACCACTAACGGGACGGAAGATTACAGCGAAGTGGTAACAGATTGGAAAAAAATTTAAATAAATAGTTTGTAAGTTGATCAAAGCTACATTTTAAAATTATTTTGAAATATACAGGGTGACCCAATAATGGCAACGTATCAAAGTTATATTTTTTTTATGGAACACCCTATATTTTATTGCAGTTTTTAATTATCCGCAAAAAATAAGGCATAGTTTCATAAGGCCTATATATACCTATCTACAGAGTGTTCTAAGTTATGAGACTTTTTTTAAAATGTAGAGTTAAAAAAAGGCTTATTCTCAAGTTATTTAAGCAATTAATAGAAAAATTAGCAGAGAATGGCAGTTCTCGCCAGTGGCGCACACCCAAAGCCCCCTATATGCGACATTGTATATACACAAAATTTTCGATTTTCCAAATCTGACTTAATTGAAAATTGGGCCAACTCCCATCTTAAAGTTAGGGAAAGACTCAACCATGCATATACCAACCATCCATTTTGGTCCAAGGGTGTGTATTTTACGGCCCTTCCTATTTAGGGTCTGTTTTTCGTTCTCGTCCCCAAATCCCAAAAACTTCAATAATTTAAGTCCGGCCTTTGTGACATCTGATAGTACTGATCATGACCTTTCCAACGCATGTTTAACTAACTTCAACAACTTAAGTCCGGTTTCTGATGGTACCGATTTTGGATCCCATGCCTTTCAAACGCATGTTTAATTTTGAAAATCGGTTATACCATTCAAAAGTTACCGAGCTCAGAATATGACTCAATTTTTATTTAAAAAAGGGAAAATGTTTGTGGATATGTATGTGAGTGGAAAAGTTAAACCGATTTGAAATTTTGTCTCTGTGTTTGAAGAGGGGGTCAGTTCCCATTCAGAACCGTTGTAGTTTGTGACTTTTGACTACCCATAAGCCAGCTATAGGACTTGGTAAGCACAAAACGGCATATTTTTGGGGGTATATATCTTCGGATCAAGAAGAGACAGGAGAATCGTAAATACATCAAATCAATAGTGTTGAGCTAAGCTTTCAAATGGTGTCCTTACCCGTTAGGATCAGACATACACACAACTCAGTATAGTCGAAAAACTGAAAAACTAAACTTTGAAAATTTTGGTTTTTCGACAATTACTCAAAATTTCAACCTACGAATTGCGCCAATAACTGAGCGTTTGTAGAAGGACTCTTGACGAATCTAACGGTGTATACTTGATATCCGGGAAAATCGGATATGTAAGTTATAGGCTTCATAAGTATGATCAAATCTATTTCCTGTGGGAAAACGGTTTCTCAAGCTCAATAGTTCCTGTAATAGCTTCAGTTATCATACTTGACCTTAGATCCATCAGATACTACTAGTAAGTATGTTTCAAACTCATGTTTACTGATCAAAATCGGTTAAGCCGTTTAGAAGTTATTAAGCTATTAACGATTATTCCCGAAATGGTTTATGTAGTTGTAGTGGTTACGACGCTAAATTTGATCTGGCAACGGGCAATCCGACTTCATTTACCGGCCATCTCAATATTTTTTATTTATCTCTTTCGAATAGAAAAAAATCTAGTGTACATTCGATGGAAACTTGATCATTTGGGAGATAATGCAACAAAGGTGACCATTTATAAAGCTTAACCTGTAATAGAGGAACATTGCAGTCAACTTCATACATATAATTTATAAATAACTTTGAAAAACTCCTGATACAAGAATAAAAAACCGCTAAACGTCATAAAAATGAGTGGCCCATACAATATTCCAGCTACAAAAGATCTGATATGAGTATTACGTGGTGCGAAAATGTATTTTCATTTTGATGCAAAACAAAATTCTAGTTTTATTTTAAAAGATTCTTACATAATATTTGCTAAATTTGAAGTAAACGCGCAACAAAAGAGTTTTAAAATTCAAAATGTATCAAAGTTACTCTTTTGTGGCGCGTTTACTTCAAATTTAGCAAATATTATGGAGAAATATTTTAAAATAAAACTAAAATTTTGTTTTGCATCAAAATGAAAATACATTTTCTTGCCACGTTATATTCATATGACACCTTTGTAACTGGAATATTGTATGCGTCACTCATTTTTACGACGCTTAGCGGTTTTTTATTCTTGTTACTTTTACATCTAAATAGTTAGATATTGGTTGAATGTATTCCATGATTGGTTATTACACATTTATTTACAGGGTGTTCAAAATTTACAGTTTCATTATTGGATTATCCACTGTGTCATATGATGCTTATTTTAAATGGAACACCATGTAAATTATTAAACAATTATACTAAACAAATTTACCTCTTTCGAATGGTATATGGATGCCCATACTAGGTGTTATAGTTTTTGCGTAATTTACAATTATTTAAATTCTTAATCTGTAAATCGATTTTAAAACAATATATGTAGTTAATAAATGTCATTGTATAGCATTGTAATTTTATGACAGTACGGTCTCCTAATTATCTTATAATTAAGGCTATGGGTACATAATTCGCAAATATTTTACGGCTATCCCTACTTTTTCTGTCTTTACACGGCAAATTACCCGTAGTAAAATTCACACTGGTATGGATATGTAAACATTACTAGAATGTCATTCTACTTGAAAATGTCTTGATTAACTTAAAGAGATGGGGCTTTTAAATGTTCTTGGATAACTGTTATTTTTGTATAATTGCCAATTACTAATTCAGTTAATAAATGTGATAATTTTTTCACTAACTATGTATTCAGTGATTGTAATAATTTATTTGTACAACAAAAACTAATACTCAATCGAGAAAAGAAGAAAAGTGTTAAAGTGATTTTTTAATAATATATTGTTATTATGGAACGCTTACAATTTTGAATATCTTTAACAACAAAAAACTGGGATCGCAAGATATATTGGCGAGGAACCGCAAAGTGGGCGACGCCTGGTGGCAAATTTGAAAAGCATCAACTCAAGGAAAACATTGACTTTGCCATTAACTTGTGTACATATTTGCGGTCAGTTTATGTTGTAATTAACAATAATTTCGACTTAAAAAAACTATTGCAGTGTTCCTCAGTATTCATTCCTATTATACTCTACGTAATGACCTAAACTAACCAATGCCAAATCACACATTTTGTTAATTTAACGTTTGTATTAAACGTAGTATTTTTTAATGTTTAAGCGACTGCAAAATTAAATAAATGAATAAAATGTAGTATATATTCTGTACATAGAATGTACATTGTTATGAAAAATATCCCGACCACTTCTTAATTTCCAGAACACAATTATTATAAAATAAATTCACCTACTTAGTTTCCAAGTTTCCAGTTTTTATTTAATTAAAAATTGTTATCTGTCGTTGTAAAATAAACTAGTGCACCAAAATTAGAAATCCTAAGATAGATTAGTAATTTTTAGAACGCTGTGTGATTATCGGGGGCCAGATTTTTTTATGAAAAAAAGGTAAAAACAAATCAGTAGTTAGCATCAAATTTTAATGAATGCATACAGATTAAACAAAATTTTGAGTCGTCTTTAAGTTATAAGATGTCTTAGTTGCTAAAACTTAGTGGTTACTTTGGCAAAACACTCCTGTAAATGATTTTAATTTAACGTTTTAGAACTGTGAATTCAAATGACAAAATGAATTGTTTTCCTAGCGTTGTCATCCATCTTTAAAATTTTGAGCGCCCTCTGTTGGAATTTAATTTTGCGAATTATCCTGATGTATTCTCTGCTTGGATCTTCCACAAATAATACACAATAAATAACTTTTTATTAAGTTCACGTCTTAAACCAATTATTTATCATATACACTATATATCAATAGTATTTAATCAACAACTCAAAATATTCCCGATGCCATGTCAAATATTTAAAATTGTCACTGATTGTCAGTGTCTGATTGACAATATGCTGACAACATTCTATTCGGCTGAGTGCGTTTTAAGACAAAGATAGATTTGGAAAATATTACCACGACATTGTGTTCATTTTTTTCGAATCCTGAAAAAACCAATAAATATTTTTGAAAAATTTAAACGCAGAATGAAAGACTAAATTATTAGCGAGGGCCGAAAGTCCCTTAGAATAAATAAAAAGTTTATTTTGACTCAAATATCTGAAATTAAAAATCACACTAAATTTTCTCTTAGTTTGTCACCCCTATAACTTATTAAAATAAACATTATAGAAGTTCTCAGGGACTTTTGGCCCTCGCTAATAACGTAATCTTTCATTCTGCGTTTAAATTTTTCAAAAATACTTATTAGTTTTCCCAGGATTCGAAAAAAATGATTCCCCATTTGAATAGCATTGCAGCCGAAAATACGTACCCATACTCTTAATGTATTCCATTATTGATTATTACCCATTTATTTACAGGGTGTTCAAAATTTACAGTTTCATTATTGGATTACTAAATGTTTCATATGATAATTATTTTAAATAGAACATCGTATATTAATAAATTATTATACTAAGCACAGGCTCCTCTTTCGAATGGTATATGGATGTTATATAACTAGGAGTCATAGTTTTTGCGTAATTTACAATTTTCTTAAACGGTAAATCGATTTTAAAAATATTTATTTTAGAGTCACTCTCGATTTTTAAACCCATCATCTTGGCATAGTTTGTATAGCGGAGTGTAGTTGTAAATAAAAATGTAAACTTTTAGTTGCAGATGTGATAAATAAATTTTTTCGTTTTTGAAAATAATTAAATACATAACGAAACAAAGAATTTTATTCAAACAAATACATAAATAATACAAAATGAACCACAACTTACTATAAGTAAAAAATTATCAGTTATGTAATAGATGTTCAAAATGTTTGCTTTCTTGTGCAATACAACAAGCGATTTTGTCTTAAAATGATTTGCTTACATTATTTAACATAGGTGGTGTTATAGACGCAAAAGAGTTTGAAATTCTTAATTTCATATCATCGTGAGTAGTAGGAAGTGTAGCATAATATACAATATTTTTAATATAACTCCATTTAAAAAATTCATCTTTGTCAATCCTGGGGACTTAGGTGGCTTTCGTAGATCGTAATTGTTCATTTTTAGGAACAATTAAATTTGAATATCTTACACGGATCAGTGGAGGCCGGTCAGGGTCGGCAGGGTCGGCAGTGCCGGCCCACATATTTATAGATATAGATTTTTTTAATATTTGTATCTGTGAAGTAAAAAAAATCTGACAAATAATACAGACTAAATTTTATTCATGGTTTTTAAAAGGATTTGATCAATCCGAGCGTTAAGTGATCCCTGCGCATAACAGACTTATCAAAAAATGAATGATCCGAGCCATTCATCTGACTTTTCGGCTAGCCGTACCCAACTCATCCGTAGCTTGACGATTTACACGTAAAACTCAACGAAATAACAAGTCGATGAGCAAGCGAACATACATTCTCTCCGTAGGCATAAGCAACAGGTACAACACATTTTAAGTCTGCCGGTCGGTGTTTCATTTGGAATCATCGGCAGAAATTGTCAAAAATAATCACGCCGTTCTACGTCGCGTCGTTTAATTGATAATTTAATTTTTTTAAGTTGTCAAGAATTATCATTTAGTGGACCTGATAGATCGAAGCATATGTTAAAAATCAAAGTAATTATAGAGAATTAATAAAATTGTTTTAGAAATATTTACTTTCTGATTCGAAGTATATTCGTAATACAGAATGAACTAATATACATAATCAAATAGTTACATTTTAAATAACGCTATTAAATCTGAGATTTAGAAAACCATTTGCTTTTCGCTGGAAGTAGATGAAACTTCTGATTATCATGTCATTCGCAATTATCAATTATTGTTGTTGGGTATGCGTTGTTAATATTTATGAGAGGTTTTTTGGTTTTAGAGACGTGAGTAAAAGCAATAAGAAAGAATAGATTTTTGGTGTTTTTAAACCAGATTAAAATTTTTTGATATCAAAAATAAATTGGTAGGACAAACTGGGGCAATCTTATGACGGCGTTGCTGTGATGTGTGGTGAATTGAATGGTCTCCAGGCAAAAGTTAAAACTATTGCATCATAAGCTTTATTTACTCACTATTATGCGCATATAATGAATTTAGTTTTGCATGATACCATCGTCTTTTCTTGCCAGTTTAGCTCACCTAAACGTATTACTGCTTTAGAACAAATTTGTTTCGAAAAAAAAGCGAACAGTTTGTCAGACGCGATGAAATTTTAAATCTCGGTTAGTTTTATTTAAGCAGATTATCTCATATCTCTGGTGGTTTTAGTACATATCTGTAGCAAATTTTCGCGAAAAGCTTCTGGAAATTTTTAATTTTATTATCGAAGGCGACTATTTTGAAAGTGGCGATACCTCGATCTGTGAAGCAATCCTTGAGAACTTTATTAAATAATTACTCTTTTAATATTCCTTTAAATACTTTTTAGACAGAGTTTGCACAAGATATTCATTGTTGTTCAATGATAGTAGTTTTTCGTAATGATAGTAGTTTCCAATATACAGAGTGAGTTTTATGTATGGAAACACTCAATTATCTCGAAAACGGCTTCCACGACTTTTATAGATTTTGGTAGGTAGGGGTTTTCTTATGCGGCCGATATTATAGTGCTAATTACATTGTCGTCATATTTTCCGTTTTTCTGGAAATCTAATGAACTTTCTTATTTCAAATGGAACACCCAGTATATTTTTTGCGTTTTGAAGTCCTTAAGAAATGCCGATTATTTTTTTATGTTATATTCCCTATACCTAAATGCCATAAGTTCAAAGATATTGCTATTATTTATTTACAAAAAAAATTAAACAAATTATAAAAATCAATTTTTTTGGCACAGGTAAACACTATTTTAGGTTGTTTGGATCATTGGGAACAAAAAAGATCTTGTGTAATTTTTCTCTAAAATTAATCGTTTCCGAGTTATTAACAATTTAAAACTGAAAAAAAATCGAATAATGATGATTTTCAAGGTTCAAGAACACAAATTAACAATGTTATTTTTGAAACTGCGAAAAACCCAAATTCAAGCTCAAGGCTTATTTTATCAATTACCGATAAGTAATTTGAGATTGTTTCATTTTAAAACATTGTTTTTTAGTTGTTAATGCAGCGCGATGGCCCATCCTCTCATATGCACTTCATTAAAAATTAAAAAGTAATGTTATACAATAAAAGGGGGCAAAAAATCTTATGGCAAACTATTAGAAGAAGAGTTGGGCTTGAATTTAAGTACTTTAAAATTTTAAAAATTATATTTTTTACTTGTGTCGAACCTTAAAAATCGTCATTATTCGATTTTTTTCAGTTTTAAATTATTTATAACTCGGAAAGGATTAATTTCAGAGAAAAATTACAAAATATCTTTTTTGTTCCCAATGATCCAAAAACCTAAAATAGTGTTTACCCGGGCCAAAAAAATTGATTTTTATAATTTGTTAAAATTCTTTTTTTTTAATATATGTAGCAATACCTCCGAAATTATGGTATTTAGGTATAGGGAATATAACATAAAAAATAATCAGTATTTCTTAAGGACTTTAAAACGCAAAAAACATATAGGGTGTTCTATTTGAAATAAGAAAATTCATCAGATTTCCAGAAAAACGGAAAGTATGACAACAATGCAATTAGCACTATAATATTGGCCGCATTAGAAAACCCCTACCTACCAAAATATATAAAAATCGTCCAAGCCGTTTTCGAGATAATTGAGTGTTTCCATACATAAAACTCACTCTGATATTTCCAAACCATCCCAAAAAAGACAACGACATGATACATATCTCGAAAAACGAGTAGGTATATCTTGAAATTTTGGATACCTACTATTATATACAAATAGATACTCGTTTTTCGAATTTTGAAGATTGGCAAATTTTTGACCTCTTTGACGATTCAAAATTTAAAAGTTACCTTCGCCAAAGAATTTCCAAGATATTTATTATTACAAGTTAGGTACTTAAAAATTATGCCGATCTAAATATTTTCAGAAAGTGGGATAAGTTACAAAATATGTATGTATAATTCTATGTAGTAAGTACTACAATTCATTACATCAAACTGTTCATCAATTTTCTTATTATGTTCCACCAATTTCTGCCTCAAATAAGCGAGATTTATCTTGTCTCAAAAGAATCAACACGTATTGTCGAAACACTATGAAACAAGAGAGAGTACATCAAATAAAAAAAAAACAAAAACAACAAAATCTCCTATGATGATTTAAGCCTTTTAGTTTGATGGTATACCTATAAGAGGAGAAAAAAAACTTTGCCGACCCTGTCTCCAAGGCCACGAGCCGCCACTGACACGGATGTTTATATTTTTGGTAATTACCAGACCGTACTGTCGTAAAATGACAATGTCATACAATGACATTCATTAACTAGGTACATCTTTTGTTTAAAATCGATTTACAGATTAAGGATTTTAGTAAAGAGAAATAAGGAAAAAAAATATCCTGTTCGTGACACAACCCCCTCCAGGCCGAAACTAATTTTTTTGGGTAGTATGGACATCTCTATTAATAACCTTTATGTTTCCTGCAGCCGATTTAATGATATACATAGTTATAAACAAATGAAGATCAAAAAACGGTAAATTTTCACTTTTTTCGTCTATAACCAAAAAGTTAAGAATTTTAAACAAATGTGAGAGTGAGAAACTCATAAACCGTATAAAAAACTTCAATATACCGTTCACTGAATATGTCTATCCTTATGGTTGCTTAGAAAATTGCAAAATAAATCAAAACTTTGAGTTTTTACAAGTATTCATAACGTAAAAACTAACGTAAAAACTAACGTAAAAACTAACGTAAAAATTAACTTAGGAACGTTCTTATTATACGGAATTCTGTGACTTCTGGTGCTTAAATCATACCCTAAATTTCAAAGCAATTGGTCAAATAGTTCAAAATGTGTTTAATTTGTTTATCCCAAATTAATTTTTTTTGCAACGCTATAAGTCAGAAAATGATGAAGTTACAGTAATTTTTTGGATACTTTATGAAAGAAGAAGACTGATACTATTAAATTAATTTAAAAAAAAAATGACAAAAAATAATTCTAAATACTGCAAAATTATTTTGCAAAAACATGTGAATTAAAAAAGGGGGGGCTAACTTCGTCCCTAAACGTCCTAGGACAATCGTTTTTCTTTCTAGTTAAATGTGTATAAAATTTCAGTCTTTCCAAATATGAAAAAATAATTTTTCTGCGGGTAACGGTTAAAAAGTTATTCTAATTGTATATAAGAAAGCAAAGAATCGACGTGTCCTTGCAAAATAATTTTACACAGTTTAAAATTACTTTTGTAATTTTTTTTAATTACGTCAATAGTGTAAGTGTTCTTCTTCCATAAACTGTCAGAAGTCTTACTGTAACCTCATAATTTTCTGACTTGTAGTGTTGCAAAAAAATGAATTTGGGATAAACAAATTAAATAACTTTTAAACTATTTGATCAACTGCTTTGAAATTTGAAATTAATTTAAGCACCAGAAGTCTCAGCAATTCGTGTAATAAGAAGGTTATATAAATTATGAATATTAAAAGAAACTCAAAATTTATGATTTATTTTGCAATTTTCTAAGCAATTAATAAGGATAGACGTATTCAACGAACGTCATATTGAATGTTTTTAGACGAATTATGAGGTTCTTACTCTCAAATTTGTTTAAAATGCTTAACTTTTTGGTTATAGAAGAAAAAAGCGAAAATTTACCGTTTTTTGATTTTCATTTGTTTATAACTATGTATATCATCAAAATCGGCTGCAGGAAACATATAGGTTATTAATATAGATGTCCATATTACTCAAAAAAATTGGTTTCGGCCTGGAGGGGGATGTGTCACGAGAAAAATCTTATTTCTCTGGACTATTTAAATAATTGCAAATTACTCAAAAACTATGAGACCTGGGTATAGGACATCCATAAACCCTTCAAAAGATGTAAATCTGTTTAGTATAATTATTTATTAATATACATGATGTTCCATTTAAAATACGCATATTATAACATATTGAATAATTTAATAATGAAACTGTAAATTTTGAACACTCTAAATAAATATGTAATAATCAATAATGGAATACGTTCAACCAGTATCGAACTATCTAAATGTAAAAGTAATTTATTTAAAATGTCTTAAATAACTTGAGAATAGGCCTTCTTTTAATACTTTAAATTTTAAGAAAAGTCAACATAACTCAGATCACTCTGTAGATAGGTATAGGGGAGCTTTATAAAACTATACCCTATTTTTTGCGAGCAAATAAAAAATGCAATAAAATATAGGGTGTTCCATAAGAAAAAATATAACTTTGATACGTCGCCATTTATTGGGACACCCTGTATATTTCAAAATAATTTTAAAATGTAGCTTTGATCAACTTACAAACTATTGATTTAAAATTTTTTACAAATCTTTTACCATTTCGCTTTAATCTTCCTTCCCGTTAGTGGTGACTCACCCTGTATATACATTTAATTAAAAACTTTTCAAGTTTTAAATAAAATGAGAAAAAACTTCTCTAAAACTTAAAAAAAAGTCCTGAAAACATTTATTTTCATGCTCATATACATTTACATACATGACGTTGATTTCAAGGACTAAAAAATAAAAAAGCGCACCACGGTGCATCTTTCCGCTCTCAGACTTTGTCTGAATTTTATAAATATCTGAGTGCGAAACGCTGCGTACTTGAAACAATACCCTTTGTTTCCTAAATTACAGTGATGATCTGTTCGGGGATAGCTTTTCGAGAAAACTTTTAGTAATGGCCAGAGAGGAATAGTACAAAAAGATACTAAGAGCGGTCATTTCAATAATGAGAGTTATTTATATACTTCGTGTTAAATGGACTACATT
This sequence comes from Diabrotica virgifera virgifera, assembly GCF_917563875.1. NCBI lineage: Eukaryota > Metazoa > Arthropoda > Insecta > Coleoptera > Chrysomelidae > Diabrotica > Diabrotica virgifera. Next base: position 165,161,709 of record NC_065449.1, on the reverse strand, counting down.
TATTATGTTAGAGAAGTTACTGTATTTGTCTGGAAATATTGGGAGTTTTATACAAACAAACATATAAGACAAATTTTGTACTGTTAAAAAAATGCATTTTAATATTACATAATATACAAGAAGTAATCAAGATGTTGTCGAAAAATTCTGCATTAGATTATGTTTTAAAATTATGAATAATTAACATTTAAAATACGAAATTCTAATTACACATCTTTTATTATTTTCTCCTTTGGAAAAAGAAAGCATTAAAAAACTTTAATTTACGTAACTCAGGTTATTTTCAGATATTACCCTATTATGAAAAAGTTTACAATTGTACATCCCTTCATTTTACAAAAATTGGGAAATACCCCCTTCATAGGGGTAAAATACAATAAAATTGGATAATATGACTTATTCTAAGCAACTTTTGTTCTATGGAGTTTTTTCACGAAGTTAATACTTTTCGAATTATTTTCGAGTGAATATGTTCATTTTTAACAAAAAAAAACATGTTTATCTACTTTATCTCATATTATGTATAAGTTTTTGTTTGTAAAACCTGTCATTAAAGCATTTAAAGTGTGCGTGAAGTAACAATGTGTTCTTAATGGGATTTACTTTTTTCTACGGCCGTGCTAATAGAGCCACTTTCATGCACGCATTTCGTTTCCGAAAGTTGTATTTTCCCGCACGGCGTGCGTGAAAGAAAATTTTCACGCACGGCGTGATAAATGTAATATGGAATTATAATATATTATAATACGTGCAATAAACTAATATTTAGATATTATTTACTACTTTATTTCAAATTTATCTTATTGTGTTTATGTTTTAATGAAATTAGCGCGATAATTCGATGAAGTAAAATTATTTTGACATAATATTTAAAAGTCAGATCAGTAGAAAATTAGAATGGTTTTGAATCGTCGTCATGGAAACCAATATCGTCGTCGTTGTAACCCATTATATTGAAAGTTTGGTTTTGACAACCTTGCCAAAGAATTAATTTGTGTATTTTCACTTCTAAATAAAAATTGATATAACTTTATTTTTTGTGACTTTTTTCCAAACGTACGGCACTAGAAATAATATTGTTCCTAACTCATCCGGGAAGCGTCTTCCAAGCACTCGACTGCTTGCCTTAACTCCGCTGTCGCGTCGTTCGGGTCAACGGCAGTCTCGTGGGTGAAAGTATCACTTTCCGCACTAGTTAGGAAAATAACTATTTCGCTTTGATTTTTATCACACTTTTATATAATCAAATATCCTTAACTTTCGCGTTGTCATGGTGATGACATGTGAGCAATAAATTACAACAAAAGTTTTGACAGTTTTGTGATTTGAAAGAAGTTATAGTTTTTAAATTTCAAAGTTCTAAAAATTGTAGAGTAGAAATGAATTCCAGTGACGAAGAGTTACAGTTTTTTTATTTGTTTTTCGTAGATAAAATATTGTATGAACCTGTGCGTGAAGTAATTTTTGCGAACTTACGCGATGTATGGCACTCGCGCCGCTGTCATTCGTGCTCTAAACATCGCGCGCGTTCGCAAAAAGCACACTTCACGAACTGTTTCATAAATAACTATTTTGGACGGTTTTTCTCAAATAACTCATAAAGTAAGTATTTTATGGAACAAAATATTTTTAGTAAAAATATAGCTTATAAAAAATTTTAAAAAATGGTATATGCATGAAGTCTATACAGCCAGTAGGAGCAGAGTTATAGCTCATGAAAATAGGTTCTTGTTCGTCAAATTCCAAATCGAATAATTCAATGTAAAATAACCAAAATATAGAGCACTTTTCGTGGAAAAATGATCGCGAAAATTAAAATGGTCGCTACACAAGTTACTTTACTTATATTGTATTGTTTATATGATCTATAAATAAGTTTCATTGGTTCAAAATGCTTATTTTTGAAAAAAAAAGGTTATTCTATGGCTGCTCAAAATTTGCGTACACTCGTGATTAGTGACTCGTTTAAGACATTTTAACTACAGCCCTTCCAAAAATAAGCACTTTAACCTTCCGATCACCAAACTTTTTTTGATACACGAATGACCAAGGGGGGAAAATAACCCCAGGTCAAAAATGTCAAAAATGACAATTAACAAAGAAATGAAATTTTCTTTTTATTTTTATGGCATGGACTTTATGTCATTCAGCCAGTCACAACATGAGTATTAGTGTCACGTGTAGTGTGTATGTTGAGTAAGTGTCTTGTTAGTTTGCAAAGTCGATGTCATTAGCGTAAAACTAGTTGGAAGTACACATAATAGACGGTATTTTACCAAACATCAACTTCAGAATATATTTTGTATTCGTAAAATATAGGGATTTTTTTTTCATTTCAAAATATGAGGATAGCTAGAATGATATTAAAGTCAAATAAAAAAATAATGAGTTAAAAATTGAAAATACTTTTGAATTTATTAACCCGCGAGTAGTCGCGCGGTGAGATAGAATCTCAATTTTTATCCTTTTTCACGATAACTTGATGAAAAATTTTGCAATTTTGAAAAAAATTCGTAAGTGCCTCGAGGAAAGGTGTAGTAATGCGTAGGAATTTTTTTTTCTTCTTTTTGTGGAATTTATGGCTTTGGGGAAAGCCAATTAGCTTTAACCCGCGAGTAGTCGCGCTGTTAGATAGAATCTCACATTTCATCCTTTTTCGTAATACAGTAACGGCCACTAAAAATGAAAGAACTATTGGCCGATATAGAAAGGTGGCCGCTATTGCCAGTTTTTGTAGTCTACGTATAATTGGTTTGGGAAATTTTGAAACTGGCCGATGTTGGCAGGTGGCCGTTAACACAAGTTTTACTGTACAGTAAAATTTGTCAGTAACGGCCACTAAAAATGAAAGAACTATTGGCCGATATAGAAAGGTGGACGGTATTACCAGTTTTTGTAGTCTACATATAATTGGTTTGGGAAATTTTTAAACTGGCCGTTAGGAGAGGTGGCCGATGTTGGCAGGTGGCCGTTAACACAGGTTTTTTTAATAAAATTGTTAGAAATATATATTTTCAATATAAAAAGTAGATAAAAATAGTTCAAAATAAAAATTTGTTTTAAATTCGTATTTTGAGATAGAATCTCACACGCGACTATCGACGTTACAGAAGTGAGCGCGACTACTCCCGGGTTAAAGAAAAACATACGCCGGGGTCACAATTTCCCCCGCTTGGTCATGCGAAGGTTAAAAGGATGAAACTTAAAATAATACCTAAAATAATAATAAATAATAAATAATACCTAGCAAAGTAACTTGTGAAGCGGTAATGATTAATTTTATTGAGAATGCTAATTAGGGGTGATTTTTGGGATTACAAAAAAATAAAACAGACCAAAAATATTTTAAGCATAACTCACTTACTTTGTATGCTAGAAGTTTTAAAAAAAGCAAAAATAAATCTTTTTTTGAACACTTTAAAAAGTTGTAATGAATTATTTTCCCTGAGAACTGCTCCGTTTTTTCGTTATTTCATGTTGAAATATTCGATTTGTAATTTGACGAATAAGAACCTACTTTTTATTGGTTACAACTCTGCTTCTACTTGGTCTACAGACATCAGGCATACACCATTTTTTTTTTCTGTTTAAGGCGACTCTTCTCCTTTGATGACGATGGCCAAAAATTGGTTTAACGAGTTTAAACGTGGTCGCATGTCGACTCGTAAACGTGTTGCATGTTTGATAAGTCACTCCAGGTACCCACAAAATTGCTACCACGGGGAGCAATGTGAAAAAATCTATGATCTCGTATTGGCAGACCGTCGACTAAAGGTGCGCGAGATAGCTGAGTGAGTAGGCATATTAAAAGATGGCGTTGGTCATATGCTGCATGAATTTTTGGGCATAAGAATGGTTGACGCTGTTTAAGCTTAATCCAAAGGAGTTTCTATGTTGTTTGATCACCGTCGATGAAACATAGTTCCACTGGTACACACCAGAGCCTAAAAAAGAGTCGATACAAATGGACGCACATCGCGAACATGCTGCGAAGGAGGCAAAAATTTTCAAATAATCGGCCGGAAAAGCGATTCAATTTTCTGACACTTCTCCAAAATTTTCCTTTTTTTTTTTCAAGGCTAGTATGGGATCGCCCCAGACTTGAAAACTACAAGTCTTTTAGTAGAAAGTTTAGTTCTGTTTACAAAATCAAAACCCCATTTTTAATCATATTATTATCGATCTTCAATACACTAAAAATAAAATTATTGTATTGCCAGTCCTTTAAGCTATGTTCCGTGACGCTTTTATTTGACTATAAAAAAAATTAGTTGAAATAAACTTGAGTCTCATAGGACAAATAATAATTAATGACAGCATATCACTAGTATGTATTTTTGAATAGTACATTCCATCATATTATTTATTCACTAAAAAACACTTTCTTGTTAATTATTCCATTGAAGATTGTGAGATATAGGTTGCTGTATAAGCTGTCCGGCAAACTTTTTTGGCTTGTGCCGTTGTTTATAAAGCCGGCTAATATGTCAAATTATCTACAAAAAACATCATGTTTATTAACTTTAATCAATTCAATCATGAAAAAACACTTTCTTGTTCATTATTCCATTGAAGATTATGAGATATAGATTGCTGTATAAGCTTCCCGGCAAACTTTTTTTGGCTTGTGCCGTTGTTTATAAAGCCGGTTAATATGTCAAATTATCTACATGTTTATTAACTTCAATCTTTGCTACAAAAGAAAATTATACAAATAAAGGAGTACCTTGTAGTCCTGTCGCCAGGGGGGGTACAACGGCCTCCTTAATTCAGATGGACTTACCCAAGTTTTTTTTATATATTTTGACCCGTAGAATACGAATTTTTTGGGTAACAGTTGATCCGGATGTCGATAAGATTGTTATAGACAAAGAACTTGAGGAATTACATAACAGCGATTTCTCACAAAACAAAACATCTTTTTGTATTTCTTGGGTCATTTTAAGCAAAAAATATTCCTACAAGTTTTTTCGTAGAATGCATAGTTTTCGAGATAACAGCGGTTGAACTTCCAAAAAATCTAAAAATTGCAATTTTTGAACCCGAATAACTTTTGATTAAAAAATAAAGTAGCAATTCTGCTTACCGCATTTGAAAGTTTAAGTCAAATTATATCGGTTTTGATTATTTGCATTGCTAAAAATTAATTTTTTTATTGGGAAACAAAGCTATAAACACATAGTGTTTCCCGTGCCTAATACATGCGTTTTAACGCATGCTACGTAGAAATTGCCTCGCTTGCACTTGTAGCTACTCTACCTACTCGTTCGATTTTAAATGAGAAATCATTGAAAACATCACTCGCGCACTAGGTTTTTATAGCTTTGTTTAACAATAAGATAATAAATTTGTAGCAATGCAAATAATCAAAACCGATATAATTTGACTTTAACTCTCAAATGCGGTAAGCAGAATTGCTACTTTATTTTTTAATCAAAAGTTATTCGGGTTCAAAACTTGCAATTTTTCGATTTTTTGAAAGTTCAACCGCGGTTATCCCGAAAACTATGCATCCTACGAAAAAACTTGTCAGAGCATTTTTTGACTAGAATGACCCAAAAAATACAAAAAGATGTTTTGTTTTGCGAGAAATCACTGTTATATAAATCCTCAAGTTCTTTGTCTATAACAATCTTATCGACATCCGGATCAACTGTTACCCAAAAAATTCGTATTCTGCGGGTCAAAATATATAAAAAAAACTTGGGTAAGTCCATCTGAATTAAGGAGGCCGTTGTACCCCCCCTGGCGACAGGACTATTGATTTACAAATTGAAATTTGATGTTTTATTCTGATATAATCTAAAATCATTCAATTAAGCCATCTGGTCGTCACCAATAGAATGCGTTAACTACAAACTACAATATAGAGGAAAGCAAGGACCAGAGATTTTTACTAAAATAAAATTAAAATCAAAATCAAATCACGAAGCTTACATGCTTCTTCTTTATTACGTGCCATCTCCGCGACGAAGGTTGGCAATCATCATTGCTATTCTCACTTTCGACACTACATCCCGAAAGAGTTCAGTTAAGCTGCATCAAAACCATTCTATAAGATTTCTCAGGACATTTTTCTCCTACCTATGCTGCGCCTTCCTTGAATCTTTCCCTGCATAATTAATTTTAGGAGTTCATATCTGTCACCACGTGTTATATGACCCAAGTATTGAAGCTTTCTTATTTTGATGGAATCCAGTATCTCCCTGCTGTTCTGTATTTTCCTTAGTACTTCCTCATTGGTTATTCTGTCTGTCCAGGAGATTCTCAGCATTCTTCGATACGTCCACATCTCAAATGCTTCCAATCTATTGAGGCATTGTTTATTGAGAGTCCATGTCTCCACACCATACAAAAGAACAGAAAATACATAACATTTTATTACTCGCTTTCTAAGATCTAGGCTGAGGTCTGTACTACACAATATTTCTATTCTAATTCGGATTTCTTTGGTATAATCGTTTGTTTCCCTAATGTTCGTCCGTAAATAGTTATAATTCTGAACTCGTTCTATCGTCTTATTATTTACGTGTAGATTGATGTTTCTAATATTTTTCTTTGATATACCCATGAATTTAGTTTTCTTTATGTTTAGTGACAGACCAAATTCTTCACTTGTTGAAACAACCTTATTTAAAATTCTTTGTAGATCTGTAATAGTTTCTGCTATTAGTATTGTGTCATCGACGTATCTAATTTCACATATGGGTAGGCCATTTATTTTTATGCCTGAAACTTAATCTTCTAATGCTTTTTTGAATAAGCTTACATGCAAAAACTTTAAATGTGGAAAAATGTTTTAGTCTTACAGATAAAATTTAGGGATCTCCTGAATATACAGTTCTTTACTGCGAATGATCGGGATGGGTCTACAAAAATTTCGAGGTAATCGAATAAAGGATAGATCATCAGATTTAATTCGAACTTTAAAAAGCTTCCATTCACTACACGGTAACAAATTAATTAAATCCAAAATAATAATTGAATGCCTTTGTGATATAGTGGTAAGAGCGTCAATTTATTAACTTTAAAAAATCAGATCATTCAGATATAATCAGGGACTCTTTGTTAAGACAATAAAAGTGACTTTACAAAGTAACAAGATATTTGCAGAAAATACACTACACAGTAAAAATTCAGCCAATAAATTGGTATGGCTGATACGGATAATTACACATGAACTATTGGGACCGTGCAAGTTCGGAAAACGACACCTGGTTTCTACGCTCTGCACTTTTATTCGCACTTTTAATTATATTGGCCAATCATATGGTCCTAGTTACTGGATAATTGTCAAGACAATATTCCAAAAAAGTAAAAGAAGAAGTAAATATAAGATTTAAGTTATGTTATTAAAAATAAATAATTGTATGTAGTAAATAAAATTAATTATTAAAATGCAGTACTGCAAGCAAAATACAATTAATTAAATTTACCTTTATATAATAATTGCATATCATATCAATATTGTGGAGCAATGTATAATTTTTCTTCTTAAATGACAATAGGTATGAAATGTACGTCAATTTGACAATTTCAATTGACAATATAATTATTTAAGAAAGTTGCAATTTTTCTCCGCTATTCGCGAACGAACGTTTCGCGTATCCCTTCCAAGTACATACTTGCTAGTAACTCAAAAACAATATGAATCCCTATTAGACAAGGCGAAAACGGCGGGTTCGAAGGGAAAAATATTCCCATGAGATTTTGTTGCATAATTACATTCGTGAGATATCCCAGAATAAGGTTCAAGAAGTCGCCCAAGTGAAAAGTGGGCCAATTTTTTTTTAACAATTTTTTTTAATCAAATTGCAAGAATCAATATTTTTGGCCCGAACAATTTTTTCTTTAATTTTATGGACCATTCTGGACAAAAAATGTCTCTTATAATTTTTCTCTAAAATTGATTGTTTTCGACTTATAAGCAATTTAAAATTGAAAAAAACGAAAAATGGCGATTTTCAAGGCTTAATAACTCGGATAAAAGTTATTATTATGAAAGTCAATATATGACTAAAACAAATTTTGAAGCCCCCCTACAAGATCCTGAAGAAATTTTTGTCATTATTTTATTACTAAGCTGTCATTTTTAAGTAATAATAATAAGCGTTATGCACGTGTGCGGGGCTGTAAATGCTGAGTGCGGGAGAGAAGCTATTCCAGCAGTCCAATTGTGCATCTTACTCGCACTCACATTTACTGCAGCGTTAATAGGATACAACCACTCATTGTTATTAATTAAAAATAACAGCTTAGTAGTAAATTAATGACACAGATTTCTTCAGGATCATGTAACGGCGACTTTAAACTTTGATTTAGTCACTTTCTGACTTTCAAAATAATAATTTTTGACCGAGTTATTAAGCCTTAAAAATGGCCATTTTCGCGTTTTTCAAATTTTAACTTGCTTATAACTCGAAAAAGATCAACTTTAGAGAAAAATTATAAGAGATCTTTTTTGTCCAGAATGGTCCAAAAAACCTAAAAAAAAATTAGTCCCGGCCAAAATATTGATTTTTGCAATTTGATTAAAAAAAAATTGTTAAAAAAAAATTGGCCCACTTTTCTCGTGGGCGACTTCTTGAACCTTATTCTGGGATGTCTCACGAATGTGATTATGCAAAAATATCTCATGGGAATATTTTTCCCAACGAACCCGCCGTTTCCGTCTTGTCTATATGATGATATAATCAATTTTAATCTATGAAAACTTAGATGGTATAAAAAAAAGTTGGTACATGCATAATGTATACAGAAAAGCAGAATTATAAAAATTTAAGCTCTTATCGCTTTTTAAGATATTTATGAAAAATTGCAATTTGAAATATCACGGATTCGCGTAAGGCCATTTAAAATTTTGGTCAGAAAATTTGTTTAAATGTATATCTTATATAAAAATAGAAAAAAATAGATGAAATAAAACTAAGTATCATATATATTTTCGCATTTTAGTCCATTCTTTCATGGTTTTTGCTGTAAATTTTAAAGAACCGCTTGGATTGACATGAAATTTGGCATACGCATAGCTAATATGTCATATAAAAAAAGTGATATGGTGCCGATGTGTGCTTTTGCCCTGGGGGTGAGTTTCACCCCATCTCGGGGGTGAAAAAATATATGTCCAAGATAAGTTCCGAAATGGATAAACTGCCTAATTTTAAACAACTTTTGTTCTATAGAGTTTTTTCACCAAAGCAATACTTTTCAAGTTATTTGCAAGTGAATATGTTCATTTTTCAACAAAATAACCACGTTTTTAGACGGTTTTTCGCAAATAACTCAAAATGTAAGCATTTTGTCGAAAAAATATTCTTAGTAAAACTATAGCCTATAAAAAAGTGAAAAAAATGGTGGATATATTAGGTCCCCATACCTAGCAAAAGCAGAGTTATAGCTAATGAAAAATAGGTTCATATTCGACTATCACAATCCCAACTAGAATAATTCAATGTGAAATATTCAAATAATGAAACATTATTGGGGAAAACACATTACAACTTTTTTAAAGTGTTTAAAAAAATCTTTATTTTTGTTTTTACAAAAAAAAAAATTCTAGCATCAAATGTAAGCAAGTTACGCTCAAAATAATGTTGGTCCCTTTTGTATTGGCAAAAAAAATCAGGAAGATCACCCCCTAATTAGCAACTTAAATGAAATTAATCGTTACTGCTTCACAAGTTACTTTACTTATGTCGTGTTTATATGATCTGTAAGTTTCATCGATTCAAAGTGCTTATTTTTGAAAAAATTTGGTTTTAAAATAAAATTTTAAAAATTTTAATTGTGAAAAAAATGTTTTTTTCAAAATAACTTAAAAATTGTCAAAGATACCAAAAGTCTTAAACAATAAAAAAAGGCGGCTTTACTTTTCTGAATATTTTGTATTTTTTTGTTTTTCTGTAAGACAAAAATTGCTCAAGAATCGGTGTTTCTAAATTTGCATACACTCGTGATAAGTGACTCGTTCAAGCCCTTTTAACTACAGCTCTTTCAAAAATAAGTACTTTCAACCGATGAAACTTACAGATCGTATGATCAATACATACGCGAGTAAAAAACTTGTGAAGTGATAACAATTAAGTTCATTTGAAATGCTAATTAGTGGGTGATTTTCCCAATTTCTTACCAAAAAAAGGGACCAACTTTATTTTGAGCGTAACTTGTTTACTCTTGATGCTAAAAATTTTTTAAAAAACAAAAATAAGCATTTTTTTAAACACTTTAAAAAAGTTAAAATGAGTTTACCCCAAAGAATCGTTTTTTGGTTATGGCACGTTAAAATATACACTTGGAATTTGACGAATATAAATCTATATTTCATTAGCTATAACTCTGCTTCTAATAGATACAGTGACCTAATATATACACCAAGTTTTTCATTTTTTTACGTGCTATATTTTTGATAAGAATTTTTTTCCACCAAATATTTAATTTTTGGGTTATTTGCGAAAAACTGTTTGAAAACGTAGTTATTTTGTAGAAAAATTAACATATTCACTCGGAAATAACTCGAAAAGTGTTAACTTGGTGAAAAAACTTTATAGAACAAAAGTTGCTTAGAATTAGGCATTTTATCCATTTCCGGACTTATTTCGAACATATACTTTTCACCCCTAAAAGGGGGTGAAACTCACCCCTAGGGCAAAAGCACACATCGGTGCAATATAACTTTTTTTCTTTGACTTATTAGCTATATGTATGCCAAATTACATGTCAATCCAAGCATTTCTTTAAAATTTAGAGGTTTTGCAATATTTTACCGTCAAAGAACGTACTATTTATAGGGTATTATATTGTACCTTACTATTCATTAATTAATATTAACATACAACGAAGAGTTTACGATTATACGAGCATACTTTGGAGATAATAAATTATACATGAACACTCTAGATTCAAGACTAACTGAAGATTATAACTTAATGAGAGAAAATCCCTGGCGTAATAAATGATATGGAGCCCCACTGACAACGAACCGGAAAGCATAAATTCCCGAAAAAGATTCGTCGTAAAAACTGGAAACAATTTTTTATGATGGGACAACTTTTAACCCAAAAATTATAGCCTAATCTTGACCCCTCAAGCGTTCGTGTCATCGCACACAAAATTTTAAAATAGTAATAGGGCTCAAGTGTGACTTAGCGGAAAAAGTTTTCTTGAATTTCTTCGCGAATTAGTTATTTTCGCGGAGTATTTTTGTATTATTTATTACTAAGTCAAAAATTGTTTATACCTTTATAAAATGCCCAGTTGATCGATTTCAATATTTATAGGGCATTTAAACGCTTGAGACGTTCTATACGCGTAAAAAAGTTCTACTGCTGGGTGATGAATCGTCAGATACAGGAAACTCAATGGGAAATTTTAAATTGTTGAGTTTCTGCTTCCCTGATTATTTTACATTAACCCAGCATCTGCCACGTGGGGTGCTACCAGCACCCCATAACACATTTTTATCAAATATTTGGTATTTCAAATTTGGTAACCGAGCTGTGCGTCATAGTAGCTTTCTATAATATTATATAGCATATATGTGTTAGTGTTTGAAGTGGTCATTTCGTATCATTCTGAACTTATAGCTCTAAAGTCGAATTGGGGTGTCATCATCTGGCACTTTAAGTTTTAAATTTCTTTTGTATTTTTGATAAACAGGTCAAATTTACATTTTTTATTGAAATAACTGATTTAAATTATTAATATAGACTCTATACTCACTAAATCATAGTTGTTTTAGATATATTACTTGACTTAATTTATTATGGGTTGGTACTTGCTAATTTGCTTATAACACCTTTTTCATTTTATTTTTTAACTTTTATTACATATAAGTGGCTAATAAGTTAATAAAACATGTTTATTTATATTCTTGTGTTACTCAACACATTATTTTGTTTTTTAAACAAGTAGATCACAGAAAACTTTTAAGGGGTGCTGTGAGCACCCCACGTGGTCGTTGGTGCCTTGCAAAGCCACGTGGCAGGTGCCGGGTTAACCCGGCACCTGCCACGTGGGGTGCTACCAGCACCCCATAACATATTTTTATCAAATATTTAGTATTTCAAGTTTGGTAACGGAGCTGTGCGTCATAGTAACTTTCTATAATATTATATAGCATAGATGTGTTAGTGTTTGAAGTGGTTATTTAGTGTCATTGTGAACTTATAGCTCTAAAATCGAATTGGGGTGTCATCATCTGGCACTTTAAGTTTTAAATTTTTTTTGTATTTTTGATAAACAGGTCAAATTTACATGTTCTTTTCAAATAAATGATTTAAACTATTAATATAAACTACATACTCACTAAATCTTAATTTTAGATATTTTACTTGACTTCATTTATTATGGCTTGTTACTTGCTAATTTGCTTATGACACCTTTTTCATTTTATTTTTTAACTTTTATAACATATTAGTGGCTAATAAGTCAATAAAACATGTTTTTTATATTCTTGTGTTACTCAACACATTATTTTATTTTTTAAACAAGTAGATCACAGAAAATTTTTAAGGGGTGCTGTGAGCACCCCACGTGGCAGTTGGCGCCTTGCAAAGCCACGTGGCAGGTGCCGGGTTAATAGAACGAATCCAACTTATTTTTTTTATAGAGATTTCAGTTCTCTACAAATAGTCTCTTAAGACTTTTAAAAACATTCCTAAATTTTACAAAACTATAAATACATTTCGCCAGAGTATTAGTCTAATCGTGAAAGATTTCACCTCTAAAAATCACACGAACAAGTTGAATTTTACCGAGAGTATCAATTTTGATACCATAAAAAGGTGCAAAAAGAGTCTACCACCCTTTGAACAGCTTGAATATTAGTGCACCCTAATATTTACGTGGCACTGGATCCGAGCTTCATAAAGTTTCATTATAAAACAGTTTTGAAACACCAATTAAGTAAAGGTTTTTTTCTACGGCCGTTTAATAACATGCTCATTATTCGCTATTTTTTCATAGATAATAGCACCCATTACTGTACCTGTGAGTAATAATTCATTACTCACGGGCTGAAGTTACTCAGGGGTCATTACTCACGGGCTGAAGTTAGATTCAAGGGCGCATGTCACTTTTAATACTAATCGTATATAAACTGCAAATAAAATTACTTAAACTTGTTTATTTGATACAATAATTATTGTAATTTATATCAATAATTATCTTCGAAAATTTTTTAAAGGAATTTTAACTCTAACAATGTCAGTATATTTTTTACGTTTATAGCTTGTTTGCTAAAAATTTTGACGTTTATCATTTATTTTAGTGATAGTGACATTAGCTCATTTTTTATGTTAATTGGAATTTATAACTAATATTAGGTGTGTTCTAGAAAACAGTCAAACTAGTCGGAAACCGTCAGCAAACAGTTGGTCAGTGAGAGAACACAATACAGTCACCAGTGCTATCCCCTCTACTCGCGCTGGTCCGCTATTCGCTGATGGTTTCAAACCGTTTGAAACTGATGCTAGAACAAACCTATGTGTTTATTTTTCAAGTTATGTTGTGTTAAATATGTTATAAGATATTAGTATATTATTATACCATATTATTATATTATATATAGTTAAATGTAAATATACAATAGGTATAACTATATTTTATATGAAATACGTCCACCGACAACAGCCATTTCCTATTTATTAGATTCACTGACAGTAGGTACAAATTTAAGCTTATAATTTTTCAGAAACGAATACAACTTTTATTGACTATTTCTAGTTGTATATTTACAACAAATAAGAATTTGGTAATAGTAGGCAACCAATTATTCAGCCACGTACTAGGGGTAAATAGCATTTAGGTATTTTTGTAAAGTATTATAATTTAAATCTCGAGTAGTTCATAATTACATTTTTTACTAATTAAATTAAAAAAAAGGTCGTAGAAAAAGTATAGTATTCTACTCGAATGTAATGGCTATTACTCACTCTGATGAATTACGACACTCGCCTACGGCAAGTGTCGCAAACTTCATCATCGTGAGTAATAGCCATCATTACATGCTCGTTGAATAATATATATACTATTAATACAAAAACCTCAAACGAGGCATATTAAATCAAAGTTACCTTAAAATTGTTATAGAAAAGAAGATCAACTGATAAATAAAAAATATCAATGAAAATAAACTGTATACTTACATGTTTTTAAATCAAAGATAATTTAAATTATTACAAAAAAAAAGTAGATAAATAGATAATAAATTTTAAAAAATTCTTATAAAATTATTCTATTATTCTTGTTGGTACATTTAACATTGATTGAAATTAGTAAAGAAATAAACAAAAACGTATGGCAACACTGTGACGCACAAACATAAGATTCAGATGTAGGTAACGTAGGGTGCACTAATATACAACCTGTCCCCATCGTTTTCACCTTTAAGACGAATTTTGATTTTTGTCGATAGAACAGTCTAATATCTTTAGATGAGGATTTACTTGATTTATCCAAAAGTGCTAAAAAGAAATATAATGTTTGCGGGTATTTTTGAAAAGGTGGTTTTAATGACCTTTAAAATGAGATATCCCTCAAACCCATTTCCATTAAAGGTTTTGGGGGTGCGTCCGCCCTCCTAGAGGGTCGATGTAATTTAGTTGAATACTGGTCGACAAAATGTTCCTCTCACAAATAAAGTTGACGTGTTTTTACTTATCTTTAGATTTTCTATTGGGACCAAGTTATAGTGAATTATATTCTCTATTTTTGGAGTTCTGCACTCAGGACTTAATATCTTCACATTTCATTTTATTTTTCCAAACATACTCCAAAAAATACTCAAATTACTCCAATAGTCAAAAAAATCAATTTGGAGTTCAATAATCCAAAAACATTTGCAGTACTGAACTCAATACGTCGATACCTAATATATGTACGGTTTTACTTTAATTTTCCAAAGGAACTGAAAGGAAATATAATGTTTGTGGTATTTTTATAGCGGTGGTTGAACGACCTTTAAAATAAGGTATCACTCAAACCCCCTTTCCATTAAAGATTTTGGGTGATGTGCCTGCCTCCGCTAGAGGGTTGATGTAATTTAGTTGAAAACTGGTCTACAAAATGTCCCCCTCACAAATAGATTACCTCCTCATTATAAAGGGCGGTACTTTTCAAATTGACACACTGTTAATTCCAATAAATAAGACAAAATTTTCCTAATCTTTCATAATTGGTAGTTTAACTACTTTTCTCATGCATCTTTGCTTAAATGGTTTCTCAGGTAATTAAATGTAATAACCCGCTTCACAATATAATTATATCGTCTCGCCGTCAAATGTGTTTACTAGAAGTTTTACAGTCAATATAGTTCGTGCTGAAGAGTTGTTCGTTTTATATTATGTGCTGTAAACCATAAATCCACAAAATATTACTTACTGTATAAAACCGTATAAAACTCAGTCGTGCTATTGACCTTTGAAAATTTCGATCTGAGTTAAACAATGATTTGTCGAACCAAATAAAAGTGGTAGAGGACTACCGATTAAAGGGGAACAGAGCAATACCCCAGTCAAGGAAAAAAGTTGAAAATATCACATGCAGGTGTTTAAAGGTTCTAAAAGATATATAAGGGTTGATGGTAATTCTGTAAAGACGAACAATTAGTATAGTGCGGCCGATATGTGAAACAATTGCACATTTAATGATACAAGCATATACTTTGGACCACATATACTACACATATAAAGGTTTGAATTTAGATATGCGGCCATTTCAGATTTTGCCTTTTACAAAAATGGCGGGCATTCAACTTGGCGGCTATACATATGTGTTTAATAGTACCATAACTTTTGAACCAAAAGCCCGATTTCAACCAAATTTGGTATATAGGTTCTCTTTTTGATTTATAAGGTGGATGTGGTGAACCAGGAGAATCACTTTACCAGAAGTTGTGTTTTTACTGGTTGTTTATGTAAAAATATGTTTTTTTTTCATTTTTTCCCTCTGTATATATTTATTTTTCAAAAAGGTAATACCGCAATTGACAAGAGCATAAAAATATTTTGTAGGAAATATTTTGAACCTTTTAGTTATGTTAATTACCATTTAATAAATGCATAACGTATCTTCACATGTACCTATGCGTGGCAGATTCGTGCAAATATTGTAAGAATTATTGTGCATTTAATGGTAGAAGCATATAATTTGGACCACATATACTACAAATATCAAGGTTCAAATTTAGATATAAGGCCATCTCAGATTTTACCTTTTACAAAAATGGCGGGCATTCAAAATGGCGACTATATATACGTGATTAATAGCACGATAACTTTTGAACTAAACGTCTGATTTCAACCAAATTTGGTATATAGGTTCTTTTTTTGATGTGTAAGACCAAGGTCTTGAACCGGAAGGATCGATTTACCAGAAGTTGTTTTTTACTGATTTTTATGTAAAAACATGTTGTTTTTTACCAATTCTTTCACCCTGTATATATTAATTTTTCAAAAAGTAAATACCGGCTTTGAAAAGAGCGTAAAAATAATTTTTAGAAAATATTTTAAACTCTTTAGTTATGTTAATTACCAATTAATAAATGCATAACGTATCTTCACATGTACCTATTCACCCATGTACGGCAGATTCGTGCAAATAATATAAGAATTATTGTGCATTTAATGGTAAAATCATATAATTTGGACCATACACACTACACATACAAAGATTCAAATTTAGATATGAGGCCATTTCAGATTTTGTTTTTTACAAAAATGGCGGGCATTCAAAATGAATCTGCCGCACATAGGTACATGTGAAGATACGTTATGCATTTATTAAATGGTAATTAACATAATTAAAAAGTTCAAAATCTTTCCTAAAAAATATTTTTACACTCTTTTCAATGGCGGTATTACCTTTTGAAAAATTAATATATACAGGGTGAAAGACTTGAAAAAAAAAACACATTTTTACATAAAAAACAGTAAAAACACAACTTCTGGTAAACCGATTCTTCCGGTTCAAGACCTCGATCTTATGAATAGAAAAAGAACGTGGATGCCAAATTTGGCTGAAATCGGACTTTTCGTTCAAAAGTTATCGTGCTATTAGTCACATATGTATAGCCGCCATTTTGAATGCTCGCCATTTTTGTAAAAGGCAAAATCTGAGATGGCCTCATATCTAAATTGGAACTTTTGTATGTGTAGTATATGTGGTCCAAATTATATGCTTCTACTATTAAATTCACAATAATTCTTATAATATTTGCACTAATCTGCCACACATGGGTACATGTGAAGATATGTTATGCATTTGTTAAATGGTAATTAACACAACTAAAAAGTTCAATATACATATTTCCTAAAACATATTCTTACGCTCTTTTCAATGGTGGTATTACCATTTGGAAAAATTAATATATACAGGGTGAAAAAATTGAAAATAAATTATTTACATAATATAAAATAGTTTTACGTATAAAACCAGGAAAAACACAACTTCTGGTAAATCGATTCTTCCAGTTCACGACAACGATCTTGTAAATCACAAAAAGAACCTATGTACAAAATTTGGTTGAAATCGGACGTTTCATTCAAAAGATATCGTGCTATTAGTCACATATGTATAGTCGCCCATTTTGAATGACCGCCATTTTTGTAAAAGGCAAAATCTGAGATGGCCTCATATCTAAATTTGAACCTTTAGATGTGCAGTATATGTGGACCAAATGATATGCTTGTTTCATTAAATGTGCAATTCTTATAATATTTGCACGAATCTGCCGCACTAGTAGGTTTGTTTTTATTTAAACAATCTAATAAAGTGAAAAAAGTGCCTATAAAACTTTTCTTATACATATATCTTTTATTATGTATATCAGCAAAGCATACGTTATTTACGTTTGAGTTAGAAACATCCGTCAATTTCAAACTAAATTTTAAATTAGGTATTAATAAAATAAAAATGAAATTTGATACTGAATTTGATTATTATGGGTTTGATCCAACACAACGAGAACCGTCATGTAACGATCACGTTACTATAAAATAATACGTTCCATGCCCATGCGTTCTGTGTCTGTATTTCGTGCGTTCCATGGGTAATTTTGTTTACTGCGCAGGACGGTGATCGTAAAAGCAAGAAACCCATTATGAACGCCCGGCACGGCACAGCATAGGCCGGCACGTCCAAAAACCCATTTGTAACGGCCGGCACGGCACGGCACCGGAAAAATGATCATGATATATTTCAAAAACTATCGTAAAATAAAAGTTTTTAAAAGACATAAACTACACAATTTTAATGAATATGCATCATGTTAAAAAAAACGAATTCATGGTTAAAAGATAATGTACGTACCTGTCCATTGATCAAAATTTTCGGATATTTGTACCCATGTATTGTCCTTTTTCTTACTATCATGATAACTTGAGTCCGATGCATCATACAAAAATGGGTATTCTCTGACACTCTCAATGAAAATTTCTTCCATATTATTTTATTTCAAAAGAAACAACGCGCTTTCAATTAAAAAATCAACAATATATCTGCTTATTTACCAACAATTATGACGCACTGGCGCCGACTGGCCGTTCAGGCCGTTCGACTTTAACGGATTTTATTCTCCTCGGAGAATTTTGGCCGTTCCGTTTGCGTGCTGGCCTGTGCCGGGCCGAGCCGGCCGCTCATAATGGGTTACGTTGCATTTAAAACTATACAAATGAATTTGGACTGTCCTGTGCCGGGCCGGGCTGTGCCGTGCCGGCCGTTCATAATGGGTTTCTTGCTTTACATGGAAGGTTTCTCGTTCTGTTGGAACAAACCTGTTATTTATAAAATAAATAGGATGTTTAAAAATACAATTTGAGTACATTTTGAAAGGAATAATTTACTAAAATTTTTAAAAAGGTTTGTAAACTTTTATATACCGACCTCCCCTTTAACGGAAGTAGCTAGTAATACGCGAACTATTACATCTATTGTTCATGATTCAAAACACGAAATATTTACTATACTTAATCAGTAATTAAATTTTTCGCCAAATTAAAAAAATATTGTCTACTTTACAAAATAATTAAAAGCTTTATTTAACTTCATAGTCCTGTCGCCAGTGGGGGTACAACGGCCTCCTTACTTCAGATGGACTTACCCAAGTTTTTTTTATGTATTTTGACCCGTAGAACACGAATTTTTTGGGTAACAATCGATCCGGATGTCGATAAGATTGCTATAAACAAAGAACTTGAGGAATCACATAACAGCGATTTTTCGCAAAACAAAACATTTTTTTGTATTTTTTGGATCATTCTAAGCAAAAAATGTTTTAACAAGTTTTTTCGTAGGATGCATAGCTTTCGACATAAATGCGGTTGAACTTTCAAAAAATCGAAAAATTGCAATTTTTGAACCCGAATAACTTTTGATTGAAAAATAAAATAGCAATTCTGCTTACCGCATTTGAAAGCTCAAGTCAAATTCTATCGGTTTTGATTACTTTCATTGCTAAAAATTAATTTTTTTTATTGTTAAACAAAGCTATAAACACATAGTGATTGAATGATATTTTCAATGCATTTCCCATTGAAATCGAACGAGTAGGCGCGCATACAAACCATTTCTACGTAGATTACGTACATTAAAACGCATGCATTGGGCACGGGAAACAGTATGTGTTTATGGCTTTGTTTAACAAATAAAAACTTAATTTTTAGCAATGCAAATCATCAAAACCGATAGAATTTTACTTGAACTTTCAAATGTAGTAAGCAGAATTGTTATTTTATTTTTTAATCAAAAGTTATTCGGGTTCAAAAATAGCACTTTTTCGATTTTTTGAAAGTTTAACCGCGTTTATCTCTAAAACTATGCATCCTACAAAAAAACTTGTAAAACCATTTTTTGCTGAGAATCACCCGAAAATACAAAAAAATGTTTTGTTTTGCGAGAAATCGCTGTTATGAAATTCCTCAACTTCTTTGTTTATAACAAACTTATCGGCATCCGGATCAACTGTTACCCAAAAAATTCGTGTTCTACGGGTCAAAATACATAAAAACTTGGGTAGGTCCATCTGAATTAAGGAGGCCGTTCTACCCCCCCCCCCCTGGCGACAGGACTATAATTAATACTTATTTACTTGGTTTAGATGTAAGTAAGACGTTCATTATTTTAAAAATTTGAAATAAAAATTCGTTTGAAAGTTTGTTAATCCTAAAATTAACGGGTAAAATCACTAGTATAATATATACATATATTAAATTGGGTATATATTATAGGTATATTAAATTAAAGGCATAATATGTATTATATATTAAATAAAATTAAATTTAATCGAATGGAATCGAATTGCATCTAACCGAATATAATCGAATATATAAGAAGTATTCACTTCTGTCGGCACGCCGCAAGTACCACGCTCTATTTTTTTTTTATTTTAAGGGCAAAATTGAGATTATTAGAATTTTACTCGACTTAAAGCTCAAAACAAACTAAATTTTCGTTTTCTCAACTATCAAAAACATAAAATAATATAAAAATTAACCATTCACCACCCGTGGTCGGTATTTAGGGAAATAAGCGTTATTTTAGGGTTGTATAACGTCTGTATTAAAAGTTGCACCATTTTGTTCCTATAAAACATTTTGATCTAAAACTCCCCAGAAAACTTCTTTGTACCCTTTATTTTAACGTAAACGTGATTAAAAAGCTACATTTTAAATTGTTTCACTCAACTTTTACGATTAAACTTTGCAAATCACAAATGTACACCTTTTACTTTAAAAGAATCATAACTTTTATTATTACAGGATTGAAGGCTTGCAATAGACATAATCTTCAGAAAAGTAAAAAAATATGCTATAATAATTTCAGAAAAAACCGAAAAGAGTTGTAGCGAATTAATATAATATATTGAAAAACTTTTCATATGAAACTTTCAATATGAAAAACTTTTTTTTATATTCCTAGGTTAAAATGGTGTGTTCGACGATGATACCCACTTATAATTCTAAATAAACTTCATTTTAGTTTTTGGAATCATCATAAAGATCAAGTATAACTAATTAACCATTCACTACATCGTGGCTATTCATCGTGTCATTTTGGGGGTGCCTGCCTCGCGACTAAAAGCCGATAAGGTAACAATCAGCATGATGGATTTACTTCACATAACCAAAGAAAACTTTAATAAACACATTAGATTCGTTGACTCAAAAGACGAGAAATCATCTTAGAATGTAGTACTATGCCTAATATTCTAAAGATTATTGAACAGTTTGTCTCTGTCCAACGGATCAGCAGCCCAAATGGAGCCTTGGACTCCTCCAAACTATACCTTCCTCCAAACTATGCCTTCAACATTACCGGTCCCGCGCCGCTTTTCTCCGCATTTGCTAGAAATTCTCACATCTAGCAAATTTTACGCGTCTACTACCACTTCCCCCTTCCACCTATTTGGTGGCCTTCCTTTTAGTTCTTTTCTTTCTGATTAGCCTTCTTAACTCCAGATGGTTGGGTATTTGCATCTTAAGATGCTGAAACTTTTTAATGTATATGTCCTGAAATAATAATGTGCCGTTTGCTAAATGTTTTTTTTTTTAAATAAATTTTGTCAACTTTTCTTTTAACTCCAAGTTTTTAACGGCGGAAGAGGAATTCTTTAAAAAAATTTCAACCAAAAAATATGATCCCCCTTTAGTAGTGGTACTTTATAGTTGTTGACCATAGCCTGCTCTGAGATTGGCTTTGTAAGCTGAAAGCGCACAGCTAGGAATTTAATATGTTTACACACTTCAAAAATACTTCTCTTTTCTTCCATTCATTCATTTGTCTTAAGTGTGTACAAAAGATACCCTTTTTTTTTCAAATAAATAAATTAAGATTAAGAGCCGTAAGAGGTCGAATTGGATTTATACGAAATAAGAGATAAATATTCTAATTCAGTTTTACGGAAGCAATGGGGTCTGGCAAAGATTTATTGCCTCGTCTTATTTTCAAAAGGCATATGATAAAAGAAAAGAATGTTCGCCTCGTTGATTGTACTAGGCGGCTTATATTATTATTTATAAAAAATTTTATATATTAGATTGAAGAATTTTTACCCAATAAAGTTGTATCAAGGGAAATAAGAGCGTTTACTCAAGTGTTATGTGAACAAATAAGTCGGATTTGATAGGATTTTTAGATGGGATTAAACCATAATTAATTTTAATAATATTTACATTTTTATTTAGCGCCTACCTTTGGATCGAAAAGTCCGAATGGTCGTGAGTTCGAATCTCAACAGGGTCAGAAATTTTTCGTTTATTATAAATTAATAAAAGAAAAAAATAGTTTCTGTCCTTATGGGATCGGTAGTCACCGGAGGGACCGCAGACGTTCGGATACAATTAGCGTCTCTTTGCAAAGACAATGACGTCGACTTTGCAAAAGTAACAAGACACTTACTCAACACCTGAGTTAGTGATAAATTATAGTCTATAACAGAGGTTCTCAAAGTGGGTGACGCGGCACCCTGGGGTGCCTCAAGCATTTGCCAAGGGTGACGTGGAACATTTAAGAAAAGTCGAACAACCAGCCGCTGCGCCACTGTCCAATCGAAACATGTTGACTATTTGTACTTGTACTTATGTATCCTCGATAACGACTGAGAAACAAACAGCCAAATTCGACCGACGCGACTGCTACCTGCATTCATTCCACAGTTTAATTCTTGCAGCCGATAAGTGAGTTTTGTAAAAATTAAAGTTATATTTCAAAGTGGAAGTTTTAGATATAACTGCAGAAGAAAAGTGACGACGTAAGTAATTATATTCATTGGAATTAACATCTATAATATTATGTACCTACATTGGTTGTATTTTTGCTATTAAATATGTCTTGCACTATTAGGGTTGGAAAATACCTTTCATTGTTGGCAATGTTTTGCTCTCTTTTATTTGGGACCTTTTTTTTCATTCCAGAATTGGCTAAAATGTGGGTCTTTGAAAAGGAAATGTAGTGAAGTCACTAAAGCATCTAAATTAATTGATTCAGTGACAACTAGCAGAGATGGAGAAGATGCAAATGTCCACGAGATCCATTCAAGTCCAACTGATCCAAGTCGTTCTCCCTCAATTCGTGGAAAGGAGGTTCCTTAGCAAAAAGAAATTCGGGGGAAAATAAGAAGGTATGCTCCTAGCTATCTCACGTTATATGGCTTTATTCAAGTTGGCAAGGAACAGGCACCAGAAGACCAATGCGTTAATTGTCACAAAATTGTTGATAATGGGTGCTTAGTTCCATCTAAATTAAAAAGACATTTGGAAAGTAATCATCCTGGTTTAGCCGACAAGGCCGAAGAAACCTTCAAACGTCGTGCTTATCTCTTCAGGCAGGGTCATGCGTGATGGAGAGACCCCAAAAATGAAAACGAAAACGCCACTGAAGCATCATTTATTGTTAATTTATTGTTAATAAAGCAAAGCTGGAAAACCCCATACCATTGCCGAAGAACTGATTAAACCTTGAGTGAAGGATGTCGTACATGTTATGTCCAGATATGACCAAGAAGATTGATAATGTGCAGATGTCAAACAGCACTATAAGCAAGAGAATTCACACTATTTCAGACTTTGTAGAGAGAGCTTATAAATAGATTAAAAACTTGTGAATTTTTCAGTTTACAGCTTGATGAAAGTACCGACGTTGCTAGACTTGCTGTTCTGCTTGTGTTTGTGAGGTTTCCATTCGGGATGAAAATAGAAGAAGAACTCCTTATGTGTGTAAAGCTTAAAAGTTATGCCCCTGGTGAAGAAATTTTCAAGGCTATCCACGAGTATATAAGAAAAAATGATATAGATATAGAGTGGAGTAAATGTGTGGATAATTGAAGTGATGGAGCAGCTGCAATGGTTGAGAGGGGCGGTGTCTAGAATAAAGGTAGTGGCAGAAAATGCCTCCAGCAGTCCTTATATCTTACATCGCCATTCTTTGGCAACTAAAAAGATGCCGCAAGATTTGAAAGACGTATTGGATGGTTCTGTGAAAATAATGCGCCGCTTCAAGCACGCCTTTTAAAGCTCACCGCTGAAGATATGGGTATGGATCACTTCAATCTCTTGTTCCACATAAATAAAATCAATCCTCAAACGAACTTCTTTCAAATTGTTATTGCTCATTTGCAAGGTCTGGAAGAAAGTATTGCAAATACTTTCTTATACTTTTGCTATAAGCAAAAAATAAAGTGTTGCAGTGAAAAAACTTGTGTGTTTCACATCGACTTATCTCTATGAGTCTTCTTTCTCCGCATATGCTAACATTAAAAACAAATACAGAAGCAAACAAAAGGGTTGGTGTGCCTCGAAATATTTTTAACCCTACAAGGGTGCCGCGACTAAAAAAGTTTGAGAACCGCTGGTCTATAAAATCATTATGAAATTAACTGGCCAGTTGGTTGTGAAAACCAGTGCCAATAAAACACAAAATACACACGCACACACACACACACACACACACACAGACACACACACACACACACACACACACACACACACACACACACACACACACACACACACACACACACACACACACACACACACACACACACACACACACACACACACACACACACACACACACACACACACACACACACACACACACACACACACACACACACACACACACACACACACACACACACACACACACACACACACACACACACACACACACACACACACACACACACACACACACACACACACACACACACACACACACACACACACACACACACACACACACACACACACACACACACACACACACACACACACACACACACACACACACACACACACACACACACACACACACACACACACACACACACACACACACACACACACACACACACACACACACACACACACACACACACACACACACACACACACACACACACACACACACACACACACACACACACACACACACACACACACACACACACACACACACACACACACACACACACACACACACACACACACACACACACACACACACACACACACACACACACACACACACACACACACACACACACACACACACACACACACACACACACACACACACACACACACACACACACACACACACACACACACACACACACACACACACACACACACACACACACACACACACACACACACACACACACACACACACACACACACACACACACACACACACACACACACACACACACACACACACACACACACACACACACACACACACACACACACACACACACACACACACACACACACACACACACACACACACACACACACACACACACACACACACACACACACACACACACACACACACACACACACACACACACACACACACACACACACACACACACACACACACACACACACACACACACACACACACACACACACACACACACACACACACACACACACACACACACACACACACACACACACACACACACACACACACACACACACACACACACACACACACACACACACACACACACACCGGAAATGTTCCTGGAGGTTTACAATACATGCATCAAAGAGGGCACTTTCCCGCACATATGGAAGCAACAGAGATTAGTGCTTCTCCCAAAAGGGAAGAAACCACCAGATGAACCTTCATCTTATCGTCCTCTCTGTATGCTAGATACAGCTGGCAAGATTCTAGAACGAATAATCCATCAAAGAATCGAAGCGGCAATTGAACCACTACTCAACAACAATCAGTATGGTTTTCGAAAAGGTCGCTCAACACTGGATGCAATAAGTCTTGTCGTTAACAAAGCTAAAGAGGCGATTGCAGGGACCAGATGGAAAAATGGCACGAAGAAGTATTGTTTGGTAGCCACATTGGATATCAAAAATGCTTTCAACTCGGCCAACTGGGATTGCATTATGCGAGGTCTTATCGAAATGAATGTACCGGCATATTTAACGAGAATAGTGACGAGCTACTTCACTGATCGACTTTTAAAGTATGACACAAAGTCTGGTCCGAAGGAATACAAAATCACTGGAGGAATACCACAAGGTTCTGTACTAGGACCTCTCTTGTGGAATATTATGTATGATGGACTATTAAAAGGTAGAATTACCAAGGGGTGCTAAGCTCGTGGCGTATGCCGATGACGTGGCTGTGGTAATTGTCGCAAAGTACCTTGAAGAAGTAAATCTCACGTTTGACATCATATTCGAGAGAATCTGCCAGTGGATGAATACAGTTAACTTAAAATTAGCTAAGCACAAAACTGAGGCAGTGCTTATTACTAGTAGGAAACAGATAGAAACTGTTACGCTGACTATGGGAGAACATGAAATTACATCACAACCATTCATTCGTTACTTGGGTGTGATGATTGATACCAAACTAAGTTTCAAGCAGCAGGTAGAACATGTGAGTGCTAAAGCGTCAGTAGTCAGAACAACCTTGTCACGACTAATGCCGAATATAGGTGGCCCAAAACAAAGCAGAAGAATGTTACTGTCGTCAGTAATAACATCAGTATTAACCTACGGAATATCCATTTGGGCTGACGCCCTCGGAACTCAAAAATCACGGAGGAAGATTGCATCAGTGTATCGCTTGAGCGCATTGAGAGTTGCCAGCGCATTCCGCACAGTATCAGATGATGCAATACACGTCATAGCCGAAATGCTACCCATTGGAATATTAGCTGAAGAAAGGAAGACCCTTTATCAACAAAGAAATGAGAGAGATGAGAGAGGTGAACATAAAAGAACAGAACGCCAAAACAGCATTAGACGATGGCAAATACAGTGGGATTCCACAACAAAAGGCAGATGGACACATCGTCTTATACCACAGCTAAATCTCTGGCTGAATCGCAAACATGGTGAGGTCAATTACTATTTGACGCAGATGCTCTCATAGCATGGCTGCTTTCGAGCATACTTATACCGCTTTAAACATGACGACTCTCCAGAGTGCCCATCCTGTCTCGGAATAAGTGAAGACGTGAAGCACGTGTTCTTCGTGTGTCCTCGTTTCAACTTGCTGCGAAATTCTCTGGAAATTATCATCAACCAACAAATAAGACCAGAGACCTTAGTAGGAACGATGCTTTCATCGACAGCAGCTTGGGATGCCATAAGCACCTTTGCGATGCAAGTCCTCCAGGAACTTCGTCGAATTGAAAGAACACGAGCAGAAAATAGAGACAGTTAGAAGAAAACTTTGACAACATGAAGAAATAGTAATAAAATAAAATCTAGATCCTCCCCCCGCGCAGTAATACCTCACGGTAGGTCCGCGGGGGAAACAGAGGCAGAAGAAAGGGGACGGGTTTTAGTCGGTATTGTAACTCACGAGTCCGACATACCAGGCTGGTCACCTAGTCCCGATGATACGTAAATGTATTTCCTACCTCTACAAAAAAAAAAAAAAAAACACACACACACACACACACATTTTTATTTTATTTCTCACGTTTACGGAAATCGCTTTCAAAATAATTCTAAAACAAAATTGTAAAAAATTGACCTGTAATCTGCAAATGGGGCTTAAAATCGGCCGAATCACGCCAATTATAATCAATTACTTATAAATATCTACTCGTTTATAAATTACAAATAAATATTTCACAAATTTTGGAAATGACTTCTGGATTGGAAATCGAAACGTCGAATTTCAGATATCAATAAATTGGCCAAATTTTTGCAGTTGCATTAATCTCAGTGAAACTTTCTGCATTCGATTTATAAGAGCATTAGAAAACTTTGTGAACAAAAATAATGTTGATAGTCCAGAAAGCCACTGCGCATCCGCTAGGAAAAATATTCAGATTCGGATTTTTTGCACAATCTTACTCAAAAAGGACCCCTTTTAACGAATTTGCATGTTGCCAAGTCCAAAAGTTGGTCAAAATTTTTTGAAACGTTTTTTTTTTTTGTTTTTTTTTCCTAAAATTATTTTTTTGAAAAATTATTTTTCCAGAAAAGGTCTTTAGTGACTTCTCCCTAAAGTTGATAGTTTTTGAAATATAAGCGATTAAAAATTTAAAATTTGCGAAATCGGCCATTTTTAACCTTCAGAAACTATGTGAAAAACTGAAAATTTCCATGTTGCCAAGGTAAGAAGATATTCTTTGAACATCGATTGATGAAATCTCGAAGAGTTTTTTGCAATACAATATCGAAAACCACTTAGTTTTTAATTGCCAATCAAGCGGGCGCTTGATTGGCAACCGTTGCATGTATATGGTAACGTGCGTAAACATGTGCGGAAAAATATTTCGATTAATTTTTTTTTCACCGTCTTGCTTGAAAATATCCCCTCTTAACAAATTTGTATGTTGCCAGGATCAAAAAGTGAAAAAATTTTTTAAACGTTTGTTTTTTGTTTTTTCCTAAAACTAATTCTTTTGCATCGGACAAATTTTTTAGGACTTTCGGATCATTCCAAATATAAAAGACTTTAAGTGATAGTTTTTTATGTAAATGTGAGTTTTCGAGATATAAGCGATTGAAATTTTAAAAATTGCAAAATCGGCCATATTTAACTTATAAAAACTATGTGAAATACCAAAAATTTCAATGATACCAAGTTACGTAGATATTCTAAGAATATCGATTGATGAAATCCCGAAGAGCTTTTAGCAATACAATATCGAAAAGCCCTTTGTTTTTTAATTGCTAATCAAGCGGGAGCGACACTATTTTCATTTTCAACCGTTGCATGTGTATATACAGGGTGAGGCAGATAAAGGGCCTATTAGAAATATCTCGAGAACTAAAGCTAAGAGAATCTTGAAAATAGGAATACAGGGGTTTTGAGGTATGAACTATTTAATGAAAATATTTTCTTCTCTTTGCTACTTCCGGTTATACCGGAAGTTGATTGTAACTTCGTTTTTTTAAATAGGACACCCTATATATTTTTACATGTTTTGATTCTACTCGATTTCTTCTTTCTTAAAATATAAGGTTTTGTAATATTATACAGGGTACGTTAAAAGATAATTACGTTTTCTTATTAATTTCGTAGCAATATTAACACCCTGTAGAATTGTAGTAGATTGGTATAATCAACTCTATTAATGTTCAAACGATTTTTAATATAGTCTACTATTGTTTAGAGTTATTGGTATAGTTAAACTTTTTATTTTAGTATACAGAGTTGGTCGAAACTCGGAATGAGTATTTTCTGAGTTTTCTTAAATAGAACACCCTGTATTTTAGAATTGTAATGAAATGTCATTTTATGGTACTTTTTAATTTCTTAAGCATTCCCTATACCTAACTTCTTTAATTTGTGAGTTATTGGTGATTAAAGTCAAACATTAATTGCAACACAAAATAGGTGAAATTGTATTAGGTTGGCCGTGAAAATATTCAGTCACAAATAATGTTTTGGAAATAAATACATATTAATCTATACTGATACTTAAAATTGCCAATAGTGGTTGAGGTATCAAAATACCATCGAAGTTAAGATTGTTGGTGCGATTAACAATTAAGCACAAACTAAAGCAGTTAGGTATAGGGAATGCTTAAGAAGTAAAAAGTACCATGAAATATCATTTCATTACAATACTAAAATATAGGGTGTTCCATTTAAGAAAACTCAGAAAATGCTCATTCCGAGTTTTGACCCACCCTGTATACTAAAATTAAAAATTTAGCTACACTAATAATTGTTAACAATAGTAGACTATATTAAAAATCATTTGAACATAAATAGAGTTTATTATGTCAAACTACTACAATCCTACAGGGTGGGAATATTGCTACGAAATTAATAAGAAAACGTAATTATCTTTTAACCTACCCTGTATATTATTAAAAAACCTTATATTTTAAGAAAGAAGAAATCGAGGAGAACCCAAAAATGTAAAAATATACAGGGTGTCCCCTTAAAAAAAACGAAGTTATAAGCAACTTCCGGTATAACCGGAAGTAACAAATAGATGAAAATATTTTCATTAAATAGATCAGTCTTCAAAACCCCTTTATTCCAATTTTCATAATTCAATTGTCTTTAGTTCTCGATATATTTCTAATATGCCCTTTATCTGCCTCACCCTATATAATATGTAATCGGAGAACAGTTTAAGAAATTGTTTAAAATTTGTTTTGACACATTTTTGACCCTGGCAACATGCAAATTGTTATTAGGGAACCGTTTTAGGCAAGATGGTGAAAAAAAATTGAATCAGAATATTTTTCCGCACGTATATTTACGCATATTACATAAAATGTTGTATACATGCAATGGTTAAAAATAGTGTAGCGACCGCTTGATTACCAATTAAAAAACAAAGGGTTTTCTATATTGTATTGTAAAAAGCTCTTCGGGACTTCATCAATCGATATTCTTAGAATATCTATGTACCTTGGTATCATTGAAATTTTCGGTGTTTTACATAGTTTTTGAGGGTTAAAAATGGCCGATTTTGCAGTTTTTATATATTCAGTCGCCTATATCTCGAAAACTATCACATTTACAGAAAAGTCGCTTAAGATATTTTCTATTTGGAACGGTTCAAAAAATCCTAAAAAAATTTGTCCGATGCAAAAAAATTAGTTTTAGGAAAAAAGAAAAACAAACGTTTAAAACTTTTTTTTAACTTTTTGATCCTGGCAATATACAAATTTGTTAAGAGGGGATATTCTCAAACAAAATGGTGAAAAAAATTTAATCGAAATATTTTTCGGCACATAATATATTTACGCATGTTACATATACATGCAACGGTTGCCAATCAAGCGCCCGTTTGATTGGCAACGTTGGGAAGGGGTTTTCGATATTATATTGCAAAAAGCTCTTCGGGATTTCATCATTCGATGTTCAAAGAATATCTTCTTACCTTGGCAACATCGAAATTTTCAGTTTTTCACATACTTTCTGAGGCTTAAAAATGGCCGATTTCGCAATTTTTAAATTTTTAATCGCTTATATGTCAAAAACTATCAACTTTAGAGAAAAGTCGCTAAAGACCTTTTCTGTTTGAAATGATCCAAAAAAACCTAAAAAACTTTGTTCGATGCAAAAAAATAATTTTAGGAAAAAAACAAAAAAAACCTTTAAAAAAATTTTAACCCACTTTTGGACCTGGCAACATGCAAATTTGTTAAAAGGGGTCTATTTTAAGTAAAATTGTGCAAAAAATCCGAATCGTAATATTTCGATTATCGATATAATCGTAGCAGATGCGCAGTGGCTTTCTGGACTATATGACGAAATGAAATTTACATTATTGAACAAGGAAAATTTGCATTACTATTTTCCAAATACGTTTCGAAGTGACGAAAAATAATAAGTTTGTAATTCGGAAATAATCGAAGGAAATTAGTTCCATAGTTCTTCGGCTCGCTGAACAAGAATATCATGATGGCGATGTTATCCTCTGTACTTCCTGCTCATATTGAGTCTAGTATGGATTTTATGGAAATTCGATACAAAATCAGTGCAAACTAATTACAGGAGGTTTTGGGGACGTTTATCACCAATATTATGACAGCGATTGTCTCCGACGCACCTAGTTACCAGGACGGTAGTGATGTTGATTATAGTTACTTTCGAGTATTGGTTACAAATCGTTATTTTTTATAAAGTAATCATTTACAGTATTTGTTATTTTGATTACTATCATTACTTTTTATACTTTTGTATTTGAGTACCGGTAATCGTATATGTAGAATCATATTTCTCAGTAGGTAGGTATTTTGTATAGGTATTAGTATATAACAACGACCTTCACCAATCTGTTTAAGGGATAAAAATGATTTGATTATCGGTATTGCATTTGAGTATTGGTAATCATATCGAGAATCGTATTTCTCATTAGATAGGTACTTTGTATAGGTATTCCGATATAGTAACGACCTTCACGAAGTACAAAGTAATCAGAGTAATCAAAGTAGATACAATAGTCGTTACTCGCTCTGTTACGATTAGTACGAAATAATTAGAGTATACAAATTAATCAAAGTAGATATAATAGTCGTTGCTCGCTCTGATACGATTGGTACGAAATAACGAAGTAATCAAAGTAATCAAACTAGGTACAATAGTCGTTACTCGCTCTAATACGATTAGTATGAAATAGTATGTAATCAGAGTAATTAAGGTAATCAAAGTGGATACAATAGTAGTTACTAGATCTGATACGATTGGTACGAAGTAATCAGAGTAATCAAAGTAACGATTTGGCTCTCTGTATAGTAATCGTTACTTTCGGTATTCGTAAGTAACGAGTACTTTGTAACGAATAGTTACTTTTTCAACATCACTAGAGGACGGGCCTAGTCTCCAGGAGTTCTGTAAAAACTAGATCCAAAATCAGTCTAAAATGTTATTATTCGGGGTATTGTTGGGGTCTTTGATCCCGAATATTATAACGGCGATGATTTCTGAAGCATTTGTTAACCAGAAAATACCTCTTCTCTTAGATTTTGGTAAAAATATTCGTTACAAAATTAATGCAAATTTGGTACCTAATTGAAGGTTTTTGGGATCACTAAATACCAATATTATGTCGTCAATGGTCTGCGAGACACCTGATGCCCAGGAGGGGACTCGCTTACAGAAATTTTATGAAACTTCGATGCAAAATCAGTTGGTCTTGCTCATCAAGTGCCAAAGATACCACCGACGTCATAATACGCGTGTTCAGCCAGCCCAAAACTGCCGAGTAGTCGCACTGAACTCATTTAAATAAATTAATTCGAAATTACAAATTTATCATTTTTTATCACTTCGAAACTCTTTCAAGGCCATCGGTACATAATTCTCAAATATTTTACGGCTATCCCTACTTGTTCTGTCTTTATACGGCAAATTACGTGTAGTAAAATTCACACTGGTATGGATATGTAAATATTACTAATTAGAATGTCATTGTACTTGATAATGTCATCATTAACTCTAAAGAGATGGCTTTTGAATGTTCTTTGGTAACTGTTGTTTGTATAATTGCAAATTATTAATTCAATTAATAAATGTGATAATTTTTTCACTAACGATGTATTCAGTGATTATAATAATTTATATATACAACAAGAACTAATACTCAATCGAGAAAAGAGGAGAAGTGTTAAAGTGATTTTTTAATAATATATTGTTACTATAGAACGCTTACAATTTTGAACATCTTTAGCAACAAAATACTTGGCTCACAGAATATATCCTCGTCAATTCTCTGCTTGGATCGTCCATAAATAACAAACAATTAACTTTTTATTAAGTTCACGTTTTAAATTAATTATTTATCAAATACACTATCAATTTAATCAATTCAATCAACAACTTAAAATATTCCCGATACCATGTCAAATATTTAAAACTGTCACTGTCTTGTCGTCATATTCTATTTGACTCAGTACGTTGTATGACAAAGATAGCGAATGTTCGATTTGGAAAATATTACCAGGGACATAGTGTCTATTTTTTTCGAATCCTGAAAAAATATAATAAATATTTTTAAAAAATTTAAACGCAGAAAGAAAGACTAAATTATTATCGAGGGCCGAAAGTCTCTTAGAATATATAAAAAGTTCCTTTTGAATGAGATATTTGAAATGAAAAACCACACTACAGTTTCTCTTAGATTTTCAGACCTGTAGCTTATTAAAATAAACATTATCGAAGTTTTCAGGGACTTTTGGTCCTCGGTAAGGACGTAATCTTTCATTCTGCGTTTAAATTTTTCAAAAATATATATCAGTTTTCTCAGGATTCGAAAAAAAATGAATCCCCATTTAAATACCATTGCAGCCGAAAATACGTACCCATCCCCTTAAGACTTCTTCTTTTAATCGGACTATGTCTTGTTTCTTCTGTTATACTTTTTGTTGCGATCCGGAGCTCCATCTCTCTTACCAATGTTTTTGGGTCTTCATATGGATCGCTTGGTGTTGGGATTCTGTGTCTTGGACCCATTTCGCTATACGTTCAGGGCGCATCCGATCTACGTGGTCTTTCAAAATCTGTCGTCATGTTCTTGTCCATCTCACTACGTCTTCAACGCCTAGCTCTCTCAATGTGTCTTCGTTTCGTATCCTATCTATGAGTGTGATATCCCTTATGGATATAAGAGATATCACACTCTAAGATACCTCCAGGGAAACGGGAATTCTCGCTGCTTCCGTTGCCTGCTGTTTTGTTTCTTGCCGTAGATGCCTGTCACTAGATATTTCCACGCCCAGTTATCTATAATGCTTTACCTGTTCGAGCGTCTAATTGGGTTCTTGTAATTAAAATTTCATTTTGTAATAATTATTATTTTTATTCACAAAGTTTCCAAAGGCTCTTACGAATCGAATGCAAAAAGTTTCAGTGATATTCATCCAACTGCAAAATTTGGTAGGTTTTGGGCTTTTCACAGCTTCATTGCGTCGCCTAAAATGGATTATGTTTACTGAAAGAGAATATTTTTTTATTCAAGAATATCACACTGGAACCAAAATTAACGTGAGATAAAATTAATGAAGTTAATCGCTAACTTTCAAAATAATTTAATCTTTTATCATGAATATACTAGATTCATGATACAACTTTTCTTCATAGATCTGGTACAAACAGTAAACTTAAAAACCCGGATCCCATTGGAGTCGAGGAAATGAAGCATTTTGGCTCGCAATTTTTTCGTCCAGCATGGATTTACTTGAAATTTTCACAGAAGATAGGGAATAGTCCAAGGATCATTTTCTATATCATGCTGCTGTACGCTAAAAAACCATGGGGGTAGTTGCCACCCCATCTCGGGGGTGGGAATTTTTTATTACATTTTAACCATGTAAATCAATTTAAAAAGTTATTTTAAGAAAAAAATGTTTTTTACATTTCCTTCGTAAAACTAATATTTTTCGAGTTATTCGTGGTTGAAATTAACAGTTTTTCGACGGAAAAATCGACTTTTTTAGAGGGTTTTTTGAGAATACCTCGAAAAATATGTATTTAATCAAAAAAAGTGTAGATATCAAAATTGTATCTTTTAGTAACACAAACGAAACTGTTTTTCTATAATAGTTTTGCGGCCAATATAAACCGAGATACAGCCTGTTAAAGGTTAGCTTTTTTCGACGAATGCATAATTTTAAATAAGCAAAGCCAAATAACGGGAAAACTTTGCATTTTCCAGGAAATCTTACATGATGTTTTTCAAGCATACAATAAGATCTTTCAAAAAAGAAATAATAAAAAGTTTCCAGCATAAAAATTGAGCAACTTGTGATCAAAAAAATGTCGGTACCTATTTTTCTCTACGAAAAAAACAGTGAAAACAACCCACTAACTACCCTTTTAACTAAAAATTGGTCTTCGCCTTTCTGTAATTCCTTTTATATTTTTATTATCAATACACCCAAGAAGTTTGACCAATTTAAAAGGCCTAATTTTAGAAAAATTGGAGTTTAAAGAAAAATTGATTTCTTGCAATTTTGCATTTTTTATCACTTTCTTCAAAATATCTCCGAAAATACTGGAGATACGAAAAAAAGATAGACTATTAAATTGTAGCTTTTTAATAGTAGTCTAGTAAAATAAAATTACACTACATGTAAATCAAAACGTAAATTCGTACAGGTTGAAACAAATTTTATATCAAAGTTTAGATGGGTACAAAAGATATTTTCAAGAAAGTATCCAAATCATACAAGGGTATCATTGTTTAAATAATTAAAAAAGGGTAATTTTCGTAAAAAAATTATTTTTTTAGCTGCTGAGGTCATTCAATTACCAATGAAGGTCTATGGGATTTTTTTCTGCAAAGTTGAAGGGTAAGTATTTCACATAAGTCTTACTAAATTAAATTTGACCCACTATTTATTTAAATAATTGTATATAAATCTTTAAAAACAAATTTTCAAAAAATTATTTTTAGCGTTTTAAATAAGCACTATAAAATATCTTGTTTTACAGACTAAGTTGCACTATGTTATCAGTAATAAGGAAAAAAAAATTGGTCCAAAAATATTTAATATTTTTTGAGATATTGAATTTGTTCATTAAATGTTACTCTATTTTCTACTGCAAAAACGCGGTTGTTTCCAAAGAAATATTCACCTGTATTAAATCTTATTATTTTTATTTTTAAGTATATTTTTGATAAATGTATTGATAAATTCAAATTTCAATTAAACTTCCCCCTAAAATGGTATTTAAAAATTATTCAAATTTGTTTATAATTTGTTTTTTTTTAATAACGTCGCGGGGATTAAATATTTTGAAATGCCGTTTCGATAATTGGATTCCTGGGAATTTTTCACTAATTAACAAATTTTTTTGTCTTTTTTTCCTCTTCTTTTTTTTTTGAGTTATATTATTACGGGCCCTTTTAGGGTTAAGTTTCATTAAGAATGTCGAATCTCTAAGTTGTAGATTCTAGACATAAAAATATTAAGATTGATCTAAAATCACTTAAATAAAATGTGGCTACTTACTGAGGTACAGGATGTTTTATTTAAAAATTTAAAAATTATTTTTACCAATTACTTTCAAACTATTTGACGTATCCTTATCATATTTAGCAGAAAGTGTATGTATTATACAGTCTACTAAATTGTGATAAAAAAGTTTCTAGCTACTACCAGAGGCGTACGATAGGGGATAGTTAATGGTTGACCCTTCCCAAATTCTACGCCACTGAGGGAATTACTATTTTAGTGAAATTTTTCCATTCTCCAATACTTTCTATTTAAATAATATACTCTTTACTGGTAACGATTAAGTCATTCGTTTTAGATATATTGGACGTTAAAAATGAAACGGCATAGTTATTTTGATTCATTCATTCATTCATTTTAAACTTCCAATATCTCTCAAACTGATGGCTTTATCAATACCAATAAAGATATTTACATACAAGTATTGGAAAATCGAAAAATTTCGCTAAAATAGTAATTCACTCAGTAGCGTAGAGTTTGGGAAGGGTCAATCATTCACTATCCCCTGTCGTACGCCTCTGGCACTAGCTAGAAACGTTTATTAATCACAATTTAGTAGGGTGTATAATAGCCACACTTTCTGCCAAGTATGATAAGGATACGTCAAATAGTTTTAAAGTACTTGGTAACAATATTTTTAAATTTTTAAATAAAACACCCTGTAACTCAGTAAGTAGCTACATTTTATTTAAGAGATTTTAGTTAAATCTTAATACTTTTAGGTCTAGAACCTACAACTCAGAGATTGGATATTCTTAATAAAATTTAACCCTAAAAGGGCCCGTAGTAATGTAACTCCAAGAAAAGAAAAGAAGAAGAAAAAACGACAAAAAAATTTTGTTAATTAGTAAAAAATTCCCAGGAACTTAATTATCGAAACGACATTTCAAAATAATTAATCCCCGCGACGTTATTAAAAAAACAAATTATAAACAAATTTAAATAATTTTCAAATGTCATTTTAGGGGGGAGTTTAATTGAAATTTGAATTAATCAATACATTTATCGAAAATATACATAAAAATAAAAATAATGACATCTTAAACAGGTGAATATTTCTTTGGAAACAACCGCGTTTTTGCAATTTAAAATATAGTAACATTTAATAAACAAATTCAATATCTCAAAAAATATTAAATATTTTGGACCAATTTTTTTTTACTTAATACTGATAACATAGCGCAACTTAGTCTGTAAAATAAGATATTTTATAGTGCTTATTTAAAACGCTAAAAATAATTTTTTGCAAATTTGTTTTTAATGTTTTATGTACAATTATTAAAATAAATAGGGGGTCAAACTTAATTTAGTAAGTCTTATGTGAAAGATTTGCCTTTCAACTTTGCAGAAAAAAATCCCATAGACCTTCATTAATAAGTGAATTACCTCAGCAGTTAAAAAAATATATTTTTTGCAAAAATGACCACTTTTTAATTTTTTAAACAATGATCCCCTTGTATGATTTGGATACTTTCCTGAAAATATATTTTGTACCCACCTAAACTTTGATATAAAATTTGTTTTAACCTGTACGAATTTACATTTTGACTTTTTTTATTTTATTAGGCTATAGCTGAAATTTCCTTATGCATTGATTTTCATTACAGTGAATAGTTAGCGATATATAGCTGTTTAAAACATCAATTTACGAGAAAACATCCCTTTATTCGAGCCCTTTAAACCCACCTCAATTAAAAATTAAGGGATCTTACGGAATTTAATTTACACAGTCTTATTACTCTTCAAAAATCCTACAAAACTATTATTAAAAAACCTTTTTATCGCCAAAAATGAAGGAGCTATGTTTATAAAACTAATTTTTTTTCGAAAAATTCGAATAGTCTCCTTATAGAGCATTTTAATGTACCTATAAAGGCATTGATTATTTTTAGGGGTGTGAACTACCCTTATTCTCAAAAATTATATAAAAACATTGTAAACTTTAATATAGGTAAAATTTGGTTTTGACTGGTTAAATAATGATTGTTTTATGCTTTAGGATATAATATCATAATATTTTAACCCTTAAAAACCACCCTTAATAACATTGCAATTTTTATAAGTAGACAATTTAATAGATCTATACAGAAAAAAAAGTAGAATTAAGGAATTACCAAAACATTTATTTACACAAAAATACCAATTTACAAATATATAAAAATACACATACAAATAGTTTTTTAGCCATCCAGTATACGAGCCGGCTCTGTGGTGTTATATTATAATATATATCCAGGTATACTGGATGGCTAAAAAACTATTTGTATGTGTATTTTTATATATTTGTAAATTGGTATTTTTGTGTAAATAAATGTTTTGGTAATTCCTTAATTCTACTTTTTTTTCTGTATAGATCTATTAAATTGTCTACTTATAAAAATTGCAATGTTATTAAGGGTGGTTTTTAAGGGTTAAAATATTATGATATTATATCCTAAAGCATAAAACAATCATTATTTAACCAGTCAAAACCAAATTTTACCTATATTAAAGTTTACAATGTTTTTATATAATTTTTGAGAATAAGGGTAGTTCACACCCCTAAAAATAATCAATGCCTTTAAACATGATATAGAATATGAAGTACAGGGTAAGACAACCATAACCCCAAATTTTTATGTAAATTGAGGCAAGCCGAAATTATTCTTTTAGGATAAGTAAACTTTTCATATATAGCTCCAACAAGGGTGGTTTTAAGGGTTGAAATACAGTCGAACCCGCTTATTGGAATAGCCTTTGTGCAAGGCAAAAATATTCTTATAACCGGGATATTCTAATAACCGATCATTGGTGGCTAGTCGAAATAAGTGTTACCGAATATACGTAATAATATTATTTACATACTATGCCAATGTGTAGTTTTACATGCTATGCCAATATGTAGTTTTATTACATACTATGCCAATATGTATATCATATAATATGTACCTACATAATTAGTGTAAGTAAATCGTTTTAGGTCTTTTTACGTCAATAATACAGTAGTGTAACTAGTACTTATCTATGTATGTGTTAAATACCAAATTACATTACATGTATGTGAATGAATACATTAGGTAATTAATATGAAATGTATGCAATATGTAGATATGTAAAAATTTTCTTATTAAAATGCATATATAACTAAATTACTTTTCTTTTCTTGAGAAATTATTGGTAATTATAGCTTTTTCGTTGTTAATCCGTGTGGTCATCCTTAATCCTTAACCCATTGGTTGAATAGAAATTTTATTGGCGTCAAGAAATGGATTGTTGCATTCTTGTTCTTTTCCCTTCTTTTCGAATTTAACAAAGCCATAATTCGCATCTTGCAAACAAGTAGGTACTCTCT
Organism: Diabrotica virgifera virgifera; assembly: GCF_917563875.1. Classification (NCBI taxonomy): domain Eukaryota; kingdom Metazoa; phylum Arthropoda; class Insecta; order Coleoptera; family Chrysomelidae; genus Diabrotica; species Diabrotica virgifera. The sequence continues at coordinate 165,121,956 of NC_065449.1, read as the reverse complement.
GAGTGAATTCTAAATAAACTGCTTCTAACAATTTTATAACAGGCAACAGTGCCTTTGTGTAGACAAATAAAAATTATTTTATGACCCATGCATTTGTTGGCCATGCTAAAGATCGAATTGGTATTCGTAACAAAGTAATAAATATTTATTACCCTAATAATATCTAATCCAGCACTACACGCCTTTGACGACAAACCATAATACCAAACATAATTTAAATTTTTAGTAAATTGTAAAAAAAATATTCTTTGACCTGCAAAATATGCTAATAAGCGGTATTGTCTAGTTAGATCCTATTCCAATAAACAGATAAATTGATTAAGGAGTAAATGGAAATGTTTCGGGAACTTGAATTTATATTCCATAAACCGGGATATTCCTATAACAGGGATTCTAATAAGCGGGTTCGACTGTATTGTGATATTATATCTTAAAGCATATGGCAATCATTATGTAACTAATAAGAAGAAAATGTTGACAATATTAAAGTTTAAAATGTTATTTTATAATTTTTTACAATTAGGGGTGGTTTTCACCCTTAAAAAACTAAAAGCGTACAACGGCTTAATATAGAAAATGAACTAGAGGGTGAAATGAGCCTAATCACAAATTTTTGTACAAATCGATGCTGGACGAAAAATTTGCGAGGTTTTGTCATTTTTCCAGCTTCATTTCCTCGACTATCTCTGCCATAGTTTGTAGGTGTGCATATAAGTTAAAGTTAAATTTATTATAGTAGGGGAGGAAAGTATGCTAAATGTGAAGTTACTCGAGCGTTATGGGGACCTATTGGGTTGTAAAGATTAGGTCCTAAAACCAAAATAGGTTGAGTAAAGTTTTCCATTTAAGTGGGGACTTCCCATTTTCTAATTTAATTTTCCATTTCCAATAATCGTTTTTTCCGATCATAGCGCCATCTATCCATAATTCGAAAAAATATCTCTAATAAAAGTTACTTATTATTACGTAAGGAATCCAAATCTGCTATAAAAATGGGGCTCCTATTGAAGATTTTAAAGTAACCCCCCACCCCACCTCCGTAGTTTGGTGTCATTTGATAGCTTTTTCAAAAATAATGAATACGTGTATTTTGCAGTATTTCGATCCGATGTTAATTTCGCGAGATATCGCGGGGTTCCTATTTAAAATTTTAAATTTACCCCTCACTCCTCTCCGTGGGGGGTCGCGTTTAGTATCATTCGATAGATTTTTGAAAAATATTGAAAATGTATTTTTAAGTTTTTTGATATGACGTTTATTTCTGGAAATATTAGCTTTTTTCTTAAGAAATTTTGTGACTCCCATTTCCTTACGCCCCGCTCAAACCGTCAGATCTTTTAAATATACACTGTTCTGCATGTTGTTAATTTACCTTATCTTAATCTGACAATTTCGAGTTTTTATAAGGATAAATTTTTTTTTCGGGCCCCCCTTAACGAACTCCCCTGTATTAAGATCCAATATATGGTAGCGGTACATTTACAGGGTACAAGGTTTCTCCCCATATGATAATCTGACGCGCTCGAGTAACTGCAAAAATCCCCGCTTGGGCAAAAAACTCCAGTAACTGCAAAAAAACCCCATTATCACAGACAATAATAGCTCTAAAAGCATAAAAAATAAATGCAATGAATTACTGCGAATGAATTACTGCGATCAGATTAGAAAACCTTTACAAAGTTTTCCTAAACCGCAACATATTAGATTCCAATCGCATTCAATATAGACTAAAATAAATAGCTTAAATATGTAAATGAACATACTATTACATACCTCAAATATTAAATGGTTTTTTGTGTGTTGTTGACCTTTCCCCCGAATTTCGCACCGTGTTAAATAATGAAAAGCGTAAAATACTAAAATGTTCGAGGTCGAGTTCCTTCTTCCGCTCTTCCTCTATTTTTATCGTTCGTTGGTCTCAAAGGGCAACGTTTTTCAACAAAAGATTTATGTTTACGCACGAATTTTCAGAAAGGTATATACAAGATGTAGATAAGTTTCCACAACACAAAGTTCACACAAGTAAAGAAGAGAAAACAACAATAATAATATAAAACACAACGTTTTGCATGATTGATTAGTATCCATACTTTGATTATCTACGAATTTGAAGTAGAGGTTTTAATCAAGAGAATAAAAGGTTTTTGTCGGGACACTTACGCAGCTAGGTTGCAAATGGGTTTTTTGGGTAATATATACCTAATACATTTTAAATACAAAAATGCTAATCACAGTTCGGACGAGAATTTTAGTTATTAACAAATAAGGGTCGAAAATGGCAGTTTTTTCGTTTAAATCGCTACAGATAAAAATAGGGTAACTAAATAGCTCATTTATGGTATTCCCATTTTAGAAAATTAGCCAAGGTTTAAAATGGCAGTTTTTGAATTTTGGTACAATCATTTGTTGCTTCGGAAATTGCAAAATAATACTAAAATTTAGAAAATAAAAAAATTGCTATAACTTTTGCGAAAATGACTTTAAGATTTTCATATTGCACAAAAAGTTGAGTGAAATAGTCCATATAATGCACAAAAAATTTTAAGATGATTAGTCAATTAGTTTAAATTTTATTCAATTTGTTTTTCCCAATGAGCTTTTTTCGCAATGTTATTGTTCAGAAAAGAATAATGATATAGCAATTCTGTGGAAACCACATGAAAGAAGAATAACTATATTTTAAAAGTATTGAAAAAAATCATTAAAAACTCGTTTTTATAGCTCCGAAAACATTTTACTAAAGTAGAGTCATTTTTGGCTAATAAACAATGTGAATAACTTTGTTAATATTGACTGTATAGTAAATATACTTAGGGATTTCAAAAGCTGGTGTTTTTACAAAACTTTTCACCTAGGTTAAGTATAGTCAAAGTTAACCATTTTTATTATTTAATTCAGATTTACTTCTATATACATAAAATCCTCCTGTAACAGTGTTAGTTAGTTACCATACTACTCCGAAATGGCTTGGCGGATTTTTATGAAATTTTACACCTATATCCTATAGGACTGAGAATAGGTATTAATCTATTTTTCAAACCCATAAATTATAAGGGAGGTTGCCCTCCTGACATTTTTTTTAAATTTTTTTGGCAAAATTGTCTACCTTAATTTTATATGATATATAATTAAAAAATACATAAAACCCTTAATTTTCACTGTTCTATCACCGACCCCTATTTGTTAATAGCCATCTTTATATTTACATCTATAAAATTCTCCTCTCAGAGTGTTAGGTACCATACTCCTCCGAGACCGCTTGACCGATTTTTATGAAATTATATTTGTATATTTGGTAGGTCTTAGTATCGATCGTAATATACTTTTTGCACGATTGATCATTTTTGACTGTTTACCGTGACAGATTTTTCGTCAGTAGGTGACATTTACTAGCAACTCGACGGTAAGTAATCCAACTCGACGGTAAGTACTCCAACTCGACGGTAAGTAATTCACTTACCGTCGAGTTAAAAAATCTCTTAATTTTAATTTATTTTTTGAAAGAATAAAGAAAACTAACGAATTATTTATTAATATTGAAACTTATGGTACAATTTGTTAAATTATTTAATGAAATCCCCCTTGTTTGGGCTGCGGTTTCACTTCTAACAGAAACTCCTGCAGAATCGCATACATTAGTAGTATCAAACATTTTTTCTCTTCAAATACGCGATCAAAGTTGAAAACTTGGAAATATCAATGCCATCATAAAGAAAAACGGTGGATTTAATCATTGAATATTCTGCCCAGAGGCTTCCAGGAGCTTTCAACTGCATATGTCTTTGAACGATATATGCCAATAGAGTCTTTTCTTCGATTATTAAATTCTTGCCTTCGCACTATTTTTTAAAACTTTGGTAGGTATTTTGATAACGGATTTTGGATTTTTCGGGAATAATTGCGGAACACCCTTCTTCCCAAGCCCCTTCAATTTCTTCAAATTCACTTTCGCTCATATTTTAATTTATAATAATCAAAATTGTAGGTACTTAAAATTATTGACAACTAAATAAAAACTCAATTCTCTATTGTTGTTATGCACCCTAGTTACTACCTAACAACCAAAGTATCTATCTTGATAAAATGAATGAAACTAGTCAATATGACGAAAATGTTTAATTTCATAATTTATAATGGTATCAATCGTGCAAAAAACGTTATAAGCATGTCAAACGTTAAGGGTAACCGATCTCAGACAATAATTGGAGTCGTCGCTCCGCTCCTCCTCCAAACAATTGTCTTCGATCGGTATAAAACCCTTACCGTTCTCCATACTTAATATACTATTTCATAGCCCTGAGTGATAAATGGGAGTTCCCCCAACATGTTGTAATGTTAAATGGGGATATGTGTACATAACGTACTCTATAGGACTACGAGTACATACAAATTAAAGAAATTATGATTAAAATCCACCAACAGGCTCCGGAGATATTAATCGCAGTATATGTTTAAAGAATTAGTTTCATTTTTTGAGTGCACGGATTTTAATATTTCCCCTCCACCGACCACGAATCGATCTCGTTAGGAAGTCATTTTTAAAGCTTTGTTAACCGCTCTGTTGAAGTTCAAAGTTTACTTAAACTTTTATACATAATCTATATACTTTCAACTTTAAAATGGCGCTAGTTTGGTTGCTTAATTTTTATAAACAAAGTAGCCGTCAAAAACATAAAAAAGTGGCTAACTTTGACCATAATTAACCTAGGCGAAAAGTTTTTTTTAAGTTCGTGTAAAAATACCAGCTTTTCAAATATCATTGTAGTTTTAGCCTACAGTCAATATTAACAAAGTTATTCAAATTGATTATAAGCCAAAAACGACTCTACTTTAGTAAAATGTTTTCGGAGTGATATAAATGACTTTTTAACGATGTTTTTTAAATACGTTGAAAACATGAGTATTCTTCTTTGATGTGGTTTACACGGAATGGCTATATCGTTATTATTTTCTAAACAATAACATTGCGAAAAAAAAGCTCTTTGGGATAAACAAATTGAATATAATTTAAACTAATTGACGATTCGTCTTAAAATTTTTTGTGCATTATATGGACTATTCGACTCAACTTTTTGTGCAATATGAAAATCTTAAGGTCATTTTCGCGAAAGTTATAGCAAATTTTTTATTTTCGAGATTTTAGTTTTATTTTGCAATTTGCGAAGCAACAAATGATCGGACCAAAATTCAAAAACAGCCATTTTAAACCTTGGCTCATCTTCTAAAAAAAAGAAATACTATAAATAAGATATTTAGTTACCCTAGTTTTACCTGTAGCGATTTAAACGGAAAAACTGGCATTTTGACACTTATTTGTTAATGACTAAAACACTCGTCCGAACTGTGACGGGCATTTTTGTATTTATAATGTATTAGGTACATAGTACCTAAAAAAACATAAAAAACACATAAAAACTCGAGCAACAAGTCATTGGGCGGAGCCCAATAGGGCTCAGCACGATGACTTGGGGCCCAAGCAAGCAATTTTTAGTTCCGCGGTTAAGTAAGTAAGACGATAAAGGCATAGAGCGCATCACGCTGAGCCTAAGATTTTTGCATTCGATTAGGGTACCACATGGAATCTTATTACCCAGGATTCCATTGTGAAGAGCATTTGGCTACGATAGTTGTGCCCTCATCGCGCATCAGCGTGCTATGGGGGGGGGGGGGGAAAGGGATGGCCTGGGACATTGGAGCGAGGTGGGGTGATCCCTGTTTACACTCGGGTCAAAACACCTCGCCCCAATGAATTGTTACACCCGAATGTACTCTTTCGAGAGGGTGGACATTCCCACAGGTCGGGTTAAATCAAATTGCTTGCTTGCTTGCAGTATCCAAAAAACCCATTTGCAACCTGGCTGCTCAAGTGTCCCGAACATGGTATATTTTTGCCTTATTTCCCTGGCGTATTTCTTTACATTGGAAAATTAGGTAACAGATACAAACAAGCAGTCGGATTTCATAAGACCTAGGTTTTAAACAAATGTAACGGGAACTACCGGAAGTTGAACCGGAAGTGTATATTTGAACTCTTCGTCTAACTTTGTGTCGATTGATATACGATTTGACTAATTTCGAGTAATTTTTGCCAAACATCCAATGAGAAATTTTTAACCGGAAATGACATTAAAACCGGAACTAAATATTTGAGCTCGACTTTTCAATACGCGTAAATTGTTATACGACATGTATTATTCTGCGACTGTTATGTTGTACTTCCGGGTTACAATATTTTAACCGGAAGTATGTACTTGTTCTGGACTTGCTAAGGTGCGAATAATATATCAATTTTACCGACTATTTCGGCGACTTTAAAACAATACTTTTGATTGCAACTCTGAAACCGGAAGTCCTAGCTGACCTTCATTATCATCTTTGAGTTAATAGCTTTCACTCGACACCTCATTTTGTCATTCTATATCTTCTAATAACGAGGCAGTTATGTTTACGGATAGATAGAATAGATAGACATGTATAATTAAAGTTTTTCACAATTTAATGGTGAAAATGACAATGCAAAATACAAGTTCTACTGGATTTTAGATTATATAAAAAACTCAATAATTCTATATACATACTATAAAGTAAATATAGAAAAGAAATGTCACTTGTTGATTGTTTATCGAGTTCGACCAAGCGTATGGTTCAATTGGACACTGGACGCTTGAAGAAGATCATTGCAAAAATTTATCATTGATATACCTACAAGAATTATCAATAAAATGTACCACAATTTAGCATCAATAATGTAAGTTAAACGAATGTATATCTAAAATATTAAAAAACGTAATGGTCGCTAAAAACAAAATGTTTGAGCATTTTTAAGAAACTGATACCATGTAAATTGAGAACATTTTTTTAAAGGGATCGAGAAGCTAAATGAGAATGTCTCATTATCAAAAGTAACGATACAGGCTGTGGAGGGCGCGCTTCATGTGATAGGTATCTGCTAACAGAACGGACAGATGATGCAAGCTGTTGACGGATCTGGACATGAGAGAAAATAGCAGACGAGCTTGGAGGCTGATCCGGAATCTTGGCAATGATCCCGTCACCCCAGCACCCAACCTGACAGAAGTCAAACCCGATCAGAGAGTGACTTCAACGCCTCCTGATAAACAATAGATCAGAATCGAAAATATAAGCTGGCGTGAACGGATAGGGACAGAAAAAATGAAAAATGTTGTACCAATAACCATAGACGGGGTTATACAAATGAAGAATGGCTGCATCTGTACATAACAAATCTCCAAAACCTTGACGAGTTGGAGTGGTCGCCCTCTTAACGCCACGTAGAAATTGGGCAGGTAAAAAGAGTTTTAGACCTGCCTTTTACGTGTAACATTTTGAAGTGTTCAAAAGAATGATACCGAATCAGATCGCTGACCTAATGAGAACCAAACCATTCCAGAGCAAACACGATTTAGACTCGGAAAGTCCTGCTGCAGCAAAACACTTAACCTCACCCAATACATTGAAAATATGTATAAATAGAATAAAATATAAGTTGCAGATAATTTTTACTTATGACACAGTAAACCATTAAGTTGTGCTGGAAAAACTCTACTAAACAGCAAATAATTTTCGACTAATAAGATTGACGGAATGTATTCTTCACAACAGTCGCTCATATGTAAAAATTAAATAAAAATCAGTAACTGAAGGGACCAAGAAAATAGCCCCACTCAGAGAAGCGTCATCGCATTAATGCTATATAATACATAAATATTATATGTATTGACCAATCTATTAAAACAACAAACGGAACAACTCATTAACCTATGATATTAACGATGATATTGTTAATGCAGTCCAACTCTAATGAAGTCCAGGGAAAAATAAGAAATACTCTCGACGGCTTAGCGCTATATACCATCTCAGACCCAATGCCAGAAAAACTTAGATGTATCTTTTCCTCAGAAACAAATCTGCCTCACGGAAAATGGATATGAAGAAGCGTGGCCAGATGATAGAAGACAAATAGATGTCAAAACACCTCGGAACTCGATTAGATAAAACCCTGATTTACTATCTGCAAAATGGTATAATATTGGATTGTTTAAAACGAAAACCCATCGAACAGCTTCATTCCATAGTTGGATAATCACTACCCTACTCATCAGAAGACAGATCACGTCACAGGTAGGGCCGAAGAAACAGCAGACTGATTGAAGACACCCGTTGTATGATCATCAAACGTAGCCATGAAGACTACGGTCAACTAATGATGACAGATGTTAAGATGCTAAGATGCTAAGATGCGTCCCCGCAGCGTCTGAAATGCACCGATTAAGATTGAAAATTGTTGCACAAACTAAATGCGTAAGCGTCTGCAAAGGTCAGATTAGCCATCACCCACTAACATGCACAAAAATATGAGATAGATGTATACTCAGTTACATTAGAAATATTACACCCAGAAGGAATAATTTCTTGAACTTAATTTTTTGGTAGGACAATGACTATATTTAAAGCATGCTATGATAACAATATCAATGTTTCATCTTTTATAGTTTTTGTATAAATAAAGTTATATCTTTAAATTTTTTTGTGAAAAAACAATTTATAAAGTCCGGTTGGTACAGAAATTTTTAGTTATTATTCCTCAGACTAATTGCAATTAGTGCAAGAATATGCCTTGAGTTCGAAGACGCCAAAATTACCACCATTTTAGCGATTTTGACAGGGGTAGAATTATTGCCTATACGCTGTGAGCTCGTACGTAGAGGGGATATTTACAAATTCGCGAGCGCCAGTCGTGGCAAGTCTGTAAACGTTTACCGGAAATTTGACATAAGTGTCAAAGTGATTAATTTAAAATTAAAATTAAAAACATTAATTATAAAAAATATTAGTTGGTCAAAGCTGTGGTATATATTTTTACCTTAAATATACTTACGTTTTAAATACTGAAATTAAGTTTTTTTAATGATCCGTAATATGTAATTATAATTTAATCTAAAAATCTTAGCGCCATCTACACGATAATTGTGAAAGTATCCGAAGTAAGAAATTCATATTTTATCAATAGAACGTCAAAATAATTAGCAAAATCTTAAAAAAAATCGATTACAATTTAATTACTTTTTTGCGTTATAAATGTTAAGCGATCACAATTAAATAATAAATTTAAAAATTACCGGTGAAAGTTGAATTAGTAATCCGATAGGAGCGCCACCAGCGAAGCTCAGAGCGTATAGGCTGTGAGCTCGTACGTAGAGGGGATATTTACAAATTCACGAGCTCCAGTAGTGGCAAGTCTGTAAACGTTTACCGGAAATTTGACATAAATGTCAAAGTGATTAATTTAAAATTAAAATTAAAAACATTATTTAAAAAAATATTAGTTGGGCAAAGCTGTGGTATATATTTTTACCTTAAATATATTTACGTTTTAAATACTGAATTTAAGTTTTTTTAATGTTCCGTAGTATGTAATTATGTATATTAATCTTAGCGCCATCTACACGATAATTGTGAAAGTATCCGAAGTAAGAAATTCATATTTTATCAATAGAACGTCAAAATGATTAGCAAAATCTTAAAAAAATCGATTACAATTTAATTACTTTTTTGCTTTGTAAATATTAAGCGATAACAATTAAATAATAAATTTAAAAACTACCCGTGAAAGTTGAATTAGTAATCCGCCATCAGCGACACCAGCGAAGCTCAGAGCGTATAGACATATGGGTTTGTAGCATCGCGAAATTGGCCATCGTGTTAATTGTACGGAAATGACAATTATGCGAGTGTCTCGTATGTTGACAAACGAAGGTAGGGGTACACGAAGAGGACCAACTGGTCAACCGAGGCGTACCACAGTGTGTCAAGATAGGCGCGCTTTAGACTCCTGGCCCTGCGAGACCGTTTTTCTACTACGCGTTAAATCGCTGACCAGTGGTTTGGAGTAGAAGGTAGACTTATTACTTTACGTACTCTATACCGTAGCATTCGAGCCTTTGGACTGGTTTCATTTAGCCCACGACGAGTGCTTCCTTTGATTGCTGACCACTGTCATCAACGTTTGAATTGGTGCAGAGAATGTCAGCATTGCACCATCCTCCACACTCCACAGACTCTGGTACAGTTAATCCATGAAATTCAAGTTGCTTGGAACGAGGTACCACAAGCAGACATCGATCATCTCATTTTGTTAATGCCTAGACGTGTACAGGAGTGTATTCAACTAGGGGTCGCCAAACACATTATTATTTTTTTTTATTAAATGTCAATAAAAAGTCGTGCCCATGAAAATGTACCATGTTGCCAAAAAATTAAGTTCCAGAAATGTTTCTTTCTGGGTGTAACACTTCTAATGTCACGAGTATTTATGATGAATACAACAGCTTTCTCACAAGAGGAATAACTACTATTTTCTTTGGGAATTTTTAATTCTCCCTAATAAAATATGTATGTATGTTAATTAAAAATGAATAAACAGTTTCAATTTCTTTGAAATACGAAACTACAGAGCCATATTATATTTTAGTTCAATCAGAGAGTGCTGCAAACATCCCAACCGGTTTCGAGACTTATTAGTCTCTCGTCGGAGAGTGCATATACAGCTCTTCTCTGACTGAACCAGAATAATCCCCGACGTCCAGTCTTGGATTGCAGCCAGCGAAATAGCAGGGATACCCTAGCGACATCTGCAAGGAAAAAGCCTAAGTTAATCTAAGTTAATCTAATAGCACATAAAGTAAAATTTAAAATATCATTTTACGTACCACCAGATTAAAACTATTGAGACCATTTTCTGGTTACACCTCCGAGGTTTCTAAAAATGTAAGCCATAACAGATGCTAAGACTAAAAAAGATGAGGGAATATGACAATTTATAATTCACGGCCCATCTGCTCAGTGCAGTAAAGTTACAACAAAAATGGATCCCCCGTACACCGATTTTAGTAAAAATGCAAATTAAATGCATGTATGTCTTTTCTAACTACCGTAATACGGGGCTACTTGAAAATAGCGGGGTAACTTGAAAATAAACGCAATCACCTTTTTAAATAAGTGCTGGCACTGAACGATTCTCCCGATTTAATCGTATCCTGTGCCACTAGAAAAGGCATGTCTGCCCACGACTTATCATTGTTGTTTATGCTCTGTGTTTACCGGTGTTGCGTATGTGAAAAGAAAAATATCACAAGAATAAGCATTTTTTGTGACCTGAATACTTCCATTTACAGAATTGCTATTTCTATCGGTAAGTTGTTAAGATTTCGTTTGCCTAACTTGCATTAATCCCTAATCCTGAATCTAACCTTTCTTTACACCTAATTTAAATTTTGACACCAGTGGCGCCGATTTTATAGCAGATTTTATAATTTAATGTCAATTTAGGGGCATTTGAAAACGGTAATAATTTATAAAAGAATAGTCGGAAGCAGATCCTATCGGAATTATAGTCAAGAGGACTTGAACAATGCCGTGCAAAGGTATGAAAAAGGAAATTTAATGCAACTAGACGAAGAATACAATATACCATAATATGTAACTTTATATAGCGAAAAATTAACAATTTGCATCCCCAAAATCCTGGTCATCCTACTGCGTTATCAGATGCAGATGAAAAAGCCCTTGTTAAAGCTATTGGTAAGGCTTCAGAATGGGGTTTCCCCTTTGAGCCCTCCGACATGCAGAGTTTGGTTGAAAACGATTTAAATAGAAAAGGCGCGCAATTAAAAACTTCTAAAAATAATCGATCTGGTGCAGATTGGATGGAGAAGTTCCTAAGGGTCGATTCTCACTATACCTCCCGTTTACTTTCCGTAACCATTCCATACAAATCCCATTAAAATTCTATTCTCACTATACGTTCCGTTTACTTCCCATACCCGTTCCATACACCTTCCATTAATTTAACCACCATTCTCACTAGACGTCGCGTCGCGTTTACTTTTCCCATTTAATATTCCACACATTTTGTCCGGTTTGGTAACATCTTACCCTAAATTTTTGATTCGAATACACGTGTTGTTCCGGCTTGATGAAATATGTGGTCTGAAGAAAATTTAATAATAGAAATGTAAAATATACATGCGGACCAATGTAAAAGAAGGTTATTTCACATTTGTCTTCTTACCGGCGCGCCGCGGCGTGAGAAATACAAAATAAGATTTACTATTTTATTTGGGCATAAGCCACAATTCGAGTTTGAAATCAAGTTTACTTGACGTTTCGACTTTCACTTCGGAAATCGTTATCAATATAAAAAACATTCATAAATTAAAAATTTGTCTTTGTTTCTGGTGAAGCAACGCAGTTGGAACGAGCAGATAATATATTATAATTGTGTCACCGGAAAGCGAAAAAGGTAACGCACAACTTGGAAGAACCTATAGATTTCTATCTTCGTTTCTGGTGAAGCAACGCAGTTGTAACAAGCAGATATATTATAATTGGGTCACCAGAAAGCGAAAAAGGTAACGCACAACTTGGAGGAGCCTATAGTTTTCTAACTTCGCTTGTGGTGAAGCAACGGAGTTGGAACAAGCAGATATATTATAATTGGGTCACCAGAAAGAGAAAAAGGTAACGCACAACTTGGAGGAGCCTATAGTTTTCTAACTTCGCTTGTGGTGAAGCAACGGAGTTTGAACAAGCAGATATATTAAAATTGTGTCACCGGAAAAAGAAAAAGGTAACGCACAACTTGGAAGAGCCTATAGTTTTCTAACTTCGCTTATGGTGAAGCAACGGAGTTTGAACAAGCAGATATATTATAATTGTGTCACCGGAAAAAGAAAAAGGTAACGCACAACTTGGAAGAGCCTATAGTTTTCTAACTTCGCTTATGGTGAAGCAACGGAGTTTGAACAAGCAGATATATTATAATTGTGTCACCGGAAAAAGAAAAAGGTAACACACAACTTGGAAGAACCTATAGATTTCTATCTTCGTTTCTGGTGAAGCAACGCAGTTGTAACAAGCAGATATATTATAATTGGGTCACCAGAAAGCGAAAAAGGTAACGCACAACTTGGAGGAGCCTATAGTTTTCTAACTTCGCTTGGGGTGAAGCAACGGAGTTGGAACAAGCAGATATATTATAATTGGGTCACCAGAAAGAGAAAAAGGTAACGCACAACTTGGAGGAGCCTATAGTTTTCTAACTTCGCTTGTGGTGAAGCAACGGAGTTTGAACAAGCAGATATATTAAAATTGTGTCACCGGAAAAAGAAAAAGGTAACGCACAACTTGGAAGAGCCTATAGTTTTCTAACTTCGCTTATGGTGAAGCAACGGAGTTTGAACAAGCAGATATATTATAATTGTGTCACCGGAAAAAGAAAAAGGTAACACACAACTTGGAAGAGCCGAGTTTTCTAACTTCGCTTGTGGTGAAGCAACGGAGTTTGAACAAGCAGATATATTATAATTGTGTCACCGGAAAGAGAAAAAGGTAACGCACAACTTGGAAGAGCCTATAGTTTTCTAACTTCACTTGTAGTGAAGCAACGCAGTTGGAACAAGTAAATATATTATATTGGGTCACCGGAAATCGCAAAATGTAACGCACAACTTGGAAAAAGCTATAGTTTTCTAACTTCGTTTCTGGTGAAGCAACGCAGTTTAAACAAGCAGATATATTGTAATTGTGTCACCGGAAAGCAAAAAAGGTAACGCACAACTTGGAAGAGCCTATAGTTTTCTAACTTCGATTCTGGTGAAGCAACGGAGTTGCAACAGGCAGATATATTATAATTGTGTCACCGGGAAGCAAAAAAGGTAACGCACAACTTGGAAGAACCTATAGTTTTCTAACTTCGTTTCTGGTGAAGCAATGGAGTTGGAACAAGCAGATATATTATAATTATTGTGTCACCAGAAAGCGAAAAAGGTAACGCACAACTTGGAAGAACCTATAAATCTCTAACTTTATTTCTAGTGAAGCGACGCAGTTGGAACCAGCAGACATATTATAATTGTGTCACCGGAAAGCGAAGAAGCTAATCCCTGAAATGTTCAGGACTATATATCCCAGGATGTATAAACGAATGGACACTAAATAGAAGAAAAAATAATGGAACAACCACATAGCAGAATAGAGAGACACGTGTGGTCAAAATAGCAAGAAATAAATCACCAATCGATAGAAGTATCGGCCGAACAAGTAAAAGATGGAGTGACAATATTCCGTAGAGATTATCAATCCGCCGATGAACCAGCGGAATTGATTAAGAAGATATTGGATGAAGAAAATATTTTAATTTCTTGGCAACAGCCGGCCAAAATATTGCCGTCTTTAAATGTATTATCACTGTATTTTTTATTTTCAAAATTAAAAAGTCATGTCAGACAATTTCTATAAATTTTTTATTGTCCAAATTTTTCTCAACATGTATTCCCCCTATCCATAACCGCTATGTATTCCCCCAATCCATACTCTACCCGACAAGTCACACCTTGTCATAGAAAAAAATACGTGACTGAACCGCGAGGTAGTAGCAATATTCACATTATCCATGGAGTATCCGAGACGTCGCCGAAAAATACGTGGCCGATATTGAACGCAAAGCTTCGGGAATGGTAGGTAAACGTAACGGAAAGTGAGCATATACTATATGATTTGTATTTAATAATATTTTATGGAAACGGAATGCCAGGGGTATGGAAAGTAAACGGGAGGTATAGTGAGAATCGACCCTAAATCGGCACAAAAGACAGCTGTCGAAGAGAATGTCGCAGTCGATTAAACAAAGTCGAGCTAAAGTCACCATAAAACGATTAATACATATTTTGACAATTTGTCAAGAGTATTAGAAGATGTGATTCCCGAAGCTGTCGTCAATTACGATAATTCCTAAAAATTGTGTTTTTTTATCGATTTTAATGAAACTCGGGCACAATAGGTTTTTATTTCATTTTGCTATTTCAAGTAGCCTCTACAAAAGGGCTACTTGAAATACTACGTTTTTAAAGGCTTACTTTCAAGTAACCCCATCGAGGAGCTACTTGAAAAAAAAAATTTTTTTTTTGTAAAAATGGAGAAGCCAAATCACATTTTTAATAAGGAAAAATTATCTATAGACCATTTCGACCATCACAATAATTTTTACTTTCAAAAATACCTTTAACTTATTTGGTGGCAGAACGAAGTTTCAAAAAAGTTTTATCAAGCAACCCCGTTTTACGGTACTAAAAGCGTGTTAGGATTTATGTGGTAGACTTCCCAATGCATTGATTAGTCTAAAAAAAATTATTTTTTTATTTTTTTGTTGTGGCCTTCTGGAAATAACTAGTTGTGTACTGGCGGCATATGTGAAGTTGGTTTAAACAAAACTAGGTCTATGTTAAATTACTTATTTTTTAAAACTCTTTTAATATATGAACTTCGTATAATAACACAAAAAAGTGAAACCTAGAGTTACCAGGAATCTACTATCATCTTACTATTTATGTAAATGTTAGATTTTTCACTTCATTTGGATTCGAACAGAGATTTGCCAGAGTGCCAAGGCAGAATCATAACCACTTAACGTCCGTACTCCAAAGATAGAGAATGAATGAATAATATGCATGAAACCTATAGACCCTGATGTTTTTATTTAATAATATTATTTTTTATTTAACTGGAAATACCCATCCATCTCCATTTATCAACAGGATACCAAACGTTCAGAAATGTCAGGTCGAATATTTATAAATATCTATCCCTGACCCATCATGTTTTACCTTGAATAAGGAACTAAATTCTTATTTAAGAGATAACCCAAAGGTCATTAAATATTAAAGTAAACCGGTGGCTGGAAAGGGATCCAGGATTAAAATTCGTCCCTCATAAAAACGACATTTGGGGTACAATATAAATTGGGTGAAGAAAAGGTACAGTGTTAATGACGGTAAAATTGTACTTTATTAGATGAATAATTTATGTCATTCGAAGGGTTTCCAGTAACATTTTGTTTAGCATTTTTTATACTGCTAAAAATGGTAAACAAAGTCTATATTATTTTATATATTACTCAATCATATTATGCAGGTCCCAAATGCGCTGGAAGTAATTAGCAAATTAAGTTACTTATTGAAAAAAACCATATTTATAATATACAATATACACATAATACAGGGTGTCCCGAAAATATTGGTCATATTATACCACACATTCTGGGGTCAAAAATAGTTCGATTGAACCTAACTTACCGTAGTACAAATGTGGTCATAAAAAAAGGTACAGCCCTTTGAAGTTACAAAATGAAAATCCATTTTTTTCTCCAATATATCGAAAACTGTTAGAGATTTTTTATTGAAAATGGACATGGGGCATTCTTATGGCAGGAACTTCTTCAAACAAAATTATAATGAAATTTGTCCACCTCATAAAAATTTTATGGGGGTTTTGTTCCCTTAAACCCCCCCAAACTTTTGTGTACATTCCAATTAATTCATTATTGTGGTACCATTAGTTCAACACAACATTTCTAAAACTTTTTTGCCTCTTGGTATTTTTTTAAATAAGCCAGTTTTTATCACGATGCGGCTTCTTTTTTAATATGTTTACAGAAAAATTTTATGGGGGTTTTCTTCCTTTAAACCCCCCAAATGTTTGTGTACGTTTACAAATTAAATTATTATTGTGGTACCATTAGGTAAACACAGTATTTTTAAAACTGTTTTGGCTCTTGGTCTTTTTTTGATAAGTCACCTTTTATCTAGATGTTTCTTCTTTTTCAAAATATACCTAATATAAATTATAAATAAATTTTCAGATTATTAGCAGCTCTCTATAATCGTACTTAACCATATAAAAATATGTGGTGGATTCGACAAATATTCAAAATATCTCGATAAACACTGGCTTATCGAAAAAGTAATAAGAGGCAAAAAAGTTTTATAAATATTGTGTTTACCTAATAGTACAACAATAATAATTTAATTGAAACGTAAAAAAAAGTTTGGGGGGTTTAAGGGACCAAGACACCCTTAAAATTTTTATGAGGTGCACAAATGTCACTTTAATTTTTTTTAAGATGTTGCTACTATAAGAATGCCACATGTCCATTTTCAATAAAAATCTCTAAGAGTTTTCGATATCTGAAAAAAAACCGATTTTCAGTTTGTAATTTCAAATTGCTGTAACTTTTTTTTGTGTGCACTATTGTATATGGGGGTTTTTACATAGGTAAGTGAGGTTCAATCAACCTATTTTTGACTCCAGAGTCTGTGGTATAATTTATGGCCAATCTTTTTGGAACACCCTGTATATTGAAATGAGCATAATTGAGTAACGTATACTCTATGTGTTTACTTAATGTTCACAATGGACATATATTATACAGTGGCAGCCAAAAGTCCCCTCCCACTCGTATCTTTTGAACGGTTATACTTATAATAGTGAAATTTGGATTGAGGAAATAAACGGACGTAGGCTTCTTCAACAGGATACCAAACGTTCAGAAATGTCAGGTCGAGTATTCATTAACATCTATCCCTAACCCAAAATGTTTTACCTTGAATAAAGAAAATAATTCTTATTTCGCCCTCCAGTGGGCACGTCGAGTCTAGCAGGCCCAATAAAATTATTTTTATCTATCATTTATGAATTAAGGCGCACTTTTTTTTAAAGATAAACATCATAAAGAGGATAAAAACAGAATACGTCGACCATATGATTAGAGGATCTATATACCATCTACTTCACCTCATAATAAATAGAAATGTGGACGAAAATAAATGGTTAGGTCCAAAGAAATTTTCAAAGCTGCGTAATATTAGACAATGGTGTGGTTCCACAGTGGAAGAAATATTTCGTGCAGCAGCCGATAGAGAAAGATTTCAGAACATTTTTCATGTTAACAGAAAACGTCTGAATACGGACACAGCACCTAAAGAGAAAGAATCTATTTAACATACAGGGTGATTGATTAGTGGGGTAAAGCTCAATAGCTCCGCTATAATAATAGATAGCAATAAAAGCTAATAACAAAAATTTTAGCCAACTTTGAGCTTCATATTACAAAATTAGTTAGAATGTTACATTTTGTTGGATAACACAGTGGCAGACCAAACTTATGGTTTTTTTAAATGGAACACCCTATATTTTATTGTATATCCAAAATCCTGTTAACTTCTCCATCATAAAAATATAAAGGTTTGTTATGTTATATATGGTATTTACAAAGTTATAACCAATTTGGTATGAAAATCATAATAAGTTCAACTCCCTGTATAAATAAAAACAAGCACAACAGCAATGGTTTATTAAGGCCATATTTTTTACTTATTGTCAAAATTTTCAAGAATTATTGACATTGCTAATTTTCTTTATATCAAATACAGGGTGAGTCAAAACGCAAGTACATTATTTCTAAGTAATGTTAAATGAGACACCCTGTATTTTATATCATTATTAATAAGTAACATTACCCTACTTTCATTTTTATATAACAGTACCTATGTCCAAATTTATTAGTTTTCGAGATATTTTTATTCAGAGGAAATTCTTTTAGATGTCTAAATTTACCTAAATTTTAAGTAATCCATGAATGAATTGACAATTGACGATTAATGATTATCAATCCGGTAATCAATGTAACAATGTAGCAAATAAAGAAATAAAAGTAATTCATTAGTAATACATTTTACAAAAAAAAACACAACCACAACATGCAACATTTTTGAAACAATTAAAAACTACTTTTTTTATGTAAATGTAACAAATAAAGAAAGAAAATTAGTAATTAATTTTACAAAAAAACACACAAACACAAAATACAACAATTTGTGAAGACAATTAAACACTACTTTTGTATGTAAATGTAACAATGTAACAATTAAAGAACGAAAAATAATTTATCAGTAATAGATTTTGCAAAAAACATGTTTGAAACAATAAAAAGCTACTTTTAATAAAATATTTTTAATATTTAATTACATAAGGTCATACAAAAGATCATTGAATGAGCTACTTATTCTAGTTACTCTACGAAGCAGTTGTAAATTAAAACATCGAAATACACTTTATATTCTATTTTTCATCTCATCCCTTGTTGTTGGAAGTATTTTATAAACTTCATTATGTATTAACGTAACCCCAAAAAAATCAGTCCACTTTATTAAATTCTGGTGATTTGGGTGGCAACGCTACTGGTTCATTGAAAAATGAAAATATCTCGTTTAAATACTAAATCAATGAACTAATAAATTTAGACATAGGGAATGATATTTAAAAATTAAAGTACGGTAATGGTACTTTTCAATATTGATATAAAATACAGTGTGTTCCATTTAAAATTACTGAGAAAATAATGTACTTGCGTTTTGACTCACCCTGTATTTGATATAAAGACAAATAGCAATATCAATTGTTCTTCAAAATTTTGACAATACGTAAAAAATATGGCATTAATAAACCATTGCTGTTTTGCTTATTTTTATTTATACAGGGAGTTGAACTTGTTACGATTTTGAAATAAAATTGGTTATAACTTTGTAAATACAATGTATAACATAACAAACTTTTATATTTTTGTGATGCAGAAGTTAACAGGATTTCGAATTTAAAATAAAATATAGGGTGTTCCATTTAAAAAAACATAAGTTTGGTCTGCCACTGTTTTATCGAACACCCTGTTCTGGCTGTTCAAAGCACAGTCCAAAACTAAATTATTATTTGAAATTTTTTTTCAGATACTATTTAAAGGGTTTTTCTTGAAAAACAATTCAAATTATCTGGTTAACACAGGTACCAACACAATTCTTTATATTTTTTAATTAAAATCACTATAAAAAAACGTTTCGACCCAATTTCAGCATCAGGAACTGTTAACGTGTGTATCCTGTAAGACAATTATTATGCCCTCTCTAAAATTACACCTGTATGCCTACCAATTTTAGAAAGAATTGAACACTGAACACTGAATATCTTTTAACACTGAATTTTGTCCACAAATCACTCTACTGTTTTAAATCAATAACAAATAACTTTATAATTTTTGTTTTCTAAAATTATATATTTTCGGCATGGCAATAAGGTAACGTTTTCAGTAATTAGCTAGTATAGTATAAACAAATTTAGTTTTACAGATTTAGAATTTATAAAACAACAACCGTACTTCATTAGCATGCAATATATTTCTGTATGAACTCTATACGAAAATTCAACTTTATCGACATACAAAGCCTAAAATATCTCAGCAATGTATCACTTTTCCAACCCTTGCCCTTTTTGTAACCTTACTCAAAAACAAGTCAATAAAAACCGAGTGACACTGAACCTAAAACAGCTGAACGTCAACTAAACCAAGGAACAGGAAGACATTTCGGCGTTCAAATAAGTACGCATGTTATTTGCAGGAATAGCAGAAAATGCTTCGTCTTCCTGTATATCCTGATCTTGGTTTTCCTCCTAGTTTTTCCCGTAAAATTAGTTTGGAATGAAGACATACTATCAAGAATTGGACTAAATGGAAAACCAGTTGGCTAAAGCACGCAACAAAGACTGCTGAAAACGAAGGCTAGATCGTAATCTACCTTTCAAGAAATAGTAAAGTTTGAATCAACGATATATATAGTTGATCTTACAACCATCTAAGTGTCAGTGGTAGCTATTTAACCCTTTTACAGCTCTATATCAATGAGTTCTACACCATAAGCTTAAACAGTACTGTTGCAAATGATCTACGTTGAAATTAGATAACACACGACTCGCATATGCCTGCACCAATTTGAAAACTTTTGTGCAAAGATGGCTACCAATAAGTATGTACCTATTTGTGTAGGGTACTTCACTGTTTTTATTGTTATAGTAATTTATTCCAGCTGTAATAGTAATATATTCGACATTGACTATTCAATATATAGGGTGCAAGGCACTTATGGAATAAAATTATTTCTGTCCTCGTTTTAAAAAATTAAAAAAAACGCTAAGACCCGTCAATTTTTAAATATCAATATACGCTTTTTAAACCTAAATTTGAATGTACGTGGTGATTCATGCAAGCCTAGCATAGTCCATAAGCTTTATTTTTAATGTAGCACCCTGTATATTTTTGTTTTTAAAAACTGCTTAACTGATTTCGACGAACCATTTATAATAGGTCTGGATCCCGCGTATGAAAAAAAAGTTGATTAATAGCAAGCTGGAAATTTGTTAATAGCTTAAGGGTGTCTCGTCGGACAAACTTTGATATATGGGAACACTGGAACAGGGGCAGTTTTAATTGTGGAACAGGTTAAAAATTTGGAACGGTCGGACCACGAAAACGGCACATTTATTTTTTCCGACAGAGCAGACTTAAACTCTCCGAACAGAGCTTAAACTCTCATGCAAAAATCAGACTGCTATTTATCACCAAATGGGCGTTTTAATGAGTGGAATATGTAGAATATGTCAAATGATAGGAATTAAGACAGGTGATAAATAGCAGTTTGATTTTTGCATGAGAGTTTAATCTCTGTTCGGAGAGTTTAAGTCTGTTTTGTCGGATAAAATACATGTGCCGTTTTCGTGATCTGACCGTTCCAAATTTTTAACCTGTTCCACAATTAAAACTGCCCCTGTTCCAGTGTTCCCATATATCAAAGTTTATCCGACTAGACACCCTTAAGCTATTAACAAATTTTCAGCTTGCTATTAATCAACTTTTTTTTCATACGCGGGATCCAGACCTATAATGTATATTGTACTGCAATCGCCAGTTAATTTGGCGACAGAATACGCACAACGTCACAGAGACTGATGACCATGACCATCCCCTGAGCCACTCTGCAATTTTGGGTTTGTGCGTCTCGCCAAGTTAACTGGCGATGAGTATATTATGAATAATACAGGGTGAAATTTGAAATGGTAGTCTGTGGAAACCACTTATGGAATAAAGTTTTTTGTGTCCTTATTTTAGATAATTTATTATTAAAAACGCTAGGATATGTCAACTTTTAAATTCAAATATGCAATGTTTAAACATAAATTTAAATATGCAGGGTAATTCATGCAAGTCTAGATCTAGTCATGATAAAACACCCTGCATATTTTTATGTTTTTAGAGTCTGCTAAACAACCTCACATCAAAAAGTGTTTTATGTAAGGCTTATTATGAATAATACAAGGTGAAATTTTAAAATTATGTATTATTTTCGTCAAGATATTAAATACCTACATAAAATTGTGAAATTACTAAATTAATAATTATAAAATCCATAAGAAAAAATTTCCTGTAGCTGACTGAATACCATTAATTACAAAAAATTGAAGAAAAATCTTCTATGTAAGAGGTATATTTATTTTAAAACCCCAATAAAGGGCTACAAATACAAAACAGAACGTTTTCGCTCTAAAGAGAACATTATCAGTGTTCTTTGCTTAAAATAAGTATAACCATAATTAGTGAAGGCAAAGGTAAAAAATTTTAAAGTTGACCAAGATAAAAAATTAGGTTATACTCACAAGATCCACATGCTACGCCACCAAAAATACATGGGTTAAAACCCTAAAAATGTCGACTAAAAGTAATCTCTTTGCCTTATCCCTATGCGGGTTCGGCTTTCCTAATTGCATTTCTTCACACAATTCTATCTTGGGTCATATCAATATTAATTATCTTTCCCAACATGTCCTGCCTAATTGTCTCCCCCTCCCCCCGTCTTCTTTGGTCTTCCTCTCCTACTCCTTCCAAGAATCTGCACTTCAGAAATTCTTCGAATTGGGTGATTAACGTCTCGACGTTGAACATGACCAAACCATCTCAACCTATGCTCCCTCATTTTGGCATCAATTGATGCCAAACCTAGACTTCCCCTAATATACTTATTTTTAATTTTATCCTTTTTTGTCACTCCACTCATCCATCTAAGCATTCTTATTTCCGCCACACGCATTCGTTGTTTCGCGTTCTTTTTCACTGACCAACATTCAGTTCCGTTAACCATAGCCGGTCTTAAGGCTATTTTATAGAATTTTCCCTTCAACTTCATTGGAATTTTCATGTCACACAGCACACCACTCGCTTCCTTCCACTTCATCCATCCAGACCTAATTCTACTGCATGTATCTCCATCTATTTCTCCATTACTCTGTAATATCGATCCCAGGTACTTAAAACTATTGCTTTTTACAATGAGTTTACCATCCAAAGGTACCGTTTTATTTGTAGTAACTCCATTTTTAAATCAGCATTCCAAATACTCTGTCTTTTTCCTACTAAGTTATAAACATTTTTCCTTGAGAGCTTGTCTCCACTGTTCCAGTTTTTGTTCTAAGTCTCTTTCACTATTTCCTACAAACACATCATCAGCATACATAAAGCACCATGGGATGTTGCCCTGTAGTTTCGCTGTTACCTGGTCCAAAACTAATGAGAATAAAAATATGGACTAAGCAGCGAGCCTTCGTGCGATCCTACTTTAACATGCAATTTATCAGTATCTCCCACACCTGTCCTAACACTAGTCGTTGCTCCCTCATACATATCCCTAACAATCTTCATATTCACCAGGGACTCCTTCCTTATTGAGTGCCCACCACAAAATATCTCGAGGAACTCTATCATATGCTTTCTCAAGATCAATGGATACCATACAAGCATTTGTTTCTTTACTCCTGCATTTTTCCATTAACTGCCGTATAATGAAAATTGCATCTGTTGTTGATCTGCCCTGCATAAAGCCAAATTGATTCTCGGATATTTCGGTCTCTTCACCTATCCGTCTATAAATTTCTCTTTACCATATGTTCATGGCGTGGCTAAGCAGTTTTATAGCCCTGTAGTTTGTACATTGTTGTATATCGCCCTTATTTTTGTAGACAGGTAGTAGTATGCTACTTTTCCATTCGTCTGGCATTTGTCCAACTTCCATAATTCTATTAAATAAACCTGCCAGCCACATTGTTCCTGTCTCTCCCAATGCTCTCCATACTTCCCCAGGAATACCATCTGGTCCTACCGCTTTTCCTTTCTTTATTTTTTGAAGCTCTTGAGCCAATTCCTCGTTTGTTATTTTGCCGCTACTGTCTCCGTTGACTCCACAGGCTGTCTGTCAAACTCATCATTTAATAAGCTGTCAAAGTACTTTCTCCATCTCATTTTGACATAATTTTCGTAAACTAGTATTTTATTATTTTCATTTCGGATACAGCTAATCTGATTAAAATCTTTTGCTTTCTTTGCTCTCTGTTTGGCTACTTTATATATCTTCGTTTCGTCTTCCCTGGTATCAAGTGATCATATAGGTTTGAATAGGCTTCTGCTTTGGCTTTTGCTACTGCTACTTTCGCTTTTTTTTCGCGACCATATAGTTTTGAAGATCTGTGTCGGATCTGGTTTCTTGCCACTTTTTATATAATTTTCCCTTCTCTTTTATTTTTCCTTGTACTTCGTTTGCCACCACCAAGTCTCTTTATCCTCAAACTTTTATTCTGACGTTTTCCCAAGTATTTCAATAGCCGTCTCTCTAATACTACTGGCCAGCTTTCTCCAAATTGTATTAGGGCTTCCATTCATATTCCAACATATTTTGTCTACTATTCTTTCCCTGAATAGACCTTCTTTCTCATCTTTTAGCATCCACCACATGATTTTTTGTGGTCCTCTCCGCTGTTTTGGTTTATCTTCACTGTTTACTTCGATATCCAGAGATAAGCAGCTTCTGTTGTTGGCTTACTGTCTCACTACTATTACCTTGCAGTCCTTCTATTCACGTATGTCTTCTTTCCTTATCATGAAATAGTCTATTTGGGATTAATGTTGTCCACTTTTGTACGTAATAAGATGAGTTTCTCTCTTTTTAAAGAATGTGTTAACAATCGCCATATCTAGTGCTGTTGTTAATTCAAGCATGTCATCTCCAGCTTCATTTGTAGTTCCAAAGCCTAATCCCCTATGTATTGCTTCGTATCCTGCCTTGGCTTGGCTCACATGTGCATTGAAGTCACCTCCTATTATAACTTTCTCCTCTGACGGAATATCACTCAGGATGTCTCCTAATTGGTCATAGAAAGCTCTTGTTTCATTCTCACCCAGACCTGTTTGAGGAGCATACAGACACAACATTCAATACTTCTTTATCAATTACAAATTTCACTGATATATTTCTATCACTCGTTCTTACAACTTCCACTACGTTTTCTTTCATTTCACATCAGCAATTATACCAACTCCATTTCTAGTGTTACTACTCCCTGCATACCAGAATTTGTATCCTTCGCCTAGTTCTTTCGCCCTTTGTCCTTTCCACCTAGTTTCTTGGATGCAAGCAATTTGAACTCTCCTTCGTTTGAACGCATCCACTAACTCCAGACTCTTACCTGTAAGACTACCAAGATTCCACGACCCTATCCTAATTTTTCTAACCTGCAATGGTGTTCCCCCTGAGATGGTCCTCACCCGGAAATCCGAACTGTCGACTAAAAGTCTTACATTGACTAAAAGTCGACCGAAAATGTCGACTAAAAGTCTAACATTGAAATGTTGAATACTAAATCCTAGCGATGGATGAAAATATAAAGATACCCTAAGGCATTATATGACTATTCCACGAAGCACGTGGGTGATTAAGTCGATTTCTCTGTCTTTACAAAGAGAAAGGTAAAAGCCAACTGATTACATGTGTAAAAGCGTTTCTGACTGATGATAGTACGGGACAGATAGTGCAACTTGAAGTTTTGTGAATTGATATACATAAATTATTAAATAAATTAATTTTCTCTAAAATGGACGATCTTGGAGAAAAATTAGACATATATTTTATACTAGTGACGTCATCCACCTGGGCGTAATGAAGTAATCGATGATTTGTTTAAATAGGAATAGTGGTCGTGTGCTAGCTCATTTGAAAGGGAGTCCAATTATCTATTCAGTAATATAAACATTAATATAAATATTTATACAGGGCGACTAAAAATATAATTTTTGGATTAAATTAATTGTAGCAAAAGGAAGAATGTATGTAATTTATTTAACTCAAAATACATTGTGCTGCTGTCAGAAAATAGAAAAAAATGTTTATTTCACAAATAAACATTCCTTTTCGTTTAAATTAAATCACAAACAACTTTTCACTTGCCTCTTGGTAGTTCGAACATATTTAAGCAACAACCAATGTTTATTTGCCAAATAAACATTTTTCTTTATTTTCTGACAGCAATAGAATGTATTTTGAGTTAAATAAATTACATACATTATTCTTTTTACGTCAATTAATTTAATTAAAAAATTATTTTTTTGGTCACCCTGTATAAATAGTGATATTATTGTTTATATTACTGAATAGAGAATGGAACATCCTTCCAAATGAGCTAAAACGCGACCCCTATTCCTGTTTAAAAAATCATCGATTACGTCATCACTCCCAGATGGATGACGTCACTAGTATGAAATATATACCAAAAAATTGTAATTTAAAAATAAAAATCGGCCTGTTTCCGAATTTTCCTCCAAAATCGTCCATTTTAGAGAAAATTATTTATTCTATAATTTAGCCCCTCTCTGTATAGTTAGGTATATGTACTAGCCAATATTTTTAAAAAATTATTTGTAGTAAAATTCAATAATAACAACAAACACGTTTGCTGGGATTACAAGTATTCCATAATAAGCTAACATTAATAATATAATGTGTAAATGTAATTAATCATACTTTAAATATTGGTATTATTTTTTAAATTGGCTCAATAAAGACATACATTTTCTAAACTAAGTATAAATATCTATTGTATTTTGTATTTAATGTCTTGACGAAATTTATAAATAATTTTTTCTACAACCTTGTTAAAAATGCAATTTTTAGCACTCCATACGACCGTTAAAAATGCTACTTTAAGGCACTAGTGCTTTAGTAGTTATTTATGAAACAGTTCGTGAATTATGCTTTTTGCGAACGCACGCGATTTTTAGAGCACGAGCGACAACGGAGCGAGTGCTATAAATCGCGTAAGTTCGCAAAAAGTAATTCACGCACAGTTCATACAATATTTTATCTACGATAAACAAATAAAAACAGCTGTAACTCTTCATCACTGGAATTCATTTCTATTCTACAATTTTTAGAACTTTGACATTTAAAAATTCTAACTACTTTCAAACCACAAAACTGTCAAAACTTTTGTTGTAATTCATTGCTCATATTGACATCACCATGACAACGCAAAGGTAAGGATTGTCACCATGACAACGCGAAAGTTAAAAACAGTGCGAAAAAGTAAATCCCATTTAAAATACATTGTTACTTCACGCACACTTTAAATCCTTCACGCACTGCTATCTATAATGACAGTTTTCACAAAATAAAAACTTTCACTAAATACATAATATGACATAAAGTAGATAAAAATTTTTTAAGGCACTGCAGTTCGTATTGACCGTATATGCAATTTTGATGTAATGTCAAACAAATATAAAATTGGAATGTCAGTCAAATTCAAGTAAAAGATTTGTAGATATTGTCCGTATGATATGCGTGTTAAAAAGTACATTTTTAAGGCACTCATGTGAATTGCAGAACTCGCTTTCGCTGATTCTGCAAACTTTCACATGCGTGCCTTAAACGTGTACTTTTAACACATATCATAAATAACTATTAAAATTTCACCTTGTATTATCCATAATGAACCCTACATAATACACTTTTTTGAGATGAGGTTGTGAAGTAGCTTCTAAAAACATAAAAATATACAGGGTGATCCATTAAAACTAGAGACCATGAACCATGCTGTACTTGCGTGAATCATCCTGTATATTTAAATTTATGTTTGTAAAGAGCCCATTTGAATTTAAAAGTTGACATCTCCCAGTATTTTTTATAATTTTCTAAAATAAGAACATACGTAAACAATTTTATTCCATAAGTGGTTTCCATACTTTATAATTTCAAAATTTTACCCCGTAATATTCATAATACACGCTATATGATATAGTTCGTTGAAATTGGGTTATTTAACAGATTTTAAAAATATATAAATATACAAGGTGTTCCAATAAAACTAAAGCTTATGAACTCTGGTAGACTTGCATTAATCACCCTGTACATTTAAATTTATGTTTGAAAAGTGCACATTTCTATTTAAAAATCGACGGGTATCAGCGTTGTTTATAAATTTTTTAAACAAGGATAGAAATAATGATATTCCAGAAGTGCCTTCCACACTGTATAAGAAATGACATTATGAGTAACAACTGACTGTTCAGAGTACAGTTGATAAATAAAGTAATAAAGTAATATTTGAAAATTTTTATCCGGCACTATTCGAATGTGTTTTTCTTAAAAATAATTAAAATTATCTATAACTAATTTAGACGTTATATTTTTTTTAATTAAAATCACTATCATAGAAAAAAGTTTCGACCTAGTTTCATCATCAGGAACTATTGACGTGTATAAATGCTATGCATAAAATTATGCCTGTGTACCTACCAATTTTGACCAGAATTTAACACTGAATATCTCTTAACACTGATTTTTTTCCACAATTCACTCTACTGTTATCAATCAATAACAAATCGCTTTATAAATTATTTACTAAAATTATATATTTTTGGCATGGCAATATGGTAATGTTCTTAGTAATTAACTAGCATAGACAAATTTAGGTCTACAGGTAATCAACGAGTTGATTAGTAATTTGTTATCTTATGCACTAAAAAATGGATAATTTAAAATGAAGCTATATAAAAATTCGTATTTTTACACTTTTTGTACATTAGTATGTACATTGCATTTATAAGAAACCTAATAAAACCTTAACAAAACAGTATATTTCTCACTGAATGTCATCAAAACACGCACAATTTATAAAAACAACAACCTTACTTCGTTAACATGCAATTTCTTAATATTTCTGTATGAACTCTACAAGAAAACTCAACTTTATCGACAGAAAAAGCCTTAAAATATCTTACCAGTGTATCACTTTTCCAATCCTTGCCCTTTTTGTAACCTTACTCAAAAACAAGTCAATAAAAACCGAGTGACACTGAACCTAAAACAGCTGAACGTCAACTAAACCAAGGAACAGGAAGAAATTTCGGCGTTCAAATAAGTACGCATGTTATTTGCAGGAATAGCAGGAAAGGATGAGGCAAGTGGGACGGTGTAGTTAGTATAGATTTTGACACTTATGCGCACTGTATTTATAGAACATAGCGAATGTTTCGATATCGTTCTAAAAGGGACAATGTTGTTTATGTGCAGGATCGGACTACGTCGCAGGATTTGTATTCATACAGGTTGCATAAAATATTGCTTGTTGAGGAATTTGGATTAGGCAGTTATTAATTGGGTTTTTAGGCAGATTTTAGCCGAATTATATTAGTAGAAAATATATTGGATTAAAAGGAAAAACAAATAATATCAGTGAAAAACTGTATAATGGAACAGAAATATTTTTTATTATGTGGCTATTAACTTTTAATCGGGGAACACATTTTAGTTACGTAACCGAGCAACTCGGGTCCTTTGGACCCACCACTCTTCTTCTTCTTCTTATGTCAGGTCTCTTCTTATGGTGCCTATCCGTTACGGATGTTGGACACTAACATGGCTATTCTGACTTTGTTGACTGCTGCCCTGAAAAGTCCGGTAGTGGTTAAGTTAAACCATTTTCGCAGGTTATGCAGCCAGGATATCCTTCTTCGTCCTGGACCTCTTTTCCCATGCACTTTACCTTGAAGTATGGTCCGAAGTAGGTCATATCGTTGTTCATTGCGCATTATATTTTACGACTAGTTCGCGCTCTTTTCCCATTCTATGTAGAACTTCTTCGTTAGTAACTCTGTCTATCCAGGAAATCCTCAACATGCATCTATAGCACCACATCTCAAATGCTTCGAGTCTCTTCAGTGATGCTTCAGTTAAGGTCCATGACTCCACCCCATATAAAAGAACGGAGAATACGTAGCATTTTAGTAAACGAACTTTTATTTACAATTTTATATCGTGGCTATTACAGATTTTTTTCATTTTGACGAAAGCTGATCTTGCCTTCCCGATCCTTATCTTAATTTCCGTCGATTGGTCCCACTGTTCATTTAAGTTTGCAGCCAAATAACAAAAGTTAGTGATTTGTGTTATAGGTTGTTGGTTAACTAGTAATTGACCAGATCGTATCCTATTTTTGCTTATAACCATGTATTTGGTTTTTTTGATGTTAAAATCAAGCCCAAACCTGCTACTTACTTCTGCCACCTTGGAGACAAGTGTCTGCAGACCTTCAAGACTGTCTGCAAAAATGACAGTATGATCAGCGTATCTTATGTTGTCCAATCGTTCTCCGTTTATAAGTATTCCCTCGTCTATGTCCGTTAGCGCTAGGTTCATAATATGCTCTGAATATGTATTGAACAATAATGGGGACAATATACATCCCTGTTGCACACCTCTTTTTATCTTTATGTCGTCTGCTAACTGATCCCCTACTCTAATAGCTGCAGTTTGTTTGCGTAATAGATATTGTTCATTATACGGCGATCTCTGCTGTCTAGACCAATTGAATTTAATATTTTCATCAGTTCGTCATGTTTTATTCTATCGAGCGCTTTCTGGTAATCAACAAAACACACATATATATCACAATTCACGTCTCTACATCTTTGGAAGAGAACTTGTATTGCAAAAAGTGCCTCTCGAGTACCCAATGCATCCCTGAAGCCGAATTGTGTGTTTGTCATGTGTTCTTCACCGGTGTCGCCCAAAATCCCGACAGCCAAAATCCCGACAGCCAAAATCCCGACGGCCAAAACACCGACACGCCAGAATCCCGACAGGCCAGAATCCCGACATGCAACAATCCTCGTATAAGTAAAAATTCCGACCACTACATTTTGTTTAGTAACAAAAATTAAAAAACAGATGGCCATAAACAAAAAACAAAAACTAAATGTAATTATATGGTAAAAAGAAACTTATCAAACCTGTCGGGATTCTGGCCTGTCGGGATTTTGGCCTGTCGGTATTCTGGCGTGTCGGGATTTTTGCCGTCGGGATTGTGGCTGTCGGGATTTTGGCTGTCGGGATTTTGGGGTAGACCCGTTCTTAACACTTTTTATATATTGTTTTATGTATAATTTTTAAGAAAGTTTTCAGGAGACGGCTCATAAGGCTTTTTATTCGATAATCTTCACATTTTCTGGCATTGGGTTTTTTAGGGATTGATATAAAAGTTGATCTTAGCCACTGTTTGGGAATTGTTCCACTTTGGTATATATTGTTGAAGATCAAGGTAAGTCTTTTTACTTCGTCTTTATGCATAATTTTCAAAAATTCTGAGTAGAACTCGTCTGGTCCTGCGGCTTTTCCCTCCTTAATGTTGTTTATAGCAGCTTCTACTTCCGCTTCGGGAATAGGTGGTCCGGTATCGTCATTTTTATTTTGTGTGATGGTGACATTCCTCTCGTCTTCAAATGTTGTTGTCACATAGTTCATCCATGTTGTTTTTGTTTCTTCAATATCAACTATTGGATTTCCTTGAGCGTCTGTTAAGTGTCCCGGCCTTTTTGATTTATAGTTGCCTGCTGCTTCTTTGATCTTTTTGTGGAGGCTGAAGGAATCGTGTTTACGTTCCAATATCTCGATTTCTTCACACTGTTCTTGCAGATATCTGTTTTTAGCTTCTCTGACAGCTTTTTTCATCTCTTTGTCTAGAAACTGATGTGCAACGTAGTCTTTTCGCTTGGATTCTCTTCTTCTGTCCATCATCTGTAATATACCGTCAATCATCCATGGTTTTTTCTTTTCTGTCTTGGTTTATTTGGTTTGGTGGTTTATTTCTGTGTCAACATCATTAACGACTTCTGACTTAGATATGTTGTTTTTCAGATATTCCCGTACTTCTTGCTTTATGTCATCATCTTTTAGTTGTTTGAGATCGTATCTTATAGGATTAGGTTTGTGGATTTTTTTTTTAAATTTCAGATGAAACTTACCGACATGTGGGTTATGGTTTGACTTAATATCTGTCTGACTTAATATCTGACTTATGTCAGGTGAGACTCGTTAATCTGTGGCACTTGGTCGTAAGGCCTTTGTACCATACCTAGTTTTTTTCCTTAAACTCTAATAATTTCTGTGTCCTCAACGAAGGCCTACAGTTTTCTTATTGTTAGTTTTAGGATTTCTTCTGGTTCAAACCTCAGTTGACCAGTGAATTCATGCCTTATATCACTTAGCACATTGTGTGTGTTCGTGTGTTACTGGCACTGGTTTTAGCAACCAACTGGCCAGTCAATACTTAGCACATTGCAATGGCATACTAGGTGTATGGCAGTCTCTTCTTCCATTTCGCACTTTCTGTATCATGGTTCATTCACCTTACCTAGTTTGTGTAGGTGGTTTTTTGGACCATTTCAGTGACCGTTTTAGTCTATCCTCTATTGAGGTTTATCAAATTGTTCGAGAGCTTTTTATCAGTATTCTTGATTATTTTTTAGTCTGGATTAGCCCTTGAGTGGCTTTCCATTTCTTTTGATGATTTTTTATCAGCCAGTCGGAACTTCGTTTTTCGTAGCATTTTTAGTGATGTCACAGAAAGGTAGCTTAGCTATCTCTGTAAATGTTGATGCTGTTAGCTTTAGAGTCATCAATAATATCATTAATGCAGGCCACCAAAACAAAAACTTTTCAGCCTGAAACACAGTTGTGTGTTAACCTAGGCTGTACGATTTGCTATAGCTACGATTGCTAGGTTTGTCCAAATAAAAACCGAGTGACACTGAACCCAAAACAGCTGAACGTCAACTAAACCAAGGAACAGGAAGAAATTTCGGCGTTCAAATAAGTACGCATGTTATTTGCAGGAATAACAGGAAAGGATGAGGCAAGTGGGACAGTGTAGTTCGTATAAATTTTGACACTTATGCGCACTGTATTTATAGAACATGGTGAATGTTTCGATATCGTTCTAAAAGGGACAATGTTGTTTATGTGCAGGATCGGACTGCGTTGCAGGATTTGTATTCATACAGTTTGCATAAAATATTGCTTGTTGAGGAATTTGAATTAGGCAATTTTTAATTGGGGTTTATGATTCAATAAAATTGTGTTTTGACTAGGAAAGTTTTGGGGTAGTTCTGATTTCTTTCATTATATATGGATTTTGGGCTGCTGAATCTGAATATGAGGTTTGCGGCCAAATTTCTTGCCGGAACACTGAAAAAATCGCGAAAAAAACGAAAAATTTCAGTTTTTTTCCGCTTCTTTGCTCAAATCTCGAAAACTATTAACATTAAGTAAATGTTCTCTTAACAGAAATTAAAGCACTTAAAATTATCTACAAATATCACTATTTACTTTTTTTTCAGACCAACCGTTCGGTCTAAAGTTTGGTCCTACAAGTTAAAAATTGCCAATTTTTAACGGTCTCAGCAAAACCCACTTTTACATTCCAAAACTTTATTTTTTATTAGAATGCTGTCATTTGATAAATTTCTCCTAATTTTCTGTACAAATAATAAATGTTAGTTCATAGGTATGGTATGTCTCTTGTGACAGTTTCCATGAGTCCATTCCGTCCTAAGAGGCCGTGAGTGTCTCTGCTTTTCCCTTAGAGCCACAGAAGATCAGGCACACATGGAGTCACAGTTTCAGTTGGTGTGAACATTTCCTTCGGATCTATTATCTTGATTTCTGATAAACCTTGAGGTTTTGTCCTTTTAAAATGAATTAGCTGAACAGCTCCCTGACTTCCATAAAACTCAGGCGCGGGTTTCGTTTTTGTCCAAGGAATGGATTGCTTAGGAGCTACTGCATGTTTTGGTGTAATACAAGAAATGCCACATATGACGTGAAAAGTGTGGTAATCGTCGATTGTGTGTACGTTAAAATCAGCGTTATCGTACACCTGCGTTATCGTATGTGTAAAGCACGCAGGTCAATTATCTGCGGATGGCCTGCGAATGCTGACACTTCCAGACGAACAGCTTCTATATAGGATGAAAAAACCCCAAAGAGGAAACTACATCAACCTATTTTCTTAAACCGTACCTTTTGTCGAGAAAACGGCCAACCCTGCAAGGAATGGTGAGACGAATTATCTGGGCCTTACTGCCTCTAAAAGACTTTGAGCAAGCGCGTTGCTTATCTGGAAATGTCAGCAATCGCAAGCGATCCGCAAAAAAATTGACCAGCCGTACTTTACACAACAGGTGTAGGAAATCGCTGATTTTAAACCTTTCTATTCCAGACCTTAATTTGCATGTTGGTCCCTCAATTCCAAAGGTTTCTTCATGCTTAGAGTCCCATTGCCTTATATATTATATATACGTCGCATATAAATTAACAAATAAATGACCAAAACATGTTTTTTAGTAATTTTTTTAACCAACTTAAACGTTTTCCCTTCAAAAGTACTCATCAGAGAACAAAACCAACTTGAAAAATGTAATCAGCTTAAAAAAATAATGTAATGTAAATTAACATTAAAAGTTTTCTTTTATGTGATACTCCTCAAAACATGTTACTACGAAAAGGCCGACTGCGCAACTTGCACACATGTATCTCGATTAGCTTCTTTTTTTTCTGTTTTTTTTTTCTGTGGCTACAAACGCTTCACGTTCTAGCAGCTACCTATAATCGTTGCTACCAGTGCTACAATATAGCATATATCTAAAATATGTGAACAAATATATACGGCAATGGGTCCGCATGACCTGTCTTAGGCGCCAACATTTTGAGGCTTTGGGAACAATAATCTAACATTTTCGGACATATTTCTACGGCATTGGGACACCAATGAGTCTAAAATTTTATAAGCAACGCATATTTTAGGCTTTGGTAAATTGAGACCATAACACATTGAACGTGTATATACGGCGGCTGGGAATACAGACCCACTTTTTCAAAAACATATATATGCAGCGTTGGGACAGAAAGGGTTAACGTACATACAATCGGCGGATACCACACTTTTTACGTCATAGGTGGCATTTCTTTTATTGCGCCAAAACATGCAATAGCTCCTAACCAATCCATTCCTCGGATAAAAACTAAACCCGTACCTGAGGTTTATGGAAGTCAGAGAGCTGTTCAACTAATACATTTTGAAAGGAAAAAACCTGAAGGTTTATCAGAAATCAATATCCGAAGGGAATGTTCACATCAACTGAAACTGTGACTCCATCTGTGCCTGATCTTCTGTGGCTCCAAGGGAAAAAGCAGAGACATTCTCGGTATTTCAGGATGGAATGGCTTCATGGAAGCTGTGAGAAGAGACATACCATATTCATACTATGAACCAACATTTATTATTTGTACAGAAAACTAGAAGATATTTATCAAATGACAGCATTCTAATAAAAACTAAAGTTTTGGAATGTATAAAGTGGGTTTTGCCGAGACCGTTAAAAATTGACAAATTTCAACTTGCACTTTAGACCGAACGGTTCGTCTGAAAAAAAAGTAAATAGTGATGTTTGTAGATAATTTTAAGTACTTTAATTTCTGTTAACAGAAGATTTACTAGAAGTTAATAGTTTTCGAGATTTGAGCAAAAAAGCGAAAAAAAACTGAAATTTTTCCTGAAATTTTTCGTTTTTTTACGATTTTTTCAGTGTTTCAGCAAGAAATTTTGTCCACAAACCTCATATTCGGATTCAGTAGCCCAAAATCCATATATAATAAAAGAAATCAGAACTACCCCAAAACTTTCCCACTAGGGAGCTCGTAGAGTACAAATTGACTGAATCATTAGGCAGATTTTGAACTGAGTTGTATTGAATAATGGATAATAATATTTTTATCGTATTGCTATTAAAACCAATCTATTAATATTGACTAGTCCCAGTCGTTCACTAAATAGTTTAATATTTTTCTTATACCAGAAACAACAACTTGCAAGACTTTCTAAAGTTTAAATTGCTAAGAAATTAGAGTACCTATAAAAATTTGTAGGAAACACCAAATATATATATATTAAATTATAATCGACGGTGTAAAAATCCTTGGTTTTTATACACAACTTATAAACTATACTAAAATCACAATCAAGATGCACTTATAGTCCGTCTCACCTTGACTTTACAGTATAAGGAAGATAGGCAATGCAGTCTTTATGAGAGTTTTTAGTGCGGTAATGTTGATTTTATCAAAAAGAATTTGTAATCGAAAATTAGAGAGATTAAATTAAAACTGTTTTAGAAAGGCAATCTACAATTTTAAGATTCAGATGCGTTTAAGTTTATTTGATATAAGTACTATAGTTATTACGCATATGAATCCTAAAATTGTAGATTGTCTTTCTAAAACAGTTTTAATTTTTAATTTCTCTAATGTTCGATTACAAATCCTTTTTGATAAAATCGTCATCATCGTGGTAAAAACTTTCATAAGGACTGCAGTGCCTATGTTCCTTATACTGTAAAATCAAGGTGAGACGGACTATAGAATTAAACAAACCAGTACACTTTAATGTTACGAGAAGCACTCCTAAATCAGGATTTGCAATGTAGATATATATTACATTGTATAAATCCCCAATCATGATTTACAAAGTTTATACATTGCAAATCATGATTCGAGGATGCTCCTCGTAACAATGAAGTGTCTTGGTTTATTTATTTCTAGTGCATCTTGATTGTGAATTAATATAGCAGTCATCATCACCACCATCATCATCATCATCAACAGCTATTCCATCCATCGTCGGATGTACGGTTCCCTTAAGTGAGTCCATTCATTTCTGTTCTCTGCTTATTGCATCTACTTGTGACCAGCCATTCGCTTGATGTCATCAGTCCATCTGGTTTGAAGTCTGCCTCTATTTCTCTTAGTTGCTCTTGGGCGCCATTCAAACTTCGCTTCGTCCAACGGTTGTCTTCCATTCTTCCGGTATGTCCTGCCCAGTTCCATTTTAACATGTCAATCTTCTGGATCACGTCTGCTTCTTTTGATTTTCGTCTTATCTCTTCATTGAATTTACGATCACTGAGCTTAGTGTTGGGCGTTCTCCGTTCCACAGCTCTCTGAGCCACTTTAAGTTTGTGGACTACTTCTTCTTCTTCTTCTTCTAGTACCTACTTCTACAGTCGCGAATGTTGTTCAGCCAGTATATTATATGTCGTCGACCAAGACCTATTTTTCCTTTGATTTTACCCTTCATAATCAGCTGCAAAAACTCCTCCTTATCATTTATAAGTTGTGGACCACGCTGTTGTTAAAAGCCCATGTTTCCTTTCCATATGTCAGAACTGGCAGTGCAATGTTTTGTCTTTAAAGTATTTCGTAAGTTTGATTTAACCCGGAAGCAGTCGCGCCGTTGGAAAAAATCTATTATTTTTTCATATAAAAAGGAATGACTCCCTCTCATTGGCTGTACACCATAATAAAAATTACAAAAGGAGTAAGCATCTTCCCTTGTAGATGGTATATAATTTATTTAAAATTTTCTAAAATAGATCCAATTTGGACTCAAAGTACATCACAAGTACAATAAAAACAAACGTTTTCAGACTAATAGTCCATCATCAGGTTAAAGCTCCAGATCCAAAGTAGTTAAAACTAGCTACTGAGGTAGGTCGAATGACCTTACCAATATAAAAAATTAGCCATTTCGGCTACATCGAGAGTGACATTAAGTCGATTTTACAAAAATAAAGTGTATTTAAACCATAATGGAGTCTTCATCTTGGCTTCAGACTACATGGTTATATTGAAGAGAGTAGGAAACGGACTGATTGAAATTTGACATTCTGAATGTGGATAATTCAGAACGTGTATGTTTCATTAAATTTAGAATGTCAATTTTCAATCAGTCCGTTTCCTACTGTCTTCAACATAACCATGTAGTTTGAAGCCAAGATGAAGACTCCATTATGGTTTAAATACACTTTATTCTATGGCTAATTGGCTAATATGGAAATGGCTAATTTTTTATATTGGTAAGGTCATTCGACCTACCTCAGTAGCTAGTTTCAACTACTTTGGATCTGGATGGTTTGTTTGTATTGTACTAGTGATGTAACCACCTTGAGTCCAAATTGGATCTATTTTAGACAATTTTAAATAATTTGTATACTTACTTCTTTAAGTACTTCGTTAAGTACTTTAGTAATTATTACTTTATCCCTTTCCGTAATAACTTGATGAAAAATTTTGTAACATAACTTTCAACGTATACGTGGCTCGAGGAAGATTGTAGTAATGCGTACGTAATATTTTTTAGTTAAATTTTTTTTTTATTTTTTTTTTGTTTTTTTTTGTGGAATTTATTTCTTTGGTGAGGACCAATTAGCTTTAAAATTGTTAGAACTAGATATTTTAACATAACAAGTAAATAAAAATATTATTATTATATAATATAAAAATTTGTTTTAAATTGGTATTTAAATTAATATTGTTACATTTTTTAATCTAATCGCGCGACTGCATACGTGACAGAAGTGAGCGCGACTAATCTCGGGTTAAATACTATTTATTGCTTATTAGCTTTAAAATTGTTAGAACTAGATATTTTAACATAACAAGTAAATAAAAATATTATTATTATATAATATAAAAATTTGTTTTAAATTGGTATTTAAATTAATATTGTTACATTTTTGAATCTAATCGCGCGACTGCATACGTGACAGAAGTGAGCGCGACTAATCTCGGGTTAAATACTATTTATTGTAATCGACCAAATGCTACCCAGAGATTCGTTGGTTAGATATTAAGCTTTTGCTATACAAATTTATTTTTAATCTTTTCCTGTTGAATTTTTTCTTTAAGCCTAATATCATCTCCTGCAATTCTTCTGTGTCTTTGCTATTAGTGTAATATCATAGACAAATCTCAGATGATATAGGTTTCCGCCGTCTATCGTCACTCCTTTATTTGCCCATTCCAAAGTTCCAAACATATCTTTTAGAGCTAAAGTAAATATTGAACAATATAACAAATAATTAAGAGACTAAGAGCTATTTGACTAGTCAGCTTTTTTGATGGGGCTGGTGACTTCCACGTACATCTTTAGTCTTTAGCTGTAGGACGGTTTCCGTAACTGATGTGTAAGTGCATACCTATTACTACAAACTTTAGGTGTTTTTTGATCACATACCATCTTGTCAAGACTCCATCAACCCTTAACTATTTAAGGATTGATGGTAGTTAGGCGTAAACAGGTGGGGTTTTGGGGGTTATAACCCCCCCCCCCCATTGGGATGTACTTTGAGCTCTATACGCTTAACACCATAGCCCTCGGAGACCTTCCAGTAGTTGTAACCCCCCTTTCAGGTAGTTGCAACCCCCCCTTAGGATCATCCTAGTTACGCCTATGAGTATATATTAAATTATATACTACATATATATACTAATATATATTAAATTCTCATCAGATTGGTCACTCCCAATGGCTAAATGTCTCAGTATACACTCTATAGACTATTAAGTTCAATACTATACATTTGTTTGGCTTTATTGTATGTAATTTAAACCAAGACATAGTTGTTTTTATGTTTTTTATATATGTATACGTACATACATGTGTTTTTTTTGTGATTTTAGCTTGTAGTTTGTATTGTGAAGACTTTCGGTACTGGACCTGAAGATGAGTCATAAATTGTAAGACTCGAAACCAGTTGCCCCTTGATTATGTAACAACTAATAAAATACAAACTTAAGATTGCGAGTATTGACTCAATTCCTATATCCAATTGTCTAAAGTAAATAGTTTGGGTGAGATAGATCTCCTTGTCGTCAAATGCTTTTTCGTAATCTACCATAGCTATTGTATCCAGAGTGTTACATGGTATTTGTTTGATTTTTCGATCACTGTTCTGGTATGTATTATTATGATCTTTGGCTCTATACCCTTTCCTAATCCTGCCTGTTTCCGAGGCTGATAACTATCCAGTTTATTAGTCGCAACGTAATTATCTTCACAAGCAGCTTAATACAAGACTGTTAACAGGCTAATTGGTATTAGCAGTAGTATTTATAAGAGCTTTTAACCAAGCTGTGGGTACTTCACATATTTCTATTTATTTATTTATTAACAGGCCTTGTAGGTCTAGGGCTAAAATGTTTACATTTATGATTACATAAATAATAAATAACTTAATATAACTTTCATAACTTATAAATTTTATTTAATTACACTTCAGTCTTTTTATACATTCCTTCACCACCTCCCTCCATCTCTTTCTGTCCAATGCTAGTTCTTTCCATCTCTCAATGTTACTTTTCTTCAAGTCTTCGTACACACTGTCCTTCCATCTGTTCCTTTTCCTGCCTTTCCTCCTCTTTTGTATTGGTCTTCATGAGAGTACCATTTTTGGCATTCGTTTACTTCCCATTCTCTCGTCGTGCCCCAAATATCGTGTGCTCTGTGCTTTGATCGTCGTCGTGATCGTTGGCTCTTGATATAGTTCTTCCAGTTCTTTATTGGTACTTCTTCTCCACTGACCATCTATTTTCACACTTCCATATATTCCTCTTTGCATTTTTCTTTCCCATCTTTCTAAAAGGTCTGTTTCTGACTTTTTAAGCACCCATGTTTCGCATGCGTAGATTACTTTAGGTCTGAAAACAGTCTTATAAATTCTTATTTTTGTTTTTCTTGATACGTATCTGAATTTCAATAATGTGGCTAATGCTCCATATTTTTTATTTCCTTTAGCTATTCTTGCCTTTATCTCCCATTCTTCATGACCAATTTCATCTATTTTGGCTCCCAGGTAAATAATTTCTTTGGCTCTTTTGAACGAGTATGTTTTTTCTCCATCTATTTGTAATATGATGTTATTCTCTTTTTCTTTTTGGATCTCTCCCATTATCATATACTTTGTCTTTTCTTCATTTATTTTAAGTCCGAATTTTTTGGCTTCTGTTATTTTGTTTTTCATTAACTTTTGTAGTTTTTTTTTGCTTGTTGCTAATAGCGTCGGATCATCTGCAAATGCTATGCATTGGTGGCCGTTTTTAAATATCGTTTCTGTCATGTTTATTCTGCTTTTCCTGATTATTCCTTCTAATGTTATATTAAATGCAGTTGTTGATACTGGGTCTCCTTGTCGTAATCCTTCCTTGGTTTCAAATTTTTGTATGTACACCCTTTCCAAGCTATTTCGTTTGTTGTGTTTTCCATCGTCATCTTTACCATCTTGACAATTTTACTTGGTATCCCCAATTCTTTCATCAGTTCTTACATCTGCTGTCTGTTTACTGTGTCATCGGCCTGCTTAAAGTGGATGAACAAAGCATAAATATAGTACTGTTTTATGTTCGTAACAGGTAGTCTATATTTCTTTTAAGGCAAATATTTGGTCAGTCGCTGATCTGTTGTTTCTAAGACCTGCCTGGTATTTGGTATTATTCCACTATTTTTTCCGAATATTGACTTAGCCTTTTTCTTATACTTTGTGCCAAGATTTTGTAAACTATTTCTAGTAGTGCGATGCCTCTTTAATTTTCGCATGGCATTCTATCACCTTTTTCTGTATAGGGCATATCCTTGCTATGGTTCACTCTTCTGGCATTTTTCTACTTCCCATATTCTTTTTATCAGGTCATATATCTCTTTCTGTAGTCTTTTCCCTCCAGATTTTATTATTTCGGCCGATATTTCTGTTATTCCTGGGCTTTTGTTATTTTTCAAGCTCTTTATTCCGTTCTCTATTTCTTGTTCTGTGGGTATTTCTATTGCTATCTGATCATCCTCAATTTCATGGTTTGTTTTCTTTTATACTTCGCTCTTATTTAGCAGCCTGCTTCCGAGGCTGATAACTATTAAGTTTATTAGTCGAAACGTAATAATTACGTAAGATAATTATTACCTTCACAAGCAGCTTAATACAAGACTGGTAACCGGCTTATTGGTATTAGTAGTAATATTTATAAGAGCTTTTAACCAAGCTGTGGGTACTTCACATATTTCTATACATTTGTTAAATATAATGTTACTGTTCTTTTAAATAACTGTATTCGAACACCAAAAATATTACAATATTTTATGAATTATTCAACTTGAACTTGAACAACTATAAATTTCAAAAACAACTGTTCTATGTTTATA
The DNA here is from genome assembly GCF_917563875.1 of Diabrotica virgifera virgifera. Lineage (NCBI taxonomy): Eukaryota > Metazoa > Arthropoda > Insecta > Coleoptera > Chrysomelidae > Diabrotica > Diabrotica virgifera. Next base: position 165,080,037 of record NC_065449.1, on the reverse strand, counting down.
AACGTTTTCTGACATTCTAAACTAAATTAATCAAGATGCAGTAGAAATAAACAAACCAAGACACATTAAATGCTACTAGGAACACTCCCGAATCATAATCTACAATGTAAATACATTGTAAATCCCAAATCATGGTTTCCAAAATTTATATATTGTAAATTATGATTCGGGAGTGCTCCTAGTAGCACTTAACGTGTTTTGGTTTGTTTATTTCTACTGCATCTTGATTATAAATTTAGTATAGACATCACTAGACATTTCTAAGTTGATGACATCTCGAATATTTTCGTTTTTGAGTAGGTACTTAGTAGGTACTTCTTCTTTTTCGTTAAGGCACTTTCGTCAAGGCACTTTTTCTATGTGGGATTAATATTGGGGAACTGTCGTAACACTGCTCCCTCCTTTATAGTCATTCGCCTCGAGTACCGGGTCTATCATGGAATGGTTGAAGCCAACAGGGTGGATCAGTTCCATGATATGGGGCTAATCACTCGATCTTGGGTTTACTTCTAGGTGAAAACTGGATGCGGTAGATTAGATCGTTTATTTTCTGTAGGATGGTGGACAAAGTCCTTTCCTACTTGTGGTCTAGTATAACTATACTGGGTCACTTCTTATGAATTTTGTCACAGTAGCATGCATATGGAGCCTGGACTTGGCTTTTTAACTGTGAGGCCTCAACTTTTTCGAGCAAATCCATGGACACTTTTTTCAGCTAATGTTCAATATAAGGCAGGGATCAACGTTCTTCTTCGCAGGAAGTCTGGAATGTAACTCTAAAAGAACTCCATATTTTGATACGACGTGTATTATCGGAAAAACGAATACTGCTCAAAGAAACAATGTGAAGCCTCGGAACCGGACTGATCATATGAAGACGACCATGGCGAGAAATAAAGCAAAAGAAAAACATTGATGAGAATTACCACATGGAACATCAGATCACTCAACACTAGAGATCAAGAAATCACCCAAGTCTTAAAAGAGAAACAAATAGATATATGCGCTCTACAGGAAACAAAAAAGAAAGGAGAAGGACAATCAAGATTAGGCGAATATATTATACTAATCTACAGTGGAGTAGCAAAAGAAAACAGGGCCAAAGAAGGTGTAGCATTATTAATAAATCAAAAATACCAAAATCACATCAAAGAGTGTCAATATATATCGGAAAGAATTGTCACAGCAAAAATTAGAATGGAAAAGGAAGATCTGAACATCATCGGAGTATACGGCCCAGAAAATAACAAGCCTCAAACAACAAGGGAAATCTTTTATGACGAATTACAACAAGTAGTAGATCAAGTTAGAGGGAAGATGATAATACTGGGGGATTTTAACGCTCGAATAGGTAACCAAGTAATACCCGGAATTAAGAAAAAACACAATGAAAATGTTAAAAACGAAAATGGAAAACTGATGATAAACTTCTGCACAAATAACGAACTTGGAATAAACAACACATTTTTGACCACAAAGACCAACACAAATATACATTCAATAACACCCGTGGACAAAGATCTATGATAGATTATGTTGTAACCAACAGAGATATACATCCATCAAAAATAATCGACGTAAGGTGCCTCAACTCAGCAGATGTAGGTAGCGACAATAGCCTAGTATTGTGTAAAATAGGAATCACTATGAAATATTTCACACCTAAGAGGGCAGCACCAACACAAACAAAAATCAAAGTCGAAGGACTACATACGGAATCCACGGAATACTTATACAGGAAAAGAATATCAGAGAAGATTGCTGAGAATGGAATATAAGAAAACGATAACATCGATGAAAGCTGGAAAAACTCAAAGATAACATAATCGACGCTGCAACAGAATCACTTGGAGAGAGAAAAGTAACGAATACTCACATATTAAAGAAGAAAACCCCGTGGTTTAGAGAGGAGGTTAGGATAAAATGCAAAGAAAAGAAGAAAGCCTTTTTACAATACAGAACAAAACAAACACAACAGGCATACAACCACTACAAACGAATCAGAAACGAAACGAATACTTTAGTGAGGCAAATAAAAAGGGAGCACTGGCAGAGTTTCTCAATATAGATGGAACACGACTTCTACGACTTCTACGGAACACAAAAAGAAGTATGGAGAATGATCAGAGGGCAAAGAAAGGAGATGAACGAATTAATAAAAGCGAAACACATTCAGAAGGAAACATGGGCAGACTACTTTCGATCTCTATTTGCTAAAGGCGACGATAATGAACCACCAACACCTGCAGTTACGACAAACGAAGAAATAAACATCGAGGAGGAAGAGGTAAAGGAAGCATTAAGAAAATTTAAAAATAGAAAATCTCCAGGAGAGAACAGAATATCTAACGAACTCCTAAAGTACGGAGGACAAGATCTAACTAAATAACTACTAAAACTAATACAAAAAATAATAGAACAAAACAGAATACCACAAGAATGGAGATCAAGCATCGTAATACCTCTCTTCAAAAAAGGAGACAAATCAGACCCGGAGAATTACAGAGAGATTAACTTATTAAACACAATATTAAAATTAACAACAAAAGTGATAACAAACAAATTGAATGAAATTATAACATTAGCAGAAGAACAACAAGATTTTAGGTCGGGAAGGTCATGCACTGACGCTATATTTATAATGAGGCAAGTACAAGAGAAATCGCTGGAATACAAAAAACCAGCATATTTATGTTTCGTGGACCTTAAGAAAGCATTTGACAGGGTCACATTAAAGGACGTTATCCACTTGTTATACTCGAGAGAGGTACCTCTGGGAATAATTAAAACGATGGAAAACATCTACCAGAACAACACAATAAAAGTAAAAGTGGAAGATGAACTTACTGAACAAATTGAAGCCGGCAATGGGATAAGACAGGAGGATTCCTTGAGCCCTTTATTGTTCAATCTGATCATGGACGAAATAATAAAAAAGTAAGAACTAAAAAAGGATACCAAATGGGAGAAAAACAACTTAAAGTAATCTGCTATGAGGACGATGTAATACTAATCTCTCAAACTGAAGATGATTTACAACGTATGCTGCACCCATTCAACAAAACTGCCAGAAAATTTAACATGTTAATTTCCTCAAAAAAGACAAAATGCATGGTTATAACAGCAGATCCAATAAGATGTAAATTGGAGCTGGATGGTCAGATAATGGCTCTTCGAAGCTCAGGAGAGAAGCCGATGGAAAGAGATAGTTGCTCGTATTATAGGGAATCACTACACTCAGCAATGAGAAAACGACTGAGGAGGAGGAGGGTCAGATAATAGAACAAGTGATGGAGTTTAAATACCTAGGCATCACACTATCTAGCTACGGAAGACTCGAAACAGAGGTGGAAGATCAAGTGAATAGAGCAAACAGAGCCGCAGGTTGCCTGAATGACAAAATATGGAGAAATAAAAATATCGGAAAAGAAATGAAAGGCAGAATTTACAAAACAGTCATCAGACCAATAATGACATACGCGGCAGAAACACGACCCGACACAGAGAGGACAAAAAGATTGCTCGAAACAGCGGAGATGAAAACCCTTCGAAAAATCGATGGTTCGACTCTATGGCACAGAGCTAGAAGTACAGATATACGACGGAGATGCAAGGTGGATAACATTAATAACTGGGTAAGAAACAGAAGAATAGAATGGAATGACCACATAAGCCGAATGACAACAAATAGGGTAGTCAGGACAGCGAGAGACGGTTCCCCAGTAGGAAGACGATCAGTGGGAAGACCACGAAAACGATGGAACGACAACTTACTAGAGGCACATTGAAAAAACAGACAGAGTCATGTCTATACAAAAAGAAGAAGAAGAAGAAGAAGAAGGAGAAGTGTGTTATGAATGCTTTTCTGTTACTCTCTTTTGCTCTTCTGCTCTTCTGCTCTTCTGATATACTCGCATCTTGATTAGGAAGGGGCGCAATTTTAGACCATATTGAAAAATAATCCATTGCAAGCATTAGGTATTTGTTTCCTCTCTCTGTCATCGGAAGTGGACCGAGAAGATCAACTGCAAGTCGTTCAAAAGGTTCCACGGAAAGATATTGTGCCATTTTACTACGACTTCTTGTTCTAGAGCCTTCTCTACCATTACACAAATTGCATTTCTTACACCAGTCTTCAATATCTTGGTGACAGTTAATCCAGTAAAATCTGTCTCGAACTCTGACTAGTGTTACTTTGACTTCAAAAGGTCCTCCAGAATGGCCGCTATGAATTTCTTGCAGTACAGTTTTAATGTGTGATTTTGACAGCACCACTTGTTAAACTGTCCGTCGGGACCTTCCCACTATTCCCATTGAGCCCAGTAAGCTTTTAAAGTTCCACTGTAGTTTGGATATCTTCAACCAAATTGTTCTCCATTTTTAAGTCAATTTCGTATAACTCTTAAGTCTTTATTTTTCTGTTGGCTCTTTTTAACGTTTTCCAGGGAAATCCGATGATTTTCTTCCTGTTTAACTGTGGTCACCTAGAGACTTACTTTTTAAGTTACGTTCTCTATTTCCTCCAGCTTATACTGGCTTTGAACCTGTAATTCACTTAAAGCATTTTGGAATTCCTTGTAATTGTTTAGTTTAACACATTCGTCTCCTTCATCAATTTCTGATATTTGTATTCCAGATTGGAGTGTGTGCTTTTGCATTATTTCGAATTACCTTACACTCCTCCTTCAATATACATACCTTGCTGGCCTCATTTCTTGGTCCTTTTTTCTATAGGACTTCTACAATTATTTTGGAAATGTCTCATTCTTCCGCAATTATAACGTGTTCTGTTTTGATTCTAAGATTAATGTTGAAGATTTTGCAGTATGCTTAACATCTGGGATAAAATAGTTGTTGATTATCTGCGATAGTGGCTTGTCGATTTTTTGTAAATCTTAACTCTTTTAATTTTGGGAAAGATCTGGAAATGCTTTTCGCTGCTCTGTACTCTTGGGCTGAGATTACTGCTGCATCTAGCGTTTTGAGGAGTTGGAATCGTATAGCTAGTCGCATTTCACCATCTTTTAGTCCATCCATGAATGCCTGTATACCAATTACTTCCAGAAAATCTCTGGGTGCCTGAGGATATGCCAAATGCAATAATCTTTTAATGTCGTCTTTAAATTCTTGCAGGCTCTCATTATGTTTTTGATACCAAAATTTCACCTGACTTTGAAAAACTTGCTTCAGATGCTGCTGTCCACATCTAGTCTCTAAAGCTTAAACAAGAGAGTCGTGACTAGGTGAACCCTGGAGAAGATATTACAAGGCAGCTGCTGCCTGTCCTCGAAGCGACACTACCAAAGAAGTTGCCATTTCCTTATCAGTCTTGCCATTTGTTTCAAATTGAACTCAATAAGTTTCGCATGCTGTTTGGTCATAGAAGGTGGGTGGTTTTAAAATTTTGCTATTTCTGATCGTGTCTGGTTAAACTGTGGAAGATAATGAAACTGCTTTTTCTGATTTGACATTAGTTACTGAAACAATATGAAATAAAGAAGCTTGAATATTAATTTTTTTTATCTTTCTAACTCAACTAATTGTCTTTATAAACTAGAATTTAAATCGTTTCGTTGTTGCTTTAAAACGTGTTGTTGTTGTCTTGTTGTAATTTAAATCAAGTTGTTTTGGTTCTGGTTTCTTCTCTAAATAGATTTGTTTCTAGTATTCATTTGACTTAGGACTAATGTAAAATTTCCTTAACCTTCGGCTAAGCCATTTATGATTTGTACCTCTACTTTTCTACGCCTCTTCTCCTCTTCTTGTCTAAGCTTTTGTCTTCTTGTCTACGCTTCTCATTTTCTCCTCTCTCTTCTTATCTACGCTTCTCATTTTCCTCTTTGTCTTTTTGTCTATGTGTTTCTTAACCTTCCTTCATTTTGAAAAACCATGCAAGATGTCCGGACGTATCCATACCTTTATCCGATATTGTAGATCTCGTTTTCACCATTAACAAATTACTTAATTTCTCTTAAATCCCACTTCTCTCAGCAATGTTACTCTTCTTTGAAATATCTTTATTAAATCACCAACATTATTACACTATTTTATAAATTTTACAACTTGAACAAACTGACAACTATAAACTTAAAAAGAACTCTTCTATAAACTGCCATCTCTCTATGTTTATATCCATTTTCTGAACCCCCTCTGTGGCTCAGTGGTAAGAACGCCTACCTTTGGATCGAAAGGTCCGTATGGTCGTGGGTTCGAATCTCACCAGGGTCACGAACTTTTTGTTTATTATAAATTAATGAATGAAGATAGTTTCTATCCTTGTGGGATCGGTACTCACCGGAGGAACCGCAGACGTTCGGATACAATTAGCGTCTCTTTGCAAAGACAATGACGGCGACTTTGCAAAGTAACAAGACACTTACTCAACACACACACATTACACATAACACTAAGTACCTCATGCTGTGACTGGCTGATTGACATAAAGTCCATGCCTATCAAAAAAAATCCATTTTCTGACGTTGTAGACGTTACTAGATATTTCGGGGTTATTTCATGACATCTTGACTCGTTCTTCACTATTTTTTCTTTTTGGTTAAAGGACTTTTTCTACGTGGGATTGATATTATGGAACTGACGTAACTTATAAAGTTTTCTAATTTATATTTATTTCCCTTTTTAATTATAAGTTGAAAACTAACGAAAACTACGACGATGGAAAGAGTAGGTACATCGAGGAACTATTTCATGACCAGAGAGAAGCTAGTACATCCGTAGATAGCCAAACCTGAGATGTAGGCCCAGAGATAACCAAATCAGAGGTTAGTCAGGCAATAAACTCTATGAAAACCAATAAGTATAATATGCTCTGGTCCAGATAAATTACTTATAGCCCAGGAACCGAAGCTCTTCACCTCGCAATTTTTACAGAATGGATCGATTTGCTTGAAAATTTGAGAATAAATAGTGGATAGTCCAAGGATCAAAATCTATATTATGCTGAAAGGCGCTTTCACCATGGAGGTGGTTGCCACCCCAACTCAGGGGTGGAAATTTTTTATTATATTTTCACCGCAAAAGTCGATAAAACATTCATTTTAAGCAAAAAATGTTTTATATATTTTTTTGATAAAATTAATAGATTTCGATTTATTCGCTATCGAAAGTGTTAGTTCTATATCGAAAAAATCAATGCTTTTCGATTACTCATTTACGATTCACTCAATTTTTGCCGTAAAAAATTTTTTTTTCAAACCAAGTTCTTGGGAATTAAATAATCTACAATTTCATATTTAACCTTTAACTACACGCGCTGGCGTACTTTGTACGCCAGATATAAGAATTCTACTGGAAATATATTTAAAAATTAAATTTTTGACCTTGCTTATTTTTCTAACCTATCACTGGAATGTGCTTTACAATTTGGTTTTAGTTTCGTTATAATCGGCGTTCTGGAAAGATCGTAATTTGCATTTTATTATTTGTTGTTTCCGGTGGTGGACAATATACCCCAGGATTATATTACTACAAGTCGTAATATAAGTACATATTTTAATTGTTTTTTAGTCATTATGGCAAAAAATATATTTTTCTTTGTAAACAATACTTTTTCTCCTGTAAAAAATCACATTTAAAAAAATTTTTTATTAGTAATTTTATTTATCATGGAATCCAGTTATTCCATGATTCCAGTTATAAATCCCAATTGGCTTACTGAAAAGGAACTCCAAGTATTCACTGATGCCGAATAAGGTTTATAACAAACAACTAAATGTATTTTAAAAAAAAATTAAACAAATCCGCTGTTTTTAAGTGTATTTTCTTGTGGCGTACAAAGTACGCCACGCGTGTAGTTATGTTATAACTTGATGCGCGGGTAGTTAAAGGTTAAACATTTTTTCGTATCTCTGATGCTAATCTTTTTATTCTGAAGAAAATGGCATTTTTTACCAAACTACAAAAATTCATCATTCGAATTTAACTCCAGTTTTTTTAAAACTAATAATTTTAATTCGGTCAAACTTCTGAAATCTATTAATAATATTTAAATAAAGAAGAATAAATAAGGCCAATGACTAAAAACACCGCCAACTTACATTATTATGCTTCCAATAATTGGATTGATCCTTTTTTTTTTTTTCAAAAAAAGATATTGATTTTTTAACCGTAACTTTTCTATTTTTTATCGTAGAAAGTTAGGTAAAAAAGAATTTTGTAGTTTTTTTCAAGTTCTATAAGGCTGTTAATTTTAAATCGTTTTAGATATTTATTAAATACCTTTATTAAATTCAATACACTTAAATCTAAACTTGATAAACTCATTCGTAATAAATATATTTCACTAAATCAAAATAACAGGAACAATACCAAATTTTCCAATTTTTCATTCCACCCAAGACTTAAAAATCTCTCTTCAGTTGTCTTTAATAAAAATGAACTTAATTTACTAAATCTAGGACTCAAATACTCCATTCCAAGAAAGGTTTCTGAAAAAGACCTTCAGAGTCTCTCCATTGAGCTAGATATCATTATTCAAAATCTTTCTGTTCCGTTAAATCAAAAAACCTCTATTCGTAATTCCTGCTTCATAACTCTCAATAAATTCAAAAACAAAAATATTTCATCTTCTACATCTTTCAACACTTCTAATCACATCATCCCACCGAATACATCTAGTAACTTGTCCTTCAATGTACCCTCTACTTCTCAAAACTCTTTGCACAACTCATCTTTCCCTCAATTCTCTGACAACAAACGGAACATTCATCTTCAAACCCTTAATTCAATCAAAAACAAAATCAAAACACACAATCTAATCATCAGCAAAGCAGAAAAGGGTAACTGCTTAGTAATCCTAGATCAAACGTTATATAATGACAAAGTCATCACTTTTCTTTCTAACAATAACTTCATTCCACTAACAGACGATCCTTCAAAAAAGTTCATCAATAAACTTAAAGACAACCTGAAACCCTTTGCAGAATTTTTTCAGAACAGTTTGCTCCCTACTATAAAATACCAAGCAATCCTTTGACACCCAGACTGTATGGTTTACCTAAGATACATAAAGAGGGCATCCCCATCCGTCCAGTTGTTAGCTTCATAAACACACCAGTATCTATCTTATCAAAATTCGTATTAAATCTCATTAACAACTTGACGAATTTCACCCCTCGCTTCTCAGTCAAAAACACCATTCAACTAGTCAACAATCTCCAACAAATAAACCTTCGTTCCAATATTACTATGCTTTCACTTGATGTTAGCAACCTTTTCACTTCTGTCCCTAAACATGAAACTATTAATCTGGTACATTCTCTTTTAAGAGCCAACTCTATTACTACGTCTACTACTAACTCCATCATCCAATTACTACAATTTTGTCTAGCTCAAGACTTCTTTGTATTTAATAATAAATTTTATAGACAACCTGATGGCCTAGCCATGGGTAGTTGTTTATCCCCTCTCTTAGCTGACATTTTCATGGATCATTTAGAATTCACTCATATCATGAAAAATCCGGAAATACTCCATTGGTTTAGATATGTAGATGATATTTTGCTTTTTATTTCCGGTAATTCTAATTCAGCTGACCTATTGCTTTCTAAAGTCAATCAAATCCACCCTAACATCAAGTTCACTATGGAACTAGAATCTTCCCAATCCATTAACTTTCCTGATCTCACTATTACCAGATTAGATGACCATTTCGATTTCAGTATCTATAGGAAACCAACACAGACTGATCATGTCATACCTTTATCTTCTAACCACCCTATGTCACATAAATATGCAGCTTTCCATAGTTACATCCATAGACTTGAAACTATTCCTTTATCACCATCAAACTATGATAAAGAACTTAATATTCTTCGTCAAATAGCGTTCAACAACGGTTACGATCCTAATATTATCTACAAACTTATTCAAAAGAGACACCTTAGAGTCTTGAGAGAGACTGCTTTCCCTAGAGACTTGACCTTCAAACCCTCATATGCTTCCTTACCATATCTTCTTGAACGTCTTTCTGGAGACATTAGATATATTCTTAAAAGAGCAGTTGATAATACTCATATTTCTTTCAAAGTGCCCAACAATCTGGGACAGTGTCTTACCAATTCCAAAGACCCTATCAACTACATGGATCGTAGTGGTGTGTATAGATTACAATGTTCTGATTGTGACGCTACATACAGTAGGAAAAATAAAAGAATACCCATGAACGAACATATAAAACACGCTGTATTTTCCTGTCAACGTGTCAGACAAAAAATTGGCCAGCTCAAGTACATGTAATAATTATTGTTACATGTACTTGCACTGGAGAATTTTCTTTGTGACACGGTGACAGGAAAATACAGCGTGTTTTATATGCTCGTTCATGGATATTCTTTCATTTTTCCGACTGTATATAGGTAGGACCTGTAGATCCCTATCTTCACGCTCCTTAGAGAACACCAAAAGAGAAAACACTTCTACTTTCTCACAACATCTTGTACAAAACAAACATACCCTTAATATCCCAGAAGATGTCTCGTTATTACATAATATTTCACAAAAAAACTTCCTAAAATTGGACCTGTATGAAGACTTAGAAATAGTTAAAGAGAAGCAGAGAAGTCCTAATAGTGTCAATCGCCATGTGTCATTTAACCGAGATTTTCAACCCCTACACCGTCAACTTTTTTCATAAACCACATCAGATACAATTTCCTCTTCTTTGCTACTCCATTCATGACTACCACATACATATATTTCGCTCCCAATTGTCGATAAGCAACATCTTACTTTAACTCTCTAATATTCATTTGTACCTCATCCTCTTACCTCATTATTTCACACCAGCTTTAATTTTCCAAAATTTAGCTCCTACATCACATATACAACCACATCTATCAGAATTGAGTCTCATTCCAGCCACCTGTCTTCTTAGCCTCATCTCATAGCTTATAGATTAAATAACTCTTATTTCATAACAACACACTACACATCTTCCATGGTCCAATATCGCAACATACTCTGTCAGACTTCTCATACCGTCCTACTCCCCCCCATATTTTACAATCATTTCATTTTCATCAAGTTACTTTAGTCTCATTTTCAATCAGATAAAAACAAAACAGTATTTTTACAATTATCATATCACTTTTTCTATCATTATACAATTTATGTTGGGTCGACTACCAAGAAAGTTATCAGTCATTAAACAATTATCATTTAATCAATACTCTTAAAATAGTACACATATGTACACATTACATACTATTTTGTGTTCCTAGTATAAGGCCTTTACCACTATTTGTCTAATCGTATTGACAATTTCATACCACTAATACAACACCTATTGGTATTGTTGACTGCATTACTTCCTGTAACGTAAACATTTCATTTCCCTATTTTGAATACTTAATTAATGCATTATTTTAAAGGAAAAATTTTTTTCATATTTTGCGAACATCTTTTATTTTTATTATTTGTAAATTGGTACTGTTTTTTATCTTAAAACATTTAAATTAATCTTTAACGTTGTGGCTGAAGTAATATTACAACTAGATTACATTGACAGTTCTTGATGTCATTTTGGGTTGCTCTTGAATTCACTTGTCACTTGGCCATTGAAATCCAATATGTGAGGTTTTCTCCAAAAAAAGTTCCAACCACGTGGGGAGAGTCCTGTGTTGCCCTGGGTAACATCCAGGTTTATCTATAACATCCGATGAATTTTATATAAATATGTAAAATAACTTTATTATTTGCATTTAAAGGGTTTTTACCTTATAAATTTTGGTGGCTCAGGCATGCAAATTTTGTAAGTATGGCCTCTTGTTCTTGAAAACCTCTGTCAATTTTAACTTTTATCTCATTTAATTAGGTTATACTTAATTTTAGGGCTTTTAAACACTGATGATGGATTCCTTAATCCGAAAACGTTTTGTATTGTGAACCTTATTTAGGGTATTTTAATATATACCTTTTACAAGAAACTTGGTATTTTCGTTTTAGAATCCTTAGTTGCAAAAAAAATGATTTTGAAAGTGTTGGTAAAGATGGTTTTTGCGTGGTATTACAAGTTTTAATTGTCAATAGCTCACTCAATTTGTGCCGTACAAAAAATTATTGCAAACCACCCTCTTGGGAATTAAATAAGCTACAATTTTATATTTAAACATTTTTTCGTATTTTTGATGCTAATGGCATCCTGCACATCATAATTCAAGGAAAGATAGATGGCAGAAAAAGCATCGGAAGAAGACGAATTTCGTGGCAGAAGAACCTGAGATAATGGTTTGGATGCAGCTCAAAAGAACTATTTGAAGCTTCTGTCTCAAAAATTAAAATAGCTATGATGATTGCCAACCTCCGTAGCGGAGATGGCACCTGAAGAAGAAGAACTATAAGTATTATCAAAGCATTTATACAATCTCTGGGTACTTTACATATTTCTATATACTTGTTAAATATAATTTTTTATCATTTTTATGATGTGTTCTCCTCAATATACAGGGTGTAACAAAAATACAGGTCATAAATTTAATGGCATATTCTGGGACCAAAAATAGTTCGATTGAACCTAACTTACCTTAGTACAAATATGCACGGAAAAAAAGTTACAGCCCTTTGAAGTTACAAAATGAAAATCGATTTTTTCCAATATATCGAAAACGATTAGAGATTTTTTATTGAAAATGGACATGTGGTATTCTTATGGCAGTAGTATTTTAAGAGAAAATGATAATCAAATTTGGACACCCCATAAAAATTTTATGGGGGTTTGGTTCCTTTAAACCCCCCCCCCCCAAACTTTTGTGTACGTTCCAATTTAATTATTATTGTAGCGCCATTAGTTAAACACAAGTTTTAAAAAACTTTTTTGTCTCTTAGTACTTTTTCCAAAAGTCAGTTTTTATCGAGATATTTGAATATTTGTCAAATCCACCACATATTTGTATATGGTAAAGTACGATTATGGAGACTTGGTAATAATATGAAAATTTATTTATGAGTTACATTTTTAAGTATATTTTGAACCATATTAAAAAAGAAGCCACATCTCGATAAAAGATGCTTTATCAAAAAAATACAAAGAGGCAAAAAAGTTTTAAAAACACTGTGTTTAACTAATGGTACCGCAGTAATAGTTTAATTGGAACGTACACAAACATTTGGGGGGTTTAAAGGAACAAAACCCTCATAAAATTTTTACGTAAACATATTAAAAAAGAAGCAGCAACTCGATAAAAACTGCCTTATCGAAAAAATACCAAGAGGCAAAAAAGATTTAAAAATATTGAATTTAACTAATGGCACCACAATAATAATTTATTTGGAACGGTCACAAAAGTTTGGGGAGGTTTAAGGGAACAAAACCCCCATAACATTTTTATGGGGTGCACAAATTTCACTATAATTTTTCTTTAACATGTTCCTTCCATAAGAATGCCACATGTCAATTTTCAACAAAAAATCTGGATATGGTTTTCGATATATTCAAAAAAATCGATTTTCATTTTGTAACTTCAAAGGGCTGTAACTTCTTTTGTGTGCATATTTGTACTAAGGTAAGTTAGGTTCATTCGAACTATTTGTGGTCCCAAAATATGTGGTTTAATTTATGACCTGTATTTTTGTTACACCCTGTATTATCAGTTCTAATTCACCTGGAGCTTTTTTATTTCGCATTGTGCTCATTGCGTTTCTTAATTCGTCCTCTGTTATATCTAGTATATCTTCATATCCGACTAGCAGTGTCTTCATATACATCTAGCACCTCCAAAAACACATGATACCAACACACTAAAGCTATTTAAAGATGATATTAAGACCTATAATTATTATTAATTATTACAGTTACAACGAGCGGTTTCCGAAATATTTAAAATTGTTGAAAAAGAAAATGAATCAAGCAGCTCTTACATTTTCAACTATCTTGCTTCATCATGGCAAGATTTTGTTTTCATTAACCCTGCTGTCCCGTTCGAGTCAACTACACAAATGTACTGTTCGGGTCAATATGACCCAACTATGGTTTACGCTCCTTAATCAAAATAAAATAAGCTAATGGTGATAAATAAAAGGATAATTTGACCGAAAGGCCGTCCAAAATCATACATAGCGCGTTGAAAGGAAATGTAGATTGCTTGAGCCACATGACTGTTAAAGACGTTAATTTAATACGAAATCAAATATACAGTGAACGGCGAATGGCTCAACCGAAACTGCCCAAAAGTAAAGAAGAAACTATTGCTGCGGTAAATATTATGAATATCAAAACACTTAAAGACGAGAATTTTATATCTGCGGTTGAACCAAGTTCTAACATTATCATCTTCTCGTGTAACACTAACATGCGTTTTCTGTGCGGCAGTGAAACGATTTATATGGACGGTACATTTAGTTACTGTGCTCAATATTTCAAGCAAGTTTTTACCATACATGTATTTATCAACGGACATTATATACAGCGTGCTCGTTTAGCAGGCGGAGTTAGATTGTCCATAGACGGTTCACTAACATTTTCATCTTGTCTACTTGTTTCTGCTCGTGTCCTTTTTACCAGTTCGTGAGAGCCTTTAGTTATTGATATATTTTCTATGGAAATGATGACTGGTTTCATTAGTTTTTTCCTAATTCCTCAAGAAAAATTCGCCGTTTTGCCAGTTTATTTGTATTTCGTTGGATATTTTATTGATGTCCATAACACGAACGCGTTGTAGGCAGAAATGTCCAGCAGATTATAAAAAACAATCATTGGCCAGCGATTTATCTCTTCTCGTATACGTGCCAACAAGCTACTATAGAGTATCCACTGCTCCCTTATTGGAATTGTAATCTAAATAAATTTGAGGCTTTTTCATTTGAAGAAAGTGATGCATGATGCATCGATTCATGATGCAAAGTACTCAGAAGGACAACATTTTTATTATTTTTAGGAATATTGTCAACAACAGTTGTATCTTGCGTGAAGCAAATAAGACAAGCTATGACCTCCTTCATTTGCGATTTTTGCTGAGAGCTCCGGTTCATTTTACTTAGAATCCCCGGCATTGCATCTACTTTTTTTTAAAGAAATTGTCCTAAATTTTACTATGTAAAAAAGTTATTACACGTAATATGGTGGCCTTCCAAATCACTACTCAAGTCACACATCACACGCATTCCTGTATAGATCTGCAATTCCAGAGCATAATAAGTTTTACTGTTCATAATTACATAAAACCTAAACTTTTGTGCCATATTTCGTTGGTTGCTTGGAATGTACCATTTGAAAGGAGAGCGGCCTCTAAAGGCAACTAGTTGCTTATCGACGGTAACATTTTCATCAGAGTTAAAAAATTTTGGTACATTTTCTACGTATGTTTCAAAAATTCCACGTATTGCAGCAAGTTTATCAAAACGTCTCCTATCCTGTCTCGTAGTTTTGTGCTCAAAACGTATTACTTGCAAACTTTTTGTAAATATGTATATCAAGTGACATTTTTGATTGAAATATACTACGACCCGGTTCTTCATTCCACAAACTTTTAGTTGATTCACCATGGGACTTATAAACTCGAGCTAAAAATAAAAGACCAATGTATGCTTGGAAACCAACTTGTCTAACTATTCCAACTATAACCAACTATTCATGTCTTTCCAGTTGGTTCTAAAGACATGCTGTCCGTCCATGTTGCTCATATTTATAATTTGGTTTGCAACATCGTCCAGCTATACTACAGTTTATTTTACAAGTTCTAGCTTGCAGAAACCTGTTTTTATTTACAGACGTATCCGGCTGACAAACTCACAGGTACTGCCGATATAGAATACTACCAACTAAACACACATACACAGGTAATTTTTAACGGTATAAATACGCGGGTCATAGTGACCCGAACGTACCCTAGGTAACAATTTCATTTTTATCAAAAAAATCAGGAAGTTGATTGTTTATCGCATATGCAATTGAAAGACCTCATATTAGGTAATAAAGTCACGAAACACCAAATCGTTACACCGCGTAATAATTTGTAAAATAAGAAATAAATTATTTTTTGGGTCAAATAGACCCGAACAGGACAGCAGGGTTAAGGATGTAGAAATTTGCCTTCCTGAGTTTTTTAGCCACTAGTACAGGATGTTCTGGACTTTGCGGAAGATCTAGCAGAATAAGGAATAAAGGGTATGCAGATGTAAAGCGGCTCTTTTTTGATATTGTCTTTTTGGCTGAATTAAATGCTTGTGCTTTTGATCGAGGAAAACAGTGGCAATTAGCTCTCTGTTGACAAAAATATAATTCTACGATGAGATCGAAAATATTAAAACAGATATGTCTTTCCTTGTGCAAATCTCAAATTTAGCTATTTAATTAACCCATTAAATTTGGAAAGAGTAGAGAAAGATGTCATAAATATTGTAGGTCTTGGATTTGTTATATTTGGGTTATAGGGTTATATAACAATATTTGGGTTATAGGGTTATATATTTGGGTTATATAACAATAAAACATTTTGGACAAGTTATGAGAGCAAACACAGAAAACATGGAAAAACTCATTATTCAGCGAAAGTTGGAGGGCCGAAAATCAGGCGGAAGATTCCCAAAAAAATGGATCGATAACATTACAGGAATATGCAAAATACCTATGCATGAGTAAAGGGTATGCAGAGAAAAAATGACCAGGGAGAGAAATCTGTGGATACGGACAATAAAATGACATCACGTCGACCACTACACTCCCTCCGGGGAGTCAGGATTAAAGAAAGATCCGTATATAGTTGTGTTTTTCATTTTATTTTGCCACACCCGGTGGAATTTAATAGAAAAAAAACGGTACATCTTACCTATATTGCGCGAGAGCTTTAACTTTTCTGAACATTTTATGAAAACAACACCACAAACCTAATTTAAATCAGTGTCATTGGTCTTGATCAGTTAAATTCCAAATTCCTTTCAGCATAAGTTCTATGTCCTCAAGAGAAGACAGGTGGTTATTGTCTACTCCTGAGTTGAAAATCAATAATATTCGACGAGTTGTCTATGGGAGTTACATCAGGGCTGCAGGGTGGCTAATCCACGGTTTATATACCAACATCGTCCAAATTATATCAATGCCCATATGGTCGTGCATGATCATGCATTAAAAGAAAATTATTTTCTTTGTAAGTAGCCGAGGGTAATAGATTGTTAGATAAAATGTTTAACACAAAATACCTTTCACTCTTGCTAAGAAACTTCTTCTGAAGGAAACAAGATCCTTTTGCACTGTAAGAGCTCTTCCTCTTTAACCCGGGAGCAGTCACGCTCACTTCTGTCACGTAAGCAGTCGCGCGTAGAGGAAAAATCTAACAATACGAATTTAAATACGAATTTACACCAAATTTATATTTTATAGTATTTATATTTACTTGTTATGTTAAAAATATCTATTTCTAATAATTTGAAACCTAATTGGTTCTCACCAAAGACATAAATTCCACAAAAAAAATAATAAAAAAAAATTCTAATTCTAATTCTAAAAATTCCCACGCATTACTACAACCTTCCTCGAGGCACTTACGAGTGGAAAGTTTAGTTATGTGAAAAGGGATAAAATGTTGGATTTTTTCTAACAGCGCGACTACTCCCGGGTTAAAGGACTCATCCATAAAGTCATAGGTCGTCCGTTGCACTTTGGCGGTCGAATAACTCTTACAGTCCTATCTGAGCTATATAAGTGATACCTCGATTCACCTGTAAATACATAGTATGCATAGTATATGCTATTAGTGGAGTCAATGAAGGTGGATATGAGTTATTACCTCAGATTTCGTTGAACCTCCATCGATTTTCATAAAAATTGGTGAGTGGTTAAAGGATACCTCAAGGAACAAAGGTGACATAGTGCCAATTTGCGCTTTTTGCATTTTAGGGGTGAAATACACCCCTTTTTTAAAAATTATTTTTTTAGATTTCAGAAAGTGCAGTCACTGTAAGTTTTCACTTCCTATTTTGTTGAACCTTCATCGATTTTCATGAAAATCGGTAAGTAGTTAGAGGATACCTCAAGCAATAAAATATATATAGCATCAACTTGCGCTTTTGCATTTTAGGGGTGTAATACAAACCTACTTTTTAAATTGTAAAAAATGCAGATTTCCGCATTATGGCGCCAGTAATCTCGTTTAATTAAGAAAAATAAATATTTTTTTTATATTTATGTGCATGAATTACATTTTTTTTTTAATTTTTCAAACCTTATAGCAACCAAAAATCCGAAAATTAACAAGTCGAAAATCACGAAAACCTTATTCTTCTATATTTCTGAAAGTGTAGTCACTGAATGTTTTCACCCACGATTTCTTTGAACCTTCATCGATTTTCATGAAAATTGTTGATTAGTTAGAGGATACTTCAAAAAACAAAAGTGATATGGCACCAAGTTGCGCTTTCTGCATTTTAGGGGTGAAATCCACCTTTTTTTTAATGATAAAAATGCAGATTTCAGCATTCTGGCTCAAGCAATCTCGTTTAGTTAAGTAAAATAAATATTTCTTTACATTTATGTGCATGATTTATAACTTTTATTAATTTTTTAAACCTTATAGCAACCAAAAATCAGAAAATTAGCAAATCGACAATCACGAAAAAAATTAATCTTTTATATTTCCAAAAAGGCAGTCACTGAAGGTTTTCACCCCTGATTTCGTTGAACCTCCATCAATTTTCATGAAAATTGGTAAGTAGTTAGAGGATACCTCAAGAAACAAAAATGATGTGGTACCAACTTGCGCTTTTATTCTGGGGGTGGATGTTACCCCTTCTCATGGGTGAACACTATTTTATTAAAAATAACCCCATAATTAGATAGAGGAGTAAATTCAAAGCAAACTTTCTTTTATCAAGTTTATAAATTTTTTATTTAAATAATATTTCATAATTTAATAAAATATTTATTGGTACAGTAAAACCTGCCAATAACGGCCACTAAAAATAGAAAACAATTAGCCGTTATAGAAATGTGGCCGCTAATGCTAGGTTTCCTTTTCCACAAATACATAAAATATAATTGAAAATTTATTTATTTTAGTAATTAAAGCAAATCTAATTAAATATAATTCTATAAACAAACGGAACATACTAAAACTAAATTCAATTTACTACAATATAAAACAATATCTATACGAAAAAACAACTACAAGAAAAACAGAATTTTTGTTTTATTTTACATTTTTTTAGATAAACGAAACATACTAAAACTAATTTAATATAGGTAATACATAATATAAAACAACATACTATAGCTACTACGAAAAATACGCTTATCACTAAAGTATCGTCATGCTTCCATGCTATATTCAACAAAACCAACTTGGTAGGGCCTTTAATTAGATATCGCAAATCACTTTGGCTGATTTTGTCTGCATATATATTATGTTCGAGGAAGCCCTTTTTTTTGTGAGACTGGATATAGGACATTACTCAAGTATGAATTCACATTCATGGTATACCGTTGCTATACAGGGATAATAATCTGTGCAATGTTATGGTACAGGCTACGTTAAATATGAAGTAAATGTGGAAGATATACACTGGTTATTCATTTCAATTTAATTTGATTGTTTTTTAATCGTTTAAAATATTTAAAATAATTAAAGACATAAAGTTAGGGATTTCAAAAATAAATTCAGTTCTCACTGGCAGGGTGGGAAATAATAAAGTGCCATACAATAGCATTTCATTACAATGCTCATTACAGGCATTACAGGCTGCTCCGTTTGAGAAAACTCATACTCGCAAACTTTGAGAAAACACTCATTCAGTTTCGACCAACCCTGTATTAGCTAAAATTAAACGTTTTGTTAGATTAATAATTTTTAACAACAATATATTATATTAAAAATCACTTGAACATAAACTGATTTTCTGATGTTAAATCACTACAATTATACAGGGGGTGAATATTGCTATGAAATTTGAAAATAAAAATGTAATTATCTTATAAACTACTTCGTATAACATCACAAAACCTGATATTTTAAGAAATAAAACATAGAGTACAATCCAAAAATGTAAAAATATACAGGGTGTTCCATTAAACAAAAGATAATTTTGTTTCACCCTGTCAATATGGGTGGCCCTGTATATTTGGAAACGTATTTAAATTCTGATATTATCTATGCCCCAATCTCACCTAAATAAACTTTTTTCGTATCTCCTACAACAAACGACTAATTGGACTTCCCACAACCTGTATACATACAAAATCTCCGCTATAAAATTTTTTCAAAGAAAATGTTATTAGTTTTTTTAAAATAACTCCGTTAAATTTTGAAATATGAGATTTGTCCAAAAACCATTACAAAGCTAAGTAAAGGTTCTATAACACTGTATTAAACATAATTTTCTATATCTTTTATTTTTTTTTAAATACAAGGTGAAAAGGCCCCGGTTTCATGGTTCTCGCAGTAAAATTTAGGTTTTAAATGTTTCTATCTCGGTTATTTTTTGTCGTAAAAAAATATTAAAAAAAGAGAAAGCTTAAATAAAATTAAAACTAAAATTTTGTTCTCAACCATTTTTTAAGTATATCGAGTATTTTTGGAGTTATTATCAAAAGAAAATGAAATTCACGAAAATTTGAAAAATTCTAATTTTTTTAATCGTATTTTTTTTTAAATATGCATTCTAAACCGGTCAAAATTGTTGAAGTTATTACTCATGTTAAAATAAATAAAGTTTTAAATGGGTTACTATAAATTATAATTTTTGTGGAAATGACGTGTTTCATTTTTCATTCTTCCCTAAAAAATCTGAAAGGGTCCTCTTATTTCCATCATAACTTGCTTAATTTTGATGCTATCGACTTCTTATATAGCTTTTTGATAGTTACCTTTAAGTACTTTATTAAATTGTTTAATATCTATATTTACCAAAGTGCACAGTTTTCCTGTTATTTAAGCTTGAATACTAAGATTTGAGTACTCGCGGAAAAAAATATACATTCAATTGCATATAACTCACTTTGTATATGTAACAAAGGATTTTTCGAATAAGGAGCTTATTTATTTTTATATTATCTTCAATTTTGGTAATAACAACTTTTTTGAAGAAACTTATGGTTTTTGAGTTATTTATGAAAAACTGCTTTAAAACATGGATTTTTTTCAGGAAAAATCAAAACTTTTGATCTTTAATAACTCAAAAACTATTGATTTATTGAAATAACTTTATATAACAAATTTTACTTATAATTTGTCGCTCTATCGACTTATGGTATTATTTTTAATAAAATAATTTCCACCCACGAGAAGGGGTGGCATCCCCTCCCAGGGTAAAAGCGCAAGTTGGCACCATGTCACCTTTGTTTCTTGAGGTATCCTCTACATACTTACCAATTTTCATGAAAATCGATGGAGGTTCAACGAAATCGGAGGTGAAAACCTTCATTGACTCCACTATATAAGTCATCAACATTTGAGTCAAGATGTCCTATGGCACATTGAAATCTACTTCTACGATTATCTACGTTTAAAGCTGGTGCTCTGGATGCTATCCTTAAGGTACGATTCCGACAACGACTGCAGACGGCAACTGCAGACGTCAGTTGTAGTTGTAGCCGTGACGGACGTCACTACTTTGCATTATTAATTTATATGATTGCGACATCTGACTGCAACTGCTGTCCGGCAGAACGTCAGTTGCTAATAAATATTCAAATTAATAGTGCAAAGTAATGACGTCTGTCATGGTAACAACTGTAACTGCCGTCTGCAGTTGCCGTGTGCCGTCTGAAGTTGTTGTCGGAATCGTACCTTGTACATGTAAATCATGTTCAGAGGGACGCCTTTGTATACTATTCCTAATAATCTAAATACTATGATTATGAATATCTGTCCCATCGTAACAAAACGTTACCTTATGGTACGAGGCCTAATACATTGATCTTAGCGTAGTATTGTGACTTTTACTAGTTCTTGTCCATGCGGTTTCGTATGATTGTTTGTTTCCCTAAAACGTTGAATGACTTGTGATGTAACACGACCATTTCACGATAACTGAATCCTACATTAGACCAAGTACATAAGTGCCTAGACATATTTATCGTGGCACAGATTTCTTGAAATACGGCCCATCTCAACTAACATACCTACGCAAAACAGCAAAACATTTTATTGGATTATAAACAATATTGTCAGTCTAAAACTGTCCTTTGCAGAAGTCATCGCCAACCTTCGCTAAGAAGACGGCACCCAAAGAAGAAGAAGAAAACTGTCCTGCTTATATTCCATTATCCTGAGACAAAAGACAAAAGTTACTATTTTAGTTGGGGATAAGCCAAAATTTTAGTATGAGATTCAGTTTATGTGTTGTTTCAATTTCCGAAAAAAATCCAAACGTCAAATAAATGGAATTTCAAACAAAAATTGTAGCATATTCCCAACTAAAGTAGTAAATTAGGTATATATTTTGTCTAAACTTTCCCAAAAATATTTTTATTAAAAAAAATTTTATTCCATGTTTTATTAAATCCACACGTTTTATTATTTATTACACTATTATTTTTTATTGTTTGGAAAATTTCTCTAATACGACTCTGTTCGAATTAATCCAAGCCACACGTTCACATTTTCCTACTATCCCGTTAAATGCCGACATAAAGGACAAACAAGTCCGTGAAGTTTATCCTAGTTTCCACGATAATAAACCAAGGACAATTTGTACGCTGGAGAATCCTTCTTTTGGAAAATATAACTTAAACAGAGATACGAAATCGTTGTTATAAGAAGTACAAGAGAGAACTCACGATTGTAGAGTACATTTTAATGCACGGTGTAATTTACTTGTAGGAAGGGATAAATCGAGGTTGCCACGTTTTTATTATTTTTAGCAACAGACTTTCTGCAGCTGTTTTAATGGACAATACATAGTTTTTAGATTCTAAACATTTTGTCTGAATTTCCTCGGTTTGTCGAACTGGGATTAAGTTGTTCAAACGTTTCGTCGAATTACCTACTATTGTAAAAACTTTATAATTTATTTTTATAAATTGACGGTAAGACATGTGATGGAAAAAGAGATGATTTCTTAAGAACAAAACTACATAATGGTTTCTGTGTTTGCAGTTCCAGATATGATCATATAGTCACTATTCTTCTTCTTTAAGTACGGTACCCAATTTTTAGGCGAGGGTAGCTTCCATAACAATTTGCCGATATGGTTCTCGATCTTGCGCGGTATGTAATAATTCATCTGCTGCTAAGCAACTCCATTGACGAAGGTTTCGGAGCCATGAATATTTTTTCCTACCAATTCCTCTTTTTTCGTCGACCTTTCCATTGAGCGTCGATTGCAGCAGCCTGTACATGCTATCTCTCAATGTATGCCCGAGATATTCAAGTTTTCTCTTTTTAATGATCTTGATTAAGTCACCTTCGCCTGACCTACTCTGTTTAGGACTTCTCTGTTTGAAATGCGTTGAACCCAAGATATTCTGAGCATTCTACGATATGACCACATCTCGAAGACTTAATTTGTTCAACTTGTTAACCTTCATGCTCCAGGTTTCACATCCATATAGCAATACAGGATACACATAACATTTTAGGAACTTGATTGTTAGCTGTAAGTTCGGCTGAGAGTTGCTCAGAATAGATATAAGTTTCACAAATGCTCCTCTTGCAATTTCTATACGATTATCGGTTAATTACTGACAATTACTTGCATAGGGCCGACGTCTTGTTTGCTAGTAACTTTGTCTTTGTTGTATTTATGCAAGTGCGTTATTGGAGCATTCTCTAGTGACTCGATCTATAATAGGGAATTAAAGATCTTCGATACCTTCAGCCATGATCGCGGTGTCATCTTATTTTGTTAATAGTTTCTCCCCCGATTCCAACTCCACATCGTCCTTCCAAGGCTTCGTTAAAAATTATTTCTGAGTATACGTTAAACAAAGTTGGGGATAACACACAACCCTGTCTGACACCTCTTTGAATGTAAATTTTGTCTGTTTTTTTGCCCTCTACCGTCTACCAGAATAGAGGCTTCTTGATTTCAATATAGACGTTGTAAAAGTCTCAGATCTTTATCATCTATACCAATCAATTCTAGATATTCAAACAGCCTATTATGTTGTACCATATCAAACGCCTTCTCAAAATCTATAAAGCGGACGTAAATTGGTTTCTGAACTTCCCATGCTCGTTAAAGTAATGTTAGCATTGAGTACAAAGCTTCCCTTGTTCCCAAGTCACTACAATAATTTTCATTATGAATATTTGGTCATGTGCGAAGAGCAATATGCAAAGCTTGTCTTCTATAACCCTACTCCTCATTTTCACTCCATAGTGTTATTTAGTAAGGCGATGATTTAATTTCCTATTTAAATTCTTACAATGTTCTGCTTCTTTAAGTCCCATATTATTTCCCTCTAATGCTGACAATTATATTGTCAGCAATATAATTGATCATGAACTTGTTCAAAATCTTAATAGTTTTCAGTAACTTGTGAACGACATTTGCTCTATTTAATACTTTTTTGTTGGTCTGCATCGATGTCCAGGGTATTCGGAACATTCCTCTATACAACCACATCTCAAGTGCCTTTAGACGATTAATCATATTAGCATTTACAGCCCAGATCTCGGTGCCACGTAACAACACTGACCATATAATATGGGATTTGATTATTCTTTGACGTAATTTTAGGTTCAAGTTACAGAAGAACAATGATTTCATTTTACATCGTTACATCTTCGTAGTATGTTTGCGTCATCCTACGATGATTATTATGCTAAATTTTTTGATTTTTTTTCCAAATTTGTGAACTTTTCACGTTGTATACTCTTTTTACAGGTATGTAATGACCAATTTTACAAGATTTAATAAAGTTAAATTTAGTTGGTGAATCTAAATTTAAATTTACCAACTTTATAGACTTTTCTACGACGATTCTTAATATAAAAATATTGTCAACATTTCCTGGTCTGAGACTTGCCAGTGTTGCAATTTTTCAATGGATCATTTCTTCCTTAAATACTGAAGAGAAGATCGATTGTTTTCTTCTTATTTAATTACTTTTCCTTGTAACCTCACTTAAAATAATTTAGGTAGCATTCCACCATGAATACTTACTGTTCTATTGATAGATTTTTCTGCTTTGTGACATTCACCTGTTCGTTTTAAGAGAAATTTATCTCCTTGTTCTATTAATTAGTATTCTGTAATATATGAGATACAATAATATATATTTTAGTTTAGCTATCCATTTGTAAGACATGTGTTAGACCCGTACTGGCATACGCATCTGAGACCAAAAACGAGACAATAAATATCAAACAAATAATGAGAACAACAGAGATGAAAACCCTAATATCCATAAAATGTGTCACACTCAGAGATAGATACGAAACGAAGACACATTGATAGAGCTATAGGCGTTCAGGACGTAGTGAGATGGACAAGAGCACGACGACGCATGTGGAGAGACCATATAGATTGGATGGACCCTGTACGTATGGCGAAATGGCACCTATGTACGCCGTTGCTCCCGCCTGGCGGCGCTAGTGTAGTTGGAGGTCAAAGTTTTAACTATTCGTGAAGTTTGTATATGGTGTTTTTGATTACGATTTAATAAATAATAAATTATGGCCGAAATATACGGATCTTGGAGACTGTTTATGCGTTGAAAAACGAATTGAGAAGGGATGCGAGAGTTACTGAAAAAAGGAAACACTTATCGAATGATAAACTATATTAATCATCGTCTCAATGTTTTATTTCTATAGCTCAGAGGGTATTTATCTGGTATTGATTAACTCCCCACACGAGTCTGACAACTGTGTATAATATGACATGTGCGATCTGCCTTACTTTTTTTATCAATTTAAAATTCACAATTAAGTGCGCTCAGCATTAATTTTTGTGTTTATCTTATCTAAAAATGTGATATTTTCAAAATATGGCTGCCATGACAGTTGCGCATTTGGTGTAAATTTGGTTTAAACATGGGGTGAGCGCAGTTGATTCTGCAATGTTGTCTTATTTAAAAAAAATTATAACTCCTTATGGAAATATAGAATGTGTTAATTTAATTAAGTATAATTATTTGGGTGTTTGTCTACGTGAAAGGCGACCTTAAATTTAAGGTGAAATTAGAAAAAATTAGGGTTAGGTTTGATCAGGTTATGTTTTAGTCACTAAAGAATATTTGAATGGTACTAGGCCACTTTAATTTTCAGTTATTAACTTATTTATATAATTTTCGATTAGGTTAGGTTTGCTCAGGTTATGTTTAATCATTTTAAAGAATATTTTAAAGATAATATATCACTAAAATGTTCAGTTATTAACTTTTTTATATTATGTTCGATGACGCTAGGTTAGGTTTGGTCAGGTTATGTTTTAGTCACTAAAAAATATTGAGAACTTAAGAAATATTTAAAATAAGTATTTCACATTTTTCTATATTATTACTTCAAATATAAATTTTTTTACATGTTCACTCCATAAAAAGCGATTGTAGATGTGGCAACAGTGTGAATGTATATAAAATTGCATATCTTAATCCGTGCGTTTATAATAAATTTTGATCTGAAATTTTATAGTGAAGCATTCTATTTTTTACAGTCGAATCTGGGGGCAATACTTAATCTGTTTCAACAAAATGTTTATTGCAGATACGTGCATTTATTCTCGGCACATATTTATCCCTTCTTATTGCTACAATCCACTTTTTTCTCATCAGAATATCTTTGGGAAACCTGTGTCCTGATGTTCTCGATGAGCACAAATGCACAGCACAACATTGAGGGATTTTATTTTCTCAAGTTTAATTCACACAGCGAAACAAATATGCAATATTTACTTGGAAATAGATTGATTTGAAGTATTGACGTAAGTTGACATGACCTCCAACTACACGAGCGCCACCTACGTTGAGCTTTCCAGATTAGCTGCCATTGACGAAGACAGAAGCCCAACACCATGCGACCCATAGGAAGACCCAAAAAATAATGGTACGAGAGCTTTAGCTCCGGATCGCAGCATACGTTGTAATAAAATAATCAGGTTATAGTTCTATTAACAGTTTTCTTGGGAGGGAATTTCCAATGAAACACCAATCAAAAGATAAAAAATATAAAACCC
The DNA here is from genome assembly GCF_917563875.1 of Diabrotica virgifera virgifera. Classification (NCBI taxonomy): domain Eukaryota; kingdom Metazoa; phylum Arthropoda; class Insecta; order Coleoptera; family Chrysomelidae; genus Diabrotica; species Diabrotica virgifera. The sequence goes on along the minus strand of NC_065449.1, from coordinate 165,052,974 downwards.
AAATTACATAAAAGACATAAATAAAAACTTAAATAAAGTAAGTTTCCTTAGTTTTCCCAACTAGTGGATTTATTGTGTTGAATTTTCTGTTTATGGTTTAAGCTTCATGTCAGGTAATATATTTTTATGTTCCAACAATTTTTTTCTTTAATTTTGGACCTTGTTTGAAAGGAGAGTTCCATGTTTCCTTCCCCCCATAAATCTTCTGCCTCTATTACTACTTCGTATTTGTAACTTTGATTTTCTAATTTGTATTTGGTGTATAAACCATAAGAGTTTCTGAGATCACAAATAAAAAAATTATCGTTTCCTTATTTTAAATAAACTGTGGCAGTTCTCCTTACTAAAGGCTCAAAAACATTAAAACTGCTGCTCTATACTCAAACTTGGCATCGCTGTAATAATTTGATGTATGGTCGTTGCCCCTGCTACAAGTGCTGCCAAAACGACACGCGTGCATTGGAGGTTGCGTATACTAACAGCTATGAAATTGATTTTGTGATCAACGGATAAGTTTGTTATGAATTGGACATCCTAATAACCAAATAATAGAGCTTTCTCGCATACGGGGGAAATACGAAAATATTATTTTTACTTATTTGAAAAATGCAATTTTAATTTTAATCAGATTAGATATTTTGTACATTATGATCATTTGTGTACTTTTATGTGGGTAATAAATTTATGTACAACAAGATTTAAAGACAAATAAGAACCGGAATGCGAAAGGCCAAAGAAGATTGGATAAAATCACAGTGTGAAAAGATAGAGTTGCTAAATAGAACAAAAATATGATACGTTTAACATGCATAACAAGGTGAAACAATCAGCTGGTCCAAAGAAATTCAACAGAGTTAGCAAACTGCGAGATCAACTGCAAAATCAAGAAGTTTGCATATGGACGAAATACATACAAGAACTCTTTGATTATACTAGATCCGAACAACCTCCATCCTACATGTAATGACTAATGACCACTTACCAATCACACCAGATGAAGTGGAAAAAGCAATATCACAATTATTGAAACATGGAAAAGCTCGTAGACCTGACAATGCGTAATTATGCTGAATCCATAAAACTATTTAACAACGATTGTACTCAACAGCTAACAAAAATATTTGATGATTAAGCGGAATAATTTAAGAACTACGGCTGAAGTCGACGTCTGTTGCTTTACCGAAGAAAACAAAATTATTATCCTGCAGTGATTTCCGGACCATCAGCCTTATGAGCCATATTTTAAAAGTAATTCTAAAAATTATACAACAAAGGATGTTATACAGTGTGCGAAGAAAACATTAGCCTAGCCATCAGTACACAGTTTGGTTTTCGGAATGCAGTGTGTACGAGAGGGGCTCTCTTTAGTATACAAGTGCTATTTCAAGGATGTAGCATAAAGCATTTGATACAGAAAAGCACGACAATCTGATAAAGATATTAACCAATATGGGAATAAACACCTGTGATCTAAGAATTATAAGCAATCTCTACTAGAATCATACATCATCTATTTAGACAGGGGCAAAAAAATCCGACGATATCGAGATCAAACGTGAGGTCCGTCAGGGATGTATACTATCACCACTGCTGTTCATATACTCTGAGGAAACCTTTCAAGAAGCAGTAAATAATGTTGAAGCCGGAATTAGAATTAACGGAGAATATGTCACTAACATAAGATACGCAGACACGGTGGTATTCGCGGATAGTTCTGAAGCCCTCCAGGATTTTATTAATATAATCACAGAAGTAGGTAAGTCAGATATATGGGCTTTTATTAAATATTAAGAAAACAAAATGTATGATGATCTCTAATAAGGAACAGTAATTCGGTCGAATCAGTGTGAACGGTCAACAAATAGAAAGAGTAAAAACATACACCTACCTTGGTAAGAACGTCAATAAAAATTGGGACCATTCCCCAGAAATCAAATGTGGGATAGGAACAGCAAGATCTGCATTTGCAAATGACTAAGCTATTCAAATGTTATCACGTTCAGTGCTGATGACGCACCGGTGCGTCAAACTATTTCTTGTAGAGGGGCGGATGACGCACCGGTGCGTCATATACCATATCGAATATAATGTTTATTTATGTGCTAGCACTTGTAGTGTGTGTATCGTAGGAGTGATAGGTAATAGGACTTTTGGTAATATGTGTACTTAGTTTGTCTTGTTTTTAACTCTTAACAGTCTTAATAGTCCAGAAAGCCACTGCGCATCCGCTAGGAAAAATATTCTAATTAGGATTTTTTGCACAATCTTACTCAAAAAGGACCTCTTTTAACAAATTTGCATGTTGCCAGGACCAAAAGTTGGTCAACAATTTTTTAAACGTTTTTTTTTTTGTTTTTTTCCTAAAATAATTTTTTTTGGATGGAACAATTTTTTTTAGATTTTTTGTATCATTCCAAACAGAAAAGGTATTTAGTGACTTTTCTCTAAAGTTGATAGTTTTTGACATATAGGCGATTAAAAATTGGAAAATTGCGAAATCGGCCATTTTTAACCCTCAAAAACTATGTGAAAACTGAAAATTTGAATGCTACCAAGGTAGGTAGATATTTTTTAAACATCGATTGATGAAATCCCGAAGAGTTTTTGCAATACAATATCAAAAACCCCTTTGTTTTTTAATTGCCAATCGAGCGTGCGCGACACTATTTTCCACCGCTGCACGTGATTACAGTATGGTGCAAATGAAAGGAATAAATTCGTTATTTCGGTGACTCTAAGGAAAAATACCAAAACAGGTCGGTTTTTATTTTTAAGTTATGATATTGTGGCATATATAGTATACTAGTGACGTCATCCATCTGGGCGTGATGACGTAATCGATGATTTTTTTAAATGAGAATACGGGTCGTGTGCTCGCTCATTTGAAAGGTTCTTCAATTTTCTATTCAGTAATATAAACATGTGCATAATTATTTATACAGGGTGTCCAAAAATTTTTTATTAAATTAAATCATTTGGCAAATTGACAAAAAAAAATTATTGGACACCCTGTATAAATAATTGTGTAAATGTTTGTATTACTGAATAGATAATTGAAGAACCTTTCAAATAAGCTAGCATACGACCCCTATTCTCGTTTAAAAAAACGATTACGTCATCACGCCCAGATGGATGACGTCACTAGTATACCATATATGTGACAATATCATAACTTAAAAATAAAAATCAACATGTTTCGGGATTTTTCCTTAAAGTCGCCGGTTTACGAAATAACGAATTTATTCCTTTCATTTGCACCATACCATACTGCATACACATGCAACGGTGGAAAATAGTGTCGCGCACGCTTGATTAGCAATTAAAAAACAAAGGAGTTTTGAATATTGTATTGCAAAAAACTCTTCGGAATTTCATCAACTGATGTTTAAAGAATATCTACCTACCTTGGCAACATTCAAATTTTCAGTTTTTCACATAGTTTTTGAGGGTTAAAAATGTCCGATTTAGCAATTTTTCAATTTTTAATCGCTTATATGTCAAAAACTATCAACTTTAGAGAAAAGTCACTAAAGACCTTTTCTGTTTGGAATGATCCAAAAAACCTAAAAAAAATTTGTTCCATGCAAAAAAAAATTTTAAGGAAAAAACAAAAAAAAAAAACGTTTAAACAATTTTTGACCAACTTTTGGTCCTGGCAACATGCAAATTTGTTAAAAGGGGTCCTTTTTGAGTAAGATTGTCCAAAAAATCCGAATTAGAATATTTTTCCTAGCGGATGCGCAGTGGCTTTCTGGACTATAAAATATCACACATATTACCAATAATGGAGATCACCAAAATTTCAAAAATATGTATCAGGTAGGCAGCAATGTTACTAATATATGAGTAGCTCTGAACGTGTTATGATCTATCAATACTCATAAAAATGTGAGCGGCCGTGAAGTAACGGCATATTCGCTGGCCTCACACGCCAGTTCACGTGGGTTCGAGCCCTGCCAAAGACAAAGCATTTTTATTTCCAATAATGACACGAGCCGCCTCACCGTGCCTCGGAGAGCACGTAAAGCCGTCGGTCCCCCTGGGCTAGTGTACATCGGCACTAGTTACTTGAAACAGGGTTGAAGATGTAAATGGCGCCGGAACTGTCCGAAAGGATATCCCCGGCAAAAATGCCATACGATATTATTATTATCCATAAAAATCAGGTTACTACGATATTATATCATTCCTATAGTGTTGTACGAAGTTGACTCATGGATTCTCACAGACACCACCTGCTAGAAAATTGAGGCTTTCGAAATCTGTGGCTTTATCGTCTAATCCTAAAGATATCTTATATCCACCGCGGTACTAATCACTAATCAGGGTGTTTCCTGGAGACTTCAAAAAGAAAAGAGCTGTTTAGTACAATAAAAACAGCCAAAATCAAATACCTCTGTCACATCATGAGGAACAGCTAGGGATATGGTGTGCTGCAAATAATCATGCAGAAAAAAGTAGAAGGAAAACAGGGACCATGGCAACTGAAAATCTGAGTACATGATTCAACATGACAACCACAAATCTTTTCAGAGAAGCAATCTGGAAAGTACAGATTGCCATGATGGTTACCAACATCCGAAATGGATAGACACTACAAGAAAAAGAAGAATGTAATGAAATACAGGAAGCAACCAAAAAAATAGTACTTAATTGACTAAATGATGGAATTCCTTCAAGATATCGTAGAATGGATATAATGCCACTCACAAGTAAAAAACGCTGGACGGAAGGGCCGCCCGAGAACTTTATCGTACCGATCTATTATCGTTATGGTACTAGATACTGGAATTCTATAAAAATAACAAAGTTACTCGTTATTTTGATATTTTAGAAACACCTACTGTACTTAAAAGTATTTTATGGTTCTACGCATCATTAATTCCTGCATTTGAGAAAATGTTCGATGCCATATTTCGGGGACACACTATAGATGTGTAGATTATTGCATAAATCAATAGAATATTATAGTCATACTTTAATTTCAAATTAGTTCATTTTTCTGAGAAATTAATAGTTTACAATATTTGCATTTCATTCTATTTCGATTACGCCAGTCAATGCGCGAGATTAAGAACAAGATATTATCTCCAAATTCTATCCTACTGCATGGATTTTAATGAAATTTTGGGAGTAGCCCAATCTCCTAATTCAAAGTCTATCCTATATACTATGGCGCTTTTATCATGGGGGAAGTTCCCACCACTTCTCAGGGGTGAAATATTTTTATTTTCGAATTACATGGAGAAAAAGGAAGATTTTTAAGAAAATTTAAAAATTCATTCTATAATTTGATCACATTTTTTACAAAAACCATTCATTTTAAACCCGTTCAACATTTTGAAAGTAGAAATAACACTATATATATTAAAAGGTATTGTAGAAGGAAAACAATGCATATAAATTATGGTAGATGGGGAGTTAAATGTATATACTTTTCATTTTTCCTTAAAGTACATTAGTCATATATTTTTTTGCACCATATCTCGCTTAGTTTGTAAGTAACCGACATTTAACGGTGCTCGTTTTAAAGGCCTTTTCAAACACTACAAAAGGTGTTGGTAGCATTATACACCTAAAACCTACCGTTCCTCTGTTATTTCAAGTTGAATACACCAATTTGAGCATGCACCAAAAAACAAACTATTTTCACCTACCATATCTCTTTTTGTATTATAAATAGAACATTTACGAAGGAACGAATCTCTTTATTATTTATAATCTAAAAAATGTTTTATATAGTGTTTTTAGTTCGATGCATAGTTTTTAAGGTATTCACAAAAAATCCGTCCGAAAAGGTGTCATTTTTCAATGAAAATGGCCAATTTTCAACTACGCATAACTCAAAAAGTATTGAGTTCCAAAAAAAAAGTATAGACCAGTTTTTGCTTAGAAATAGGTTCTTTAGCCACTTTCGTGCTTATTTTGACCAACAAATTTTCCACCCCCTTGAAGAAGTGGGAACCGCCCCAAGATAAAAGCGCCATAGTATATAGGGTAGATATTGTTTCTTGAGCTATTCCCTACTTACTGTGAAAATATCAAGTACATCAATGTAGTAGGATGGAATTCGGAGCCAAATACGCTCATTGACTGCCCTACAATAATGCTCTGCTATGAACGCGTGAGAGAGGACACACATAAGATTATATCAAAATTTCTATTTACGGTAACTTTTCGAGTTTTTGAGCTACAGCAATGAGTTTTATGTCATTGGAAAGGTAATTTTGCATTCTTTCAAAATATGTTAAAATATACAGGGCGTATCTAAAAAAATTAAGATTTTTTATTCATTTCCGGTTCAACCGGAAGCCATATTTTTGGTAAAATTTATTGTGATAATAGATAATAAAGTACCATATACGTTTGCAAAATTTCAAATTTTAGTTTCTATTAAGAAGGAAGTTACGGGCACTCGAATATTTTTTTATAAAAAATTCATAACTCCCCTCCTATGGGGAGTTAAGATATATGACTAATATCATTCAATTTACTGATAGGATATCAAAGATATACCAAAAAATAAAAAAATTCCTTGGAGCCATTTTTGAGAAAATCTAGTTCAAATTTATGTCAAAATGTGACCCCTTAAATATAGGCAACCCGTAACTTTTTCTGAAAAACGATAACATCCTTCTTATAGCCCCATCTTTAGACTATATAACGACTTTTTCAAATTAAACTTATCTTCAACAAGTTTTTAGATAGATAGGGAAATGTGTCGGGTGGGCGGTCGGCAATTTTGGCCGCCATTTTGAATTTGGAAATGTCAAATTCCGTATTTTTATTTACCTATCGATGAGCTTACTTTGAGTTGAATTTCATTCATTTCGGTCAAAATTTGCAAAAATGGGCCCAAAATAACCCCCCTATTTCGGCCCCCCTTTGAGAGGTTTTTTTTAAAAGCTTAGTTTCTCGACAAAATTCTCTTAAACTTACTCATACCGAATTTCATCAAAATCGGTCCAGTAGTTTTTGCTGGGCGGTGGCGACATACGTACGTACGTACATACGTACGTACGTACATACTTCCGACATGTTTTTTTTATTTGCTTTTTAGACTCAGGGGGACTCAAAACGTCGAAAAAAAGTGAAATCTGAAAAAATTTTTTTTGCACGATCCTATAACTTTATCTATTATACTATACTACGTATATAGTACGACAAAGTAAAAAATATATATTTTTTGTACTCTCTAAGAGTTATATATTAATGTGTAAAAGTTTTTATGTTCATATTTAATAAAGGTTGTGAGAGAAAGATTATTGAAAAATATTATTATTTTTGGTCTCCTAAAGTGTACTAGTTACCTTCAACGAAACAAATATACTTAACAGGTTATTTGTAATTTATTTAAATATTAAACTAACTTTCTTATATACCACTTTCAAAAAATTTTTATTAAAACAATAACAAAAAATAAAAAATAAAAAAACGAGAATATAAATTGTCCTGGATTTGAACCCGCGACCTCTCGATCTCTGGTCCAATGCTCTACCCACTAAGCTATCAAGCCCCTTGTAAGTGACGTCTCGAATATAATTACACATCACGGTGACAAATACATCAAATGAAGTATAAAAATGTTATACATAATAGATATTTTATTATCTTACTATCGAGGAAGACAAATCCAAAGTTACAAAAATTATAATAAATAATACATTTACTAAGAATACCTACTAACATATTCTTTTAATGACTTATTTGCGCTGATACATATCTACATTACTTAAAAGATTAGCAACGAACCATCAACGAACTACATAATACTGTTTGTGTGCCCATGCGCTCTTATAAAATTTCACTCTCGATCGTAAAGAAATATTACTTCAAAAAATAGCGGAATCCGGTAATCTGTTCACGAAAAAATCAACTACATATGAAAATGAGCATAATTGTTTATTTTCCTAACTTTTGACGAGCTGTTTATTTACTCTTCACAAAGAAATATGTGTATAATTTAATAATTAGCAATTATATACATACCTACATAAAATAATTATTTATAAAACGCTATTCATAAACCTATTAATTCTTTAACATCATTAACTATTTTTAATGGGAAATTATAGACAAGGCGAAAACGGCGGGTTCGCTGGAGAAAATATTCCCATGACTTTTTTTGCATAATCACGTTCGTAAGACATCCCAGAATAAGGTTCAAGAAGTCGCCCACGGGAAAAGTGATCCAAATTTTTTTTAACAATTTTTTTTTCATCAAATTTTAAAAATCAATATTTTTGGCCCGTACAAATTTTGTTTAGATTTATTGGATCATTCTGGTTAAAAAAGATCTCTTATAATTTTTCTCTAAAGTTGATCGTTTTCGAGGTATAAACAATTTAAAATTGAAAAAAATGAAAAATGGCGATTTTCAAAGCTTAATAACTCTGTTAAACGTTATTGCTATGAAAATCAGAAAGTGACTAAATCAAAGTTTAAAGCACCCCCTACAAGATCCTGGAGAAATTTTTGTCATTATTTTATTACTAAGCTGTATAAGGTTCAAGAAGTCGCCCACGGGAAAAGTGGTCCAAATTTTTTTTAACAATTTTTTTAAACAAATTGAAAAAATCAATATTTTTGGCCCTGACAAATTTTGTTTAGATTTTTTGGACCATTCTGGACAAAAAAGATTTCCCATAATTTTTCTCTAAAGTTGATCGTTTTCGAGGTATAAACAATTTAAAATTGAAAAAAAAACGAAAAATGACGATTTTCAAGGCTTAATAACTCTATTAAAAGTTATTACTATGAAAATCAGAAAGTGACTAAATCAAAGTTTACAGCACCCCCTACAAGATCCTGGAGAAATTTTTGTCATTATTTTATTACTAAGCTGTATAAGGTTCAAGAAGTCGCCCACGAGAAAAGTGGTCCAAATTTTTTTTTAATAATTTTTTTTAATCAAATTGCAAAAATCAGGATTTTTGGCCCGGACAAATTTAGTTTAGATTTTTTGGACCATTCTGGACAAATAAGATCTGTTATAATTTTTCTCTAAAGTTGATCGTTTTCGAGGTATAAGGGTCATTCCATTTCAAATCACTCAATTTTGGAGCAAAAAAAATTTCGGACCTCCGATTTGTCTGAAAATTGGTATGTAGCTTCTGAGGGACGTAAAAATAAGATATTTAAGGTCAAAAAATCTTCTTCTTCTTTTTTTCTCAAAATGTTATTTTATGCGATTTTACAGTGATTTGGTGTTTATTTATACAAATTTGCATTTTCTATCGTAAAGTATCAATGGAAAACATAATATTTTAATAGAAGGGACTCAAAAATGTCATTATATGGCATTATAGCAAGTTACTTTAATCCAAAACAAGCTTTTGATTAAATTTTATAGTGTAGAAAACGTTAAAATACCGTTTTTTACATTTTTCTCCATTCCCAAAATACATCACAATCGATTTGGCTGAAAATTTGTCCACAGATAGACAAAACATAGGACTTTAAGTGGTGAGAAGGATTTGAATTATATTACAATACCAAAAATGTTACATACAATATTATAGTCAAAAATATAGGCGTCTACTGTAAGTACAATTAACTCGAAAATATCGACCTCACGACAAAAATTGTTAAAAGAAGTTGTAATAATTGTAAATACAATTTATTTGGAACAATTTCAGTTCCTACCATTTTTGTCGAAAAGTTAAAAAATGGCGGAGATATTGAGCAAAACAGGTTCTCCTTTAAAATCAAGATGGCGGCTAACGTAACGGAGGAATTCATTCATGATTTTAAATTTAGGCTACTATTGACTCCCCGAAAGATCAGAAAAATAAAATTTTGGGCAGCTCGACATTCAAGGTTATATGCTATCCCGACTGATATATTTTGGGAATGGAGGAAAATGTAAAAAACGGTATTTTAACGTTTTTTACACTATAAAATTTGGTCAAAAACTTGTTTTGAATCAAAATAACTTGTTATAATGCCATATAATGACATTTTTGAGTACTTTCTATTAAAATATTATGTTTTTCATTGATACTTTACGACAGAAAATGCAAATTTGTTTAAATAAACACCAAATCACTGTAAAATCGCATAAAATAACAATTTTGAGAAAAAAAAGAAGAAGATTTTTTGACCTTAAATATCGTATTTTTACGTCCCTCAGAAGCTATATACCAATTTTCAGACAAATCGGAGATCCAAAATTTTTTGCCTGAGTGATTTGACATGGAATGTACCATAAACAATTTAAACTTGAAAAAAACTAAAAATGGCGATTTTCAAAGCTTAATAACTCTGTTAAAAGTTATTATTCTTTTTCTCATGATCATCTTTCAGTGCGTCACAGTTTTTCGATTTCTCTCTAACGCATTAAATTGTATGTGACAGAAAAAAAGGCACGTCTGGGAATACTTCGGTAATTATTCTAGTTCGGTGATTATTCTAGTTGTCGATAGATGGCGCCATAATCAAAAAAGAATTATTTATTAAATAAAATAATAATATTATCAATGTACAATTTATAAGACTATACAAATGAAAGAAAATACCATTTTATAAATGCAATAGACACAATTGATTTGGTTTTATTCCAAATTGAAAATAAAATTTGACAACTGTCAGATTTAACTAAAATGTCACGTTAGAATAAATGTCATAAATGTGTATTATCACGGACTTACCTTTTTTTCTATAATTTGTGACGCACTGAAAAATGTTCATGAAAAGGAGAATACTATGAAAATCAGAAAGTGACTAAATCAAAGTTTAAAGCACCCCCTACAAGATGCTGGAGAAATTTTTGTCATTATTTAATAGGGCTTTTCATCGATTGTTATTTGTTTCGAGCTTCTGTCATATGTTGTATAACCCGTGTATAATATTAATATACACGGATTATACGACATATGACAGAAGCTCGAAACAAATGACTGTGAATGAAAAGCCCTATTAGTAAGCTGTTATTTTTAATCATTAACAATAAGCCGTAACATCGCATTGACGCAACTGTAAATGTGAGTGCGAGTAAGATACACTACCGGAATGGCATCTCTCTTGCACTCACTATAGACGGGCACCTGATACGTGCAGGCGCTCATTATTATTACTTAAAAATAACAGCTTAGTAATAAAATAATGACAAAAATTTCTCCAGGATCTTGTAGGGGGTGCTTTAAACTTTGATTTAGTCACTTTCTGATTTTCATAGTAATAACTTTTAATAGAGTTATTAAGCCTTGAAAATCGCCATTTTTCGTTTTTTTCAATTTTAAATTGTTTATATCTCGAAAACGATCAACTTTAGAGAAAAATTATAAGAGATCTTTTTTATCCAGAATGGTCCAAAAAATCTAAACAAAATTTGTCCGGGCCAAAAATATTGATTTTTGCAATTTGATTAAAAAATTTATTTTTTTTAATTTGGACCACTTTTCCCTTGGGCGACTTCTTGAATCTTATTCTGGGATGTCTCACGAACGTGATTATGCAAAAAATGTCATGGGAATATTTTCTCCGACGAACCCGCCGTTTTCGGCTTGTCTAATAAGCCATAAATTTACTAAAAAAATGTTTTTATTAACGTTTCGACGGTTAAATCGGATCCTATTTGGACGTTAATATGTAATAGGAAAAAAGTTATATGACTTTAAAAATCGCACACCTAGTGTTAGGCAAGCGGCAGCAACCCCTAAAATGATGTTATACCGACCACGAAAATCAACTTTAAGGTGAATGACAAATTTTGATGATTCTTTATCTTTTCGAGGTCGCTGAATCTAAATATGATGTTTATTTCTATTTAAAATTGGTGGAACATGCTCAAAAATCAAATTTTATGCAAAAATGCAAAGAATCAATTAAGATGGTTTTTCAATTTTAACTAGATTTATCTTTGATTGCTTTCGAAAATGTTACTGTATTATCTTTGAAGTAATTAGACAACAATGAGATTTGTACAATATGTTTAAACTATCCCTTTTAAGCGCCATATTGGCTAACCTTACAACGATGCGATCGACACAAACTCCAGAGGTACGTTTGGCATATTCACCAATGTTATATCTTGATTGGACATAAGCGCCATTTTCTAGTTTTTAATTTATTTCAGACAGTATTTTCAGCCACATTAATGTTCATAAAATATTAAAATTTGAAAAAAAAATCACCAATTTTTTTGAGTCACTGTGCAGATAAGCAGAATTGGTAAAAATAAAAATAATCAGTTTTTTGGCTTTCTTGAAAAATCAATTTATTGTCGTTTATGCCGTTTTGGCTTGACAGCGTCGATCTAACGGTGCTCGTTTTAAAGGCCTTTTCAAACACTACAAAAGGCGTTGATAGCATTACACACCTAAAACCTACCGTTCCTCTGTTATTTCAACTTGAATACACCAATTTGAGCATGCACCAAAAAAGCAAACTCTTTTTCACCTACCATATATCTTTTTGTATTATTAACAGAACATTTACGAAGGAACGAATCTCTTTATTATTTATAATCTAAAAAAATGTTTTATACAGTGTTTTTAGTTCGATGTATAGTTTTTAAGGTATTCACAAAAAACCGTCCGAAAAGGTGTAATTTTTCAATGAAAATGGCCAATTTTCAACTACGCATAACTCAAAAAGTATCGAGTTCTCAAAAAAAAAGTATAGACCAGTTTTTGCTTAGAAATAGGTTTTCTAGCCACTTTCGTTATTTTGACCAACAAATTTTTCACCCCCTTGAAGGGGTGGGAACCGCCCCAAGATAAAAAGCGCCATAGTATATAGGGTAGATTTTGTTTCTTGAGCAATTCCCTACCTTCTGTGAAAATATCAAGTACATCGATGTAGTAGGATGGAATTCGGAGCCAAGTACCCTCATTCACTGCCCTATAATAATGCTCTGCTATCATCGCGTGAGAGAGAACACACACAAGATTATAGCAAAATTTCTATTTACTGTAACTTTTCGAGTTTTTGAGCTACAGCAACGAGTTTTATGTCATTGGAAAGGTAATTTTGGATTCTTTCAAAATATGTAAAAATATACAGGGCGTATCTAAAAAAATTAAGATTTTTTTTTCATTTCCGTTTCAAGCGGAAGCCATATTTTGGGTAAAATTTATTGTTATAATAGATAATAAAGTATCATGTATATCTGCAAAATTTCAGATTTTAGTTTCTATTACAAAGGAAGTTACGGGCAGCCGAATATTTTTTTATAAAAAATTCATAACTCCCCTCTTATGGGGAATTAAGAAATCTGGCTGATGTCATTCCATTTACCTAGAGGATATCAAAACTACATCAAAAAATAAACAAATTCCTTGGAGCCATTTTTGAGAAAATCTAGTTCAAAATTATGTCAAATTTTGACCCTTTAAATATAGGCAACCCATAACTTTTTCTGAAAAATAATAATCTTCCTCTTAGAGCCCCATCTTTAGGCTGTATGACGACTTTTTCAAATTAAACTTATCTTAAACAAGTTTTTAGATAGGTAGATAAATGTGTCGGGTGGGCAGTCGGCCATTTTGGCCGCCATTTTGAATTTGGAAATGTCAAATTTCGTATTTAGATTAACCTATCAATGATCTAACTTTGAGTTAAATTTCATTCGTTTCGGTCAAAATTTGCAAAAATGGACCCTAAATAACCCCCCTATTTCGGCCCCCCTTTGAAAGATTTTTTTTAAAAGCTTAGTTTCTCGACAAAATTCTCTTAAACTTACTCATACCGAATTTCATTGAAATCGGTCCGGTAGTTTTTGCTGGGCGGTGGCGACATACGTACGTACATACGTACGTACATACGTACGTACATACTTCCGACATTTTTTTTTTATTTGCTTTTTAGACTCAGGGGGACTCAAAACGTAAAAAAAGTGAAATCTGAAAAAAAATTTTTTGCACGATCCTATAACTTTATCTATTATACTATACTACGTATATAGTACGATAAAGTAAAAATGGCTCTATGATAGCAATCTATAAAATAAAATTTCTTTCTTTCTCCCCTTTCTTTTACCCTATCAAGGTGTCGGATTTGGGCTAGCTATTTTAATTTCCATTCATCCATCTCTTCCATTCTTTCTCATTTCTTGCGATTTTTTTCAATGTCTCGAGTGATTTTTATTTAATTTAATAAAAATAAACAAACATCAAAATATTTAAGTTATATAGCAATAACTTTCCACGCCAAGGCTATTTAACATCAGAACACCGCGCGACGCGGTGCCACTTTTGATTGCTCCTTTATAATTTATCATGTATCGTTTATCCTTTATCCTTTATCCTTTATCCTTTATCCTTTATCATTTATCCTTTATCCTTTATCCTTTATCCTTTATCCTTTATCCTTTATCCTTTATCCTTTATCCTTTATCCTTTATCCTTTATCCTTTATCCTTTATCCTTTATCCTTTATCCTTTATCATTTATCCTTTATCTTTTATCCTCTATCCTTTATCCCTTATCATTTATCCCTTATCCTTTATCCTTTATCCTTTATCCTTTATCTTTTATCCTTTATCATTTATCCTTTATCCTTTATCCTTTATCCTTTATCCTTTATCCTTTATCCTTTATCCTTTATCCTTTATCCTTTATCCTTTATCCTTTATCCTTTATCCTTTGTCCTTTATCATTTATTCTTAACGTTTATCCTTTATCCGTTATCCTTTATCCTTTATCCTTTATCCTTTATCATTTATCCTTTATCCTTTATCGTTTATCCTTTATCCTTTATCCTTTATCCTTTATCCTTTATCCTTTATCCTTTATCCTTTATCCTTTATCCTTTATCCTTTATCCTTTATCCTTTATCCTTTTATCTTTTATCCTTTATCCTTTATCTTTTATCCTTTATCCTTTATTCTGTAAGCAGTAATGATCTAATACGCCACTGATACACGACAATGCCACTTCTCGTTTTCAGTTGTGGTAGCACCGGATAGCACCTATAGGGGAATTCACATTCAAGTAGCAGTGTGCGGCTATAGGATAACAGTGTCACTTCTACTGTCATTGAAAAATATTGCTACTTTTTTAAAATAAGCAGGGCCCAACTCAATACAAAGTTCACAAAAGTGTAGTATTTTTCCATTTTACATTCAAAAATATTTCCCTACGAATAAGTTGGGTAGATAGAGTTCGTAACGAAGTTGTTATGCACTGGATGGGAAATGTCACGGAAGTCGTCAGAACAGTTAAAAATCGAAAGCTTGAATATTTTGGCCATGTTATGCTACGCTACACCCACAGAGATAAAACATACTCCATTTAATAATACAAGGCAAGGTAAACGGAAGAAGAGGGCCAGGTCGAAGAAGAACATCATGGCTTAAAAGCCTGAGAGAATGGTTTAACAGATCCTCTGCATCCCTTTTTCGAGCTATCGTCAACAAAATTACTATAGCCAATTTGATAGCCAACGCTCGATAATCGAGCACAGCACATGAAGAAGAAAAAAATAATTCCCAAATTATAATTTCTTTTATAGGAGCCGGCCCATAACGTTCAATTAAAAACTTTTACAGCATTGTTGTTATTTCTACCATATAGAAAGCACAGGCGTACGCTGCTATCTGAATGTGAATTTCAGTATAGTACTCGTGTAAGAAAAGAACCACGCCGCCACTCCTTAAGTCCTTTATAGCGAGAATACCAAAAATCGAAAAACAAGAGTTGGTACAAGAAAAGTAGATAGGAAAAATTGTCATTCCACCCATGACTGGTACCAGTAAAGTGAAATGTTAAGGACCCAAGTCAGCAAAGGACGATGAAGGCGTCTGGTACTTTGTGTTGTCTTTTTACTCCAGGGAAATAAGGCAAAAATTTACCATGTTCGGGACACTTGAGCAGCCAGGTTGCAAATGGGTTTTTTGAGTACTACGTTATACATACAAAAATGCCCGTCACAGTTCGTACGAGAAATTTAGTTATTAACAAATAAGTGTCAAAAATGGCAGTTTTTCCGTTTAAATCTCTACGGGTAAAAATAGGGTAATTAAATATCTTATTTATACTGTTATTCTCGTAGTAGATGAGCCAAGGTTTAAAATGGCAGTTTTTTAATTTCGGTTCGATCATTTGTTGCTTCAGAAATTGCAAAATAAAACTAAAATTTCGAAAATAAAAAAATAGCTATAACTTTTATGAAAATGACCTTAAGACTTTCATATTGCACGAAAAGTTGAGACAAACTCCGTATAATGCACAAAAAATTTTTAAGACGATTCGTCAATTAGTTTAAATTTTATTCAATTTGTTTATCCCAATGAGCTATTTTTTCGCAATAATGTTGTTCAGAAAATAGTAATTCTGTGAAAACCACATGAAAGAAGAAAAGTCATGATTTCAAAGTATTTAAAAAAAAAATCATTAAAAAGTCATTCTTATCATTCCGAAATCATTTTACTAAAGTAGGGTCATTTTTAGTTCATAAACAATTTGAATAACTTTGTTAATATTGACTGTAGATTAAAACTACTTTGGGATTTGAAAAGCTGGTTATTTCTCTACGAATTTTCAAAAAAACACTTTTTGCCTAGGTTAATTAAGTCAAAGTTAGCGAGTTTTTTATTTAATTGACAGCTACTTTGTTTATAACAATTAAGCAACCCAACTAGCGCCATTTCGAAGTTGAAGGTATATAGTTTATGTGTAAAAGTTTAAGTAAACTTTAAACTTCAACAGAGTTGTTAATAAAGCTTTAAAAATAACGTTCTAACGAAATCGATTTGTGGTCGGTGGAAATGAATTATTAAAATCCGTGCAAGCAAAAAATGAAACTGATTCTTCAAACATATGCTGCAATTAATATCTCCAGAGCTTGTTGATGGATTTTGATCATAATTTTTTTAAATTATATGTACTCTTAGTCTTGTAGAGTACGTTATGTACGTAAATCCCCACCTAACATTTCAAAATATTAGGGGGAGTTCCCCTTATCACTCAGGGACATGAAAAATAGATTACGATCGATTCTAAGACCTACCGAATATACATATATAATTTCATAAAAATCGGTCAAGCGGTTTCGGAGGAGTATGACAACTAACACTGTGACAGGAGAATTTTATAGATGTAAATATATAGATGGGTATTAACAAATATGGATTGGTGATGGAAAAGTGTAAGTTAAGGGTTGTATGTATTTTTTAATCCTACATCATATAAAATTAAGACAGACAATTTTGTCCAAAAAAATAAAAAAAATGTCAGGGGGCAACCCCCTTTATAACTTATGGATATGAAAAATAGATTAAAACCTATTCTCAGTCCCATAGGATAAACTTGTAAAATTTCATAAAAATCGGCCAAGCCGTTTTGGAGTAGTATGGTAACTAACACTGTTACAGGAGAATTGTATGTATATTGAATAATAATAACAATGGCTAATGTGAATTAAATAATAACAGTGGCTAACTTTGACCGTAATTAACATAGGCGAAAAGTTTTTTTTGAAAATTTGTGTAAAAATACCAGCTTTTGAAATTCCAAGGTAAATTTACTCTACAGTCAATATTAACAAAGCTATTCAAATTGTTTTCAAGTCAAAATGACTCTACTTTAGCAAAATGTTTTCGTAGTGACAAAAATTACTTTTTAATGATTTTCTTCAATAATTTGAAAACAAGACTATTGTTCTTTCATGTGGTTTCCACAGAATTTTTATATAATTATTATTTTCTGAACAAAAACATTACAAAAAAAAGCTCTTTGGGAAAAACAAATTGAATAAAATTGAAACTAATTGACGAATCGTCTTATAATTTTTTGTTCAGTATATTGACTCTTTGACTCAACTTTTTGTGAAATGTAAAAGTCATAAGGTCACTTTCACGAAAGTTATAGCAAATTTTTTATTTTCGAAATTTTAGTTTTATTTTGCAATTTTCGAAGCAACAAATGATCGGACCAAAATTAAAAAACTGCCGTTTTAAACATTGGCTCATCTACTAAAAGAAGAATACTATAAATAAGATATTTGATTATCCTGTTTTAACCTGTAGCGATTTAAACGAAAAAACTGCCATTTTTGACCCTTATTTGTTAATAACTAAGTTTCTCCTGCGAACTGTGACGGGCATTTTTGTATGTATAATGTATTAGGTATATAGTACCCAAAAAATCCATTTGCAACCTGGCTGCTCAAGTGTCCCGACAAAAACCTTATTTCCCTGGAGTATTTTTACCTTGTATAGGATACTGGTATGCATTTCTCCTTTATCCTGTCATAAAACTCACAAATATGACCTTTGATCCACAGAAGAAATTATTTAAAATTTATAACATAGTTATAATATAATACAGTTTGTGACAAATTCATACCCCAATGCCAACATCAGACAAACCAATAAAAATATTATAACTGACAAATATAGTAGGGGAGGAAAGTATGCTAAATTTGCAGTTACTCGAGCGTTACGGGCACCTATTGGGTTGTGAAGAGTAGGTGCTAAAACCAAAAAAATTAAGTTTTTATAAAGTGAGGGCTTTCCAATTTTTAATTTTCCATTCCCAACAATTGTTTTTTCCGATTATAGCGCCATCTATCCATAATTCGAAAATATCTCTCAAATAAAAGTTACTTATTTTTACTTAAGGAATCCAAATCTGCAATAAAAACGGGGGCTCCTATTTAGGATTTTAAAGTAACTCCCCACCCCACCTCCCTGGGGGATCGTGTTTGGTGTCATTCGACAGATTTTTCAAAAATATTGAATACGCTTATTTCCCTGGAGTATTTTTACCTTGTATAGGATACTGGTATTAGTGGCATTTCTCCTTTATCCTGTCATAAAACTCACAAATATGACCCTTGATCCACAGAAGAAATTATTTAAAATTTATAAGATAGTTATAATATAATACAGTTTGTGACAAATTCATACCCCAATGCCAACATCAGACAAACCAATAAAAATATTATAACTGATAAATATAGTAGGGGAGTAAAGTATGCTAAATTTGCAATTACTCGAGCGTTACGGGGACATATTGGGTTGTGAAGAGTAGGTGCTAAAACCAAAATAAGTTAAGTTTTTATAAAGTGAGGGCTTTCCAATTTTTAATTTTCCATTCCCAACAATCGTTGTTTCCGATTATAGCGCCATCTATCCATAATTCGAAAATATCTCTCAAATAAAAGTTACTTATTTTTACTTAAGGAATCCAAATCTGCAATAAAAACGGGGGCTCCCTTTTAGGATTTTAAAGTAACTCCCCACCCCACCTCCCTGGGGGATCGTGTTTGGTGTCATTCGATAGACTTTTCAAAGATATTGAATACGCGTATTTTTCAGTTTTTCCATCAGATGTTCATTTCACGAAATATCGCAGGGTTTGTATTTAAAATTTTAAATTTACCCCACCCCTCTCCGTTGGTGGTCGTGTTTGGTAGTATTCGATAGAGTTTTGAAAAATATTGAACACGTGTTTTTTAGTTTTTCGATCTGACGGTCATATTGGCTATTTTTTTGTGAAACTTTGTGACTCACCCATTTCCTTATCCGCTCAAATCGTCAGGTTTTTGAAATATACACTGTTTTGCACGTGTTTAACTTCCCAGATAGCACAAGTACGTTTTATGGACATCCAATGGACGTACATCTGTGTACATTGGAACGTCCAATGGACGTCCCGCTAAGGTACAATGGACATCCGATGGACGTCCAATGAACGTCCAGAGTTCACAAAATTGGATGTCCATAGAACGTCCGCTATAAACGTACAGTGTACGTTGTTGAAGCTTTTAGTGTACATCTTATGTACATTCAATGTACATAATATGATGTACATTCAATGTACGTCTTATAGTCATTTTTATAGGGCACTTTTCAGAAAGCAATCTAGTGTCCATAATTTTTTGAATACATAAGTACATAGCAAAAAGCCTTTAGGTATAGGAAATAGTTCTTATAATACTAAACTTATATATACTTTAAAGTATTACACAAAATACCTTTTTTAATTCTCTTTATTATAACTTTATTATAGGAACTTCATTAATGCACGACTGCACTTGCACGATAAACAGCAAACACAAAGATATCACAGGATTATTATATTGTATGTAATAACTTAATAAAGACAAAATTCAGATAATGACGCCCTATCAAGCATGCACATTCAAGAGGTTTATTTCTGTTCTGTTCTTTCCAAACATTATTATATCTTAGAACTTAGAGTCAGTACGGTTGTATATTGCAAGCGGGTTTGCCATTCTGTGAATTATCATAAATAAATCCTCCTTCAGTATTCCACAACAATTAAAGTGCACTTTACATCAACAATAAATTGAACAAGAAATTGACAAAGTTATTCAAGGTCAAATTTGACTTATACAAAACACCCAATTTTGCCGTGAATAAAAAGGAAATAAGGAAATTTGACAAAATAAAACATATCCAATTGTTCTATTTCATCAAATTCCTTCATTTTCTTTTACAAACCATACATTTTGTACACGTTAAATTTGGCCTTGAATAACTTTGTCAATTTCTTGTTCAATTTATTGTTGATGTAAAGTGGACATTAACAGCGATAATCCCCTAAAAGTACCTGCCTAATACACCTTTTACGACCGATAGCGTGAAGAGCGACAACGTTGTCAAGAAGATTCTCATTTAGTTTGGCGCGAAATTTAACAGTTACAAAATGCACATTTAAGATTTAAATTAGTAGGGTCTAATTATTGTAAGTTCTATAATTACCGATGCGTAATAGTCCGTTCTTTAACGGTAAAACATTGCAAAATCTCTAAATTTTAAAGAACCGCTTGGATTGACATGAAATTTGGCATACACATAGCTAACAAGTCAAAGAAAAAAAGTGATATTGTGCCGATATGTGCTTTTGTCCTGGGGGTGGTTTTCACCCCCTGTTGGGGGTGAAAAAATATTCGTCCAAAGAAAGTCATAAAATGGATAAACTGGCTAATTTTAAGTAACTTTTGTTCCATAGAGTTTTTTCACTAAGTCAATACTTTTCGAGTTATTTGGCAGTGAATATGTTCATTTTTTCAACAAAATAACCACGCTTTTAGACGTTTTTTCGCAAATAACTCAAATAATAATTATTTTGTCGAAAAAACATTTTTAGCAAGAATAGAGCCTGTAAAAATTTAAAAAAAAAATGGTGTATATATCACGTCTCTATACCTAGTAGAAGCAGAGTTATAGCTAATGAAAAATAGGTTCATATTCGTTCAAATTCCAAATGGAATACTTTAACGTGAAATAACCAAAAATGAAGCACATTTCGGGGAAAACTCATTAAAACTTATTTAAAGTGTTTAAAAAAAGCTTCATTTCTGTTTTATACTAAAAATTTCTAGCATCAAAATTAAGCAAGTTACGCTCAAAATAAAGTTAGTCCCTTTTGGTTTTGGTAAAAAAAATCGAGAAAATCACCCCTTAATTAGTATCTTAAATGAACTTAGTCGTTACGACTTCACAATTTTCTTGACTCGTGTATATATTGTTTATATTATCTGTAAGTTTCATCGGTTCAAAGTCCTTATTATTGAAAGGGCTGTAGTTAAAAGGGATTGAACGAGTCACTGATCACGAATGTATGCAAATTTAGAAACACCAAATCTTAATCAATTTTTGTCTAATAGAAAAACAAAAAAATACATGATATTCAGAAAAGCAAATCTGACTTTTTTTTTTGTTTTTCGAGATTTTTGGTATCTCTAACAATTTTTAAGTGATTTTGAAAAAAAGCATATTTTTCAAAATTTAAATTTTTAAAAATTTTATTTTGAAACCAATTTTTTTCAAAAATAAGCACTTTGAATCGATAAAACTTACAGATCATATAAACACAACATAAGTAAAATAATTTGTGGAGCGGTAACGATTAATTTCATTTTTAAGTTGCTAATTAGGGGGTGGTTTTCCCGATTTTTTTTGCAAAAACAAAAGGGACCAACTTTATTTTGAGCGTAACTTGCTTAAATTTAATACTACAAACATTTTGTAAAAACAGAAATAAAGCGTTTTTTAAAAACTTTAAAAAAGTTATAATGGGTTTTCCCCAAAAAGTGCTTAGTTTTTTGGATATTTCACGTCGAAATATTCTATTTGAAATTTGGTGAATATGAATCCATTTTTCATTGGCTATAACTCTGGCTCTACGAGATCCAGAGACCTAATGCGTACACCATTTTTTTTACTTTTTTATAAGCTATATTTTTGCTAAGAACGTTTTTTTTCGACAAAATACTTACTTTTTGAGTTATTTGCGAAAAACCGTCTAAAAATGTGGTTATTTTGTTGAAAAATGAACATATTCACTCGCAAATAACTCGAAAAGTATTGACTTGGCGAAAAAGCTCTATAGAACAAAAGTTACTTATAATTAGTCAGTTTACCCATTTCCGGACTTATTTTGGACATATATTTTTTCACCCCCAAAAGGGGGTGAAAGTCACCCCCATGGCAAAAGCACACATCGGCACAATATCACTTTTTTTATTTAACAGGTAAACTATACGTATGCCAAATTTCATGTCAATCCAAGCGGTTCTTTAAAATTTAGAGCAAAAACCGCGAAAGAATGGACTATTAGCTCCGTTATTCTGAAAAAGTTTACCATCGTTTTATCATCATATAATATTATATAGGTTTAATTAAAATAATTTTAGGGGTTCAGTGTTTTAATTGGATGATGAAAAAATATGTGACTACATTTATTAGAAGCTTCTTGTATTCTACTAATAATATTGCTTTGATTAAAACAAGAAGGTATATAAATATAATTACTCATAATAATAGTCGCGTTTTGTGTAAAATCTCCATGGACCACAAATGGATGTCCAATGTACGTTGAAATCAAACGTCCAATGGACGTCGCGTAATGGACGTACATATTACGTCCAGTTTTGGTCCATGGACGTTTGTACTTTAAATGTACGTTATATGGACGTCCATCGGACGTTGTGTGCTACATGGGTTAAGGTATCTTAATCAGACGATATCGAGTTTCTCTAAGGATAGATTTTTGCGGACCCCTTTAACAAACTCCCCTGTATTAAGAGCCAATATATTATGCTAGAGGCACATTTACAGGCTACAAGTTTTCTCCCCATGTGATAATCTGACGCGCTCGAGTAACTGCAAAAATCCCAGCTTGGGCTCCCCTATCAATACAAGTATAAAGAAATCATTATGAAGCTTCATTACAAAAATATTTAGAAATTAATACAAAGTAGCAGTAAAAGTAGGTATTTATGAAAACTTTTCACACCTGTCATAATTTATACAAATGAAGACTCCGTGGCGCAACGGTAGCGCGTCTGACTCCAGATCAGAAGGTTGCGTGTTCAAATCACGTCGGGGTCAAAACTTTATGTTTTAGTAGACCATATTCCAGGGAAATATCTAGGTTTAATGCCATAGTTAACACTTCCGACGGATGGTTAGTTTGTAGTTAGTTCCCATTTTAGACGATTGTATACATTTATGCTTTGTTATGAAAAAAAAAAAAGTAATATGACATAAACAAAAATAAAAGGAAATCATTTAGAAATCAGGAGTTTGCTTAGACGGGTTCGTTTTTCTGAAAATCAAAGTTTCCTTATTTTCCGCTACTTTTCCAATGTAAGATTTTCCGTTTTCACCACCTGCCGTTATGCTTTTTTACAACTTATTTACTGTGAAAACTAACAAAGTTTCAAGTGGCCTGAAGAAAAAATCACAGACACTAACTTTTTAACATTACAGATTTAGGTTATAATTTACACACTACTAACACCAGTCAGTAGTTCTTATGCCAAAGTTTTTAAAAACAGAATCGATAATCCCCTATCGACTCATGAAATGACATAAGAGAAAAAATCGTTTGAGCACAATGTGCTTTAACATGTCATGTAATTTTCTTTACAAAAGAAAATTAAATTTTTCTAGGAAAATTCGCTATAGAAAACCCCACAATTTTCACATATTTTGTTTTCCTTGATTTCATCTTTTAGTACTCCCAAATACATAAAAAATAAAATCGTGGCTGAACTTCTCTAAACTCCGAAGATTTGGTGTCACAGTGACAATATGAATATATGAGGAACTCCACAAAATAAGAATTACACAAGCAAAAATTAGATGATCAACTTTTTAACTTTATAGAAAAAACGAAAAAGAAATGTCTTCGAAGTATTATTACTGATCATAGTATAGTAGTCGAGGATATTATGCTAAATTTGCAGTTACTCGAGCGCTTTGGGAACCTATTGGATTGTGAAGAATAGGTCCTAAAACCAAAAAAAGTTAAGTAAAATTTTTCATTTAAGTGGGAATTTTCCATTTTTTTTATTATAATTTTCCATTTCCAACAATCGTTTTTTCTATCCTAATTCGAAAATATGTCTCATGTCTCAAATAAAAGTTACTTATTTTTACGTAAGGAATCCAAATCTGCAATAAAAAATGGGGGCTGGTGACGCGTGACGCATATTTTAGCATTTGGATTTACGTTGGCCCAGACATGAGTATATTTGCGATGAAAAACAAAGTATCTGACCTGGTGGAATAAATTTAAACTACTAAAAGTGGTATAAAGAAACCAGAAAATTGTTTAGTTGAATGCAATTTGGTCACTATCAAGAAATTTTTAGTAAATTTCAGCATGATGAGTACATTAAAATATTTTAAATCAAATCGGTATTGTCCTGTTCCTCAATTGAATGTTTGTTTATACCATCTATATTGTTCTGAAGATATTTTCTTGTGGCATTTTTGCAATTAATTAGTTTTGATGGAAAATAAGCCATAATTTTACTAAAAAAATGATTTTATTAACGTTTCGGCGCCCAAATCGGGTGTCGTTGTCAAAATACAAAAAATATGAATGAATTAAACCAAAATGTTGTTGCTTAGTTAAAAAAAATTATTTTAATAATTTATTTAATCTGACTCATTTGTATCGGCAATTGAGACATATATTACACATTTTAAAGTAGAAGACTTTAAAATGATATTGATATTGCCATTATTTATGAGTTACGTTAATAAAATAATTTTTTTAGTAAAATTGTGGCTCATTTCCCACCAATGCTAGTTAATATACCATTTATATCGGCCAATTTCCTGCATTCGACCTGCCCTCTATATTCCGTTTCTATCGCGAATTGTGATAATTAAGGACTCCATTTCTTGTACAAGTTACTCCATCGGTGAAAAAATATTCTTTATAAGTTATTTGTCTCGTTTATTTTTTTCCAAAATAAGATTAAAAAAGCCTACACGTTTGGGATTGTGTTATAGAAGTAACTCTTAAACTGCTGTTACATGAAAGGACTGAAGTAACTGTTCCGTAACCTTTCATACAACATACCCAAAATTCAGCAGCTATGATCCTCATGCGTGTTTCTGGGTGCTCATCAATATGGTCTAGCATAGTGTGTATTATAATCTGCACGTTTTTTTGCGCTACCACTGTAAACACACATGTTTTTGTAAAGTCCCAGTGTTTGTTAAATGGCAATCAATTGCTAGGAATATGCATCTCTCCGGTAAATTGCATTGCAGTACTTATTAGTCCAGGGCGCATCTGTTTTGAGATGGACGTTGAGAGGTGACTTATATTTTTTTGCAGAAATTTCTTGGAATTAACTCCTATAATAATAATTGAGTTATCCTTTCACTCAAAAATGTCCGGAACATTGTTTAAATAATCAAAATGCCAAAAAATGAAGGGAAAATTAGATTATTTTCTTGGTTTTTTGATTATAACTTTCAAAGTATTCACTTTCAAGAAAAGTTGTACTAATATATAAAAGTTGCGTAATTAAATTTACTACAATATAGAACTAGTTACAAATTTTAAAAATTGTCACCCTTGTTGCAAAATAGCAATAATTGGGAAAAAACCATAAAAGAACAAGTATTTACAATTTATGTTTTCCAACCATTTATGCTACACCCAGGACTTTCATATTTTACTCAGAAAAACTATATGATATAATAAAATAATACTGTAAATTTCATTAAGATCGGTTCAATAGATTTTGCAAAATAAATTTTGAATTCCAGCTTTCGCAAAAAAAATCATTTCTTCAAAATATTGCAGGACTGAAAATAAAGCAGATAGCAAGTTGAGTTTTTTTTTACTTATAGAAGAATACCGTACCTTTCATTTGCAATTTTTAAAATTAAAATCTATTAACTACCACGGCGACAGGAATTTTTTTAATAAACAATTTTTGGTGCTACGAGCAGGACAGCGGTGTTCGATTCACACAAGTTGATTTCCACCAAAATTTCTTCCAATCTTTATCTAATATATTAGTAGTTTCTTACTCTATATTTTGTTGTATTTGCATATTTTAATTCCACAAAAATCAAACTAATTTGATTATTGTTTGTGAAATATTGTTTAAATAATTGCATATGTTTAAAAATAAACTTTTATTCTCTAACTTAAAATATATGAACAAAAAAGTTTTTGTCAAAAAAGTTTTATTTCAAAGGACAGAGTGTTTGTTTTTATTTTGCAATAAACAAATTTATTTATTTATATCGAAATGTACTAAAAATTATAATTTATCAATCATTATCAAAGGTCATTGGAATGCCCAATCAGAGCAAACTATCCGCTATCCTGCGCGTAGCACCAAAAAATAATATTAATTTAAAAAAATTCCTTACGCCGTAGTAGTCAACCGATTTTAATTTTGAAAATTGCAAATGAAAGGTACAGTATTCATTTGTAAAAAAAATGAACTTGATGTCTCCTTTATTTTCAGTCCTGCAACAATTTGAAAAAATGATTTTTTTTGCGAAAGCTGGATTGCAAAATTTATTTTGCAAAATCTATTGAACCGATCTTAATAAAATTGTTGAACCGATCTGAATAAAATCACAGTATTGTTTTCTTATATCATAAAGTTTCTCTGGGTAAAATATGAAGGTCTTAAGTGTAGCATAAATGGTTGAAAAACGTAAAATGCGAATACTTGTTTTTTTATTTTTTTTTCGCAATTATTGCTCATTTGCAACAAGGGTGACAATTTTTAAAAATTTTAACGAATCCTATATTATAGGAAATTTAATTACGCAACTTTTGTGTTAGTACAACCTTTCTCGAAAATGAATACTTTTAAAGTTATAATCAAAAAACGAAGAAAAAATCGAATTTTTACTTCATTTTTTGACATTTTGATTATTTAAACAATGTTCCGGACCTTTTTTGTTGGAGGATAACTTGAATATTTTTATATGAGTTATTTTCAAGCAATTTCTGCAAAAAAATATGAGTCACCTCTCAACGTCCAAATGTACTATTATTTTTACAGATGCGCCCTGGACTATTATCTGCATAACGCATTACTGCCGACGCAATCTTCCCTTGACATTAACCTAATTAGAAAATGAAGAAAGTGCAGTTGCAAGCAAAACTTCCGTAGTCATAGTTAATGAAATATGTAGTAACTAATTCGAACAAAACTTTCGATCAGAATAAATGTCAAATCCGTGTCAAGATCGAGAACACAACAACAATTTGCCTATTCGAATAATAAATTTGATTTTTATAATATACAAGCCCCCTTTTCACTTGGGTTGGGTTGGTCGTACCAACTCAGAAACCCTCCCGGATTCATGTACAATAACTTTGAATAAGGTCATCATATTATGATGAAATGCATAGATTGCGATTCTATAAGGTACATACATACGTACATACATACATACATACATACATACATACATACATACATACATACATACATACATACATACATACATACATACATACATACATACATACATACATACATACATACATACATACATACATACATACATACATACATACATACATACATACTGTTATATTTCTATTTGATATGAAAATTAAATTTTGATAATTATAAAAAGGATTCAATTTAATATAAAATATTTTCAATTTTCTCAACCACGGGCATATAAATTTAGAACAACCTGTATACAACAAATTGTTATATTTAATTTTAAGAAGTGATTAAACGAAACTCGGGACAATGCGCTTAGAATAAACAAAGTGAATGGCGCGTACCATTATCGTTGTTCGCGGAAGGTTCGATCATTAGCCTATGCTAAATAAAACTCAAGTGAAATCGATAATAGGTCATTATCGTTGTTCGTGGAAGGTTCGATCATTAGCCTATGCTAAATAAGACTCATTTGAAGTAGATAATAGGTCATTAAATTTTGTAAATAGTAGAAAGTAATTTTAGAATGGGAATTAACTAATTTTTTTGGAAATCCATTAAGCATATTTAGAAAGATTAAAAATTGGTTTTGAGGAATACTGCGAATGAGAGTTGGTGGTGGAAGGTTGATTTGTGAATCTGGAAGGGATATTTAGAAAGTAGGGGAATGAATGACAAATAGAGATCAGAATGTTTTGAGCTGTCGAGAAGTGAAGTCCAGTAGTAGACGGTAGTGTACGGAGAGTGAGAAAGCCGGTGTAGTTCCGTGAGTGTGGAGTATCTATCGTGGAACGAGAGGTAGGCCAGGTTGAGAGTAAAAGAACCTCCTTGAGCCAAGAGTGTCCCGGTAGCTGATTGCAGTTTCGAAAAAGGTAGAATACAGCATCACGACAGAAGCAGGTACGAGAGCTATACGAGCTAGTTTTCAAAGGAGAACATTACTGAAAGCCAGGACGAGGTTTTGATCGCAGCCAAGGATAGCAGGAAACGGGTCTTGTGTGAAGACATTCTCAGTTCACCAGAAAAAGGTCAGTCTCATTTGTTTGGACATTAATGTATGGGTTTTTCGTATTAAATACCACATTATAAATTGAAGAACATAATAAATAATATGAGAAAAGCTTCATCAAACTTAAATAGAATTGTTGCTAATAAATCCTAATAGTTAAATGTTAATAAAAACTTTCAATTGGAAACCAAAAGGAAATAAGATTCCCATTGGTAAATGTTATGTTTAAGAAAAATAAGATCTAGCAAATACTAAGCAGTGATTGCCATTTAAATAAAATAAACAATATTTTGATTATAATTGTAACCCATATGTGTGTATTATTTTACTCTTTTCTTTCCTATCCCGATTAGGAACCATTGAGAAATACTTAGAAGCCACGAGAGTAAGTAATTAATTTTATAATTCGCCCTGAGATTGAAAACATATTGATATGTGATCTGGTAAATTAAGTATATTATGATTAATGCAATGATTAAATTAAATGACATATAAGAATATTATCTCATATCAATAATCAAGATCACATCAACTGTCGTCCAACGTGGAAAGCATTGTAAAGTATTTCTAGTGGCAAATTTGAAGGATAGAAAAAGTAAAGCCGGTATTTGAAAATTTATATGCCTGTGGTAAAAAGTGAGATACTTACATTTGATAATGAACATAAAATTTTAGATCTCTTTAGGTACAAATTTTACATAACTGATTTAATATTTTATTTTTACGATATTTACATTTGATATATTTATTTACAATTTATAATATTTGGGTGAGAAAAAGTCGTCTTGGTAACATACTAGTAGAATTTCATATTTGGCGGGGACAGTACTTCTTGAAAACAAATGTCTGTGACAAGAAGCCAAAGCAAAGACAACAAAAAACAAAAAGAACATTCAGACCAAGAAGATATTTTAGACACGACAATCATGGCATCAGAACAGCAAGAATTATCAGGAATAGATAAACTATTACAACTGATGCAACTCCAGTCACAAAAACTGGATGACAATCAAAGAGAAACAAAACAAGCAATGGATGAAGCAAAAAGGACAATGGATAAAAATCAGGAAGAAACATCAAAGAAAACGGATAAAGTGGATCAAAAAATGGATGAAACACAGCAAAAAATGGATGACAATCAAAAGGAAACAAAACAAGCAATAGAAGAGAACAATAAGAAAATAGAGGAACGCATAGAAAAGTATGAAAAGGAAACAAAAGGGTGTTTGACAACAATGAAAAACAAGATAGAACAGCAAGAAATGAAAATTAAAGATCACATGCAAGAACAAGAATTTAGAATGAAGGACCACATGAAAGAACTAGAAAATTTGGAAAATATGTTGGAAAATGCTATTCAAGCAATCAGAGAAGAAATGGAAAGAAAGATTGCGGAAATCAATATTCAACAAAATGTAGGAGAAAGAAGAGAAATGGTTATACATAGCACAGATGACGTGAAGATAAGGTTTGGCGGGGATGTAAGAAGATTACACCCAGTGCCGTTCATAAATAGCCTGAAAAAGAAAATACAGCACATCGGAAATTTCGAAACAGCAAAAGAAACTATCAGAAACCATCTAAAATATGAAGCAAGCCTATGGTTCGATTGCAAGGAAGAAGAATTTGACAGTTGGCAACAATTTGAACAAAAATTTTTGAATTATTTCTGGGGAAAAGTCCAACAATTGGAAATTAACAAGGAATTGCAAAATGGGAAATACAATGATAGGATGGGTATATCAGAAAGGACATATGCATTACAAATTTACTATAACGCAAAACATTTACAATATAATTACTCATCGGAACAATTAGTCGAACTGATTGCAAGACATTTCGAAGAAACGCTGGAAGACCATATCACATTGCAAAACTACAAAGACATAGATAGTTTATGCCAATTCCTACAAATAAGAGAATCACGTTTAAGAGAAAGAAAATCAAGAAGGTCGCGAGAAGATTACAGGCCCCGAGAAACACAGGATTACAGAGATAGAAATCAAAATAGGAGGGACTATACAAGACGAGATTTTAATCCCAGAAGGGAAAACGAAAATAGAGACAACGGAAGAGGAAATTATGAACAAAGAAATAGGCAATGGAATGAGGACAGAAATCGAGAATACCAGAGTAGAAACATCACATGCTCAAATCAAGAAAACAGAAATAATGGTAGACAAAATGAACAGGGATATCGAGAAAACCGAAACAGATCCGACAGACCAAGAGAAAAGAGAAGAGAAGTAAATAATATCCAGACAGATGAATATGACGGAGAGAGACATTATGACGAAAATATAAACAACGATGAGCAACCGGCGTCTTTTCACGACGGCGCTCACTAAAAACCAAAAATCAAACAGGAATCTTTTGTAACCCCAAGGAGTTTATTAAATTGGCAAGAAACAACGAAAAGAAAAATGGAGTTAATTTAAAATTTGTGGATGGATTTATCAACGAGAAACCAATTAAAATTATGATAGACACTGGATCTGAAATAACATTGGTCAACAGAAAACTAATAGAAGAAGTTAACTTAACAAATTTAATTTACAAAATACCTAGGGTAAATTTAGTGGGCGCAAACAAACGGACATTGGCAACTATAAATGAAGGCATACGAGTAATGGTACGACTGGGTAAGAAGATGTATGCACTACAATGTGTAATAATGCCAAACATGTCACATGACATGATAGTAG
Organism: Diabrotica virgifera virgifera; assembly: GCF_917563875.1. Taxonomy (NCBI): domain Eukaryota; kingdom Metazoa; phylum Arthropoda; class Insecta; order Coleoptera; family Chrysomelidae; genus Diabrotica; species Diabrotica virgifera. The sequence goes on along the minus strand of NC_065449.1, from coordinate 165,021,612 downwards.
GAGTTGACGAATTGGCAGAAAAACATGTAGTGATAGATTTTAAAAATAATACGATGAATCTAACAGAAGAAAAAGAAGAAGAACAGGACAAGGAACAGGAGAAACAAAATACGGACGAATCAGGTAAAGAACAAACAGTGGAAATGAATTTGGCAACGAAGCAAGGACAAAGAAGAAAAGGGAGAAAAAGTCAGAAAAAGACAAAAGAAAATGAAACCTGTGGCTCCTCAAAAGAAGAGTTGAGCCCAGAAGAAGAAAAATTGAGAGTAACAAAAGCAAAAGAAAACTGGGATTCCTCAAAAGAAGAGATGAGCTCAGGAGAAGAAGAAATAAAGCTAACAAATGAAAGCGAAAAAGATATAATCGAAACAGTGGCATTTGAAGAGGAGGCATATGAAAACGAGGATGCAGAATGCACGGTAAAAGTATGTGAAAAATCTGAGGAAAAAGACAGAAGATTGATGTAGGAAAAAGGGAAAGACAACATAATAGCCGACACTCCAACACAGGATGAGGACACTGAAAATAAGGAAACAATTACTCTACAGGTGGGACTAATTAGAGTAATACAAGAAGAAGGGGTATAAGACGTAGATTAAAGTAAGGAAATATACAGGGAGTTGGTTTTGCCTCGAGAAAATTTATTTAAAAATGCAGATAAATTTTATCGAATACAAGGCGGGGATTTGTTATATTTCTATTTGATATGAAAATTAAATTTTGATAATTATAAAAAGGATTCAATTTAATATAAAATATTTTCAATTTTCTCAACCACGGGCATATAAATTTAGAACAACCTGTATACAACAAATTGTTATATTTAATTTTAAGAAGTGATTAAACGAAACTCGTGACAATGCGCTTAGAATAAACAAAGTGAATGGCGCGTACCATTATCGTTGTTCGCGGAAGGTTCGATCATTAGCCTATGCTAAATAAAACTCAAGTGAAATCGATAATAGGTCATTATCGTTGTTCGTGGAAGGTTCGATCATTAGCCTATGCTAAATAAGACTCATTTGAAGTAGATAATAGGTCATTAAATTTTGTAAATAGTAGAAAGTAATTTTAGAATGGGAATTAACTAATTTTTTTGGAAATCCATTAAGCATATTTAGAAAGATTAAAAATTGGTTTTGAGGAATACTGCGAATGAGAGTTGGTGGTGGAAGGTTGATTTGTGAATCTGGAAGGGATATTTAGAAAGTAGGGGAATGAATGACAAATAGAGATCAGAATGTTTTGAGCTGTCGAGAAGTGAAGTCCAGTAGTAGACGGTAGTGTACGGAGAGTGAGAAAGCCGGTGTAGTTCCGTGAGTGTGGAGTATCTATCGTGGAACGAGAGGTTAGGCCAGGTTGAGAGTAAAAGAACCTCCTTGAGCCAAGAGTGTCCCGGTAGCTGATTGCAGTTTCGAAAAAGGTAGAATACAGCATCACGACAGAAGCAGGTACGAGAGATATACGAGCTAGTTTTCAAAGGAGAACATTACTGAAAGCCAGGACGAGGTTTTGATCGCAGCCAAGGATAGCAGGAAACGGGTCTTGTGTGAAGACATTCTCAGTTCACCAGAAAAAGGTCAGTCTCATTTGTTTGGACATTAATGTATGGGTTTTTCGTATTAAATACCACATTATAAATTGAAGAACATAATAAATAATATCAGAAAAGCTTCATCAAACTTAAATAGAATTGTTGCTAATAAATCCTAATAGTTAAATGTTAATAAAAACTTTCAATTGGAAACCAAAAGGAAATAAGATTCTCATTTGTAAATGTTATGTTTAAGAAAAATAAGATCTAGCAAATACTAAGCAGTGATTGCCATTTAAATAAAATAAACAATATTTTGATTATAATTGTAACCCATATGTGTGTATTATTTTACTCTTTTCTTTCCTATCCCGATTAGGAACCATTGAGAAATACTTAGAAGCCACGAGAGTAAGTAATTAATTTTATAATTCGCCCTGAGATTGAAAACATATTGATATGTGATCTGGTAAATTAAGTAGATTATGATTAATGCAATGATTAAATTGAATGACATATAAGAATATTATCTCATATCAATAATCAAGATCACATCAATACATACATACCTACATACATACATACATACATACATACATACATACATACATACATACATACATACATACATACATACAAACATACATACATACATACATACATACATACATACATACATACATACATACATACATACATACATACATACATACATACATACATACATACATACATACATACATACATACATACATACATACATACATACATACATACATACATACATACATACATACATATATATATACATCCCGCTATTAAATTGGCATCTTTTCACGTTGCAGTCATTTGGCATCACCTAGAAATGCTATCATTTTCTAGGTATAATCCGTGAATGTTCGCTTAGTACACTTCTTTAAGCTTGGCACCGTTGTCGGATTTTCAGTAATCCGATTTATTTATATATTTTATTCCTTACACTATAACGACAATTTGACCCCCGTAGGTCAAAAACATTGCTTAAACATCACTTTGGCAACAACAGGATGTTGCCAAGATATACATTTTTACGGAAAAGACAGTACCTAGTTAGATACATAATATCGATCGCTTCACGTTACAAGTCTTCCACTCGCACTCAGGTAAAAACCAGTTGTAGGCTCTTTTGTCTGAACGGGTCCCTGAATGAGTTTAATAATTCACTTTTATTGTGTATTTTGTTTCGTTTAGTTGAAATATCAGATTTTGTTTGTAACGAATTTCATAATAGATATTTAAATTATTTTTTTGTTAACAAAAACAAATTTTAAAGTTTGACATTTGAAAAATTAATTTTATATTGTCATTTTCATGACATGGTCAATGGTTAATTGCATTTATAATAATTTAATGGGTCATTGCGAAACAATATACAGTGCGTCCATAAAGTAACGCATAAATTCATTATTTCACAAACCGGACACTTTCAGGAAAAATACCGAAACAGGTCGATTTTTATTTTTAAATTACAATTTATTGGCATACATATCATACTAGTGACGTCATCCATCTGGGCGTGATGACGTAATCGTTGATTTTTTTAAATAAGAATAAAGGGCATGTAATAGCTCATTTGAAAGGGTATGTAATTCTCTATTCAATAATATAATTGTTAATATAATTATTTATACAGGGTGTCCAAAAAATGTTATTTAAATTAAATTAATTGGTATAAAAAGATGAATGTATGTAATTTGTTTAATTCTAAATATATTTTATTGGTGCCAGCAAACATAAAAATGTTTTATTTAAAACCTAAATATTGATTTTCGCTTAAGCGTAATCTTAAACTTCCAAGAGGCAGGTGGATGGCAGCTCTAACATTTAATTTTCTGACAAAAGTAAAACGAATTTTGAATTAAATAAGTTACATACATTTTTCTTTTTGTCTCAATTAATTTAATTAAAGAATTCTTTTTGGACACCCTGTATATATAATTATGTTATTGTTTGTATTAGTAAATAGAGAATTAAATACCCTTTCAAATGAGCTATCACATGACCCCTATTCTCATTTAAAAAATTCATCGATTACGTTATCAAGCCCAGATGGATGACATCACTAGTATGATATGTAATATGCCAAAAAATTGTAATTTAAAAATAAAAATCGACCTGTTTCGAAAATTTTCCTTAAAGTCGCCGGTTTACGAAATAATGAAATTATGCGTTACTTTATGGAAGCACTGTATGTTACAATGTGTAAATTTTTCAGGAAACGTAAAAATCTTTCCATTAGTAGTTAGAGATTCTGATAGTAATACTATATTTTATATAAGTATTATGGGTTATAAATGCATCTATTAGGTCTGGATCCCGCGTATGAAAAAAAAGTTGATTAATAGCAAGCTGAAAATTTGTTAATAGCTTAAGGGTGTTTAGTCGGATAAACTTTTATATATGGGAACACTGGAACAGGGGCAGTTTTAATTGTGAAACAGGTTGAAAATTTGGAACGGTCACACCACGAAAACGGCACATTTATTTTGTCCGACATAACAGACTTAAACTCTCCGAATAGAGATTAAACTCTCATGCAAAAATTAGACTGCTATTTATCACCTGTCATAATTCCTGTCATTTGACATATTCTACATGCTCTACTCATTAAAAGGCCCATTTGGTGATAAATAGCAGTCTAATTTTTGCATGAGAGTTTAATCTCTGTTCGAAGAGTTTAAGTCTGTTCTGTCGGACAAAATACATGTGCCGTTTTCGTGGTGTGACCGTTTCAAATTTTTAACCTGTTCCAAAATTAAAACTGCCCCTGTTCCAGTGTTCCCATATATCAAAGTTTATCCGACTAGACACCCTTAAGCTATTAACAAATTTTCAGCTTGCTATTAATCAACTTTTTTTTCATACGCGGGATCCAGACCTATATCTGAAAGACCAAAAAAGTTTAAATGTTGCTTATTTTTTTGATATTATGTTTTAAAGTTTGTGGACTTATGTTGTTTTCGAAATGAAACCATAATTGGTAAAGTTTTTTCTTTATTCTCAACAAGAAACAGTCATAATACGGACAACGCACACATCTTATGGAAAATATAATGTCACTCAAATTCAATAAAATTTATACGAATAGATCCGTTTTAATTTACCGATCAAATCTTATCATTGCGCCAACTCTTAATTATGATTAATTACGGCGCAAATTGCAATTAAAGTTTATCGAAATCACATTTTTGGAGTCCATAAAGTGTTAAAAGTGTTAAAGTTACAATCATTATTGCTCCGAGTGCTATTCATAAGAGCTTAAATCCCGCTGGGCCTAAGCGGATTAGTGAAACTAATCCGCTGATTTATGGAGTACCGAAAATCTGGGTAGTTTAAAATATTTTTTCTCTCTCTAACTTATGTACCTACCCATTTGATTTCAGATTTATTTGTATCAATTTCTGCTCTTATTTTTGAAAATAGAGAGTTGGCGCAATGATAAGATTTGATCGGTAAATTAAAACGGATCTATTCGTATAAATTTTATTGAATTTGAGTGACATTATATTTTCCATAAGATGTGTGCGTTGTTTTCGAAATGAAACCATAATTGGTGAAGTTTTTTCTTTATTCTCAACAAGAAACAGTCATAATACGTAGAAATTTATACTAAATTTAAAATCCAGATTCAGTAGAAATAAACAAACCAAGACACGTTAAATGCTACTAGGAGCACTCCCGAATCATAATTATTTACAATGTATTGTTATATTTCTATTTGATATGAAAATTAAATTTTGATGGTTGTAAACAGGATTCAATTTAATATAAAATATTTTCAATTTTCTCAACCACGGGCATATAAATTTAGAACACCCTGTATACAACAAATTGTTATATTTAATTTTAAGAAGTGATTAGACGGAACTCGGGACAGTGCGCTTAAAATAAACAAAGTGAATGACGCGTACCATTATCGTTCTTCTCGGAAGGTCGATCATTAGCCTATGCTAAATAAAACTCAGTGAAATAGATGATAGTTCATTATCGTTTTTCGCGGAAGGTTTCGATCATTAGCCTATGCTAAATAAGACTCATTTGAAAGAGAGAATAGGTCATTAAAATTTGTAAATAGTAGAAAGTGATTTTAGAATGGGAATTAAATATTTTCTTTTGAAATCCATTAAGCATATTTAGAAAGATTAAAAATTGGTTTTTGAGGAATACTGAGAATGAGAGTTGGTGGTGGAAGGTTGATTTGTGAATCTGGAAGGGATATTGAGAAAGTAGGTGAATGAATGACAAAGTGGGATCAGAATGTTTTGAGCTGTCGAGAAGTGAAGTCGAGTAGTAGACGGTAGTGTTCGAGGAGTGAGAAAGCCGGTAGTTCCGTGAGTGTGGAGTATCTATCGTGGAACGAGAAGTAGGCCAGGTCGAGAGTAAAAGAACCTCCTTGAGCCCAGAGTGTCCCGGTAGCTGATAGCAGTTTCGAAAAAGGTAGAACACAGCATCACGACAAAAGCAGGAACGAGAGCTATTCGAGCTAGTTTTTCAAAGGAGAACATCACTGGAAGCCAGGACGAGGTTTGATCGCAGCCAAGGATAGCAGGAAAGGGTTTTGTGTGAGGACATTTTCAGTTCACCAGGAAAAGGTCAGTCTCATTTGTTTGGACATGAATGTATGGGTTTTTCGTATTAAATTCCACATAAAAAATTGAATAACATAATCAATAATATCAGAAAAGCTTCATCAAACTTAAATAGAGTTGTCCCTAATAACTCCTAATAGTTAAATGTTAATAAAAACTTTCAATAGAAAACCAAAAGGAAATAAAATTCCCAGTTGTAAATGTTATGTTTAAGAATAATAAGAAATAGCAAATATTAAGCATTGATTGCCTTTTGAATAAAATAAAAAATATTTTGATTATAATTGTAACCCATATTTGTATTTTTTTTTACTCTTTTCTTTTCTATCCCGATTAGGAACCATTAAGAAATATTCAGAAGCCACGAAAGTAAGTAATTAATTTATAATTCGCCCTGAGATTGAAAACATATTGATATGTGATCTGGTTAATTAATTAGATTAGTATTAATACATTGATTAAATTAAGTGACATATAAGAATATTATCTCATATCAATAATCAAGATCACATCAGTATATACATTGTAAATTCCAAGTCATGATTTCCAAAGTTTACACATTGTAAATTATGATTCGGGAGTGCTCCTAGTATCATTTAACGTGTCTTGGTTTGTTTATTTCTACTGCATCTTTACTGTTTCTGTTAACTAATCTAAACGTAGAGATATTTTTTGAGATTCTTTAACTCTTTCAATGCTGGGGTTTGTCACATCCCACCTGTCTGTTAGTGGCAAAAAAGTTCACCTGTCGGATGCCGGGTTAAAACATGACAAATTAGATGTGGAATGAAAGCTTATAACCCAAAGATGGTACTAAAGGTGAGAAATTTGGCCTCCGACTTCAGGATAAAGAGTTGCAACCCGAAGTATTGTTCTAAATTCGCAGAAATAGTACAAACTATGTATTACTCGACGCGCCTTAGAAAGACGAGAACAAATATTTATGCCTGTCCGGTTTTATGCCTGTCTGTCCGTCCGTCTGTCAGATATAATCACAGAGGTTGAATGAAAGATTATAACCCATAGATGGTACTAGCGATTAGACATTTGACGCGCATTAGAAAAATGAGAACAAAGAAATACTTTTTTTAGTTTTACACCACTTCCGGTTAAAATGGTGTACCCGGAAGTGACACACATAGTCACAGAAAAATATACTTGATCAATTTACGTGTATTAAGAGGTCGAAACCGAATTTTTTTAATTCTGGTTTTGATGTCATATGCGGTTAAAAAATTGTCTGGAAGTGGAAGAAACCAGTTTAATAGTTGTCCCCTTCGAGTAGCGAAAAATAAACAATACTTTGTAAAAACATTCAACATTGGTTGATATTCCGCTGTTTTCATATTATTTATTGACCTAAGTTTTTGTAAAATGCACTAGTCTTTTTTAAAGATATCATTGGACAATTTACTCACTGTTTTTGGATTTTACAAAATCGCTTGGATTGGCATGAAATTTGACATAAGCATAGCTAACATGTCAAAGAAAAAAGTGATATTGTGCCAGTGTGTGCTTTTTTCTGGGGATGAGTACCACCCCCTTCTCGAGTGTGAAAAAATATAGGTAAAAATATGTCCGTAAGTGGATAAACTAATTAAATTCCTTGTATTTTTTGTTTTTAGATGGTTTTTCGTAAATAAATCAAAAAGTAAGTATTTGATCGAAAAAACTATTCTTAGCAAATATAAAGCTTATAAAACAGTAAAAAAAATTATGTATGTATGAAGTCTGGACACACAATAAAAACAGAGTTGGAGCTGAACAACAGTTGGTTCTTATTCGTCGAATTCCAAATCGACTAGTTCAACGTAAAATATCCAAAAAATAACGCACTTTTCGGGGAAAACTCGCCACAAATTTTTTAAAGTGTTTAAAAAAGTTTTATTTTTGTTATTTAAAAAGTATCTATTCTATCACCATCAGCATCAAAAGTAAGTTACGCTTTAAATAAAATATGTCCCTTTTTTTGCTAAAAGAAATCGTGAAAATCACCACCTAATTAGCATTCCATATGAAATTAATAGTTACCGCCCTAGTTAATTTACTTATATTATACTGTTTATATGATCTATAAGATTTATTGGCAAGAAATGCTTATTAAAAAAAATTGGTTTTAAAATAAAAAAATTTTAATTTTGAAAAAAAATGCCTTGGTTTAAAATAACTTAAACATTAGTGATACTAAATATCTCAAAGAGTAAAAAATGTACATATCACATAAACAATACATAAGTAAATTAGGCGGTGATTTTTACATTTTTTTAACAAAAAAGAGACTTCATTTTGATGCTAACTAACTTTTGATGCTAGAAACGTTTATAAAAATACAAATAAAACTTTTTAGACATTTTATAACAGTTGTAAGTCATGAGTTTTTCCCGAAAAGTGCTTCGTTTTATGGTTATTTCATGTTAAAATATTCGATTTGTATTTTGACGAAGTAGAACCTGCTTTTCATTAAGGTGATACAGTAGCGATCAACAGGTAGCCAAAACGCGTTCCAAGATTGCGGCTGTAATTTTGAATATTTTTTCGAGATATTTGGCACACGTATTCGTAATATAATAAAGAATGGCGGTACAGAGCCGAATTTGAAAAATATATTAATATGTGGAAATTACTCTGTAATTAAATATAATATTAAAAAAACGAGCCTGTACCGCCATTAAGAAGAACAAAAAAATACACTTTCTTCAAATAAACTTTTTATCCGATGCCTAGATTTTGTGTCATTTTGGAACTACTAATGAAATACAAAATTTTAGTAGTTCCAAAATGACACAAAATCTAGGCATCGGATAAAAAAGTTCATTTGAAGAAAGTGTATTTTTTTGTTCTTCTTAATGGCGGTACAGGCTCGTTTTTTAAATATTGTATTTAATTACAGAGTAATTTCCACATATTCATATATTTTTCAAATTGGGCTCTGTACCGCCATTCTTTATTATATTACGAATACGTGTGCCAAATATCTCGAAAAAATATTCAAAATTACAGCCGCAATCTTGGAACGCGTTTTCGCTACCTGTTGATCGCTACTGTTTCCTCTTAACTACAACTCTACTTTTACAGGGTCTACAGACTTCATACATACACCATTGTTTTCACTTTTTTATACGCTATATTTTTGCTAAGAATATTTTTCGTTAAAATACTTTTTGAGTTTTTTTCTAAAACCGTCTAAAAACGTGACTTTTTTGTTGAAAAACGAACATAATATATTCACTTGCAAATAACTCAAACAGTATGTTAAGAAAAAATCTATAGAACAAAAACTAGCTTAGAATTACTCAGTTTATCCACTTTAGGACTTATTTTGAATGTATGTCTTTTCACATTATAAAAGTGGTTGTACTAACTCCCAAGGCAAAAGCACACGTCGGCACAATATCACTTTTTCTTTGACCTGTCAGCTATGTGCATACCCAATTTCATGTCAATCCAAGCGGTTGTTTAAAATTCGGAGGTTTTGCAATATTTACCGTGAGTGGATGGACTACAGATATATGTATATTAGATAAAAATTATAGTCTCAGCGAATCTTTGAAATATCTCCATTCCTTTGAAATGTTACATTTTTTAAGCCTTGAGGGAGTAGGCGCAAAATTATGACCAATGCTATTTAAATGCATTCAGTTTATTCGAATCCTGAGAAAACTAATAAGAATTTTGGAAAAATTTAAACGCAGAATGAAAGATTACATTATAACCGAGGGCGAAACTCTCTAAAAACTTTTATGTTTATATTGATAAGTGAAAGGGTGAAAAAAAAAGAAAATTTAGTGTGATTTTTTATTTCAAATATTTAATTCAAAAGAAATTTTTGTTTATTCTATTCTTTTTGACATGAGGCTGTATTTGATTTCTCTATGTCATTGTATGCTATTGGTTAGTTCCTATCATTTCAGCCGACGTACGTCACGATTGGATCAATAGGGCCGAACATACATAACTAAGGCCCTTTTGGCATGATGCTGTATTATTTTGAAGTCGATACAGCCTGAATATTTTTTTTTATTTTTTTACGTTCTATGTGATTAAAAAAATTAAGAATCACCGCAATTTTAGCCCACCACCCCCTTCCCCTTTCCCCACATCAAAAAATGTCAATTTTTCGATTTTATTTTTTTTTAAGTTGGTTTGCAATTAAATTATAAATTACAAAAAATTCACACGCACAGCTGAGGCTTTTACAAAACATATATTTTTATGGACCCGAAGGTCGAGTGTACATAACCTCAATGTTTTTTGTTTTTTTAATAGGTACGTATAACTTTTTTTGGCGATGGCTGCATGTCTATTTTTTTTGCGTTTTGTGAATTTTATCAAAATCTGTATTTCTGACTTTTTTCAGATTTATTCGTAAGGTGCGCCATCTTCAAAAATCCGGAAAACTGGTTTTTTCGGTAGTTTTTTGGGATTTTCTCCATTTTATATACTTCAAAATAGACTAACTCAAGGTTTTTTATAGGTTACGTATATATAATTTGAAATAACTGAGTTTTTAGGGATATTCAAAAATTGTGTAAAACACCTAAACCCCCCAAAAACTATGTTTTTTCAAATTCTTAAAAGTTTCTTAATTCTTTCGTACCCCATGAAGTTAAATTACAAAGCCATTAAAATATAACTAGAGGTGATTCATACCTACTTACCATCTCAATTGAATGCAATCATCGGCAAAGCCATCTTTTAGTGTCATTGTGTCATCCCCAAAAACCTACCTGGGTCTTAAAATGCAGGTATGCATACTTGTTCCGTTATAACTCTTATCTTTTAAAATTTTGTAGTAAAAGCATTTCTATAGCTATAGTGAGTTTATTGCCCTACCTCTTTATGTGGCTTAATGATTTGGATTGTAAACACAGATAAGAAAGGGTGTGATAGACCAGAGAAATTAGCAAATAAATGGCTTCTTTCGTGACATCCGTTGATACAGGTATCTAAGAACTGCTTATGGCATTAGGGTAAATTTAGTTACAACAGTATCCAATATAAAAATTATGCAAAAAATCAAACGTACTTTTTAACTTATAAACAATATATAAACAATTAAAGATCGCTATTTGATTGTAAATATTAAAGGTGGAGACCGGTATGCTGTATGGAAAGGTGATACAATTTTACTGAAGAGCATAGAAAATTCTTTAAAATGAGTGTTTGGAAAGTTCTTTTTGTTAATTTGTTGCTTAGTTATTGGGAAAATAGCTTCAAAAGTCGATTTTTTGAAAATAATTAATAACTTTTCTAAAAATACACTAAAAGCTTTATTTTCGCGTAAGTAAAGGAACAATATTAGAAGTATTCAGCCGTTAAAATTTCAAGAAGTTTTACCTAATAGTTATTGCAAAATTGAAATTGTTTATCCCAAAAAGCTTCTATCTACAGCGTTATTATGCATAAACTATTAGGTCAACATAAATTCTAAAGACATCAAACCAAAGAGAAAGGTTCAATTTATCAAATTAGATCAAGTCTTGAATAAAAAGTTTATAATAAATATTATAAATAATTATAAAATAATTTTGAAAAAGTAGTGTTATTTTAAGCTTATTCGCGAACTCAAGCGAGGGTGCTGCCGCTTATTTTGAACTAGAGGAATTGGGATGAAGATTTAAACAAAACATCCGTTAACCTATATATCAATGTCGATTGAATGCTTGTCTGGTGTGTTCATTTAATGAATGATTTATTTATATTAATTAATTACATCAATAAAAATATTAATTATATCAAAATGCATTATCCCAATTACATCGGCCATTTTCATGCAACTGCACTGCCACCTATAGTCGATTGAGTTCGCGAATAAACAATTAAAATAACAACCGCATTAACATGTGGGAATTAACTAATTTTGATGGGAAATAAGCCACAATTTTACTAAAAAAAATGGTTTTATTTTGACAACGACACCCGATTTGAGCGTCGAAACGTTAATAAAATCAGTTTTTTTAGTAAAATTGTGGCTTATTTCCCATCAAAACTAGTTAATTCCAAAAATGCCACAAGAAAATAGCTTCAGAACAACAACACGTAGGAAGTTAATTTTTTTTATTCGACATGTTGGTATTCTTATAGAAACTGAAACAAAAATTTAATGCCCTACAACCCTTAAAACCCGAGTTAGCCACTTTTTTCAAAAATTCACCGGGGCTTTGTTTATAAATATTAGAAAATTTGAAAAGCAACATTTAAACGAATGAAAGAGCATGTTTATACAAAAAAAAATTAAAACGATTCTTTTAAAAACGAGCCGTCCATGATGCGCCAAAAGTGAAGAGTTTAAAAGTTTAAAAGCGATTCTTACCCTCTTGATTTTATTATCAAAAACTTAATTCACAACTACACATTTATAAAAGGCGCAATACCTCCGGTAAGATTTAGGTACAAAATTAACAAAACCCAAAAAAATATATATAATACAATATTCCAGTTACCCGTCGTTTGTCACCATTAATCCCTTTATCCTAAAGATAAATAACAGTTTGTCGACGAAAATTCCATTCGATCAAATGTTCGTCGATGAATTGTCCATTCGATGAATTGTGCATTCGACCAACTGTTTGTCGACCAACTGTTGTCGACCAATTTTCCGTCGACGAAGTGTTCTCGACCAGCTTTCCGACACCGGATTTGGGTGTCATTGTATTCTGTTGGTTAATTCCTACCATTTTAGCCACCGTACGTCATGATTGGAAAAATAGCAGCGAATATACGTAACTAAGGCCCTTTCAATATTTTACTGTAATTGATTTTTCTGTGTCATTGTATTCTGTTGACTGATTCCTATCATTTGAGCCGCCGTACGACACGTTTGGACCAATGGGAGTGAAGATACGTAACTAATACCTAACAAGAGGTTTACTCAAACTTCTTTTTTGTACTTATACCACTCGGTAAAAGTACAAAAAAAAGTTTGGGTAAACTTTTGCACAACTGTGTAAATACTAACGAAAAATCTAAAATATTAAAAAAAATTAGTGGAATCCGTTAATCTGTTCTCGAAAAAATTAGCTATGAAAATGAGCATAATTTTCTATATCCCTAACTTTTGACGAGCAGTTTAGCTTAAATGGGGAAAAGCGGTAAGCTTAGACCAAACACCAGTAGGAGGCATTCAATTAATTGAGGAAAAAAATTAAATGGATAACAATATTTATTTCAGTTACACAAAAGGCATTGTCCCGCTAGAATGTTTGAAATCACAATTAATAGTCCTACAAAAAAGACAGGCGTTTAAAAGTGATAAGACCATTGAACAATAAGCCTGTGAGCTACCTTTTAAACACATTCTTAAAAATAATCCATAACACAATTAAAAAAAGGTTTGTTAAGAAATTCTTTTATAGACTTCAGAAATTCAACAACTTCTCCTGATTATGTTTAAAAAACGTACGGAATGCACTAAATGAAAAAAAAAAAAAAAGAAAAAGATTTATCATACCGTTATACTATAATATATCCTTACGTTGAATATTTGATGCTTCCCTGTGGAGTATAAAACGGACAGTTGTGTTTTTCCCGTGATCTGCCTTGTTTAGTCTTCTTTGTCGTTTTATTCGTTAAATCCTATCCTCTTAAGTCACAGCGTCAGAAAGCAGTGGGTATATGCAGTGAACGGGAGGCCTATGTCGAACAGTGAACGTTGGGGCCCTTTCGCGTTTATCATATGTAGAGAAGTCGCTTGTCAAAAACTGGACGTATGTAATCGTATTCTATTTGTTAAATACTCTCACATAATATGTCATACCATGTGCGTTAATCCATTTTATTTCTACAATTTTAAAGTGTTATTACATGCCGTCATTTTCATTAGTCTACACCATCGTATTCTGCCAGTTAAATCCCATCGTTTCAGGCGCTGTACGTCACGATTGAACCAATAGGACCGAAGATACATAACTAAGGCCCTTTTGACCTGCTGCTTGTTTGATTTTTCTGTGTCATTGTCTTCTATGATGCCTAAGGCATATTTATGACATGTCTTATTTTTAAAGAAAACAAGTAATTGGACTTCGTAAGTCCTAGGTTTTCACCCAAAGTAATCGAAAGTAGAATTGGAAGTCGATATTTGAATTCTTCGTGTAACTTTGCGTGGATTGATATACAAATTTACTAATTTTGAGTCATTTTTACTAAACTGTTTACACAGAAATAACTCTAAAGATTCAAACCTTTCAATACGCTTCGATTTATGTGTTCGTATACTATTTCTGAGTCTATTGGGACCGTGCAAGTTCGGCAAAACGACACCTGGTTTCTACGCTCTGCAACTTTATTCGCACTTTTAATTATATTGGCCAATTATATTAGTCCTGGTTACTGGATAATTGTCAAGGCCATAATCCAAAAAAATAATAAGAAGAAAAAATAAGATTCAGGTTATGTTATTAAAACGTAAACAATTGTATGTAGTAAATAAAATTAGTTATTAAAATGCAGTACTGCAAGCAAAATACAATTAATTTAATTTGCCTTCATATAATAATTGCATATAATATCAATATTGCAGAGCAACATATAATTTTTCTTCTTCAATGACAGTAGGTATGAAATGTACGTCAATTTGACAATTTCAATGGACAATATGAATTATTTAAGAAAGTTGCAATATTTCTCCGCTATTCGCGCACGATCGTTTCTCGTATCCGTTCCAAGTACTTGCACACCGCGAATAATGGCATTTCCGGTTATAACTTTTTAAGCGGAAATTACGTAAAAACCAAAATTTTACATTTGTTCTCATCTTGCTAAGCCACGTTGAATAATATATCACTTATTCTCTTTCGGCAACTTTAAAATAGTAAATACTTACGGTTGCAACTCTAAAACCGGAACTCCGACGTCAAATTTCTCATCTTTAATAATACCATCCTTAAGTTAAAAGCTTTCATTCGACACCCGATTTGTCATTCTATCTGTATTAATAACGGAGGAGTTGTATTCGCGGATGGACAGACATACGGACAGACAGCCTAGGTAAAATTTTTCATCTTTAATACCATGCTTGAACTATAAACTATCATTTGGCACCTCATTTGCCATTATACCTGGTATAATGACGGAGGATTTATACTCGCGGTCGGAGGGATCGACGGACAGACAGCCTAGGTCAAATTTTTCACCTTTAGTATCATCCTTGGATTATAAGCTTTCATTTGACACCTCATTTGTCATTCTACCTGGTATATTGACGGAGGAGCTATATTCGCGGTCGGACGGACCGACGGTCAGACAGCGTAAGTCAAATTTCTCACCTTTAGTACCATCCTTGGATTATAAGCTTTCATTTGACACCTCTTTTGTCATTCTACCTGGTATAGTAGAGGAGTTATATTCGCGGTCGGACGGACCGACGGACAGACAGCCCAAGTCAAATTTCTCACCTTTAATACCATCCTTGGATTATAAGCTTTCATTTGACATCTCATTTGTCATTCTACCTGGTATAATGACGGAGGAGCTATATTCGCGGTCGGACGGACAAACGGACAGACAGCCTAAGTCAAATTTCTCACTTTTAGTACCATCCTTGGATTATAAGCTTTCTTTTGACACCTCATTTTTCATTCTACCTGGTATAATGACGGAGGAGTTATATTCGCGGTCGGACGGACCGACGTCTCACCTTTAGTACCATACTTCGATTATAAGCTTTCATTTGAAGTCTCATTTGTCATTCTACCTGGTATAATGACGGAGAAGCTATATTCGGGGTCGGACTGACCGACGCGACGGACAGACAGCCTAAGTCAAATTTCTCACCTTTAGTACCATCTTTGGATTATAAGCTTTCATTTGACACCTCATTTGTCATTCTACCTGGTATATTGACGGAGGAGCTATATTCGCGGTCGGACGGACCGACGGTCAGACAGCGTAAGTCAAATTTCTCACCTTTAGTACCATCCTTGGATTATAAGCTTTCATTTGACACCTCTTTTGTCATTCTACCTGGTATGGTAGAGGAGTTATATTCGCGGTCGGACGGACCGACGGACAGACAGCCCAAGTTAAATTTCTCACCTTTAATACCATCCTTGGATTATAAGCTTTCATTTGACATCTCATTTGTCATTCTACCTGGTATAATGACGGAGGAGCTATATTCGCGGTCGGACGGACAGACGGACAGACAGCCTAAGTCAAATTTCTCACTTTTAGTACCATCCTTGGATTATAAGCTTTCTTTTGACACCTCATTTTTCATTCTACCTGGTATAATGACGGAGGAGTTATATTCGCGGTCGGACGGACCGACGTCTCACCTTTAGTACCATACTTCGATTATAAGCTTTCATTTGACATCTCATTTGTCATTCTACCTGGTATAATGACGGAGGAGCTATATTCGGGGTCGGACTGACCGACGCGACGGACAGACAGCCTAAGTCAAATTTCTCACCTTTAGTACCATCTTTGGTTATAAGCTTTCATTTGACACCTCATTTGTCATTCTACCTGGTATAATGACGGAGGAGTTATATTCGCGGTCGGACGGACCGACAGCCTAAGTCAAATGTCTCACCTTTAGTACCATCCTTGGATTATAAGCTTCTATTTGACACCTCATTTGTCATTCTACCTGGTATAATGACGGAGGAGCTATATTCGCGGTCGGTCGGACCGACGGACAGACAGCCTAAGTCAAATTTCTCACCTTTAGTACCATCCTTGGATTATAAGCTTTCATTTGACACCTCATTTGTCACTCTACCTGGTATAATGACGGAGGAGTTATATTTGCGGTCGGACAGACCGAAGGACAGAAAGTTTAAGTCAAATATCTCACCTTTAGTACCATCCTTGGATTATACGCTTTCATTTGACACCTCATTTGTCATTCTACCTGGTATAATGACGTAAGAGTTATATTCGCGGTCGGACAGACCGACGGACAGATAGTTTAGGTCAAATTTCTCACCTTTAGTACCATCCTTGGATTATAAGCTTTCACATTTTTTCAAAATTGGGTGAAAACAACTTGATGCCAGAATGATTTGTTGATGAAAATAATATATACATTCTCAAATTGCCTATTTTTCGTTGTGGATAATATTGTATTCAACAGTGATGCCAAATTTCTGATGCCAAAATGATTGATAATGAAAGTGGGATATACGTTTTCATGTATATAGCGGCAGCGACAAAACGGTAAAACACTGAACTAAATGTATATAATATTTTCACTGTGCCATCATTTTGAACTCAAACATTTTATGGAATAAACTTATATAAGTCAGTAAGGAATAAACAAAGAAAGCTGATATATTAAAGTAACATCAAGGAATCAAATCTCTAACTACAGAGTTGATTAGACTTCTGCTAACAAGTACAGGAAAAAAGTTATTAAGGTAGTGTAAAGTGGCATCGATATACAGATGCCACTTTGCAAGACGATGCCAAATTGATGGTAAATGCATAATGTATCGATGCCAAATTGATAGTAGGATTTATATACATACATACATACATACATACATACATACATACATACATACATACATACATACATACATACATACATACATACATACATACATACATACATACATACATACATACATACATACATACATACATACATACATACATACATACATACATACATACATACATACATACATACATACATACATACATACATACATACATACATACATACATACATACATACATACATACATACATACATACATACATACATACATACATACATACATACATACATACATACATACATACATACATACATACATACATACATACATACATACATATATACATCCTACTATCAATTTGGCATCGATACATTATGCATTTACCATCGATTTGGCATCGTCTTGCAAAGTGGCATCTGTATACCGATGCCACTTTACACTACCTTAATAACTTTATTCCTGTACTTGCTACCAGAAGTCTAATCAGCTCGGTAGTTAGAGATTTGATTCCTTGATGTTACTTTAATATATCAGCTTTCCTTGTTTACCTCTTACTAAGTTACATAAGTTTATTCCATAAAATGTTTGAGTCCAAAATGATCGTACAGTGAAAATATTATATACATTTAGTTCAGTGTTTTACCGTTTTGTCGCTGCCGTTATATACATGAAAACGTATATCCCACTTTCATTATCAATCATTTTGGCATCAGAAATTTGGCATCACTGTTGAATACAATATTATTCACAACGAAAAATAGACAATTTGAGAATGTATATATTATTTTCATAAAGAAATCAGTCTGGCATCATGTTTTATTGTTTTCACCCAATTTTGAAAAAATGTGAAAACTTTGTATTATCCACGTCCGTCTGTCCGTCTGTCTGTAACCACAACTCCTCCGTCAATATACCAGCTAGAATGACAAATGAGGTATCAAATGAAAGCTGATAATCCAAGGATGGTACTAAAGGTGAGATATTTGACCTTGGCGGTCTGTCCGTCGGTCTTTACGACCGCGAATATAACTCCTCCATCATTATACCAGGTAGAATGACAAATGAGGTGTCAAATGAAAGCATATAATCCAAGGATGGTACTAACGGTGAGATATTTGACCTAGGCTGTCTTTCCGTCGGTCCCTCCGACCGCAAATATAACTCCTCCGTCATTATACCAGGTAGAATGACAAATGAGGTGCAATAGAAAGCTTATAATACAAGGATGGTACTAAAGGTGAGATATTTGACTTAGGCGGTCTGTGACTCGGTCCCTCCGACCGCGAATATAACTTATCCGTCATTATACCAGGTAGAATGACAAATGAGGTGTCAAATGAAAGCTGATAATCCTAGGATGGTACTAAAGGTGAGATATTTGACCTAGGCTGTCTTTCCGTCGGTCCCTCCGACCGCGAATATAACTCCTCCGTCATTATACCAGGTAGAATGACAAATGAGGTGTCAAAAGAAAGCTTATAATACAAGGATGGTACTAAAGGTGAGATATTTAACTTAGGCGATCTGTGCGCCGGTCCCTCCGACCGCCAATATAACTCCTTCATCATTATACCAGGTAGAATGACAAATGAGGTGTCAAATGAAAGCTTATATTCCAAGGATGGTAATAAAGGTGAGATATTTGACCTAGGCTGTCTTTCCGACGGTCCGTACGACCGGGAATATAACTCCTCCGTCATTATACCATGTAGAATGAGAAATGAGGAGTCAAATGAAGGCTGATATTTCAAGGATGGTACTAAAGGTGAGATATTTGACCTACATGGTCTGTCCGTCGGTCCGTCCGACCGCAAGTATAACTCCTCAATCATTATACCAGGTAGAATGATAAATGAGGTGTCAAATGAAAGCTTATAATCCAAGGATGGTACTAAAGGTGAGATATTTGGCCTAGGCAATCTTTCTGTCGGTCCGTATGACCGCGAATATAACTTCTCCGTCATTATACCAGGTAGAATGACAAATGAGGTGTCAAATGAAAGCTTATATTCCAAGGATGGTACTAAAGGTGAGATATTTGACCCAGGCTGTCTTTCCGTCGGTCCGTACGACCGCGCATATAACCCCTCCGTCGTTATACCAGGTAGAATGACAAATGAGGTGTCAAATGAAAGCTGATAATCCAATGATAGTATTACAGGTGAGCGATTTGACCTAGGCTGTCTTTCCGCCGGTCCGTACGACCGCGACTATAACTTCTGCGTCTTTATACCAAGTAGAATGACAATTGAGGTGTCAAATGAAAGCTGATAATCCAATGATGGTACTACAGGTGAGCGATTTGACCTAAGCTGTCTTTCCGCCGGTCCGTACGACCGCGACTATAACTTCTGCGTCTTTATACCAAGTAGAATGATAAATAAGGTGTCAAATGAAAGCTTATAATCCAAGGATGGTACTAAAAGTGAGATATTTGGCCTAGACAATCTTTCTGTCGGTCCGTACGACCGCGAATATAACTTCTCCGTCATTATACCAGGTAGAACGACAAATAAGGTGTCAAATGTAAGCTGGTAATACAAGGATGGTACTAAAGGTGAGATATCTGACCTAGGCGGTCTGTCGGTGGGTCCGTCCGACCGCGAATGTAACTCCTCTATCATTATACCAGCTATAATAATAAATGAGGTGTCAAATGAAAGCTTATAATCCAAGGATGGTACTAAAGGTGAGATATTTGAGCTGGGTACTCTTTCTGTCGGTCCGTACGACCGCCAATATAACTCCTCCGCCATTATACCGGGTAGAATGACAAATGAGGTGTCAAATAAAAGCTTGTGGGTGGAAACCTAGGACTTACGAAGTCCAATTTAAAAATAGGGCATATCAGAGATATGCCTTAGACATCATAGAAGACAATGACACAGAAAAATCAAACAAGCAATATGTCAAAAGGGCCTTAGTTATGTATCTTCGGTCCTGTTGGTCCAATCGTGATGTATAGCACCTCAAATGATAGGATTTGACAAACAGAATGCAATGAGAGAAAAATCAAATACAACCTCATGTCAAAAGGGCCTTAGTCGCGTATCTTAGGTCCTATAAGACCAATCGTGACGTACGGCATCTCAAATACTAGGACTTGACAAATAAAATACAATGACACAGAAAAATCAAATACAGCAACAAGTCAAAAGGGCCCTAGTTATGTATATCTAGTCCTATTGGTCCAATTGTGACGTACAGCAGCTCAAATGGTAGGGTTTAATGAACAGAATACAATGACACAGAAAAATCAAATACAGCAATATGTCAAAAGGGCCTTATTTACGTATCTTCGCTCCTATTGGTCCAATCGTGGCGTACAGCACCTAAAATAACTGGATTTGACTAATATAATACAATGACGTATGAAAATCAATTACAGCATCATGTCAAAAGGGCCTTAGTCTTGTATCTACGGTTCTATTGGTTCAATCGTGACGTACAGCGTCTGAAATGATGGGATTTAACTGGCAGAATAAGATGGTGTAGACAAATGAAAATGACGGCATGTAATAACACTTTAAAATTGTAGAAATAAAATGGATTAACACACATGGTATGACATATTAGGTGAGAGTATTTAACAAATAGAATACGATTACATACGTCCAGTTTTTGACAAGCGACTTCTCTACATATGATAAACGCGAAAGGGCCCCAACGTTCACTGCTCGACATAGGCCTCCCGTTCACTGCATATACCCACTGCTTTCTGACGCTGTGACTTGAGAGGATAGGATTTAACGAATAGAACGACAAAGAAGACTAAACAAGGCAGCTCACGGGAAAAACACAACTGTCCGTTTTATACTCTACAGGGAAGCATCAAATATTCAACGTAAGAATATATTAGAGTATAACGGTATGATAAATCTTTTTCTTCTTTTTTTCATTTAGTGCATTCCGTACGTTTTTTAAACATAATCAGGAGAAGTTGTTGAATTTCTGAAGTCTATAAAAGAATTTCTTAACAAACCTTTTTTTAATTGTGTTATGGATTATTTTTAAGAATGTGTTTAAAAGGCAGTTCGCAGGCTTATTGTTCAATGGTCTTATCACTTTCAAGCGCCTGTCTTTTTTGTAGGACTATTAATTGTTACTTGTGATTTCAACCATTCTAGCGGGGCAATGCCTTTTCTATAACTGAAATGAATATTGTTATCCATTTAATTTTTTTCCTCAATTAATTGAATGCCTCCTACTGGTGTTTGGTCTAAGCTTACCGCTTTTCCCCATTTAAGCTAAACTGCTCGTCAAAAGTTAGGGATATAGAAAATTATGCTCATTTTCATAGCTAATTTTTTCGAGAACAGATTAACGGATTCCACTATTTTTTTTTAATATTTTAGATTTTTCTTTAGTATTTACACAGTTGTGCAAAGGTTTACACAAACTTCTTTTTGTACTTATACCGAGTGGTAGGTATAAGTACAGAAAAGAAGTTTGAGTAAACCTCTTGATAGGTATTAGTTACGTATCTTCACTCCCATTGGTCCCAACGTGTCGTACGGCGGCTCAAATCATTGGAATCAGCCAACAGAATACAATGACTAGGGAGCGGATTTATATGCGATCAATTTTGATGAAATATTCGCATATATATGCGGTAAAAAATTACGAAATATGCGCAAGATATGCACAAAAATTCAAAAAATGCGCATTTCGGGAAACCACAAATTTTCTGTCTTATTTAGTAATCTTATTTATTATTTTTCAAATAAAATAATTTTTTATAGATGCAATTTATTCACAGTTTTTACAAAAACTGCTACCAATAGTTACCTATTTAAAATAAAACAACAATATCACTATAAATATATCTTCGATTATAATTCACTACAATGTGTTTTTCCAAATTCTTTACGAGGAAACATATTCTTTGATCAGACAAAATATTTTTTTAACTTGAAAAACTCCTTTCAACATCGATAATTGGTGCGTATTTAAAATAACTTGTTAATTTCCGTTAGAAAATCGTAAAACTTTGGCTAAAGGTGTAAATTCTCTTAACAATAGAGGATTTAAAAAATCACCAGAATTATAGGTAGGTACCTACCCTAATAGCACAAGGACGTCCAATGGACGTCCTTCACGGACTTTAGGGACGTCCATTGGACGTCCGTTTTCGTCCGAGGAACGTCCTTTATACGTCCTATTTTGGTCCAAATGTCGCGCTACCGAACGTCCATTGGACGTCCATCTAATGTCCGAGGGGACATATATTGGATCTTAATCGGACGTAAATTGGACCTTAATCGGACGTCCTAGGGGACGTAAATTGGACCCTAATCAGACGTAAATTGGACCTTAATCGGACGTAAATTGAACCTTAATCGGACGT
The DNA here is from genome assembly GCF_917563875.1 of Diabrotica virgifera virgifera. NCBI lineage: Eukaryota > Metazoa > Arthropoda > Insecta > Coleoptera > Chrysomelidae > Diabrotica > Diabrotica virgifera. Next base: position 164,998,656 of record NC_065449.1, on the reverse strand, counting down.
AAATTGGACCTTAATCGGACGTAAATTGAACCTTAATCGGAAGTAAATTGGACTTTAATCGGACGTAAATTGGACGTAAATTGGACCTTAATCGGAGTAAATTGGATCTTAATCGGACGTCTTAGGGGACGTGAATTGGACCTTAACAGGACGTCCAATTTTGGTCCAAATTCCACGTTGCCAAACGCCCAATGGAGGTCCACCTAACGTCCGAAGGGACGTTCGGTGGACGTCAATTGGGCCTTCATAGGACGTCCCAGTTTGGTCCAATGTATTGCTGCCGATCATCCATCTAACGTCCTGGGAGGACGTTCGGTGGACGTCTAGAGACGATATTTATACCTGTGGAGAATGTATTGTGGGAAATAAAAAATATATTTTTTAAGGAACTTATATTACATCTTATATTAATTTACAATTATTGGATATTAGATTATTTACATTAAATTATAATTACATTTCTCCAAGAAATTAACGCACCACCTTAAAAATGGGCCATTTTTGATGTCTCGAATTTCCTAAAGCCATTGTCCCATCTAAGTGATTTTTTTAATAATATTATAGCCTAGGCTATATGGGCTACCTCCATAAGCTTGTCATGCACGGGGAGCTATACTGTAATAATATTATATCACATCGCCGAGGGAACTCTACATTACATATACTTTTCGAATCAAAACTTTTATTCTCTTAATATTATTACTTAAAAAATATATACTACATTCGTCTCGCTAAACTCGAAAAATAACTTATAAACCATAAAAATCTCCAAAAATATAAATGACATAAATGAGAATTGGCACAATTATTATATGGTTTTAAGTTGATTTTTCGGATTTAACTACAATATTATGCAAAAAATTATGTTATATCGCAGATTTAAAATGGGTTTATCTCGAAAACAGTTATATTAAGTTTAGCGAGATGATTGTAGTACACTTTTTTTAAGTAAAAATATTAAGAGAATAAAAGTAGACTGGTACGCAGTCTGATTTTTGCATAAGAGTTTAATGAAATGGTAACAAATCAATTGGAAGTTCTGTCCGACAAAATACATGGAACGTTTTCGGTAGTCTGATGTTCCAAGTTTTTAACCTGTTCCACAATTAAAACTTCCCCGGCTCCAGTATTCCCGTACATCAAAGTTTGTCCGACTAGACACCGTGAAGCTATTAACAAATTTTCAGCTTGCTGTTAATCAACTTTTTTTATTACGCGGGATCCAGGTCTATAAATGAATACAATAAATAAGTAGGTAGGTACATATTATACACTTATTTATACGAGTACAATTAATAGTAGAGCTGGTTTTTGGGATGTTACAAGCAGCATTTGCATTTCCACAGAGATACTTATGACAGAAATAATAAAATACCGAGACGGACTATTATTATAATAATTTACAATAGGACCCGACGGCCGACGCTATAGGGACAGGTAAAATTTATGACTGAACAATGCACCGAGCATCGATACAAGCAATATGTACCGGTCGAAGGTTATTTTTTATTGTGCCAAATGGACGTATATAGTACCTACCTTTAAAAATCGAATACACAAATTAAAAGATATTTAACAACCATAAAGATTTGTCAAACTCTATCACCGACTTCATGAAAACAAGTATTACTACATTCTTTGATGGTTTTTGCTGTAAATTTTAAAGGATTGACATGAAATTTGGCATACGCATTGCTAACATGCCAAAGAAAAAAAGTGATATTGTGCCAATGTGTGCTATTGCCCTGGGGTGAGTTTCACTCTTTCTCTGGGGTGAAAAACGTTCAAAATAAGTCCGGACTTCGATAAACTGATTAATATTAAGCAACCTTTATTCCATACTTACAAAGTATGTGTACTTACAAATTAGTATGTGAATTTGGGGGGTGAGTTTCACCCCGAGGAGGGGTGATATACAAAATATAGATAGATACACAAAAGATATACAAAAATGTTTCAAAACATCGAAAAAATGTGGTAAAATGCAAATATACATATCATATTATGATAAAATTGCGATTTTGGCGATTTGCCTTTTTGGATAGAATGATGATGATGTTGATTAGGATAAAACTGCGAAGAATTTTTTTATCGAAATATAGTAAAAAATATGAAAAATATACCAAAAAGCTTGAAAAAATATGTAAGTATGTAAGGAAAAACATAAATAATTAAATAAACTTTTGACAACACAACACAAAAGTTTGAAACACTCACTATTTGGATTGGTTGTCCTGGCTTGTGATTTTCTTCTTTGCAGATGACGCTCACGGATCGATGTCAATGTCCAACGGACGTCCGAGCACGGACGTCCAATGGACTTCCAAAGGACGTTCATATTTTTTCAACACGTAAGTACGTCCAACGTCGGACGTCCGAAGGACGTTCATTTATAGTCCATCCGCATTAGGACTAAAACTGGACCTATTTTGGGCAAAGGTACGCTCAACTTCAAAAAGATGCTCTCAATATTCATCTGTAGTAAGGATACATTGATAAAAATTATATTTTTGCTTATTAGAATTAACCACCAAACTTCTATCATCTTGGTAACGGGAATAATAAAACATTATAAAGTCCACTTTACATCAACAATAATTGAACAAGAAATTGACGACAAGTTATTCAAGGTCAAATTTGGCTTATACAAAACACAATTCTACTTCCAATTTTGCCGTGAATAAACAGAAAATAAAGAAATTTGACAAAATAAAACATATCCAATTGTTCTATTTCATCAAATTCCTTCATTTTCTTTTACAAATCATACATTTTGTACTCGTCAAATTTGGCCTTGAATAACTTAGTCAATTTCTTGTTCAATTTATTGTTGATGTAGAGTGGACATAACGAATAATTTACCGATCAGATTTTCACACTTTACATAAAAACAAAAACATGTATTAGATATTAAACTACATATACAGTTTTGAATTAAATATGATTTATAATCTTTTCCATTTAAACTATTTTATTAACATAATTAAGTTAATATTTTATTAAATAATTTTGCTGTTTAATCCCCTTATTGGTAGAATATGTCCAATATGGACGATTGGAAAAGGTCCGTATTTCGTCCGAGTACGGACGCCCAAAGGACGTTCATATTTATTCCACCCGAAGGACGTCCAACACCGGACGTCCGAAGGACGTACATATTTAGTCCACCCGAAGGACGTCCAACGCCGGACGTCCAAAGGACGTACATATTTAGTCCACCTGAAGGACGTCCAACGCCGGACGTCCAAAGGACGTACATATTTAGTACACCCGAAGTACGTCCAGCGTCGGACGTCCAAAGGACGTCCGTTTATGGTCCATGGACGTTAGGACCAAAAATTGACCTATTTTGGACGTCCAAAGGACGTCGTGTGCTATTAGGGTATTAACTATAACAAAAGTACATAAAATTCGGATTTCCGGGTAAAACATCCTTCGTCATTTTAACATCCTACAATCATTTCATAACGGCGGCGTATTATCCTATAAGTACTTTGTGTAGAGATCGTTTATTTTCTAAGAAAAAATGAAAGGCGGTTAATGAGCTGTCTCTCTTGGTTCTCGAATTAATACAGACCACAGCCTGTGCGTGGAAATATTTTGTCGAATTAAAAAATTTAAATTTTGTTTTGGACTAATGAAATAAAACATTTTAGTAGTTCCAAAATGACACAAAATCTAGGCATCGGATAAAAAAGTTTATTTGAAGAAAGTGTATTTTTTTGTTCTTCTTAATGGCGGTACAGGCTCGTTTTTTTAATATTGTATTTAATTACAGAATAATTTTCAAATATTACCTAATATATTTTTCAAATTGGGCTCTGTACCGCCATTCTTTATTATATTACGGATACGTGTGCCAAATATCTTGAAAAAATATTCAAAATTACAGCCGCAATCTTGGAACGCGTTTTGGCTACCTGTTGATCGCTACTGTATCACCTTAAACAATTTTTTAAACAAATTCACAAAAATAATTTTTTCATTACGAACGATTTTTTAGATAAGTTGGGTTATTCTGAGCAAAAAAGGTATCTTGAGATTTTTCTCTAAAATTGATTTTTGTCGAGTTATATGGCCATTTTCGCATTTTTCAGGTTTTAAATCGCGTATAATTCGACAACAATTAATTTTAGAGAAAATTGACAAGAGACCTTTTTTGTTCAGAATGTCCAAAATTATCTAAAAAAAAATTGTTCAAAGTGAAAAAATTATTTTTGTGGATTTGTTTAAAAAATTTTTTAAACAATTTTTCGACCACGGCACCTTGTGAATATGTTATAAGGACCTCTTTTTGAGTAAGTTTGTGCAAAAAAATCGAATCGGAATAATTTCACTAACAGGGGCGACGATAAATCCGGGACTATAGCGCTAATTATTAATAATTAAAAATAACAGCTTTGTAATAAAATAATGACAAAAATCTCTTAAGGACCTTGAAGCAAGGGTTTGAAACTTGATCTGCTCACTTTTTAATTTCATAATAATAACTTTTAATCGAGTTATTAAGACTTAAAAATGGCCATTTTCGCATTTTTCAAATTTTTAATCGCATATAACTCGACAACAATCAATTTTAAACAAAAATGGCAAGACACCTTTTTTGCCCAGAATGACACAAGTTATCTAAAAAAAATTGTTCGAAATGAAAAAATTGTTTTTGTGAATTTGTTTCAAAAAAATTTTTTAAACAATTTTTCGACCAATGCACCGCCCGGCACCCTTTGGATATGTTATAAGGACCTCTTTTTGAGTAAGTTTGTGCAAAAAAATCGAATCGGAATAATTTCGCTAGCGGGGGCGACGATACTGCCCGGTCTACTTTTGATGCTGATGGTGATAGAATAGATACTTTTTATATAACAAAAATAAAACTTTTTTTAAACTCTTTAAAAAATTTGTGGCGGGTTTTCCCCGAAAAGTGCGTTATTTTTTGGACATTTTACGTTGAACTAGTCGATTTGGAATTTGACGAATAAGAACCAACTTTTGATTAGCTCCAACTCTGTTTTTATTGTGTGTCCAGACTTCATACATACATCATTTTTTTTACTGTTTTATAAGCTTTATATTTGCTAGGAATAGTTTTTCGATCAAATACTTACTTTTTGATTTATTTGCGAAAAACCATCTAAAAACAAGAGTTACAAGGAATTTAATTAGTTTATCCACTTACGGACTTATTTGGACCTATATTTTTTCACACTCGAGAAGGGGGTGGTACTCATCCCCAGAAAAAAAGCACACACTGGCACTCTGATGTTCATTTCGCGAAATATCGCAGGGTTCGTATTTAAAATTTTTAATTTACTCCTCACCCCTTTCCGTGGGGGTTCGTTTTTGGTATCATTCGATAGACTTTTGAAAAATATTGAACACGCATTTTTTAGTTTTTCGATCTGACGTTCATTTCGCGAAATATTCGCTTTTTTGTGAAACTTTGTGACTCGCCCATCATTTCTTCAGATTTGGGAACACTTAATAATCGGAGGGGGCCAAGTCAGGAGAGTAAGCCGCATGATAAAGTAATTAGAACCCCAACTCGAATTTTTGCTACTGTCACAACGCTCTTGTGAGTCGATGTATTGTCTTAGGTCTTGAGAACACTTTTTTCTTCTGCTTATGGAGTCGTTTTTCATTCATCACATACCGGAACTCACCACATAAATTTTGAAGACCCTGACATCAAAACTGTATTAAATTATATGTGATCTAAGTAAGTTAATGAAAAGTCAGAATAGATAGAGTAGAACACTTATAAAAAAAATTGTAACAAGCAATTGGACATCGTAAGTTCTAATTTTTCACAAAAAGTGACCGGAAGTTGAACCGGCAGTCGATATTTGAACCCTTCGTGTAACTTTTTGTCAGCTGATATGACGGATGAATTTTGTTCACCTACAGATATGGACGAACAGACAGGCATGAAACCGGAAGTATGTATTTGTTCTGGTCTTTCTTAGTCGTGTTGACCAATAGTTTGTACTATTTCGACGAATTTAAAACAGTACTTTCGGTTGCAACTCTGGAACAGGCAGTCCGAGGTCAAACTTCTCACATGTAATATCATATTTTGGTTATAGGCTTTCATTTGACACCTTATTTGTCATTCTTTCTGTCCTACTAATAGACGAGTTGTGTTTATTGACGGACAGACATGGATAATTCTGGGTTTTCACATTTAATGATAAAAAAAATAATTATACAATTCAGTTAACCTGACTATATCATTGTGATAATGACTTCTTATCTAAAAGTGACAACGGCAATAATTGCCGTTGTAATAATTATTATTCCATTCACTCACGATAAAATATCGCAAAACCTCCAGATTTTAAAGAACCGCTTGGATTGACATAAAATTTGGCACACACGTAGCTAAAATGGCAAAGAAAAAAGTGAGATTCTGCCGATATGTTCTCTTGTCCTGGATGTGACTTTCACCCCTTCTTGGAGGTGAAAAAACATACGTGCAAAATAAGTCCGGAAGTGGATAAACTGACTAATTCTAATTCTAAGCAAATTTTGTTCTATAAAAGTTTTAGGTCAATACTTTTCGAGGTATGTGCGAGTGAATATGTTTATTTTTCATAGAAAAACACGTTTTGGACGGATTTTCGCAAATAACTCAAAAAGTAAGTATGTACATATTTTATCGAAGAAAATATTCCTAGCAATAATATAGCTTATGAAAAAGAGGTGTCAGTATAAGGTCTGTAGACCCAGTAGAAGCAGGGTTGCAGCTAATGAAAAATAGGTTCTTATTCGTCAAATACCAAATCGAATATTTCAACGTAAAATAACCAAAAAAATAAAGCACTTTTCGGGAAACACTCATCATAACTCTTTTAAAGTGTTTAAAAAAAATTTTTTTTGGTGTTTTTAAAACAGTTTCTAGCGTGAAAAGTAAGCAAGTTACGCTGAAAATAAAATCGTTCCCTTTTTTTGGCAAAAGAAAGTCATGAAAATTAATTGTTACCGCTTCACACGTTACTTTAGATAAATGTATTGTTTATACAGGGTGTCTCCGAAAATAGTGCGTTCCTTTAAGGTGTGGATATAATACACAATTTAGAACAAAAAGGTGTTGTAACATTTTTTCCTAAAGTTAACCGTTTCAACAAAAATTACGTTGTTCTCCATAAGAGTAAATTTTTATTTTCATAAATTTATATGACCTGGCAACATGGCGTAGAAGAACCTGTGACTGTGAAATTTAATCTAATGGGACCCCTTGTTTATTTACTAATTGAGTATCAATTTGCATATCAAAATGTATTTTCGTTTTTTGGTCAAACGGCTGAATTTAGAATAAAATGTTATAAGACTTTTTTGCTCTACATTGTGCTTTCTATCTATACCTTTAAGGAGCGCACTATTTTCGGGGAAACCCTGTATATGATCTGTAAGTTGCATTGGTTCAAAATGCTTATTTTTGAAAGGGGTTTTGTTGAAAGGCCTCGAACGAATCACTAGTCACGAGTATGTATATGCAAATTTTGAACAGCCATATCTTAACCAATTTTTGTCTTCCAGAAAATCAAAAAATTCCAAATATTTAAAAAAGCAACACCTACATTTTTTACTCTTTAAGATATTTGGTATCACTAATAATTTTTAAGTTATTTTGACAAAAGTCTTTTTTTCAAAATTAAAGATTTAAAAAAATTTACTTTAAAACCAAATTTTTCCACAAATAAGCACTTTGAACTGATGAAACTTACAAACACAAACAACACATAAAGTTACTTGTGAAGTGGTAACGATTAATTCCATTTGGGCTGTTAATTAGAGGGAGTTTTTAGAATATTTTTAACCAAAAAAAAAGGAACAACTGTATTTTGAGCGTAACCTGCTTACTCTTGCTGCTGGAAACTTAAAAAAAAAAATAAAAATAAACGTTTTCTTAAACACTTTAAGAAAGTTGTAATAAGTTTTCCCAGAAAAGTGTTTCATTTTTTTTATTTCACGTTAAAATATTCGATTTGGAATTTGAGATATAAGAGCTTATTTTTCACTATAGTCTGTTTTTAAACAAGAGGAGTCATTCAAATTTCCCGCGCCGTACACCTTGTTTGTAATTGGTACAACCTCAGGCAATTTTACTCATATCAAATTTTGACACTATTGGCATTTCATAGGTCAGTTTATTTATTTTATCAGCAATTTTTGTATTTTCTGCGTTCTTCCTTTTATTTTTAGATTTTTAGTCAAGATTACCGTCAAAGGCCGATATGATCAACCAAAAAAGAAGATTTATCTGATGATATTTCTAGTGACTTTCTTGGGTGTGAATCTGCCATTTAGTTTACCTACTCCTCTTGGTTTTAAAACAAAGCTTAGCAATAACTCTGCTTCTACTGGGTCTACAGACCTGACACATATACCATTTTTTCACTTTTTTATAAGCTATATTTACTATTTGCTAATTTTTTTTCAATAAAGTACCTACTTTTTGAGTTATTTGCGAGAAACCGTATAAAAACGTTTTTTTTTTTTGTTGAAAAATGAACATATTCACTCGCAAATATCTCTAAAAGTATTGACTTAGTGAAAAACGCTATAAAATAGAAGTTGCTTAGAATTAGTCAGTTTATCCAATTCCGGACTTATTTGAACGTATTTGTTTTCATACCCTATAACCGACGAAACTCACCTCCAGATCAAAAGCACATATCGGCACAATATCACTTTTTTTCTTTAACATATTAGCTATAGGTACGTGTCCCAAATTTTATGTCAAACCAAGCGTTTCTTCAAAATTCTGACCAAAAACCCTAAGTAAATTAAACGAAAATATAAAATGAATTTTTCACACAAATATTTTAAGTCGGTATGAGAAATTTTAATTTAACAGATGAAATCAAATAAACACAATTCAACTCGTAAAATATTTAGACCCTTGCTTGGTAATCCAGCTGAACAGGTAAAGAACCTACCTTTTATGTAGTTTATAATCTGAGAGGATGGAATATTTTACCAAAATATTCCATCCTCTAAGTTTACAATAGACCTTTTCTACCTGTCCTCAAAAGATCGGTATTTTTAACTCGTGGCAACGTCGAAAAGCGGCAAAATGATGGGAAATACACATTTTTATGTGGTGGAAGTCAAAATGGTTATGAAGTGTAAAAATTTTTGTATATAATTTAAATTTTTAAAATTAAAATTTTAGAAAACTGAGAACGATACAGGGCGTTAAAAAATGCGCTCAACAAACATACACGAATTAAAATTCGAAAATGATAGTATTTCTTGGTGATGCCAAATGACTGCAACATGAAAAGATGACATAATGATAGCGGGATGTATATATATACATACATACATACATACATACATACATACATACATACATACATACATACATACATACATACATACATACATACATACATACATACATACATACATACATACATACATACAAACATTTATTTTTATTTATATAGATTATTATCGATTATCGTAAAACAGTATTTAATATTTTATTATTATCCTTATTCGTTTATCCTATTTATAATTATTATCTTTCTTCGTTTATAGATAATAAATTTTCAAGAATAGATTACTCTGAGATTGCTGCGATAAAAAAAGAACACGGAAGTATGGCGAGAAATAGGCAAAGAATACGACATAAACACAAAAAAATAAGCAAGTTACAATATTTGAAATACGTAATGAGGGGCCAGCGATAGAAATACTAAGACTGATAATACAGTAAAAGATAAGAGCAGGAAAGAGTATAGGAAGAAGAAGAGTGTCATGGTTGAAAAATTAAAGCGACTGGTTTAAATGCAGTTTCGTACAACTCTTCAGAACTCTCCAAAGCATATGAGGACATGTGTTTATAAAGCAAACGGTTATTATTTTTTTAACCTTCGGAGTACGGAGATTATTTGACTTACTTAGATTACGAAGATGGGTCAAGCGTGACCCATTCTCATTTTATTTATAAGGATGTTTTAAATAGTCAGTATTAATAAACAGTATCTTTAATTCAACAAAAAACAAACAAACATAACAATTCTAATCCTAAATTATTGTATTTAAATTTTTTAAGATGGTTTCCCATGGGTATACACTAGTTCGCTCCGGCGGCCAGATTTTAATACCTTACAGAAAACGGGCATAGGTAAATTCGCTCCGGCCATATATTTGAATACGTATACCCGTAAACAGAGACGGCTGCGATTTACGTGTACCTACAAACATATTAAAAATATTTTTCGAAATCCGAAGACCGGGTCATAACTGACCCGGCATCATAGATGTTACGTAGAGGAAAAACTGTAATTTGCATGTTCACGAATTATATACGAAAAAATAGACTGAAACAAATAAGGAGAACTTGCGATCAATCGGATTTGTAAAAAAATTATTTCATAAAATATTAAGAAATAAGTGAATTTCGGGTCACGCTTGACCCAGTCTTCGTACTCCGAAGGTTAATTCAGAATTACCCCTTACAGTTTCTCGCACTTATTTAAAACACCCTGTATTGATGAAGAGTATGACTAGTTGTTAGTGTATTTTTTTTTCATACATAACTTTTTTATTATCCAACATAAGCAAATAAATCAAAAAACAGAATGTTAAAAAAACCCGAGGCTCTAATTGGGATTTAAGATTCTGTTTGTTGCGTAATGAACTTTTATTTGTTAATGAAATTAGGACCAATAGGGATAAAAATAAAAGCCGTCGCTGTAAGAATAAACGGCATATTAAATATTTAAAAATAGTATTTTTGTGGAGAAAAATTTTAAGATCAAGAATGACGCAACTGTAGATAGGGTTGAAAATGGGGGGATTAAGTAAAAATAATGAAATTCGAACCAATAAAGATGAAACTAAAAGCCATCATTGTATGAATAAACGCCATACCGATGCTCCAGACGGTTACTTTTTGTTTAATTACTATTTTAAAAAAATTTAGATGAAGAATGACGCAACTGTAAAAAGGGTTGAAAATTGGGGGATTAAATTAAGATAATGAAGTTCGAACCAATGGGGATAAAAGTAAAAGCTTTCATTGTAAGAATAAACTCCATATCGATGCTCCTAAACGATTACTCCTCATTTAATCCCTATTTTAAATATTTAAAAATCGTTTTTTGACCTGAGAAATTTGGCTTTTTGCAGTTACGTCATTCTTATTTCAGACCGGTGATTTCAGTATTTTATAAATGCTAGAATATTCAACAGGGCGTGGTGAACTTTAAGAAAAAACGTAGTTTGATTTGTACACCCGGTATACAATGGACAACTTACCTGCCTAGCAACAATAGGTACACTCAACGAAAAAGGTACGTAATATCAATAAAAATGTTAATTCAGACAACAAACGCAATAGGTACTTCATTATTTTCGTTCGTTGAGCCAACGTATTACGTTTATTGAATGGATGAACATTCATTATGTATACCATAATATCACTTTATTGGTATTACCAACTCTGTTCACTGAGTCAACGAACACTATTTATTGATATTACGAACTCTGTTCACTGAGTCAACGAACATTATTTATTGAAACAACAACGTCGTTAATTGACCGACGAAGACTATTCGTTGTGTCAATAACAGTGTTATTTCTCCTAACGTATTTAGTTTATTTTTACAATTATTTCCGTTTATTGTTACAATTAATTCCGTTCATTCCCACAATAAATACGGTTTTTTTTTACAAGCAATTCAATTCATTCTTACAATCAGTTTCCTTCATTCCTACTATGAACCTATTTTATATTAATAATTACTGAATGCAATAGCCCAATGTATGATATTAATTGATTAATAATAATTTTTTAAACCCCCGTTTTTTGTCCTTAACCTAAAGGACTTTACAATGTGTGATTTTCATATGATTTCATTTATACAGTGTACTGGAATAAGTGTTACACTCCCCCCACCCCCTTATTAACTTATTTATTTTTAGCACATAAGCAAAACGCTTGGACAGGTCGATTTTTAAAATAATCAAAGTATATTATAACATCAATGTTTCGAACACGATCCCCCTTCAGGTGACAGGCGCGGCGTAACTTTGATTTTTTTAATGGGAAAGTACGTCATGTGACAGCTTATTTAATAGCATAAAAATGTATACCATTTTTATTCAGTTGCAATGCGAAGGCAAAACAATCTTACTTTTCAATTAGAATACGGAGTGCAGTCCAGTCCCTTGAACCGCGATTTTCGGCTCTTATTGGAGCCTTCATCGGAAGGAACGTAGGCACTGTTCTCCATATTTTAACTGATTCGTATCGAGAGGTTTTCCCACCCATTGCAACTGAAGTGATAATAGTAGGTGGCTAGCGCCATCTGGCATTAAAAGACTAAGTAGTTTTCAATCCTAATAGTAAATTATTAATATTGAAAATATTAAAAATATTACTAAAAGATTTTTAAATTGAAAACTTATTGGTACATTTTCCTGGTGACACCTCCAAGACTTCTACAATTTGCAAGTCAAATGGATGCTGCAATGAAGACGAGAGGGAAGGAATTCTACACTATGCAATTCACATCCCCCGTCTGCAGCTGGTAAAGTTCCAACGGAAAAATGCACCTAGTTACTCTACGGAGTAATACGACTATAAAATAAAAATGTATACCATTTTTATTCAGTTGCAATGCGAAGGCAAAACAATCTTAATTTTCAATTAGAATACGGAGTGCAGTCCAGTCCCTTGAACCGCGATTTTCGGCTCTTATTGGAGCCTTCATCGGAAGGAACGTAGGCACTGTTCTCCATATTTTAACTGATTCGTATCGAGAGGTTTTCCCACCCATTGCAACTGAAGTGATGATAGTAGGTGGCTAGCGCCATCTGGCATTGAAAGACGAAGTTGTTTTCAATCCTAATAGTAAATTATTAATATTGAAAATATTAAAAATAATACTAAAAGATTTTTAAATTGAAAACTTATTGGTACACTTTCCTGTCGACACCTCCAAGACTTCTACAATTTGCAAGTCAAATGGATGCTGCAGTGAAGACGAGAGGGAAGGAATTCTACACTATGCAATTCACATCCCCCGTCTGCAGCTGGTAAAGTTCCAACGGAAAAATGCACCTAGTTACTCTACTATTCTAATTGAAAAGTAAGATTGTTTTGCCTTCGCATTGCAACTGAATAAAAATGGTATACATTTTTATTTTATAGTCGTATTACTCCGTAGAATAACTAGGTGCATTTTTCCGTTGGAACTTTACCAGCTGCAGACGGGGGATGTGAATTGCATAGTGTAGAATTCCTTCCCTCTCGTCTTCACTGCAGCATCCATTTGACTTGCAAATTGTAGAAGTCTTGGAGGTGTCACCAGGAAAGTGTACCAATAAGTTTTCAATTTAAAAATCTTTTAGTAATATTTTTAATATTTTCAATATTATTAATTTACTATTAGGATTGAAAACTACTTCGTCTTTCAATGCCAGATGGCGCTAGCCACCTACTATCATCACATCAGTTGCAATGGGTGGGAAAACCTCTCGATACGAATCAGTTAAAATATGGAGAACAGTGCCTACGTTCTTTCCAATCTCTTGTTTATCTCTTCATCTGTTCTTTTTGCTACCTCTTTATCTTGGAGTCGCTCTAATTGGTATTTTTTCCGTTGTGTTAATTTTCTTGTTAGCTTGGAAATTTCTTGCTTAAGTTTGACTATTGTCAATATATGATCGCTATCCGCGTCTGCTCCTCTGTAACTTCTACAATCAGTCACAGATTTGTTGTGTTTTCTTTCAATGAGGATATGGTCTATTTGGTTTCTCGTTTTTTCATCAGGAGAAATCCAGGTTATTTTGTGTATATTTTTATGATCAAATTGTGTACTTACTATCTTAAGGTTATGTTCCATTGAAAGTTCTATTAGTTTTTTGCCATTGTCATTACTTTCTTTATGTAGGCTTTTACCTCCTGTTATATTCATATAAATTTCTTCTCTTCCTACTTTCGCATTCATATCTCCCACAATTATTTTTATATCATATTTTGGTATTTTCCCAATTAGCTCACCGGGTTGTTCATAGAACTCATTTTTTTTTCATGTCTTTCTCTTCTGTAGGAGCATGTGCATTAATTATGCTTATTTTTCTATACTTCCCGCGAAATCTTAAATAGCACAGTCTTTCTGATATTGCTTGGAAGTCAGTTACTACTCGTCTTATTCTGTCTGATACTATAAAACGAGTCCCCAGGTATCTATTTGGCCCACCGCTTTTAAAAAGTGTACTTTTCCCAACTTTTACTATCTCACTTCCTAGTTGCTTGGTCTCTTACTAGGCCATTATTTCGATTCTATATTTCTCTCGTATTTTATCTAAATTTATTAATGCTCCTTCATCGTAGGTCCCGCTTACATTCCATGTGCCCACTTTCAGTACATTTTCAATTTGTTTATTTCCTTTCTTATCTTCTTTTCCTTTTTCCGAATTCATCGTCCTTATTGTAGCCATGTCGTTACCATTTTTCTCATGCTGATTATTATTTTTTACTTTTTTGACCCCCCTGGTGCAGCTTCTCCTTTTTTTTTATTTCGTATAGCTGCTCCTTCTCTTCATCCCATCTCCATTCTCTACCGTCTACTATTAACTTTTTGTATCCAATTCTTGCCATTTTTCCTTTTTCTCTTTCTTCTTTCGCCACCTTGCTTAATTGTTTCTGTATTTCCTTTTCTTTCATCGTTGGGTCACTGTTTATGTAAATGCGTTCGTTGTGGTTTTTTAACTTTCTCTTGTTTTTCAATATCTCCATTTTTTCAGTCATTGTTTCCGTTTCTATAACACAGAGATTCTCTCCAATTTTTGTGGCGTTCCTTAATTTCACTTTAACTTGCAGTTCTCTGACTAGGAAATTTTCCGTTTCTTCTCTAATGTTTCTATCGTCGTTTGTGTCCATTTTTAATCCTGATATTATCAGGTTTTCCTTCTTACTGTATTTTTCTATGTATTCGATTCTTTCCTGTATTTGCTTTACTTCTCTTTTCAAGTTCTGATTCTCTTGCCTCATTTCCATTAATTGCTTATTGTTTTCGGCTTGTTCCTTCCTGACCTGTTTTATTTCATTCATCATTTCTTCATTTTTCTCCATAAGTTCTTTCTCCATGGAGAAGGCTCCAATAAGAGCCGAAAATCGCGGTTTAAGGGACTGGACTGCACTCCGTATTCTAATTGAAAAGTAAGATTGTTTTGCCTTCGCATTGCAACTGAATAAACATGGTATACATTTTTATTTTATAGTCGTATTACTCCGTAGAGTAACTAGGTGCATTTTTCCGTTGGAACTTTACCAGCTGCAGATGGGGGATGTGAATTGCATAGTGTAGAATTCCTTCCCTCTCGTCTTCACTGCAGCATCCATTTGACTTGCAAGTTGTAGAAGTCTTGGAGGTGTCACCAGGAAAGTGTACCAATAAGTTTTCAATTTAAAAATATTTTAGTAATATTTTTAATATTTTCAATATTAATAATTTACTATTAGGATTGAAAACTACTTCGTCTTATTTAATAGCGTTTGAAATAGTGATTCCAAAAATGTATAACACTTTAATCTTTTTGAGAGTGCAGGTGCAAAATTTCGATCGAATTATTTTTAAACGCATTAATTTTTTTGGAATTCTGAGAAAACTAATAAGTATTTTTGAAAAATTTAAACGCAGAATAAAATATTACATTAGTACCGAGGGAAGAAAGTCCCTTAGAATAAACAAAAAGTTTCTGTTGAATGGTATGCCTATTTGAAATTAAAAATCATACTAAATTTTCTCTTTTTCACCCCTGTGACTTATTAAAATAATCATTATAGAGGTTCTCAGGAACTTCGGACCCTCGATAGTACTGTAATATTTTATTTTGCATTTAAATTTTCAAAAATATTAATTAGTTTTCTCAGGATTCGAAAAAATGTATACATTTAAAAAGAATTCGACCGAAATTTCACGATAATAGACACACAAAAACTTCCTTCTACTACGGACTACACTTGAAAACGAAATGCAAATATTATTCGGCACTTCTGTAACACAGAGAAGCTAGGGGTATCACGATAAGGAAAAGCCGTTAACTTTCAAATGGTCAAGCAAAACATTTATCGTCTCAACAACTACGATTATTGTCACAATGAACGCATTGATTGTGGGTATTAAATGCAGTAGTAGATTGATTAATGCATTCGTTGTCACAACAATCAATCTACATCTATTCAATAACCATAGATTACTCTATATTAGCAACATTTGTACATTGTTTTAATGAAATCTGTACATTGTCACGATAAACCAAGGTAATTGCTTGTCATCTACGAAATCAAGAACGTGAGTTGCTGCCAGAATTAACAGTATTTATTAAATACACGAAACTAAGTTATTGGCTGAATAAATTGAGTGTTATTGATTAATATACTCTAGTGATTCTCACAATTATTATTCAATCATTGTGACAATTACCAAATACATTCGTCAATGTCTAAAAGTTCGTTGAAACAACAAATTAAATTGTTGTGACAACGAAATACTATTCAGTAATCACTGTTAATCAATATTACGAACTGAATTTTTTTGAGTGTACTACTCTGCGATATTGTTAAAGAATAAGGCTATGACACACTAAAAAAATTTCGAATCGAACAACATTAACTTACTCCGTAGCGTTACCACCGTTCGTGGGTTTTAGCCGACTCGATAACATATCTCCACTGTTTTCTGTCTTAGCAACCTCCATCCAATTCTCCACGCCCATCGCGCTTAGGTCTCCTTCTATATTATCTCGCCACCAGGGTTGAGGGCGTTCGCGTGGTCTCCTTCAAGTTCTTCGAGCTCTTTGTTAGTTCTTGTCCTGTATTCTGCCGTGCTAAGCCCAAAGGCGGTAACTGATTTTTTATCGAAAATGAGATTTTTGTATTTTTAGGTAGAATAGGGTATTTAGTATATATTTATAAAGTCTTTGGAGTTGTAGAAGCATTATATTTTAAATAAAATTGCAATTTTGTTAGCGGTATCTACACTTTTCAATTAAAATACTAAGCCATTTGGCGGCAAATGTTAAATACTATGGCGTTTTGACGGTATTTGCTACAGTTGCCGTCCATATACCTTAGCATATGGCACTTACTGCTAATCTACTTTCAAGAATGCTACGCCTACATTTAGAAACCGCCAAATCGCCTTAGTATTACTAAGTAAATTCGGCCTAACTTTACAAGGTTAAATTATTGTGTTAGATAAAAGAGTTATGTTAGTAAAAGAAATAATTAGCGAGGATGGTAAGAACTTTTCGAGATTATTATATATATTGAAATTTATTTTCATTTTTGTTTATAGTATTTCAAGAATTAACCAATTATGTGGTCCTAAACAATATGAATCTGCGCCAAGTGGATAATTTATATCTTGAATTAGGCGGTAAGGTATTTTCATATTTAAAAAATATGACTTTTTTTAATTAGGTTTTAAAAACTTAATAATATATCCACACGGTGTCCACAAACATTTTTAGAAAAAGAGACTTAAAATATTTTGTTTTTTTAGAAAATCAAGTAGAGTCGAGTAAGAGTTGTGAAACACGAGGTGAAACCACTGAAGACAATATTGTAGAAAGAGAAAAATTTATTGTAAAGCAATTACAAGAGGTGAAAAAAATTATGTTCAGCCGGTACAGGCGCAATGTTTGTTTCATACTTAAAGTTTTCTGTATGTTTAAACCCTTTGTTGGTCGTACATGGGATTATCAGTCCCATTGATTGCATTTTTTTTTGTTTAAATACAAGCTATTATCACTGTTTAACTAGACAATGTCTAGTAGTCTAGTTATGCAATGCTATTATAGATACGAGATTGTAGATTTGGGATATCTTTCCTTAATCTTTTGAGAATCCTTTACCTTAGTTTTATACAAAAATGCTGGTTTTATTCATTTATAAATTTTCTAAGAATGCGTCAGGTACCTGGATAATGATCCAAAAATTTGTTTGCATATTTTAAAAATCTTATATATCCCATAATTAGGTATTTTTCGGTCTAAAAGACAATGTCATCATATTTTAATCATAACATATAACTAGTTTGTACAATACAACTAATAAAATGTTAAAATTTGCCCTAATTACTGTAAGTAATGATATTTACCCGAATATAATATTGTGAAATACCCAATAATATAACAATGCATAACAATATTAGGGTAGGTCTCGGCGATCATAAAAATCTTAAAAGCTCTATAACAACCTGTCGTAAAATGGCAAACTTTTGTCGCTAAGAAACAAAATAAAAATAGCTGAGAAAGTCAAACGTCTGGTTTACAATCACATTCACAGTTTTGAAGAATTCTTTAAAACGCTTAACATCAGCAGGTGTTTAAACATTTATAACAATCTGAAAGGATTCTGTTTTTTCCTAGTATAAGTACAGTTCTGCCCAAATTATTAGACGCACTATAAAAGATTTTATAAAAAATGTTAATTATGAGGTAATACCATTGTAATACTAAATAGGTGTTGTGTATGTACCGGACACAAGGTATGTTGTTCGGTTGTCTATTAAATTGTGTATATTGAATCACAAATAGAACATTAATATTAATGAAACAATATAATATATTATATGTTTTAACATATTATGTATTTATTGACTCTTGAAAGAAAACAGATATAACGACAACTAAATATTGTCAATTTGTTGTTGTCATATCGTGGCTCAACAAAATAATAACATTTAATAGTACTTTAATTCTTTCAATTTAATAAACTGTAATACACAGAAATAGTACATTGTTTACCGGGTAGGAAAAGCTTAACATTCCTGGACGACTGTGAAGATTGCTAAGTCGAGGCGCAAGCCGAGACTTAGCAACACAGAGTCCAGGAATGTGGCTTTTCCTACGAGGTAAACATACTATTTTTCCGCAAATCGTTTAAAATTCGACAGATATTGATTGATTTAAAAAAAACGCGATAATTTTATTCCCAAATAAATGGTGCTTTGAAATTCCTAATAAAATTACTTGGGTTACTATGGAAACGTATTGAGGTTGAATTGTCAAACTTGACGCTTATAAATTTAACACTAACAACTGTACGGAAATATCATTTCCTTACAGTAAGGAAATGACATTTCCTTACAGTAAGGAAGTCCTGACTTTTTCTTCAAGAAATTTTGACAGGAATGTCAAAATTTCCTGGCGATTTGCGGAAAAGTTTTTTATTTCATATAAATCACAACTGTAAACCACATACCGTTAATAGGCTTAGTTCTATAGTAAGTTTTAATAAAACGTTTTAGCGGTATCTACCTCTTTTTATACAAAACTTTGTTTTAAAATATAATTAATGGTTCCCTTAATAAACTGGGGCATATATGCATGCATTAAAACTATTAGATAGTCCATAAATCCCTAACGTTCCAAAATTTTAGCATTCAATTTTGAAATCGATTTTGCCACCATTTTATCAAATATTAGTTACCGCCTTTGGGACTAGCACGGCAGTATTGTCCTGATGCTTAATCCAGTACAGGACCAAAGACCTTTCTTAGGATTCTTCTTTCCCAAACAAGTAGTCTGTCTTCGTTTGCCTTTGTTATCGTCCACGTTTCGTTTCCATACATCACAACGGGTCGTATGATTGTTTTATAGACTTGTATCTTCGAAATCGAAGTGAACCATCTTGCCAATGGTTTCTTTAAACACAAAGATATACACAAATTTACGTGGACGCAACCAACCCTTAATCTAAAATCAATCATCGACTACATCATTGTGAAACAAGTTTCAGAGCTAAAAATAAATGATGTTAGAGTCATGAGAGGAGCAAGCTGCGACTCTGATCACTTTCTAGTTAAAAGCAAGATTGTAGTTCCCTATATTACAAGCAATGAATATCAAATCGAAGAACAACTAGAAGAAATAAAAGAACCTAAGTATAACCTTCAAAGCTTTATTCATGAAAGTACTAAAGAGCTGTATCAAAGAAGACTAGATCAAAATCTCAATGAGCATTTAGAAAACACAACAGAACTATATCAAAACATGCTATGGGCAATGCATAAAAGTGCCAAAGAAGTGTTAGGAGAACAACCAAAAACCAAATCAAGCAATAAACTCTGGTGGAACGAGGAAATAGAAGAACTAGTTTTGACCAAGAAGAAGCTTTACCAAAAATGGTTAAATACTAAAAATGACGAAGATCGAATAGAGTACAACAGAATGAAGCGAGCAGTGCGAAACACTGTTATAGAGGAGAAAAACGATTTATGGGATCACAAATGTATGGAGAAAAACACATATATAGGTGGCAGGAAAACCGCAGAAGCTTGGAGATTTATAAATTCCGTAAAAAAGAATGATAAAGAAAAAGTACCCATACACTGTATACAGTCACAAAAATGGATGGACCACTATAAAAAATTGTTAACAGAAGAACGAGGCGAATACCTAGAAAATATAGCTACACCAGGTATAGAAATAGAAGGAGAACATATAAATATCGACGTAGAAAGTCTGATAAAAGCGGTGAGAAGCTTAAAGAATGGTAAAGCTTGCGTTCCAGAAGGTATTCCAGCAGAACTGATTAAAAATGGAACAGCTAAGCTATTTCGAATGCTAACAAAAGTCTTCGTCGAATTCTTAAATGGAAATCCAGTGCCTCATGAATGGAAAATGGCTTATATCTCATCCATCCATAAGAAAGGAGATAAGCGAAATTGCGAAAACTACAGGGGAATTTCGGTGACCAGCACACTCAGTAGACTGTATGGTAGAATACTGAGAGACCTAATAGAGTCCGAATATAGCCAATATGAAGAAGAAGAACAAGGGGGCTTTAGAGCTGGCCGCTCCTGTACAGACAACGTATTTAGTTTAAAACAAATTATAGAGAAGAAAACAGCAAGAAACAGAGAAGTGCACCTGACATTCGTTGACTTACAAAAAGCTTATTATAACATACCCTTAAATAAGATGTGGGAAGTTCTACATGCTTCACCAGTAAGCTACACTCTCACCAATGCATTAAAAAATCTGTATGCAGGATCACGTTCACGAGTAAAGATAGGAAACTCACTTACTAACAGCTTTCCAGTAACTAAGGGACTTAGACAAGGATGTTGCATATCTCCGACCCTGTTTAAAATCTACGTTGCAGCAGCACTTAAAGGTTGGAAGAGGAAAGTAAATGGAATGGGCATCGAGCTAAACAATACATGCCTCTACACGCTCCAGTTCGCGGACGACTAGGTCGTAATAGCAAACGACAGGGAAGACATAGAATACATGATGCTTAAGTTGGTCGAGGAATATTCAAGATGGGGATTGGACGTCAATATAGATAAAACAAAGTACTTATGTGTTGGTTCAGAAGAGAACGATATTCATCTTACTATGGAAAATAATCAAAAAATTAAAGCCTGCCAAGATTACAAATATCTAGGAGTAACATTTGATAAAACTGGAACTGATGACAAAGAAATTACTTCCAGAATTATACAAGCAAAAAGAGCAATCCGATGTCTCAATAATATTCTTTGGAGTACTCAAATATCGAATAAGAGAAAATTTAATATCTACGAGACTATGATTAAGAGTAGTTTAATATATGATGCTGAAACTTGGAGGCTTACAGAAAAAAACAAAAACAAACTTGAAGTAATGGAAATGGATGCAATCAGAAGGTCATTACGTATATCCAGAAGAGAACATATCAGAAATGAAGACATTAAAAATCGAATGGGAATAGAAGGAACAATAATGAAAGATATAGAGAGAAGACAACTGATCTGGTATGGACACGTAAACAGAATGAATGACGAGAGGCTTCCAAAACAATGTCTGGAATGGCAACCTCCTGAACATCGGAAGCGAGGGAGACCGAAAGTTAATTGGACCACCGGCATCCGGAAAGCGATGAGCGCGCGAGACCTCAGGGATGACCTGTGGCAAAATAGGAAGGAATGGAATTTGGGAATCGGACAACGCCGCAAGACGTTCTAAACCGATCATATATATATATATATATATATATATATATATATATATATATATATATATATATATATATATATATATATATATATATATGTTATATGTGAAAATAGTCACCTTGAACCACTCAAGGGTTACCGACTCTTTGGTTTGGCAATATAAGTTCCTATTTCATCATCCTTCCAGCAAGCGTTCCCATAGAGATAGCTGACCATGCATGGACGTCAACCTCTGACCAAAGCTGGCCTTTCGTGGGAAATGCCGACACCACAGTTTGTAGGAAGATTATAAATTTAGTACTTTAACATTATTGTATCACTCGTCATTTTAGTTTCTCGCTAGTAACATATTTGCATTATATAATTTTATTTACTTCAATTTATCATAGAACAAAGTATAAGTGTAATTTGTGAAATAAATCTTTTTTTAAAAAGTCAATTAAGAAGTTAGTGATTTAACATTTGGCGCAGTCAGTAGGATCCGGTCAACGTTGATAGAACAAGGAAACTAACTAGCAACGGCGGATCCTTATCCCTCAACGGAAAAAGAACCTAGAGCCGTCCTCATTCAACTGGATACTACGGAAGGAACACCTGGTGAAGCCCCTGGTAGCAGATCCCGTTAGAAAACAAGACGTCCTCGATGTTTCTGTTAATGTAAGTTATTGAATCATCTCGTTTTAATATTTTAATATTTGCAAGCATACCGTACATACATCATACTATTTTCAATTTATAATCTTGACTATACAGTAAGTCAAGCCAAGTTGATTATCTAATAACGAAATATTTTTTCTTACATACTTTTATTATTTTATCATTTTTATTTACGCATTTCATTGATTTTATATTATATTTTCGCCGATATTTTACTTTATTTTACCATATTTTACCTGATTTTACCATATTTTACTTGATTTTTACCATATTTTACATTATTTTACCATATTTACTTGATTTTACCATATTTTACTATATTTTACCTTATTTTATTTTACCATATTTTACTTTTCGTATTTTGTATATTCTGTTTTTATACTTCCACTGACATATTATTATCAAAATGCCTGAAACACGTTCACAAACCCAAGCTGAAATTGAACCCTACAAACTTTCAGAAATATTTTCCATAATTCCTGAATTCGAAGGAGACCCAATCTCTCTCCCCACATTTTTAGACGCATGTGATTGCGCAATTAGAATGGCTTCGGGAGACCAACGTATCTTATTAACGATTCACATTTAAAATAAATTAAGAGGTAAAGCAGCTCAATTAATAAACTCTAGAAAACCAAGTTCTTATACAGACATAAAAAATTTACTAAACCTTCATTTCGGAGATAGTAGAGATCTCACTTCTTTAATCCATGATCTACAAAGACTTCGACAGTTATCAAATTAATCACCCTTAACCTTTTTCAATAGACTACAAGTTCTAAATGCAAAAATGCACGCTTCAATCCAAAAATCAGACCTAACACAAGACCAAAAGAAAGCCCAATGCACTTTAATTGACTCTATGGCTTTGAATACTCTTTTAACTGGACTAGAACCCCGATTAGGACAAATCATTAGGGCTAGTAACCCTCCTGATCTTATTGCAGCTAGTAACCGTATCAGACGTGAACTTCAGTTGTCGTATTTCGAAACACAAAAATCAAATAAAGATAACCAAAATAATCCAAAACCTTCCCAACCGATGAGAAGAACCTCATCTAATTTTTCTAAATGCACAATTTGTGGACGAATTGGCCATCTAAGTAGCGAATGCCGCTCTTCACGTTTTCCTTCTTACCAAAATCAATATAATGGTAGACCACAAAACTACCAAAATAATCAAAATCAATACTCTTCCAACCAATATAACAATAGACCACAAAACTATCAAGGTAATCCAAACCAATACTCTTCCAATCAACAAAATTTAAACCCACAGAGATCGACTTTCCCTTCTCAAAATCAACCGCAAAATCACCCCTCTGTTATTCAGAGAAATCCAAATTTCCAAAATTTTCAACAAAGAGCCCATGTTTTTAATGAATACCCTGATGATCTCGTAGAATCTTATGGAGATTATTATACAGAAAATGATCTCCAACCTGACTATTTTTACGATTATACCAATGATACACCTAATTATACCAATGATACATCTTATTATACCAATGATACACCTGATTTAGAAAATTATCAGGATTTTCTTTCGCTACCCAATCAGAACCATCCTCCAGTACATACGAACCTTTCAACCGATATTATGAACGTACAACAACAAATCCAAGCCCTCAATTTGGACAATTTCGATCCAAATGTGAACTTTCCGGAACAGAAATTCCTGTAAGCCCCTTTCACACAATGAGCTCTAAAAACTTATATTATATTAATGACGCTACGAATACATTTAAACTTCTAATTGACACCGGTGCAGGAATTACAGTTTTCAAAGAGAATACTGCACGAAATTATCATAACCGATCCCCAGAAAATGTTACCATTCAAGGCATAACCGACGAAAAACTCTTAATTACAGAATCTGTCCTTATTCCCTTTACCGATGATAACCCCCACAAAGTTTTCATTTTTAACTTAGACATTGACTTTGACGGAATAATAGGCCTAGATTTCCTAGACCATTACGAATGTGTAATAGACCTTAAAACCAGACAACTTCATACAAACTTCAAAACCCTTACCCTGCATAAAGTTGGTCAAGACACACATAAACCCACAGAAAATACTCCGGTGACATTTCCTACAGAGATAATACCTCCAAATAATTTTCAAACATATCCGAAATCAAACACAAACATTAAAGCTCAACAAAATAACAGCTTACTTCACGAAAACACTCATGATCAACAAAAACACATCCCAAGACCAGAGAAAAAGCGAATAAAAGAAAAAATAAATCAAATTTCGATTGATAGCCGAACAGAACAAATATTCAAATTAAAATGCAACCTATCCAATACAGACGCAATACTGTCATCCCCAGTGGTGTCATGGCAAAATTAGCAGTGCCGGAACGCACTGCTAATTTTTGTTTACAAAACCTAAATTCTCTATTTATTTTTTTTCTTTTCTTAACCAGTGTGGGAACGGCGTTCCCACGCGTTCCCACACCATGACACCACTGGTCATCCCAAGAAATCGAAAAAGTTCGAATTCCTCACGCATTAGTCCATGTAGACGAAAATGGAGACTTTTTAACTTCTGTCATTAATGCTAATGCAATGCCAAAAGTAATCGAATTTTCGAATATTTCCATCGAACCTATAGGAAACTTGGAGACAATCTTCACCTACGACGAAAATCACTGCGAACATCCAATTATAGACAGAGAACAAATAATTAAAGAACAACTGAGAATTGACCATTTCAACTCAGAAGAAAAGGAACAAATTCTAAACATTTGTACGGAATTTTCAGATATATTTTACGTAGAAGGTGACAAGCTGACATTCACGAATGAAATTAAACATGCAATCGAAACGAACAACGCGAAACCGATATACACGAAATCTTACAGATATCCGCAGGTTCACAAAGAAGAAGTCAAGACACAAACCAAAAAAATGCTAGAACAAGGAATAATTCGGCATTCAGTAAGTGCCTGGTCGAGTCCAGTGTGGGTGGTACCCAAAAAACTTGACGCATCCGGCAAACAGAAATGGAGAGTCGTTATTGACTATCGTAAACTCAATGAAGTTACAACAGAAGACCGCTATCCACTTCCACAAATTTCAGAATTGTTGGACCAACTTGGAAAATGTCAGTACTTTACAACATTAGATTTGGCGTCCGGATTCCACCAAATCGAAATTGATCCAAAAGATATCCAAAAAACAGCCTTTACAGTTGACAACGGACATTACGAATTTGTTCGTATGCCTTTCGGATTAAGGAATGCTCCTTCCACCTTTCAACGAGTAATGGATAACATTCTCCTAGGAATTCAGAACGAAAGATGTTTAGTATATATGGACGATATAATCATCTATTCAGCCACCATTCACGAGCACATGTCACGACTGACAGAAGTATTTAAAAGATTAAGAAAGGCAAATCTGAAGATACAACCGGATAAATGTGAATTCTTAAGAAAAGAAGTCGCATACTTAGGACACCTCGTTACAGAACACGGAGTAAAAACAAATCCTGCCAAAGTATCATGCATAAAAAGTTTCCCGGAACCCAAGACAACTAAAGAAATAAAATCATTTTTAGGCCTAGTAGGTTACTACCGTAGATTTATACCGAATTTTGCCAAAATTTCCAAACCACTGACTAAGTTACTTCAAAAAGATGTCCCTTTTGTTTTTAATACCGAATGTAAAGAAGCATTCAACGATCTTAAAAATATTCTAATGACAGACCCAATTCTCATATATCCAAATTTTGAAGAACCCTTTTTACTCACTACTGACGCTAGTGCTTTCGCAATTGGAGCCGTTTTGTCACAAGGCCCATTAGGAAAAGATCTGCCAATCGCTTATGCCTCACGAACATTATGCAGTGCAGAAACCAAATATTCCACAATAGAGAGAGAATTGCTAGCTATAGTATGGGCAGTAAAACATTTCAGACCATACCTTTTCGGTCGCAAATTTACTCTTATCACTGATCATCGACCTCTTACATGGTTATTTTCAATCAAAGACCCAGGAAGCCGCCTAGCACGTTGGCGCCTAAAACTTGAAGAATATAATTACAAAATAGAGCACCGTTCAGGAAAAATCAACAGAAACGCAGATGCACTCTCACGAATAAAAATAAACCATTTTAAGGACTGTGCAGACTTTCAATCAAAACTTGCCCTGCACGCATCTAACAAAGATGAAACAGAGACCCAAGAAGACGAAGAAGAAGAAGAGGACACAGAAGAAGGAATAGAAAAGATGTCCGAAGAATTCGAAAAGTTTCTTGAATTATATAGAACAAAATCCATTATCGATTACTCCAAAATAGAAACGTCAAATGCAGAACTGTTAGACAAATCTCACAAGAATATCGTTACCTTTTTCTGGCAGAACAAACTTGAGGACCTGCACGAAAAAATAATGGGTGACATATTTGAAGAAAATATAGAATACAGTAACCGAAGGATCAATATCGTATCTAGTAAAACCGTAAAAGATCGAAAATATTTCATTATCCCATTACCTTTCGATCCACAAAAAGTAATGTCATACTTATTTCTCATACTTTATGCGAACCAAGAACAATTTGACGAATCAAAGACCTATTGCATAGAAAATAATCTCGAACTTCCCATCTTAGAAATATTTTCCTATATATTTGCGGACAAAGAACTTAAATTAAAAATCTGCCAAAATGTAATTAAACAGGCAAGTGAAGACGAAACCCCACAAATCCTAGAACATTACCATTGTGGCAAGAATAACTTGCACAGAGGAATAAACGAAACTGTTAGACGTATAAAAGAAAAATATAATTGGAAGAACTTAGCAAAAGATGTCGAAAAATATATAAAAGCCTGTGAAATTTGCCAAAAGGTTAAAATTTACAGAAAAAATCTAAGTGGACCGTTAGTTATAACGGAAACTCCGAAAACGCCATTTGAAAGAATCAACATAGACATATTTGAATATCCCACTAGAAACTATGCATTAACCATTAGAGATGAACTAACTAAATTTACTCAAGCATACCCTTTAACCGATAAGAAAGCAGTCACCGTAGCGAGTACACTCCTTTTATTTTTCCAACATTACGGAACACCCTTAAGAATACATTGTGACTGTGGTCGAGAATTCGAAAATGCCATAATTAAAGATCTATGCAACCTCTATGAAATAAAATTAACATTTTCTAGTGTAAGTCATCCACAATCCAATAGATCTGTAGAAAGATTCCATGCCACACTATCAGAAATGATCCGAGCAAATAAATCCGAAAATCCCAACGATCACCCATTCGTGATCCTCCCTTATGCAGTGATATGTTACAATAATACAAAAAACAAAACACACGGTTTCACGCCGTACGAACTAGTCTTTGGACACACTGCAGGACGACCACCAGAAATACTATATAATCAAAAAAGCCTAATTAGCAAATACGTTAGAGATCTTAATAACCGTATGGAATACTTTTATAAAGTAGCCAGAGAGAAGACAGAAAGAGCCAAAGAAAAAGCTAAAGTAAGATTTGATGAAAATATTTCATCACAACGCCCTGACTTTAAAATTGGTGACAAGGTATACGTAAAAGAATCCCAAATAAAATCAAAATCTGAAAATTTATTTAATGGACCTTTTCAAATTCAAGAATTATTTACAAATTCTGCCATTATCCTAAATCCCCAAACGAATCAAACTTCTAAAGTAAATTTTGACAGACTTAAACCATACTTTGAATAAATTTCTTCTTTACAGATTCTATGGACTACTTTCAGTCGCCTACTCCCAATTTCACCTCTCTCCCATAAATAATACAGTCGGAATCTTCTATCACGAAGAAGGTACCATTCGAATATCTAATGATAAATGGACATTACTTGTTTACAAGGAATTGCTCCCTATAAAAACTGCTATATCCAACAACGACAAAATTTTAGAAAACTTGCTAGATAAATTTACAAATGCCGATACACCAAGAAAACTTGCATTTCAATCTGAGGTACAAACACATATTAGTTTGATAAGACAAATTTCAAATTCCGTAAATTTAAAATATAGAGAAGTAATTGCCGACACACGAGCCTATAATCCACGCCAAAAACGAGGATTAATCAATGGTATTGGAACCTTATGGAAATCTATTAGTGGAAATTTAGACGCATCAGACGGTGAATATTTCAATCAATGTATAAATAGGATCACTAGAGATGAAAATCAAATTGAATCACTCTTAAAAAATCAAATCTCTGTTACAACTTCTGTCATAAAATCTTTTAACACCACTATCCAAAAATTACAAATAGATGAACAAACTTTTAACAAAGACCTACACGATATCGAAACTACTCTTATAGACATTGCTGACGACATCTCATTTTACCGTGCACAATTACAAACCTTAAATTTGTGTGAATCGTTAATGGAAAGCTACATATTTTTAGAAAATTATCTCAATGACATTTTGAATGCCATCACTTTTTCTCGATTGCAAATTTTACACAGTTCAATTATTTCTCCCAATGATTTACTAGATTCATTGAAGATTATCTCACAATCTTTACAAAATAATGTATTACCATTGCCCATCTATACCTCAAATATAGCCCAGTATATTGATATAATAAAGCTTCAAGCATATCAACTGGATTCAAAAATTGTATTCGTCCTAGAAATCCCACTAGTCGACCCCGAAATCTATACCTTATACCACTTATATTCGATACCAATATTAGATAATCAAACTGGTCTTTTTCATACACTTTCTACAATACATAAGTATATAGCGCGA
This sequence comes from Diabrotica virgifera virgifera, assembly GCF_917563875.1. Taxonomy (NCBI): domain Eukaryota; kingdom Metazoa; phylum Arthropoda; class Insecta; order Coleoptera; family Chrysomelidae; genus Diabrotica; species Diabrotica virgifera. The sequence goes on along the minus strand of NC_065449.1, from coordinate 164,969,254 downwards.
GATGATGATTCAATTTCGTATGTATTACCCCGAAACACAGAAGAATTCAAATCAATTAGTCCAAACCAAAAAATGTGCGCAGATATTCTTCCCTATCCAATAGACAGCGATACTATCTGTGAAGCCCAGTTATTGAAACCAGTTAGCGTCCTACCAAAAACTTGTCAGATGTCAACGTTTTTAGCACAAGATTACAATGTGCAGGAAATTGACCGAAATTTATGGTTAATAACAGTATCCGATCCATTACCAATTACGATTAAGTGTGCAAGAAAAGACATCAGTACACAGACAATCAGAGTAAACACAATTCTAAGATTACTACCCGAATGTACAGCATTTATTGGAAGTACCAGAGTTCACGCCAGAGATCAAATCGATAAATATCCAAATATAACCTACAGAAGTCATCCAGTTAATGTCCCATACAGATGTTGTGACCATTTCGAAGGAAGAAACCACATACCAAATTTGAAACCATTAAAACTCAATAAGATCAATACAGACGATTTAAACATTGCACAACACAAGCTGGACCAATATTCAGAAGAACTCGACCGAATCATGAACCAACCATTCATCGAAGAACATTTGCCTTGGTTCACTATATTGTCTTTATCATTAATTATCATTCTAGTTTTTGCATACATCTTCTGCAAATGTAGATGCAAAAGATTTCCAAGACTTGCCATGAACTATCCGCAGGACTCACCTCCACCTTCACCACATCGCAGCAGTTCCATTAAAGAAAAACTTAAAGGATTAACCTTTAAAAGAAGACCAGATGTAAGCCCAGAAAATGAAGAAATATCAGAAACCCCAATTGAACTTTAAAAGTCGAAGCAAGGCATCGACTTTTCACTAATGAGGGGAGCTGTTATATGTGAAAATAGTCACCTTGAACCACTCAAGGGTTACCGACTCTTTGGTTTCGCAATATAAGTTCCTATTTCATCATCCTTCCAGCAAGCGTTCCCATAGAGATAGCTGACCATGCATGGACGTCAACCTCTGACCAAAGCTGGCCTTTCGTGGGAAATGCCGACACCACAGTTTGTAGGAAGATTATAAATTTAGTACTTTAACATTATTGTATCACTCGTCATTTTAGTTTCTCGCTAGTAACATATTTGCATTATATAATTTTATTTACTTCAATTTATCATAGAACAAAGTATAAGTGTAATTTGTGAAATAAATCTTTTTTTAAAAAGTCAATTAAGAAGTTAGTGATTTAACATATATATATATATATATATATATATATATATATATATATATATATATACAATATACATATATATATATATATATATATATATATATATATATATCTTCGAAATCGAACAACAGGTTTAGGAAATTCGAAACATCAAAAATGACCCATTTTGTGGGTGGCCCTTGTTCTCTGACGCGTAGTATATTTGTAATACCAATGAATATGAATAGTTCAGAGAAATAAGGAAAAAAATATCCTGTTGGTGATACAACCCCAAGAAATGGCACACATGAAATTAAATATTCTAGGAATAAGCGAGATGCGTTGGCCAGGCTCAGGAACCGCAAATATCGGAGAACACCGCGTATACTACTCTGGAACAGATAACGGCAAACACGAATTAGGTGTCGGTATTATATTGACAAAAGAAGTTGCAAAATCTGTTGACAACTTCATCCCAGTCTCAGCAAGAGTTATGCTCATACAACTGAAAGCAAGACCAATCGACATCAATATAATTCAAGTGTATGCACCTACAACAGAAGGAACAGAAGAAGAGGTAGAAGAACTATACCGTAGCATTGATGAAGTCGTGAAAAGGTTGAAAAAGCAAGACCTAACAATTGTCATGGGTGACTTCAATGCCAAAGTTGGGGCTAGCAAAACATCATCTGCAGTTGGACCATTTGGACTAGGAAACCGGAACGATCGGGGAGATACATTGGAAATTTTTGCGGAAGCAAATCAATTAGTAATAACGAACACCTGGTTTAAGTTACACCCAAGGAAACTGTACACCTGGAAATCTCCACAGGATTCTGTGGGAAGGATTGTGAGAAATCAGATTGATTACATACTAGTAAATAAGAGGTATAGGAACAGCTGTACATATGTCAAAACATACCCGGGGGCAGACATAAATTCTGATCATGTACCAGTTGTAGGTAATTTTAAAGTCAGAATGAAGAGGGTTACAAGTAAGTCGATCAAGAGGTATGATATTAGAAAACTGAAAGATCCCAATGTTCAACTGAGGGTGAGTGAAAACCTCAATACAAAGATGCTAAAATGCAGAAATGCAGGAACTATAGATGGAAGTCTAACCATCATACAAGAAACAGTGAGAGAAATAAAAGAACAACATCTGAAGAAAGATACAGAGAAACGGAAATCATGGATGACCGATGAAATACTCGAGCTTATGGATCAGAGAAAAAAGAACAAAGAAAATCTCAAAGAATATAAAAGAATACATACCATCGTCAGAAGAAAGATAAGAGAAGCAAAAGAGAAACAAAAAACAGAACAATGTCAAGAAATAGAGGAGTATCAGAGTCGATATGACAATTTCAATGTCCATCGAAAGGTGAAGGAAATAGCTGGGAAGTTCCGAAAACGCAGCAGCGGAAAAATAACAGATGATGAAGGCAATCTTGCCATAACCAAAGAAGATAAAAAGAAAGTATGGAAAGAATACTTGGGGAAACTTTTCCACGACCTTAGAGCAGGAAAAGAACCCACCATTGAAGATAATTCAGGTCCCGAAATCCTACCGGAAGAAGTAACCACAGCCATCAGACAAATGAAGGATGGAAAGGCACCGGGACTTGATGAAATACCTGCAGAACTGCTAAAGCTATTAGATGGAGCACAAATAAAAATAATAACTGAAATATTTAATGACATATATAAGGCAGGAAAAATACCAGCAGAGTGGCTCAAATCTGAGTTTGTACTGTTGCCCAAAAAACCAGGAGCAAAAGTTTGTGAAGACTATAGGACCATAAGCCTAATGAGCCATCTTCTCAAGCTGTTTTTAAAAGTCATCCATAATAGAATTTACCGAAAATGCGAAGAACAAATTGCGCCCAATCAGTTTGGATTTGTGAACGCCGTTGGTACAAGGGAGGCTTTATTTAGTGTGCAGGTGTTGTTTCAGAAATGTAGAGATGTCAGTTGTGATGTTTTTGCATGCCTGATTGACTACAAAAAGGCTTTTGATAGAGTCCGACATGAACAAATGATGGAAGTGCTGAAGAGGACAGGGATTGACGGAAGAGACCTGAAAATAATAGCTAACCTGTATTGGAATCAATCAGCAGTGCTCCGAATAGATGGAGAATATACAGATCAGATCAAAATCTTAAGGGGAGTGAGACAGGGATGCTTAATTTCACCGCTGATATTCAATCTGTACTCAGAGCACATTTTTGAAGAGGCTCTAAAAGATATTGATGAAGGCATCTCAATAAATGGAGTCAAGCTCAGTAACCTGCGATATGCAGATGATACAATAGTGTTTTCCAATACCATAGAAGGGCTGCAAAACTTAATGAATAAAATAACTGAGACCAGTAGAACATATGGACTAGATATAAACACCAGCAAAACCAAGCTAATGATCATCAGCAAGCAAAACATAACTGGCGTAAATCTGTATGTGAACCAAATGAGAATTGAACGTGTCTCACAATACAACTATTTGGGCACTATAATCAATGAGTCGTGGGACAATACTCAAGAGATTAAATGTCGCATCGGAAAGGCAAAAAGTGCATTCTTGACTATGAGCTCTGTGTTCAAGAGCCATGACATCACTCTAAAAACAAAGATAAGGCTCCTTAAATGTTACGTGTACTCAGTGCTTTTATACGGAGTAGAAACGTGGACTTTGAAGTCGGAAACTCTATCGAAACTTCAAGCTTTTGAGCTATGGCTGTACAGAAGGATCCTGAAAATACCATGGACAGACAAAGTCACCAATGAAGAAGTACTACGGAGGATGAACACAACCGCAGATTTAGTCAACATCGTGAAGGGCCGTAAGCTGCAGTACTTAGGGCATATAATGAGAAATCAAGGCAGATACCAGCTACTCCAGTGCATTTTACAAGGTAAAATTGAAGGAAAAATGACCCCACGACGAAGAAGAATATCCTGGCTTGCTAACCTGAGAGCATGGTATAGAAAGACCTCAACTCAACTATTCCGTATAGCAACTAACAAAGTCATCATAGCCAGAATGATCGCCAACGTTCGGAACGGACAGGCACCCTAAGAAGAAGATACAACCCCCTCCAGGCCGAAACCAAATTTTTTGAGTAGTATGGACATCTATAATAATAACCTATATGTTTCCTGCAGCCGATTTTGATGATATACATAGTTATAAACAAATGAAAATAAAAAAACGGTAAATTTTCGCTTTTTTCGTCTATTACCAAAAAGTTAAGCATTTTAAACAAACTTGAGAGTAAGAAACTTAAAAATCGTATAAAAAACTTCAATATGGCGTTCGTTGAATATGTATATTCTTATTGGTTGCTTAGAAAATTGCAAAATAAATCATAAATTCTGAGTTTTTATAAAATTTTGCCAAATTCATAACTTATGTAAAAATTAACTTAGAACCTTCTTATTACACGGAATGCTGAGACTTCTGGTGCTTAAATTATACCCTAAATTTCAAAGCAATTGGTCAAATAGTTTAAAAGTTATTTAATCTGTTTTTCCCAAATTAATTTTTTTGCAACACTATAAGTCAGAAAATGATGAAGTTACAATAATACTTTGGATAGTTTATGAAAGAAGAAAATTTACACTATTAATTTAATTTAAAAAATTACAAAAAAATAATTCTAAATATTGCAAAACATTATTTTGCAAGAACATGTGAATTTAGAAAACGGGGGGGGGGGCTAACTTCGTCCCTAATGGTCCTAGGACAATTATTTTTCTTTCTAAATGTGTATAAAAATCCAGTCTTTCTAAATATGAAAAAATAATTTTTCTACGGGTAACGGTTAAAAAGTTATTCTAATTGTTTTTTAGTAAGCAAAAAATCGACATGTTTTGCAAAATAATTTTACACTGTTTAAAATTACTTTTTGTCATTTTTTTAATTAAGTTATTAGTATAAATGTTCTTCTTTCATAAACTGTCTGAAGTATTATTGTAACTTCATAATTTTCTGACTTATAATGTTGCAAAAAAAAATTGATTTGGGAAAACAAATTAAATAACTTTTAAACTATTTGACCAATTGCTTTGAAATTTAGGGTATAATTTAAGCACCAGAAGTCTCAGCATTCTGTATAATAAGAAGGTTCTAAGTTAATTTTTACATAAGTTATGAATATTTACAAAAACCCAGAATTTATGACTTATTTTGCAATTTTCTAAGCAACCAATAAGGATAGACATATTCAGTGAACGCGATATTGAAGTTTTTTATACGATTTTTAAGTTTCTTACTCTCAAATTTGTTTAAAATGGTGAAATTTTTGCTAATAGACCAAGAAAGCGAAAATTTACCGTTTTTTGATCTTCATTTGTTTATAACTATGTATATCATCAAAATCGGCTGCAGGAAACATATAGATTATTATTATAGATGTCCGTACTATTCAAAAAATTTGGTCTCGGCCTGGAGGGCAGTGCCGGTTTAACCTAACTTCGGGCCCTGTGCACTGGAGGTTTAGGGGCCCCTTCATTGTTATTCGTTGTCAGTTTTTTAACAAGAAAACACATGTATTAACTATAAAGGTTTATTGTAAAATCCATAAAGTATTTTTTTAAATAAGCAAGAAGAATAGCAAACGTAAAAATAATCCAAAACATACATTTAAAAACATAAATAACAAACAGAAAGTTCCACAAAACAACACATGACAAGCAAAAAACATGCTAAAAAATACATAAAGACAAAAATACATAAAGACACTACCTGGGTAGTTTTTAATCAATGACATGGCGAAATCTGACAACTTTCTGTAGTTTTTGGAAAAGGACCCCGTCACAAACACTGACACGGGAGCTAGGCTACGACACTGTGTAGTGTGTATAGGCGTGAAGAGATGTAACAATAGAACAAAGGCGTTTGCAGTGTATTGGCGTATCTGCGTATGAGATTTTTTCAGAGAATATGTAAATTATTTAGCGACTTTATTTTTTTTATAATTAAAAGGAACGGGCCCCTCTGGGGCCCGGGCCCCTGGGCGCCCAGTGGATAAACCGGCACTGCTGGAGGGGGATGTGTCACGAGAAAAATCTTATTTCTCTGGACTAGAATGTGATTAGCTGCCAATACTGTGCAAATAATAGTAATATTTATTGTTTATAAGACTCCGTGGCGCAACGGTAGCGCGTCTGACTCCAGATCAGAAGGTTGCGTGTTCAAATCACGTCGGGGTCATGACTTTTTTTCATTTTTGACCAAAAGGTAATAAGTAATAAGTAGATTACTTATAGTGGGAAAAATTAAAGATTATCCATGATAGTGTGACCAACTAGCCCGAAAAATCCGGGACATGGCCCGAATTACTAAGTCGTGTCCTGGCGTCCCGGACAAGGCTTCCGGGCCATCCGAATTTTCGACGTTTTGGTAAAATTCTATTTTGAAATTTTGAATACGTTATTCTTCTAATTCAATGTTTCGACAAATATGATAGTACTTACAGTCGGAAAAATGAAAGAATACCCATGAACGAACATATAAAACACGCTGTATTTTCCTGTCACCGTGTCACAAAGAAAATTGCCCAGCGCAAGTACATGTAATAATAATTATTACATGTACTTGCTCTGGCAAATTTTTTGTATGACACGGTGACAGGAAAATACAGCGTGTTTTATATGTTCGTTCATTAGTATTCTTTCATTTTTCCTACTGTAAGTAAGAAGTGATCAACAAAAAATGTTCTGAAGCTGTTTTCTTGTGGCATGTTTGACAATTATATTTTTGATCGGATTAAACCACAATTGGTTGTAAAATAATAATTAAATTTTTATAATAACTTGTTATATTTACATGGAAATCCAACATTAGTTGATTTTCTAATTTTTCCTTTTTTGATAACGATTTCCAGATTTGAAGCCGAAACGTCAAAAACTAACAAATATGTAATTATCATTACAATCAATTGTGGCTTAATCGCGTCTGAATTATCATTGTCAACACAAAAATGTTAAATAATCAATAAAATGATGATATTTATTTATTTATTTAGCGTATGGCTCTATCACAGTTTTTGTATAAAAATAAAGATCACAATACATTAAAAAATAATAATAATTAATTTTTATAAACGAAAATTTAGTTGATAAATATATTGAATCGATTCATTGGTCGCCATTAAAAAATCGGACCAATTGCCACTGTACGATCTGATGGGGCATTCCTCCACCAAATGCTTAACCGTTTGTCTTTCAGCACCGCAATCGCAATTTGGAGAAGGTATTTTTCCCCATCTAAAAAGTGAGTCAGAGCACCTACCACAGTTGGTTCTAATTCTATTTAGTGTAGTCCAGATCTGTCTTGGTTGATTGAAGCCCTCTGGTTTGCTTGTAATACGTGGCATATTTCGGATGTCAGGTGGAGCATTCTTCTCCCAATCTTCTTGTCAACGGTCGGTTATTTCGAAATTCCTTTCAATTAGTATCCTTGCAGAATCCAGAGGGTTTTTTCTTGAACGAAGCCTACTTATGTCTCTGTCGTTAATATCAACGTGAGAGCGGAGTACAGAATCGGCGTTAACTTTAGTATACTCCCTGACAAGAGCATGTTCTCGACGGATTTGTGAGGGGGCTATGTGGCTTAGTGTTGGTAGCCAATACGTTGGTGTGGCCTTGATTGTACCTGATATAATACGTAAAGTCTGGTTTAGTTGGGCATCAACACGTTTGGTGTGTGGGCTGTTGAGCCATACCGATGCACAATACTCTGCAACTGGATACACGAGTCCCAGTGCTGTCGACCTAAGTGTATTCGCTGAGGAACCCCATGTGGTACCGATGATATAAAATATTTATATTAAAAAAATGGCCCCATTTTCATTGAAAAGTCCCGGATATCAGGTATTTTTTTCAGCCTTGTCCCGAATTCAACTGAATTGAAGTTGGTCACACTACGGGCCATGAACGATCACATCAATCACTTATTTTGTATATGCTGTTTTTTTCTATAACAAACGTTTGTTATTTATAAAAAAAGACAGCAAATACAGAATAAGTAAAAAATAAAACTATGTATGTACCATTTTTTTTCAGTTGCAATGCGAAGGTAAAACTGTCTTATTTTTCACTTAGAACAGAGAGCGCAAACCAGCATTCTAAATCGACGATTTTCGACTCTATTTGCAGTCGTCATCAGAGAGGCGTAGGTTTGCTGCTCTCTGCCCCAAGTGACGGAACTCCGAGAGCTTATCCCCGCATTGCAACTGACGTTTATGGAATAGGTGTCTAACGACATCTGGTAACTGAAAGTCAAAGTTTTAAAGTTCTCAACCTAATAGAAATATTAAAATATTGAAAAATATTAAAAATATTCCTAAAATATATTTAATCGAAAACTTATTGGGCCATTTTCTTGGTAATACCTCCATGGCTTCTAAAAATTGCAAGCTGAAGATGGATGCTAAAGCGAAGAAGACAAGAGGGAATTCAAAAACTTACAATTCACGACCCCGTCTGTTCAGCTGGTAAATTCCAACGGAAAATGGACCTAGTTACTCAAAGGAGTAAAACTAGTGTAAAAATGTATACCAGTTTTATTTCTATAAGGAAAATTTTTAATATTTTTCAATATTTTTAATATTTCCATTAGGTTGAAAACTTTGACTTTCAGTTACCAGATGTCGTTAGACACCTACTCCATAAACGTCAGTTGCAATGCGGGGATAAGCTCTCGGAGTTTCGTCACTTGGGGCAGAGAGCAGCAAACCTACGCTTCTCTGATGATGACTCCAAATAGAGTCGAAAATCGTCGATTTATAGTGCTGGTTTGCGCTCTCTCTTCTAAGTGAAAAATATGACAGTTTTGCCTCCGCATTGCAACTGAATAAAAATGGTACACATTTTTATTTAATTTTATATTAGTTTTACTCCTTTGAGTAACTAGGTCTATTTTCCGTTGGAATTTACCAGCTGAACAGACGGGGTCGTGAATTGTAATTTTTGAATTCCCTCTTGTCTTCTTCGCTTCAGCATCCATCTGGCTTGTAATTTTTAGAAGCCATGGAGGTGTTACCAGGGAAATGGTCCAATAATTTTTCAATTAAATATATTTTAGGAATATTTTTCAATATTTATAAAATTTATATTAGGTTGAAAACTTTATAGACCAGAGCGCATCTGTAAAAATATTAGTACATTTGGACGTTGAGAGGTGACTCAAACTTTTTTGCAGAAATTGCTTGAAAATAAATCAAATAATAATATTTGAGTTATCCTCCCTCTCAAAAAGGTCCGGAACATTGTTTAAATAATCAAAATGTCAAAAAATTAAGGAAAAATTCGATTTTTTTCTTGGTTTTTTGATTATAACTTTAAAAGTATTCATTTTCGAGAAAAGTTGTACTGAGATAAAAGTTGCGTAATTAAATTTCCTACAATATAGAATTGGTTAAAATTTTAAGAAATGGTCACCCTTGTTGGAAAATAGCAAAAATTGTGAAAAAAACATACAAAAACAAGTATTCGCATTTTACGTTTTTCAACCAGTTATGCTACACTTAGGACTTTCATATTTCACCCTGAAAAATTTTATGATACAGTAAAACAATATTGTAAATTTCATTAAGATCGGTTTGATAGATTTTTCAAAATAAATTTTGCAATCCAGCTTTCGTAAAAAAAAATCATTTTTTCAAAATGTTACAGGACTGAAAATAAAGCAGATAGCAAGTTGAAAATTTTTTTGCATATACATAGAAGTGTACTGTACCTGTCATTTGCAATTTCGCAAAATTAAAATCGCTTAACACCACGGCGTCAGGATTTTTTTTAAATAAACATTAATTATTGGTGCTACGCGCAGGACAGCGGATAGGTTGCTCTGATTGGGCATTCCAATGACCTTTGATAATATTTGATAAATTTTAATTTTTATGACATTTCGATATAAATAAATAAATTTGTTTATTGCAAAATAAAAACACATATTCTATCCTTTGAAATAACACTTTTATTAACAAAAACTTTCTTTGTTCATATATTTTAATTTAAGTAATAAAATTTTATTATTTTTAAACATATGCAATTGTTTAAACAATATTTCACAAACAATAATAAAATTAGTTTTATTTTTGTGGAATTAAAAAATTAAAATACAACAAAATATAGAGTAAGAAAATAATATATTAGATAAAGATTGGAAGAAATTTTGGTGGAAATCAACCTGTGTGAATCGAACACCGCTGTCCTGCGCGTAGCACCAAAAATTATTGTATATTTCAAAAATTTTCTGACGCCGTGGTAATTAATCGATTTTAATTTTGATAATTGCAAATGAAAGGTACAGTACACTTCTATAAGCAAAAAAAAACTTGCTATCTGCTTTATTTTCAGTCCTGTAACATTTTGAATAAATGAATTTTTTTTGCGAAAGCTGTATTGCCAAATTTATTTTGCAAAATTTATTGAACCGATCTTAGTGAAATTTACAGTATTGTTTTACTGTATCATATAGTTTTTCTGGGTGAAATATGAAGGTCCTAAGTGTAGCATAAATGGTTGAAAAACGTTAAATGCGAATACTTGTTTTTGTATGGTTTTTTCGCAATTATTGCTATTTTGCAACTAGGGTGACTATTTTTTAAATTTCTAACCAATTTTATATTATAGTAAATTGAATTACGCAACTTTTATGTCAGTACAACTTTTCTCGGAAATGAATACTGTTAAAGTTATAATCAAAAAACGAAGAAAAAAATCGAATTTTTACTTCAATTCTTGACATTTTGATTATTTAAACAATGTTCCGCACCTTTTTGAGAGGGAGGATAACTCAAATATTATTATTTGATTTATTTTCAAGCAATTTCTGCAAAAAAATTTGAGTCACCTCTCAACGTCCATCTCAAAACAGATCCGCCCTGGACTATTAAAACCTCGACAAAATAAGTGATTTTTAATAAATTTGATTGATGTGATCGTTCATGGGTAATCTTTCAGTTTTCCGACTGTACTTGACTCTTAAAAAAATGGTTAATAGTTATGATCCATGGGTCTGGACTTTTTCTGGTCGAAACCACTTACCATAGGCGTAACCAGGATGATCCTAAGGGGGGGTTAAAACTACTGGAAAGGGGGGGTTACAACTACTGGAAGGTCTCTGAGGGGTATGGTGTTAAGCGTATAAGTTACGCCTATGCCACTTACCACAGCTTCAAATCTTTTCAGGAAGGGTGGACTAGTGAGTGGTCCACTCCAAACAGGACCCGCTCCAACAACTGATAGGGCAAGCAACTCTTGCTAGAGGAAGTGAATCGTTTATTTCAGAAAGGGCTCAAGTGACTAATTTTGACAAAATGAGTTTTTGGTTGAATTTTTTAATTTAAACGTAAATACAGCTTTTGTTGCAGAAAGGAATCAATTGCTGCCATTGGTGTTGCCTTGGCAGCACAGAGAAATTAGCGTTTAGTGCAGAAAGGGGCCAAACAACGCATGACTCCTTGCTTAAAAATTGTGTAACCACCAACTTTATTTCAGAAAGGGGCCAAGTGCAAAAAAATATTTATTTCTTTCTTAAACAAATTAACAAGATAAATTTTTGAAAAATATAATACTTTTTGACAAACACTAGAGGTTATTAGTGAGAATTTTTATTTTATATAATAAATAAAATTTTTGTTGAATGTAAACACCAACTTTGTTTCAGAAAGGGGTCAAGTGCAACAAATTATTTATTTTTTTCTTAAACAAATTAACAAGATAAATTTTTGAAAAATACGATACTTTTTGACAAACACTACAGGTTATTAGTGAGAATTTTTATTTTATATAAATAAAAATTTTGTTGGATATAAACACGTTTTTTTTTTGTTTTCCTCAAAAGCAGGTTTTTGTGACTTGACCCCTTTCTGAAATAAACGATTCAAGTACTGTGCGCTTGGAGGAGGTGATAGGGTCTCGAATATCACACCTGCTGGATAAATAATAAATAAATAAGATAAAAAATGGTATCGAATAAGTACCCGCGGTTCAAGTGGACTTAAAATAACGTAAGCGGACTCATTTTATATGAGGTTCGCTGTTTCTTGATCAAATGATGAACTATTCATAAGAACATCTCAGAGTTGTAGACTTATAAGTTGTATAAGAGTTGTAAGCTTACATACAGTCAAAAGAAAACTAATATCAATAACAAATAATAACAACTACAATTTACTAAAATTAGATAAATCGTCAATATTCTGTAGAATGAGACATAAAAGCAAAGACAAAAGCAATTTATTGCACAATTTATATAAATTGCAAATTGAACATACTTACAACAAACAAAAAAATACAACATTAGGAACTAACAAGTTTACGCTACTGTGTATGAAACCCAATTTTCTTAGTTATTCATTAAAAAACTCTTCTCTTGAATAATATGATCTTTTAGCTAGATAGGCTTTTGTCATTTTACGGAACTTTGGGAAAGTTGTTGCAGATTTAATTTGTAAAGGGAGATGGTTGTATAGTTTATTTGCTGAATATAATATAGATTTCTTTATTAACTCAGTGGATAGGATCGGTAAATAAAAATTAAAGATTGAATTTCTGGTTGAGTAAAGATGATTACGCCTTGCTGGAAATACATGAAGGTGTTTACGAATTAAAGAAACCGTTTCTAGAATACATAAAGATGGAAGTGTTAAAATTCCGTGATCTCTGAAGTAACTTCTGCAACGTGTAGATCTTCTGAGGCCAAATAGATATCTTACTGCTATTTTTTGCAATTAAAAAACAATTAAAAGCACTCTTGGGAGTGCCGACAGAAGTAAAAACTTCTTATAGTATATAAATTATTACGAGCTCAATGCTTTTCCCCATCCAAAAAGAAGTGCTATATTATATACGCGTTGCGTACGTTCTATACCATTTTTGTATACATACACGTAATATATATATATATATATATATATATATATATATATATATATATATATATATATATATATATATATATATATATATATATACGTACGAAATTTAGTTCGGCAAAGTGATGACGGTGGCAAACTCAATACTTTTTTACTTTTTTCCTATCTAAAAAGTGCACAACGTCCCTAAAGAAGTTTTCACTTTAAAAATTTATTTCGTCAAACAATGACGATCGCTAATTTAATCATTTTTCCCCATATAAAAAGTGCACAACGTCCCTAAAGAAGGTTTCAGTTCAAAAATTTATTTCGTCGAAGCAATGACGGTCGCTAATTCAACCTTTTTCCCCATCTAAAAAGTGCATACGTTCCCCAAAAAAGCTTTGACTTCAAAAATTAATTTGTTAGAACCATTTAGTTTACTGACTTCCAAATGATAATTTTTACAATGGAGTGTGTTGTTACATAATTTCTAATTTTAACAAGTTGTACACCATAGTCTTTAAATATGAAAAGCTAATTTTTCAACTTCCTGTGGAACTGTCATTTCTTTCTTGTCATCGTTCTGAGGCAAAATCTGAGTTCTGTCACCCATTTCATTGCCATTTGCTGCCAGACTTTCACCATGTAATCAAGTCAAACCACAGCTCAGATGTTACCTGGAGCATAATATTAAAATATTTTAAACATCCATGCTCTAGTTGGCATTTTCAACCGATGTTTCCTTAAGGGACCACTTATACAGGGCTTTGACCCACATATTTTTGTTAAACTATATCTTGGTGGTTAGCATGTAAACTTCACGTCAGCACTGACGATGACTGGTAAACCAGTCAAAAACTAGTTATGTGATTGTGATGTAGCCCTTTTTAGATTTTAAATATATACCTTTTATAAAGGATTTACTGTTTTTTTGTCTCTAAGGAAGTTTTCATTTCAAAAACTTATTTCGCCGAAGCGATGACGGTCGCTAATTCAACACTTTTTTAGCTGATTTGACAAGTTTTGGATATGTTGTCCTGTACTATATTCAGTGACAGAAACGTTGGTAGTAAATTTCCTGATGTATAGTAGTGAGCGCATATTCTTGGCTGATATGCGGATACCTTTCGTAACCCAAGGTTTCCGATGTTTTGGCTTAATAGTAATTAGAGAAAATGCCTTATTGAAGATGCGGAGAAGCTTATCTAGAAAAATACTGAAATTATAGTTCACGTCTATATATAAGGAAAGTGCCACTCTGAAGTTAAGCATAAATTTTGGAATTTACGAAAATTCTGGGCCGAAAAAATCCTACCTAAACGTCGGGTCTTTGAGGAGGGTTTGCTGAAGATGTTAAACTTCGTATAGACTGTTTCATGGTCAAATAGTCCCGCATTAATAACTGTAGAGCAGACATCAAGGGGTGAGAAATCTGAGACAATAATATACCTAATCGATTATAGTAGATGTAGTTTTTGTAATCCTTGTAGGAGAATTAACGTACACTTGCATATTTTTGAATTTTCTTTTAAATTTTGCATATACTGGTACAGTGGAACCCCGATAAGTCGGCCCCCGATAACTTGGAAGTCCGGCTAACCCGGACCGACTTTTATCAGACAAACATTTCATCAATAAAAATGTATGTAATATAATATTTGAGATATAATGGGTATTTGTGTAATTTGAACTACATATACGATGATAAAAATGACTCATGGCACACGACGTTCATTGTTGTGTTATGGGAAACAACAGGCACCTGTAATATCCTTTATTTATTTTAAACTCTCTTAGCATTGTTTAAAAAAGACTAAAAAACTATTAAAAAATTATTTTTTTAAACAATGGTATTAGTCTTCACAGTTATTAAATAACATAACATCACAGTACAGTCGTATTGTTCGCTTCCGTTCTGTAATCGTTCGTAAATCTATTCATATTTTGTGTTTGCGTGTTTTTTGTCTACGTAATGGCAACAAGACGTAAAAATGTTGTAGTGACAACGGAAAAGAAACTAATTGATAAAGACGTAATTGATACGTAATTTAGATGTGTACTGTGCATATATATATATTTCATGTTATTTCAATTATAACGGAGTTTATCTGTAAGTATGCTGTATTTTATTAATTTTTACCATTTTCTCCGGCTAACCCGGATTTTCGATAACCCGGATCGGCCGCAGTCCTGATTAATCCGAGTTAACGAGGTTCCACTGTATATTTAAAAATAAAATGAACTAGTATGATAGGTTTTCAAAACGAATTTACTTGTTGATTCATGGTTCAAATACCATCGTACCTGATATTACCAAAATATAAATAATTCTGTATCCAATAAAAATATAATATTATTTAATGAATATTTTCGCCAGGGAGCAATGTAAAAATAAATAATAAATAACTAACTCTATTACGAACACTTGTATGTCATTTTAAAAATACTACTACTGTGAAATTTTTCACAAAGTATGTAAAAGTAGGTATGTAATTTAAAAAATTCATTAGCAATAGCAATACCTACATACTTAATATACGTCTGTCTATTAATTGTCAATGAGTATAGATGCAATTAGCTGCCAATACTGTGTAAATAATAGCAATATTTATTATTTTCAAGACTCCGTGGCGCAACGGTAGCGCGTCTGACTCCAGATCAGAAGGTTGCGTGTTCAAATCACGTCGGGGTCATGACTTTTTTTCATTTTTAACCAAAAGTTAATAAGTAATAAAAGTTGTAGATTACGTATTAATTAAAAAATATGGTTAAATAGTAATGATAAAATATCAGTCGAGTTTATTTAAATGTTCGTGATTGGCGAATGGATTTAGTGTCCGCAGTCATATAAACCCAAACAAACAACAATGTTCGTGACAAATGATGTGATTAAATACGAAATATTACCAATTAATTTGACGTTTTTTTGTTTTTACTTATTCCACGAACATACGCCTGTTTTGGATTACTTCGACAACGAATATTTTACTGTGCAAAATAAGAAGAACGAAAGTAAATTGCAAATTATATTGTTGTTTATTAGAATAATTATAATTATTAGCGCCATTTACTTTCGTACTTCTTATGTTGCACAGTAAAATATTCGTTGTCGAAGTAATCCAAAACAGGCGTATGTTCGTGGAATGGCCCATACGTGTTTGTTTTTTATGTTTATAATAATTTGTCTTTGTTCTTTTACCATATAGTAGGATTTACTATAACTATAATTCATGAAAAGTTTATTACTATCTAATTAATCGCCAATAAGAATAATAATTATTGTAACTGCTATACCTACTCCTATATTGTAATGAGTAATGAAAAAAACTAATTGTAAATGGATTGAAAGTGGGCACATGGAACGGAAGAGGGACCTACACGGAAGGAGCATTAAATTTAGATGAGATACGTGAGAAATATAGAATCGAAATAATGGCCTTGCAAGAAGTGAGCAAGCAACTGGGAAGTGAGATGGTAAAAGTTGGGAAAAGTATTCCTTTTAAAAGTAGCGGGTCAAATAGATACGTGGGGATGGGTTTTATAGTGCCGATGACAGAATAAGACGAGTACTAACTGGCTTTCAACCAATATCAAAAAGACTGTCCTATGTAAGATTGCGCGGGAAATATAGAAAAACCACGATAATTAACTCACATGCTCCTATAGAAGAAAAAGACATCGAAACAAAAAATAAGTCCTATGAAGACGGGAAATATAGAAAGCGCGGAAATATAAAACTACCATAATTAACGCACATGCTCCTAAAGAAGAAAAAGACATCGAAACAAAAAATAAGTTCTATGATCAACTCGGTGAGCTTATTGGAAAAATACCAAAGTAAGACATAAAATCAGTGGTGGGTGCTATGAATGCAAAAGTAGGAAGAGAAGTAATTTATATGAATATAACAGGGGGTAAATGCCTAGGTACATACAGAAAATAATGACAATGGCAAAGAACTAATAGAACTTTCAATGGAACATATCCTTCAGCCAGTAAGTACCCAATTTGATCAGAAAAGGTGTACACAAAATAACCTTGATCTCTCCTGATGGGAAAACGAGAAACCAAATAGACCATGTCCTCATTGAACGAAAACACAACAGATCCGTGACTGATTGTAGAAGCTACAGAGGAGCAGATGTGGACAGTGTGTAACGGTGCACACGTTACGGAATTAGTTTTGAACTTTTTAAATATTTTTATAATTATTTCTCTTGATCTCTTAATTAATTTCTTTAATTTTCTCGTAATTATCTATTTACGTGACGTCACCCTTCTGTGTACGGAACGCACAATACGGCACCTAGTAGTATTGTAAAGTTCGTTGGTTCCGAGTCTTAATTTTGAGGGAGAGAGAAATTTCTGGTCACTTTTGGTTGGAACTTCGTGAGTGACGTATGACAAATTGGGGTCAAAATTTACAGGTGAATTCCCAAATCTACATGTCTGTAATTAGAAATTATCACATAAATTCTTGTCAAGGTCAAATTTTGTCAAGACTTCAATAATAACACATAAATTCTTGTCAAGGTCAAATTTTGTCAAGACTTCAATAATTCAGTAATTTTTTGTGTATAGTTAATGGCCCTTTTTACATTATGATTTATCCTAAAAACTCTTTCCTCGTTTTTCTTCTTTCTTTCCTTTGATTACACTTAAGAAATTAAAGTAAACGGGAAATGGTTTTTAGCCACTCACGTGAAAACTTAAAAACATCTCACAACACCAAGAGCCAACCATTAGTCACTTAGGGGAACAAGTTTTTGGGGCGTTCCAGCTCGTTTTCGTCTTTGCACCTGGGCCTACAGAAGGCATGGTTTTGCACCATCCTGGTGCTCATTTCCGGAGAAGCAGCAGTAACCTCTTTAGGAGTCGTTTGGGTTTGTTTGGGAACAATCAGTCTTGTGAAGTTGAGTAACTATTGTGTTTTTATATCTCAGACATTTATTTGATGCACTATGTTTACTAATTACTTTGTTTAAGATTTAGGTTGCATTTATTTGGTTTTTAATATAGGTACATATAAGTTTAGTAAGTTCCCAAACATGTATAATTTTGCGGTACTGTACGTTGAGCTCGGCGTATTTGCCAAAAGGTTATTACTTTTTATATTTTATTATTAATTTAGGTCGATTTCGTGTCATTATTTAAATTTAGGTTGTATTAGTTGCTCGTTTCCCAGATATTTTGTTGTTTGTTCACTTTACTTCATTTGTTCGGTTACTTCAGGTCGTTGTATAGGTATTTATCTGAACTTCAATTTGCTTCACATTCATTTGTATATTTAACTTCGCGTAACTCATTTTCTTGTATTTCCCTTAGTCAGGCTTGTGCCTGCTTATTTATAGTTTTTCATATTCATCGGTTTATATAGTCGGAAAAATGAAAGAATACCCATGAACGAACATATAAAACACGCTGTATTTTTCTGTCACCGTGTCACACAAAAATTGGCCAGCGCAAGTACATATAATAATTATTGTTACATGTACTTGCACTGGACAATTTTCTTTGTGACACGGTGACAGGAAAATACAGCATGTTTTATATGTTCGTTCATGCTGCCGTGCTTAGCAAAAACGCCGTATCTACAGAGACATCACATTCGAGTAAAATCGATTTTTGTTTAAGAATTCGTATAAATTTGCACAGGATACGGCATAAGATGCGGTGTGTTTAATGTGTTTTGGCTTAACTTACGTCATTTTTAGTAAGCAAATAAGATACATATGCACATTTGGGTTAGAAATTTTTTCAGATTTTTGCAGATACGGCGTTTTCGCTAAGCACGGCAGCATGGGTATTCTATCATTTTTCCGACTGTAATGTAGTTATACGTAGCAAGCGTACTATAACCATTTGGTAAAAGTCTCATATGAGTTGTACCCTATATATAAGTAAGAGGTATATAATTTTTTAATATACATATAACAGGACTGTTGTTATATTGTATATCCTGTTAAAGCGTTAACTTTGTCATTTTAGAGTCAAAAATACTGTCTACAATAATATAAAGTTAAAGAAGCAACTTTATTGTAAATATTTTTCTCAACGTGCACTCTACGAGACATAGTTTTACATAGCTGCTACAGATAAGAGACATTATTTTGATGCATGAGAAAAAGTTTTGCTCCATAGCTGCAACATATATCTGAAATCTTTCAACGCTTAAGAAAAGAGTGTTGTTCTGTAGCTGCGACATATACGTGACATAATTTAGTGCTCAAGAAAAGAGTTTTGCTCCCTTTTAGGGTAGGACATAGGAGCATAGCAGAGATAGCTCTGCTATGTTTACGCGCTTTTCTTGTGATGTATCTATGATAGAGCAAATAGAGCAAATATTCAATTTGGTTTTACTCAGAGATTGTGAAATCTAGGTAGTTATTTTTAATAAATATTTACAGATTTTGTATATCATTTATTTTTATTATTCCTTTATGTTCACATTTACTGATTAAATATATTTAATATTTGACAGCAGTCATATGAGTTGTTAGTTTTATTTAATTTGTTTTTCTTTAGCAATTATTCATCTTTATTCCTTTCAGTACAAAATTCTTATCTTAATATTTCCCTTTTTATTATCACTATCTACTTTGAGCTACCGTCTTCGACAGGCATGCAAATTGGCCGTATCCATCCTTGAGTGTCAAGTTGTAGTTCTCTTGCGTCTCTTGCTAGCCCACTCCATTCAGTTTGCCTCTGTCTATTCATATATTTATTATCCGTTCATCCCACTCTTCACTTTCTTCATCTTATCATTTTCCTCCCCTTACATAATACTACTGCAAAGTAGTATTTCATTACTTTAGCTTTTCAACGTAGAAGCCACCTTTATTTTTTTGTTACATTAGTTCAAGATCTTTTCTACTTCTGTTGGAGTATTAATCTTTCTCTTTATTTTAACTCCAACAGCAGTTCTTCTTGTTTGTTGCAAGCGACCATATTTATATTGGCAATAGTCAAACGTAAGCAAGAAATTCCCAAACTACCAAGAAAAGGAACACAACGGAAAAAATTCCAATTAGAGCGGCTCTAAGATAAAGAGGTAAAAAAGAACAAAAGAAGAGATAAATAAGAGAACGGTGAACATAGAAGCGGAATGGGAACTAATACAAAGAGCTGCGATAGAAATGACAGACCTTTACATTGGGAAAACAGAAAAAGAAAAGAAAGAACAATGGTTTGATGAGAACTGCAAAAAAATTCTAGAGCAGAGGAACAAAGTAAAAATGGAAAATATTAGAAACAATACAGAAAAAAGTAAAGATTATTATAAAAACAAAAGAAGAAGAGCAAAAGAAGAGAAAATTATTGGAAAAACAACTAGAACAAGAAGAAAATTATTTCCAAAAATAAATTATAATTTTTTATTAATAGTCCTGTCGCCAGGGGGGGTACAACGGCCTTCTTAATTCAGATGGATTTACCCAAGTTTTTTTTATGTATTTTGACCCGTAGAACACGAATTTTTTGGGTAACAGTTGATCCGGATGTCGATAAGATTGTTATAAACAAAGAAGTTGAGGAATTACATAACAGCGATTTCTCGCAAAACAAAACATTTTTTTGTATTTTTTGGGTCATTCTAACCAAAAAATGTTCCTACAAGTTTTTTCGTAGGATGCATAGTTTTCGAGATAAACGCGGTTGAACTTTCAAAAAATGGAAAAATTGCAATTTTTGAACCCGAAGAACGTTTGAATAAAAAATAAAATAGCAATTCTGCTTACCGCCTTTAAAAGTTTAAGTCAAATTATATCTGTTTTGAATATTTGTATTGCTACAAATTTATTTTTTGATTGTTAAAAAAAGCTATAAACACATACTGTTTCCCGTGCCTAATACATGCGTTTTATTGCATGCTACTTAGAAATAGCCCCGCTTGCATTTTACCTCCTCTACGTACTCGTTCGATTTTAAATGAGAAATCATTGAAACATCACTCAAGCACTAGGTGTTTATAGCTTTGTTTTAACAATAAAATAATACATTTTTGGCAATACAAATAATTAAAACCGATATAATTTGACTTGAACTTTCAAATGCGGTAAGCAGAATTGCTATTTTATTTTTTAATCAAAAGTTTTTCGGGTTCAAAAATTCCAATTTTTCGATTTTTTGAAAGTTCAACCTCGTTTATCTCGAAAACTATGCATCCTACGAAAAAATTTGTAGGAACATTTTTTGGTTAAAATGGCCCAAAAAATACAAAAAAATGTTTTGTTTTGCGAGAAATCGCTGTTATGTGATTCCTCAACTTCTTGGTTTATAACAATCTTATCGACATCCGGATCAACTGTTACCCAAAAAATTCGTGTTCTACAGGTCAAAATACATAAAAAAAACTTGGGTAAGTCCATCTGAATACAGGAGGCCGTTGTACCCCCCCTGGCGACAGGACTATAAGGAGTAAATAAACACGGAGACAAAATAATTGCACAATATTTTGCAGAAATAAAGACGGTAGGTTACTGGGAGCCCAGACAGAAAAATTTAACAGATGGGCACAGTATTTTGAAGAATTAATTATCAAACGATAAAGGTTAAACAGAAATGCAACAGCGAGGACACTAAATCGAACAATAACAAATACAAGAAACAGAATCACAACAAACAAAAGCACCGACAGAAGTGGAGATAATAACAGTAATAAAAGACCCAAAAAAATAATAAAAGCACCGGAGAAAGCGGAGTGGCAGCAGAGATATTAAAAGTAGGAGGAAATGTAAAATGTACTGCAGCAAAAAATAGTTCGACATAAATATAAAGAAAATATAAAAACACTAAAAAATGCCGGAGCAATGGAACACAGGATTCATCTCCCCAATTCACAAGAAAGGTGATAAAACTACATGTGAAACTTACAGAGGAATCGCACTGTTAGAAGTGGTGTATAAGGTAATAACAAAAATTATATGAACCAGATTAAATCCTTATGAATCGGAGATAATAGGAGAATATCATGCTGGTTTCAGACAGGGAAGAGCAACATCCGATCGAATTTTTATGCTAAAATTAATACAAAACAATAGCTATGAACAAAATCTAGGCCTGTATATGCTCTTTATCGATTTTAAACAAGCTTAGCTTAAAAGACGGCAGAGCGACAGGTCCTGATGAAATTTCAACGGAAATATACAAGCTTATAAATGTTTTAGAGGCTATAACTTCGTTTTTCAATACCATTTGTACCAGCGGACAACTACCTAATGGTAGATCCAATTCACTGTTTATAGCTCCACCTAAGAAGCAACAGAAAAAACCTGTGCTGATTATGGAACCATCAGTTTGTTGAACCATTTATTGAAAAATTTTCTGAAGGTAATACATGGTCGTGTCTACAGTAAATGCGAGGAATACCTAAGTGACACACAGTTTGGTTTCCGTACCGGGTTTGGACCGAGAGGGGCATTATTTGGGATGAACGTACTTGCTCAAAGATGTCGAGATATATCTGTAGACATATACTGTTTTTTTTTGTTGACTTCCAAAAGGCATTTGATTGTGTTAAGCACTATATAATGATCGAAGCTCTAAAAGACATTGACTTGGATGGCAGAGACATTCGCATAATTGCAAATTTGTATTGGAATCAAACAACATCAGATTTAGTAGATGGTGTGGAATCACAGGCTCTTAATATTAAAAGAGGAGTGCAGCAGGGATGCGTCTTGTCACTCCTGCTTTTCAACGTTTACTCCGAAAGAATTTTCAGAAATGCACTTTCTGTAAAAGAAGAAGGTATAAGTGTGAATGGTGAAGTCATCAATAGTTTGCGATATGCGGACGATACAGTACTCTTAGGTTATAGTCAAGAAGATCTGCAAACACTACTTGATAGTGTTGTTGAGAGGTGTAGGGAGGCAGGTCTGAATCTGAACATACGGAAAACCAAATTACTCGTAATAAGTAAACAACAGCATATAAAACCGTCTATATGTGTAAATAATAGCAAATGTAAGAACAATGTTCTTATATTTTCCTTGCCAAGATGTAGTATCCGGCAAATTTTAATTAAATTTTAATCTGTTTGTCCTTCTTTCAGTTGTGTTTAATGTTATTTATTAGTTGCTTAATCTTTTAAATTACTTTCTTGCCATACAAACGTTATCTACATTTTGCTGGGATATCTTCCTGTTTTGACGAAATCCCCTGATGATGCTAAGTTAGCGAAATTATACTTGGGCAAGATTCGATTAAACTAACTAATCTTGATGGGAAATAAGCCACAATTTTACTAAACAAATGATTTTATTAACGTTTCGACGCCCAAAATAGCTTCAGAACAAGAATGATTAAACTATATGCTCGAAATCTGCCTTTTATTCCTATAAAAATCGGTTTAACCTGAAAGGAGGATTAAAACAATTGAGACAATAGACTTATTTATTCTAGTACTAGTAAAGATAATTAGAGGAGCCAATATCCAGCCAAGCGTCACGATTCTTAACAAAATACAACAGTGCGTAAGTTTTGCAGATGATGTGGTGTTTCTGATATGTTTTAGAGTAGAACTTTGTTCAAAAATGTTTAAGAAGAAGCTAGAAAATATGACCTGACTATAAACCAAGAAATAACCAAGTAGACGGAAAGGCAAATGGTGATAAGAAGCACAAAAATACGACGAAAAGATATATATAAAAGAACGTGGATTTCCCCTGATAAAAAGACAGTAAATCAGACAGACCATATTTTAATAGAGAAGAAACATGCAAACAATGTAATAAATGTAAAGAGCATGAGAGGAGCGGACTGTAACTCGGACCACTACTTGGTGAGATCAGAATACAAAATCGAGCATAACATAAAGAAAAACAATAAAATAAAAGAAAAAATTGGAAAACAATTGAACATAGGACTACTAAAAGATAACAACACACAGAAGAAGTATGAACAGGGAATAACCAACAGACTAATCAGGGAACAAGAAACGTCAAACCCAGACAAACAATGGGAAAATATAAAAGAAGCAATCTTGAACACAAGTAAAGCAATCCTAGCGAAAACCAAAAGAAAACACAAAACAAAAGATTGGTATGATGAAGAATGTCAAGAAGTAGCAGAAGCAATAAGAAAGGTAAGACTCAAAAATCTCACAAATGACGAAGAAAGCACTAGAGAAGAATACAGAGAATTGAGAAAAATCATGAAAAGAAAATGTAGAAGCAAAAAGAGAAAATACAACAAGAACAAACTGAAAGAAATAGAAGAAAAATTTCAAAAAAAGAAATAAGATCATTCTACCAGGAAGCAAAAAAAATGGAAAGAGGATATCAAAAAAACAACCCATATATGAGAGATGATAAGGGGATGTTGCTAAATGAGCCGGAAAAAATAATGGGAAACTAGCAAAACTATTTCACAGAACTGCTAAATAAAATCGAAGTACAAAATGAAACAAACCGTGTAATTGAAGATGATCAGATAGAAATAGAAACACCCACAGAACAAGAAATAAAGAACTAAATAAGGAGCTTGAAAAATAACAAAAGCCCAGGAATAACAGAAATATCGGTCGAAATGATAAAATCAGGAGGGAAAAGACTACAGAAAGAGATATATGACCTGATAAAAAGAATATGGGAAGTAGAAAAAATGCCAGAAGAGTAGACCATAGCAAGGATATGCCCTATACATAAAAAAGGTGATAGAATGCTATGCGAAAACTACAGAGGCATCGCACTAGTAGAAATAGTTTACAAAATCTTGGCACAAAGTATAAGGAAAAGGCTAAGTCAATATTCGGAAAAAATACTGGGAGAATACCAGGCAGGTTTTAGAAACAACAAATCAACGACTAACAAAATATTTGCCTTAAAAAAATACAGACTACCTATTACGAACATAAAACAGTACTATATGCTTTGTCCATAGACTTTAAGCAGGCTTACGACACAGTAAACAGACAGCAGATGTACGAACTGACGAAAGAATTGGGGATACCAAGTAAGATTGTCAGGATGGTAAAGATGACGATGGAAAACACAACAAACGAAATAGCTTGGAAATGGTATACATCCAAAAAGTTTGAAACCAAGGAAGGATTACGACAAGGAGACCCACTATCAACAACGGCATTCAATCTAACATTGGAAGGAATAATCAGTAAAAGCAGAATAAATATGCAAGAAACGATATTTAAAAACGGTCACCAATGCATAGCATTTGCAGATGATCTTACGCTATTAGCAACAAGCAAAAAAGAACTACAAAAAATAATGAAAAACATAATAACAGAAGCCAAAAAATTCGGACTTAAAATAAATGAAGAGAAGACAAAGTATATGATAATGGGAGATATCCCAAAAGAAAAAGAGAATAACATCATAGTACAAATAGATGGAGAAAAAACATACGCGTTCAAAAGAGCCAAAGACATTATTTACCTGGGAGCCAAAAAGATGAAAATGGTCATGAAGAAGGGGAGATAAAGGCAAGAATAGCCAAAGGAAATAAAATATATGGAGCATTACGCACATTATTGAAATCCAAATACGTATCAAGAAAAACAAAAATAAGAATTTATAAGACTGTTATCAGACCTACAGTAACATACGCATGCGAAACATGGGTGCTCAAAAAGTCAAAAACAGACCAATTTAGAAAGATGGGAGAGAAAAATACAAAGAGCAATATATGGAGGTGTGAAAATAGAAGGTCAGTGGAGAAGAAGAACCAATAAAGAATTGGAAGAACTATATCAAGAGCCAACGATTATGACGACGATCAAAGCACAGAGAATACGATACTTAAGGCACATCGAGAGAACGGGAAGTAAACGAATGCCAAAAATGGTACTTTCACGAAGACCAATACAAAAGAGGAGGAAAGGCAGGCCAAGGAAAAGATGGAAGGACAGTGTGTTTGAAATCTTGAACAAAAGTAACATTGAGAGATGAAAAGAACTAGCATTGGACAGAAGGAGATGGAGAGAGGTGGTGAAGGAGTGTATAAAAAACTGAAGTGTAATTAAATAAAATTTATAAGTTTTATAAGTTATGTAAGTTATATTAAGTTATTTATTATATTATTTATGTAATCAGAAATGTAAACATTTTAGCCCTAGGCCTACAAGGCCTGTTGCGCTTAATAAATAAATAAATATGGAAATGAGAGCAGAAAATGTGGAAGAAAATAACTTGATCACTCTACGGACAAATGACAAAGATTATAAATTTGACAAGGTAACTGAATTTGAGTACCTTGGAGTAACCGTTACAAATAGAGAGACGAAGAGAGAGATAGGTTGTTGAAAGGTATCAAAGCAGTAGGATCATTAAACGCAGTGTTAAAAGCAAAAAACGGGTCCAGGGCAGCCAAGATTAGAACGAATTAAACAATAGTGAGACAAACAGTGTTGTAAGCATGTAAAACTTCGACGATAAATCAAAAAGAAGAAAAAAAAGATAAACATTTGGGAGAGGAAAATCTTGAGAAACATTTTTGGTGTTTGGAGGTTAAGGGGGAATGGCGCAGAAGAACAAACGAGATTTCTATTATTTACCTACATAGGGTATCAACATACATTGTTTTTTCCTTTTAGATATAGCGCCATTTACCAAAAACTCGAAAAAATGTTTTCCTTTAAAATCTACTTATTTTTTTACGAGAAATCCAAATCTACACTAAAAAATGGGGATTCCTATTTCAGCTTTGATCATTGTCTCCACTCCACCCCCTGGATGTGGGTCTAGGGGTCGACAAGACAAGAATTCTTGTCTTGACAACAACTTCTTGTCTTGTCTTGAGAAAAAATCAAGAAATTTAAAAAAATCTTGTCTTGACGTTTTCTTGACATCTTACATCTTGTCTTGACTCAAGAAATTTCAAGATCTTGAAATTTCTTGATTACCCGGTCCGGTGATTCCCCGGCGACCTTTTGCCTTGCGTGCTAACACGGCCTCCACTGCCACTGGGGGGAGTCCCCGATCTGCATTTGTTTCCTTGACGAACGCCAGATTTGATTTGTAGTTGCATGCTTAAAATAAGCATTTTGTATGTTTGGCACATATTCTTAACTTAGCTGTCCAGGATTTCATAAAAATGATTAAACCCAATCATAACAGTGTCGACATCGAAAAAGATTTTGCTTATTTGGAGGATAAGATCGAAGTAGAAAATGATATAAATGCTACTGATTTAGTATCAGTATAGGTTTCAACTCTTCTACAAGTCATATAAAACATGTTGTCAAAAATATCAAAAACTCAGTACAAATGCAACTTAAACTTAAGTGCTTGCGAGGCCATAATTTGTAAGATGACTAAATGACTATGCCAAAATTAGATGTGCCTACAAAGTGGCATTTAACTTTCGAGATGCCAACATGGTGTTTAAGTGTAAAAAAATTTTTAACTATATATTGCGACATCAAAAATCTAAATAATTGCAAAATATTAGATGAAGAATGGGTTCTGATCAGAAAATTTTGTCAGTGTCTGAGAAGCTTTAAAACACTTTCTTCAATACTCGAAGGGGAAAAATATTGCACACTCCCATTGATGGTAATTGGAATAAACTTACTTTTAGATAAACTGGAAATATTAGGCTCATGAACTTGATAATAAAATTGATAGAGACGTTACTGCATTCAAGCTGCGAGAGATAAAATGCTGAAAAACTATAATAAAACTAATTGTATATTATACTGTATGGTTCTTATTTTGAATCCTCGGCACAAAGTAGAGGCATTTTCCTCTATATCTTGGGAAAGCTTCTACAATCAGAGACAGTACAAAAATTTGAAGAAATAGTTAAAGCTAACTATTATAATAAATCCCAGAATGATTTACAGAATCCAATACCAGAGCCAATACTTAGTCCCAAAAAAGAAGATAACGAACTTGATTTATATATTATTTAGAAAGATGATAATGATAACTTACAATCTTTGAAGTATGGAATTGAAAAATACATAAATGGGCCTATTAGGTCAGAAGATTCTGAGAATATACTTGATTGGTGGAGAAGACACGAAAATATCTATCCGTCATTATCGAAAATGGCCGAGGATTTTCTGAAAACGCCAGCAACATCGTACCTGCGGTTAGACTATTTTCAAGCGCACTTTTACCAAGAACAAAGTCAAGAAATCGGCTGGGCGTTGACTCCATGAAAAGTGTTACCTGCCTTAATTCATGGCTTATCAATTCCGATTTCAAAATGGTACTAAATTTGTTATTTAAAATAAAATCTAGTTTGCAATTTTATTTTCAACAGGATTAGGTAAGTATTAAGTATCATTAATTATTATTTTTAATTTACATTTTTGTAAATCGAATTAGCAAAAAAAGTGTTCAATAAATTAAAATATGTTATGTTATGTCACAATAATATTATCTTTTTCACAAATAAATACGTTTTAGAGTTTTCATTATTATGTTAAACTATTTTTAATTGAAGGTGTTTCATTGGCAACATCGCACTTAAAACGAGTCACCAATAGTTCTCTTGTCAACTTTGCAGTGGCGTACCAAAATAATATTTTAATTACTTATTATTTATATAAACAGGTAAGTAATTAGGTAAAAGTTAAATCTAAGATCTATGTAATTATTAAATTATCATGTGTGTTTTGACAGGCATTTTCTAATTTTCTAACAAAATAAAGTAAATATTTTTCTGAATTTATTTCTTTGTGGCATCTTATGCAATTACGTACAGTATGATGCATGTTTGGAATAAATTCGTTATTTCGTAAGCCACCGACTTTAAGGAAAAGTCTTAAATCAGGTCGATTTTTACTTTTAAATTATGATTTTTGAGACATATATCGTACTAGTGATGTCATCCATTTGAGCGTGATGACATGATCGATCATTTTTTTTAAATGACAATAGGGGTCGTGTGATAGTTACTTTAAAGGTTATTCAATTCTCTATTCAGCAATATAAACATTAACATAATTATTTATACAGGGTGTTCAAGAAAATTTTTTTTGAATTAAATTGACTCAAAAAGGAAGAATGCATGAAATTTATTTAATTTAAAAGACATTATATTGCTGTCAGAAGACAGAAAAAAATGGTTTTTGATAAATAAACATTGCTTTTCGCTTAATTTTAATGTTCGAGCTGCCACCCATCTGCCCCTTGACAGTTTAAACATTATTTAATTTAAGAGAAAAACAATGTTTATTTGTGAAATAAGCAACATTTTTTCTATTTTCTGAAAGCATTAGAA
The DNA here is from genome assembly GCF_917563875.1 of Diabrotica virgifera virgifera. Lineage (NCBI taxonomy): Eukaryota > Metazoa > Arthropoda > Insecta > Coleoptera > Chrysomelidae > Diabrotica > Diabrotica virgifera. The sequence goes on along the minus strand of NC_065449.1, from coordinate 164,939,998 downwards.
TGTTTTTGAATTAAATAAATTATACACATTCTTCTTTTTGCGTCGATTAATTTATTAAAAATAATTTTTCTTAGACCCACTGCATGAGTAATTATATCAATGTTTATATTACTGAATAGATAATTGCATAACCCTTCAAATGAGCTAGTACACGACTCCCATTCTCATTTAAAAAATTCACCGATTACGTCATCACGCTCAAATGGATGACGTCACTAGTATGATATATATGACAAAAAATCATAATTCAAAAATAAAAATCGGCCTGTCTCAGAATTTAATCTGAATGTCGGTGGTTTACTAAAGAACGAATTTATTCCAAACATTTGTACCATACTGTATCCAATATTAGTTATATTAATGATTATACCCTATTTTCCTTGGAAAATAAGCCACAATTTTAGTTGGAAAAACAATTCATTTGACGTTTCGACTTCCACTTCTGAAAGTGATAGGTACCTATTAATATTTTGTATTTTGATAACGACTTCCGAAGTGGAAGTCAAAACTTTAAATAAATTGATTTTTCAACTTAAAGTGTGGCTTATTTTAAAAGTAAAATAGTAAATAAAGTAAAATTTCATTAATAGAGAGTACCTATACAGTATTTCAAGGTCAGTTTTCACTTCAAATTGTCATTATGATGTGTGTTTATAGTATTGAGTTTCATTTACTATCCTTGATCTTTGGGAACCGCATGAATATTATTTTGCAGATATTAAAACGTGAAAGAATAATGGCAAATGGCACCACCAAAAAGAAATGTTTGGTTTCATTTTAATGAACTAAGAACAAACTCGCTGCAATTTTTGCTCCAAAGTTTTAAAAAGATCAGAAAATATTTACAATTTACACGCCTATTAAAAATAAAAACATGGTGGTGTTTTTTTAATCACGTAAACGAAAGAAGAGACAGCGAGAATACGAACCAGAGTGAAGACAATGAATCGAAGATTAAGATTTAATAAATAAATCTACTTTAAAATGTCCATAAACATATTATGTCTGAATTGTCAATATGAATGAGTGAGATAAAATTAAATTATTAGAGAAAAAATTTTTACCAAAGATCAAAGATAAAATTTGATTAAATTATTAAAGTTTTGTATTTTGATAATGATTCCAAGTTGGAAATTGAAACGTCAAATAAATTTAATTTAAAACTTAAATTGTGGCTTGATCCCCTGTCACAAGAAAAAAACACACCACGTCTACGTCTATGCAGATAAGGACACCTGTTGACGAGTAAAATATTTCTTGGATTCTCACCCTGCCTTGGAGGTAAATATATAGACCAGCGAAGTATTGATAAGGTTACCAATGATTCACAGTGTTCAAGGAATTTGTTCAACTTAGCCGCCCGTAAATATGACCCATAAACCGGAGGTATATTGTTACCGAGGCAAATTTTATGAAATCATCTTCCTTTTTACCTTATGCACATTGGCAAGGCATACCCAATAAAAATGCCCCCGGTATAAATTTAGGGTTAAAATTTAACATTGTTGCCGATAGTTCTCAGTTCAATTTGTAGATGAGTCGCCTTCAATTAAAAATGGTTGGAGTATAGTCAAGATATTTCAAGATTTCTTGTTTTCTTGACAAGAAATCTTGGTATTGACATACAATTTCTTGTCTTGTCTTGAAATCGAAAATTACTTTTTGTCTTGATCTTGTCTTGAAATCAAGACAAGATCAAGACAATATCTTGAAATGTTCAAGAAGTTGGCGACCCCTATGTGGGTCGTGGTTTGACATCATTCGACAGATTTTTAAAAAATATTGAACAAGCGTTTTTCAGTTTTTTAATCCCATGTTCGTTTCGCGAAATATTCGACTGCTTCGCTTCTTTTCACACACCCTGTATGCGGTTTGTGTCACATAACCAGAATTGTCAATATTTTGTTTAAAATCAATTAAGAATTTTAACCAATTTATTATGTATAAAATCCTACTCACACACGCTACCTGCTGTATTATTATTCAGAATATAAAGTTGCATCACAGTCTGTAACTCAATAGACTCATCGATCTTCCTTTATCTACATTTTAAATTCCCAAAATTTACTTAACAAAATTTCTTTGTTAAGTATCCTTTTTCATTGAGAAACCGACACGTTCCGACATGCTATGACGTTCTTGTAGAGAAGGATAGTTTAGATTGATTTTTGTATTAAAAATAGATTAAGCAGGTATGTGCAGTGCATGTAACAAAGTTGACAATAATTGAATTTTAGTTTGTTTTTATTAAACTAACGATTTTGCAGTAAAACTCGTTATTACAATTAATATTAATAAATTTCAGTACAAACAGAGCTTATAGGGGAGTGCAATTAGAACGAAAATATACATTGTTTCGGAAAAATTCACACAAGCTTATATTTTTCTAAAACTTTTTTGTTAGTTTATATGCATGTCAAAGTAAAAAGTTCTACTCGCAGATTTGACCGCTAATTGTTTATTAATTGTTTAAACAATAACAATGTTTTTGTATAAATAATTCTAAATTATCGTTGAATTCATCATTTTACTTTGATCAAATATGTTTCTATCTTGTTTTTTATTATGCTGAATCCGACTATTACAATTACAATTTGAAAATTCTTATACAGAAGCTCTTATACAGTATGTCTGCGTAACTAGGAACCACATGGAAAACTTTTTTATTATCAATTTTACGAAAAACAGTTATTCTTCATAAAATGCCCTGATATCAGATATCAAATTTTATCAATTTTATACGAGTTATGTCAAAAATATGAATTTCGTTAAAGAGTAAAGTACCTTTATATTCCAGAATATCAAAAAATGTCATTATGAAAAGTTGTTTGAAACTAAAAACTATGTTTTAATATACATCATTCTAATGAAAAAAAAATTCAACTTTTTGTCAAATTACGGATACCCCTTTCATATATCAAGGATATCATTTTATTACAATTATGATAACTATTTTATTCTCAATTTTACGAAAAAAAGTCATTCTCCATAAAATGCTCTACCTAGTCTAGAATCTAAGATATAACCATCAGATATCAATTTTTTTCAATTTTATACGAGGTATGTAAAAAATGAGAATTTTTCTTAGGAGATTTGTGCCTTTATTATTCACTACTTTGATTAGAAGGATATAATTGAACACTGCAACATATTTTTTAATTATAAACAACTTTTCTTAATAACAATTTTCGATATTGTGAAATATAAAGGTACTTTACTCTTGAGTGAAATTCATATTTTTTGATATAACTCGTATAACATTAATATAATTTGATATTTGATGGTTGCATTTTAGAATATATTTATATGATACAGAGTATTTTATGAAGAATAACTTTTTTTCGTAAAACTGATAATAAAAAAGTTATCAATAGGTTCCAAGTTACGCAGACATACTGTAAAAGAGCTAAAAAAATTTTTTGTTGAAGATTTATTATTGTTGAAGCTTATTATTAAATGTATTTTAGGTAAGATTTACAGCAAAAAGTTTCGATCACTTTGTATAAACATTTTTTAGCTGGTAATTTTCGATTTTTTTATTACATCTTTGTTATCTTTTTTAATTTTCTCAAAAATAGATAGTTTATTTCATTTCTAAAATAAAATAAATTACTGCATTTTGAAGACTACATCCTAAACTTTAAAAAGGCACTTATAAAACTGAAATAAATCTGTTCGAACAACGCATCGTTGTAGTTCCTTTCTAAAATTCATAACCAATAGCCTACAAGGACGAACGCTGCATATAATTACATATTATAATGTATGAACCTTGTAGACAGATGAGAAAATGACGGAACTGGCGTAAGAACTCAAACGTGTCAAATGGGATATTATAGGAAATAGCGAAGTCAAAAGAAGAGGTGAAGATCAATCAGGGCAATCTGAAATCAGCCAACATATTCCACTATAAAAGGGAAACAGAATCGACAATTGGAGGAATAGATCTATTAATACACAGAAAATTATAGAAAAACACATAGTATTGACTGCATTTCCGCAAGATGTATGTATATAGATCTAAGACTGACGAAGGGATACAATAATAACACAATCCAGATAAGAGAAAAGAAAATGCGGAATGGTACGATGATCAATATAGAATTGCAGTAGAGATACAAAAAAAGGTTAGCTGAAGTGGACTTACTGCAAAGATACACCAGAGATAGCAGGGAAATTTATAACGAGAAAAGAGAACAAGCGACTAGAACGTGCAGAAGGAAGAAAAAAAAAGAGGCTTCCAGAAAACAAGTACAAAAAACCTATGTAGAGCATAAAATTTATGCCAAGACTGACGTTATGCAAAGTAAGGACCGACAACTACCAACAGAGAAAGCGAAAATATAAATAGATGAAGAGAATACTTCGAGAAAAACACGCAAACAATGAGAATGAACAATAGGGTGGGTCGAATTTTTCAAATCGAACAAAATTAGTATGGGTATGAATCGGAAATTGCATTAGACTATTAGAAACAGTATAAAAATAATAAAAAATATATCACATATATGTTTTAGCTCTCTACCGGGACTTGAAATTTCCCATAAATGGAAATTTTCCCCCTGACTTTCGAATTAGTTTTACAAAATAAAACAAAGTTGTATTCATCTATATTTTTGGTTCTAAAGAAAATTAATGCGTGTTACGCTACTGATTGGCTGTTGTCGCTTGTTTAACGCATGCGCGAGCGAGATTACTAGACTGACCTTTCAGCTAATTTCGTAGAAATCGCAGTACAGTTTTGTCTGGACAGGTTGGCAGATCACTATTTTTTTTTGTATGATTTGTTGTCGGATTTTGTATAATTGAAACTGCTTCGTATTGTGTACTGTATTATTGCCTTAATAACTTTTTATAACTAATTAGTTTATTAAACTAAAAAAGATATAAGTGTGTTAGTAAAATGAGTTCAAAACTTTTAAAAATTCGAAGTAAAGTGCGTTGTCCTATATTTGGAATACCTTCTGAACCATCTTCAAGTGTTTTGCCTACTGTTAGTGACATTATAAGGTATATATTATATGTGCGGTATGATTTACAAGAAGCAAACTCCGGAAAACAGCCGCCTATAACCGAAGTTCACGCTGTTGTTTGTCAACGCATTGAAAAGATCTGGTCTTTGGCTTCAATTCCAACTGTAAGCTCAAAACGCATTAAGGTATTATGATGAATATATTAAATTAATTCGATATCCAAAAACAAAAATATCTGATACATAAATTGCGTTGTCCTATATTTGGAATACCTTCTGAACCATCTTCAAGTGTTTTGCCTACTGTTAGTGACATTATAAGGTATATATTATATGTGCGGTATGATTTACAAGAAGCAAACTCCGGAAAACAGCCGCCTATAACCGAAGTTCACGCTGTTGTTTGTCAACGCATTGAAAAGATCTGGTCTTTGGCTTCAATTCCAACTGTAAGCTCAAAACGCATTAAGGACCTTTTTAAAAGGTATTATGATGAATATATTAAATTAATTCGATATCCAAAAACAAAAAGATCTGATACATACACACAAAAAGTGGACGCTTTCCGAGAAACTTCCATGACAAGACTTTTTGACATTGCATCGTGTAAATGCATGACTTTTGATTCTTGCAAATGCCCTAAGAATCACAAAGTCCCTATTATCGAGCGTCCTTAGGAAAGAAAAAAAAATGATGATAACAGGTGTCGATAAAAATACTACCATTAAATTACAGCGCGCATTGGATCGACAAATGAAACATAAAGAAATCGAACTCAATGATAGAAGTCCTTGCAAAAAAAGAAAGATGTCTGAAATGACTAAGAATGTTTCAGAAGCACATGTTGATAATGATATTGTTGACGTTGATACGGAACCTATACCTTCAACATCAACTTCGGAGTCTAATAAAACCTATAATACATTACATCTTCCAAAACTCGCAAGAATCTGCGATAGATATGGAGTTTCAAACCGATCCGCGGCTGCTATTGCTACTGCAGTGTTACAAGATGTCGGCCTAGTGTCCTCCGAAGAGAACCGTTTGGTTATAGATAAGAGCAAGGTACGTCGAGCACGAAATAAAGCAAGGCAACATCTACAAAGTAATGTACACCAAAGCTCTCTGGAAAGTATTTATTTCGACGGGAGAAAAGATAAAACCTTAACGATCGAAAAGAAAAATGGTCGTTCTTATCGAAAATTGGTATCAAGAGAACATATTTCTATCATAAGCCAACTAAACTCACAATATTTAGGACATTCGACACCAGTAATTGGAACTGGAAAAGCTATATGTGATTCTCTTCTTAGCTTTCTTTCAACCAATAATGTGAAGTTAGATTTTCTAAAATGTATAGGATGTGACGGAACTAATACGAATACTGGATGGAAGTCTGGAGCAATTCGATTTATGGAGTTACGTCTACAAAGGCCTTTTCAATGGTTTATTTGCCTACTACACGCAAACGAATTGCCTCTAAGACATTTATTTAGTGTATTGGATGGGCGAACCAGCGGGCCTCAGGGATTCACTGGGCCTATCGGAAAGGCACTGGAAACCTGCGACCATCTCTGTGTTAAAGCGTTCAGCCCTGTCTCCGGTAACCTTATTTCTCAAAAAGAAGATGTGATAAAATCTTTAAGCACTGATCAAAAATACATGTACGAAATGTGTCAGGCTGTATCATTGGGTGTGTGTAGCGACGAACTCGCTAACAGACAGCCTGGCAATGTGTCACATTCTCGCTGGCTTACAACGGCCAACCGCATATTATGCCTTTACATTGGAACCATTGACCCATCTGAAGAACTACAGACACTAGTAGATTATATCATGAAAGTCTACGCTCCCGTATGGTTCCACATCAAAGAACAACCTTCGTGTGAAATGGGTCCCAAACATCTTTTTAAATTAATTAAATACTCCAGATGTTTATCAGATAAAGTGAAAACAGTTGTTGATCCAGTAATACAACGTAATGCATTTTTTGCCCATCCGGAAAATCTTTTGCTTGCTATGATAACAGACAACAGAGGTTTCGTCAAAGAATTAGGTCTAAAACGTATCATAAAAGCAAAAAAGGAATCAGGTGATAAGGTAAGAGTGTTTAAAGTTCCGAAACTAAATTTCAATGCAACAGACTATATTGAAATGATACACTGGGCCGATTTACTAGTAACTTCACCTCCCTTACTAGGAGACATTACCGACTCAACTCTTGTGAATATGCTGTCAAACATATGTTCAATTAAAATAGAATTTTCAAAATTTCCCTGCCATACTCAAGCAGTTGAACGTTGTGTAAAACTGGTAACTGAGGCATCTATCACTGTAGTAGGTGAAAAGGCTCGTGATGGATTAATTCGTACCACACTCGAGTCTAGAGGTCTTATGCCATCTTTTGATTGTAAAGCTGAATTTAAGTGTTAACATTGCAATTTTTCTCACAGTTTATTATATTTTTTTACTTAAAGTCTTATATTTAGTGTACCTATGTTTTTTCTGGATTTGTCAAAAATTTATGTTTAATTAATAATAAATATTTTTTCTTTTTAAACAGCTTGTTTAAATTTTATTCTACTCTTTAAAAATCAAAGAAAAAAAATAGAAAAATCTGACATTTCAAACGCAGGTAGAGGGCTATAAACTATATTTAATTAAAAATCTAAAAGCATGATCTCAAACAATTCAGTATTATGCAATTTTTGAAAACTACCCACCAATGGAATTTGAAAAAAAAATTTATTTTTACAAAATCGACCCACCCTAATGAACAAAGCGGAGCAACACATTAGTACTCTGAATTATGAAGAAGTTGTACACGTAAGAAGAAATTAAAAAAGAGTAGTGCACCAGGAACAGATGAAATTTGGGTATAATTAGTAAAAATCGAGACACTCAACTATGGAAAAGAATCCATAATCTAATTAGAATAATGCGGCCAAAAAATCAAATGTTGGACGAAAGGACAGTTGGTCTTATGCAGCCAATACAATAAAATAAGACATAAGATACAGTGAAACACCAAAATTATATGTCAATTACATTGCTTAATGTTTAAAAAAATATTTTCTAGTGTGGGCTATAATAGATTATTATAATATTCAAATAATATAATCGGTCATTATCAAAATAGATTCAGAATAAATGCAGCCAGCACAAACAATATATTCATACTAATAATTTAAGACGCATTATCCGACATGCTGTTCAACCTAGTTCTTGAGGTAATCGTCAGAAAAACCAATGTAACCAGCCAGATAAATACCTTTAACAACAGAATATAGTCTAAGAGCTAGAGGCGAGAAATCATCGTCATAAGTAATATGGAGTTTGGCATGTGAAATGTGTCTATTGTATGCTAATAATTATGACCCCTTTCAGGCTGACACCTGAGTGGATACAGGGAGTAGCAATAAGGGATGAAAGGGGAAAGTTAACGCAGTCATTAAAGGTTTTCACCTTCTATTTTTTTAAACCTCTATTGATTTATATGAAAATTGGTGAGTAGTTAGAGCATACCTCAAGAAATAAAACTGATATGGTGGCAACGTGCGCTTTTACCCTGGGGGTGGATGCCACCCCTTCTCAGAGGTGAAAACTATTTTATTAAAAACAACTCCACTAATCGATAGAGGGAAAAATTTTAAGCAAAATTTATTACCTCTAATTATTAAAATAAATCAATACTTTTTGAGTTATTAAAGATCAAAGATTTGAATTGTTCGTGAAATAAATGCATGATGTAAAGCGGTTTTTCCTAAATAATTCAAAAACTGTAAGATTTATCAAGATAGTTATGATTACCAAAATTGAAGATAATAAAAATAAAAGAGATTTCTTATTCGAAAAGCCTTTGAGAATTAATAAAAAGTGAGTTATAGGTGATGGAATGTATATTTTTTTTCGGCTAGTACCCAAATCTATGTATTCAAGCTCAAATAACGGGAAAACGGTGCATTTTATAAAATATATTTACTGAACACTTGTCAAAGTACTTAGAAATATGTATCAAATGAGCTCCCGGAAAAGTTGATACCATTTAACATTATGCTACAAACATTTTTCAAAGTTTAGGCTCCAAAAATTTGGAGCTTAATTATTATATTATTTATATAAGTTTTTAAAATTGTTTTAAGACATTTATATAAAATATAGCAAAAATGTATTTGAATATTATGTCAAATGTGCCCATTATTGGACACCCTCAGTTTCTGTACATATTCAGTCTATACAGGGGCGGTTCTAGACCAAAAAAAGTGGGGGCAAGGGAGCACAACCGGTGAATAAACAAGATAACGTGCCTTTTTAACGAAAATTATAGTACAAAAGTACTGTAAAAACTGAAGGGGGAGCAGCTGAAGTGAAAAATAAATAGTATTTTCAACAAAAATTTTGATTTCCTTTATAAATTCGCAAAGTCCGTTCGTTCGTTCCTGCGTTGCCACCCCTGCAATATCTGGAGCTTATGTATCGATGTCAATGTAGTTTTGTCTCCTGAATCCAAATCTGAAAACGGCATTTCGATATCTTAAACCACATGAGAATTTCATATTATTTCAAAAATATGTTACTTCATATAAACTGTAAAAGAATTGAAATATTAAATAAATAAATATTACTTATTAATTTTAATGTAAGTAATGTTAAATGACAGGTTACAAATTTTTGGTGCTGTCTACCCAATGATTTATGTATTATGTATATTATATTGTATAATATACAGTGTGTCTACTTAAGTTGGACACATATATTACGGGACACTTTTTTATTTTTAATTTTACGAAATAAAGTTATAATTCATAAAAAGTTCTGCATCGTCTAAAACCTACGATTCAATCATCAGATAGCAAATTTTATCTATATTATAGGAGGTATTTTAAAAAATATGAATTTTGCTCAAGATTAAAGTACCTTTTTTCACACTGTTGTAAATTATTGTTACTACGAAAAATGGTTTGGAATTAAAAACTGTGTTCTAATATATGCAATAGTTGTTATTATAATTAAATAATTAATAATTATTATAATAATGTAACTATTATCTACATTCTTCTAATAAAAAGAAAATATTTAATTTTTTCTCAAATTAGACATACCTACCAACCATCGTTTTCATTTATAACTCTTTTATTATTAATTTTACGAACAAAAATTATTCTTCATAAAAAGATCTGCACGGTCTAAAATCCAACATAAGATTATATAAAATTGTATCGATTTTAGTCGATGTGTAAAAAATATGAATTTCGCTCAGGAAATTCGCTCAGTAAAGTGCTTTATAGCTCACAATATTTAAATAGTAGGATATAATTGCACTTTAAACATAACAATAATGCTCGCATTTTTAACTTGTTATATTTAAATTGTAATAAAACGAACTTGATAATAAATTATAATCCTAACTTCATTCCCGAAATTCCTTTAAAAATTATTATGTTAACAAATTTCAAAATAAATATATAAATACCGTATGTTTTAATTTTCACTTTTTCCTAAAAACTCGAAACGGTTCTCTTATTTTCATCATCACTTGCTTAGCTTTGATGTTATAAACATCATCTGGAGCTCACTTGGTAGGTATTCTTGAGTACTTTGACAAGTGTTCAGTAAATATATTTTAAAAAATGCACTGTTTTCCCGTTATTTGAGCTTGAATACTTAGATTTGGGTACTAACCGAAAAAAATATACATTCCATCACCTATAACTCACTTTTTTTTAATTCTCAGAGGTTTTTCGAACAATAAATCTCTTTTATTTTTTATTATCTTCAATTTTGGTGATCATAACTATTTTGATAAAACTTACAGTTTTTTAATTATTCACGAAAAACCGCTTTACATCATGCATTTATTTCACGAAAAATTCAAATCTTTGATCTTTAATAACTCAAAAAGTATTGATTTATTTTAATAATTAGAAGTAACAAATTTTGCTTAAAATTTGTCCTTCTATCGATTAGTGGGGTTATTTTTAATAAAATAGTTTTTACCCGCGAGAAGGGGTGGCATCCACCCCCAGGGTAAAAGCGCACGTTGGCACCATATCAGTTTTGTTTTTTGAGTTATGCTCTAACTACTCACCAATTTTCATGCAAATCGATGGAGGTTTAACAAAATAGAAGGTGAAAACATTTAATGACTGCACCAACTTTCCCCTTTCATCCCTTATTGCTACTTTCTGTATCCACTGAGGTGTCAGCCTGAAAGGGGTCATAGTTATCAATATACAATAGACACATTTCACATGCCAAACTCCATATTACTTATGACGATGATTTCTCGCCTCTAGCTCTCCGTCTAATACTTGGATCACAGAATATATCCTGTTGTATTCTCTGCTTGTATCATAAATGATATCATGGTTAATATCATGATTATCATGGATAAATAATAAAGAATAAATAACTTTTGAATAATTACATGTCTTAAATCAATTATTTATCAAATACACTATCAATATTATTTAAAAAACAACATAAAAATATTCCTGAAGCCGTGCCAAATATTTAGTAGCCTTTTTTGTCACTGTCTTGTACCACGTATTCTGTTCGACTAAGTGCACTGTATGACAAAGATAGCGAACGTTCGATTTGTAAAATATCACCACGGACATGGTGCTAATTTTTATGGAATCCTGAAAAAACTATTAATTTTTTTTATTTAAACGTAGAATAAAGGTTTACATTATTACCGAGAGTAGAAATTCCCTTAGCATAAACAAAAATATTCTTTTGAATGAGATATGTTTGAAATTAAAAATCTTTTTTACCCATTTAAGTTAGTAAAATAAACATTATAGACGTTTTCAGGGACTTTCGGCCCTGGGTAATAACTCATCTTTCATTTTGCGTTTAAATTTTTCAAAAATATTAGTTTTCTCAGGATTCGAAAAAAATAAATGCACTTAAATAGCATTGCAGCGGAAAATCTGCGCCTATCCCCTTAATACAATACATATTCAAATTTTGGTATTGTAAAAAGTACACATTTAACGGTAATGAGATATATCTCGGTGTTAAAGGCTACTGCTTAAAATTAACTAATCAATCTGGGGCAAACTGTGAATTTTTTAGGTAACAAAGATTCTCGCAATTACATTCCAAAACATCATTTCAATTTTAAATTGTTTAAAGAACCGCTATATTTCTCTGTGCCTTATTATGCAGCCATTTGGGATCTTGAATGATATATGAGATAAGTACCGTGTACCGTCTAATTTAATTTCTGTGTATTAGACAAACAATCCAAGCAATAATAGCATTGTAAATTTGTAAATGTTACTGCAACATCTGCTACAAAATTAGATGTATCTGATATAAAATATACTAGTATAAGAGCTGTGAGACATTTTTGAGTAGGTATTTTAGGCAACCTGAAAATTTTTCAGGTGACTCTTCTGTGATAGCCTAATACAAAAATGCCGGTCTGGCTGGAGGGTAGCGGTTATTTTCCCCAAAAATCCCCACCAAATTTAAAAAAAGGGTAAAAATTATTATTACAAAAAATATCATTGACGTGACTTTAAAGTAAATTTAAATATTCAAATATAAAGAAAATAAACAGGCCAGGCGATTTGAGGGCGATTTTAACTCTGCAAGATACTTGCATGGGCGCCCCAGGATTATTTTCAGGGGATGAATCTGAACTTCAGAAGATTTCATCTGAATCTGTACATACTACTAACGAGTATAAAATATACAACTATACATGCAAAGCTATGTACATTCCTTCCGCACAGGGAGGTGCAATTGTTATTTTGACAGGGTATTTTTTAATTTTAAAAATAAATATTCTAAAAAAGACAGGTTTTTTTTTTGGTGAAATTTTCCAACTGCCATGTGATCGAACAAATTACGCGTGCATATAAATGAAAAGCGCTATAGGTAAACAGGAGTGTGAGAAAGAGCGTATACCGATAGCTGTTTGCGTCCTCTGTTGTACCTGGGCGAGTCCGTTCGCTCGAGAAAAATCACGTGACCTGGCGATCCCATATTGTTGTGCCTCGAAACGTCAGAGTAATTATTATATATTATAGTTTTTTAAGTAACTTTTTCTTAATTAAAGGAAAATAATACGTACTATACAATAGATTTTGCAAATATGATAGAAAAAGACAGATTTATTATTATAAAGATGTAGGTAGAAAAGTATAAAAGTGTAAACTAAATTAATTCTTTGTCCGAATCTTGTACTTCTTCTTCAAACTCCTCATCTGAGCTTAAATATTCACTGTCTTCTTCTTCGTCAGACTCCCCTCGAGACTCAAATTCATCTTCTATATGATCTGTAAATAGTTGTAATATGTATTTAGAATTAAATAAAAATTAATTACTGAAAAATCAATTGAGTTGCTACGTATTCTCTCTCCTTTTATAGGGAGTCGAAGCCTGGACAATCACGGTCGCGTCTGAAGATAGACTTGCCATTGTCGAGATGTGGTGTTATCGAATAATGTAAAAAATATCATGGACGCAACACGTAACAAACACGGAAACATTAAGGGGTGGGTATGATTTGAAATCAACATACCAAGCACATTTTTGTGATTTTTTTCGAAGCTATGGTAGAATTATTTTATTTTTGAATTAAATAAACATATTAAGTACAATTCAAAGAATATTTAAGAAAAAATTAAATCCAAAATATTGAAAAATAAGCCATGGGCGACAAATTTTGGCAGGCAGCTCAAAAATAATGAATTTTGCGGAGGACATCACTGGACTCATCACTGGATCATACGAAACAAAAAATTCAAAAATATTTAATTAGCTTATGAGTTTCACGAGGTAACAACGTCGAGTTTTTTATTTTTAGCGATTTTTGAATTTTTGGGATACTCAGAAGTCAAAAATACTAAATTTTTGATAAAAATTTTGTGAAAACCAACAGATATAATATTGTTGAACAAAAAATAAGCAAAAAATGAAAAATATCTCGACGTTATTACCTCACGAAATGTCTAAAGAAAATCTATGCAAAATTTCAGGTAGATCGGTCGAGTAGTTTTTCAGTTACAATGTCCACCGCATTTGAAAAAGCAGTTTTGAGAAAAATGCGTTTTAACTTTTGACAACTGCATCTTCATCTTCTGATTTGTCTGCCAAATCGTAAATTTATGAACATTGGAATATGTTTTTTAAATTGCGGAGTAATCTACAAAAGAGAAGGCGAACAGTTGTTTAACGTTTCTCACTACGCTCAAGCGTGCTGGCGCGAAGCCGCGGCAACGCGAGTCGAAGATAGGGATATTCAACACCCTGTGTCTCTGATAATTTTACTCCGATTATTTTGAAAATTTCATAGAGTATTGTTGAAAGTATGCACTTTTATTTGAAGTAATAAAAAAATTAAATATTTCAAACCATCCCCCCCCTTAAGAAATATAAAAAAAGGCAAAACAAATACTCAACACTATGAAGGAAAGAAAAATGAGCTACTTTGGTCATATACTAAGAAATAAAAAACGTGATGTAATTTATAATATAAGAGAAAGTATTAAGTATTAGTTATATAAGTAATAATACGTAGCAACTCAATTAATTAATCACTAATTATTTTTTAATTAATTCTAAATACATATTTACAAATATTTACAGATCAGGTAGAAGAGGAATCTGAGTCTCGAGGGGAGTCTGACGAAGAAGAAGAGAATGAATATTTATTTTGGCTTATTTTTCTTTCCTTTATAGTGTTGAGTATTTCTTTTGCCTTTTTCATCTTTCTTAATGTTTCCGTGTTTGTTACGTGTTGTGTTCATGATATTTTTTACATTATTCAATAACAGCACATGTCAACAATGGCAAGTCTTTCTTCAGATGCGCCCGTGATTGTCCAGGCTTCGACTCCGTATAAAAGGACAGAGAATACGTAGTAATTCAATTAAATTATCGCTAATTAATTTTTAATTAATTCTAAATACATATTACAACTATTTACAGATCATGAAGAAGAGGAATCTGAGTCTCGAGGGGAGTCTGACGAAGAAGAAGACAGTGAATATTTAAGCTCAGATGAGGAGTTTGAAGATGAAGTACAAGATTCGGACACAGAATTAATTTAGTTTATACTTTTATACTTTTCTACCTATATATTGATAATAATAAATCTGTCTTTTTCTATCATATTTGCAAAATCTATTGCATAGTACGTATTATTTTCCTTTAATTAAGAAAAAGTTACTTAAAAAACTATAATATATAACAATTACTCTAACGTTTCGAGGCACAACAACATGGGATCGCCAGGTCACGTGATTTTTCTCGAGCGAACGAACTCGCTCAGGTACAACAGAGGACACAAACAGCTATCGGTATACGCTCTGTCTCACACTGCTGCTTACCTATAGCGCTTTTTATTTATATGTACGCGTAATTTGTTTGATCACATGGCAGCTGGAAAATTTCACCAAAAAAAAACCTGTCTTTTTTAGAATATTTATTTTTAATATTAAAAAATACCCTGTCAAAATAATCATTATACTTCCCTGTCCGGAAGGAATGTACATAGCTTTGCGTGTATATTTGTATATTTTATACTCGTTAACAGTATGTACAGATTCAGATGAAATCTTCTAAAGTTCAGATGCATCCCCCGAAAATAATCCTGGGGCGCCCATGCAAGTATCTTGCAGAGTTAAAATCACCCTCAAATCGCCTGGCCTGTTTATTTTCTTTATATTTGAATATTTAAATTTACTTTAAAGTCACGTCAATGATATTTTTTGCAATAACAATTTTTACCCTTTTTTTTAACTTTTGGGGGGATTTTTGGGGAAAATAACCGCTACCCTCCAGCCAGACCGGCATTTTTGTATTAGGCTATTATAGAAGAGTCACCTGAAAAATTTTCAGGTTGCCTAAAATACCTACTCAAAAATGTCTCACAGCTCTTGGACCATACGAATACAGATTGGATAATTAATAAAAAAAATAGTCATAAATGATTTATACAGGGTGTAAAAAATACAGGTCATAAATTAAACCACATATTCTGGGACCAAAAATAGTTCGATTGAACCTAACTTACCTTAGTCCAAATGAGCATACAAAAAAAGTTACAGCCCTTTGAAGTTACACGATAAAAATCGATTTTTTCCGATATATCGAGAACTATTAGAGATTTTTTAATGAAAATGGACACGTGGCATTATTATGGCAGAAACATTTTAAAAATAAATTATAGTTAAATTTGTACACCTAATAAAAATTTTATGGGGTTTTGGTCCCTTAAACCACCCAAACTTTTTGTACGTTCCAATTAAATTATTATTGTGGTACCCTTAGTTAAACACAATGTTTTTAAAACTTTTTTGCCTCTTAATATTTTTTCTATAAACCAGTTTTAATCGAGATGCGGCTTCTTTTTTAATATGTTTACATAAAAATTTTATGGGGGTTCTGTGCCTTTAAACCCCCCAAATATTTGTGTACGTTCCAATTAAACTATTATTGTGGTACCATTAGTTAAACAGGATATTTATAAAACTTTTTACGTCTTAGTATTTTTCCAATGAGGCACCTTTTATCGAGATGTGGCTTCTTTTCTAATATGGTTCAAAATATACCTCAAACTGTAATTTACTAAAAAAATTTCATATTATTACCAGGTCCCCACAATCGTACGTAACAGTATACAAATATGTGGTGGATTTGACGAATATTCAAAATATGTCGATAAAAACTAGCTTTTCTAAAAAGTACTAAGAGGCAAAAAAGTTTTAAAAACATTGTGTTTAACCAATGGTACCACAATAATAATTTAATTGGAACGTACAAAAAAGTTTGGGGGGGTTTAAGGGAACAAAACCCCATAAAATGTTTATGGGGTGCACAAATTTAACTATAATTCATTTTTAAAATGTTCCTGCGATAAGAATGCCACGTGCCCATTTTTATTAAAAAATCTCTAATAGTTTTCGATATATCGGAAAAAATCGATTTTTATCTTGTAACTTCAAAGGGCTGTAACTTTTTTTGTATGCTCATTTGGACTAAGGTAAGTTAGGTTCAATCGAACTATTTTTGGTCCCAGAATATGTGATTTAATTTATGACCTGTATTTTTGTTACACCCTGTATAGGTCCGCGTATTGCGATTCCTTTATTTCTCACGCATCCTTTAACCTTATATTATAGGTATATACATAGATATACAATGTGGAAAGCACTTATGGAATAAAAGCATTTCTGTACTTGTCTCTAAAACTACAAAAAAACGCTGAGACCTGTCGATTTTTAAATGTAAATGTAAATTAAAAATGATTAAATTATGTTTTTAAACATAAATGTAAATGTACAGGGTGATTCATGCAAGCCTAGCATAGTCCATATGCTTTATTCTTAATGGAATACCCCATATATTTTTATATTTTTAAAAGCTCCTTAGAACATGATATCAACGAACTACATATATATTATAAGGTATTATGAGTAATACAGGGTGAAATTTTGAAATTATAAAGGATGGAAACAGCTTATGGAATAAAATTGTTTGTGTCCTTATTTTAGAAAATTATAAAAAATAATCGGACACGACTCAACTTTTAAATTCTAATAGACGCTTCCTAATCATAAATTTAAATACACAGGGTGGTTCACGCAAGTCTAGCATAGTCCATGATCTTCAGTTTTAATAAATCACCCTGTATCTTTTTATGTTATTAGAAACTACTTAACAACCTCATCTCACAAAGGGTATTATGTACGGTCAATTATTAATAGCAAAAGTGAAATTTTAAAATTATTTATATATTTCGTTAAGACACTAAATACAAAAGACAATATATTGAAAATTAGTTTAGAAAATGTATGCCGTTATTTAGCTAATTTAAAAAATAATACCATCATTTAAAATATGATAAATTATTAATTTCAAAATTTTATGTATATAATTATCTTGACGAAAATTATACATAATTTTAAAATTTCACCTGGCGTTATTCATAATAGACCCTACATAATACACTTTTTTGAAATGAGGTTGTTAGCAGCCTCTAAAACTATAAAAAAATACAGGGTGTATCATTCAAATCAAAGATCAGGGACTATGTTTTACTTGCGTGATTCACCCTTTAAACAGTGCATATTTGAATTTAAAAGTTGACGTATCTAAACCTTTTTTATAATTTTCTAAAATAAGGACACAACGAATTTCATTCCATAAGCGGTTTCCATATAACATATTTTCAAAATTTCACTCTGTATTATTCAAAACACAATCTAGATGATATAGTTTGTTAAAATTATGTTGTTAAGCAGTTTTTAAAAATATAAAAATATACAGTGTTTCATTGCAAATAAAGCTATTTCTATCCCTAATCAAAAATTTAGTTAAAATATAACATTAGCTTGTCAAGCTAAAATTATCGTATATAATATCACAAGAGAGAAAATTTTGCCGGCAATATTTTAGACTGGTATGAAAGTTTGTTGCCTGGCAATTTTCGCGAATTAAATTTTGACTTAAATCACGAGACGTCAGTCGAAAATTTCATAAGCGAAAATTACCAAGAGGCAACGAACTTGAATGAAGCCAGGAGAAAATTTTGCCGGTAAATAATTTTCTCTCGAATGATATTCGACATGACTATTTCACGAGACAATTAATGCACCATATCAACGAAATATAATCTTTATTTATTTGTTATTACCAGACACTTTCGTGACGGATCTGTCATAATTTTGTCGCTGAGAAATCACGTCGCTAAGGAGTTTTGTCAGTAGGAAACGATGCGTTGCTATGACGTTTTATCAGTTAAAAGCACTCTAGTGAAATAGTCTGAAAGATAATTTTTAATTCCCCAAATAATAGGTTTGTTCGTAGTACGATCCAATCGATCAGCAACCGTTGCCAACCATCAGACGCATGCGCAGTTAACAGTTAGCGCTGCGCAGCTAACAGTTCGAGTTCGTAGACTACGAACGCGCTTGCGTCTGACGGTTGGCAACGGTTGCTGATCGTTCTACGAACAAACCTAATATCATTAAATTGAGTCAATCTAATATTCTTTTTTATTTTTATTTTTTATTTATTTAACAATTTAAATTACTTTAATTTTAGATACAAACCTAACATGCTAGGCTTGCATGAATCACCGTGTACATTTAACCTGTTCCGCTCCATCGTATCCACGTATGGATATTTTTAGCTATGGCGAACTTTACCACGATATCCACATACGGATATTCATATAGGGATATTACTGCACTCTGTAAAAGTGGTGTAGTGCTCTGTAGATTAATTTTGATCACGGTAGGACATGGATATCCATACGGCGATATCATGGTTAGCCATTTTTTTACACAATTACCAGAATAATGTAAACAGCTCAAGGTCGACGTTTGTTAATTGTTCACTGTCTATTTATATATGTTTTATTTTTATTTAGCGTGACTTTATAAATTAAATAATAGACATAGATACATTTTAATGGTATCCAGATGTGGATATTTTGGTAGTACAATCGATATCCAAGGGTGGATATACTATTACACCCAAATATCCTTATGTGGATATTCTGGTAAACACTATAAATTGTCATATAAATTCAAATTGCTTCAAACATTTTTTTGGCCCCATAGGTGAATATCTCTTCTATTATACATCATAACTATCGTAAAATGTATTTTCATTAAAAAACTTTTGCTGGTATACAGCTCCCTATCTCAAAAAGTGGCCTGGAGCGGAAGGGGTTAAATTTATAATTTTAACTATTTATAATGGGAAATAAGCCACAATATTATTAAAAAATGATTTTTATTAACGTTTTGACGCCCAAATCGGGTGCCGTTTTCAAAATACAAAATACTGTAAACATAAACAGAAATGTTGTTGCTTAGTAAAAAAATTCTTATAATAATTTATTTAATTTGACTCATTTATATCGGCAATTCAGATGCATAATATGATACATTTTAAAGTAGAAGACTTTAAAATGATATTGCCAATATTTATGAGTTGCGTTCCTGGGACGACTTTACTGAAAGATAGTTCATTCGATTACATGAAATCAACCCCAACTCAAGAATATCCGTCACAAAAAAATCATAGCATGTGATCTGTCTTTAAAAAGACAACCACATGCAACGGTGACATTAAAATTCTCGCGTTAGAGATCTCATAGTAAATCACGAGGGAAAACCAAGAAAAACCTCGTGATACTATCCCGACATCGTAAGTATTTGGTCTTACATTTAATTTACTCTCAAAATAAATACCAAATTCTGACTTTACTATAATTTTGTTTAAATTATAAATAATATCAATAATACATGGATATATTATAAGTAATACTAAAATATAAAATATGTACTAACTTGACTATTGACTTACTAATTGTGGTATTTTCTTTCTATTGACTTCCTCTTTCAGTATGGGTATCCACAGTGCTATTTTTGTAACAATGTAGGTTCCGGTACGCAGTGTTCCGGGGGGTCTGGGGATTGTTCATAAGCGGGGCCCACCCCCGGGAAAACTTTTTAAATTTAACCTCAATAAGGGAGCGTGTTAAAGCTGTTTGGGAGCAAGGCAAAATTCAGGAATTTGTCTATAATTTTGTTGTTTTCTTATTTTTTGTCCCAAGAGGTACCGGTACGCTGTACCGGCGCGTACCGTCACAAAAACAGCACTGGGTATCCACATCCTACTGCATTCCACCGAAGAATTTGCGACACAATTGGTTTCGTTTAGCATAATTAGAGCCGCTTCTTTGATTTTTCTCTTTTTACTATCTGTTTCTTTCAGGACTATACTTGAATCTCTCCACTGAACTCTATGTTCATTATCCCATGCGTGTTGACATATTTGAGATCTATGAAATTCTCTATTTTTTAATATAAGATTGATGTTCACTTATTCTAACGTTTAATGGTCTTGATGTTTCACTTATATAAAACTGTTGGCATTCACAAGGTATTTTATAAATACAATTCTTTGTCCTTTCTTGTTCATTGTTAGGTTTAGTTTTAGATAGAATAGATCTCAATGTGTTGGTTGTTTTGAATGTTGTTGAAATGTTGAATTTATTTCCTATTGTTTTAAGTTTCTCGGATAGTCGTTTTATGTATGGTATTGATATTTTCCTCGTATTATTTCTTGTGAATGTTGTAGGATCCCGTTCTATGTTGTTCTGTTCCATTCGATCCAATCTTGACAATTCCTTATTTATAAACGATAAAGGATAATCATTTTTTAATAAAACAGATGTTAAGAATTGTTTTTCTTCTAAAAAGGAATTTTCGTTAGAACAAGTAATTTTGGCTCTATCATATAAGGATTTTATGATTCCCTTTTTAACGTTGATGTTGTGATTTGATTTGTAATTGAGATATCTGTTGGTATGTGTTGGTTTTCTATACACTTGAGTCTCATATCCAGTATCCTTCTTTGAGACTAAAACATCGAGGAAAGGTAGGGTGTTATTATATTCCTTTTCCATTGTAAATTTTATTGTCTCTTCTTGATCGTTTATAATATTCAGGAAGGTATCCAACAATTCTGATCTATGAGGCCATATTGAAAACACATCATCTACATATCTCCACCATACAGTGGGTTTTAAATTTTGTTTAGAAATGATATTAGTTTCGAAATCCTCCATAAATATATTAGCCAATAATGGAGATAAAGAGAAGCCCATTGCTAGACCAAAATTTTGTTTATAAAATTCATTATTTAGTTGACAATAGGTATTATTAGTACATAATTGGCGAATGGATTTAGTGTCCGCAGTCATATAAACCCAAACAAACAACAATAGTACATAATGTCAATAACTCCATTATAGCTGATACATTTAGTCTTGTCCTAGTTGTCAGTGTATCATCATTCTCTAATTTCGTTTTGATTATGTTTAACGTTTTATCCAATGGCACATTTGTAAATAAACTGTTTATGTCAAAACTTACTAAAATATTATTTGGATTAAACTCAATAGTTGATAATTTGTTTAAAAAATGTTTTGTATTTTTTATAAATGTGTCATCATTATTAGCAAATGGTTTTATAATGTTTAATAAAAATTTTGATAGTTCACTACAAGGAGAACTGATGGTACTACAAATGGGTCTAAATGGTATGTTCGCTTTATGAATTTTCGGCACTCCATAAAAATGTGGTGACTTACTGTAATGAGGTGTCATTAATTTTCTTTGATAGTATGTTAGATCATTTTTAAATTTGAATAAAGTTCTATAGACTTTGTTTTCCAGTGTTTTCGTTGGATCCTTCGTTAATTTGGTATAAGGTCCATTTGTAATTAGATCTGTAATTTTGTCCTCATATTGTATTTTATCCATTATTACAGTTGCATTTCCTTTATCCGCTGGTAGGATCGTTATGGAGTCATCGTTTTTTAAAGTTTTTAAAGCTTTCATTTCCTCTTTACTGATGTTCTGTTCAATTTTATTTGTCTTTTCATTTCAAGTTTACATAGTACCCTATACTGTTCTTTTTCATGAGTTGGTAAACACTGGGATATTTTATAAATAGTTAAAATTGTAAAAATGCCACAAGAAAATAGCTTCAGAACAACATTTAAATTTATGTTTAGAAAGTGTACAGGGTTATTCACTATATTTGGACCCCCCTGTAAACTGCTTTATTTACAGACTTAGAAAAAAACGTAAGATACAGAAGTTATTTGATTTTTAAATTATGAGTTTTGGACATATATATCATACTAGTGACGTCATCCATCTGAGCGTGATGACGTAATCGACTATTTTTTTTAGAGAATAGGGGTCATGTGCTAGCTCATTTGAAAGCTTATTCAATTCTCTATTCAGTAATATAAACATTAAGTTAATATTTATACAGGGAGTCCAAAAAATTTTTTTGAAATAAATTAATTGACACAATAAGAAGAATAAACTTCTGCACGAATAACGAACTTCGAATAAACAACACATTTTTTGACCACAAAGACCAACACAAATATACATTCAATAATACCCGTGGACAAAGAGCTATGATAGATTATGTTGTAACTAACAGAGATATACATCCATCAAAAATAATTGACGTAAGATGCCTCAACTCAGCAGATGTAGGTAGTGACCACAGCCTAGTATTATGTAAAATTAGAATCACCATGAAATGCTTCACACCTAAGAGAGTGGCACCAACACAAACAAAAATCAAAGTCGAAGGACTAAGTACGGAATCCACGGAGTACTTATATAGAAAAAGAATATCAGAGGAGATTGTTGATAATGAAATACTAGAAAAGGATAACATCGAGGAAAGCTGGGAAAAACTCAAAAGTAACATAATTAACGCAGCAACAGAATCACTTGGAGAGAGGAAAGTAACGAATACCAATATATCAAAAAAGAAAACTTCATGGTTTCGTGAGGAAGTGAAGATAAAATGTGAAGAAAAGAAGAAAGCCTTTTTACAATACACAGAACACAACAAACACAACAGGCATACAACCACTATAAAAGAATAAGAAACGAAACAAACACTTTAGTCAGACAAATAAAAAGAGGACACTGGGAGAGTTTCTCAAAACAGATGGAACACGACTTCTACGGAACACAAAAGGAAATATGGAGAATGATCAGAGGACAAAGTAAAGAGATGAACGAACTAATAAACGAACTAACGAACCACCAACACCTGAAGTGACAAAAAACGAAGAAATAAATATTGAAGAAGCAGAGGTAACGGAAGCATTAAGGAAATTAAAAAATAGAAAATCACCAGGAGAGGACAGAATATCGAATGAACTCCTAAAGTATGGAGGACAAGACCTGACCAAACAATTATTAAAACTAATCCAAAAAATAATAGAACAAAACAGAATACCAAAAGAATGGAGATCAAGCATCCTAATACCTCTCTTCAAAAAGGGAGAAAAATCGGACACGGAGAATTATAGAGGAATTAATTTACTAAACACAACACTAAAATTAACAACCAAAGTGATAACAGACCAACTGAATAAAATTATTACATTAGCAGAAGAACAACAAGGTTTTAGGTCGGGAAGATCATGCACCGACTCTATATTTATAATGAGGCAGATTCAAGAAAAATCGTTAGAATACAACAAACCGGCATACTTATGTTTCGTGGACCTTAAGAAGGCATTTGACAGGGTAAAATTAAAGGACGTTATCCATTTATTGTACACAAGAGAGGTACCTCTAGGAATAATTAAAACGATAGAAAATATCTACCAGAACAACACAATAAAAGTAAAAGTAGATGAAGAACTAACTGACCCAATTGAAGCTGGTAATGGGATAAGACAGGGAGATTCCCTGAGCTCTCTGTTGTTCAACCTGATCATGGACGAAATAATAAAAAAAGTAAGAACAAAAAAAGGATACCAAATGGGAGAAAAACAACTTAAAATAATCTGCTATGCAGACGACGCAATACTAATTCCTCAAAGTGAAGATGATTTACAACGTATGCTGCATGAATTTAATATAACCGCTAGAAAATTTAACATGTTAATTTTCCCAAAAAAAAACTAAATGCATGGTTATAACAGCAGATCTAATAAGGTGTAAATTAGAGCTGGAGGGTCAAATAATAGAGCAAGTCATGGAGTTTAAATATCTAGGCATCACACTATGCAGTTACGGAAAGCTCGAAACAGAAGTGGAAGATCAGGTGAATAAAGCAAACAGAGCCGCAGGTTGCCTGAATGAAACAATATGGAGAAAAAAAAACATCGGAAAAGAAGTGACAGGCAGAATTTACAAAACAGTCATCAGACCAATAATGACATACGCGGCAGAAACACGACCTGATACAGAAAGGACAAAAAAAATGCTAGAAACAGCAGAGATGAAAACATTGCGAATAATCGATGGTAAGACGCTGTGGGATAGAGCTAGAAGTGCAGATATACGAAGGAGATGCAAGGTGGACAACATTAATAACTGGATGAAAAGCAGAAGAGTAGAATGGAACGACCACATAAGCCGAATGACAACAAATAGTGTAGTAAGGACGGCGACAATTACATAGAATAGTTAACAAGATTAACGATGACTTCCAACAAAAACGTTATTGTTCTGCTGCATGTATTGATATGTTACAAGCATTCGATAAAGTTTGGCATATTGGACTCTTCTACAAAATTAAAAAGCTAATTCCATATCCCCACTTCCTGTTACTAAAATCATACTTAACCAATAGACACTTCCTTGTCAGACAAAACCAAGAATACTCTTCTCTGAACGCCATAAAATCAGGGATACCACAGGGCAGTGAACTCGGACCTATCCTGTATTTGTTGTACACAAGTGATCTTCCTACTAC
The DNA here is from genome assembly GCF_917563875.1 of Diabrotica virgifera virgifera. Taxonomy (NCBI): domain Eukaryota; kingdom Metazoa; phylum Arthropoda; class Insecta; order Coleoptera; family Chrysomelidae; genus Diabrotica; species Diabrotica virgifera. The sequence continues at coordinate 164,914,743 of NC_065449.1, read as the reverse complement.
AACGATGGTTACAATAGCCACATTTGCGGACGATACAGCTGCTCTTTCTTCACACGCAGACCCAAAGATTGCATCAAGACAACTTCAAATCTGCCTTAACAAGATACAAAAATGGCTGTCGAAATGGCGCATGAAAGCTAACGAACTAAAATCTACACATGTAACATTTACACTCCTTAAAGAAACTTGCCCACCAGTACAACTTAACAACAACAATTTACCTCAAGCCGAAGATGTAAAATAGTTGGGAATCCACCTACACAGAAGACTAACATGGCGAAAACATATGTTCACTAAACGCAAACAGTTAGGACTAAAACTAAGCCGTCTATATTGAATTATCGGCAGAAACTCGAAGTTGTCTCTAGAAAACAAACTACTGGTCTATATATATAACAGCCCTACAGGCCTAAGAGGCCCTTGGCTTCGATAGTCTTGACTAATTTCTTCCACTTTTTGCGGTTCTGTATTTGTCCTCTCCAGTCTCTTGTACCCATTTCTTCTAGGTCAGTCCGGACGGCATCAAAACACTTCCTTCGTGGTCTCCCTCTTCTTTTCTTCCCTTGTTCTCCTGCTGATAAAACTCTTAGGACGTTTCTTTCTTGTGGCATTCGTAAAACATGGCCCAACTATCTAACTCTCTGTGCCTTGATTTTCTGAGTTATTTTAGGTTTTTTATACATCTCCATTAGCTCCTGGTTTGTTCTTCTGCGCCATTACCCGTTATCCTCCTTTATACCACCAAAAACTTTTCTCAATATTTTTCTCTCCCAAATCTCTAGCTTCTTTTCTACTTTCTGGTTCATTGTCCAAGTTTCACATGCATACAGCACCGTTGGTCTCACTATTGCTTCATACGCTCGGATCTTGGCTGCCCTGGACACGTTTTTTGCCTTCAACAGTGCGTTTAATGAACCTACTGCTTTGCTACCTTTTAACAACCGTTTATCTATCTCTCTCTCTTCGTCTCCTCTATTTGTAACTGTGACTCCAAGGTACTCAAATTCAGTTACCTTCTCAAATTTATAATCTTTGTCATTTGTCCTTAGAGTAATCCACTTATTTTCTTCAGCATTTTCTCCTCTCATTTCCATATACTTGGTTTTTCCTTGGTTTATAGTCAGGCCATATTTTTTTGCTTCTTCTTCAAATTGCTTGAACATTTTTTGAAGTTCTATTCTTAAACGCGTCAGAAATACCAAGTCATCTGCAAAACCTATACACTGTTGTCTTCTGTTAAGAATCGTGCCGCTTGTCTGGATATTGGCTCCTCTAATAATATTTTCTAGTACTAGATTGAATAAGTCTGTTGACAGGGGGTCCCCTTGTTTTAATCCTCTGTTGACGTTAAACTGATTTGAAAAACTGCCTTCTATCATGACTTTATTGACTGTGTTGGTTAACGTCATTTTAACTAATCGTATCAGTTTCTCTGATATTCCTAGTGCTCTCATTGCTTCGTATAGCCCGTTTCGTGAGATTGAGTCGTAAGCATGTTTAAAATCGATAAAGAGCATATGTAATCCTAGAATTTGTTCATAACTATTGTTTTGCAATAACTTTAGCAAAAAAATTTGATCGGTTGTTCCTCTTCCCTGTCTGAAACGAGCCTGGTATTCTCCTATTATCTCTGATTCATAAGCTTTCCATCTAGTTCTTATAATTTTTGCTAATACCTTATACACCACTTCTAACAGTGCGATTCCTCTGTAATTTTCACATATGGTCTTATCACCTTTCTTGTGAATTGGGCAGATGAGTGCTGTGTTCCATTGCTCCGGCATTTTTTCGTTATCCCATATTTTCTTTATAAGTCCAGCTATTTTTTGCTGCAGTATGTTTCCTCCTACCTTTAATATATCTGCTGGAACTCCGCTTTCTCCGGCACTTTTATTATTTTTTAGGTCCTTTATAACTGTTATTATCTCCCTTTCTGTCGGTGCTTGTGTTTGTTGTGGTTCCGCTTCTTGTATTTGTTGTTGTTCGCTTTCTTGCCCTCGCTGTTGCATTTCTGTTTCTGTTTGGGCTTTATCGTTTAATAATTCTCCGAAGTATTCTGCCCATCTATTCATTTTTTCTGTCTTGTCTCCCAGCAACATACCATCTTTATTTCTGCAAAACATTATGCATTTATTTTGAGTCCCTCGTGTTTTTTTTGCTCCTTGATAAAAATTTTTAATTTCTTTTTGGACATAGTTTTCTTCTATTATTTCTAGTTGCTTTTCCAGTGCTTTTCTCTTCTTTTGCCTACATAATCGCTTAGCTTCTCTTCTCTTTTCTTTATAATACTCGTTAGTTTTTTCTGTGTTGTTTCTAATATTTTCCATTTTTGCGTTGTTTCTCTGCTCTAGAATTCTTTTGCAGTCCTCATCAAACCATTGTTCTCTATTTCTTTTTTCTGCTTCCCCAATGCTAAGGTCTGCCGCTTCTATCACAGCTGCTTGTATTTGTTCCCATTCCTCTTCTAGGTTCCCGGTCGTGATTCTTTCCCTTCTCTTGTTTATCTCTTCCTCTGTTCTTTTTGCTACCTCTTTATCTTGGAGTCGCTCTAATTGGTATTTTTTCCGTTGTGTTCCTTTTCTTGTTAGCTTGGGAATTTCTTGCTTAAGTTTGACTATTGTCAATATATGATCGCTATCCGCGTCTGCTCCTCTGTAACTTCTACAATCAGTCACAGATTTGTTGTGTTTTCTTTCAATGAGGACATGGTCTATTTGGTTTCTCGTTTTTCCATCAGGAGAGATCCAGGTTATTTTGTGTATATCTTTATGATCAAATTGTGTACTTACTATCTTAAGGTTATGTTCCATTGAAAGTTCTATTAGTTTTTTGCCATTGTCATTACTTTCTTTATGTAGGCTTTTACCTCCTGTTATATTCATATAAATTTCTTCTCTTCCTACTTTCGCATTCATATCTCCCACAATTATTTTTATATCATATTTTGGTATTTTCCCAATTAGCTCACCGAGTTGTTCATAGAACTCATTTTCTGTTTCCATGTCTTTCTCTTCTGTAGGAGCATGTGCATTAATTATGCTAATTTTTCTATACTTCCCGCGAAATTTTAAATAGCACAGTCTTTCTGATATTGCTTGGAAGTCAGTTACTACTCGTCTTATTCTGTCTGATACTATAAAAACAGTCCCCAGGTATCTATTTGGCCCGCCGCTTTTAAAAAGTGTACTTTTCCCAACTTTTACTATCTCACTTCCTAGTTGTTTGGTCTCTTGCAAGGCCATTATTTCGATTCTATATTTCTCTCGTATTTTATCTAAATTTCTTAATGCTCCTTCATCGTAGGTCCCTCTTATATTCCATGTGCCCACTTTCAATACATTTTCAATTTGTTTATTTCCTTTCTTATCTTCTTTTCCTTTCTCCAAATTCATCCGAAGACTAACATGGCGAAAACATATTTTCACTAAACGCAAACAGTTAGGACTAAAACTAAGCCGTCTATATTTAATTATTGGCAGAAACTCGAAGTTGTCTCTAGAAAACAAACTACTGGTCTACAAAGCCATTATAAAGCCCATTTGGACCTACGGTATCCAGCTCTGGGGAGCAGCTTCTAATAGCAACCTAAATGTAATACAGAGGTTCCAAAACAAGACGATAAGGCTAATTCTTGATGCTCCATACTACGTACCCAACTACGTGATCCAACGAGACTTAGCACTTCCAACGGTGCAAGAGGTGATAAGTGAATATAGTGCAACATATCGCGAAAGAGTGTCTGAACATCCTAACGAGTTAGCCAAGCGATTGTTTGAAGACTTACATGAACATGAAGAAAGAAGATTAAAAAAAATTCAAACCAGGAGACTTAATTAATAGTTTTAAGTTATTAGTAATGTACATATCTTTGTAAATAATAACATATTGTAAATATTAGAAGTAATGCCACAAAGTTAGCAATAGCTACATTTTAAAACAGGGTGCTTAATGGAGCATCCTGTACATGTCATTATTATTTATCAACAAAGACGCTTATTGTCATTACTGATAGATTGCAGAATAAAGGAGTTAAAAAAAAAGGACGGCGAGAGACGGTTCCTCAATAGGAAGACGATCAGTGGGAAGACCACGAAAAAGATGAAAAGGAATGACAAATTACTGGAGGCACATTGAAAAACAGGCAGAGTAATGTCTATATAAAAAGAAGAAGAAGAAAGAAGGAGAATAAGAAGAATGTATGTGTAATTTATTTAATTCAAAATATCTTCTACTGCTGTTAGAAAACAGAAATAAAAGTTTATTGTACAAATAAACATTGCTTTTTGCTTAAATTCAATGTTGAAACTGCCAAGATGCAGATGGGTGGAAGCTTGAACATTGAACTTAAGTGAAAAGTAATGTTTATTTGTTTAATAAACATTTATTTCTGTTTTCCGATATCAGTACAATGTACCTATTTTAAATTAAATAAATTACATATACATTCTTCTTTTTATATCAATTAATTTAATTTAAAAAATTTTTCTTGACACACTGTATAAATAATCTTGTTAATGTTTATATTACTGAATAGCGAATTGAATAATCTTTCAAATGAGCTAGCACACGACCCCTATGCTTATTTAAAAAATAGTTGATTACGTCATCACGCCCAGATGGATGACGTCACTAGTATGATATATATGTCAAAAAATGAAAATTTAAAAATCGAATAACTTTTGTATCTAACGTTTTTTTCTAATTCTGTAAATAAAGCAGTTTACATGGGGGTCAAGATATAGTGAATAACCCTGTACACTTTCTAAACATAAATGTAAATGTACACGGTGATTCATGCAAGCCTATCATAGTTAGGTTTGTATCTAAAATTAAAGTAATTTAAATTATTAAATAAATAAAAAATAAAAAAGAATATTAAAGTGACTCAATTTAATGGTATTATTTGGAGAATTAGGGAGTCCAAAAATTTTTTTCTGAATTAAATTAATTGACACAATAAGAAGAATGTAGGTATATGTAATTTATTTAAATCAAAATATCTTCCACTGCTGTTAGAAAACAGACATAAAAGTTTATTGCACAAATAAACATTGCTTTTTGCTTAAATTCAATGTTCAAACTGCCAAGGTGCAGATGGGTGGCAGCTTGAACCTTGAATTTAAGTGAAAAGTAATGTTTATTTGTTTAATAAACATTTATTTCTGTTTTCCGACAGCAGTAGAATGTATTTTGAATTAAATAAATTACATATACATTCTTCTTTTTTTTTGTCAATTAATTTAATTTAAAAAACATTTTTTGACACCCTGTATAAACAATCATGTTAATGTTTATATTACTGAATAGGGAATTGAATAACCTTTCAAATGAGCTAGCACACGCCCCCTATTCTCATTAAAAAATAGTGGACTACGTCATCACGCCCAGACGGATGACGTCACTAGTACCATATATATGTCAAAAAATCTTAATTTAAAAATCGAATAACTTTTGTATTTTATATTTTTTCTAATTCTCTAAATAAATCAGTTCACAGGGGGGTCAAAATATAGTGAATAACCCTGTAGATTTTATTTTAAAAATCGACATGTCACGTTTTTTAAAAAAATTTAAAATAAGGTCAGAAATAATTTTATTCCATAAGTGCCTTTCACCGGGTGTCCACCTTTTATACCCTTTTATCACCTTTTATACCGGGTGTCCACTTATATTTTCCCCTGTTTTAACTGCCTATTTCTTCTAAACGACCCAAGATAAAAATATTCGGTTTTTGCTGAAATGTTTTATTTTAGAAAAGGTTTTGTTTGAATGGATTGAATTTTTTATATCGCTTTTCAATAAAAAATGGCGGATTTTGGAAAAAAAAAACGTTGTTGACCTTTTTTTATTGAAACACCCAGTATATTTTTTTGTAAATTGAAAGAACGGTCATTTACCTATCCAGCGATATAAAGTTTTTTTAAAATAGGTTGTCAAATGACTGAGTAGTTAATTTTTAAAATGAGAGATCCAATGTGGAAATCACATAACATAATATCAATTTGATTAGTTATGTTATTTATTTATGTGATATCCACGTTGCACCTCTCATTTTAAAAATTAATTACTCAGTCATTTGACAACCGATTTTAAAAAAAAAATTTTATATCGCTGGATAGGTGAATGACCGTTCATTCAATTTACAAAGAAATATACTGGGTGTTCCATTAAAAAGTCAACAAAATTTTTTTTTAAAAATCTGCCATTTTTTCGTAATTGAAACCGATATAAAAAACTCATTTTATTCAGACAAATCTTTTACCAAAATAAAACATTTCAGCGAAAACCGCATATTTCTATCTTAAGCCGTTTAGAAGTTGGAGGCAGTTAAAATGGGGGAAAACATAAGTGCACACCCGGTGTAACAAAAATACGAAATCAATAGGTATATTTAAAAACAAAGTACATAAATCGATCATACTGATTTCCGTCGCCAGTTAATTCCTAACATCACAACAGTAATAGCTATTCAACGAGCATGTAATAGCTATTACATGCGAGTAGAATACTATACTTTTTCTACGACTTTTTTTCATTTTAATTAGTAAAAAATTTAATTATCAACTACTCGAGATTTAAATAATAATAATTTACAAGAATACCTAAATGCTATTTACTCCTAGTACGTGGCTGAATAATTGGTTGCCTACTATTACCAAATTATTATTTATTGTAAAAATACAACTAGAAATAGTCAATATAAATTCTATTCGTTTCCGAAAAATTATAAGCTTAAATTTGTACTTACTGTCAATTAATCGAATAAAGGAAATGGCTGTTGTCGGTGGACGTAATGCAATAGTTTTAATGTATATTTACATTTAACTATATATAATATAATAATATAACTATACCTAATATGTTATAACATATTTAACACAATATAACTTAAAAAATAAACACAATATAAGTTATAAATTTCAATTAACATAAACAAAATGAGCTAATGTTACTGTCACTAAAATAAATGATAAACGTCAAAATTTTTAGTAAACAAGATATAAACGTAAAAAATATACTGACATTGTTACAGTTAAAATTCCTTTAAAAAATTTTTGAAGTTAATTATTAATATAAATTACAATAATTATTGTATTAAATAAACAACTTTAAGTAATTTTATTTGCAGTTTATATACGATTAATATTAAAAGTGGCATGCGTCACTTGAATCTAACTTTAGCCCGTGAGTAATGACCCGTGAGTAAGTTCAGCCCGTGAGTAATGAATTATTACTCACGGGTATACAGTAATGGGTGATATTATCTATGAAAAAATAGCGAATAATGAGCATGTTATTAAACGGTCGTAGAAAAGATATAATATACATAAGCCATCGAACAATATTGTAATTATTATAATGTGCTATGAAGGTTGATATGGACCTTTTTATTGATTATTTTCCTTGATGGTTTCCTATTGATAACAATTTTAAACAAATTATAAAAATTATTCTTTTTTTGCTTTAAAACTATTTTTTTTTAATATGTAAGTCATTTTAAGATGACAATTATTTAGTTTCTCTTTTAAATAGCGTCTTTTTGCAAATACAATGACGTCAACTTTGCTAACTAACAAGATATTTACTCAACACACACTACACATTTATTACACTAGGTACGTGATTGTAAAAATACACTGTACCATGCCAACGGCTATTGTTTGTCGAGACATTAAGCTAATTAAAAAAAATCACATACCTATGGTTTCTTGAAAAATAATCGGTAATTTTAGGCTTTTTTTTACCAATCCACAAGGAAAAAGGTCTTCGTGTAGCTGGCTGTATACCATATATCCAAAAAATTTAAATAAAATCCTTTATAAAAGGTATTTTTATTAAAATTCCCTAAAAGTGCTACATCACAAAAGCACAACTAGTTTTCGATCTGATTACAGATCATCATCAGTGCTGAACAGGATGCTGACATGCTGTCACCAAAATTAAAAATATTTGGGTAAAAACCTTTTAAATTTAAACAGCCAGGGAAACATTGACTAGATTTATTATACTTAACAAAGTTCCAAGGACCTCTAAATTGCCAACGACTGGTCAAAATATGACGTAGCAGAATATTTGAACAAACTCAAATGAGGGTCAAATGGTGTCCGGGGCCTAATCATGTAATATTTAAAACATCCATGTTAATTATAATAATTCTAGTCAATGTTTCCACGAATGTATAATTTTAAAGGGTTTTTGTCTATTTTGTTTGATGTCGGCATGATGTTCAGGACTGATGATGAAATGTAATCAGATCGAAAATATTTCTGCTTTTGAGATTCCCCTTTTTGGGGAATTTTAATAAATATACCTGTTATAAAGGATTTTACTTAAATTAAAAAAAAAAAATTTTACTACCTAAAATATTAATCGGCTGTTGGTCTAATTATTATAAGAATAAAAAAACTACATTGAATTTTCAAAAGTTATTTTTCATTTTTTTTCAAATGTATTTTAAAAATAAATTGTTTAATTCTATTTAATGTATACTATGTAAACATGGACGAAAGTCGAATTAATATGAGAATCTGAAGGTAGATAACAATACCTACGAATATGCCTCCACTTTCCCCTATCTAGGCTTAATAATAAATATGACAACAAAATCAGTCAAGAAATACGCGCACGGATTCTTAGCGCTAATAAGTGCTTTTATGCATACAATGACTTAACCCTGGATTGCTACAATTATTTTCTGAACTCAATCGGCTATATGGGGTACAGAGGTACCCTCTGTACCGCATATAAAATATTTATATGGGGTATTTAAATATTTATATATGTATATTACAGAACGTATGACAAAAACAATCGTAGGATAACATGTGAAGAATATATAGGCATAAAAGGCAGATTTCGAGCATATAGTTTAATCAAATCTTGCCCAAGTATACTTTCGCTATCTTAGCATCATCAGGGGCATCTGAAATAAGACAAAAGAACTCCATTGTAACAAAAGAAATAAGTGGAAAAACGAAAAAATAAGTGGAAAAAATGTTTTCCACTTATTTATTTTGTTACAATGGAGTTCTTTTTTCTTATTTCAAATGCCCCTGATGATGCTAAGTTAGAGAAATTATCATTAAGCAAGTTTTGATTAAACTATATGCTCGAAATCTGCCTTTTATCCCTATAAATTCACTCTATTCGAGCATTCAACCTACTTCTATTTTAACATGTTAAGAGTCTATTTTGTATTGGGACCGTGCAAGTTCGGCAAAGCGACCTCTATTTCTACGCTCTGTACTTTTATTCGCACTTTTAATTATATTGGCCAATTATATTAGTCCTGGTTGCTGGAAAATTGTCAAGGCCATAGTCCAAAAAAATAATAAGAATAAAAAATAAGATGCAGGTTATGTTATGCAAACGTAAACAATTGTATGTAGTAAATAAAATTAGTTATTAAAATGCAGTACTGCAAGCAAAATACAATTAATTAAATTTACCTTCATATAATAATTGCATATCATATCAATATTGTGGAGAAATATATAATTTTTCTGCTTCAATGACAGAAAATATGAAATATACGTCAATTTGGCAATTTCAATTGACGATATGAATTATTTAAGATAGTTGCAATATTTCTCCGCGACTCGCGCACGGTCGTTTCTCGTTTCCCTTCCAAGTACTTGCACACCGCGAATATTATTATCCACAAGTTGGGCATATTTTTTTTTTGCTGCAAACACAAGCAAATGAGTTTTTTCATATGGCACAGCTAACTCTGGAATTGCAAACTTCGCTTCTGGGACTAAATGGGCATCTACCTGTGGTAGCAACCGGTCATGTTGGTACTTCTACTGGATTAGCTATTTTTAGTACATTGCAAAAAATATTTTCGCGGAGTTCACATCGAACATTCCAAACAACTTTCCTTTTGAGGTTTCACTAAATTAAGTGCCAGTTTTTTTTTAATTGATTTGAATTGATTTTTGCCGGACCATTTGAATTGATTTTTACCTTTTAGTGAGTCGGGAACTTTCAAAATTTTGACCTTATTTTGGTTTGTAAGCTCTCTCTGTGCCAACGGCATATCATCTTAGGATTCACCCTCCTATTCGTTAGAGACCAATATTTGTAGAGTGTCTTGAGACTGAGCAGAAATTGGTGTATAGACTGAATTCGTTTGATTGTTGTCACATTAAATATTTCTTCCTGCTCGTAGTCCACTCTGAAATCTGATATAACAATATGCACCTCGTCAGTCTTATCTCGAGAACCTTCGGAATCAGAATCATAAAGTGTGTGATGTATTTCAGCATCGGAATTTGTCAGCTCAAAACATGTTTTGTAAGAAGCCATTTCTTGCGTATTCTAAAAAAAAGAATGTATTGAAAAATAACATGTACGAGATTATAATGATAATAATTTCAATGGTTTAGCAAAAAAATTAAACTGACATGACAGAACAAAAAAATATACTATTCTGCTACACTGGGGTACACGTATACCCCGGACCTCAAATATCTCAACGACTAAAAATGCACAGCTCGTTACCAATATCACATCTAAACTGCCGCCACGAAAGATGAAACTGCCGAGGCGCTCATGACTGCAGTCCCCACTACTGTAGATTGGGGTAACTTTCAAACACGGTTGGGGTACAAGCGTACCCCATGTAGCGTTCCAGGGTTAACAAAAAGTAAGTTAGTGAATCGTGAGGCTAAGCTTAGAATCTACAAAACTGTAATTAGACCAGTCACATATGAATGTGAAACGTGGACCGTCTCAAACACTGATGAAAATCAACTGAGAATATTTGAGCGCAAAATATTAAGGAAGATATTTGGATCAACCCATTGCAGCGAAGGTACGTGGATAACTAAAATTAACTAAGAGATAGATGAGCTAATGCAGAACGTAGCTATTGTTAGATTTATAAAGTCAAAAAGACTAAACTGGCTTGGTCATTTAGAAAGAATACCTAATAATCGAGCGGTAAAAGTAATCCAGAAATAGAAGCTCCAAATAAATAGAACAAGAGGAAGGCCCCGTAAAAGATGGATAGACGACGTAGAGGGGGATCTTAAAACCATGAACATCAGACAATGGCGAAGGAAAGTATCCGACAGTGCAGAATGGAAGAACATTGTTAAGTAGGCCAAGACTCACAAAAGGGTTGTAACGCCAGTAGAAGAAGAAGAAGAAGTGTACTACGTATATTTTAGTTGTACATGAAAATAATATATTTATAATAACTGAAATAATGGGAAAAGAAATTTATTTATGAGGTGTGTACATTTATTAATATCGTAGCTGAACGTCTTCCACTTACAAAGCCATCTTAAAGAAAGCGAAAAGCGCTTAGCTAGGAAATTAAAATCTTTACGCACTTAAAAAATACTTTTCTTTTCTCAATCATTGATAAGTACTAAGTACAGAACATATCAGTCTTTTCAATTCCTAATATACAGAGTGGGCCAAATAAAAGGAGCCACCCCGATATTTGGCAGTATCTATTAGATTTTAAGAAAATAAAAAAACAGGTCAATTTTTGATCTAAGGGGGACACATTTTTACGATACAAACATCTGTCATTTGTCAACTCCCTCCCTTCCACTTCCCCCACCCCTTATTTTTAAATAGGGAATAGGGGTCGTGTGCTAGCTCATTTGAAAGGTTATTCAATTCTCTATTCAGTAATATCAACATCGACCTAAAAATGTATACAGGGTTTCCAAGAAAAATTATTTTGAATTAAATTAATTGACACAAAAAGAAGAATGTATGTAATTTATTTAACTCAGAACACATTCTACTGCTGACAGAAAGCAGAAAAAATGTTTTTTGATAAATAGACACTGCTTTTTGCTTAATTTTAATGTTCAAGCTTCCACCCATCTGCCTCTTGGTAGGTTGAATATTGAATTTAAGCAACAAACAATGTTTATTTATCAAATAAACTTTGTTTTCTGTTTTTTATCAGCAGTAGAATGTATTCTGAGTTAAATAAATTACATACATTCTTCTTTTTGTGTCAATTAATTTAATTTAAAATAATTTTTCTTGGACACCCTGTATAAATTTTTATGTCAATGTTGATATTACTGAATAGAGAATTGAATAACCTTTCAAATGAGCTAGCACACGCCCCCTATTCCCTATTTAAAAATAAGGGGTGGGGGAAGTGGAAGGGAGGGAGTTGACAAATGACAGATGTTTGTACCGTAAAAATGTGTCCCCCTTAGATCAAAAATTGACCTGTTTTTTATTTTCTTAAAATCCAATAAATACCGCAAAATATCGGGGTGGCTCCTTTTATTTGGCCCACTCTGTATATCCCATCTAAACTGATTCAAATTATCCGTAGAAGCTTACAAGGAAAAGTTTTTTCATTTCACTGAACAACAATACGCTACATCTCCAATAGGCCACGTTTTCAATTATATCGCAGAGCCTTAACTCCAGCTCAAAGAAATAAATGAATACAAAAAACGAACATCAATGTGGAAAGACGTGTCATGGAATTTCTGACGAAAATGCGAGTTTTATCTTACGAGCAGATGTGAGGCGATCGGGGAAAGATTGCGTCATGTTGTATATATTTTGTGAATTATCGACCCAAAAAGTATTAGAAAATTTATGGACCAAGAGCTAGCAACGTTGAAAAAAAAAGTGTTTTAAGACAACTGGTTCTTTAATAAATATATTATTCCCTATGCTGCCTCGAACACCGTACCGGCCATCTGGCTGCTGATACAGGTTGCGTTCATTACTGCGCAGCACACATTCACAGGTAGATATATCGAATTTAAATTATTTTAAGACGAAAAATGTATTTGTCATTACTCTTTAAACATTATTAGAAATATGAATTATCATTTCCAGACATTTCTGTGGTTTTAAAAGTAATGACAAACAAATTGTTCGTCTTAAGATAATTTTAAATTTAATATACAGGGTGATTGATTAGTGTGATAAAGCTCAGTAGATCCGCTGTAGTAATAGATAGGCAATAAAATTTAATAATAAAAATTGTAGCCAACTTTGAGCTTCACATTCCAAAATTAGTTAAAATGTTACAGGGTATTCGATAACATAGTGGCAGACCAAACTTATGTTTTTTTTTTAATGGAACACCCTATATTTTATTTTATATTCGAAATCCTCTTAACTTCCCCATCCCAAAAATACAAAGGTTTGTTATGTTATATAGGGCTTTTACAAATTTTTAAGCAATTTTCTATGAAAATCGTAACAAGTTCGGCTCCCTGTATAAATAAAAATAAGCACAAAAGCAATGGTTTATGAGTGCTGTATTTTTTTGTTGATTGTGAAAATTTTTAAGAATTGTTGATATTGCTAATTTTCTTTATATCGAATTCAGGGTGAGTCAAAACGCAAGTACATTCTTTTCTCAGAAATTTTAAATGGAACACCGTGTATTTTAAATGACCATCGAAAAGTACCATTACCGTACTTTGTATTTGTATTTGTTAGTTTTCGAGACATTTTCATTTTTCAGAGCAAGTTATTAATTAGTGTGTTCTATTTAAAATTACTGAGAAAATAATGTTCTTGCATTTTGACTCACCCTGTATTCGATATAAAGAAAATTAGCAATATCAACCATTTTTATAAATTTTGACAGCCAACAAAAAAATATGGGACCATTGCTGTTGTGCTTATATTTATACAGGGAGCTGAACTTATTACGATTTACATAGAATATTGGTGATAACTTTGTAAATACCCTGTATAACATAACAAACCTTTATATTTTGGTGACGAGGAAGTTAAGAAGATTTCGAATATAAAATAAAATATAGGGTGTTTCATTTAAAAAAACAAAAGTTTGGTCTGCCACTATGTTATCGAATACCCTAAACATTCTAACTAATATTGTAATGTAAAGCTCAAAGTTGGCTACCAATTTTGTTATTAACTTTTATTGCTGTTTATTACTATAGCGGATCTACTAAGCTTTATCACACTAATCGATCACCTTGATTTTGTACTTACCTTAGACCAGGGTAATAAGACAAAAATATACCCTGTTCGTGACACTCGAGCAGCCAGGGTACTGAAGAGTTTTTTCGACAAGTAATACCTATAGTATCAAATTGTAACTATTTCCTGCGTGAGATCTGGCGGCCATTTTTATTTATAAACGATTAACTGTCAAAAAATGGCATTTTTCCCTTTTTTTTCAAATCAATGGAAAACAGTGAAACTTATGATTTTTTTAGTACAAATATCTTTGAGATTATGGAAAAAGCTTTAAAATGACATATTACAAAGTTTGATATACTCATTTATTGTTAATATAATTGCGAAAAAAGGTCGGAATTGCAAAAAAATTTATTTTTGCAATAACTGCTGTAAAAATTAGTGTACAGGTTTGAAACTTTTGTCAAACGAGGGTTCTTTAGTGCTTAATATGTGATAAAAATTTCAAAGGGATTCATTTAATTGTTTAAATTTTATTCAAATTGTTTATCCCAGAGAGCATTTTTTTTACAATAACATAAGTCAGAAAAAAATAACTTTAGAACCATTCCACAGATGTCAAATGGAAGAGCATGAACTATATTTTTAATTTGGCTTAAAAAAAGCGAATAAAAAATGCGTTTATTAGTAATAAATAATTATGCAAAAGTATCGTAAATCTCTCCTTATAAAGTTTTTGAATAACTTTTTCCAAAAAAATTAACTTTTTTACTCTGTTTTAAGTGCACAACTACCAAGTAATGTTATTTATATCATAATTGATAAAAAATTGTAATAAATATATATAATTTCTTATATAACAAAGTAAAAAGTTTATAAGGAAAGATTTACGATACTTTTGCATAATTATTTATTACTAATAAACGCAATTTTTATTCACTTTTTTTAAACCAAATTGAAAATATAGCTCATGCTCTTTCATTTGACATCTGTGGAATGGTTCTAAAGTTATTTTTTTCTGACTTATGTTATTGTAAAAAAAATGCTCTCTGGGATAAACAATTTGAATAAAATTTAAACAATTGAATGAATCGCTTTGAAATTTTTATCACATATTGAGCACCAAAGAACCCATATATAACAAAAATTTCAAAGCTGTACACTAATTTTTACAATAGATATTGCGAAATTAATTTTTTTTGCAATTCCGACCTTTTTTCGCAATTATATTAACAATAAATGAGTATATCAAACTTTGTAATACGTCATTTTAAAGCTTTTTCCATAATCTCAAAGATATTTGTTCTAAAAAAACCATAAGTTTCACTGTTTTCCATTGATTTGAAAAAAAAAGGGAAAAATGCCATTTTTTGACACTTAATTGTTTATAAATAAAAATGGCCGCCAGATCCTACGCAGGAAATAGTTACAATTTGCTCTTATAGGTATTACCTGTAGAAAAAACGCTTCAGTACCCTGGCTGCTCGAGTGTCATGGAAAAAACCTTATTACCCTGGACTACCTCTACATATGTGCTGCGCAGTAATGAACGCAACCTGTATCAGCAGCCAGGTGGCCTGTACGGTGTTCGAGAAAGCATAGGGAACAGTATATTAAAGAATCAGCTGTCTTAAAATAGTTGCCCGAAAACGTTGCTACCTCTTAGACCATTAGAAAGAGAACGAACGTATGTATTTAAAATTAAAGAAAAAATTATAACTTATACGTTCTCTAATAACTAAATGCAATTTTTTAATTTTTCTTTTCGGCGATTTATATTTAAAAGAATATTTTTTCATGTTTAACACACAAACGGTAATTTACATAATAAAGTTCCTTGTTTTTAAGGTGTCTTCTCCATTAATGAAGGATGTCTATAACTACAGCAAATTGCTCTCTACCTTCAGCTATTCTTACTATCGAATGTGTGTCCATGCTTGTCCATGTCTCTTACATTCTTCAGCCAGGAGAATTTTTTCTTCCTGGACCTCTTTTTCCTTCCACTTTCCCTTCTAGTATGAGTCGTAGAAAGTTGTATTTTGCACCTCTGTAAATATGTACAAGATAACTCATTTTTCTGTTTTTACAATATTTAGGAGTCCTCTCTCAGTCCCCATTAGCTCACCGTTATTGGTCACGTGCTCCTTGCAAGTGATCTTCAGCATACTTTGAAAAACCCACATCTCAAAGGCTTCTATACGCCTCATACTTGTAATTCCGAAATTCCATGTTTCCACTTCGTATAGCAATATGGACTATATTAATGTTTTTATAAATTGGTGTCGGATAGTCAACGATAATAGTAGGGGAGCAAAGTATGCTAAATGTGCAGTCACTCGAGCGTTATGGGGACCTATTGGGTTGTGAAGATTAGATCCTAAAACCAAAAAAAGTTAAGTAAAGTTTTCCATTTTACTGGGCGCTTGCCATTTTTAAATTTAATTTTTCATTTCCAACAATGGTTTATTCCGATTATAACGCCATCTATCCACAATTAGAAAAATTGTTTCAAATAAAAGTTACTTATTTCTATGTAGGGAATCCAAATCTGCAATAAAAAATGATGGCTCCTATTAAATATTTTAAAGTAACCCCCACCCCACCTCGGTGGGGTCGTGTTTGGTGCGATTCAATAGATTTTTCAAAAATATTGAATAAGTTTATTTTACAGTTTTTCGATCTGATGTTCATTTTGCGAAATATCACGGGATTCGTATTTAAAATATTAAATTTACCCCGCACCCCTCTCCGCGGGAAGTCATGTTTGGTATCATTCAATAGATTTTTAAAAAATATTGAGCACATATATTAAATATATATGTGCTCAAAATAAAATATGTGCTCAAACTCAAAACATAAAAACTAAAATTTTTAATTTTTCGATCTGTCATTCATTTCACGAAATATTCGCTTTTTTCTTGTGAAACTTTGGGACTCACCCATTTCCTTACGCCCGGCTCAAATCGTCAGATTTTTTAAATATACACTCTTTTGCATGTACTTAATATACCTTATCTTAATCTGACAATTTCGAGTTTTTTTAAGGATAGATTTTTTTTTCGGGCCCCGCTTAACGAACTCCCTTGTGTTAAGAGCCAATATATGGTAGAGGTACATATGCAGGGTACCAGGTTTCTCCCCATCTGCTAATCTGACGCGCTCGAGAAACTGCAAAAACCCCTGTTTAAGCACCCCTACCATAAGTTAGAGTTTATTAGAATTTTTTTCATTTTTTAAAAAGCGGACGTAGCATACTCTATACGAGCACGTATTTCGACCTCGTGGTCAAGATCAGTTTTTATCCAGCAACCAAGACACTGGAATCTTTGTACGGGCTCTACCTGTTTGTTATCGATACGAATATTAATGTCGGGATTTGGTGCAAGTGTAACAGCCATTACTTTTGTTTTATTTCTTATTTGTGTCTATATTCAGCTCCAAGCTATCTCCTCTTTGGTTTATGGCATTCAAAACTCGTTGCAAAACCTCAGTGCTGTCCTCAATAAAGTATCTTCAGTTGTTTATGTTTGAGACAGTTACGTCTGAGAAAGTGTCTCAGATTAGCGAATCGATTTCCCAGTTAGGGCAGTCAATGAAGGTATTTGGCTCCGAATTCCATCCTACTACATTGACTTACTTGATATTTTCACAGTAAGTAGGGAATAGCTCAAGAAACAAAGTATAACCTATGTCGATGTGCGCTTTTATCTTGGGGGTGGTTCTCACCCCTTCTAGGGGGTGAAAAATGTTTTGGTTAAAATAGCCACGGAAGAGACTAGAGAACCTAATTTTAAGCAAAAACTGTTCTACAATTATTTTTTGAAAACTCGATACTTTTTGAGTTATTCGTGGTTGAAAATTGGCCCCATTTCATTGAAAAATGACACCTTTTCGGACGGATTTTAGCGAATACCTTAAAACTATGCATCTAACAAAAAAACTGGATAAAATATTTTTGTCGGTTATAAAAAAAAACAAAGAGATTCGTTCCTTCGTAAATCTTCTAGTTAAAATACAAAGAGGGATATGCTAGGTAAGAAGAGTTTGTTTTTTTGCTGCATGCTCAAATCGGAGTATTTAACATGAAATAATAGAGAAACTGTCGATTTTGGGTATATAATGTTAGTAATAACTTTTGTAGTGCTTGAAAAGACCTTTAAAATGAGCAGTACTAAATGTCGATTACATTCAAACTAAGCGAGCTATTCTGCAAGAAAGTTGATGACTAATGTATTTAAAGAAGAAATAAGAAGTATATTTAACCCCTCATCCATCAGAATTTAAATACATCGTTTTCATTCTACAATACTTTTTATTATAGTGTTATTTCTATGTTTAAAAAGTTGGACTAAAAAAATAATGGGTTTTGAAAAAAATAAAATCAAATTATAGAGCGCATTTTTAAATTTTCTTAAAAATCTTCCTTTTCCTCCATGTAACTCGAGAAAGATAAGAGTTACGAAAAACACATACCACACAAAAATATAGGGTTTTTTCAGAAAAAATTTCCTTTTTATATTTTATTACTATATCTCTTATCATTTTTAAGTTACATGGAAAAAAATAAAGATTTTTAAGGAAATTTAAAAATGCTTTCTATAATTAATAATTTGATCTTTTTTTTTAAAACCATTCATTTTAAACCCGTCCAACTTTTTTAACATAGAATTAACACTATAATAAAATATATTGTGGAAGGAAAACGATGCATTTACATTTTGGTGGATGGAGGTTAAAATTACTTCTCATTTTTTCTTAAAATTTATTAGTTATCAATTTTGTTTGAAGCATAGCTCGCTTAGTTTTAATGTAATAGACCTCTAATTATAGCTCATTTTAAAGGTCTTTTTAAGCACTACAAAAGACATAGGTAGCATTATACACCTAAAATCGACCGTTTCTCTGTTATTTCAAGTTGAATACACCAAGTTGAGAATGTACCAAAAAACAAACTATTTTCACCTACCATATCTCTTTTATTATAACTCTTATATCTCTATTATAACTAGAAGATTTATGAAGACAAGTGTCTCTTTATTTTTTTATTTTCTACAAAAATGTTTAGTATAGTTTTTTTAGTTAAATGCATAGTTTTTAAGGTATTCGCAAAAAAACTTTCGAAAAGGTATTATGTTTCAATGAAAATGGCCAATTTTCAACCACGAATATCTCAAAAAGTATTGAGTTTTCAAAAAAAAATAGAACAATTTTTGCTTAGAATTAGGTTATCTAGCGAATGTCGTGGTAGTTTTAAACAAAAAATTTTCCACCCCTAAGAAGGGGTGGCCACCAGCCCCAAGATAAAAGCACAGATCGGCATAGGGTAGACTTTGAATTATGAGGTAAGTAGAGGCTAGGCCCAAAATTTCATTAAAATCCATGAAGTAGGATAGAATTCGGAGGTATCCTTGCTCCCATTAACTGGCGTAAGTACATTAAAACCGTTTGACAAAGCCCTGTCATACTTGTCAGAACATTATAAACACATGTTTCTGGCTACTACCAGAGGCGTACGACGGGGGAAAGTCATTGGTTGACTCTTCACAATTTCTACGACACTGACGGAATTGCAATTTTAGTGCAATTTGTAGATTCTTCACTACATTGTATGTAAATGATATTTTATACTCTTCATTCGTGACGATCAAGAAATTAGTTTTCGAGATATATGAAGTTAAAAATGAAACGGACAGGTATTTTGATTAATGTATTATACCCTTTCGTTTTTAACTTAAAATATTTCTAAAATTATCGTTATGAGCAAAGAGGATATTATTTACATAGAAAGTGTTGCTTAAATAGCAGTTTCGTCAGTGGCGTACAATTTGGGAACGGTCAATCATTTACTATCCGGTTTCGTACGCTTCGGATAGCAGCCAGAAATGATAATTTAACACAGTTTAGTAGGGTGGACAGTACCTACACCTTCAAGGAAGTAATAAGGATATGTCTAACAGATTTAAAGTGGCGGGTACAAATAGTTCTTAAAGTTTTAAACAAAGAATAATTAAAAAAAAAATGAATAACCATTTTCAATTTCGTTACAAAACGAAAATACAGCTGAACCATATTCTAGTCCAATCAGAGAGTCCAGCAAGCACCTATACCGGTTTCGAAACTTATTAGTCTCTCATCAGGAGGCACATATGCTGCTCTCTCTGATCCAACCAAAACAAACACCAGCGTGCAGTCCCGTATTGCAACGAACGAAATGGCATAGATGCCCTAGCGGCAACTGCTAGCAAAAAGACTAATTTTTCACTCTAATGGCATATAAAACAACATAATGCAATTCTACATCCCACCAGAATGAAAACAATGGGAATCTTCTCTGGTTACACCTCCGAGGCTTCTACAATTTGCAAGCCATACGGATGCTGAGACTAAGGAAGATAAGGGAATTCTACAATTTACAATTCACGTCCCATCTGCTCAGCGCGGTAAAGTTCCAACGAGCATGGTTCCCTTCGTACTCCAATCAGAGTGAATGTAAATTAAAAATGAATAACCATTTTCAATTTCGTTGCAAGACGAAAATACAGCCGAACCATATTCTAGTCCAATCAGAGAGTGCAGCAAGCACCTCTACCGGTTTCGAAACTTATTAGTCTCTCATCAGGAGGCACATACGCTGCTCTCTCTGATCCAACCAAAACAAACCCCAGCGTGCAGTCCCGGATTGCAACGAACGAAATGGCATAGATGCCCTAGCGGCAACTGCTAGCAAAAAGACTAAGTTTTCACTCTAATAGCATATAAAACAACATAATGCTATTCTACATCCCACCAGAATGAAAACAATGGGAATCTTCTCTGGTTACACCTCTGAGGCTTCTACAATTTGCAAGCCATACGGATGCTAAGACTAAGGAAGATGAAGGAATTCTACAATTTACAATTCACGTCCCATCTGCTCAGCGCGGTAAAGTTCCAACGAGAATGGTTCCCTTCGTACTCCAATCAGAGTAAATGTAAATCAAAAATGAATAACCATTTTCAATTTCGTTGCAAAACGAAAATACAGCCGAACCATATTCTAGTCCAATCAGAGAGTGCAGCAAGCACCTCTACCGGTTTCGAAACTTATTAGTCTCTCATCAGGAGGAACATATGCTGCTCTCTCTGATCCAACCAAATCAAACCCCAGCGTGCAGTCCCTGATTTCAACGAACGAAATGGCATAGATGCACTAGCGGCAACTGCTAGCAAAAATACTAAGTTTTCACTCTAATGGCATATAAAACAACATAATGCTATTCTACATCCCACCAGAATGAAAGAATAAATTATTTAAAAAAATAATACTTTAAAACTATTTGACCTTGAAAAAATGGCTGTAAGTACGGTTCTGATCAATCGAGTTTTACATACTTGGTCTTGTTGAAAACAGCTCTTTTTCGTCAATGTAAGTGTCTTATTTTAGAAATAGCCTAATAAGTAATATTCAAGTTAGGAGGCGTTATTTAATTATTTTCAGAAATCTAGTTTTCTTTGGAAAATATTAAATAAAAGTATGCATTTTTAATCCTGTATTACAAAATAAGACCAAATTAGCAACATATTTCCGAAAACCGCATGTCGATACCTTTTTCCTATCTCGAGATATCTTAGAAAATGTGTAAATTTTAAACCTACCTGTTACTGTTACCGGTAAACGAGGTTAAGGAAAAGTAGTGTGCTATGGAAAAAACAAATAAACATTTTTCAGACGTAAACGTATATAAGTAATGAAAACAGCAATAAGACAAACAACACTGTAAAATATAACAAAGAAAAAAGCAACTACTTACTTACTCCAAGTGACTGCCTAAATGTTCAAATTGTTGCCCATAATTTTCGATGCAAACATTTACTCTTTCAAGAGTAGATTGAATAGCAACAGATTTAACTGTTTTAGACTTTTATTTATGATGAAAGAACTTGTTTTTGCCGCTAGGCCCACTACTCGAGAAAACATGATCTAGAATCTAGAGAATACGAAACGCCATTCAAAGCATTGCGAAAGCAGAAATTAAGACTGCTGTTGAATCTACTCTTGAAAGAGTAAATGATTGCATAGAAAATGATGGGCAACAATTTGAACAGTTAGGTCGTCACTAAGGAATTAGTTGCTTCTATTTCTTTGTTATATTTTATAGTGTTGTTTGTCTTATTGTTGTTTTAATTATTTATATACGTTTACATCTGGAAAATGTTTCTTTGTTTTTTCCATAGCACACTACTTTTCCTTAACTTCGTTTACCGGCGACATTAACAGTTGTTTAAAATTTACACGTTTCTTAAGATATCTCGAGATAGAAAAAATGTATCGACATGCGGTTTTCGATATTATGTTGTTAACTTGGTTTAATTTTGTAATACAGGATAAAAATGTATACTTGTATTTAATATTCTCCATAGAAAACTAGATTTCCGAAAATAATTAAATAACGCCTACTAGCTGGCATATTACTTATTAGGCTATTTCGAAAATAAGACACTAACATTGACGAAAAAGAGCTGTTTTTAACAAGATCAAGTATTCAAAATTCGATTTATCAGAACCAGAATTACAGCCATTTTTTCATAAGAAGGTGCCCACTCACCCCACCTCTTATTTGCAAAGGTAAACTTAAACTTGTGAAATCAAATATGCGCAGAATTTTATGAAGAATACGATGATTGGATTTTCAGTGCCCTTTCATTAGGTAAATTTTGTAAAATTTCGATTTTTTAATTTTTCATATTCAGTTACGCGCTCTAGCGGTGGACCTAAAATTATGAAAATAATTTCCAGGCTTTTCCCGAGGCATCTTTTGTTATAAATATTTTTTTCTCAAATCTGTACTATAAACTGTTTCTGAAATATGACCGAGAGCCATTCTTATTGGGACACCCGGTACAAGTGTAGTTGAATGAAAAAACTAAGCGAATTATGGCAAATAAGTTTTATTAAAAAATATATCCTTCAGAGATTCAACAAGTCTTTTCTTATCTTACAAAAATAAATATTCTAAATATAACACAAAAATAAATTATATCACCAGTAGGTATACAGAATTTCAATAATTCCAAATGTTAAAGTCAAGCTGAAAAATTATCTTGGTACAAATTTGAATTTGAAAGGATCTTTATCGAGTGCTAGTGATCCAATTGGTACTTTATATGTTTCATTTGCTACTGGTTGTATCGTGAAATTTTGTAAGAGACCACCAAGGAATCCGAAGGATACAAGTTGAACCATTCTGCAGCCCATGCAGCTCTTTCTCCCTCCTCCAAAAGGCAAAAAGTGTTCCGGTTTAAAGATCGTTCCGTTTCTCAGGAATCGTTCGGGCATGAACTTGTTAGGTTGCTCCCACAACTCTTCGGACATGTTGAGTTCATAGTTGTTAAGGAAAAGAATAGATCCTTTCTCTACTCTATATCCTGTAACCAAAAAAGAGGATTAAAATACAAGAAGTTTGAGTTTTGCTCTAATATGTTGAACTCCCTATATTCAGAGGAAGTATTTAGTGAAGCCTTGTAAAATTGTGAATATGGAATACTTCTAAATGGAGAACGCCTTAACAACATCCGCTATGCAGACGACACCGTTATTTTTGTAGACAGTTTGAACAGTTTACAGCAACTAATATACAAAGTAAATGAAGTAAGTGAAAGATTTGGACTTCAAGTAAATATATCAAAAACTAAATTTATGATCATCTGCAAAAATAAAATTAGAGACGCCCAACTACTTATCAATAATACACCAGTGGACCGAGTAAAACAGTATAACTAACTTTGAACAATAGTAAGCGAACAATGGGATCACTCACAAGAAATAAAATTTAGAATAGAGAAGACTAGGAGTGCATTCAATAACATGTCCAAACTCACTAAAAACCACAACCTTAATCTGGAGATAAAAATAAGGCTCCTACGATGTTATATCTTCTCAATATTGTATTACGAAGTTGAATCCTGGACACTCACTGAAGCAATGGAGAAAAAACTTGAAGCCTTCGAGATGTGGCTATACAGGCGAATCCTAAGGATATCATGGACCGACCAGATAACCAACGAGACCGTATTACGAAGAGTGGGCAAATAAAGAGAGGTGATGTACACCATTAAAAGGAGAAAGTTAGAATATCTCGGACACATAATGAGAAACGGCACTAAATACAGATTACTGAAAGTAATCCTTCAAGGTAAAGTATTCGGAAAGCGAGGAATTGGGAGAAGAAGTATATCATGGTTAAAGAACCTCAGGAAATGGTTCTCCACAACAACAACTAATCTATTTAAAGCATCAGTTAATAAAACAATTAGAGCCAGAATGATCGCCAATATTCGACACGAATAGGCATTTAAAGAAGAAGCAGATGTTGAACTCAATATTGACCAAAAAAAGCCGCACTGGATTGACTTTTGTGTAAAAATCAAAGATAAACAATGCCCTTTAAAATTTACCCATTAAAATGAGTGAATGATTGACAGGGCAGCTAACGAACTGATAATCGCCAAGTGGTAGAAACTTCAATCGGTAATAAGTAATAATCGTTTTAAAAAAGCAAGAAATTACAAAGAAGAGCACAGTTTGGTTGAAACAATTTGGTAAATGCCTGATTTAATAAAATTCTTAATCATGTTCACATCGTTCAAACTAAAAATTTAAAATCGAACGACATATCTTTAAATTTTTACTTATTTTTAAATACACACCATAATAGGAATTTATCAAGTCAAAAATATTGATTCAAAGATAGGTGTAAAACCAACAAATTTATAAACATAAAGGCACAAAACTAAAATACAGAGCAGTCAATTTTATGTATATCATAGTCATTTAGTAAAATCAGGGAGATTGATAAAGATAACAAAAAAAATACCTACTAAAAAGTCAACGAATAGTAATTAGATTAGAACTCATTTTTAAAAGGAGAAATATTTATACAGAGTGGGCCAAAAAAAAAGAGTTCACCTCGATATTTGGCAGTATTAATCAGATTTTAAGGAAATAAAAACACAGGTCAGTTTTTGATCTAAGGGGACACATTTTTATGGTACATATATCTGTCATTTGTTAACCCCGTCCCTTTCACTTACCCCACCCCTTATTTTTAAATAGGGAATAGGGGTCGTGTGCTAGCTCATTTAAAAGGCTATTCAATTCTCTATTCAGTAATATTAACATTGACATAATCATTGACACAGGGTGTCCAAGAAAAATTATTTTGAATTAAATTAATTGACAAAAAAAGAAGAATGTATGTTAATAATAGTTGAAAGACTGATAAGTTTGTACACACTTGAATGAATAAGGGAAACTGAAAATGTAGTATGTCAAAGTGTGTAAATAATTTATTTCCTTAGCTGAGCGCTTTCGACATAAACGTCATCATCGGAGCTAATGCTAAAATAAAAACAGAGATCTTGTAAGAAAAAGAAGTACAAAACTCTTTTTTTACTTACGTCAAATACTAAAAAAGTACCGCTACATATAGGTGTAAACAAGTGCATCTTAGGAATGTAAATTTGATTTTTAAATTGTGAATGCTAACTTAGTCCTCCGTACAACAGCAAACAGCAAAAAAACAGAAAGAAACGGCCACATACACGTTGCACAAAAACATATAAACTTTTTTCATGGTACGGGTGTCGATATCACCCGTCCATCCTTGGCCTAGTAACAACAGCTGACTGACAAGGTCGGATATTCAAATCTGCTTTTATCTGTTCTGCGTTGACGTTGACAGCTGACGTTGAAACATGAATATTTTAAACATATTGAAAGGAAAATTGAAAATTTTTACAATGAAATTGATAAGGAAATGTACCTTAGATGTTTGTACTAATCAACTATTAAATTAATTGATGACATGCTTGATTTTGAGACTAATTGGCCCAACTTACATACACTGTGTTAAGTTAAAAAAAATTAAAAAACAAAAAAAAAAAATATTAAACAGAAAGTAATGAGAAAGATCAATTTTGATTGTGAATTCTCAAATTCAATATTCAGAAGACGTTAACTTGTTGAGGTTAAAGATTGAGCTAATATTATATTGTTGTTATTTATCATCTTTTTGTCATTTATGTAAGTCATTGCAATGACCTTGACTTGGTGTATGGATATTTTATTAAGTTGAAACCCTAATGTTTATGTAGAAATATTAAATGATTTTATTAAATGCTATGATGTTAAAATGGGTATATTCAGTGTCTATTGTTGTAAGACGTTGATGACAAAATAGAAGGATATAGTGTTCGGTGGAATTCAATTTTTAACAAAATAGTTTCGAACACTTTTGTTGTTAGGTGTTTTATTTCTAAGGCTCTCATTACTTGTTGGTAGAATCTGTATTAATAATGTATATATAAATCTGGCCAATAGTCAAATGTTTTCCTTTTTTTTTGTGTTATATAAAGTTATAAAATTAAATTTTGAATAAAAATACAATAGTTTTTATATACATAAAAGATTGCAAGAGGTCACTACTCAACTGTCTCCCACAGATACTTGAAGAGAGGTTTATAATTACAATTTAAATTGATCTGAGTATTAACACAAAAATCAGGATTAGACTTCATCTCTCTAGAAATCTCCAGGTCCTCCAACAAATTCATTAATCTATAGTTTTTAGATGGGATGTTATGCAAAATTTGGCTGTCTTTAGTGGGAGAGAAGGAATGATTGGTAGATTTAACATGATAGCCAAAGTTTGATTTTTCTGGAGTTCTGACATGCTCCTTGATTCTCTGAGAAAGGGTTCTCATTGTCCTTCCTACATAGGTGGTACTACACTCACCACATGATAGCTTGTATATGCCACTCTTATTTAATTTATCTAATTTGTCTTTGGTTTTACTAAACAATGATTTGATTGAATTTTTAGTTTTAAATGAAATTTTGAGGTTCTCAACTTTATTTGATATTACACTTGACAGTTTATCTGAAATTGGTCCCAAATAGGAAATAGATCTGTAAATGCAGTTTTTGGAAGTGTGTTCTTCTGTGTTAAAGGTTTGATTTAATTTTATTTTGAGCAATTTATTTCTTATAATGTTGTCGATTATCAAAGGAGAGTAACCATTGTTGACTGCTAACTGTTTTAGTATAGAAACCTCATTATTGTAGTTGTCGTTGGACATAGGGATGTTCAACAGTCTATGTATGTAACAGTGAAAAGCTGACTTTTTTTGTTGGTATGGATGATTAGATGAATTTGGGATGATGTGGTCAGTTTGTGTAGGTTTTCGGAAGATTGAGAATTCCAGTTTAGAAGGTGTCTTTTCAATAGTTAGATCTAGAAAGTTAATACTGTTGTTGATTTCAGTCTCTAGTGTAAATTTGATAGATGGGTGTAGACCATTGATCAAAGATAGGATGTGATTGGGTGTGTTGGTGGGACCTTCAATGAATGCTAAAATGTCATCTACATATCTGTGCCATAGAATAATTTCAGGACGTGATTGAACGAACTTAGTTTCAAGTGAATCTAGGAAAAGATCAGCTAGCAAAGGAGAGAGTGGATTTCCCATGGCTAACCCTTCTGGTTGTCTGTATAGTTTGTTGTTAAATATAAAAAAATCTTGAGACAGGCAAAATTGTAACAGAGATGTGATGTGAAGGATTTTTTGAGGATCTATGTTGTTGGATAATAATAAATCACTAATAATGGGTATGGTTTCTTGTCTTGGAACATTTGTAAAGAGATTTGTCACATCGAAGGAGACCATAATGAAGTTGGATGGCAAAGGTATGGAAGACAGTATGTAAGTAATGTAATGACAGAATGTATGTAATTTATTTAACTCGGAATACATTCTAGTGCTGACAGAAAACAGAAAAAATGTTTATTTGATAAATAAACATTGTTGCTTAAATTCAATATTCAACCTACCAAGAGACAGATGGGCGGCAACTTGAACATTGAAATTAAGCGAAAAACAATGTCTATTTCTCAAAAAAAATAATTTCTGTTTTATTACAGCGGTAGAATGTATTTTGAATTAAATAAATTACATACATTCTTCTTTTTATGTCAATTAATTTAATTAAAAGATTTTTTTCTTGGACACCCTATATAAATAATTATGTTAATGTTGATATTACTGAATTAAAAATTGAATAACTTTTCAAATGAGCTAGCGCAAAACACCTATTCCCTATTTAAAAATAACGGGTGGGGGAAGTGAAAGGAAGGGGGTTGACAAATGACAGATGTATGTACCGTAAAAATGTGTCCTCCTTAGACCGAAAGTTGACCTGTTTTTTTTGTTTCCTTAAAATCTAATAAATACTTCCAAATATCGAGGTGGACTCTTTTTTTGGCCCACTCTGTATTTAAATGTGTATAAAAAAAGTAGACGTCAAAACAACATATAAACAGAACGAATGAAAAGTTAGTAGTATTAGTGACTTAATCAGTTCCACGACCACAAAAACGGAAAACGGAGAAACAATAAATTAAATGTGAAAGAGTCACACAGTATCTACACATCAAAACAATAAAGTTAAATAAAACAATATCAAAATAATGAGTACCAAAACAGAACAAAAAATTAAAAAATATTAAATAATAATAGAGGCCACAACAAAACATAAAAAAAAAATTATTACTCACCATTAATAGAACTGTCTCTATTGGCAACTCGAGGTACAATAGGTGAAGAAATTAGTCTAATAGCTTCATAAATAACAGCTTCAGTGTATGGCAAAGCATTTCTATCTCCAATTGTAACGAGCTTGTTTTTCCCTACGTTGTCATCAATTTCGTTCTGAATTTTTATTTGGACCTCGGATTAATTGACTAGAAACGCAAATAATTTCGCCAAAAAATTTGCCACGGCAGAATGTCCACCAATGATATCTTCTAAAGCAAATAAAGCAGTTTCCCACGTGAAGTCAACCTCGTCATCCTTAACTGATTTGATCAAATTTTCTACGTAGTCCCTAGGTTCCGAATCCACATCAAACTCATGGTATCTTTTTTCAATGATCTCCTCGTTAACGAATTGTCTGATTTCATGAGTAACTGCCTTCATTCTATTCATATTCTTCTTTAAAAACGGTGTCAAGAAGGGTAAAAAGTCAGCTGCGTACCCTTGATTTACTTCATAAAAAATTTCGTCAAAGTTACCGACCATCTGGACAAATTTTTTGTTCTCAGTATCATATTTTTTGGAGCAGAAATGGCTAAGAAATATATTTGCACAGTTACGTGAAATAATTTTCTTTAACTGTGTACTTCCGTTGGGTTAAATCTGAGAAATTATATTTTCTGTTTCACTTGATATTAGGTCTTCTAAATTGTAAAAATTGTTAGTGAACGCTCTGGGAAATGTATGTGTTTTGAGCATGTCTCTTCGTGTCTTCTGCTTTTGCTGACCAGTCGCAAAATGCCAATGCTGAAACAAAAATCAAGTGATGAATAAGAATAATCTTTGTTTTGAATTCACAATTTTAAATTGGTTATACAAAAAGTGTTATACATGTAAATGGTTTAAGTATAAAAGTTCTTACGGTATTTAAAACACCAGTAGAAAATATAATAAAACAATATGAAAACATTTTTTTAAGAAACGCTTTTATTAAAAAAATATTAAATATTAAAAAGTGACTAAAAGTTAAAATATTAAAAAATCAACTAAAAAGCAAAAATAAATAAAATCAAACTCGACGGATTACTCGAAAAAAACGTTCGTTAAAAAAATTAAAAAATCCAACACATTCGTTAAAGAAAAGCGTGGGGCGAAAACCGTTTATTCGATGAGGACGCGCCCCACGCTTTTCTTTAACGAATATGTTAGATTTTTTCGTTTTTAGCGAACGTTTTTTTTTCGAATAATCCGTCGAGTTTGATTTTTTTTATTTTTTGCTTTTTAGTTGATTTTTTATATTTTAACTTTTAGTCACTCTTAACTAAATAAAAGCGTTTCTTAAATTTTTTTTTTCATATTGTTTTATTTTTTACTTTTTAGTCTTTCACTTTTCAAACATTAAAATATATCGTCATGTTTAAAAAGAGGATGTTGGTATATGACAGATACTTTTTTTGCATTTATTTTAACTTTTGATACATTCATTGTACATTTTCTGTAATTTCTTCATATATTTCTTAAATCAAAATCATTATTTACGACTATTACAGTGTTCGCAGTATTTCCATCTCTTGTAATACTTTACTATTGCACGGTGTAGACGCTGTTAATTTCTCGCAATGCAGTTCTTCGATGCGCAAGCCGTCTAAAGGTACGTATCCATACAAGGGTAAACCTCGCTAGGTGTAGTAGCTCCACATAGTGGATACGTCGGTGATCGCCGCTTGGCGCGTACACTCTTCGTTTCAATCGGTTTGCGGTTTATATGTAAGGGAGCGCATGCTGTATCCATTTGAGCAGCTACACCGAGCGGGGTTCACCCTTGTGTGGATGCGTACCGTAATGATCACACTCGGCTCAATGAAACGTAAGCTTTGCAGACTCAATGCAGGCTTTTAAGCCTGTCCTTACGCAAACACTTTCGGGCCCAAGTTCACGACAGCGCAGCGAGTCAACAGTCAAACCTTGAGTTTTATGGACAGTCGAAGCCCACAACAATACTAAGGGCAGCATTCGTCCCTCTGCGGTGCCATAACTTTTTTTCGCTGAGAACTGGATAGAAATCGGACGGAAACTGGATAAATTTGAAACTTTATTGTTTATATATGAAGCATAACGTAAACAAATAACGTAGAAAGTGAAATTATGTATAGTTCATATAATTAGCTACAATCTGTAAAAGTTTCAAGTTTCTACATTCTAAAAAACAAGAGAATTTAAGCATTTTCCATTAAAATAGTTTTTTTTTATTGAAACAATTCATAAACATAAAAAAAATTTTGTTGATCGATTATTCGTGTATTGTTCCCGCGAATCCATATATCTGCAAAATTTCATTCATTTCCAGTGAAGAAAAGGCAGTCAAATTAACGTCTAAAAATTTGACTCAAACGATTGAACTAAATAAAAGCGTTTAAAAAGATTTTGCAATAATGATTTTAGAAGATTAAAACAAAAATAAAGTATAAAATATACCGACCATAATATACAATATTAACACTAACTGGATATTTATTTTAAAATATTTTTAAAAAAACTGCAAAACGATATTGAGAAAAACTCAGGTTTTAACAAAACTTTGCAAAACTTAAAAACAACGAAAATTATAGTACAACTCTAACTAATTTTACATGAATCAATTATACCAGTAATAAGAAACTTCAGAAAAACGGATATTTTTAGTTTTTAGTCTTTTTCACTTTGTTTGCTGCTGCTCTGAACAGTTGTAATGAACTACAGTTAAACCATTCTCTAAGGTTCCTCAGCCAGGAGATGCGTCTTCTTCCTATGCTTCTTTTTCCTTGGATCCTTCCTTGCATAATAACTCTCAGCACCTCATATTTCTCTCCTCTGGTAATGTGACCCAAATATTCTAGTTTTCTTGTTTTTATACTGTTCATAATTTCTAACTCCTTATTTAAACGTCGTAGCACTTCAACATTGGTAATCCTTTGAACCCACTGAATTTTCAACATTCTTCTTTAGCACCACATTTCGAACGCTACTATTTTTCTTATATGTTGCCTTTTCAATGTCAAAGCTTCCATTCCGTATAGTAATATAGAAAATATGTAGCATCTTAGAGCCCTCAATCTGAGAGGCAACTGAAGATCTTTGTTTGTAAGCAGTGTCTTCATTTTTATAAATGCTTGCCTTGCAGTTTCAATTCGGAGTTCAGCTTTGGTCATTTTTGTCATCAACCCAGGTTCCCAGATATTTGTATGTCTTTACTTTTTCTATTTGGGTTTGCTCTAGTATTAACCTTTCATTTCCATGTTGTGTTTTTGAGACAATCACAAATTTAGTTTTTTTCTTGTTTATTTTGAGTCCATATCGAATGCAATAATCGTTAATTCTATTTAACAATTCTTGTAGCGACTCAAGGGTGTCTGCCATTATAACGGTGTCATCAGCGAATCTTATGTTATTTACGATTCTTCCGTTTATAGAGATTCCATCACTTAGTTCCGCTATCGCTTCTTGAAATATGGCTTCA
Source organism: Diabrotica virgifera virgifera (assembly GCF_917563875.1). Lineage (NCBI taxonomy): Eukaryota > Metazoa > Arthropoda > Insecta > Coleoptera > Chrysomelidae > Diabrotica > Diabrotica virgifera. The sequence goes on along the minus strand of NC_065449.1, from coordinate 164,882,783 downwards.
CTGTAAACGTTGAACAGTAGCGGCGACAGTACACAACCCTGTCTTACCCCTCTCTTTATATCAATATTCTCGGACTCTTGTTCGTCTATCTTTATATTGGCCTTTTGATTCCAATACAGATTGATGATAATTCGTAAGTCTCGTCTGTCCATATCTCTGTTTTTCAATAATTCTATTAGTTTTTCATGTCGGACTCTGTCGAACGCTTTTTCGAAGTCGATGAAACAGGAATAAATATCCAGGTTCATATCTAAGCATCTTTGAGAGAGGCCATTAAATGCAAACAATGCCTCTCTTGTTCCAAGTCCTTTGCGGAACAAAAATTGGGTATCATCCATATCATTTTCTAGCTTTCTGTATAATCTTCCATGAATCACCTTTAGAAATATTTTGAGGGTATGGCTTATTACTGATATTGTCCTATAGTCTGAACAATCTTTGGCATATATTGTTTTAGTTATTGGTACAAAGGTGGACACCAACCATTCCTGAGGTATTTTTCCGGTTTTATATACTTCATTAAACAGATCCAGTAGTACAGGTAGAGTTTCATCGTCTAGACATTTCAGTAATTCTGCAGGTATTTCGTCTGGACCTACAGTTTTTCCGTTTTTTGCGTTTCGTATTGCTTGTTCGATTTCCTCCATTATGATCTCTGGTCCCGTTTCGCTATCCATTTCTTCCGGTTCTTGTCTATTATCCTCAAACAGATCTGTTATGTACGCCTTCCACTTTTTTAATTTCTCTTTGACTTCTATAATAATTTTTCCATTTATGTCTTTAAGAAGGCCATCTTTCTTTTTTCGCTGTGTATTTGTGATTTCCTTTATTTTCTTATGCATATTAAAGCTATCATGTTTCTTAGAATATTCCTCTATTTCACTGCATTGATTTGTCAGCCAGGTGGATTTGGCCTCTTTTATTTTCTTTATTATTAACCTCTGTATTTGTTTGTATTTTGCCTTATTCCTGCCTTTATGTTTTCTTCTTTCCTCCATTAACTCTAGGATTTCTGAAGTTATCCATCTCTGTTTTTTTCTTATTTTTGTCTCTAATATTTTCTTTCCTGCATCTACTAACGTTTCTTGTATCATGTTCAGTGGCGGCTGGTGACTCAAAAATTTGGTAGTTCTGCAGTATTTTTTGGTTTTTTTTAATTCAATATCTTTTAATCGTTGTATTTTACAACGAGGCTTTTAGTTTGATATTTTACACCATATATTTATTCATTATATATCTATTAAAAAATAATAAAGAACTTACCGATTTTCTTCTTTTCAAATTGAAGATAAATCCAATTATATCAAAAATAGCAATGGTACATTATGGCACACTAGTAATTGTTTTATAGTTTATGTTTTTAGTAGAATTTTATCGATAAATACGCGAAACTAAGGAATGCAAACGAAAAAACACTACAAACAAAATCGCCACAACAATAATTGCATTATAGGGTCTTACGAACTAACTACACACAGAGCCAAATATATTATTTTTTTTATAAATAAGCTCGATTCGTCGATTTTTTTAAAGCAAACTTGTCTATAACTTTTTCATTAAAGTTTGGTATTTCTTTTATAAGTGTTTTTTCTACTGACAACATGGTTAATGCTACAAGTCGGTCTTCAGTCATGGAATTTCTCTACAGTCAAAATTGTAACCTAAGAATTTCTAAACACGGCACAGATGCAACGGTCACGAATAACTGTCGTGAATTGCAGCTCGCAAACACATTTCCGAGGCCGTTAATCAGCCGATTGCCGAAGCACATCGGCTAAGATCGCCGTTTGCCTAATAAATGCATTTTACCGCTGCCAGTGTTTCGGTTGCTATCGACGCGGCTTCACTGGAGCAGCAAATACGTAAAAAGATTGCTTCACTGGAGCACCAAATACGTAAAAAAATTATACGGTTTCACTAGAGGAGTAAATACGTAAAAAAAATAATATTAATCATCGTTGTTGGTGAATTATTATTAAGAGTTGATGTTTAATATGATGATATGGCAGATTTGAAATAAAACTATATTAATTATTCTTTAATAATTAAGATTTGCTATGGTTGTTTGGTAGTTCTGCAGCTCAGCAGCACATAAAGAAAAGCCGCCACTGATCATGTTCCATTTGTCATTAACATCTGTTGTCTTTATCACGTCTTGTTTGATTTTCTTTAAGTTATCATTTATTTCTTGTTTTAAACTCTGACGTATAGGTTCTTCTTTTATCTTTGAGACATCGAATCGTGGTATATTTGTTTGTTTTTGGATCTTTTTTAATTTTATCTTTATTACGCCTACTAGTGGATTATGGTCTGAATTTATGTCAGCTCCGGGGTCTGTTCTCACAGACTTAGTGTTTTTATATGTGGATTTGATTAAAATGTAATCTATCTGGTTTCTTACAATGTGATCTTCCGAATCCGCCGGTGATTTCCAGGTATAAAGTCTTCTTTTAGGTAGTTTAAATAATGTATTCATTACTGCCAGCTCCTCGCTTTGGCAGAATTCGACAAGTCTGTCCCCCTTTCATTTCTTTCTCCCAAACCAAATTCTCCCACACATCCATCCACTTTTCCTTTTCCAATCTTGGCGTTGAAATCTCCCATCAAAAACAATATGTCATCTTTTTTGTGGATCTTATGATTTCGTTCAATTGCATGTAGAACCTTTCTATCTCGGCCTCATCTTTGTCTGCAGTAGGTGCATATATTTGGACAACGTTTATCTTCTTAGAGAATGTTTGCAACTGAATCATCATCAATCTCTCTGAGTAGGGGGTAAAACCAACGACAGATTTGTTTGTCTCTTTGTCTACAAGTATGGCAACTCCATATCGGTGTCTTGGATCATTGTTACCAACATAATACATCATGCCGTTGTTTGTGGTTAGTTTTCCTGAATCCGGCCATTGAACATCGCTGATACCGAATATATTTATGTTAAGGCGATCCATTTCAGCTGTTAGGTTATCGTGCTTACCTGGTTGATATAAACTCTTCACGTTCCATGTGGCCAGTCTTAGGGTTCTTCCTTTTTTTATTTTTTCTAAACCAATGGTTTTCATGGTTTCCTTCTGATTATGAGGGTTTCGTTTGCTAACGACCTGAGAGGCCTCATATTCTTCAAGTATACCTCTCCTGCCGGATCTTGGTTTCCGACTTCCATGATCAGTAAGGTGTTTTTGGGCTTTTTTTAATGCCATTATGGTTGTCTAGGAATGCCTTTTAGACCTTTAATACAGTGGTTTTCCGTTCCCTTCCGTATCCTTATGCCGTTGACCACTTCATTGGTTCATCCGCCTTTAGGGCCAATTTCTTGACCCTAGGACAAAAGAGTGCCCTACCACTTACCAACTAATCTGCCCGAAGCCGTTGGTCAGTAAGTGGGGGATTGCTTATACCGGCAAATGTTCGGTGAAGAGTATGTAGTAGAAAGAAATATAGTGACCCGTCTGCCCTCGGAAATCTAATAGCCATTCGGGGTCGGAAGAAACAAGAGTTAGCCAAGAGAGGCTGATAGTAAAGATTAAAGACATTTCACTCAAGACTAGTTGAAAATAAGTAAAATGTGAAGGCCCTTACGATCCGCCAGGTGCGTTTCATAAGCGTATGAGTATTGTACACCTTGTATTCCCGCTCATACTTCGGGGTGTTGACTACAGGCTGTATGGCTCGTCCAGCATGCCATAGCATGGATGATAGGATGCACTCCATTTTACAATGTAGACATCCCAACTCCACGGCCTGACATTTAGCCTTTGAAAGCTTGATAAGGAACTTCATATCCGCCAAGTAAGTGAAGATGGCCAATAATAGGTAGTTTTCTAGGAGATGGCGGTTCTAGCAAACCGTCTTCTTCGAACTTCTTATTTGTTTTCTTGTTGTTTTTGCTTGAGATTTTTCTGTACACTAATGCGGCCAATGTGACCAAAACTAGGAGAGAAGTAGTGACGTCGAAGGCGAATGAAAAATCTTGGATAAGCACTTAGTTAGTGTGGTGTTGAAGGAGAAAGAGCAAAAATACAACTAAAATAAGAAAATTGCAGTTTCAAGGGCCATGTGATAAAAGAATAACAGTATTTGTTGTTACAGATACGATAATACAGGATAAAATATACGGAAATAGGGTTATTGGAAAAAGTTGAATTTTCTAGGAAAAGGCGCAAAATGTCGCTTGTTACAATTTTCAATGTGCGTTAAATGTATTTTTTTCGAATCCTGAGAAAACTGATAAGTATTTTCGAAAAATTTAAACGCAGTATGAAAATTACGTTATTACCGAGGAAGGCTGAAAATACCTTAGAATAAATAAAAAGTTTTTTTTTAATGAAATGCAAATATTTAAAAATCACACTAAATTGTCTCTTTTATTTTTATCCATGTATCTTATTAAAATAACTCTTCTAGAAGTTTTCAGGAAATCTCGGCCCTCAGTAATAATGAAATCGTTTTTATTTTTGCGTTTAAATTTTTAAAAAATAATTTATTAGTTTTCTCAAGATTCGAAAAAGATGAACACATTTAAAACACATTGAACTTTTTGACAGGCGACGTTTTGCGTTTTGCGCCTATGCGCTTAAGGAATTTGAGGAAGTGATACTAATGCAGTTCTGTAGATTTAATCAGAGCTCTAGTATCAAATATGTTGAGGGGGGAAGATATAATCTACTTCAAATCATTTTGAAAGATAAATTACAGGGCAAAAGATCAGTAGGAAGACGCCAGAACCCGTGATTGAAGTGCCGGAGAAGATGGTGTAACCGCTCATCCGCAGAAATTTTTCGTGCAGCAGTTTCTATAGCTACAGTTGCCATTTGGATCGCCAACCTTGGAAAGGAGACGGCGAAATTAGAAGAAGAAGTAGTATCAAAATTAAAAATAGTGGTCAGGATTACCAACCTCTTAACAGGAGACGATACCTACAGAAGAATATATCGAATAACGTTTTTAACGTTATTCGATATTTTAATTTATTAATTTTTGTTTAATTTATTACTTAACAATATTTTATACAAAAATGTAGTTGAATGAAAAAACTAAGCGGATTATGGCAAATAAGTTTTATTAAAAAATATATCCTTCAGAGATTCAACAAGTCTTTCCTTATCATACAAAAATAAATATTCTAAATATAACACAAAAATAAATTATATCACCAGTATACAGAATTTCAATAATTCCAAATGTTAAAGTCAAACTGAAAAATTATCTTGGTACAAATTTAAATTTGAAAGGATCTTTATCGAGCGCTAGTGATCCAATTGGTACTTTATATGTTTCATTTGCTACTGGTTGTATCGTGAAGTTTTGTAAGAGACCGCCAAGGAATCCGAAGGATATAAGTTGAACCATCCTGTAGCCCATGCAGCTTCTTCTCCCTCCTCCAAAAGGCAAAAAGTGTTCCGGTTTAAAGATCGTTCCGTTCCTCAGGAACCGTTCAGGCATGAACTTATTAGGTTGCTCCCACAACTCTTCGGACATGTTGAGTTCATAATTGTTAAGGAAAAGGATGGATCCTTCTTCCACTCTATATCCTGCAACAAAGAAAAGAATAATTAAAGTACAAGAAGTTTGAGATTTAGCTGTGTTGGACTTGTAATTGCTCAAAACAGCACTAGATTAACTGCTGTGTATTATTATAGATAATAAGTAACCATTAAAATACACCCATTAAATAAGTAAGTAAAATTGACTCCAGCTAATAAACTGATTGGCTTGTTAAATAAAAAGTTAAAAAAAACAAGAGACTAGCAAGGAGAACGTAGTTTGCCTAGAACAGTTTGCTAGATGTCGGATTTATTTCTTAAGTAAGTTCAAAATGTTCAAACAAAAATTTAAAAATGAAAGACCTAACTTAAAATTTTATATTAGTAATTAGAAAACTTTATCAAGTCAAAAACATTGACTTAAACATTTCTGCATAACCAAATTAGTGCAAAAATAAGAATAAAATACAAAGAAGTTTAGTGTTATATCACAGCCATTTAGTAGAAACGGGGAGAAGGCTGGATATTGTTCAAAATAAAAGACTACTACAGTCAACGAATATTAACTAAACTAGAGCTCATATCTAAAAAGAAAAATATTAACAGTGGAATGGATGAAAAAAAAAAACAACATAAACAGAAAAAATAAAAAAATCAAGTGACTTAATCAGTTCCATGACCTGAAAAAGCGAAGGAACAATAAATTAAATGACAAAGAGTCACACAGCATGCCCATCAAAATAGTAGACATACAACAATATGAAAATAATGTGTAAAAAAAGAGAAATAAAAATAAAATAATTTAAAAACTTTAATAAAGAACAAAACAAACTATGAAAAAGATAAAAAAAAATTATTACTCACCATTAATAGAACTGTCTCTATTTGCAACTCTGGGTACAATAGGTGACGAAATGAGCCTAATAGCTTCATAAATAACAGCTTCAGTGTATGGCAAAGCATTTCGATCTCCAATGGTAACGAGCTTGTTTTTCCCTACGTTGTCATCAATTTCCTGTTGAATTTTTAGTTGGACCTCGGATTCATTGACTAGAAACGCAAATAATTTCGCCAAAAAATTTGCCACGGCAGAATGTCCACCAATGATATCTTCTAAAGCAAATAAAGCAGTTTCCCACGTGAAGTCAACCTCGTCATCCTTAACTGATTTGATCAAATTTTCTACGTAGTCCCTAGGTTCCGAATCCACATCAAACTCATGGTATCTTTTTTCAATGATCTCCTCGGTAACGAATTGTCTGATTTCATGAGTAACTGCCTTCATTCTATTCATATTCTTCTTTAAAAACGGTGTCAAGAAGGGTAAAAAGTCAGCTGCGTACCCTTGATTTACTTCATAAAAAATTTCGTCAAAGTTATCGACCATCTGGACAAATTTTTTGTTCTCAGTATCATATTTTTTGGAGCAGAAATGGCTAAGAAATATATTTGCACAGTTACGTGAAATAATTTTCTTTAACTGTGTACTTCCGTTGGGTTTAATCTGAGAAATCATATTTTCTGTTTCACTTGATATTAGGTCTTCTAAATTGTAAAAATTGTTAGTGAATGCTCTGGGAAAGGTATGTGTTTTCAGCATGTCTCTTCGTGTCTTTTGCTTTTCTGACCAGTCGCAAAATGCCAATGCTGAAACAAAAATCAAGTGATGAATAAGAATAATCTTTTTTTTGAATTCACAATTTTAAATTGGTTATACAAAAAGTGTTATACATGTAAATGGTTTAAGTATAAAAGTTCTTACGGTATTTAAAACAGCAGTAGAAATTTTAAAAAGATTTTGCAATAATGACTTTAGGTACTAGTATACTTTAGATGACCAAAAATAATAATTTTTTTCTCAGAACTTTTATTAAAAATAAACATAAAACTTTTTTCATATTAATATCTAACTCTTAGAGAGCACAAAAAATATATATTTTTTCATTTATGCACGTACACTAATATTGTAGAGGTATTGTAATATTGTAGAGGCCTCGAAAAATGATGGCGGACATTTAATCTCAGGATTGGGATATCTGAAATAAAAAAATCGTATTGCATTTGAAAAACGAAGGTTTCTTACGTGGCAATTTACCTCAATTTGGCCAAAAAATTAAAAATAAATATTTTTTAACCATAAAAAACTAAAGAAAAACGGGCGATTTTTTCAAAAAATTTATCAAATTTCGGTAAAATCTTTTTTTTTGCAGATTTTTTCAGAAACAATGGTAGACTGACACGTTAGAAACCTTCCCTTTTCAAATGCCGTACGACGTTTTTATTTCAGAGGTCCCAATCCTGAGATTAACTGTCCGTCATCGGAACTACTTTTTTTCGAGGCCTCGGCTTTGGCGCCCTCTACAATATTAGTGTACGTGCATAAATGAAAAAAGATTTTGTATTCTCTAAGAGCTACATATTTATAATATGTAAAAAGTTTTATGTTTATTTTTAATACAGGTTCTGAGAAAACAAATCTTGAAAAAAAGCTTATTTTTGGTCTTCTAAAGTGTACTAGTACCTTTAGAACATTAAAACAAAAATAAAATATAAAATATACCGACAATAATACACAATATTAACACTAACTGGATAATTATTCTTAAATAATTAAGAAAAAAAGCTGCAAAACGATATTGAGAAGAACTCAGGTTTTAACAAAACTTTAAAAACTTTAAAAACAACGAAATTTAGAGTACAACTCTAACTAATTTTACATGAATAAATTATACCAGTAATAAGAAACTTAAGCAAAACGGATATTTTTAGTGTAGTTATTTTAAAAATTAGCCTTAGTAGGCTAACGTGCTAACGTTTACTTATACGTTTTAGTAGCAAATTATTAGTAAATAACATATACTAAGGAAATGTTTAAAATACTTACAGTTATCTTTGTTTCCATCAAACAACTGTTGGTACCTCTCGAAGCTAGGCCGGGAATCAAAGTGGCTTCCTTTGGTAACCAAACCCTCTCTTATATTTTTTTGTCCTTGCACCACTACACACTTTACTCCCCCAAGTTGCAGCTTTACCACATCGCCGAATTTTCTTCCCAGGGCACTGAAAGCTTGATAAGGAACCTCATATCCCCCAAGGAGGTGAAGATGACCAATAATAGGTAGTTTTCTTGGAGATGGCGGTTCTAACAAACCGTCTTCTTCAAACTTTTTATTTGTTTTCTTGTTGTTTTTGCTTGAGATTTTTCTGTACACTAATGCGGCCAATGTGACCAAAACTAGGAGAGAAGTAGTGACGTCGAAGGCGAATGAAAAAAACATCTTGGATAAGCACGTAGGTAGTGTGGTGTTGAAGGAGGGAGAGCAACGATGCTTGAACGTTGTCTGAAGATATGGGTTCGGGTTCTCGGTTATATAGTTAAATATTAACATAATCGGATATACATTATTCGTTACATTTGCATTTGTTGAAGATCAGTAATGCATCTTTATTTGTGTTGTGGGAATGCGATGTGATAATACGGAAAATAGTCATTGATTCTTAGAAAATAAATAGGATAGGTAAGTAAACTGTTTACTCTTAAGGTGATACAGTAGCGATCAACAGGTAGCCAAAACGCGTTCCAAGATTGCGGCTATAATTTTGAATATTTTTTCGAGATATTTGGCACACGTATTCGTAATATAATAAAGAATGGCGGTACAGAGCCCAATTTGAAAAATATATTAATATGTGGAAATTACTCTGTAATTAAATACAATATTAAAAAACGAGCCTGTACCGCCATTAAGAAGAACAAAAAAATACACTTTCTTCAGATAAACTTTTTTATCCGATGCCTAGATTTTGTGTCATTTTGGAACTACTAATGAAATAAAAAATTTTAGTTGTTCCAAAATGACACAAAATCTAGGCATCGGATAAAAAAGTTTATTTGAAGAAAGTGTATTTTTTGTTTTTCTTAATGGCGCTACAGGCTCGTTTTTTTAATATTGTATTTAATTACAGAATAATTTCCACATATTAAAATATTTTTCAAATTTTGCTCTGTACCGCCATTCTTTATTGAACATATTGAACATTATTATTGAACAAATACGTATTTATTGACTCTTGAAAGAAAACAAAAATAACGAAAATTAAATATTATTTTGTTGAGCCGCCTTTAGCCACTATTAGAGCTTTAATTCTACAGGTATCGTAGTACAGGTTTGCAGTGATAGTATGCCGCGCATAATTAAAGCTCTAATAGTGGCTAAAGGTGGCTCAACAAAATATTTATCATTTAATTGTCGTTATTTTTGTTTTTTTCAAGAGTCAATAAATACATATTTGTTAATTAATAATGATGATTAGTTTGTGATAAAAACTAGACAATTAAATGGACAACAAAGTAATAGATACACATTGTGTCTGGTACATACAAAAAACCTATTTAGTATCACCTCATAATTACTTTTTTTTATAAAATCTTATAGTGCGTCTAATAATATGGCCAGGGACTGTACGTGTGCCAAATATCTCGAAAAAATATTCAAAATTACAGCCGCAATCTTGGAACGCGTTTACGCTACCTGTTGATCGATACTGTTTCCTCTTAATAAATAGTATACACTTTTAATAATAATTATCCCGAATTTCTTTGAATTTTTCCTAATATTATTTATTGATATAGTCGAGAAAATATAGGAATTAGATCTAATTGTATAAAATATATTTTTGAGATATAATTAATATAGTCTGATGTAAAAAGTTTTCACCCAATCATTTTTGTGGCAACTCAATACATACAACTTATGTTTTTCTTCTTCTTCTTTATCGATACTCCTTATGCCCCTCAGGGGCGTCGGAGGTTTTATTCATCCTCTATCCATATATTCCATTTCTTGCGGTCCTTTGCTATCTCTTTCATGTGTTGATGTGTTTTTCCTTTTTCCTGTCCAATTTCTATAATCTGATCGATCCATCTCTTCCTTGGCCTCCCTTTCCTTCTTTTACCATATCTTTTCGATTCCATCACCTGCCTTGGTAGTCTTGCTTGGTCCATTCTGTTAATGTGTCCATACCATTTTAATTCTCTTTTTTGAATCTTGGTTATTATCAATTCCTGTTTCAGTCTTTGTCTAATACCTTCATTTTTTATTGTGTCCAATTTCGTTTTTCCTGCTATTTTTCTCAGCTGCTTTAACTCCGCTGCGTTTATTGTACTGTCTATTTTTGCATTGTTTACCCATGTCTCACTTACATATATTAAAGTTAGTACAGATATTGCATTGTACACTTTCAGTTTTATTTCTTTATCTACACTCACCGGCACAAAATTCCGCCACCCAAAATTTTTGATTAAGTTTGACAATCTACAACTTTATTATTTGTACTTCGATTTTAAAGATTCTTGCACGAGTTTGTAGGCACATGTATTGATGTCAATTGCTATTATTCCGGTAACAAAAATTTATTGCTTAGATGGCATTATACGGGAGTGAATATAAGCGTTGTTTTTTCTGCTAATTTTAAAAAATTCTGTGGAAAAATTGGAGGGCTGATTTTGTTTCATACTCCTTTTGTATTATCCTGGAGGTTTCACTAACGTCTTGTTTTTTGAAATATTTAAATATCTCTTTTCTTGTAAGAGCTGTAATTAAAAACACTGCTTTGAAGGTTTATTTAATTAAAAATATCAAATGCACTAAAATTAACAAAACAAAACAATTTAATAACGGTTATGTCCACCTCTTGCAGCAACGACTGCTCGCAATCTGTTTAGCATCTAATAAAGATGTGTTTTCCTTGCCTGGGGAATAGCCCGATATTCCTCTACCAGGGCCATATCTGTACCAAATTTTCTGGAGGCCTGGGATGACGGCAAATAGCTTTTTTTTATTCATCCCATAAATGCTCAATATGATTGAGATCTGGGCTGCATGCGGGCCATTCTAATCTTATCAATTCAACCTCAATTGTATGAGTCAATCAGTGTTTTTATTTACAAAAAATGGTACAGCTCTTACAAGAAAAAAGATATTCAGATAATTTAAAAAACAAAATGTTGGTGATGCCTCCGGAAAAATATGACAGGACTATGAAACAAAATCAGCTATTCCATTTTTCCATCGAATTTTTTAAAATTCGGAGAAAATACAACGCTTCCTTTCACTCCTGTACAATGATATGCAAGCAAATTTTTTTGTTACCGGAATAATACCAAACAATATGAATACATGTATGATACAAACTGGTGTAAGAATCTTGAAAATCGGAGCACAAATAATAAAGTTATAAATTGTCCAACTTAACCAAAAATTTTGGGTGGCGGAATTTTGTGCCAGTGAGTGTATTTCTTCCTTTCCAAATATTGCTTTATTTAGTGAATCGTATCTCTTATTTGCTTTGTTCGCCCTGTATGAGATTTCTTGATCTAGCTTTCCATCTTCTGATATTATTACTCCCAGGTATTCAAACGTCGAGACTGTTTCTATTATTTCGTTTTTGCAATTAAATATCGTTTGGTTAATTTCTTCCCTTTTCTTTTGGGCTACTATCATGGCCTTCGTTTTCTTTATGTTACATCTCTTCATCACACATCATCTCTTCATTGATTTTGAGAGTCCCTATGATGGTATCCATCAAGAATATCTGATCCACGCCCTGAAAGAGTTTAATATTCCAACTCAACTCATTGATATCGTAAAAGAAACACTTAAAGTACAAGGCACGGTTCTAATTCAAAACGCACTTCAACGCAACAGATACAATCCATCTTAGAACAGTCCTACGACAGGGAGATGCCGTATCCTGTATTCTATTCAACATCCCATTAGAGAAAGTAAATAGAGAGTCAAAAGTCAACACCAAAGGAACAATAATAACAAAAAGTGTACAAATATTGGCATTTGCAGATGATGTTTATATCATAGCTAGAAGCCAAGGAGAAATGATAGAAGCATTTAATGCGATAGAAAGAGCGGCACAAGACAGTGGCCGAAATATTAATGAAGCAAAAACCAAATACATGAAGGCCAGCAAATCCACAGGCCAAACAAACCTACAGAATATGACAATAGGAGAGTGTTACATCTAAAGCGTGAAAATTTTTACATAATATCTATGTAGGTTCATTAGTTACCGCAGATATAAATGTCAGCGAAGAAGTTAAGAGAAGAATGCATATTGCTAATAAAACATATAATGGATTAATTAAACATCTAAGATCTAACAATATCACGAGAAAAACCAAATGCAAAATATACAAAACTCTGATAAAGCCTGTCCTTATGATGGATCAGAGAAAATGACATGGACACAGTCGAACAGCGATGAGAACTTATTAGGTACGTTTGAACATATCCTTAGACATATATAGGGGGTGAAAGAAAATGAAGTATGGCGCAGAATATATTATTTTGAGCTGTACGCAGCTTACAACGAACCCGACGTCATAACATCATAAACATCGGATGTCTGCTCTGGATGGGCCATGTTGAACGGATGTTGGAGACTGAAACACCAAAACATATAATGAGGCAGACACCAGTAAGGAAAAGATCAAAGGGAAGACCCAAACTCAGATACATGGAACAAGTGGAAGAGATCTGAAAACATTTGAGATTACCAATTTGAAGAACAAAGCAAGGAACAAAACAGAATGGCGGAAACTCCTAGAACAAGCCAGGACCCAAACAGGGATGTCGAGCTATTGATGATGATGATTAAATGAAAATAGTCGATGGCGTCAAAGATATAACTTTGACTTATATCAGCTGTACATAAATCAAGATATTGTGATATTTATTAAGATGCAAAGACATGCAATGACTATACAGAGAGATTGACATTCTGAAACTAAGAGGGTAGCAGAAATACAGGACGATCGCGTGTAATATAATTAGGACACTCTCTGTAAAAAACATATTTTAAGTATTAATTCTAATAAGATGTTATTAACCTTTAAAAGGTATTGAACAGATTTAAAAACAATATCAGTTTATAGTTTTGAATCACATGTTTAATATGAGTGAACTTGACATAGGTATATTTGTTATTGTTATTATTTAGATCGGCGTAAAATACGCTGAGGAATCAGTATTGGAGATATAGATAGATAGTAGTAACTATGTAGGTGTTGGCCGATGTGTTATGAATCATTGTTATTATTGTTTACAATTGCTGTCTGTTACTCCGCTAAATAAAAGTATAATGCTAGCAGATTATTTCGTATTTATTCTATTTAAATAATTTGGACCAGAAGGCATTTAACAACACACCTATTTAAGACACGCGTAAAAGATGGAATGATGATACGGAAGAAGAGATCTTAGGATTCTAAGGGTCAGAAGATGGAGGGACGTTGCTAGGAATCGACTGGAGGGGCGACTTCTCTGCGAGTAGTCCAATATCTACAAATTATTGTCGAGCCAATTATGATGATGATTTTGGAATAAAACAGAACCAATTTAATTAAAATTTTGTAAACTTTATACAGGAGTCAGTATAAGTCAGGCAACAAATTTGCAATAAGAGAAAAAATGCAGGTAAATTTAATGAACAATTTTTCTTGGTAAAGTATATTAAAATACCCATAAAAGGGCCACACATATCACAACAAAACGTGGATACAAAATGAAGCGTCAAAATGAATTTAGTCTAAAAAATTGCAAAAGGGATTCGACAAGGGGTTACTGTCAGTGATCAAATTGACGCCCATCTTAATCAATCTATTTACTGCAACGTACTACAAAGCACGTCAAGCTACCGCGAAGATTATCAAATTCTTCTTCAATTGTAGTTTTGGAAGGTCGAGAAGGGTGCGTGGTTCTCTTGCAAAAACGAGATCATTGAGAAGGCCCCATAGGAAGAAATCACAGGGTGTTAGGTCATAGGACCGTGCTGGCCACTCACCGATTCTTCTTTTGCCTATCCATTCTCCAAAATGAACATTAAGGTACTCCCGCACACATGCAGCGAAGTGCGGCGAAGCTCCATCTTACATAAAATGATGGATGTTCCTGGGTGTTGGATCGTTGTTCATTTGCCCACGTAAATATTTGAGCATTTTTTCTTGCTTCACTTTGTATAGTTTTCTCTTTTCTTTTATTTTCTTGCTCCCCGTGTTATGAACACTCGGTATCTTTGCTGAAGTTATTTCCTGGCGTTTTCCAATTGGAGCATCACTAATAAAGTCCGGATTATAAGCATGACAGAAAGGTCAAAATAAGCACATACAGTACGTAAATCATTCAGCTGGACATAGGAAATATACATTAAGAGCATTGTGGCAACAAAGCTAATCTGTGTTAGTTGAAGCTTCTGTTCGAGTACGAGTTTTTGGTGTAATAGAGCTGTTAGAACGAATAGAGTGAGTGAATTTTGAAGCAAGGCTGTCCATAAATAAATCAAAAACAAAGTTTATGATTAATGAATTAATACTTTTACTTTAATTTTTAAAATATTTTTATTTAAAAACTACATAATTTCAAAACTAAACAGTTTTCCCATTCCCTTAAGCCAAAAATATGTAGCTACTACATTGTCATATTTTGACGTTTGTTTGTGTCAGTCGAAATGAATTATCAATTTTAAGGTTAATACCCCTTAATGCTAACAACCATATTGTCATCGAGAGAACTCAGTTGCCACAATTATCTTAATATAATAAATTGTATGTATTTATGTATCTAAATTTATACAATGTATGTTCCCTATGTCCAGCTGAACTATTTACGTACATACTGTATAAGCAAAAAGTGTCGCAAAAATAAATAAAGTTTTTATGAAATAAGCAAGGATCAAGAAAAAAACGTGTAACTAAACATGGATATAATGATATAATTATGAATAAAGGACATTAACATTATATTACATTTATTTTTAATGATCGTATTATCAAAAATAAATTGAAAATTACAAAAGTATTAAGCTATAATATAATAAACAAAAATCGAAAAATAATTAATATATTAATATATTTTTTAATCATGGCCATTAGCATAAAAACAATTAACAATAATATGTTTTTCAAAATTTTTTTGTAAAAAGCTATGTCTTCTATCTGTATAAATATATTTATGTAGAAAAATTCTTTCAACATCTGTAGATATGATTGGTGCGTATTTATATTTAGACAAATGTACCGGTACTATTTTACAACAATAATATGATAAATTTGGGCTGTCTGCAAATAAATATTAGTTTATTATATGACAGGTATAACGATGGGTTTTCGAATTTATCTCCTATTCTTATGGTTTATTGAATTATCACAGTTTTAAAGCTCTTTATATTTCACAGAATGTTGCTTAAGATAGGAAGTAACATGAAATTTCACTATAGTTTATAATAAGAAGAAAAATAAACAAAGATAAGCAACATATCTTTAAAATAAGCATTTTTACTAAAAATTCTAACTATAAGCAAAAAAAGCAAAAAAAAGCAGAATGCTTATAATCCGGACTCTAATCACTAATAATACTCGTATAAATAGCCATATCTCTTTAAATTAAATTATTACTCCAAATTAGAATAAAATATGAGAAGTAAATCTAAGAATAAAAATATTTTGCACAAATTATTAAATCTTTATAATGTTTATACTATATTTAGCAGAATTTTAGGTATAAGCAATCATGTTTAATTTTTTTTAAATTAACTTCTTTTAGGACTAAAATTTTGGAAATTTCGGAACTCATAAAAACTCTTTAATTATCTATTCATATTACAAATATTTTTAGTTTAATGAATCCATATTTGTAATACACAAAAACTGTAATTGTATTAGAAGTATTGGAACAAACTATTATGATTATTCATCGCTCCAATTTTCTGTTCCCATTTTATTCTTCAAAGAGAAAGTCAAAATAGTTCTAGTAAATTCTTACACCAATTGTTTTGATTTATTCGATCCCGTTAAAGAGAGTAATGGTTGTATTTGGGGCATTCCTCGCAGTAGTTTTGACCCAGCAGATGAAAAATACATGATTTAGTAGTAAACATCATTAAACAACAGTAGTTCATAACGTGCTACTAGGAAGTGTTTTGAAAATATTCGTAATTGAGATGTAGGACGGTTTTTTTTTTGTATAAACCTTACTGGAACTTAAACTTAACCTTAAACCTAACAACGAGGACCGTTAAACATATTTATAGTTTCGAACATCATTAAGTCGACAATATAAACATTAGTCTTTTTATTGAGAAAATACAGCCGCATCCACATTAATCGTTATTATCGGCGGCTACAGAATACAAAATTAAGTTTTATAAAATCCACAATGAAAATAAATCATTTTTCCTGTAGCTGGTTGTACACTAATAGACGAAACATATGGTGGAGTAGGATTTATTATCAAAAAGTATCTCACACCATACATTTCCACATATTAAAAGCGTTTCTTATAGAGTAGCTTATATTATAGTAGACCTAGAGAATTATACTAAGATAAAGGTAATACAAGTGTATGCTTCCACAACATTACATCATTAAGAGGAAGTTGAAATGTTCTACGAAGATCTGATAACAGCATTAGATGAAAATGATACAAGATATACTATAATTATAGGAGATTTCAACGCAAAATTAGGTAAAAAAGAAGAAAATACTGAAATTAAAATAGGGATGCATGGTTAAGCATAAAAATTCTATAACTTCTTAGAACAACAAAATTTATATGCCATAAACACATATTTCAAAAAACAAGCAAACCGAAAATGGACGTGGATATCTCCCGATAAAAAGACGAAAAACGAGATCGATTACTTCTTATGTGGGAACAAAGACATTTTTGAAGACATAGCTGCTCTCAACCAATTCACAACTGGCAGCGATCATCGTCTTTTAAGAGCAAGGATTGTTTTTAAACAGACCAAAACCCGTAGAAACAGGCCACATAATTATAATCAGATAGATCAAACTAAAATCCGACAGCAGGGAGATGAGTAGAGAGAAGCCTTAAGAGAAGAATTTGTAGGATATTATCAACAAGAAAATACCGACATGAACACAATTAATAGAGAAATGCAACGAAAGCTCTTGAAAACAGGCCTGACTGTGGCAAAGAAAACGAAAAGTAAAGAAGACAAAATAAGCGTTGGAACAAAATGGTTGATGGAACAGAGACGCCTATTTCTAAGCGAAAGAAAAAGAAACACCGACGGTCTCAAAAAATTGAATAAACATATAAAGAAGGGAGTAAAGGAAGACTTAAGGATCTACAATGAAAACAAGGTAGAAAAAATTATAGAAAAGAATACAGGCCTAAAATGCTTAAGACCAAACATAGGAAAGCCTCTAATAATCTCACTAAAAGATAAAGATGGACAAGAAACAAGAGAAAAGAACAAAATCCTAATAGTTACACAAACATTTTGCCGTAATTTATATTCCTCAAACAAAGACCCAGGTAACACAGCAAAGGAAAATCTTAAGAAAAAGATAATAAAATGTGAACTCAAAAGTACTCCCTAATATAGAATACTTCGAAATAAAACAAGCTATGGCACAACTAAAGAACAATAAGGCTCCGGGCCCAGATGGAATACTCCGAAATGTTAAGGGAGGGGAGTGAAATTATTCTC
The DNA here is from genome assembly GCF_917563875.1 of Diabrotica virgifera virgifera. Lineage (NCBI taxonomy): Eukaryota > Metazoa > Arthropoda > Insecta > Coleoptera > Chrysomelidae > Diabrotica > Diabrotica virgifera. Next base: position 164,864,772 of record NC_065449.1, on the reverse strand, counting down.
GAAGAATTGAAAAATCTTTTCAACGAATGCCTTCACAAAGGAGAAGTCCCAGATGATTGGAAAGAAAGCTTGACAATAAGTCTCTTCAAAAAAGGAGACAGGGAAGATCTGAAAAACTATATGCCAATTTCCCCGTTGTCCCAAATGTACAAACTATTTACGAGAGTAATAACTAATAGGCTATCGTCGAAGCTTGATAGCTATCAACCGGTAGAGCAGGCAGGATTCCGAAAGGGTTACAGTACAGCGGATCATCTTCTTACAGTCAGAACGCTAATAGAGAAAGCCAATGAATATCACTTGAACTTATACATTGGCTTCGTTGATTACGAAAAGGCATTCGACTCCATAGAATTTTGGGCAATAGAGAGAGCTATGAACAACTGCAGGATAGACTCTCGATACAGAATGCTCATACATAATATTTATAAGAAAGCTACAATGAAAATACAAATACATAGATGAGAAAAACAAAGCTATACCAGTCAATAGAGGAGTTCGCCAGGGAGACGTTATTTCACCAAAGCTGTTCACACTGGGACTTGAAGACGTGTTCAAAGACATCAACTGGGTAGATAAAGGAATAAATGTTAATGGAAGAAAACTGAGTCATTTAAGATATGCTGACGACATTATAATATTCGCTACAAGTTTCGAAGCATTACAGACCATGATGACGCAACTATTTCAAGCTTCGGAAAAGTAGGTCTTAAGATGAACTTGGAAAAAACAAAAGTAATGACGAATACACTGAACATTACAAAAATAAGTTGAATGACATAGATTTAGAAACAGTAAGCGAATACATCTATCTGTGACAGATAATGAAAGTTAACAAAGAAAATCAAACTGCCGAAATTACTAGAAGAATAAGGTTAGCGTGGGCAGGATTTGGAAAACTGAGTTGGATCTTGAAAAACATTAAAATAGAATAATATTTGAGAACCAGAGTTTATGATCAGTGTATCCTCCCTATACTTACGTATGGTTCACAGACGTGGACACTCACCAAGGCCAATATGGATAAAATAGTAAAGGCACAGAGAGCGATGGAAAGATCAATGCTCGGGGTGAGGCTGATAGCCAAAAAACAAATACATGTATTAGAAGCAAAACCAAAGTAAAAGACGCAGGAGAACATGCTGCCAAATTAAAATGGAGCTTCGCAGGACACAATGCCCGACTGAAGGATAAAAGGTGGAATCACGAAATACAACAATGGAGCCCGTGGTTAGGAAGAAGAAGTAGAGGAAGGCCACAAATGAGATGGGCCGATGACATAAAGAAGTTTGGAGGACACAACTGGAGACAGGTGGCGCAAAATAGACAACAATGGATTGAATTGGGGGAGGCCTATGTCCAAAGTTGGATTACTGAAGGCTGAAGAAGAAGAAGAAGGAGAAGAAGAAGAAGAAGAAGAAGAAGAAGAAGAAGAAGAGGAAGAAGAAGGCTGTATACTATCAATCACAAAAATTTTATTGGAAAATCCTTTATGAAAGGTATCTATATAAATTTTTATTAAAATTCCTTCAAGTACTACATAAGAGAACGTTTTCTATTTTTACAAAATCGTCATTAGTGTAAAAAATAAACAGGTTAAGTACTAGCTGGGCCACTATAAAAATACCAGTCTGAGAACCCTTTAAATGGTATATAATTATGTTATAAATGCATATTTAGTTGAAATTCTATATGATTGGTAACATTTATAAGGAATTGTGCCCTTCAGTAAATTATGACATTACCATCACGTGGAATGTAAAGTTATTTGTTGCGCCTCTACATGATGACTGTTAGATGAAGTAACTGGAGTAACTCCATTTGCCATCTAACACCATGACTGTCGTCATGTAGAGACACCACAACTCACTTTACATCCCATGTGATGGGAATGTCATACTTTGCCGAAGGGCATAATTCCTAATAAATATTATCCATCTTATAGAATTTCCAGCATACAGTGCTAGTCAAAAGTCCGTACCCCCCCTCGTATCTTTTGAACGGTTATACATATAATAGTGAAATTTGGAGGGAGGAAATAAACGGACGTACGCTTCTTAACTAGTCATGACAGGTGACGTAATAGTGACAGATGACTTTACAGCGCCACTGTGACAGATCATTTTAAATGGGACCTTATGGCAAGTGACACCTCATTTGAAAGGTATTGATAATACCTATTCAGTCATACTATTTTTTTTTGGGTTTAATTTGATTTTGATTTTGGTGAATAAATGAAATAAGTATAACTTTGTAGTTTCGCATTTAATTATTAAAAATTCAAATGTCCGCCCATGGTTATTTTGTCAAAAAAGTTGACATTTTTCAGCTCTAGTAGTTTTTACGTCAACGTCAACCTTTTTGACAAGTAACCATAGGCGGAGGTTTGAATTTTTATTAATTAAATGCGAAACTAGAATTTTATATTATTTCATTTATTCATACAAATGAGTTTAAACTCAAACAAAATTAGTATAGCTGAATGGGTATTTTCAATACCTATCAAACGAGGTATCGCTTCCCATAGGGTACCATTTAAAATTATCTGTCACAGTGGCGCTGTAAATTCATTTGTCACTTTTACGTCACCTGTCATGATTAGTTAAGAAGCATACGTCAGTTCATTTCCTTCCTCCAAATTTCACTATTATAAGTATAACCGTTCAAAAGTTACGAGGGGGGGTAGGGACTTTTGACTAGCACTGTATATGCATTTACAACATAATTATATACCGTTTAAAGGGTTCTAACCCTGATGTCTCTTTAGTGGCTCAGCTAGCATTTAACTTGTTTATCTTTGCACTAATGATGATTTCGTAAAAAATAGAAAACTTTCTATGATGTCGCCCTTAAAGCGTGTTTAATAAAAATTGATATACCTTTGACAAAGGATTTTTCAATAAAATTTTAGAAATTTTACAATATTGTCCAATGAAAAATTAATGCCCAATAAATTACTTATATCGTTGGTTATGGTAATTGGCAAAAAAGGGCATACAATTGTTAAACAAATTGTTAACAGTTACTTGTACATTAAATGTTTCACATACAGGTGCAGGGGCGTCATTTGAAATTTTGATTGGGGGGAAGTAAGCATTATATATTATACAATATATTATATGGTTTAATGATGAAAATTGATGTATTTTTTGTAAATTTCAGTTATTTTCAGGGCCAGGGGGCAAATGCCCCCCTGACCCTAGCAAATGACGCCCCTGTACAGGTGGACCGCTTTCAGACAATAAATGTGATTAAGTAAGTCTCGTGTGTTCAATTCTCCATTGAGTTATCACCAACTATTCTCTTCTGTGCAATGCGGGATGGTATCCATATAAACCTGATTCGTCTAGCGTTTTCTTGAGCCTTAATTGGTTAGAATTTTACAGGTTTCCCAACAGGACCTTTCTGTCCCAACAGGGATAGATCTGTTTAACGGTTTGAAGGGCGCTTAGTAAGGTACTTAAGATAACTGAATTAGAAATGTCATTAGAATTGATATGCATAATAGCTTTAAGTACTGCAGAGAGCTCAGAGGGAGAAACTGAGAAGTTTTGACCCAGCAAATGAAAAATACAAATTTACTAGTAAATATCATTAAACAATAGTAGCTCATGACGTATTACTAGGAAGCGTTTTGAAGAAATTGGTAATTGAGTTATAGAACGGTTTTTGGTATTACTTGGACCTTAAACTTATTAAACCTAACTACCAGGACCGTTAAAAAGAGTTATAGTTTTGAACAGAATTAAGTCCACATTATAATATGAATAAGATTCTGAAACTAATTTCTTGTGGCATGTCTATATCTAAGTTAAGTATTGTATTTATTAGCCCGATCAAAGAACAATCTGACCCCAAAAAAATAAAGGAAGGATGTAAATTCGGGAATAGGTAGCTGAAATTGTTAAAATCTAGCTGAAATCTATTATTACCTATATAAGAAAAAGTTTAAAATTCTACATCCCCTCCATTTTACAAAAATGGTGGGGAATACCCCTTTCTCGAAGATGAAAAAAATACATTCAAAATAAGACCGGAATTGGATAAAATGACTAATTCTAAACAACTTTTCATCTATAGAGTTTTTTCACTAAGTCAATACTTTTCGAGTTATTTGCGAGTGAATATATTCATGTTTAACAAAATAAAACATGTTTTTGGACGTTCTTCGGAGATAATTAAAAAAGTAAGTATTTTAGCGAAAAAAATATGCTTAGCAAAAATATAGCCCATAAAAAATTGAAAAAAATGGTGTATGCATAAGGTCTGTAGACCCAGTAGAAGCAGAGTTGCAGCTAATGAAAAGTAGGTTCTTCTTCATCAAATTCCAAATCGAATATTTCAATGTGACATAACCCAAAAACGGAGCACTTTTAAGGGAAAATTTATTGTAACCTTCTTAAAGTGTTTAAAAAAAGGTTTATTTTTGTTTTTTAAAAAAAATTGTAATATTTAAAGTAAGTGAATTACGCTCAAAATATTGTTGGTCGCTTTTATTTGTTGGTAAAAAAATCGCGAAAATCACCCTTTAATTAGCATCACATATACATTTTAACATTACCACTTCACAAGTTACTTTGTTTATGTATGTATATGATCTGTAAGTTTCATCAGTTCAAAGTGCTTCGTTTTGAAAAAGCTGTAGTTAAAATGGCTTCAACTAGTAACTAATCACGATTTTAGGCAAATTCTGAACAGCCATAGCATAACCAATTTTTGTCCAACAAAAAAAAAATCAAAAATATTTAGAAACGCAAAACTTACATTTTATTACTCTTTGATATTTTTGGTATTCCTGATTGTTTTTAAGTTAATTTCATAAACAATTACGATTTTTTTTCAAAATAAAAAAAATGTTGTATTTTTAACCCAATTTTTGTCAAAACTGAGCACTTTGAATCAATGAAACTTATAGATAATATAAACAATGCATAAGTAAAGTAGCTTGTAAAGCTGTAACGAATAATTTTATTTCAGAAGCTAATTAAGGGGTGATTTTCACCATTTTTTTACCAAAAAATAAAAGGGACCAACAAAATTTTTAGCGTAACTCACTTACTTTTAATGTTAGAAATTTTTTTTTTTAAAGACAATAATAAACCTTTTTTTAAACACTTTAAAAAGTTGTAATGAATTTTCCCCGAAAATGCTCCGTTTTTGGTTATTTCACATTGAAATATTCGATTTGTAATTTGACGAAGAAGAGCCTACATTTCATTAGCTGCAATTCTGCTTCAACTGAGTCTTCAGACCTCACGCATACACCATTTTTTCCAAGTTTTTATAGCTATATTTTTACTAAGAATATTTTTTTCCCTAAAATACTTACTTTTTGAGTTGTCTCCGAAAAACCGTCCACAAACATTTTTTTTTGTTAAAAAGTGAACACATTCACTCGCAAATAACTCGAAAAGTATTGACTTAGTAAAAAAAACTATAGAACAAAAGTTGATGGATTCGACCGTTACTTGATGGAAGTTCATTTTATTTACAGAAGATAGAGTGACAGAAATTCCCATGACAAAAAATAACTTCGAGATAGAACTAAACATCATTAAACAAATAGCAGTAAACAATGGCTATAACGAACAAACAGTTAACAAAATTTTAAACCAAAAACTACATAAGAAAGCCCTGAAATTAGTGTATCCACCACCACAGACAGAACCCAGTAACTTCTGCTCTCTAACATATACTGGCGAGATAACAACAAAAATAGTCAGATACATAAAAAAGAAAGGAATAACACCAGCCTTCAGAACTAACAACAACTTAAATAAATATATTAAGAACAATAAAAGCCGAAAGAGAAAGCAACTACAGAGTGGTGTGTACAAACTGACTTGTGGTGACTGTCCGAAAACTTACATCGGTCAAACTGGCAGAACCTTTGACAAACGGATAGCAGAACACAAAAGGGCTTTCAACAATAGAAAAACAGACACTTCTACATACTCATTTCACCTTCTAGATCATAATCATTCTTTTAATGAACAGTTTCAAATTCTGCATATTAAAAATAAAGGCCTTAAGCTATCTTTATTAGAATCTATGGAAATTAATAAATTGAAAAATACAGATATAATTCTGAATGACCAACTTGAGACAAACAGCTCCCCACTCCTCAACCTCTTCAGTTAAAGACTTTAAATAGGCAAACCATTGTAAACTAAATCACTTGAGAAAGGCACTCTGCCGAAACAGCTGTAGTCACTTAGTTGTAATAAATTTTGTGGAAGTATAGAAAACAAACGTTTTCAGTGTTTTATTGTTAGAACAAAAGTTACTTAGAATTAGTCATTTTATCCAATTCCGGACTTATTTTGAACGTACATTTTTTTCACCTCTGAGAAAAAATTTTTCACCCCGTATTTTCCAATTTTTGTAAAATGGAGGGGATGTAGAATTGTAAACTTTTTTTATACAGGGTGAGGCAGATAAAGGGCCTATTAGAAATATCTCGAGAACTAAAGCAAAGAGAAACTTGAAAATTGGAATACAGAGGTTTTGAGGTATGAACTATTTAATGAAAATATTTTCTTCTCTTTGCTACTTCCGGTTATACCGGAAGTTGATTGTAACTTTGTTTTTTTAAATGGGACACCCTGTATATTTTTACATTTTTGGATTCTCCTCGGTTTCTTCTTTCTTAAAATATATTGTTTTGTAATATTATAGAGGGTAGGTTAAAAGATAATTACGTTTTCTTATTAATTTCGTAGCAAAATTAACACCCCGTAGGATTGTAGTAGATTGTCATAATAAACTCTATTAATGTTCAAATGATTTTCAATATAGTCTACTATTGTTAAAAGTTATTGGTATGGTTAAATTTTTCATTTTAGTATACAGGGTTGGTCGAAACTCGGAATGAGTATTTTCTGAGTTTTCTTAAATAGAACACCCTGTATTTTAGTATTGTAATGAAATGTTATCTTATGGTACTTTTTAATTTCTTAAGCATTCCCTATACCTAACTTATGTAATTTGTGAGTTATTGCTGATTCAACCAAACATTAATTGCAACACAAAATAGGTGAAATTGTATTAGGTTGGCCGTGAAAATATTCAGTCACAAATAATTTTTTGGAAATAAATACATATTAATCTATACTGACACTTAAAATTGCCAATAGTGGTTGAGGTATCAAAATACCATCGAAGTTAAGATTGTTGGTGCGATTTACAATTAAGCACAAACTAAAGCAGTTAGGTATAGGGAATGCTTAAGAAGTAAAAAGTACCATGAAATATCATTTCATTACAATACTAAAATATAGGGTGTTCCATTTAAGAAAACTCAGAAAATACTCATTCCGAGTTTCGACTCAACCTGTATACTAAAATTAAAAATTTAGCTACACTAATAATTGTTAACAATAGTAGACTATATTAAAAATCATTTGAACATAAATAAAGTTTTTTATGTCAAACTACTACAATCCTACTGGGTGTGAATATTGCTACGAAATTAATAAGAAAACGTAATTATCTTTTAACCTACCCTGTATAATATTACAAAACCTTATATTTTAAGAAAGAAAAAATCGAGGAGAATCCAAAAATGTAAAAATATACAGGGTGTCCCATTAAAAAAACGAAGTTATAAGCAACTTCCGGTATAACCGGAAGTACCAAATAGATGAAAATATTTTCATTAAATAGATCAGTCTTCAAAACCCCCTTATTCCAATTTTCATAATTCAGTTGTCTTTGGTTCTCGAGATATTTCTAATAGGCCCTTTATCTGCCTCACCCTATATAATAATAGACAATTTCAACTACCTATTCCCAAATTTTCATCCTTCCTTTATATTTTTGGAGGTTTTCGTAAAGTTTTGCGTTCCCTGATCGGGCTATATAGGCCAGGGCATTTATCACAAGATAAATCGATCTTTAAATACAGCACCTAGAGATTTGCAACTTTTTAAATTGTATCCAGGATGAAGTCAGGAAAAAAATCTACAATAAAAAAAATGGGTGGAAATGCATAGTTACATTTTAAAATGCATAAAATCCATCAATGCATCCAAAATTGCATAAAAATTTCAAAATAAGTGTATTAACCTTCGGATGACCAAGCGGGGGAAAAAGTGACCCCAGCGTATGTTTTTCTTTAATAAATTCAAAAGTATTTTCAATTTTTAACTCACTATTTTTTTATTTGACTTTCATATCATTCTAGATATCCTCATATTTTGAAATAAAAAAAATTTCCCTACATTTTAGGAATAAAAAATATATTCTCAAGTTGATGGTAAGTAAAATAGTGTCTATTATGTGTAATTCCAAGTAGTTTTACGCTAATGACGTTGACTTTGCCAAGTAACAAGACACTTACTCAACATACACAATACAAATGACACTAATACTCATGTTGTGACTAGCTGAATGACATAAAGTCCATGCCATCAATAAAAATTTAAAAAAAAAATAATTTTTTTGTTAATTGTCATTTTTGACATTACCCCCCCCCCCCTTGGTCATCCGTGTAACAAAGAAAGGTTGGTCATCGGAAGGTTAAGAGGCAGATTTTGTTACTAGAGGATTTTTGGGGACACTGAAGACGAATGCGCCATCAGGACTGACCACCGGAGCACCTGGTGCCCAGGTTTCGGCACTAAATTGATGCAACAGGAATTGCTGCAACAAAAATCCTCCAAACTCCATGCAGAAGATAACATGCCTTAGCAGTGGTCTTGGGCATAAGGAGGTCCGGGTGGCATATTCGTATTTAGCGACCCTACAAACTGCCCAGTAATGTATTTGCATGCATTCAGTGCCGAAAACCTTCGAAACTCCAGAAGATGGTGGGTCTTAGCAGTGACCGTGGGCACCAGGTGCTCCATGAATCAGTTCAGATGACGTATTCGTGTTCTATACCCCAAAAATTCTTCGCGTAATCTGTTTGCATCAATTTAGTGCCGAATCCCTTGAAAATACAGAAGACAACGTGACTCTAGACGCCAGATTTTCCGGGAATCGGTTCTGATGTCGTATTCGTTTTCAGCAACCCCGAAGAACCCCGAGTAATTTATTTATCGGGCCCTTAAGTACTTATTTTGACATGTTTAATGTTTGTTCATTTTTTTGATATATTTTATGCACTTTAAAATGCAATTATGCATTTCCACCCATTTTTCTATTGTAGGCTTTTTCCTGATCATCCTGAACACAGTGCAAAAAGTGGCAAGTCTCTAGGTGCTGTATTTATAAATAGATTTATTATGGTGTTTATATCAATACACTTGATATTTGTTTGTAACTATTTAAAGTTTGTCATATACCTATATTAATAGTGTTTGTAATTTTGTTCTAAATGTGTTGTAATTGCCATACGATAAATAAATAAAAATATGGTGTTTTTAGTGCTAAATGCCTTGGTCCATTATAAAGGATTAAGCCACAACTGATTGTAATGCTTACATCATTCATAGGAGATTCTGACTAATAGAAAGCTACCGAAACAAAAATTAAAGTGATAATTTTTGATAATATCCCGTCGTTAAGTATATTACGTCAGATGCCCTTCGTTGCTACGAAAAAATACATTCAGTGACATTAATGACAATTAATGTTTTAAAAGTTATAAAAGTGATGACTTTCAACCTTCAAATATTTATAACAACTGTGCTTTTAATTGTACTACTCCCCTTCGGGTCGTGAAATTAAAACTGTCAAAGTGTCACTCGGGAAAAATTAGATAATTTTAGAGCTCTTGTGCAATTACTACTGATCATTATATTTTTTGTGTTAAAAAGAGTGTATAACCGTGAAATATGCTAATGAGGTTATTTCTTTAAAATTAAAGGTTGCATTAAGGCTGATTTATGTGCCGGGGCGATACTTGCCGCAGAACAATAGAAAGTGCAGGTCACAGCACATCTCTGTAGTCACCCCGTAATGTTGTATGATAATCTAGCCAATGCTCTTCATATCAGACGATTCTTTAAAGTGCCCCGTAAGACAGCCGTGTATCCACGTCTCCGTCCTAACAAAAATCAGCCTTTACTTGGCCGTGGTGGTGTAGGAAATAGCCATGAATTGGCTGAAAAGATCTGAGGGTGGATCTTCCTCCCTAAGAAATAGTAAATTGTGATTATACTGTGTCTTTCTGCATTATTATTTATACGTCCAATTGGGTCTAGGACGTTTCATCGCCGCCAGATCATCGCCGCTAGTTCATCGCCGGCAATTCATCGCCAGCCGATTCATCGCTGGTCGCCAGTAAGTTAATCGCTAACTGATTTATTTCCGAATTTTCGACCAATTTTCGACAGTTACATTTATTATTTATTTTTAATATTAATTAGGAATTTTGGGAAATGACCTAACCTAACCTAACCCAACCTAACACTACATAAATTTGAAAATGTTATTTCTACAAAGGCCATTTAACACTACAAATTTAGTACTATTTAGTATAAAATTTAGGGGAAGTAGAAATAGAACAGTAAATATAATAATATTTATTATCTGTTTAATTGACATAAGTTTTGAACTGAATTTAACGTCGTGTCGAGTTATCTCCCATAATACAAAATCAACTGGCGATGAAACGGACAACGATGAAACGGACGGCGATGAAATGGACTGGCGATGAATCGGCGGCGTCGAAACGGCAGCGATGAACCGGCGGCGATGAAACGTCCCATTCCGGCCCTATTATGTGATTGCGTGTGTGAGTGTTCGTGTACTGTGTTTGTGTATTGTGTATTGTGTATGATTGTAGGTATTAGATGATATGTTTCATATTTTATTATCCGCTATTTTTGGTATATTCTTGCTGTTGACTTCTTCTTTTGGTATTAGCAAGAAAAGCCTGCTGTATTATTTCTTTAACGATTATCTACGCATCTTTCCCTTTCACGCTGTGTTCATTTTCCAGGAATGTTTGAATATCTGTGATTTGTCGAAGCACCTGTTTTTTATGAATGGTTTATTCTCATTTATCCTGACACTTAGTGGTCCTGCGATTCCTCCGACATAGAATTTGTTTCATTCACACAATATTTTATAGATGCAGTTATTGATCTATCTTTCTTGTGTGTTGTTAGGTTTGGTTTTAAACAGGATATACAGTTTATTGGATATTTAAAATGTTGTTGTTATGTTGTGCTGATTTTCTATTCTCTTCAATTTTTCTGTTAAGCGTTGATAAGCCTAGGTAGCCATTTTTTGTTAAAACCCTAATTAGCGGGTTTTTTCTTCCTATAATAGTCCAAGAGGTAGCGCTGAAAAAACTCTTTGAATTTACTAAAGCTAGATTTTTCACAGTTGATTACTGTGTTTGTGTAGAGAAACATATTGCGGTCGGTCAAGCGAAACGTAGAACAGGGGTTACTGAGTGGGTATCAAAGTTGCTTTCCTACGAAGATAATTAAATCCATTTACTAAGGCTGAAAATCAGTACACACATTTTCAATTGAATATAAATAAAAGCTATTATAGTCGGTCAGCTGTATGACGTGACAGAGCCGGTCGATCGGTCCCAGTGAATGTACAGGGTTATTCACTATATTTTGACCCCTTGTAAACTGCTTTATTTGAAGAATTAGAAAAAAACGTAAAATACAAATGTTAGTAGATTTTTAAATTATGATTTTTTGATATATATATATTGTACTAGTGACGTCATCCATTTGGGCGTGATGACGTAATCGACTATTTTTTAAATAGGAATAGGGATCGAGTGCCAGCTCATTTCAAAGGTTATTCAATTTCCTATTAAGTAATATAAACATTAACATGATTAATTATACAGGTTGTCCAAAAATTTTTTTTAATAAAATTAATTGTTTAATTAATAGTTCAAAAATTTTTTTTGGACACCGTGTATACATAATGATCTTAATGTTTATATTACTGCATGGAGAATTGAATAACCTTTCAAATGAGCTAGCACACAACCCCTATTCTCATTTAAAAAAATAGTCGATTACATCATCACGCCCAGATGGATGACGTCACTAGTACAATATATATGTCAAAACATCATAATTAGAAAATCGAATACCTTTTATATTTTACCTTTTTTTCTAATTCTGTAAATAAGGCAGTTTACAAGGGGGTCAAATAGTGAATAACCCTGTACATACATTGGGGCCGACCGACCGGCTCTGTCCCGTCATACAGCTGACCGACTATAATAACTTTTATTTATATTTAATTTAGAATGTGTGTACCGATTTTCAGCCTTATTGTATGGATTTAATTACCTTCGTAGGAAAACAACTTTGATACCCTGTCAGTAACCACTGTTCTACGTTTCGCTTGACCGACCGCAGTATTTTTCTCTACACAGTCACAGTAGTCAACTGTGAAAAATTTAGCTTTAATAAATTCAAAGAGATTTTTCACCGCTGCCTCTCCGTCTATAATAATTTAATAATTTATTTTTTAATGTTTACGTTGTATATTTCGATTTTAGTGATTTCTAATAGTGTATTGGTGTGGGTTGGTTTTCTGTAAACTTGGTTGCATATCCTATATTTATAATCTTTTGTGGCTAGCATATCCAGAAAAAACAATGAATTTTTGTTTTCGTTTTTCATGGGGTATTTGACCCGTGTTGAGCTGGCCCCCCCACTTGCAAAAATTAAAAAACAAATAGCCTTGATTTATGAGCTATTTATGAGCTCTCATATTCCGCGAACTAAAAATTTTGAGCTCGTTCCACTGAGCAGGAATTTAATACCCTAGTGGGGGGGGGCTGAGTCAGCCCCCCCACTACTTAAAAATAGGAATATTGAATCGGTTTTTGTGGCAGAATTACGAGCTATTTATGAGCTCTTGAAATTATATAGTTTCGATTTTTGAGCTCATCCCCTTCACCCCCAAACAACCCTTTAATTGATTTAACTTAAGAGAAAGATGCTGAGAAAACTTAAAATATATCGTATTGCGGATATAATTCCTATAGCTTATATACTCTAAGAATAAACTATTAAATCAAGGGCATTTCGATTATTGAGCTGCAACCCCTTCGCAAGAAAACCACCCTATCTTCCCGGCTTAAGAGAAAGTTGTATTTAAAATGCGTTAAACTAATTATTTGGCGACTACATATCATTTAATAATTTATAAGCTTCCAAATTACGCGCATTTAGATCAATAAATTGCAATTTATTTTGTATAGTGCAGTCTCTGAAGGTAAAAATCAACGTTTACCTTCAAGTTCGGTGAACCTTCATCGATTTTCACGAAAATTGGTCAGTGGTTAGAGGATAAGTCAAGAAACAAAGGTGACATGGTACCACCTTGCGCCTTTACCCTGAGGGTGGATACCGCCCCTCCTCGGGGGTGAAAATTATTTTATAAAAAATAACTGCACAAATAAATAAATGAACAAATTAAAAGCAAAATTTATTATATAAAGTTAATAAAATAAGTCAATACTTTTTAAGTTATTAAAGATAAAATATTTTAATTATTTGTGAAAAAAATGCATGTTTTGAAGAGGTTTTTTGTAAATCACTGAAAAACTGTAAGTTTTTACAAAAAAGTTAATAGTAGTTTAATTCGCATAGCTTATATTCTAAGAATAAACTCTTAAATCACGCACCTTTCGATTACATAGCTACAACCCCTTCGCAAGAAAACGACCCCATTTTCCCGGCTTAAGAGAGAGTTGTTCTTAAAATAATTTAAATTGATTATTTGGCGACTACATATCGTTTAATAATTTATTAGCTTGCAAAATATACGCATCTCAATTATTGAATTGCCATTTTCTTTCTATAGTGCAGTCACTGAAGGTAAAAATCAACTATTACCTTCGATTTCGGTAAATCTCCATTTATTTTTACGAATTGACAATAACAACTTGGGGTTTTAGCCTGGGGTATATGTCAGCCCTTCTCGGGAGTGAAAATTACTTTATTAAAAATAACCTCACAAATCGAGAGAGGGACAAATTGTAAGCAAAATTTGTTATATAATGTGATTAAAATAAATCAATACTTTTTGAGTTATTAAAGATCAAATATTTTAATTTTTGGAAAGAATATGCATGCTTTAGAGAGATTTTTCATAAATGACTCAAAAACTGTAAGTTTTTACAAAAAGTTTTCAAAGTTGATAGTATCAAAATCCGCTCACCAATTTTCGTGAAAATGAATGGAGATTTACCGAAATCGAAGGTCATAGTTGATTTTTACCTTCAGTGACTGCACTATAGAAAGAAAATGGCAATTCAATAATTGAGATGCGTATATTTTGCGAGCTCATAAATTATTAAACAATATATAGTCGACAAATAATTAATTTAAATTATTTTAAGTACAACCCTCTCTTAAGCCGGTAATAAAGGATGGTTTTCTTGCGAAGGGGTTGTAGTTCAATAATCGAAAGGCGCCTGATTTTAGAGTTTATTCTTAGAATATAAGCTATACGAATTAAACTACTATTAACTTTTTTGTAAAAACTTACAGTTTTTCAGTGATTTACAAAAAACCTCTTCAAAACATGCATTTTTTTCACAAATAATTAAAATCTTTGATCTTTAATAACTTAAAAAGTATTGACTTATTTTATTAACTTTGTATAATAAATTTTGCTTTTAATTTGTTCTTTTATTGATTTGTGCAGTTATTTTTTATAAAATAATTTTCACCCCCGAGAAGGGGCGGTATCCACCCTCAGGGTAAAGGCGCAAGGTGGTACCATGTCACCTTTATTTCTTGACCACTGACCAATTTTCGTGAAAATCGATGAAGGTTCACCGAAATTGAAGGTAATCGTTGATTTTTACCTTCATTGACTGCACTATACAAAATAAATTGCAATTTACTGATCTAAATGCGCGTAATTTGGAAGCTTATAAATTATTAAATGATATGTAGTCGCCAAATAATTAGTTTAACGCATTTTAAGTACAACTTTCTCTTAAGCCGGGAAGATAGGGTGGTTTTCTTGCGAAGGGGTTGTAGCTCAATAATCGAAATGCCCTTGATTTAATAGTTTATTCTTAGAGTATATAAGCTATAGGAATTATATCCGCAATACGATATATTTTAAGTTTTCTCAGCATCTTTCTCTTAAGTTAAATCAATTAAAGGGTTGTTTGGGGTGAAGGAGATGAGCTCAAAAATCGAAACTATATAATTTCAAGAGCTCATAAATAGCTCGTAATTCTGCCGCAAAAACCGATTCAATATTCCTATTTTTAAGTAGTGGGGGGGCTGACTCAGCCCCCCCCCTATGGTATTAAATTCCTGCTCAGTGGAACGAGCTCAAAATTTTTAGTTTGCGGAATATGAGAGCTCATAAATAGCTCATAAATCAGGGGTATTTGTTTTTTAATTTTTGCAAGTGGGGGGGGGGGCAGCTCAACACGGGTTATGCATTTGCTTAATTCAAAAATACTTAAATTCTGGAATTCTTGCTATTTTTATTTTATTTTAATTGTGAGAAAAGAAGACAACATAGCCTAATTTAAATCTTTTGGAGACACAAACGTAACCATTTATGTATTGTGTGTATATGGGGCGAGCGGCTGTGCTCGGACGAAGTGGGGTGAGAGAGTTTCTATGTATGTACTAGTTTTCGCCCCGTGGTTGTAGACTCTGGTTTTCGTGCACTAGCACTAGGCCTAGGCAGTAGTAGGCCTACAACGATTCACTCCGCCCTCCGGGTTGTAGACTCTGGTTTTCGTGCACTAGCACTAGGCCTAGGCAGTAGTAGGCCTACAACGATTCACCCGGAGGGCGGAGTGAATCGTTGTAGGCCTACTACTGCCTAGGCCTAGTGCTAGTGCACGAAAACCAGAGTCTACAACCACGGGGCGAAAACTAGTACATACATAGAAACTCTCTCACCCCACTTCGTCCGATCACGGCCGCTCGCCCCATATACACACAATACATAAATGGTTAGGTTTGTGTCTCCAAAAGATTTAAATTAGGCTATGTTGTCTTCTTTTCTCACAATTAAAATAAAATAAAAAAAGCAAGAATTCCAGAATTTAAGTATTTTTGAATTAAGCAAATGCATAACCCGTGTTGAGCTGCCCCCCCCCCACTTGCAAAAATTAAAAAACAAATACCCCTGATTTATGAGCTATTTATGAGCTCTCATATTCCGCAAACTAAAAATTTTGAGCTCGTTCCACTGAGCAGGAATTTAATACCATAGTGGGGGGGGGGCTGAGTCAGCCCCCCCACTACTTAAAAATAGGAATATTGAATCGGTTTTTGCGGCAGAATTACGAGCTATTTATGAGCTCTTGAAATTATATAGTTTCGATTTTTGAGCTCATCCCCTTCACCCCAAACAACCCTTTAATTGATTTAACTTAAGAGAAAGATGCTGAGAAAACTTAAAATATATCGTATTGCGGATATAATTCCTATATCTTATATACTCTAAGAATAAACTATTAAATCAAGGGCATTTCGATTATTGAGCTACAACCCCTTCGCAAGAAAACCACCCTATCTTCCCGGCTTAAGAGAAAGTTGTACTTAAAATGCGTTAAACTAATTATTTGGCGACTACATATCATTTAATAATTTATAAGCTTCCAAATTACGCGCCTTTAGATCAGTAAATTGCAACTTATTTTGTATAGTGCAGTCACTGAAGGTAAAAATCAACCATTACCTTCAATTTCGGTGAACCTTCATCGATTTTCACGAAAATTGGTCAGTGGTTAGAGGATACGTCAAGAAACAAAGGTGACATGGTACCACCTTGCGCCTTTACCCCGAGGGTGGATACCGCCCCTTCTCGGGGGTGAAAATTATTTTATAAAAAATAACTGCACAAATCAATAAAAGAACAAATTAAAAGCAAAATTTATTATACAAAATTAATAAAATAAGTCAATACTTTTTAAGTTATTAAAGATCAAAGATTTTAATTATTTGTGAAAAAAATGCATGTTTTGAAGAGGTTTTTTGTAAATCACTGAAAAACTGTAAGTTTTTACAAAAAAGTTAATAGTAGTTTAATTCGTATAGCTTATATTCTAAGAATAAACTCTAAAATCACGCGCCTTTCGATTATTGAACTACAACCCCTTCGCAAGAAAACCGTCCCTTATTACCGGCTTAAGAGAGGGTTGTACTTAAAATAATTTAAATTAATTATTTGTCGACTATATATTGTTTAATAATTTATGAGCTCGCAAAATATACGCATCTCAATTATTGAATTGCCATTTTCTTTCTATAGTGCAGTCACTGAAGGTAAAAATCAACTATGACCTTCGATTTCGGTAAATCTCCATTCATTTTCACGAAAATTGGTGAGCGGATTTTGATACTATCAACTTTGAAAACTTTTTTGTAAAAACTTACAGTTTTTGAGTCATTTATGAAAAATCGCTCTAAAGCATGCATATTCTTTCCAAAAATTAAAATATTTGATCTTTAATAACTCAAAAAGTATTGATTTATTTTAATCACATTATATAACAAATTTTGCTTACAATTTGTCCCTCTCTCGATTTGTGAGGTTATTTTTAATAAAGTAATTTTCACTCCCGAGAAGGGCTGACATATACCCCAGGCTAAAACCCCAAGTTGTTATTGTCAATTCGTGAAAATAAATGGAGATTTACCGAAATCGAAGGTAATAGTTGATTTTTACCTTCAGTGACTGCACTATAGAAAGAAAATGGCAATTCAATAATTGAGATGCGTATATTTTGCAAGCTAATAAATTATTAAACGATATGTAGTCGCCAAATAATCAATTTAAATTATTTTAAGAACAACTCTCTCTTAAGCCGGGAAAATGGGGTCGTTTTCTTGCGAAGGGGTTGTAGCTATGTAATCGAAAGGTGCGTGATTTAAGAGTTTATTCTTAGAATATAAGCTATGCGAATTAAACTACTATTAACTTTTTTGTAAAAACTTACAGTTTTTCAGTGATTTACAAAAAACCTCTTCAAAACATGCATTTTTTTCACAAATAATTAAAATCTTTTATCTTTAATAACTTAAAAAGTATTGACTTATTTTATTAACTTTATATAATAAATTTTGCTTTTAATTTGTTCATTTATTTATTTGTGCAGTTATTTTTTATAAAATAATTTTCACCCCCGAGGAGGGGCGGTATCCACCCTCAGGGTAAAGGCGCAAGGTGGTACCATGTCACCTTTGTTTCTTGACGTATCCTCTAACCACTGACCAATTTTCGTGAAAATCGATGAAGGTTCACCGAACTTGAAGGTAAACGTTGATTTTTACCTTCAGAGACTGCACTATACAAAATAAATTGCAATTTACTGATCTAAATGCGCGTAATTTGGAAGCTTATAAATTATTAAATGATATGTAGTCGCCAAATAATTAGTTTAACGCATTTTAAATACAACTTTCTCTTAAGCCGGGAAGATAGGGTGGTTTTCTTGCGAAGGGGTTGCAGCTCAATAATCGAAATGCCCTTGATTTAATAGTTTATTCTTAGAGTATATAAGCTATAGGAATTATATCCGCAATACGATATATTTTAAGTTTTCTCAGCATCTTTCTCTTAAGTTAAATCAATTAAAGGGTTGTTTTGGGGGTGAAGGGAATGAGCTCAAAAATCGAAACTATATAATTTCAAGAGCTCATAAATAGCTCGTAATTCTGCCACAAAAACCGATTCAATATTCCTATTTTTAAGTAGTGGTATTAGTATTAGTGGTATTAGTCTCAAGTAGGGTATTAAATTCCTGCTCAGTGGAACGAGCTCAAAATTTTTAGTTTGCGGAATATGAGAGCTCATAAATAGCTCATAAATCAAGGCTATTTGTTTTTTAATTTTTGCAAGTGGGGGGGGGCCAGCTCAACACGGGTGTGAATTTGATTGATTCTTATTTATTGTTGTTGTCCATCAGGAATTTATTCAATGCGTCTGCTCCATGGGGCCAAATGGGAAACACATCATCTACATATATCTCCACCGTACTGTGGGTTGTCGTTCCAATTTGTTTTCTTTTACTTCTTAATTTTGTTTGCTTAATTTATTTGATAATCTTTCTTTACTCATTCTTTCTAAATATCCCATACAATCTTTTTTTTTGATCTCCCAATTTATTTACAATCAGTAAAACAAGTTACAATGAGTAAATGTTGTGACCACTAGTAGTCCAGAAAGCCACTGCGCATCCGGTAGGAAAAATATTCTAATTAGGATTTTTTGCACAATCTTACTCAAAAAGGACTCCTTTTAACAAATTTGCATGTTGCCAGGACCAAAAGGTGGTCAAAAATTTTTTAAACGTTTTTTTTTTCCAAAAATTATTTTTTTTCCATGGAAAAAAGTTTTTTAGGTTTTTTGGATCATTCCAAACAGAAAAGGTCTTTAGTGACTTTTCTCTAAAAATGACAGTTTTTGACATAAGCGATTAAAAATTGAAAAATTGCGAAATCGGCCATTTTTAACCCTCAAGAACTATGTGAAAAACTAAAAAGTTGAATGTTACTAAGGTACAGTGGCGGCTCGTGATTTTTACAATAGGGGAGGCTATACGTAACTGTAAAATATCTAGACAAATTTGCACTAGCAAAAAAATGCGCCAAAAAATGTAATTTAAGGCCCCATTTTTTGATCATTTTTTATTTCTATCTATCTATCTATCAGCGAGGTTCCTACAGCCTCTGCCGCTTCTCGCATTTCGACCGCCATCGTTTTCTGTCCATCCATTCGTCTTCTTTGATGGCTCTATCTTTCATGATGTGCCGTACATTTTCTTCCCAGGCAACTGAAGGTCTTCCCCTTCTTCTTCTTTGGTGCGGTATGTAATTTAAAGCTTTCTTTGGCCATCTATCTTCATTCATTCGTTTCACGTGACCATACCACACTAGTTGTCTAGTTTCAATTTTATCTACACTGGAATATACAGTATGTGTCCTCCTTCTAATATCTTCATTCCTGATGTGATCTTTTTTAGATATACCACACGCTCTCCTTAGATAATCCATTTCTACTACTTCTATTCTTTTCCTATCTTTTTTTTGTCATCTGCCAAACTTCTGCCCCATAAGTCATAATAGGCTCTACCAAGGTACGATAGATTGTCAATTTCGTTTCTTGCCTTATATCTTTAGACCACAGTACAGAGCTCAGAATGTTTACCGCTTTTTTGCCCTGCTGCGTTCTCTTTTCGATGTCTCTTTTGGTAGTGCCTTCTTTAGATATTATAGATCCGAGATATTTATATTCATTACATCTTTTCGTGGTTCTAATTTCTAACTCTGGATCTTCTTCATCATCCCCTATTTTAACACAAAGATACTCTGTCTTTGACATATTCATATTGAGGCCCCATTTTTCATATTCTTCCTTTAGTTTTCTAAACATGTAGTCCATGTCTTCCTCATCATTCATTTTTTATTTACATTTCATAATATCATCCTAATTCATAATTTCATCATATCATATCATTTTAAAAATAGTTAGTCTAATTGTAAAAGTTTAATACCAAAGTTTGTGTCGTTTATTTGTTAACAATTCCATCTATTTGTAAATAGATACCTCGCATATCAAAATAAATACAGATTTAAAGTTTTGCAGTCCATACGTAATGAAGCTTCAAATTTTTTAAGATACTCAACTGAATTTTTTTAATTCTAAACGCGGCCTACTGCGAATTCAAAAACACCATAAATTACCGATATTTTGCTTTGAGTTAGAGATATCGGAAAAAGTTATTTGAGCAAGTTGTTCCAAATATTATTATAACCCCACATACCAAATTTCATAACAAAATTCACACTTTTAGATTTTTCATTATGTATTTTTAGTCAGGACCCTAAAACTCGTTGTCCCGGGACGCACGCAACCACGCAACGGAGCCGATAAGCTATTCTGCCTCCCTTGGTATATCTCCGGGCAGCGTGTGATGGCACCGTAGATGCCACTGTTAGGAGACCGGGTCTCCTTAAACACCTGCTGCGCTGCACGGAGCATTAGCAACGGAGACTGCTGGGCTTCTCGGCTCCGTGCTCCGTTCATGCATCTCGGGATAACCCAGGGTCCTGCCTACAATAATAGGTCTTTTCGCGGTGCACATCCTGAATGTACTCTTAACTTAACCCGGATACAAATATATGCGCAAGCGTGTCTCCGAATATATTCTGAATTTGTTTCTGCACGAACAATTTTCGGATGTTTTTTGGGTTGTCTATGCCAACTGCCTAATTCTTTATCTTTATCTACGACATAGAATCGACAATCTACACCTCAGAGACAGGAAAAGTAATTTTACATATTTAAAAAAAAATTGCATTTTTTGGAATATTTAAAAGTCCTACAATCTCTTCCAAATCTTCATCACTTGAACTGAGGTTCATCATCTAAAAAGGTTTTAAAAATAAGAAACTGAAATACATAATACAATTTAAAAAAACCTTACCTTTTACAAAATTTTACGATAACACAACAATTTAAAATCTGTTAGGTTAGAAATAGAATCTCGAATCTCTAAGCAAAATAAATAAATTCTTCAAATCAACTTCTGCACATGTGCGGACAATAAATCCTCTCTTTAATCCCAGAACTTGTTGAACGCATTCCGAATACGTTCAGGACAAGTTGTTGCGCTCCGCGAACAGAGAACTTTCTTTTCAGAGGAGGATTTTTCAACACCGCGAACAGCCAAAATTCTAATGCGCAAGCGTTCTTCCTCTGAACACGTTCAGGATGTGCACCACGAAAACACCTAATGTGTAATAAAACTGAGACGCGATCATGCGTTCTAATGCTAATGCTCCGTACGTATGGATAATTAGTGATAATATGGAATTTACACGTTGTATAATAGTGAAAGTTGTACTTGTTGTTTTCGCGATTCATGATAAACAAAACAGTGTAGAGTGTGTAAAAAATTTATGGGGAGGCTGAGCCTCCCTTGCCTCCTCTGACGAGCCGCCACTGCTAAGGTAGGAAGATATTCTTTAAACATCGATTGATGAAATCCCGAAGAGTTTTTTGCAATACAATATTCAAAACGCCTTCGTTTTTTAATTGCTAATCAAGCGTGCGTGACACTATTTTCCACCGACAGTATGGTGCAAATGAAAGGAATAAATTCGTTACTTCGTAAACCGGCGACTTTAAGGAGAAATCCCGAAACAGGTCGATGATATTGTGGCATATATGGTATACTAGTGACGTCATCCGTTTGGGCGTGATGACGTAATTGATGATTTTTTTAAATAAGAATAGTAGCTCATTTGAAAGGTTCTTCAATTCTCTATTTAGTAATGTAAACATTTACATAATTATTTATACAGGGTGTCCTTCTACTTCTTTTTTTGTCAAATAATTTAATTTAATAAAATTTTTTTGGACACCCTGTATCAATATTTATGTAAATGTTTACATTACTGAATATAGAATTGAAGAACCTTTCAAATAAGCTAGCCCATGACCCCTATTCTCATTTAAAAAAATCGTCGATTACGTCATAACGTCCAGACGGCTGACGTCACTAGTATACCATATATGCCACAATATCATAACTTAAAAATAAAAATCGACCTGTTTCGGGATTTTTCCTTAAAGTTGCCGGTTTACAAAATAACGAATTTATTCCTTTCATTTGCACCATACTGTCGGTGGAAAATAGTGTCGCGCAGTCTTGATTAGCAATTAAAAAACAAAGGAGTTTTTAATATTGTATTGCAAAAAACTCTTCGGGGTTTCATCAATCGATGTTTAAAGAATATCTGCCTACCTTGGCAACATTCAAATTTTCAGTTTTTCACATAGTTTTTGAGGGTTATAAATGGCCGATTTCGCAATTTTTCAATTTTTAATCGCTTATATGTCAAAAACTATTATTTTTAGAGAAAAGTCACTAAAGACCTTTTCTGTTTGGAATGATCCAATAAACCTAAAAAAACTTTTTTCCATGAAAAAAAAATAATTTTAAGAAAAAACAAAAAAAAAACGTTTAAAAATTTTTTGACCACCTTTTGGCCCTGGCAACATGCAAATTTGTTAAAAGGAGTCCTTTTTGAGTAAGATTGTGCAAAAAATCCGAATTAGAATATTTTTCCTAGCGGATGCGCAGTGGCTTTCTGGACTATAGTGTAGGTGACTTGGAGAAAATTATTCAATAATCATTTTCTTTACAAATATTTTACATAGATATAAAATTGTTTGTCTCTGGGAATTACGGCACATATAACTAAAATCGCGATGGTAAATCACTAGGTGTATTTCATTTAAGGTGGTATGTCTTCGTCTGACTGGTTGTCTCATCAGGCTTCTGGCTAGTACATTTGAATGTTGTGTCAGTCTATCTTTGTATTTCTGTGCGAAGTTGGTAATTTCTTCTTTTTTTACTTTTCTTTTACTGTTGCAATTTCTAGATCGTGTCGAATAATAGACAATCTTAGTCTCGCTAATTTTGCTACATTACCACAGTGCTACTTCTACTGTTGACGTTCCGCTCTGTATCCCGTTCTAGACTTCTGAAATATTCTACTCTTCATAATGTAATTAGTGCCTCTTCTACTTGCATTTATGTCCAAATGACAATTGCATATAGCACCGTTGTTGGTCTCAGGCCTGTCCTATAGATATAGTTTTTGTTTTTATTGAGACATTCTTTTGTTATGTAACGCATTTGCTCTTGTAACGATTATCATAATTTTTGACTACATATTTGGGTGTATGAATTACATAATGTGCTAAAATAGGTAATGTATGTATACATCTAGACATGAATAAAATAAATTCGGAACTGAAAGGAAATGTAAATCTATATTTAGCAAGTCTGTACCTACCTTTACCTGAAACAATTCATTCAATACTTAAAAATCTACCGAAACAAGAACAAATTAAAATTTCATGAGGTTGTTTAAAATCAAAGAAACATTTTAAAAGTAAGTGTATGTAACAATGTGTATTCATGTTAGTAGGTATTTATTCTGTCAAATGGGATATACAAAATAAAATATAGTCATATAAAATAAATCGGTTAGGATTGGCTTTGGAATGCTTGTTAATAGTTGCTTATATCTATGTTTTACTTGCTTACTTACTATTGTTCTGAAACTGTTTCTTTGCGGCATTTTAATTCAAAATTGAAATTTATGGACGTTTCGACTTCTAGTTCGGACGTCGTTTTCAAAATACAAAATATTAATAAATTAAATAAATTTTCATTAAATTTTTCATTAAATTTTCAAGGAAAAATTTCCTGTAGCTGGTAACAATTAATTAAGTAATTATGTTAAAAGAGGTGACAGACGACTGATAAGTAACTGATCACCACTTACCAGTAGTCTTTCACCTCTTTTAACATAATGACCTAATTAATTGTTACCTAGTAACCCACTTACCACGTGTGGGAGTCATATGTTGTCCTAAGACCACATTCATAGATTTTATATCCATCCTTTGGATTCTACTATGTTTTTACACATCGTCGGATCCCTGCGAAAAGTCACTAACTGACATTTTACTGTTTTCGAGATACATTAATTGGAAGTAATAATTTAAATTTATAAATTAACCGTTGACAAAATATTTTCCATATTTATTGTTTCTAGTGACGCTGCAATAAGTGAATAATGAGTGTTATGTATAATCCGAAAGTAGTTAGTAATATATCTGATTTTTGGCAAAAAAAGCAGTTAGTGATTTTTTCCAAATACTAAACAGAGCTCATATGCTCGTATGTAATGATTTATTAAAAATAAAGACAATATTATTATTATATTTATTATAGTTATAACAAGTTAAAATGAATTGTTATTATGAGAAGGCTTCTTCATCATCGTCTGCTTCATCAACGGCTGGTTCCTGTGTTAAATCCGGTACATTCGCTGTTGTTAAGGAAGCATACCAGGCATGAAGTTCCTGAGGTATTACTTTTCTCTTGCAAAGTTGCAACAAATCCTTTTTTTTAATGAACTGATCGGAATAGGGTGCTGATATGCTTTCTTAATTTCGGTAACATAGGGTTGACGACCTTTTCCACTTATATTGAGTTTCACGTAAGGTCCAGTGTACCCATATCTAAACTTTATAGCTGCATAAATTGTAAATGCATAAATTGTAAATACACAGTTTACGGCTGTAATATAATAAAGATACATTTCCTGAGGGTATCTGAAGAACAGCTTGCATATCAAATGCTGCTGACATAAATGTAGAATCTTCTTGTGACCTAATTTTGTCATTGGTTTTTGCCTCATAGGCTGCTTCTTTTCGTTAATTATGCTCTTTAAAGTGTTGTTCCAGCTCTTCTGTTAGTTCTCCTGTTAATTTTGCCTCAGAAACTTTATTACACAAAAGGCACTGGTCTTTATTTGGTACAAAAATGACAATTTGTACGATTCACAAAAAACATTTCGGTATACTGAATGACCCACTGAAACTTTATGTTTTTCTTCACATAATGTAGTATAGAGTGAGTACATTTTGCTAATAGATAACTTGGAGTCCAAGTAGTGTCTCTTTGTACTTTTCCTACAGTAGTGCGACTCCATTGAAGGAAACATATTAATATGTTCTTTGACAAAGTCAATATCAGCGACTTTGGTTTTATCGTTTTGTAGAGAACACTATTGTGGCAAAAGTCACAAACTGCCATTAGTGATTTTTTAACATACAATATTCCCTATAATATATTATATTATAACACTTATTGAAACAATTCGGTAACTCCGTTAGTGAATTTTACCAGTTTTATATTTTTGTTACATGTCATTCGTCGCCTTAATACTATAACTTGATAACTCGAAATTAGTAGTTTTGAGATAAACGGGTTTAAAAATTTTTAAGATATTTGTGCTGCTCTTATTATGTTGGTAAATACGGAATTCACTCTGTAGCTCTAAAATACTGTTCCTTAACTTTTGGCTACTGATCTATTTATGAATACGGTGCAAATTTGCTTTCCAATATGGAAAATAACACGAAAAATTAAAGTTATCAACTTTTAGCACTACCCTAATGTTAACATTTGGTAATGTCGCATGTCATGTCAAGTTTCATCTAAGTGAAATTTTTAACAAAACTAATATTTTAAGCATTATTTTGGTGAAAATTAGCCTTCTGACATGGGGTTTGCCAGATCTGCTAACAATTCTAGAATTTTTGCATTAACATGAACCGAATAAACAGATAACATTTACGTGGTAAGCTCAATGGTTTCAGAAAAACATGTGCTAAAACTAGATAACTGGAGTTACCTAGTTATAGCATTCAGTGTATGTCGTATTCACGATTATTTCTATTAAAAAATAGCTTGGTAACTTATCTTCTCAAGTTTTAGCACTGAATATTAGCGGCATTTGAGTTTCATCAACTTTCGTCAATCGTAAATAAATACTTAACCCGTTTAAAGCTAGTTATCAAGTTTTTACACAATATAGAGGCAAATAAAATACATCTTGTGAACTAGTTATCTCAAAAGCGTCAATTTTGGAGTTATCAAGTTATAGTACTAAGGCGACCAATACCAATTTTAAATTACTATACCAATACCAATACTGTATACCAATACTATACAAAATACCAATTTTAAATTAATACCAATTTTAAATTACTATGTTCCGTTCAGTTTTGCAGTTAGTGACTTCTACAGATGAACAAACTGCCCACAGTAGACCACTAGATGTAGTTAAGTAAATTTCACAAAAAAAATGTCAATTAGTGACTTTTCGCAGGGATACGACGACATATAAGACTTTAAGTCTATTTTTAAAAGGTTTTTACCTTTGTATTTTTGGGTGCCTTACCATGTTCTTGTAACACTGATGATGCTCTTGTTACAGAGCGAAAACGTTTTGTTTCTATGCTTGTAGCCCTATTGGGGCATTTTAAACTAATATACCTGTTAACAGGACAAAAATTGTTTATTCAATTTTACTTTTAAATAAATTTTGTTTCTGTTGCTTAGTAAAAAAATCTTCTAATTTATTTTGTCGGACTCATTCATATCGGCAATTCAGATATATATACTATACATTTTAAAGTAGACGACTTGAAAATAATACTACTGTGGCGTTACAACCCTTCGTGGGTTTTAGCCGACTCGACAACATGCAGTCAACTTAGCCAACTCTCTCTTGGGCAGTGCCTGTCCAGCTCTCCATGCCAGAGCTTTCAGATCTCCTGCTATAATTATCTGGCCGCCGCAGTCGAGGGCGTTCACATGGTCTTCTTTCCATATCAGTTTTACTGTTCTTTGGTCAGAATGTCTTCTGAGGAGTCCTTCCCATTGGGATGAGGTTGGTGTACGATGGGTATCATTCTTCGAGCACTTTGTTAATTCTTATCCTATTTTGTTATGACCATATTGTTTTTCTGCAGGTATCCCAAAAGTTATAGGATATGTTTCTTATAGAATTTTCATTTTTTTTTAATAGCATGTGCATCAATACCTTCAAACACTAAATTCTTCCAAGGGTTAACATCAATCTAACTTGTAAAATTTATACTGAATCATTTTCTTTTATTCTGGATTAAAATTTACTCCGCACTTTGGAAAAGATATCCACACGTTGTTACCTGCTTAGCGCTGGTAACGAGGGACACAAAGCTTGTGGGGGTGGCCGATGATGATCAATATCGCTGTATTTAATAATTAATAATTATTTAATAACTCCACCCGATAAATGGTCTTAAGCTGTGGTGGTTCGGCTAAGCTCAGATGGAGGCTGGTCGTGGTTATATAAAAAAATAAATTTTAAAGAAAATCTATTACCTCCAAAAATTTAGATATTTATAATAAACCGGAATAAGGCGCCAATTAATTAATTGCCTTTTCCACCACTATCGATTTTACCTTATCCACTAATCAATAATTGGGTAAGTGTCGGTTGAATGAATGAAACCCCTCGAAATTTTACTTTTCTTGCTTTACTTATCGTTTTCTTGCTAAGCCATCTCGTTACTTCTAAGGGCTACCAGAATAGCAGAGTTTGGAAAAGAATACGGGCTAACAGTAAATGTCAAAGAGACAAAATTTATGAGAATATCGAAAAAGAAATAACGAAAATCTCTTCATAAACGGATCCAATATCAAACGAGTCTACCAATATGCATACCTTGGAACAATGATCAACTCCACAGGAGATTACTTACACGAAATCAAAATCAGAATAGAAAAGGCTAGAGCAAATTTTAACAAAATGAGAAAAGTGCTCTGCACAAGAGATTTGAAGTTGGAGCTAAGAGTTAGGTTGGCTAGGTGCTACGGTTTCTCGACTTTATTTTATGGAATGGAAGCTTGGACCTTGAATGCTGCATCAATAAAAAAACTAAAATCATTCTAGCTATAGGTGTACGGTGTACAGAAGAATTCTGAAAATATCGTGGACAGAACACGTCACAAACAAAGAGTTTCTGAAAAAGATGAATAAAGAAATGGAAATCCTAAATACCATCAAAACACGAAAATTAGAATATCTCGGACATATTACATGTGGAGAGAGAGATACAGCTTGCTCCAATTGATTATGCAGGGACAGATTCAAGGAAAGAGAAGCACAGAGAGACGCAGAATATCGTGGCTGCGCAACCTGAGAGAGTGGTACGGATGTACAAATGTACATCAAATGAACTTTTCAGAACAGCCGTATCTAAAATACGAATAGCTATGATGATTGCCGACCTCCGCCGCGGAGATGGGACTTAAGTAAAGAAAAAGTAGATAAGCTTATCCTCTTTATCTAGCTGATTATGCTTTTTCCTTTTCAATTCCACCTCACTTCTTTTCCGTTGTCTTAACAGTTTTTCGAATATTGCAAATTCTGTTTTCTTTTTGAAATGTATCCAGTTTCTATAGGCTCATCCTCTGCAGTAATATGGTACTACAATTATTACATTTTCCACCAATTCTACATCGTCGTCCGTTTCTGTTTGATTTAAATTCCCAATCACATTTTTTTCATGAACTTCTATACTGTTTTTATTGCTGGAGACAGATTTTTATTCGCTTTTCAGTTAAAACAATTTTTCAACTTTTTAATAACCACATTGTAGTATGATATTTTTAGACTATTTCCATAGTTTTCACTGTTTTTAATATTCAACTTTAAGAACACTGTTGCCACAAAATATAAGCTGTTAACTGCTTTAAACTCCTTCTTCCGCTGAATTTCTGAAAACACGCCAATTGTATAGGCTTAGGGAAAAACAGGATAAAAAGTACTATTAAGCAAAACATCCCGAACAGGGTGGAAATGTTAGACAACACCTTCTTCAACTTGTGTCTTCTAACTATTAAATATAGTCAGGAGAAATAATAGATGGTTAAATGCAAAATTTTGACATTCTTTAAAAACTGTAAGAATAGCTAACCTGGTGTGGTCCCTGTTCTATATTAATTATCCGTTTTTAGTAAATAACACACCCCCTTTTATAATTTTTTTAATATTACTAGTCTGCCTTAAGTGAAAATTTATAGTACATGTAAATTATTTTCTTAGAAATGAGATCCATTTCTTAAAAACATCCGTCCTTTTGACCTTCCCACTTGATACAAAGATGCATAAAACACTGATTTATACAGTAAAACGAGAAAAAAACATAGCTACTTAATTCCTCCGCAACACTCTCCAGTTGGGTTTGATTTTCAATGAAAGTGATAGCTATTTTCTGAAAAATATACGTACTTATGACCTCAAATCTTGAGTGGAGATACTACTGACTTTGATTTAAGCATCCGGTGATCTAATTATAGTAGAGACTGCAGGAAAACAGGATACACTTGCAATAAAGAAACAAAAACAAGACGATTTTTGTTTACTCCGACTGAGAAAATTATGTCATTGAGAAAATGCAAAGCGAGTGTTTGATTGAAGGCCTTCCAAAATCTATAGGGCTGTGGAATTTGAAGGAAATTATTAAATCCTTTTAATAGTTTTTTTTTGTTTTTTGGTTTGCACCATAGTCATTCAGCCTGTCTCAATCAACAGTAAACTTTTAATAGTTATTTTACATAATAATTCATTTTATTGTAAAAGTTCAATATTAAAACTAAAATGAAAATCTTTAAATCACAGGGACAATTCATGTTTTTTTTTCTCTTTTTCAAGAAAAGTTTTTCCGATGCCTTTATTTTAACATATATATTGTCTTGTAAAATTAGCTAAATAAATTAGTACTTCTCATTGCACCTAATCACTTGCACTAAGTCTCTTAAAGATACTATCTTCCTGGCTTTCACAGTACGATTTCTGATTTTTTTATGTTGGACCACGATGCTCTATGCGACATGATCTTCTTGGTCACCTTTGTTCCTGTGTAGACATTACCAACTATATTATTAGCCCATTTTATGATGTATACCTACCACTTATTTTGTGGCATGATGAATGCACGAAATTATAAAAATGCGGCGGTAGAACCACATGCTAAAAAATTTTACAAATTCATTCATTGCAAATAAAAACCAAAAGGAAAGACAACTTTAGATTTTATTTGATTCAGTGGTCACCACCATCGGCCGACCATGGTTTCTACTTTTGAGTGTCGTCAAAGTCTCCTGTGGTATATCCCAAAGCAAACCAAATCCGGCTGTCGAACTATGTGTATTAGCAGTGGCGTAACTAACGCCAATGCAACCAATGCGGTGCATTGGGGCGCAGGCATTAGGGGGGCGCCAAAAACTGACAATGACCTCCAAACGCAAAAGAAAAGTAAAGACTTTTTTTGACAAACTTTCTAGTGACTATGAGTTTAGTGATCCTGTGCATTGCTTTAAAATTAAGGTATTTTTGAGAGCTGTTGATATTCTTATTTCACAGTTAAACGAAAAGTTTAAATCTATGGTATGTATAACTGACACGTTCAGTTTTTAAACCCAGATAATTTATTATATTTTTCTGACGAACAACTTGTAGTAAAGTCAGCCTCTGAGTTTTGTAAAAAAATATGAATCTGATGTGACTCATGCTTTGACCAATGAAGTAATTTGCTTTAGAAATGTAGTCAAAGACGATATCAAAAGTAGTAAAATAAGCAAAATCAGCCACTTGGCAGATTATCTATTGATTAGGAATAATTTATTGCATCAAGTGTCCCAAACGTAAGTACAGCATTAATAATGTTTCTTACATTATCTGTAACTGTGGCAAGTAGTGAAAGATCTTTTTCTAAACTAAAAATAATAAAGAACTACTTAAGGAAATCTATGTCCAATACTAGACTGTGTGATCTTAGTGTAATTAGTAATTAGTAATGAACATGAAAGAGCTCGGTCTTTAGATGTAGAAAAGTTAGCAAGACTGTTTCTAGAAACAAAGAGCCGCAGGGGCTTTGTCAGGGAATAAGAATTAACGTACAGTGTTGTTCCTATGAGCTGTAGGTAGGTTTGACTGTAAGAATGCATCATCTAGTAAAATTAATCAAAGTTTGAGAAACGGAACATAAACATTATATTGTTGCTTGCGATATCATGTACTTATACTATATTGTATAGGGCACTAAATAAATAAAAAATATTGAGTAAAGTAAGTAGTGTATATTTTATCGTCCTGAAAAGTACATTCATTAATTGTAAGTATATAATGTGATCCTTACTTCAGTTATATTATTGGTATTTGGAAATGTTCAGTAACTTAAAGGGCTATCCTAGTGTAAAAGTACGAAATTCATATAAGTACTTTTTTGGGAATTTCTAATATAAAAAGTACTGTGCCAATTGTTTTGAAAATTGGCATAAGCATGTACTATAAAAAGAAGTAAAACAATTTTCATTAAAAAATATTAAAAATTAAACTATTTATGCGCCAGATACTGGCACCGTGAAAATAAAAAACGTAACTTATTTCCTATACTATGATTTTTGAAAACATCAACTCTATGATTTTGATTCCATCAACTATGATTTTTGAAAAATATTAAAATTTATGAAAATGACGAAGTGCTGAATTTTTTTTTTAAATTAGCTAAAACATTTGCAGTTTCAGAAACCGCCAAATTGACATTTTTTATCCGATCAAATACCCCTAGTTGATGGTATAGAAAATAACTTATATTTCAATAGTACCTTTGAAATGTCAGTAGTGAATAGTCCAAGGATCAAAATCTATATGACGCCGAAAGGCACTTTTACCATGGGGCTGGTTGCCACCCCATCCCGGGGGTGGAAATTTTTTATTATATATTACCGCAAAAGTTGATAAAAACATTAATTTTAATCAAAAAACGTTCTATACATTTTTTTGATAAAATTACTAATGTTCGATTTATTCGCTTTCGAAAGTGTTAGTTTTATATCGAAAAAAACAATGTTTTTAATCAGTTTTCTGCTAATATCTCAAAAAGTTTTCGTTTTATCAAAACAACTTTGCTTAACAAAAATGTACCTTCTAAAAAAATAAACAAAACCCTTTTTTTTAATTTTCTTTGACCAATAGTAGTCGAGCTATTCTTTATTATATGTCAGCTCTTCTTCGTCAAATGCTAAATATTGTAGTTTCAAAGTCAAAAGCCGGGAAACTATGCATTTTTTGAGAATAACTTGTTTAAACTAATTTAAAGTATTTGAAAATATCTATCTTCAGAAATAAAAAAATAGTCTCTAGCTCAAAAATTAAGTGACTTATAATAAAAAGAATGTCAGTCCCTATTTTTTTCAGCGAAAAAGTGATCAGAAACTTCCCCCGACTTACCACCCTAATGAAAATTAGTCATTAACCTTATTTTGTGTTCTTTACTTATGTATTATTAATAGGCTCTAGAGCTTTGACCGGCTTAGAATGATTAATTAAAAAAAAATGGAGTTAAAAGCGAATAACGATTTTTTGTAGTTTGGTAAAAAATGCCCTTTTCTTCAGAATATAAAGATTAGCATCAGAGATACGAAAAAATTATTCAATATAAAATTGTAGCTTAAATCATGCCTAAGAACTTAGTTTGCTAAAATATTTTCTACCGTAAAAAATTAAGTGAGCTATTGACAATTAAATCTTCTAATAACATGCAAAAACCACCTTTACCAACCCTTTCAAAGTCACCTCTTTTTGCAACTGAGGATTTTAAGAGGATTTAATATTAACAGCCTCATATATCTTGTAAAAATCTACAAAATTATTTTTTAATAAACTTTCTAGGATACAAAGTAAAAAAGTTACAGTTAAAAAATTAATATATTTTTTTGGGAAAAAAAGGAGAAAATTAATTGGAAGCATAATAAAGTAAGTTAGCGGTATTTTTAGTCATTGGCCTTATACATTCTTCTCTATTTATGTATTATTAATAGATTTCAGAAGTTTGCGTCGCTTAGAATGATTAGTTTTTCAAAAACTGGAGTTAAAAGCGAATAACCAATTTTTGTAGTTTGGTAAAAATGCCATTTTCTTCAGAATAGAAAGATTAGCATCAGAGATACGAAAAATTGTTTCCAGACGAAATTATAGGTTATTTAATTCCCAAGACGTTGGTTTAAAAAATTTTTTTCTACGGCAAAAATTGAGTGAATGGTAAGTGAGTATAATATCGAAAAACATTGATTATTTCGATATAAAACTAACACTTTCCCTAGCGAATAAATCGAAAACTATTAATTTTATCAAAAAAATGTATAAAACATTTTTTGCTTAAAATGAAAGTTTTTATCAACTTTTGTGATCAAAATATATAATAGAAAGTTTCCACCCCACGAGATGGGGCGGCAACCACCCCCAAGGTAAAAGCGCCTTTCGGCATTATATAGATTTTGATCCTTGGACTATCCACTACTTATTCTTAAATTTTCAAGCAAATCGATATATTCTGTAAAAATTGCGTGGTGAAAAGCTTCGGTTCCTGGACTATAGAGTTAAACCCAATGGAGGCAAAGAAACGAGAGATTGGCTAATATACGACGCAAGTGTTAAAGCTGTTTATTGTTACAGGTAAAAGGGGGAGAAGTGTACTTTTGAAGTGTGTAAAATAAATAATTCTTAGCTGAGCGCTTTCGGCTTATAAAGCCATCTTCCTAGCTATGGTCAAAAAGGTCAAAATACCACTATGAAGAGAGATGGGTACTTCTGTTTCTTATGTAGTTTTTTATTAGTTGGAAAAAACCTTGTCTGTCTGTTTAAAAAATTGCTCAATTTACTGTTGGTTTTTTTTTGTATCTAGAAAAGTTAAACATCAAGAACGAGCACAAAGGACTTTCACACGAAAAATTACATTACATATAAAACGAATATTTGATCATGGTAAGGTCAAAAAAAACCCTACCATTTGAATAGTACCGTGTTAGATAGCTAATGACATTCTGCATCTATTTCCACATTACTCTGTAATACGTAGGTATTACTTTTCACAATCATTTCACCATCCGCAGGTGTCATTTTATTTGTAGTAACTCAATCTTTAAATAAATAAAAAATACCAAGTTTTTTGTAAAAGGTATATATATTAAAATACCCTAAATAAGGGTCACAATACAAAACGTTTTCGGATTAAGGAATCCATCATCAGTATTTAAAAGCCAAAAATTGCATGCCTGAGCCACCAAAATGTATTGGGTAAAAACCCTTTAAATGTGAATGATATGGTTGTTTTACATATTAATATAAGGATCATCTCATGTTAAAGATATGCCTGGATAATACCCAGGGTAACACAGGTCTCTTCCCACGTGGTTGGAATTTTTTTGGAGAAAACCTCACATATTGGATTTCAATGACCAACTCTGAGCAGTTTTTTTGTGATTTATGGTATACAGCCAGCTACAGGAAGTGTATTTTCCTCGTGGATATTCTTTAAATAAATATTCCAATAAACTGTTTTTGTTCTAAATGAAGTAAAAGACAGATGTACTCTCAATCATTTATTGTAACTTCCGACAATTGTGTGTACGCCGACAGTAAAAACCGCTTTACTTCATTCAAAATCACATGCAACCCATTCAACATTTGTTTTTGTTCTATTAAGTTTTATATCTTATTCCTCAAGAGGTTCCACTCTTCAAGTTTTTGTTGTAAGTCGCTTCCACCATTTTCTACTATGGGTCATTCCACGAATATACGATTCTCTTGTATTATCGCGACAACGAATATTTTAGTGTACAACATAGGAAGTACGAAAGTAAATGTCTCTAATAATTATTTCAATAAACAGCAATGTAATTTTCAATTTACTTTCATTCTTCTTATTTTACACAGCAAAATATTCGTTGTCGAGATAATCCAAGAGGGTCGTATATTCGTGGAATAGGGTATAACACTACATAGTCCAGTCGGGTTATACGAATAACTGGCCTAATCTTGCATTAGGAGCTGCCCCAAATGTTATTTTTCTAATCTTTAGGGGGGGGGGGTCAATAGTAGTATAAATTTAAAATCTCGACTGAATTACGCGCCGTTTCGTTAGTCGACATCTTGATTTTAAACGAGAACCGTTTTTGCTCAATATAAATATGCGCCATTTTCAACTTTTCGATAAAAAATATAACAACCAAAATTGTTGAAAATGTGATTTTCTATCATTTCTACTCCAACAATTTTTTCGTGAAATCGATATTTTCCGAGTTATGGTGGAAAATAGTGACAGTTAGAGCATAATTATTAAATTATCTGGTTTACTATTAGTTCTACAACAAAAATGTCCCCATATAAATATAAGAGAATTAAATTTTACACAATTTTAATCTCTTTCATGATTTTTTGCTAAAGTTAATATTTAAGGTAGTACGTATGCGATAATGGCGCGAGCGTAAGACCTGCTTGATTTTGTAGTAATTGTTTTTGTTCAATATCATTGCCATTTTCAACTACTAAAATTGTTCCAAATATGATTTCCTACAATTTCTTTTTAACAATTATTTTCATGCGGTTGATATTTTCCGAGTGAAGTGGGAAAATTGTAAAAAGTGGTGGGGGGAGCATAATTACTGAATTGAATCTTGTTTCCGAGCTGCCCCAAATTTTCATAGAGAGGAGATCAATAGTAGTGCAAATTTTAAATCTCAACTGAATTCCGCGGTTGCATTAGCCGCCATATTGATTTTAAAGGAGAACCGTTGCTGCTTAATATCTCAGCCATTTTCAACTCCTCGACAAAAACGGTAGTAACTAAAATTGTGGCCAATTTCTTACAATTTCTTTTCCATAATTATTTTATGCGATCAACATTCTCCGAGTTAAGAGGGAAAATAGTGGAAGCGGAGGGGAAATATAATTATTGAATTGTCTCATTTATTATTAACTTTAAGACATAATTGTATATAAACAAAAATAAAGAGAATTATATATTATACAATTTGTAAAACTTCCAATGAAACACCAACCAAACTAAGTACATAAAAGACATAAATAATAACTTATGCATTAAGTTCACTTAATTTTATTAACTATCGGGTTTTATTGGTTGAATTTGTCTGTCGATAATTAAGTTGCATGTTAGTTAACATAAGTATTTTAATATTTCACATATTGAACCCTGTTGGGGGGGAATTATCCCATTCACCCCCCCCCCTAGACCCGCCACTGACTCTATCGAAAAATTGTAGTAAATCGTAATTGCAACAATTTCAGTCCTTACACTTTTTGTCGAAAAGTTGAAAATGGCGGAGATATTGAACAAAAACAATTGCTATAAAATCAATCAGTTCTTACGCTCGCGCCTTTACCGCATACGTACTACCTTAAATATTGATTTTATCAAACAAATTAAACAGATCAATATTGTACAAAATTTAATTCTCTTCATTTTTGTATGGGTTCAAATTTGTAGTAAAACTAATAATAAACGAGATAATTCAATACATCAATAATTATGCTCTAACTGTCACTATTTTTTCCCCATAACTCGGAAAATATCGACCGCACGAAAAAAATTATAAGAGACGAAATTATAGAAAATCGCATTTTCAACAATTACAGTTTTCACACTTTTTGTCGAAAAGTTGAAAATGGTTCTAGTTTAAAATCAAAATGGCGGCTAACGCAACGGTCAGATTTAGTCGAGATTGTAAATTTATATTACTATTGACCCCACCCCCTAATGATTAGAAAAATAAAATTTGGGCAGCTCGTAATGCAAGGTCAAATGCTTTCCCGCCTGGGCTAACATCATTAGCTTACATTAAGTACCAGGGTATGTGTACAGTTATTTAACAGGGTATATTAAGTACCATGTAGTTTATAAAATATGTGTATCATGCAAACGTGTAAAATGGTAGGTATATACTATTATTTTTATAGACATGTTAGAAATTAAAATTTTTAATATTTACTCATAAGAACCTTATAGACCAGGGCGGATCTGTAAAAATATTAGTACATTTGGACGTTGAGAGGTGACTCAAATTTTTTTGCAGAAATTGCTTGAAAATAAATCAAATAATAATATTTGAGTTATCCTCCCTCTCAAAAAGGTCCGGAACATTGTTTAAATAAACAAAATGTCAAAAAATTAAGGAAAAATTCGATTTTTTTCTTGGTTTTTTGATTACTTTAAAAGTATTCATTTCCGAGAAAAGTTGTACTGACATAAAAGTTGCGTAATTAAATTTCCTATAATATAGAATTAGTTAAAAATTTAAGAAATACTCACAATTGTTGCAAAATAGCAATAATTTTGAAAAAAACATACAAAAACAAGTATTTGCATTTTACGTTTTTCAACCATTTATGCTACACTTAGGACCTTCGTATTTCACCTTGAAAAATTTTATGATACAGTAAAACAATACTGTAAATTTCATTAAGATCGGTTCGATAGATTTTGCAAAATAAATTTTGCAATCCAGCTTTCGTAAAAAAAATTCATTTTTTCAAAATGTTACAGGACTGAAAATAAAGCAGATAGCAAGTTGAAAATTTTTTTGCACATAGAAGTGTACTGTACCATTCATTTGCAATTTTGCAAAATTAAAATCGCTTAACACCACGGCGTCAGGAATTTTTTTAAATAAGCATTAATTATTGGTGCTACGCGCAGGACAGCGGATAGGTTGCTCTGATTGGGCATTTCAATGACCTTTTATAATGACTGATACATTTTAATTTTTATGACATTTTGATATAAATAAATAAATTTGTTTATTGCAAAATAAAAACACATACTCTATCCTTTGAAATAACACTTTTATTAGCAAAAACTTTCTTTGTTCATATATTTTAACTTAAATAATAAAAGTTTATTATTTTTAAATATATTCAATTGTTTAAACAATATTTCACAAACAATAATAAAATTAGTTTGATTTTTGTGGAATTAAAATATTAAAATACAACAAAATATAGAGTAAGAAAGTAATATATTAGATAAAGATTAGAAGAAATTTTGGTGGAAATCAACCTGTGTGAATCGAACACAGCTGTCCTGCGCGTAGCACCAAAAATGATTGTTTATTTAAAAAATTTTCTGACGCCGTGGTAATTAATCGATTTTAATTTTGAAAATTGCAAATGAAAGGTAGAGTACATTTCTATAAACAAAAAAAAAATTCAACTTGCTATCTGCTTTACTTTCAGTCCTGTAACATTTTGAAAAAATGAATTTTTTTTGCGAAAGCTGTATTGCAAAATTTATTTTGCAAAATCTATTGAACCGATCTTAATGAAATTTACATTATTGTTTTACTGTATAATAAAGTTTTTCAGGGAGAAATATGAAGCCCCTAAGTGTAGCATACATGGTTGAAAAACGTAAAATGCGAATACTTGTTTTTGTATGGTTTTTTCGCAATTATTGCTATTTTGCAACTAGGGTTACTATTTTTTAAATTTTTAACCAATTTTATATTGTAGTAAATTGAATTACGCAACTTTTATGTCAGTACAACTTTTCTCGGAAATGAATACTTTTAAAGTTATAATCAAAAAACAAAGAAAAAAATCGAATTTTTCCTTCAATTTTTGACGTTTTGGTTATTTAAACAATGTTCCGGACGTTTTTGAGAGGGAGGATAACTCAAATATTATTATTTGATTTATTTTCAAGCAATTTATGCAAAAAAATTTGAGTCACCTCTCAACGTCCATCTCAAAACAGATCCGCCCTGGACTATTATAGGAACTTCATAGGCCTTCATACGAACTAACATCGATAAAAAGTTAATGTAAGTAAGGCGCGTCCAATTATGTGAAAAACCATTCACAATGTTTACTTCATTGGGTCCCTAAATATGTAATTTACAACAAACAGGTTGAAAAATCGGTATAAATTTTCATAAACTCACGTAATACTGTATGTTAGACGTAAACAAAGTCCAAAATGAAATCGTTTATAAATATCCAACTGCATAAGACCTTCAACAAATAAAAACAATATTTTCCTAGTCGACTAGTAAACAAAGCCGTCGCTGTCATAGTGTTTGTTTTCATCAATTTATAACAAACACATTGAAATTAGAGCCCCCATAACGGAATACAGATCATTTATCGATCATTATAGCCCAGTAAATGACAGTTTTGGAGTATAATTTTCCTCGAGGAATTTGCTTTAAAAATTTGGATTTAGGTGCCTCTAGCGAATTAAGCAAGTGCTTTATTATTTTATTAATTCATATTGAAATATTCGACTTGGAATTTGACGAAAAAGAGCCTATTTTTCATTAGCTGCATCTGCTTCGGCAAAGTCTAAAAACCTTACACATAATATACCATTTTCTCACGTTTTTGTTATATTTTTTTGCTAATAATTTATTGCTAATAAGTTTTCTTCGATAAAATACTTAATTTTTGAGTTATTTGCGAAAATCCGTCTTAAAACGTGTTTTCTTTTGGTTGAAAAATGAACATATTTATTTACTCGCAAATACCTCGAAAAGTCATCATCATCATCATTGGCTCGACAGCCCTTTCTGGGTCTTGGCCTGTTCCAGGATTCTTCTCCACTCTGATCTGTTTCGTGCTTTTTTTCTCCAGCTTTTTATTTTTAAGGTTTTTATATAATTTTCTATTTGTTCTAAATATCTCAGCTTCGGTCTTCCTCTTGTTCTTTTTCCTACTGGCATCTGTTTGAATATTGTGTTTGGTATTTCGCCTTCTTCCATTCTTTCTACATGTCCCATCCAACGCAGCCGTCCTATTTTAATGAATGTTATGATATCTGGATCCTGGTATATTTCGTATAGTTCAAAGTTGTACCTTCTTCGCCAAATTTAATTTTCTTTTGTGCCCTTATATATGTGTCGCAAGATTTTTCTTTCAAAGGTGGCAAGCAATGTTTCCTCTCTTTTAGTGAGTGTCCAGGTTTCTGAGCCGTATGTGAGTACCGGTCTTATTAGGGTTTTGTATATTTGGCATTTTGTTTTCCTTGCGACGTTGTCTGATCTTAGTTGCCGAATTAAGCCATGATAACTTTTATTGGCAATAAATATTCGCCTCTTCACTTCCTCTGCTACGTTATTATCAGTGACTAGGGATCCCAAGTATGTAAAGTTTTTTACCCCCTCAATGTTGTATTCTCCTATTGTTATATTTTGTGGCTGCCTTATTTCTGTGTTTTTACTTACCTGCATATATTTTGTTTTGTTCTGGTTGATTTTCAGGCCACTATTTTGTGCAGCTCGTTCTATTTGATTGAATGCCTCTATCATTTCTCTTCTTGATCTTGCGATTATTAAAAATAAATTAACATCAAAAACTATAGAAAAAAAAAAGTAAAATCTAATAAAAAATTTTCCTTTTGGTAAAAGGTATATTAGTTTAAAAAGCCCTAAAGGGCTACAAACATATAAATAAAACATTTTCGCTCTGTAACAAGAGCATCATCAGTGTTACAAGAACATGGTGTGCCAACCAAAAAATACAAAGGTCAAAGCCTTTCAAAAAACAGACAAAAGTCTTATATAAATGAACACATCTAAAAATTCAAAGGATGGATAAAATTCCTAAGGATACGGCCGTTAGGAATTTTACCCATCCTTTGGATTTTTCGCTGTCCATTTATATAAGACTTTTGTCTGTTTTTTAAAAGGCTTTGACCTTTTTATTTTTTGGTTGGCTCACCATGTTTTTGTAACACTGATGATGCTCTTGTTACAGAGCGAAAACGTTTTGTTTATATGTTTGTAGCCCTTTAGGGCTTTTTAAACTAATATACCTTTTACCAAGAGGAAAATTTTTTATTAAATTTCACTTGTAATTAATGGTATACAGCCAAGTACAGGAAGTTCTTCCTTGTGGATTTTTATAGAAAAAAAGTTGTTAACAATTATTAGTAAATAGTAAATAGTTATAGTCAGCTCCTCCACTTCCGTGACTTAATTTGAAGTTATATATTTTCACCCACAAAGGGGTGAAACTCACCTCCAGGTCAAAAGCACACATCGGCACAACATCACTTTTTTTTTCTTTTCTAGTAAATAAAATTTTCTATAGTAAATGAAATTAGTATTTTATATTAGTAAATAAAATTTCTAGTAAATAAAATCTTAAAATTTTCATTCTAGTAAATATTAAATAGTTATAGTCAGCTTCTCCACTTCCGTGACTTAATTTGAACTTATATAGTTTCAACCACAAAAAGGGGTGAAACTCACCCCCACGTCAAAAGCACACATCGGCACATCACTTTTTTTCTTTTCTAGTAAATAAAATTTTCTATAGTAAATAAAAGTAGTATTTTCTATTAGTAAATAAAATTTTAAAATGTTCATTCTAGTAAATAGTAAATAGTTATAATCAGCTTCTCCACTTCCGTGACTTAATTTGAACTTATATATTTTCACCCAAAAGATGGGGTGAAATTCACCCCCAGGTCAAAAGCACACATCGGCACAACATCACTTTTTTTCTTTGACTAATTAGCTATGTGTTGTGTATGCTAAATTTTATGTCAATCCAAGCGGTTTTTTTTTAAATGGAGCAAAATCCGTGATAGTGCGGAAGATTCGTGCACATATTATAAGAATTGCGCATTTAATGATAGAAGCATATAAATTCAACCGCATATACTACACATACAAAGGTTTAAAATTAGATATAAGACCATTTCAGATTTTTCCTTTTACAAAAATGGCGTGCATTCAAAATGGCGTGCATTCAAAATGGCGACTATACATATGTGACTAATAGAACGGTAACTTTTGAACGAAAAATCCGATTTCAACCAAATTTAAAATATAGGTTCTTTTTTTAATGTACAAGATTGAGCTCTTGAACTGGAAGAATCGGTTTACCAGAAGTTGTGTTTTTCCTGATTTTTTATGTAAAAATATATTGTTTATTTTTTCAATTGTTTCACCCTGTATTTATTTCTTTTTCAAAAAGGTAATACCGGCGTTGAAAAGAGCGTAAAAATATTTTTCAGGAAATATTTTGAACTTTTTAGTTATATTAATTACCATTTAATAAATGCATAACGTATATTCACATGTAGGTAGCTATGTACGGCAGATTCGTGTAAATTATAATATAAGAATTATTGTGCATTTTATGGTACAAGCATATAATTTGGACCACACAGACTACACATACAAAGATTCAAATTTAAATATGAGGCCATCTCAGATTTTGCCTTTTACAAAAATGGCGGGCATTAAAAATGAATCTGCTGCTCATAGGTACATGTGAACATACGTTAACCATTTATTAGATGGTAGTTAACATAACTAAAAAGTTCAAAGTATTTCCTAAAAATTATTTTTACGCTCTTTTCAATAGAGGTCTTAACTTTTTAAAAAATTAATACATACAGGGTGAAAGAATTAAAAAATAAACAACATATTTTTATATAAAAAAAAAACAGTAAAAACACAACTTCTGGTAAACCGATTCTTCCGGTTCAAGACCTCGATCTTATCTATCAAATAAAGAAACTTGATGCCAAATTTGGAAAAAAACGCAATGCAATATTTCCACCTTTTGAATGCAAAACAGTGACATCTTTGACTACGTATTTACCTTCTTTTCGTATAGGAAAAGAAACGAAAGACAGTTTCAGGTAATCAAATCTGAGTGAAGATGAAAATGATAAAGGCATTTTTTGTTTTTATATGATTCAGAGTCGTACCACCATCTCCATATAGCTATTTCAGCATCTATGCATCCTCAGTGAAGCTATGCAGTCACAACTCTGAAACGAATATCAACAATCCTGCCAATTTAAGGGAAAACCGTTTGAGACGCAAAACAGCGATATCTCTTGTAATACGAGGAAGATGAAAAGCCCTAGATACAAAGTTTGCTACTTTTTTACAATTAAAATAATTGAAATAAAAATAATACACAATATTTTAATCCAAGACTTTTCGTTAAGAAACTGCTTTCTGGCTGCATCCTGTATCTCCGGTTTTTACAATATATAAGCACAAGAGACGATGAATATAGAAGAAACCAAATAAAGGACACTTTGGCCACGTATTTACCTTCTTTTCGTCTAGGAAGAAGACCGAAGGACTGTTTCAGGTACTCAAATCTAAGTAAAGATGAAAAATATAAATTGTCCAGGGCGCATCTGTTTTGAGATGGACGTTGAGAGGTGACTCAAATTTTTTTGCAGAAATTGCTTGAAAATAACTCAAATAATATTATTTGACTTATCCTCCCACTCAAAATGGTCCGGAACATTGTTTAAATATTTAAAATGTCAAATAAGAACGAAACATTCGATTTCTTTATTGGTTTTTTGATTATAACTTTAAAACTATTCATTTCTGAGAAAAGTTGTAATAACATAAGAGTTGCGTAATTAAATTTCCTACAACAGAGAATTAGTTAAAAATTTAA
The DNA here is from genome assembly GCF_917563875.1 of Diabrotica virgifera virgifera. Lineage (NCBI taxonomy): Eukaryota > Metazoa > Arthropoda > Insecta > Coleoptera > Chrysomelidae > Diabrotica > Diabrotica virgifera. Next base: position 164,821,192 of record NC_065449.1, on the reverse strand, counting down.
AAAATAGTCACCCTTGTTACAAAATAGCAATAATTGCGAAAAAAACAATACAAAAACAAGTATTCGCATTTTACGTTTTTCTACCATTTATGCTTCATCTAGGACCTTCATATTTTACCCAGAAAAACTGTATGATACACTAAAATAACACTGTAAATTTCATTAAGACCGGTTTAATAGATTTTGCAAAATAAATTTTGCAATCCAGCTTTCGCAAAAAAAAATTCATTTCTTTTAAATGTTGCAGGACTGAAAATAAAGCAGATAGCAAGTTGAATTTTTTTTTGCTTATAGAAGTGTATTGTAGCTTTCACTTGCAATTTTCAAAATTAAAATCGATTAATTATCACGGCGTCAGGAAATATTTTAAATAAACATTAATTTTTGTTGCTACGCACAGGACAGCGGTGTTCGATTCACACAAGTTGATTTCCACCAAAATTTCTTCCAATCTTTACCTACTATATTATTTTCTTACTCTATATTTTGTTGTATTTTAATATTTTAATTCCACAAAAATCAAACTAATTTTATTACTGTTTCTGAAATATTGTTTAAACAATTGCATATGTTTAAAAATATTAAACTTTTATTCTCTAAGTTAAGATATATGAACAAAGAGTTTTTGCTAAAAAAAATGTTATTTCAAAGGATAGAGTATGTGTTTTTATTTTGCAATAAACAAATTTATTTATTTATATCAAAATGTAATAAAAATTAAAATGTATCAATCATTATCAAGGGTCATTGGAATGTCCAATCAGAGCAAAGTATCCGCTGTCCTGCGCGTAGCACCAATAATTATTGTTTATTTAAAAAAACTCCTGACGCCGTGGTAGTTAATCGATTGTAGTTTTGCAAATTGCAAATGAAAGGTACAGTACACTTCTATACAAAGAAAAAATTTCAACTGGCTATCTGCTTTATTTTCAGTCCTGTAACATTTTTAAAAAATGAATTTTTTTTGCGAAAGCTGGTTTGCAAAATCTATTGAACCGATCTTAGTAAAATTTACAGTACTGTTTTACTGTATCATAATGTTTTACTGGGTGAAATATGAAGGTCCTTAGTGTAGCATACATGGTTGAAAAAGGTTAAATGCAAATACATACTTGTTTTTGTATGGTTTTTTCGTAATTATTGCTATTTAATAACTCAAATAAGTCAAATATTATTATTTGAGTTATTTTCAAGCAATGTGTGCAAAAAAATTGAGTCACCTCTCAACGTCCAAATGTACTAATATTTTTACAGATGCGCCCTGGTCTAAAAGGCAGTTTTTGTTTTAATTTAATTCAGAGTTTGACCACCATCTCCATATTGCTATTTCAACATCTATGCATCTTCACTGAAGCTATGCAGTTACAACTCTGAAACGAATATCAACTATCCTGCCTATTTAAGGGAAAACATCGCGATGCAATGTTTCCACCTTTTGAGACGCAAAACAGCGACATCCCTCGTAATACGAGAAAGACGAAAAGCCCTAGATACAAAGTTTGCTACTTTTATACAATTAAAATAATTGAAATTAAAATAATAAACAATACTTTATATCCAAGACATTTCGTTAAGAAACTGCTTTCTGGCTGCATCCTGTATCTCCGGCTTTTACAATATATAAGCACAAGAGACGACGAATATAGAAGAAAACAAATAAAGGACACTTTCGCCACGTATATACCTTCCTTTCGTCTAGGAAAAGGACCGAAAGACATTTTCAGGTACTCAAATCTGAGTAAAGATGAAAAATATAAAAGAAATTTTTTTGCCGGGCGCGTTCTATTTCAAAAATCCCCAATTTTTCCCCGAAAAATATTTTCTTTAGATTCTTTGGAATATTCTAAACAAAATGTTTCTTGACATGTTTCTCCAAAGTTAACGGTTTTAAAGTTATTAGCAATTTAAAATCCAAAAATGCGTTTTTTGACATTTTTTGGATTTTAAATCGCTTATAACTTTAAAGCCATTAACCATTAACTTTTGAGAAAAAATGTCAAGTAACTTATTTTTTCTACGGCCGTGCTAAAAGAGCCACTTTCACGCACGCATTTCGTTTCCGAAAGTTGCACTTTCCCGCACGGCGTGCGTGAAAGTAAATTTTCCCGCACGCGGTAAAAAGTAAAATACTGAAATACTAAAATATTGTAATATGGCATTATAATATACTATAATAAATGCAATAAATAATATTTAGATATTATTTACTAATTTATTTCACATTTAATCTTATTGTGTTCATGTTTTAATGATATTAGCGCGATTATTAATTTCATTCATAGGAGATTCTGCCCAATAGAAAGCTACAGAAATAAAAATTAAACTGATAATTTTTGATGATATCCCGTAGTCAAGTATATTACGCCAGATTCCCTTCGTTGCTAAGAAAAAATACATTCAGTGACATAAATGACAATTAATATTTTGAAAATTATAAAAGTGATGACTTCCAACCGTCAAATATTTATAACTGTTTGTTTAATTGTACTAATTTGTACTTACATAAATAAATTAAAATAAAATTTTGGTTTTGAACAGTTTTATTCATGAAATAATCGCAACAAATTGCACTCGATCTCTAAAATTATTATCGCATTTTTGCCCTCGTGACACTTTGACATAATTTCACTCCCCTTAGTCCTCCAATCCTAAGTATATTACGTCAGATGCCCTTCGTTGCTACGAAAAAATACATTCAGTGACATTAATGACAATTAATGTTTTAAAAATTATAAAGTGATGACTTTCAATCGTAAAATATTTATAAAAACTGTGTGTTTAATGGTACTTACATAAATAAATTACAATAAAATTTTGGTTTTGAACAGTTTTGTTCATGAAATAATCGCAACAAATTGCACTCGACCTCTGAAATTAATATAGAGTTTTTGCTCTCGTCTCTCGTGACACTTTGACATAATTTTACTCGCCTTCGGCTCGTGAAATTAAAACTGTCAAAGTGTCACTCGGGAAAAATTCAATAATTTCAGAGCTCTTGTGCAATTACTACTAGACCAGTCTTTCACGGTTTTTGCTCTAAATTTTAAAGAACCGCTTGGATTGACATGAAATTTGGCATACGTATAGCTTATATGTCAAAGAAAATAAGTGATATTGTGCCGATGTGTGCTTTTGCCTTGGGGGTGACTTGCACCCCCTCTTGGGAGTGAAAAAATATATGTCCAAAGTAAGTCCGGAAGTGGGTAAACTGACTAATTTTAAGTAACTTTTGTTCTATAGAGCTTTTTCGCCAAGTCAACACTTTTCGAGTTATTTGTAAGTGAATATGTTCATTTTTCAACAAAATACCCGCATTTTTAGACGGTTTTTCGCAAATAACTCAAAAAGTAAGTATTTTGCCGAAAAAAACATTCTTAGCAAAAATATAGCTTAAAAAAAAGTAAAAAAAAAGGTGTACGCGTTAGGTCTCTGGATCTCGTAGAAGCAGAGTTATAGCCAATGAAAAATAGATTCATATTCACCAAATTTCAAATAGAATATTTCGACGTGAAGTATCCAAAAAATTAAGCACTTTTTGGGGAAAACCCATTATAACTTTTTGAAAGTGTTTAAAAAAAGCTTTATTTTTGTTTTTACAAAAAGTTTCTAGCATTAAATTTAAGCAAGTTACGCTCAAAATTAATTTGGCCCCTTTTGTTTTTGCAAAAAAAATCGGGAAGACCACCCCCTAATTAGCAACTTAAACGAAATTAAACGCTACCGCTCCACAAATTATTTTACTTATGTTGTCTTTATATGATCTGTAAGTTTTATCTATTCAAAGTGCTTATTTTTGAAAAAAATTGGTTTGAAAATAAAATTTTTAAAAATTTAAATTTTGAAAAATACGCTTTTTTTCAAAATAACTTACAATTGTTAGAGATACCAAAAATCTCGAAAAATAAAAAAAAAAAGTCAGATTTGCTTTTCTGAATATCATGTATTTTTTTTGTTTTTCTGTTAGACAAAAATTGATTAAGATTTGGTGTTTCTAAATTTGCATACATTCGTGATCAATGACTCGTTCAACCCCTTTTAACTACAGCCCTTTCATAATAATGACTTTGAACCGATGAAACTTACAGATTATATAAACAATATATATGTTACAGTTCAAGTTGATTCTCAGTTAGAGTTGACTCAAACTAGTTGGAGTCAACTCCAACTGAAACGAGCAGTAAAAGTTGATTTTAAAAATTTAAATCAACTTTTACTAGTTGGAGTTGACTCTTACTGGATCGATTCAGTAAATGTTGATTATACGAGAATCTCAAATGCATTTTTGATGAGTGTGGGTTTCTTTGTTTTGACCGTTTCAACTACTTATTAGTATAGTCTGTAACGTCGCCCCCGTTAGGTAAATTATTCTGATTCGATTTTTTGCACAAACTTACTCAAAGAAATATGTACATCCGTATAACAATCCTTATAACAAATACACAGGGTGTCACGCGGTACCGCGGTCGAAAAATTGTTTAACCAATTTTTCTTAACCAAATTCACAAAAATAATTTTTATCTACTCTATCTCATATTATGTAAAGCAGCGGTTCTCAATCTGTGATACATGTACCACTGGTGGTACATATAATTATTTACGGTGGTACACAAAACACACAAAAACTTAAAATAATAGTAAATAGTAAATCTTGATTATACAATCTAAAAATATAGAAATACAATAAAATAAACTTTAGATGGTACATGATTCATAAAGATTGCGAACCGCTGATGTAAAGGTTTTATTGTGTGAAAATTGTAAATATAGATGAAGGGTACATGAATGGTTTAAAGTGTGTCTGAAGTAACAATGTATTTTAAATGGGTTTTACTTTTTCGCACTGTTTTTTAGCACACTGTCATATAATTAAACATCCTTAACTTTCGCCTTCGGGAGGAAATCAGACACGCCCTTGCAACGGCAAATGAAATGCTCACAAAACAGCGACCACGGAAGTAAAGATGGATGACAGAGGAAATATTGGATTTAATAGATGAAAGAAGAAAATGAATATTACCATCCTTGGATTATAAGCTTTCATTTGACACATCATTTGTCATATCGAAAAAGAAATGAAAGGCAGAATTTACAAATCAGTCATCAGACCAATAATGACATACGCGGCAGAAACACAACCCGACACAGAGAGGACAAAAAGATTGCTCGAAACAGCCGAGATGAAAACCCTTCGAAAAATCGATAGTAAGACTCTCTGGGACAGAGCTATAAGTATAGATATCCGACGGAGATGCAAGGTGGATAACATTAATAACTGGGTAAGAAATAGAAGAATAGAATAGAATGTAGTCAGGACAGCGAGAGACGGTTCCCCAATAGGAGGACGTTCAGTGGGAAGACCACGAAAACGCTAGAACGACAACTTACTAGAGTCACATTGAAAAAACAGACAAAGTAATGTCTATACAAAAAGAAGAAGAAGAAGATTTGTCATTCTACCTGTTATAATGACGGAGGAGTTATATTCGCAAACGGACGGATAGACACCTAGGTTAAATTTGTCACCTTTAGTACCATCCTTGGATATTAATCTTTCCTTTGACACCTTATTTGTCATTCTACCTGTTATAATTAACGAGGAGTGAGGAGTTATACTCGCTGTCGGACAGATGGTACTAGGCAGTACCGTGGTCGAAAAATTGTTTAATAGTTATTTATGTACCAAATCAGTAAAGTGGCTCTTTATCGAACGAGTCTGATATTACGAGCAGAGGAAGCGAAGCGAGCAACAGACGCGTTCGATAAAGAGTATTGAGGTGGTGCGTACAAAATTGTATCGTCAATCATAAAAAAACATTAACACTTACAACTTTGAGAAATTTTTTTTAATTTTAGACGAAATAAAAAATTCGTATGACAGTAATGACAGTAATGACAGATGACTTTTGCACGATGGCCGGTTTTGATGTTTAATCGATAGTTATCAATATTGCATACCTACCTAATTACTAAATCTGTAAAGTTTTGATTTATTTTTTATGAATATAATTGCGAAACTCTACAGAATTTTACTTTTTTACATAAATTTTATTAATAATAAGATAAATTTTGTACAATATTTTTAATAATTAAAGTAAATAAATTTTAATTTCACTCAAATAAATAATCGATTGCTGCCATTGACCACTTACATTCAATCTCGGTTAATTTGATTAATAATCGCGGCAGGTAAAGTAACATTCTTCTTTCAATACAACAAAGTGATACTTTACTGCCGAAAATGAGGGCAAATGAGTACAATAATGAATGATTTTAGTGACGTTTGGCGATAAACAATGATTTTAAACAAATTCGCAAAAATAATTTTTTCACTTCGTACAATTTTTTTTAGATCCTTTGGGCCTTTTTTTCTCTAAAATTGACTGTTGTCGAGTTATTAGCGACTTAAAATTTGAAAATCGCCAAAATAACCATTTTCAATGTTTAATAACTCGGTTAAAGATAATTATTGTGAAAGTCGAGCGAGCGGCCGTGGAGTAACAGCATAATCGCTGGCCTCATACGCCAGTGCACGTGGGTTCGAGCCCTGCCAAAGACAAACCATTTTCATTTCCAATAATGACACGAGCCGTCTCACCGTGCCTCGGAGAGCACGTTAAGCCGTAGGTCCCCCTGGGCTAGTGTACATCGACACTAGTTACTTGAAATAGGGTTAAAGGTGTAATTGGCGCCGGAACTGTCCGAAAGGCAAAAATGCCATACGATATTATATATTATGAAAGTCAGAAACTAAAAAAAAAATCAAAGATTAAAGCTACCTCTATAAGATCCTGAAGAAATTTTTGTCATTATTTCATTAATAAGATATTATTTTTAATTATCAACAATGAGCGCTAACCGTGTATTGAGGCGGCCGTCAATGTGAGTGCGAGTGAGATGCACCATTGGACGGCTGGAATGGTGCATCTCTTTAGCACTCACCATTGACGGCCGCCTAATACGCACTTAGCGCTCATTGCTAATAAATAAAGATAAAGCTTAGTAATAAAATAGTGACAAAAATTTCTGCTGGATCTTGTAGAGGGGGCTATAAATTTGGCCACTTTCTGACTTTCATAATAATGGATTTTAACCGAGTTATTATACCTTGAAAATGGCTATTTTCGCATTTTTCAAATTTTAAATCGCGTATAACTCGACAACAATCAATTTTAGAGAAAAATCACAAAATACCTTTTTTCTACGAGCGTGCAAAAATGTCTACTTTCGCGAAGGCGTTTTAGTTTAGAAAGTTTTACTTTTCCGCACACGTGTTACTTTTCCGCACGCGTTTTACTTTTCCGCACGCGTTTTACTTTTCCGCACGCGTTTTACTTTTCCGCACGCGTGTTAATTTAGATATGTTAATATGGCCTTAAAGTAATTATAATACATACAATAAACTAATATTTAGATATTATTTACTAATTTATTTCAAATATATCTTATTGTGTTCATGTTTTAATGAAATTAACGCGAGAATTCGATGAAATAAAATAATTTTGACATAATATTCGAAAGTCAAATCAGTAGACAATAACAGTGGTTTTGAATCGTCGTCATGGAAACCAAGATCGTCGTCATGCTAACCAATTATGCTGAAAGTTTGGTTTTGACAACCTTGTCAAAGAATTAATTTGTGTATGTATTTTCATATTAATTAAATTAATTGACTAAGATTTGGTCATTTTTTAAAGACTCGTAGAAAAAATATTGTTCCTAACGCTTGCAGAAAGTCTCTTTTCCGCACTCGACTGCTTGCCGAACTCCGCGTCGTTCGACAAACTGCAGTCGCGTGCGGAAAAGTATGACTTTCTGCACTTGTTAGGAAAATTATTTTGTGAAGTGAAAAAATTATTTGTGTGAATTTGTCTAAAAAAAATTGTTTAAACAATTTATCGATCAAGGTACTGCCTGGCACCCAGTAGATTTGTTATAAGGACCTCTTTTTGAGTAAGTTTGTGCAAAAAATTCGAATCGGGAGTAATTTACCTAACGGGGGCGACGATACAGCCTTGACTAATTTGAACATATTCAGTAACATTTAATTTCTAGAATCGGCTGTTTGTGTGAATCAGAATCAACTTTTACTAAATGGCATTGGGAAGAGTATACTTTTCCTAGTTGGAGTCTACTTTTACTAGTAAATGTTGAATATAAATCTTCATTTTATATTTCTAATCAACTTTTACTGAAACCAGCCGTTAGAGTTGACTCCAACTAGTTGGAGTCAACTCCAACTGGATAATCAACTTGAACTGTAACATATACACGAGTCAAGAAACTTGTGAAGTCGTAACGATTAAGTTCATTTAAGATACTAATTAGGTGGTCATTTTCTCGATTTTTTTACCAAAACCAAAAGGGACTAACTTTATTTTGAGCGTAACTTGTTTAATTTTGATGCTAGAAATTTTTTTTATAAAACAAAAATGAAGCTTTTTTTAAACATTTTAAATAAGTTGTAATTAGTTTTCCCCGAAATGAGCTTCATTTTTGGTTATTTCACGTTAAAGTATTCCATTTGGAATTTGACAAATATGAACCTACTTTTCATTAGCTATAACTCTGCTTCTACTAGGTGTAGAGACGTGATATACACACCATTTTTTTAAATTTTTTACAGGCTATATTTTTGCTAAGAATATTTTTTCGACAAAATACTTATTATTTGAGTTATTTGCGAAAAACCGTCTTAACCCGCGAGTAGTCGCGCGGTGAGATAGAATCTCAATTTTTACCCTTTTTCGCGATAATTTGATGAAACATTTTGCAATTTTGAAAATATTTCGTAAGTGCCTCGAGGAAGGGTGTAGTAATTCGTAGGAATTTTTTTTTATTTTTTTTTCTTCTTCTTCTTCTTCTTTTTGTGGAATTTATGACTTTGGAGAGAGCCAATTAGCTTTAACCCGCGAGTAGTCGCGCCGTTAGATAGACTCTCACATTTCACCCTTTTTCGTAATACAGTAAAACCTGTCAGTAACGGCCACTAAAAATAAAAGAACTATTGGCCGATATAGAAAGGTGGCCGCTATTGCCAGCTTTTGTGGTCTACATATAATTCGTTTGGGAAATTTTTAAACTGGCCGTTAGGAAAGGTGGCCGATGTTGGCAGGTGGCCGTTATCACAGGTTTTACTGTACAGTAAAATTTGTCAGTAACGGCCACTAAAAATGAAAGAACTATTGGCCGATATAGAAACGTGGACGTGGTTTGGGAAATTTTTAAACTGGCTCTTAGGACAGGTGGCTGATGTTGGCAGGTGGCCGTTAACACAGGTTTTTTTAATAAAATTGTTACAAATATATATTTTCAATATAAAAAGTAGATAAAAATAGTACAAAATAAAAATTTGTTTTAAATTCGTATTTTGAGATAGAATCTCACACGCGACTATCGACGTTACAGAAGTGAGCGCGACTACTCCCGGGTTAAAGCGTGGTTATTTTGTTGAACAAATAAACATATTCACTGCCAAATAACTCGAAAAGTATTGACTTAGTGAAAAAACTCTACAGAACAAAAGTTACTTAAAATTAGCCAGTTTATCCATTTCCTGACATTCTTTGGACAAATATTTTTTCACCCCCAAGAGGGGGTGAAAACCACCCCCAGGGCAGAAGCACATATCGGCACAATATCACTTTTTTTCTTTGACTTGTAAGCTATGTGTATGCCAAATGTCATGTCAATCCAAGCGGTTCTTTAAAATTTAGAGATTTTGCAATATTTTACCGTTAAAGAACGGACTATACTGATAATTCGACGAAATAAAATTATTTTGACATAATATATTAAAGTCAGATCAGTAGACAATTACAATGGTTTTGAGTCGTCGTCCTGGTAACCCATTATATTGAAAGTTTGGTTTTGACAACTTTGTCAAAGAATTAATTTGTGTATTTTCACTTCTAAATAAAAATTGATATAACTCTATTTTTTGTGGCTTTTTTTTTCCAAACGTACGGCCCTAGAAAAAATATTGTTCCTAACTCATGCTCAATTTTTATTTAGAAGTGAAAATACACAAATTAATTCTTTGACAAGGTTGTCAAATCCAAACTTTCGATATAATGGGTTACCACGACGACGATATTGGTTTCCATGACGACCATTCAAAACCATTGTAATTGTCTACTCATCTGACTTTTAAATATTATGTCAAAATAATTTTATTTTATCGAATTATCAGCAGGGCCGCGTTAAGATCAATTGACGCCCTAGGCAATTCTCTAGTAGCCGCCCTTCAACCATGTACCATTTTTGCAAAAAAAAATTGCAGAAATTTACAAAAACACTAAAAATGGATTTAAACTACGATGTGTATATACCTATAACAGAAAAAAATTGTCACTCCAGTTCGATCACATCAGAGACTTCTTTTCAAAAAAAAATTTTTTCTTGACAAAATCTACAAATTGCACGTTCTTGCGTCATACTTGATGAGAAATTATTTTTAATTCTTGACATTTTCGAAAATGACCTTTCAGCAGACACGTTGGCACCTGGGATGCACAAGTAAATGTGAAAAGCAATGTCAAAATTAGGGAAAATTTTTTTCAATCCACGTGTAGTCACTGAAGGTTTTCACCTCCGATATCGTTGAACCTCCATCAATTTTCATGAAAATTAGTGAGTAGTTAGAGAATACCTCAAGGAATAAAGGTGACATGATGCCAACTTGCGCTTTTACCGTGGTGGTGAATGCCACCCCTTCTTGAGGATGAAAATTATATTTTTTAATAATTCCATAAATCGATAGAGACAAATTCTAAGCAAAATTGGTTATATAAAGTTATTAATATAAATCAATACTTTTTGAGTTATTAAAAATCAAAAATTTTATTCTTTCATAAAAACAAAACATATTTTAAAGCTGTTTTTCAGTAAAACTCAATAACTATAAGCGTTTACAAAAAAGTTATTATTATCAAAATTGAAGATAATAAAAAGCTGAATACACTCCTTGCTTAAAGAACTAAACTAATGTGAATTCAGAGTGAGTTATGGTTAATTGAATGTATATTTTTTTCGACGAGTACTCAAATCTAAGTATTCAAGCTTAAATAACGCGAAAAAGATGCATTTTATAAAATATACCTACTACACACTTGTCAAAGTACTTCGGAGTACCTATCAAATGAGCTCCAGTAGAAGTCAATATCATCACAATTAAGCAATTTATAATGAAAAAAAGAGAACCCTTTAGAACTTTTTAGGAAAAAGTGAAAAATAAAACATACGTTATTTTCACAAAAATTATTTATAGTAATCCTTAGAAGAATCTCTTTATATTAGCATAACTAATGATTTCAACAATTTTGACTGGTTTAGAATGCATATAAGAAAAAAGGTATGATTTAAAAAAATCGGAATTTTTAAAATTCTCGAAATTTTCATTTTTTTTTGATAATAATTCCAAAAATACTCAATATACGTAAAAAGTGATATATGTATGTATAACCAAAATTTTAGTTTCCTCTGTATCAAATATTTTAACTTTTTATAACTATATAAAATTATAGGGTGTGTAACTATAGGGTAAAAAATAACCGAGATGAAACGTTTAAAGCTTAAATTTTGCTGCGAGAACCATATAACCGGGGCAATTTAACCTTTTATTTTTAAAAAAGTATGGAGTTTAAAAGATTAAATTCAACGTGGTTTAATAGTCTATAAAATTAACTTTTAAATGGTGTTAAGGCAAACTTGATATCGTAAAAATTAACGGAGTTATTTGAAAAAAAAACAATAACTTTTTTGGAAAAATTCTTAACAGATAAATTTTGAAAAATATTTTGTGCATAAATTTTAACGTTATCAACTTGTTCGGGGGCTCATTTGATAGATATTTCTAAGTAATTTGATAAATTAATGTTTAATAAGCTTATGTTATAAAATGCATCATTTTCCCGTTATTTAAGCTTGAATACTAAACTCACTTTTAGTTAACATTAAAGGGTCTTTTAAGTAAGGAGTTTATTTCATTATTTATTAGATTCAATTTTGGTAGTAATAACCTTTTTGTAAAACCTTATAATTTTTAGTTATATATGAAAAATCGGTTGAAAACATGAATTTTTATTTATGTAACTTTATGTAACAAATTTTGCTTAGAATTTGCCCCTCTATCGAATTCTGGGGCTATTTTTAGTAAAATAATTTTCACTCCCGAGAAGGGGTGGCATCCACCCCAGGCTAAAAGCGCAAGTTGACACCATGTCACCTTTGTTCCTTGAGATATTCTCTAACCACTCACCAATTTTTATGCAAATCGATGGAGGTTCAACGAAATCGGAGGTAATAGCTCATATCCACCTTCAGCGACTGCACTAACTCTCTTTAAATATTAAGATATGTCAATTGGTGATTTTATTGTGGTATCAAAATGCATTCTGAATGCATTCATGCATGAATGATGTATCTTGGTCGTCTTTATTTTGTACCGGATTTTCAGCTTCTTTAATAATTTCTTCATTGTTTAATTTTGGCAAATCTGTTAATAACACGAAAACGTTGATAAGTAAGTCGACAAGATTCCAGACGTCTATTCAGGTCTCTTATCAGAGAGTCGATTATAATATAGAATGTGTGGATTTTCATCTCATCATTAGCTGAAAAGTTTAGTTCATCATCGGCCCCCTCGTCGAATTAAGTTTTTTCTCTTTCTCTTTCTTGTTTCTTTATATGTTTTATTTGGGCACAATTTTTTGGCTTCCTCGCGGTAAAGTAATTTGAAAGAGCTTCATACTCTTTAAAGACAGAACCCAGATCCATAATTTTTATATACAAATATTTTTTGTACAGTATTTGTGCCGCCCTCTCGTAATGTGCCGCCCTAGGCAACTGCCTATATTGTCTAATGGATAAAGCAGCCCTGATTATCAGTAGTAATTGCACAAGAGCTCTAAAATTCTATATTAATTTTAGAGTTCGAGTGCAATTTGTTGCGATTATTTCATGAATAAAACTGTTCAAAACCAAAATTTTATTGTAATTTATATATGTAAGTACCAATTAGTGAAATTAAACACACAGTTGTTATAAATATGTATTTGACGGTTGAAAGTCATCACTTTTATAATTTTTAAAACATTTGTCATTAATGTCACTGAATGTATTTTTTCGTAGCAACGAAGGGCATCTGACGTAATATGCTTAACGACGGGAGATTATCACAAATTATCACCTTAATTTGCATGTCTGTAGCTTTCTATTGGTCAGAACCTCCTATGAATGAAATAATCGCGCTAATTTCATTAAAACATGAACACAATAAGATAAATTTGAAATAAATTAGTGAATTATATCTAAATATTAGTTTATTGCATGTATTATAATATATTATAATGCTATATTAAAAGGTATTTTACTTTCCCGCACGCTCTGCCAGAAAATTTACTTTCACTCACGCCGTGCGGGAAAGTGCAACTTTCGGAAACGAAATGCGTGCGTGAAAGTGGCTCTTTTAGCACGGCCGTAGAAAAATAACTATTATTTAGAATATCCCAAAGAATCTAGAAAAAATATTTTTTGGAAGAAAATATGAGGTTTTTGGAACAGGCTCGTCGCACTGGCAAAAAAATAGGATAAACACGCATATTTAACAAGTAAAAAGCAACGGTATAAATTAAGGTTCAACACGATCACTCTTCAGAAGCTTGAAGCTGAATCTCTAATCTTCAATTTAAGTATCTGACAACCTTAAAAATACTAACCTAAATATGAGTTTTTCTATTCTAATACTATAATATATTGGTTGAGAAAGGGCGTAGTTAAGCATAGACTGAAGGACCACCAGCCATGGGCTGGAAAGAAAAGCGGTTTACACGTAACAAACTTTATTGAGTGAAGAATGGTGAATAAAAAGCTAAGATGGTAATGTCCGTATAACTATCGTATGACACTGAAGTACGGATAACACTGACGTTGGACTGTCACTTCACTTCACTGTATAACTACTTACAACGATAAGGTTTGCTGCGTACAAGAATGTTCTAGGCTACGAGTAACACTGGCAACATTGCTTTTGCGGGAGTTTTAGCGGCAAGAAAATTGCGATAGGCGACGGTTCTTTCTGAGGACTAATAGCGAACCTTTCTACTCAAGAGCTAGTTGCGAACTGAACTGTTTGGAACTGGAAAAAGCGCGGTAAACCTTTCGTTTTGGCGGCATTTGAAGGGACCGGTTAGGTTACTACTAAGATATAGCATTGGTTTGTGTAACGAACATTTCATATTTGTATACAGGGTGAAACGTTATTTCACCATTCTGGGGGGCGGCGGCGAACGAATACTAACAACTAGGCTTATCGTCCATAGGTAGAACGATGACCTTGGTGATGGAGCGTGTGTACTCTCCATCGGCCGTTTTTAATCTTAAAACTCTAACTTTACCGTCTTTACCGGGTATAGTGGCAATCACTCGTCCAAAAGGCCATCGCAATGGGATCGAGTCTTCGCTTTTCACTAAGACGAGATCGTTAACTTGAACATTAGGCAAGGGGCGTAGCCACTTAGGGCGATTTTGCAAATTATTTAGATAATCGACTGACCATCGCTTCCAAAAGGATTGTTGAAGTTGCTGGCATTGTTGCCAAGCGGATAGACGATTGGTATTTGTACATGTTAAATCGGAATCAGGGTATGCCGTCAAGGCACTACCTATTAGAAAATGTCCCGGAGTTAGCGGCTGCAGATCATTTGGATCGTTTGACAGCGGATAAAGGGGACGCGAATTCAATACAGCTTCTATCTGAGTTAATATAGTGTACATCTCTTCGAATGTGAATCGCGAGTTACCAACTAAGCGAACTAAATGATATTTCGCACTCTTAACTGCAGATTCCCACAGACCACCCCAGTGGGGAGAGCGGGGAGGAATAAACTTCCAACTTATTTCATTTTGGGTTAAATAGGAGCGAATGTTATCGAAATTTGCTTGAGACTTAAAAAAGTCATACAAGTCACGAAGCTGATTATTAGCGCCAACGAAATTGGTTCCGTTATCACTAAAAATTATTTGCGGATTTCCTCGTCGTGAAAGAAAGCGCTTTAGAGCTGCTAAAAATGAATTTGTGGACAAATCACTGACCAACTCGATATGTATAGCTTTAGTTGCCATACAGACAAATATGGCAATATAACATTTTATATTTGGAGCTTTGCGTAAGCGTGAAGCACGAATATACACGGGTCCAGCGAAGTCTACACCGGTTTTACTAAAAACACGAGCATTCTGTACCCTATCTGGAGGAAGCGGAGCCATAATTTGAGATGCGGTCTGGGCGTTAAACCGGTAGCAAGTTATACATCGCTTTATAATTCGTTTGACTTGTTTTAGGCCACTTAGAGGCCAGTATCGTAGTCTTAAATTTCCGAGAACATTTTGGGGACCTGTATGTCCCAGCCGGCAATGTTCTCTGTTTATTAAGAGAGAAACTACATGATTATTAGCGGGCAACAAAATAGGAAACTTTTGATTATCATCAATCTGTGCATTCTGAAGTCTACCTCCCACTCTTAAGATACCAGTTTGGTCGATAAAGGGGTTAAGCGAAAGCAAATGTTTGTTATCTATAAGTTTACTACTAGACAGAAGTAACATTTCTTTAGAAAAGTGCTCTGACTGAACTTGACGTACTTATAATAAACATGTGAGCATGCGAGAGTTCATCGACAGTTAAAGGACCAAACTTTCTTGTTTGTTTATCCCTTAAATTGGAAATAAATCGAAAAACATATGCTACTGCATTTTGTAGCTTGGAAAATTTCGAAAAGCGTGCGAACATTGTTGTCCACAAGTTCTCCACCTTATCTGAGATTACAAGAGAAATCTTTTTGGTTTCGGGCAAATTCTCAACTGGGGCAAACGTATTAAAGTTATCAAAATCAACATTATGCGTGCGCAGGAAATCAGGGCCGTGTAACCAAAAACCAAGCATCTTCTCTTCGAATTTACCGCGAGTTAGCATATCAGCAGGATCAGAAGATACGCGATTGGCTACAAATGTCATGTAACTGTTTGCGGGATTTTTTATCCAGCTAAGTGCAATCTGTGAGTCGGACCAATAATTTATCTTATCGATTATAAAGCGTTCGTTTAAAATAGATAACATTTGATGAACTAGTTTGGAAACGAGTTCCATTGCACATAATTCCAACTTTGGAATAGTAAGTGTATTTTTGAGCGGAGCAACGCGAGACTTAGCGGTAATTAAATTACTAGACAACGAGTTGTCACTATATTGGGCGACAATATAGATGCAAGCCCCAAAAGCGGTTAGGCTTGCATCACAAAAACCGTGCATATCAATTTTTGTGATTTTTCGATCTACAAAAATAAAACGAGGTATTTCAATATTATTTACTTTAGAGAGGATAGTTAAGAACGTTTTCCATTTTTTAAATATCACTGGATCGGTGATTGGTTCATCCCAACTCACCTTTAGTTTCCAAAGTTCTTGCATTAATAGTTTACCGTTAACAATTAAAGGATTTGCTATCCCGAGCGGATCATAACAGGAACTAACACAACTAAGGACTCGTCGCTTTGTGACTGGTTCCAGATCAATCGAAGTATTCGCGGATATTTTTATCGTGTCTACTGTGGAATTCCATTTCAATCCTAAAATTTTGTATGGAGCTTCCTCTAAACTTAAATCAAACTCTACTGTAGCTGATTGTGAAATTTCTTGCAAAAATGATGGTACGTTCGAGCACCACTTGTGAAGATAAAACCCATGTTTATTTAAAACAGTATTTAATTGTGAATAAAGCTGTTTAAGTTCATTGAATTTGTCGGTACCTCCTAGGATATCATCCATATATGTTTGCTTTAATAAAGCTTGCAATGCGAGTGGTGCATGTGAGTTACTAAGGGCTATGTCTTTAATTACTCTAGTAGCTAGAAATGGAGAGCAATTCTGACCAAAACTAACGCGAGATAGTTCAATACACTTGAAGTCTTCTGAGGGTGAGTCCCTCCACAGAATATTTTGTAAATATCGATGATGCGGAGACATTTCTATCATGCGATACATCTTATTGATGTCAGCGGTCAACACAAATTTATAAGTCCGAAATCGACATAATATATCAAAAAGGTTGTCTTGCACTTGAAACCCTTTGAGAGTTAAATCGTTAAGAGAGAATCCTGAGCTGGACTTTGCGGAGAAATCAAATACTACACGAAATTTGGTGGACGAAGCTCCCTCTTTAATAACAGCTCTATGAGGGATAAAATATTTATGTTGATTTAAATGATTAGTAAGTGTAAGCGGTATAACTTTTGCGTGTTCGAGGGATAAATATTCTTCTATGACCTTTTTGTACTCTGTGAAAAAACTAGGGTTATTGGCAAATTTTTTCTCTAGCGTGAGAAAGCGTCTTTTTGCGATGGTGAATGAATCACCCAATTCTTTTGTCCCTGAACAAATCAGAGGCATCTCAACTTGATACCGACCAGACTCTAAAATTTCCGTGGTAGATGCAAAGAGCGTTTCGGCCATTTCTTCTTCCTTAGAACGAGAACATCTCGAGGGAATTTCCTCCAATTCCCAGAAATTTTCCAAATTTGCACAGATATCTTTTTCTCCACCTTCGGAACCTACAGCTAGATTATTTGCGTCCTGAACCGACAAAAAAGAATGCGTGTTTGGGGCAATAGAACTGATCTTTTTATGACTCAAATTAGGAACCGGTCCTGCAACTACATAGCCAAACGCGGTTTCTAGAAGCGTGGGTTGATTATGGCCCAGTGAAATAAGGTCGCCTTTTAACAGGCTAAAATAGAGATCAGCACCTATTAAAATGTCAATATTGCTGGGTTCCCAGAAACGAGGATCGGCCAGCTCGTGTATTATATGATCGGGTATTTTTAAACCATGAACTTTTTAGAACTTTTTTTAAAACTTTGCTGACTTCCCGAATCTAAAAGTAATTTGACAGAGAAGGGTTTACCAGTTCTGGAATATACTTTTGCTTGGGCAGTAGGTAAAAGGATTTGACAATTATTTTTACTAAGGGCGGATAAGTTAGTAGTACTTGTAGAGGCACAAGCTTGACTGCTAGCGTTATTTGCGTCGGATACCGATAAATTTGCGGGCGAATTTTGCGTAAGAAACGTACTATTTTGCGTCAAAGATGGATTGGAGTCCCTATTAGAAACATTATTTCTGTTCCCATTATGTCTCGAATGTTGATTATTTTGTGCTACATTTTGACCCCTCTGCTGATCCCCGACTCGTTGAGAATTAGTTTCTAAATGAATAAGTGAATGATGGTCCCTACCACAGTGGTGACACCTAGACAAACTCTTACAACTCGACAAGATATGCATACTAGAAAGACAATTGAAGCAAAGCGATTTCGATTTTACAAATCGATGTCTCTCTTGCGGAGATAACTTCAAGAATTTCGTGCACACGTAAGTGGAATGCGACCGTTCATTGCAATAATTGCAATATTTGCCGGTGGAACTGATGTTCCTCGTATTTGGATCAGACACGTTTGCGTGAAGGTTTATCTTAGGGGAAGACTTATCTGAATTTTTTGTAAAGTTATTATCGTGCTTTGAATTACCGTCAAACATATTTAAATTTTCTAATATCGTATAGCGTTTTCTTAAAAATTCGAAAAATAAGTCTACCGAGGGGAGCGTGGTCAAATCTCGTTCACTTTCAAAAGCTCGCCGACTTTGAAAGTCCAATTTTTTCTCTAACAAAAATACAAGAAGCGTGTCAAGGGTATCGTGATCAGATAGTTTAAGATTTTTTACTAAATCCAGCGTTTTTTTACTCGTAACGTAGAAACTCCGTATCTCGCTAGCATTACATTTGTTGATCGGCTTTTGATCCAGTAGCGTCTGATAGAGAGAGTTCACTAACTTATTCTTATCTTCATAATTGTTTCTAAGGGTGGATATAGCGACTTCTAAATTTTGGTTTGTAACTGGTAAAGACTCTATTAAACTAAGCGGTTGACCTTTGAGCAAACTTTTCAAATAGTAGAATTTCTCACTTTGTGATTTTAATTTGGGGTTATTCAAAACAAGGGATAAAAAGAGATCGAAAAAGGGTAAAAATTCTTCCGGTTTCCCTGAAAATGGTTTTATTTGGATATCCGGTAATTTGACATTTGACACACTATCGATTACTTTGTTTGGTTTTGACAACTTTTCGATTAATTCTTGTAACTGAGCCAAGGCAATTTCAAATCTATCAGCCACGACCTCATTTTCCTCACTATCGGACGCCACTGAATCTGGTTCTTTTAACATATCAATATCGCTTTGGATTTGCTTATATTTGTTATAGTTTTCAGCCAAGTTATCAAATTTAACTCTAATTAAATGAAGGTTGTCAGAATCACCCTTTATAAACTTTTCTATACGTGTGAGTTGCGCTTTACAAGTGCTGCGCTGACTTTTTAACATCACTGTATTATTATTATTATTAGCCATTATTCCAAACTACGCAACTAATTTACAATACGACTCAAAACAAAATCCTTTACCAAAATATTAATTTGCGTGATTCAATTATAAAAACTATAATTATTAGCGTTGAAACAAAGCGATGTAAAAAACAAATATTAAATTTAACATGTATAATGAAAAGGTTGCGGAAACTTTATCAAAGATCCCAATATATTTTTGCGTGGTTCAACTATAAAAAATATAGCCATTAGCGTTAAAACAAAGCGATGCAAAGAACAAATATTAAATTTAACATGTATAATGAAACGGTTGCGAAAACTTTATCAAAGATACATATATATCAGCGCGAGCGTGATTCAACTATAAAAATATAATCATTAGCGGTAAAACAAAGCAATGCGAATACAAATATTATTGAATTTAAATCGTACAATGCGAATGATGCGAAAACTCTTGATCAAGGATACAAAATATATTAGCGTTAAAACAAAGTGATTCAAAGAACAAATATTGAATTTAAATCCTATAATGCGAAAACTCTTTATCAATATACAAATAATATTAGCGTTAAAACAAAGCGATTCAAATAACACATTATTGAATTTAAATCGTATAATGCGAAAACCGAAAAATCTTGTCAAAGACAGAAATATATTTTTATCGTTTCTTGAACAAACAACTATAAAAAAGGTTCTTTTGCACTTTGTTAGAATAAATACCGGTCTTAGCTAGGACAGGGCATCAGCTAAATCTCTCCCCTTACTCCTCTGTGTCTGGTTCAGCCACACTTCAGGTTCACAAAAACTTGTTTTTCATGTATCTATGCGGTTGGGTTTTCAACTTTGTTGATAAATTGTTGCATTTTCCGAAGTGAATTTCTGGCCCGGTGGTGCAATGTTGCCGTTGTGTACACTAATGTCCAGGTTTTAAGGAAACTTATTTGCGATTAAAGTTTTTTGAAAAAGTGTTTATGCGAGCTGGGTTACAATCCGTCTCGACATGGACCAAAAAAATGGTTGAGAAAGGGCGTAGTTAAGCATAGACTGAAGGACCACCAGCCATGGGCTGGAAAGAAAAGCGGTTTACACGTAACAAACTTTATTGAGTGAAGAATGGTGAATAAAAAGCTAAGATGGTAATGTCCGTATAACTATCGTATGACACTGAAGTACGGATAACACTGACGTTGGACTGTCACTTCACTTCACTGTATAACTACTTACAACGATAAGGTTTGCTGCGTACAAGAATGTTCTAGGCTACGAGTAACACTGGCAACATTGCTTTTGCGGGAGTTTTAGCGGCAAGAAAATTGCGATAGGCGACGGTTCTTTCTGAGGACTAATAGCGAACCTTTCTACTCAAGAGCTAGTTGCGAACTGAACTGTTTGGAACTGGAAAAAGCGCGGTAAACCTTTCGTTTTGGCGGCATTTGAAGGGACCGGTTAGGTCACTACTAAGATATAGCATTGGTTTGTGTAACGAACATTTCATATTTGTATACAGGGTGAAACGTTATTTCACCATATATCATGTATGATGTTACTACCTGTATCATAATGAACTTCATTATGATACAGATTTTCAATAAGATACAGATTTTTAACCAGTAGAATCGCGATATGGCATTCGCGATAAAGGTGGTGCACGCGCAGCGACAAATGGCGAGTCAAATACATACGCTTTGACAGTTGTCATTATGTTAACAAACTGTCAAACTGACAAACTACTGAATTTATCTGTGTTACAAAAATAATAAATAAGAATATATTTTTTGTTGTAAATGATCATAGAAAAAATAGTGTATACAAAACTTGCATTTAATTATCATTATGAAGCTCGTACTCTATACGAAACTCGCCGCATACGGCTCGTTTCGTAACCCTCATACTCGCTTCATAATGACCATCATTAAATGCTCGTTGCATAATATACTATTTTAGGCCTCGAAAATGCGTATTTTCGCATTTTTCAGATTTGAAATCGCCTATTACTCGAAAACTATCAATCTTTAAGAAAAATTACAAGATAACTTTCTTGTTTAGAATGACCCCAAAAACCTAAAACCATATGTTCCAGAGCAAAAGAACGTGATCTTTTGTATTTGTTTAAAAAAGTTGTTTAAACAACTTCTGCCCAAAAATTCCGCCCGGCACCCTTCAGAATTGTTTAAAGGGGATATTTTTAAATAGGAGTCCACAAAGAAACCGAATCAGAAATTTTTTCAGACGGGAACGGTCTCACCACATGGACTATCTGTTAGTCATTGATTCATAATATTTAACAAATATCAATTATAAATTTAAATCAGGTATATAGGTACATATTCTTTTTTTAGAATTTAGTATGCAGTTATTCATGATTGTGCATTTATGTGCGGACGATAGTGGCACCCATTGTCTCCAACAAACATTATAAAAACTTCTGTCCTCTAATCAACTCAGAGATGACAGATATCAAAGCAATACCAAATTTAAAATAGCTGAGTGACTAGGAAAAGAAAAGTATTTTTGAAGTGTATAAAATTTATTTCTATACTAAATTTACAACCAAGATGCAGTAGAAATAAACAAACCAAGACACATTAAATGATACTAGGAGCACTGCCGAATTATAATTTTCAATGTACATATATTGTATTTCCAAAGTTTATGCATGGTATATTATGAATCGGAAGTGCTCCTACCAGCATTTAACGTATCTTGGTTTGTTTATTTCTACAGCATTTTGAATGTAAATTTAGTACAACTGAGCGATTTTGGCTTACAAAACCATTTTCCGAGTTATGCTACAATAAAATATTACTAATTGGTAATAATTATTAATTAATCTTAGAATTCACGAAGTTTAACTTAAGTCAATAGTTTAAAATACAACTAAAAAAAAGAGACAGCTCATTTTGAATTGAAAAAAAAATTTCTTATGAAGTTTTTGAGAACTTTGTTCGAAGGTTGAATATTTATGTAATATTAATTGTAAAAAAAAATTAATAAAATTAAAAAAACTTCCAGAACAGTACAAGGGACTTTCATAAAAAAATACGTTAATTTTTTTTTTGATAGTACCATCTGAAGTGGACGTTGCCAGAATGCAGAATGGACTGACAGCCGACTGAAATAAACTGCTCGTGAAAAGTAAGGGATATAGAAAATTCTGCTGAATTTTTATAGTAGATTTTTTCGTGAACAGATTAACGGATTCCGCTAATTTTTTTATTATTTTAGACTTTTCTTTAGTATTTACACAGTTATGCGGAGGTTTACTCAAACTTTTTTTTTGTACTTATACCGGGTGGAAGTAAAGAAATGTTTTTCTTATGTTAAGTTTGAGACGCCCTGTAGGGAGGATGTGGTACAAATGGGAGTATATATCGAAAGCGTATTGTAGTCTTATGTTTTGTGAACATTTTGTTTTTTGAATGTCCCTGATATCTTTAGAAATAAAAAAATAGACGGTTTTGTAATTTAACATGTGTTTTAACCGAAACAAAAGTTTGAGACACCTTGTAGGGAGAAAAAGGCACAAAGGTGAGTATACCTCGGTATTTTGTTGTAGTGTAGTCTCATATTTTGTGAATATTTTATTTTTTTAAATTCTCTGATATCTTTAATCACAAAGAAACTAAACGATATTACTCTTTAATATGTGTTTTAACTGACGACATGCGTCACATCACACATGTGAAACATAGAAAAACATATTAACGAGTAATACCGTCTAGTTTCTTTGTTATTTAAGATATCAGAGAAATTAAAAAATGGAATATTCAAATAATATGAGACTACAACATAATATCGGGGTATACTCACCTTTGTGCCTTTTTCTCCCTACAAGGTGTCTCAAACTTTTGTTTAATAATAGCCTTTATAATAATAGCCTTTATTCCCCAACAGTTTCCCATTTACAGACGAATACAAAGAATAAGAAGTTATAACAGCACTGCATGCTTAATACAAATAATAGAACTTAAAATCTAAGGTTGCGCAACTTAAAGTAGAACAATAAAAGAAAAAGAAAAAGAATAAAATATAGGTAAATATTACAGAGATAAAAAAACAGAAAATTTATATGCTTATCTGTGGTAACTGATTAGAAATTACAAATAAGTATTGCATTTGTTTTTCAATTCCGAGACACTACAACAAAAAATGTCACAAACCGATGAAAGTTTGCTTGCATTAGCACACATCATATGAATCGGCGCTTTTAACATTAGATTTGTTTTAGCTCTTTTGCACAGAAACGTCTCATTTTGTCTTGATGCAAGCCTCGGAACAAAAAAATCTAATTGATTTAGTAACACTGCACAGTCTATCCCACCGTTTAATAACTTATGTAGAAAGTAATTTCGGTTAAAACACATGTTAAATTACAAAACCGTCTATTTTTTTTGTTTCTAAAGATATCGGGGACATTCAAACAACAGCATGTTCACAAAACATAAAGGCGGAAATACATATCCGCGCCGCGAACTCCGCGCCGTGTGTGCGCCGCGCGTTCGTGGCGCGGTTATTGTTCGTTAAAATTTTTCATTTTGACGATCCAGAGGAAACTTACGAACGTTTAGTAATTGTAGATAATCATGTCTCTGTCCTGTACTTCTACTACATCTTATTATGGTATTGTTCTGAAACTATTTTCTTGTGTCATCTTATGCAATTTACTATTTTATGTGGAATAAGCCACAGTTTGGGAACATTTCGGGAACTACCTTTTTCGCTTCCTGGCAACACAAATATAATGGTAGGGGAGCCCAAGCGGGGATTTTTGCAGTTACTCGAGCGCGTTAGATTATCATATGGGGAGAAACGTGGTACCCTGCAGATGTACCTCCACCATATATTGGCTCTTAACACAGGGGAGTTCGTTCAGGGGGGCCCGAAAAAAAATCTATCCTTAAAATATTCGAAATTGTCAGATTAAGATAAGGAAAGTTAAGTACATGCAAAAGAGTCTATATTTCAAAAATATGACGATTTGAGCGGGGCGTACGGAAATGGGTGAGTCAAAAAGTTTCACAAAAAAAAGCGAATATTTCGCGAAATGAACGTCAGATTGAAAAACTAAAAACTACGTGTTCAATATTTTTCAAAAATCTATCGAAAAATAACAAACTTGACCCCCCACGGAGAGGGGTGGGGGGTAAATTTAAAATTTTAAATACAAATCCCGCGATCTTTCGTAAAATAAACATCATATCGAAAAACTGCAAAATACAATTTATCAATGTTTTTGAAAAATCTATCGAATGGTTCCAAACACGACCCCCCACGGAGGTGAGGTGGGGGGATACTTTAAAATCTTAAATGGTAGACCCCGTTTCTTATTGCAGATTTGGATTGTTTGTATAAAAATAAACAACTTTTATTCGAAACATTTTTTTGAATTATGGATAGATGGCGCTATAATCGGAAAAAGGATTGTTGGAAATGGAAAATTAAATTAAAAAATGGGAAGTCCCCACTAAAATGGAAAATTTACCTTAACTTTTTTGGTTTTAGGACCTAATAATCACAACCCAATAGGTCGCCAAAGCGCTCGAGTGACTGCACATTTAGCATACTTTGCTCCCCTACCATAATATATCTGCTTGTTCCTACAACCAGAAACAAAATTAGAGAACTATAGGTTCTTCCAAGCCCTGTGTTAACTTTTTCGCTTTCCGGTGACCCAATAATAATATATCTGCTTGTTCCAACTCAGTTGCTTCACCAGAAGCGAAGTTAGGAAACTATAGGCTCTTCCAAGATGTGCGTTACCTTTTTCGCTTTCCGACGACACAATTATAACATATCTACTTGTTCCAACTCCGTTGGTTCACCAGAAGCGAAGTTAGGAAACTATAGGCTCTTCCAAGTTGTGCGTTACCTTTTTCGTTTTCCGGTGACCTAATTATAATATATATGCTTGTTCCAACTACGTTGCTTCACCAGAAGCGAAGTTAGAAAACTATTGGGTCTTCCAAGTTGTGCGTTACTTTTTTGGCTTTCCGGTGACCCAATTATAATATATCTGCTTGTTCCAACTCCGTTGCTTCACCAGAAGCGAAGTTAGAAAACGATTGGGTCTTCCAAGTTGTGCGTTAGCTTTTTGGCTTTCCGGTGACCCAATTATAATATATCTGCTTGTTCCAACTCAGTTGCTTCACCAGAAGCGAAGTTAGGAAACTATAAGCTCTTCCAAGATGTGCGTTACCTTTTTCGCTTTCCGACGACACAATTATGACATATCTACTTGTTCCAACTCCGTTGCTTCACCAGAAGCGAAGTTAGGAAACTATAGGCTCTTCCAGGTTGTGCGTTACCTTTTTCGTTTTCCGGTGACCCAATTATAATATATATGCTTGTTCCAACTACGTTGCTTCACCAGAAGCGAAGTTAGAAAACTATTGGGTCTTCCAAGTTGTGCGTTACCTTTTTGGCTTTCCGGTGACCCAATTATAATATATCTGCTTGTTCCAACTCCGTTGCTTCACCAGAAGCGAAGTTAGAAAACTACTGGGTCTTCCAAGTTGTGCGTTTCCTTTTTGGCTTTCCGGTGACCCAATTATAATATATCTGCTTGTTCCAACTCCGTTGCTTCACCAGAAGCGAAGTTAGAAAACTATTGGGTCTTCCAAGTTGTGCGTTACCTCTTTCGTTTTCCGGTGACCCAATTATAATATATCTGCTTGTTCCAACTCCGTTGCTTCACCAGAAGCGAAGTTAGAAAACTATTGGGTCTTCCAAGCTGTGCGTTACCTTTTTGGCTTTCCGGTGACCCAATTATAATATATCTGCTTGTTCCAACTCTGTTGCTTCACCAGGAGCGAAGTTAGAAAACTATTGGGTCTTCCAAGTTGTGCCTTACCTTTTTCGCTTTCCGGTGACACAATTATAATATATCCGCTTGTTTCAACTGCGTTGCTTCACCAGACACGAAGTTAGGAAACTATAGGTTCTCCAAGTCGTGCGTTACCTATTTCGCTTTCCGGTGACACATACCTAATATATCTGCTTATGAATGTTTTTTTGATATTGATAACTATTTCCGAAGCGAAAGTGGAAAGGTCAAGTAAACTTGATTTCAAACTCGAATTGTTGCTTATGCCCAAATAAAATAATAAATCTTATTTTTAATACATGTTATTTTTAGTACAACAATGAACTAACATTTTTTAAGAAGGTCCGCATGTACATTTTTTATTTCAGCTTCTATTTCCGTTCAGATCGGATTTAAGTTGTTTCTTTAAATTAAATGGTTCTTTATTGAGGATCCCACAATAATGATTTTCCACGGTAAACATCAATTTCCTTCCGACAGTTCCTACCATTCCATTACTAACAAATATTCAACTCGTGCGCGCCAAAACCAACAAACCACTCGCAAACCCGTCCAAATACGTATTGCGAACCATCAAAGCGTTTGTTGAAAAACCGACAGAATTTAGATCGTGGTGCGCCGTGTGCGTGCCGTTTGTGCGTCACTTGAAAACACGTACTAATCTGACGAATACGCTGCGCGCGAGCGGCTCGCACACCGAGCAGAGCGCATATGTATCTCCGCCTTTAGACTACAATATTATTCTGATGTATACTCACATTTGTGCCTCGTTCAAACTTAACACAAGAAAAACATATTTTTTTCTTTCACCCGGTATAAGTACAAAAAATAAGTTTGAGTAAACCTTTGCACAACTGTGTAAATACTAAAGAAAAGGCTGAAATAAAAAAAAAATAGCGGAATCCGTCTGTTCGCGAACAAATCAACTATGAAAATCAGCAGAATTTTCTATATCCCTAACTTTTGACGAGCAGTTTATAATGTGCTATTTAAGATGTGTTTCGTCTGTTTAGACCAGGGCAGATCTGTGAAAAAACGTATATTTTTAGATGTGCGAGGTGGCATTCGGATTTTTGCAGATAAAGTTAGGTGACAAGTTCAATAATTATAATTGACTTATGCTCCTTCTCAAATATGCCCGGAACATTAATAAAAAAATTCAAATATTTAAAAATTTCGAAAACATCGATTTTTTCTAATTTCTTTGCTTATAACTTTAAAACGATTCATTTTGGAACAAAGTCGTTGGGAAATAAAATAAAGATAATTGAATTTTGTGTGATAAACGACTGGTTAAAAATGTCTTAAATTATTACCATTTCTGCAAAATAGCAATAACAAAATAAGTGGGCAAAGTAAGCCTGACTTTATTCAATGTTTTTCAACCACTTTGGTTGCACTTAGAACTTTCGTAATTCGTTTAGAAAAAGTTCTTACAACATACTTAAATCGTTCACCAAATTTCATTAACATCGACCTGATAGATTTGGCAGAATAATTATGCAATCTAATTTTTTTTAAAGTTCAAAGTTTTTAAAAACTTTGTGTAGAAAAAGTAAACCATTTAGAAGTTTGCTAATTTTTGTTACACATAAAGAGGTTATGTACCTATCTAATACATTTTACAGAATTAAAATCGGATTATTTAAGCTCCTCAGCACAGTTCTAAAGTTGTAAACATTTTTTTGGCTTATAAACAAATACAGTGATGACGTTTGAGTTGGCATAAATTCATTTTCTCGAGAATAGGCGTCTCTGGAGATAAATCCCGAAACAGGTTGATTTTTATTTTTAAATTCTAATTTTTTGTTATATATATCCTACTAGTGACGTCATCCATCTGGGTGTGATGACGTACTCGATGATTATTTTAAATGAGGATAGGTGCCGTGTGAGAGCTCCATCGAAAGGCTATTCAATTTTGTTTTCACTAATATAAACCTCAACATAATTATTTATACAGGGTTTGAATTAAAAAAAATTTTTAATGACGACGGATGACGTCACTAGTATGATATTTCTGCCAAAAAATTATAATCTAAAAATAAAAATCAACCTGTTTCGGGATTTATCTTCAGAGACGCCTATCCTCGAGAAAATGGATGTATGCCAACTCAAACGTCATCACTGTATTTGTTTATAAGCCAAAAACATGTTTACAACTTTAGAACAGTGCTGAGGAGCTTAAATAATCCGATTTTAATTCTGTAAAGTTTACTAGATAGGTACAGAACCCCTTTATGTGTAACAAAAATTAGCAAACTTCTAAATGGTCTACTTTTTGTTCAGAAAGTTTTTTAAAAATTTGAACTTTAAAAAAAAAACTAGATTGCAAAATTATTATGCAAAATCTATTAGGTCGATTTTAATGAAATTTGGTGGACGATTTAAGTATGCTGTAAGAATTTTCTAAGCGAATTATGAGGGTTCTAAGGGCAACCAAAGTGTTTGAAAAATATTGAATAACAACAGTCTCTTTGCCGCCTTATTTTCTATTTATTGCTATTTTGCAGAAAAAGTAATAATTTAAGACATTTTAAACCAGTCGTATATTATACAAAAATTCAATTATCTTTATTTTTTTTCCTACGACTTTTTTGCAAAATGAATCGTTTTAAAGTTATAAGCAATGAAAGTAGAAAAGAATAGATATTTTTCGAAATTTTTAAACATTTAAATTTTTTATTAATGTTCCGGGCATATTTAAGAAGGGGCATAAGTCAATTATAATTATTGAAGTTGTCACCTAACTTTATCTGCACAAATCCGAATGCCACCTCTCACATCCAACTCACAACAGATCCGCCATAGTCTATTTCACAATAAGTGATGGTTGACATAATAATATATGCCATTATAGGAAATTAGAATAACGAAATATTGAGAATTTAAGAAAAATTGATATTCCAAGTTGAGAACTTCGTCAAAGTCTGTAAGTTCGAATTCGGTAAATTATGTGGTTTAATTTATTAAAACGGGATATAGTCCAGAAAGCCACTGCGCATCCGCTAGGAAAAATATTCTAATTCGGATTTTTTGCACAATCTTACTCAAAAAGGACTCCTTTTAACAAATTTGCATGTTGCCAGGGCCAAAAGGTGGTCAAAAATTTTTTAAACGTTTTTTTTTGTTTTTTTTTCTAAAATTATTTTTTTTGCATGGAAAAAGTTTTTTTAGGTTTTTTGGATCATGCCAAACAGAAAAGGTCTTTAGTGACTTTTCTCTAAAAATGATAGTTTTTGACATATAAGCGATTAAAAATTGAAAAATTGCGAAATCGGCCATTTTTAACCCTCAAAAACTATGTGAAAAACTGAAAATTTGAATGTTGCCAAGGTAGGTAGATATTCTTTAAACATCGATTGATGAAGTCCCGAAGAGTTTTTTGCAATAAAATATTCAAAACTCCTTTGTTTTTTAATTGCTAATCAAGCGTGCGCGACACTATTTTCCACCAACAGTATGGTGCAAATGAAACGAATAAATTCGTTATTTCGTAAACCGGCGACTTTAAGGAAAAATGCCGAAACAGGTCGATTTTTATTTTTAACTTATGATATTGTGGCATATATGGTATACTAGTGACGTCATCCGTCTGGGCGTGATGACGTAATCGATGATTTTTTTAAATAAGAATAGGGGTCGTGTGGCAGCTCATTTGAGAGGTTCTTTAATTCTCTATTCAGTAATGTAAACATTTACATAATTATTTATACAGGGTGTCTTTCTACCTCTTTTTTTGTCAAATAATTTAATTTAATAAAAATTGTTTGGACATCCTGTCTAAATAATTATGTAAATTTTTATATTACTGAATAGAGAATTGAAGAACCTTTCAAATGAGCTAGCACACGAACCATATTCTCATTAAAAAATTCATCGATTACGTCATCACGTCCAGATGGATGACGTCACTAGTATACCATATATGCCACAATATCATAACTTAAAAATAAAAATCGACCTGTTTCGGGATTTTTCCTTAAAGTCGCCGGTTTACGAAATAACGAATTTATTCCTTTCATTTGCACCATACTGTCGGTGGAAAATAGTGTCGCGCACGCTTGATTAGCAATTAAAAAACAAAAGAGTTTTGAATATTGTATTGCAAAAAACCCTTCGGGATTTCATCAATCGATGTTTAAAGAATATCTACCTACCTTGGCAATATTCAAATTTTTAGTTTTTCATATAGTTTTTGAGGGTTAAAAATGGCCGATTTCGCAATTTTTCAATTTTTAATCGCTTATATGTCAAAAACTATCATGTTTAGGGAAAAGTCACTAAAGACCTTTTCTGTTTGCAATGATCCAAAAAACCTAAAAAAAACTTTTTTCCATGCAAAAAGATTAATTTTAGGAAAAAAACAAAAAAAAAACGTTTAAAAAATGTTTGACCACCTTTTGGTCCTGGCAACATGCAAATTTGTTAGAAGGAGTTCTTTTTGAGTAAGATTGTGCAAAAAATCCTAATTAGAATATTTTTCCTAGCGAATGCGCAGTGGCTTTCTGGACTAATAGTTCCCGAGAATTGGCTATAAAGCCCAGTAAATGACCCTTTTATAGTGTTATTTTCAGGGGCAACTCCGAATTGCATAAAAATTTGGATTTAGGTTCTACTTACCCTCCACTTCAAAGTTGAATTTGTGCCGTTGATTGCTTTTACTTTGGGGGTGGCAGTTACCCCTTGTCGGGGGTGAAAAAGGCGTGTTTAATGGATAAATTGACTGTTTATAAACAACTTTCGTTCAATAGAGTGAGTTTTTTACAGAAGTCAATACTTTTCGAGTTATTTGCGATTGAAAATGTTTATGTTTCGAGAAAAAAACTACGGTTGCAGTCGGTTTTTCGCAAATAACTCAAAAAATAAATACTTATCAAAAAAAATATGCCTAGCAAAAGTGCTTATAGCATCTTAGCTTATAAAAAAAAACGAAAAAATGGTGTATCAGTAAAGTATATAAACCGAGTAAAAGAAAAGTTGTAGCTCATAAAAAATATGTTCTTATTAGTCTAATTCAAAATGAAATACTTCAACGTGAAATCACCGAAAATTAAGCCATTTTCGGGAAAAACTTAATAACATTTTTTAAAGTGCCAAAAAAAATCTTTATAATTATTTTTTACAAAAGACTCTATCAAAAATAAACGAGTAACGCTGAAAAAAAGTTGGCCCCTTTTTGGTAAAAAAAATCGTGAAAATCTCACTCTATTTAGCACCCTAAATAAAATTTTCTTTAAACGTATGTGTATTGTTTATTTAATCTATAAGTTTGACCGGTTTAAAGTGCTTATTTTTGAAAAAATTTGATTTTATAGTAAAAAAATTTTATAGAAATTTTGGAAAAATTTCCTTTTTTCAGAATATCTTAAAAGTATTAGTGATTGGTTAGGATATGGCTGTTCAAAGTTTGCATAAACTCGTGTTTAGTGACCCGTTCAAATCCTTTCAATTATGGCCTTTTTAAAATAAGCATTTTAAACCGGTGAAACTGACAGATCATATAAAAACAGATAACTGAAGTAAATTGTTTGTAAAGCGGCAAAGGTTAATCTCATTTGGGGAGTTAAATACGGGGAGATTTTCATGATTTTTTTTACCAAAAAAAGGGGGCAAATTATTTTGAGCGAAACTTGCTGAGTTTTATCTCTAGAAACTTTTATAAACAATTAAAATAAAGTTTTTTTATACATTCTAAAAAAGTCTAAATGAGGTTTTCCCCAAAAGAGCTTCATTTTTTGGTTATTTCAAGACGAAATATTCGATTTGGAATTAGACGAATAAAAACGTATTTTACATCATGAGCTACAAATTTTCTTTGGATGGATGTATAGACTTCACGAATACATAACTCTTTTCCTTTTTCTAAGCTATATTTTTGCTAAAAACATTTTTTTCAATAAAATATATACTTTTTGAGTTATCTGCGAAAAACCGTACATTTTCAACTGCATATAACTCAAAAAGGATTG
This sequence comes from Diabrotica virgifera virgifera, assembly GCF_917563875.1. Taxonomy (NCBI): domain Eukaryota; kingdom Metazoa; phylum Arthropoda; class Insecta; order Coleoptera; family Chrysomelidae; genus Diabrotica; species Diabrotica virgifera. Next base: position 164,788,964 of record NC_065449.1, on the reverse strand, counting down.
ACTTACGAAAAAAAACTATAGAACGAAAGTTACTTACAATCAGTCAACTTATCCATCTCCGGGCTCATCTTGAACGTATGTTTTTCACCCCCGAGAAGGGGTGACTGTTAAGTAAAAGCAACCAACGGCATAAATGCAACTTTGAAGTGAAGAATAAGTAGAACCTAAATCCAAATCTTCATGAAATTCGGAGTTGTCCCTAAAGATTACACGGTATCGCAGTATTACCCGTTCATTTACTGGGCTGATATACCATCTATGTATACCTTTTAATATGAAGTAAAAACTCTTTTGTGTTATTATGGGTATAAAATTTAATTTTCTGTTGGCAATAGTGTATTTTCTGTTAGCACAATTGTAATATATTATTTAATTTCTGACTATTTTGTCCTTTATCAGATGGTGACCTCTTTGTATATTTATTGTACCTTTAATAAGTTTGTTTAGTTTAATTTCTCTCCCGAGTCTCCATATAATTATCCCCTTCTTCTTGCCCTACTTGGTAGTTTATATAGGCTACAACAATTGGAGTTTGGAGAAAAATCCTGAAACAAAAAGTTTTATTTTTACATTTACACTTGTCAATGGGAGCAAAAATAGGATATTACCTCCGAATTCTATCCTACTGAATGGATTTTTAATGAAATTTTGGAAATAGCCTCTACTTATCTCCTAATTCAAAGTCTACTCTATGTCGATGTGTGCTTTTATCTTGGGGGTGGTTCCCACCCCTTCTCGGGGGTAGAAAAGGGGAAGAAACCCCTTCTCACGCAAGTGGCTAGAGTACTTAACTGTAAGCAAAAATTGTTCTATAATTTTTTTTTGAAAACTTCATTGAAACTAACACCTTTTCGAACGGTTTTTTGCAAATATCTTAAAAACTGTGCATCTAACTAAAAAACTATATTAAACATTTGTGTAGCTTATAAAAAACTACAGAGACTAGTTCCTTAGTTCCTTCATAAATCTTCTACTTATAATATAAAAAGAGATATGTTAGGTAAAAATAGTTTGTTTTTTTTGTGCATGCTCAAATAAAAAGAACTCAATTTGAAATAACATAAAAACGGTCGATTTTAGGTGTATAATGTTACCAACACCTTTTGTAGTGCTTAAAAAGATCTTTCAAATGAGCAATATTAAAGGTATATTGTATTCAAACTATGTGAGATATGCTGCAAAAAAATTGATAATTAATGTATGTTAAGAAAAAATGAGAAGTATATTTAACCTCTCATCCACCAGAATTTTAATGCATCATTTTACTTCTACATTACCTTTTATTATAATATTATGGACAGGTCTAAAAAGTTGGACGGGTTTATTATGAATGGTTTTAAAAAAAATAAGATCAATTTATAGAGCGCATTTTTAGATTTCCTTTAAAATCTCTTTTTCTACATATAACTTGAAAATGATAAGAGATACAATAATGAAACATAAAACAAATTTTTAACTTAACAAAATCCTACATTTTTGTGTGGTACTTTTTTATCATATCTCTTATCATTTTCGAGTTACATCGAGAAAAAAGAAGATTCTTAAAGAATTTAAAAAAGCGCTCTATAATTTGATCTTATTTTTTCAAAAACTATCCATTTTAAACCCGTCCAACTTTTTGAACATAGAAATAACACTATAATAAAAAGTATTGTAGAAGAAAACGATGCATTTAAATTCTGATGGATGAGGGATTAAATGTACACCTTTTTTATTAAATTCCATTAGTCATCAAATTTTGCAGCATATCTGGCTTACTTTGAATGTAATCGACATTTAATGTGGCTCATTCAAAAATCTTTCAATCACTACAAAAGGTATTGGTAGCATTATACAACTAAAATCGACCGTTTTTCTTTTAATTAAGTTGAATACACCGATTTCAGCATGCACCAAAAAAACAAACTTTTCTCATCTACCATATCTCTTTTTGTAATATAACTAGAAAATACATGAAGGAACGAATCTCTTTGTTTTTTTATAAACTACAAAAATGTTTTGTATACTTTTCTTCGTTTGATGCATAGATTTTAAGGTATTCGCAAAAAACCGCCCGAAAAGGTGTCATTTTTCATTGAAAACGACCAATTTTCAACCCCGAATAACTCAAAAATTATTGAGTTAAAAAAAATGATTAAACAGTTTTTGCTTAGAATTAGATTCTCTAGCCACTTCCGTGGTTATTTTAACAAAAAAATTTTACACTTCCGAGAAGGGGTGGTAACCACCCCTAAGATAAAAGCGCACATCAGCATAGGGTAGACTTTGTTTCTTGAGCTATTCTCTACTTATTGTGAAAATATCAAGTAAATCGCTGTAGTAGGATGTAATTCGGAGCCAAATAACCTCATTGATTGCACTAATTATGATATTTTGGGATATGCTGAGATTAGGGGTTATGTGATAGTTAATTTGAAAGGTTATTTCATTTTATTTTCAGGAATATAAACGTTACCATAAATAGGTGTATATACAGGGTGGCCAAAAAATAATTTTTGAATTAAATTAATTCACAAAAAAAGAAGAATATAGGTATGTAATTTATTTAATTCAAAATACATTTTTCTGCTGCCAGAAAACAGAGAAAAATATTTATATGACAAATGAAAGTTGTTTTTCGCTTATTAGATGTTCAAACTGCCAACAGGCAGGTGGGTGGCTCAACATTGAATTTAAGCGAAAAAAATGTTTATTTGTCAAACAAACATTTTTTTCTATTTTCTGACAGCAGTAAAATGTATTTTGAATTTAATAAGATACATACATTCTTCTTTTTGTGAGAATTAATTTAATTAAAACAGTAGGTATTCTTTGGCCGCCCTGTATAATAAAACATGGTAATCCTTATATTAATGAAAAGAGAATTTAATAAACTAACCATCACACGACCGCTATTCTCATTTAAAAAAATCATCGATTATGTTATCACTCTTAAATGGATGACGTCATTAGTATGGTGTGTATGCCAAAAATGATCATTTAAAAATAAAAATCGACCTATTTCGGGATTTCTCTCCAAAATCTCCCATTCCCGAAAAATTAAATTTATTCCATATTTATGTCCTGCTCTGTATGTCCACATTATCTCATAATTTTGTACCCATATAACTAGAAACGTAAGAAAAAATTAAATGGGAATAATAGGACTGAATCCCGCGTACCAACAAAAAGTTTATTAATACCAAACTGAAAATTTGTTAATATCTTAACGGTGTCTATTTGGACAAACTTTGATGTACGGGAACACTGGAACAGGGAAAGTTTTATTTGTGGAACATGTTACAGGTTTCGAACGTCAGACTACGAAAACATCCCATGTATTTTGTCGGACACAACTTCCAATTAATTTGCAGGGCCGGATTTAAGGGAGGGCAGGCTGGGCAGCTGCCCGGGGCCCCCACATTTCGGGGGCCCCCACAAAGTCCCAAACATAAGAGGTTCATTTAAACAGATATTTGCAGGAGATAGAGGAACAATGTATGACAAGTATAAAATGAAGGAGCGTAGGAGTGATAATATTGCATTGTTCATGGTTATGTTTTTGACCTTCCACCGGGTGAGTGTATTGCTTCGTTTGTAAATTCTTATGAAGTGATGAGAAGATAATTTTGTGATAGGAAACATGCAGATGCAGATAGTAGGCTTATGGATTACGAAATGTCTAAAGCACACGAAAGAATTGGGCGTATTGATACTGAAGTAGCAAAACAGGCCGACGAAATAAAGAACTAATTATTGTAAAATGGTAACTCAAAGACTAATTTTAGTGTTATAAAGTTTATTTGTGAACGAGATTTAGCATTTCGCAGCAAAAAGGAGTTGTCAAGTTCATCACAAAATGAAAATTATTTGAAAATATTCCAGTTATTAGCTGAATATGATCAATTTTTGAAGCACCATATTTTAATAAATATTCAAATCCTAGAAGCGGATATGTCAACTATCTTTCATCAACCATATGTGAGGAAGTTGTACATCTGATGGGTCAAAACGTATTAAATGAAGTAGTTTCAAAGATTAAAAAGTCAAAATATTATTCAGTTCATACAAATCAATTAACTGTGATATTTCGTTACATAGAAGGTTTCACTCCTGTTGAAAGGTTTACCATATTTTTGCCAAATCGCCGCCATAAAGCAGAATATAAGATTTACTTATCTAATGACATTTTTTCAAGAACATGATATCGATCTGAAAAACTGCATGAGACCATCCTACGTTAATGCCTCAGTTATCAGTGGAAAATACAATGGTCTTCAGGCTGAAATTATAGAACAAAAAGGTACATATCCATACGTGGGTGCTCCGTGCTCGGTGTAGCTGCTTAAATGGATACGGCATGCGCTCCCCTACATATAAACAGCAAACCGGTTAAATCACTGGTTGGCGATCACCAACGTATCCACTATGTGGAGCTGCTACACCGAGCACGAAGCACTTACGTATGGATACGTACCTTGATATCTTGGGGTTGTGGATTCCTTGTGTCGCCCACTCTCTAAATTTAGTTTCAAAAGCTGCAACTGAGTGTTGTCATGTATTAGCATGGCACCGCATTCTTTATTAGAAGAACTAGCGATATGTATTTTTCACTTTCTCTACATAATATAGATACAACTTAACAGAATGTTTAAAAGCTGCGTCTTGAAGCGACAGCAATACAGACCGTGCGAAAAATATTATTGTTCCTAAAAGAGCAAATACTACTAGATGGTCATGGAGGTAATGCCGCAAAAGAACTAGTTAAAGGTTATAATCAGATTAAAGGAGCATTATCCAAAATTTCGGAAGACTATGAGCAACAATCTAAAACTCATTGCAAATGGTTTGTTGTACCTATATAATCGAATGTGTTTACTAGAAACACAACCCAAGTCGTATTCTTCAAGATCCAAATATTTACCTTAATTAATTCAGAAGTGACAGCACTTAGATCACTTATACAAATTTTACAGTCAAGACGTGACAATTTCGAAAGATATGAAAACATCGGGGAAGTTTAGAACTCAAAATTTTTTCGCTATTATAGATTACGTCTAAGTCAGAGGCTTTCTGCATATGACACCATCCATTCCAATTTTGGATTTTTACATCATTTTGGAAAATTGGAAAATTTAACTCTGAATGAAATTGAAGCTCTCTCACTAAAGCTTACCAACATTTATAGCAATGATTTAGATGAAAACTTATGTGTCCATCTGGTACAGTTTGTAAGATTCTTCAATTCGTTTAAAGGGGAAATCAGCTCATCAAATATAAGCAAAGAATTTCAAATGTACCAACTGCTAAAAAAAAGAATAATAATGACGCTTTTCCAAATGTTGAGGTGACACTTTGTTAATATTTAGTTCTGATGCTAACTAACTGCAGTGGTTAGAGATCATTCTTAAAATTTAAGTTAATTAAAAATCGACTTCGGTCTATGATGGGCCAAGAGTGTTTGACTCATCTCTCTACAATGAGCATTGGCCACGATGTCTAAATGCAACTTTTGTTCCACATAATCAAGAAATTTTTAATTAAAATATCTCGAAGAAAAGTTCCCGGACTTACATACATACGAACCATACATCTTACCATTATTTTTAATATTTTACTGTAACAAGTTACAGCTTGTACTTTTTATTATTTAAAATTATATTTATAAAAGTAGATCAATATTTTTTTAACGGTAGGAGGTAGGGCCCCCACACCAATTCTGCCCAGGGGCCCCCACAGGCTTAAATCCGGCTCTGTTGATTTGTTACCCTTCCATTAAACTCTCATGCAAAAATCAGACTGCTATTTACCACCAATATATTTCCTGTCATTTGGTAAGTTCTACGTGTCGGACATATTAAAATGCCCAACATATTTGTCGAACAAACATTTTTACACATACTATATAAAGTTTGCTATTGAATAAACTTAAAAATAACCTGCTAGTTTTCACAATCATAAATTTGTCAGGATGACACGTTCCACAATAAAATCACTTTACACAATTAAAACTTCCCCTGTTCCAGTGTTTCCATATATCAAAGTTTGTCCGACTAGACACCGTTAAACTATTAACCAATTTTCAGCTTGCTATTAATAAATTTTTTTGGTACACGGGATCCAGTCCTATAATTAAACCATCTTTATTGGACCACTGAAATAAATATTAATAATATTAAATGTTTCATAGTTTTTTTATTTCTAGTTTATTTTCTTTAAAAAGAAACTGCATTATAACACATTAAACCACATGTTGTTCCGATTATAAATTGTCCATTCACAAGAAAACATATGTTATAATACCGTTGGTCCAAATTTGATCCACGTTCCCCTATTCACCTTGTTGTGACCTTAGCCTCCTGATTTTACCGAAATTTGGGTTTTAAATGTGATTTTATTTTCAGCCAGACGAATTTTTATTTGAATTTTTCGATAGGCATATTCAACATCTCCAACTTCCTTTCAAACGTCTGTATAATGTTTGATAAATTATTCTGAAGACAACCAAATCACTAAATTTTAAAACACATAATGCCTAATCAAGTGGCCTAGATAAATGAATTATATTTAATGTTGCACATAAATTATTTAGTCCAGAGAAATAAGATTTTTCTCGTGGCACGTCCCCTCCAGGCTGAAACCAAATTTTTTGAGTAGTATGAAAATCTATATTAATAACCTATATGTTTCCTGTAGCCGATTTTGATGATATACATAATTATAAACAAATGAAGATTAAAAAACGGTAAATTTTCGCTTTTTTCGTTTATTACTAAAAAGTGAAGCATTTTAAACAAATTTGAGAATAAGAAACTCATATAAAAAGATTCAATATAGCGTTCGCTGAATATATCTATCCTTATTTGTTGCTTAGAAAATTGCAAAATAAGTCATAAATTATGAGATTCTTTAAATGTTTATAACTTATGTAAAAATTAAGTTAGAACCTTATTATTACACGGAATGCTGAGACTTCTTGTGCTTAAATTACATTTTAAATTTCAAAGCAATTGGTCAAATAGTTTAAAATTTATTTAATTTGTTTATCCCAAATACATTTTTTTGCAACACTATAAGTCAGAAAATTATGAGGTAACAGTAGTACTTACGGACAGTTTATGAAAGAACATTTATGCTATTAACATAATTAAAAAAAATTACAAAAAGTAATTTAAAACAGTGTAAAATTATTTTGCAAAAACATGTCGATTTTTTGCTTACTTAAAAATCAATTAGAATAACTTTTTAACCGTTACCCGTAGAAAAATTATTTCTTCATATTTAGAAAGACTGAATTTTTATACACATTTATAAAGAAAAACAATAATTGTCCTAGGACAATTAGGGACGAAGTTAGCCCCCTCCCCTTTTTTTAATTCGCATGTACTTGCTAAATAATTTTGCAATATTTAGAATTATTTTTTGTCATTTTTTAAATTAAATTAATAGTATAAATCTTCTTTTTTCATAAACTATCCAAAGTTTTACTGTAACTTCATCATCTTCTGACTTATAGTATCGCAAAAAAAAATTAATTGGGGATAAACAAATTAAATAACTTTTAAACTATTTGACCAATTGCTTTGAAATTTAGGGTATGATTTAAGCAAAAAAAAATTCAGCATTACCTGTAATAATAAGGTTCTAAGTTTTTTTTTTTTTTATTTTTTTTTTTTTTTTATTTTGGCTTAGACTTACCGTCATACTGCCAGACACATAAGGAATACAAGTTATCAAGTTATACAAAACAGGTTTAAAACAAAGATAACAACTAAAAGGTATTAAGTAACACTAAGCTTAACAGCTAAAACTACTAACTACCAAAGGTATTAATTAAAAATATTTAAGGGAATTATAATGATAATTTGCTGTCTTTTAAAAAGTTAATTAAAGAGTTGTATACATCTACAGAACCAAGTGATAATAAATATAGTATATTCCAAGGAGTTGCTACTTTACATTTTAATAAATCATTTATTAATTTAGATGAGTAAATTGTATTTTTAGAACAACCAAAAAATATATGATCTAAATCACTTTCCTCTTCACAATGCTCACATTTATCATTATCCAAAACCTGTATTTTAAATAAATGCTTTGGATAACATGCGTGCCCGAATCGTACTCTAATAATAGAAGTTATGTACTTTCTAGAAGCTCTACAAGACTTGTACCAAGGAAATTTGGGAATATCGGGCTGAATTAACGAGTATCTATTTTGATTCACAAAAGAGTATTCCTTCCACTGGTAGCTCCATTCCCGATGCAGTGTTGACTTGAAAGAGATTATACTATCAGTCAGTGTTATTTTATGTAGAATACTGGTATCGGATGAAACGCTTTCTTTGGCTAATAAGTCGACATACTCATTATGTTCAAATCCTGCGTGTGCTTTAATCCAGATAAAATGTACATTGATTCCTTTGGTTAAAAGATTTTGTTTAATATGTTTAATTTTATAAATGTATGGGCAGTCTTGGATGTTTGGGGGTCCATATTTACCAAGAGATTTCAATACTGCTAAGGAGTCAGACAAAATTATAATATGGGCGAAATCAAATCCCAGGCAACCAAATAACGTTTATAAAACGTTGAAAAAACGTCATAATTATCACCAAACGACGTCAGTTTATCACGTTTTTTAGACGTCGAACATCACGTGAATATGTCCCACCATAAATCACGTCATTTTTATCACGTTTTAAATACGTGATATGAAAAACGTATTTTTTACGTCGATTTTGCGTCGTTTTTTTGATTTAATTTTCATTTTATGGTTTTAGAAATACACAATAATTGAATGGGTCCACCACATGGTTTGTTTTTGAGAAGTCAAAGAAAAAGTTTTATATTTTGATAATGGTGAGTTTATACATTTTAAAGGTGAGTAATACAGTTTGTATTTTGTATTTAAAAACTGTATTACTAACCCTTAAAATGTATAAACTCACCATCATCACAATATTAAAACTTTTTCTTTGACTTCTCAAAAACAAACCATGTGGCGCTTACAACGTTATTCGGCAGACCCATTCAATTATTCGTATGGGCATTGTTAGAATTGCAATTTTTCCATTTAAGTAAAACCAAATGGAAGGCTTGTTAAAATGCATAGAATTACAATATCCTCAATGCAACATATATAACATACATAGAATTTTCACTTTTTATATTATAAGTATTTACTGTGTCAAAAGTGAAACAACATATAAACTAATAGATCATTTATTAACAAATTAAACATTTAAGTCACAATGTAATAACAAACTTAAGTTTAAACCATTTAAGTTATATACTTACTTACTTTCTTACTTACTTAAGCCGTCCTCTTGTACCTTACGGTGTCGAGGTATGTCTTTAAGTTATATAATATATAGTATTTTTACTACAAAAACGTTATTACGTAGGTCAAAATTTTTGACGTAAGAGAACTGTCAAAACATTAGAATGTGACTTTTCATTATTGCCATATTTATAATAAACATGGCAGTAATGGAAAGTCACATTCTAATGTTTTGACAGTTCTCTTACGTCAAAAATTTTGACCTACGTAATAACGTTTTTGTAGTAAAAATACTATATATAATTATTATAATTATACCACACACTTTAAAGGTACGATTCCGACAACGACTGCAGATGGCAGTTACAGTTGTCACCGTGACAGACGTCATTATTTTGCACTAATAATTTGCATAATTATCTGCCGGACAGCAGTTGCAGTCAGATGTCGGAATCAGTCTCATACAGATAAATAGTGCAAAGTAGTAACGTCCATAACGCCGAGAACTGCAACTGATGTTTGCAGTTGCTGTCTGCAGTCGTTATCGGAATCGTACCTTTTGTCAAAAATGAATACATACAAATAAGACCCAATAGGTATATTGAATTTCAATGAAAACTATCTGCTTTATATTTATAAATTTTAAAGAAGACAATTGAATGATAAAAAATAGGACAAAACTATAATAGTCTGTGTTCTCACATATATTTCCATACTCTTATAATCCTCAAAACGATTTCAAATAATTATTACAAATTTTTGCATACAAAAAGATCCACAGACACCTGAAAAATATATTTTTTGATTAAGGGACTGTAATGACCAAATTATAATGATAAAAACAATTTACATGTATATCTGATAATACACACTTAAAAGACTAATAGGGCTTTTTATCGACTGTCATTTGTTTCGAGCATCTGTCATGTGTCACATAATATTAATATATCTACGCCATATGTCTTTGGTGTGTATGTAAATGTAAATGTGTCAGGTGCCATACGATAAATAAATAAATAAATTGGTATATACCAATAACGTATGACGTAGATATATTAATATTATGTGACACATGACAGAAGCTCGAAACAAATGACTGTGAATGAAAAGCCCTATACATAAATACTCATGATGAAGAAGTACATTATAATTAAAAATGACTAACCATTTTCATATCGCTGCAACATGAAGCCAAAGCCATCTTATCATTTCAGTTCGTTTAGAGAGCGCAACAAGCACTCTGAACGAACAGTTTGAAAACTAATTAGTTTTTCACCAGAGAATGTACATAGCTGTAACATCTGTACATGCATTGGGTTCTTCTTCTTCTGTCTTGCTGTGGGCATACTCAGCTGCAAATAAGATTGCTGCAATATGGCTGCAAACTTCACTATTACCGGCCATCCACATACAATGTGCATTTGCTATGCCATTGGAACTGGCTATCACCCAAGCATCTAGTGGTTTAGCTTTAGATTTTTGGGAATTCTTCACCTAAAAAAAATATTTTATCTTTGTGGGAATGCTTCAACTACAAAAATTTATTTTTATTAGAGTATTTGCGTTCTTTACAATGATTGAGTCATGACTGTTTATTATTCTCTTTTCTATCATAGCAATTACATGTCGTCGACCTAATCTGTAAACAGCGTAACTCCATTTATCCAAATTTTACAGAGGTACAAAAAATTATTTCTCTAAATATGACTAATGCGAATGCTACGTATCTCCCATTTTAAAAGATAGAATGCTAAAATGGAATATTTTATAGATAGGTACTAACGTTTGTACCTATATTGTTTAATGAGTGTATTAATATTATTTACCACCAACTCTTTCTTGAAAATATCACTTTCTAAACAGTGAGGTCAATCGTGTGGTATGACAAACTGGGGAGTTACATATTTTTTGTACTAAATTTGCTGCAAGGGAGATACGGTGTATACGAAGATGTCACTATTTACTCTTCTGGTAAAAATATGCATGTGCATACTTTTTTTAAACGAGTAGGGATTTTTTCAAATAAATGGCAGTAATAACTCATTTTCAGAGAAATATGGAGTTACACAGTTTACAAATTAGGACGACAATATGTCTGGTTTCATACAGATATATAAACGTAAATAAATCTAATATTTAAAACCCATTTATCCGAAAGACACTAATACTGTTATCCATATATTTCTTAATGGTGAATAAATAAAATAAAGACTTACCTTTTCAACAATAATATAGAAATCATCAAAACATCAAATGTTTCAAAACAAATCCAGTTGTGAATTGGTTGTGAAGACTTTTATGTGCCTGAAGGCTTTTGTATGCTTTCATCTGATGTGTGAGACTGTACCAGTCTATCTAGAATAGCATTATAACAGTAGGTAATTGATGGAATGCACTGTAAAATCCAATTCTGATGACTGAATTGTATATGGATCTAAATCTCTAATTATTTTCAGCTTCAATGAATATCTAAAACAATAAAAGAAATAATGTTATTGCTTGCAAAATTCATCATTATTGATAAATATCAGGGAAAAATGAATAGTAAATTAAAATTGTTTCGCCTACCTTTCTAAAACATCTGCGGTTTGCATTGTGGTAAATTTATAAAACTTACAAATGACAAACAAAAGTTTTAAAAAATACACACAAAACAGCCAACAAAATCCAAATGAATCCAAAACAAAATACTAGGACAAACAAACAATGAAATGAAATGAAACGACAACGACGATACAAATATACAAACATAACCTTAGTTTTGTAACTTTTAAGTTCCAAGCTCCTCCCAATTTCGTGACGTCAGACTTAGGCTGGCTGAAATGAAAACGTATTTTAAACGTTACTTTAACGTCATTAATCTTACGTATTTAAAATCACCTACAAAAGACGTCGATATGACGTAATGTTCAACCACGTGTATATATTCCACCAAATACTGACGTTTCCTCGACGTTGTTGACGTCACTTGGTTGTCTGGGATTCAGCTACATATAGTAAAGCTTCATATATTGCAATAGCCTCTGCTGTATAAATCGAAGTCTCCGGTTCCAGTTTGAATTTCTTTTCTATATGTCCCGATGGTATAAAAAAGGCGCATCCAGTTCCATCTGCAGATTTAGACGCATCTGTATATAGAGCTATTGACTCATTGTAACTATTCGTTATGGATAAAAGAATATTTTTATTTAAATGTATGTTTTCACTATAATTTGGTACAATAATATCTGTAGGAGAAAAGAAAGAAGAGTACGCGTAGTTTTTGAATAAGTCGTTTGTTTTATCTATATTTTTTAAGAGTACTATATTTTGATTATAAGCTTCACACAGTAAGGGAGATTTCTTTTTTTGCCAATATTTATTGGTTAGATCATGGCAACTTAAAGTCACTATTTTTTGGTATAGAAGAGGGTTAATTAAGTATACTTTCATTAAATATTTTTTGGACAAAAAACTTCGTCTTAGATTTAAAGGAGGTTCCAAGGCTTCCAAATATAAAGCTTGTACTGGAGTGGATCTCATAGCTCCTAGACATATTCGTAAGGCTGAATTCTGTAAAACGTTGATTTTGTTTAGTAGTGCATTACTTGCTGATCCATACAAAACACTGCCGTAATCGAAAATAGATCGTATGTAAGCTTTATAAAATAATAAACTTACTTCAACATCCGATCCCCACCAAGTTCTATTAATTGATTTAAGAAAGTTTATTCCCTTATTACACCTGTTCAACATGTCGTCAATATGTAACTTCCAGGTCAATTTTTGGTCGAGTATCATTCCAAGATATTTAATTTTATTTTTAAAAGAAAATTTATGCCCACCTAAGGTGATTGTGCTAATATTAGGAAAGTTATGTCTGGTAAATAAACAAACTTGTGATTTACTGCATGATAATTCAAAGCCATTTTCAATAAACCATTTTTTATGGAGACCATAGACACTATTCAAGTTTTCAATGGATTGCTGATATTTCTTGTGTTCTGTGTACAAACAGAAATCGTCAGCATATTGTACAACATTAAATGCAATATTGTTAATAGTGATGTTGTGTAGATCTGCTGTGTAAATGTTAAATAAAATAGGGCTCAAAACGGAGCCCTGAGGTAATCCTTTATTATTAAGTCTAGGGCCTATAAGAGTATGATTATTTTTTAAATAAATTATTCTATTTTTATACAGGTTTACAATGTTAGAAGCAAACTGTGATGGAATATTAAAAAATGTAATCATTTTTTCTTGGAGAATTGAAAGAGAGACAGAGTCATAAGCACCTTCGATGTCTAAAAATAAAGCCGGCACATAACTGTTCCTGGAAAAACTGTTCTGAATGTCTACAACAAGAGTTGTTAAGGAATCTAAAGTTCCATAACCTTTTTTAAAACCATGTTGGTTAGCGGGTAAAGGATTTTGATCCCTTAGCCACCAATCCAACCTAATCTTAACCATCCGTTCGAGAGTCTTCAATATACATGATAATAATGACATCGGTCGGTCTTCTTCTTCAGGTGCCATCTCCGCTACGGAGGTTGGCAATCATCATAGCTATTTTAATTTTTGAGGCAGTAGCTCTAAATAGTTGTTTCGAGCTGCATCCAAACCACTCTCTCAGGTTCTTCAACCATGAAATTCGTCTTCTTCCGATGCTTCTTCTGCCATCTATCTTTCCCTGCATTATGAGTCGTAGGATACCATACTTCTCGCCCCGCATCACATGTCCGAGATACTGTAGCTTCTTTTCTTTAATTGTAAGTTCAACTTCCTTTTCTTTACCTATTCTTCTCAGTACTTCATTGTTTGTAACTCTATCTACCCAGGAAACCCTCATAATTTTTCTATAGGTCCACATTTCAAAGGCGTTAAGTCGTCTCATTGTCTCTACATTTAACGTCCATGATTCCACTCCATAGTATAGAACACTGTAGACGTAACATTTTGTTAGGCGTACTTTAAGAGCTAATGTTAAATCTTTGCTACATAGGACCTTTTTCATTTTTATAAAATTAGAACGTGCTTTTTCGATTCTGACTTTTATTTCTGCAGTGTAGTGATTATTTTCTGTTATAAGTGTTCCTAGGTAAGTGTACTTTTTTACTCTTTCGATCTGCTGGCCCTCTACTATCAAGATTTCGTTAGTATTATGGTTGTTTTTACTAATTTTCATAAACTTCGTCTTTTTGATATTGAGAGAGAGTCCGTACTCCCTACTACACCTTACTATTTTACTCATGAGTCTTTGCAGGTCTTGTAAACTATCGGCTATTATTACTGTATCATCTGCATATCTGATGTTGTTAACTAAGACTCCATTTACTCTTATGCCGACTGTTTCATCTTCCAGAGTTTCTCGCATTACCTCTTCAGAATAAGCGTTAAATAATAGAGGTGATAGTATGCAGCCTTGCCTGACTCCTCTCTTTATTTCCATTTCTTCAGATGTTTCTTTTTCAATTCTTACTATTGCTCGCTGATTGTAATAGAGGTGTGTTATTAGTCTTAAATCTCTTTCATCTAGGTTTTTATTTTTTAGGATTTCCATGAGTCGATCATGTTTTACTTTATCAAACGCCTTATTGTAGTCTATAAAACAGACGTAAAGAGGATGGTTAACATCCAAACATCTCTGTGTCAGCACGTTGAAGGAGAATAATGCCTCTCTAGTACCCATACCATTGCGGAACCCATATTGAGTGTCACTAATATCCAGCTCAAGTTTAGAGTGTATTCTGGCGTGGATAATTTTCAATAGAATTTTCAAGGTATGTGACATTAAGCTTATGGTTCGGTAGTCACTGCATTCTTTTGCATTCACCTTCTTTGGCAAACACACAAAGGCTGATGTCAACATTTCTCTAGGGATGATTCCAGTAGTATAGATAGCGTTGAACAGTTCTACTATTATGTCCAGGTTTTTCTCGTTGACCAACTTTATCAGCTCGCTAGGCAATTCATCTGGACCAGCAGATTTATTGGTTTTCATAGAGTTTATTGCCTGACTAACCTCTGATTTGGTTATCTCTGGGCCTACATCTCCCGTTTGGCTATCTACGGATGTACTAGCTTCTCTCTGGTCATGAAATAGTTCCTCGATATACTCTTTCCATCGTCGTAGTTTTCGTTTTGTCTCCATTATAATATTTCCATTTTTGTCGAGCAATATATTTGAGGTTCTTCTATTTCCTATTCCGGCTAGTTCTTTGACTTTTTTATGTAGGTTGAAGTTGTCATATGTGTTTTGCAGTTCTTCTATTTCTTTACATTTTTCAGAGAAGTAGGTTTCTTTAGCCTCGCTAATTTTTCTTCTTATTTGGTTTTGAAGCTGTTTATAGCGAGTCTTATTAATGGTTTTGTTTTTTCTTCTTTCATTCATCAAGTCTAGAATTTCCTCCGTCATCCATTCTTCTTTCTTACATTTGGTTGTAGTAAGTACTTTCTTACTTGGTTCTAATATAGAGGTTTTGAAGAATTGCCACTGCTGTTCTACGTTGCAATTATTTCCTGGGTTTCTGTCTAGATTTGTGTTGATTTCGTGTTTCAGTTTTTCTTTTGTTTCTTCTGACTTTAGTTTCTGTATGTTAAGTTTATTGTTGTTGCGGCTTTTTTGGGTCTTTTTTAGTTGAAGTTGAAACCTAGCAATAAGAAGACTGTGATCAGAGGATACGTCTGCTCCTGGATATGCCTTTACTGCCTGAATTGAGTTTCGATATCTGTGCTTTATTAGGATGTAGTCAATTTGATTTCTGACAATTTTGTGCTCTTTGTCAGCTGGTGATTTCCATGTATACAGGCGTCGCTTAGGTAATTTAAAGAATGTATTTGCGGCTATAACATTATGCTCCTGGCAAAATTCTATTAGGCGATCTCCTCTGTCGTTTCGTTCGCCAAGCCCATATGATCCTACATTAGGGTAGCATTTTCCTTCGCCAATTTTTGCGTTGAAATCACCCATGATCACTGTTATGTCTCTAGATGCTGTGAGATGTAATGTTTTCTGGAGTTCGCTATAAAAGTTTTCTATTTCTTCTTCATTTTTGTCAGCAGTTGGCGCATAAATCTGGATTAGGTTCATTTTTCCATGGGTTGTCAATAACTGCAACATTATTATTCTTTCGGACATCGGAACGAAGCCTGTTACTGATCTCGTTACTTTTTCGCTGAGGATCATAGCAACTCCATATCTGTGTTGGGTGTCGCTGCTTCCAGAGTAATAGATTCGTCCATTGTCTGTATTGAGTTCGCCAGAGCTGACCCATCTTGTATCGCTTATTCCTAATATATCGATATCTAGTCGCATCATCTCTTGCTGTATATTCTTCAGTTTCCCAGGTTCATACATACTTCTTACATTCCATGTAGCGATTTTGTAGGTGGATTTGTATATATTTAGTGAACAGGGATTTCGCTGACTAACGGCCTGGGAAGCCCTGTCGTTACTGTTGTTTCTTCCCCTGCCGAATCTTGGCATCCGAGAACCATGATTAGTAGGTTGTTGGTTGTCATTTCTGTGAGCCATGACGATTTCTAGGGATACTCCATGAGTCTTTAATGCAGTGGTTTCCCGTTGCCTTCTGCATCCTTATACCGTTGACCATTCTGTAGGGTTCATCCGCCTTCGAGACCGATTTCTCAGTCTCAGGACAAAAGAGTGCCCTGCCACTTACCAACTCATCCGCCCGAAGCCGTTGGTCAGTAAGTGGGGGGATTGCTTATACCGGCAATCATTCGGTGAAGAGTAGGTATGTAGTAGAAAGAAATATAGTGACCCGTCTGCCCTCGGAAACCTAATAGCCATTCGGGGTCGGAAGAACAAGAGGTAGCCAAGAGAGGCCGATAGGAAAGATTAAAGACATTTTACTCAAGACTAGTTGAAAAAGAGTAAAATGTGAAGGCCCTTATGATCCGCCAGGTGCGTTTCATAAGCGTATGAGTATTAGTACACTTTGTATTCCCGCTCATACTTCGGGGTGTTGACTACAGGCTGTATGGCTCGTCCAGCATGCCATAGCATGGAGGATAGGGTGCACGCCATTTTACAATGTAAACACCCCAACTCCATGGCCTGACCGACTTCATGGCCTGATCGGTCGGTAAGCTTCAGCTAATTTAGGGTCTTTCCCCGGTTTGGGAATAGGAACGACTATAATACGCTTAAAATCTATTATGCTGTTGCCTTCAATAATTATCTGGTCAAATATATTTAAAAGTAATTGTTTTGCGTTATCTGGTAAATGTTGTATCATAGGATATTTGATTGCATCGTATCCTGGTGAGGTACTAACGCGATTATCAAGGGCAAATTCTAATTCAGTTCTCGAAAAAGGTGTAAGGAGAAAATGATTCTGATCAGATGGAAGCGTTTTAGAATTAATAACATTTAACTGGTTATTTACGTAAGGTGGAGCTATTTTATCGAAAAAATCGTCTACCCATGAATTACTTAGAGGTAATGAAAAATTAACTTTTTCCTATTCATTTTTCTTGCTTGATTCCAAATAAGACTAGATGGAGTTTGTTTATTTAATTTTGAACACCATGCAACCCAACTTTGTTTGGCCTTTAATTTCAGGAATTTTTTGACACGAGCATTTACTTCTTTGCATTTACAAAAATTTTCAGGAGAAGAATTGTTTTTATAGTTTATTAATGCCTTCTTTCTTTCTGCAACGGATTGATCACATTCCGAATCCCACCACGGAGGGGGAGTCCGTTTGCATTTAAATGGTTTATATTCAGAAATAGATTGTTTAGCAGCTTCATTAATACAGTCAATAAGGAAATTATATTTTTCTTGGGTATTTAAGGATGTGTGAGGTTTTTCGTTTAATAAGGTATCAACAAGCTGAGAGTATAATGACCAATTTGCTTTTTTAATGTTCCACTTAGTACTGGGATAAATGGTATTAGCATTAGTTCCCAAGACATCGATCACAACCTTTATAACGAAATGATTTGATCCCAAGGTATCAAGATCTACAGACCACGAAGTTTTATCAAAAAGGGATGGTGAGCAAAACGTGACATCAATCATGGAATCTGAGTTTCCTGGACTCGTTTGGCAAGTTGGTTGTCCATTATTCATTACTACATAATCTAAATTCTGAATTGTCTCCACAATTTGATGGCCTATATTATCATTTTTATATGAGCCCCACAAAGAATTATGTGCATTCATATCTCCTCCAATGATACAAGGGTGTTTTAGTTGAGAAAATAACTTATCCCAATCTTCGGTTTTGGTTTTAGTTTTTGGGCACCTATATACAGAGAGTAAACTTAAATAACTTTGTTTATAGTTGATTTTAATACCACAAGCAAGCAAGTCTTGAATATAATTTTTTTTAATTGTTATGCGCTCAAAAGGAATACCAGTTTTAATTAAAATAGCAACTCCAGAATAGCCGTCATCGCGATCTTCGCGTATCACATTATAACCTCTATAAATATATACAACATCCCGTTTAAACCAAGTTTCACTTATTAAAGCTATGTCAATATCTTCGGTTATTAAAAAGTTAATAAGGCTGTTTTTGTTAGCAACAGCTGATCGAGCATTCCATTGTATTATTTTGAGTTTAGATTTGTTCGTCATTAGATGAGTTATTTTTTAAAATATTATCTAGAACATTATTAATACCTTTGGCTAACAAATTCATGTCAAGTGATTTTGCCTCTTCTAAACAATTAATATTTTGAATAAAACTTGAGAAAAGAAGTACTAAGGAATCTACTAACTTATTTTTATCATTGTATGTATTAGGAAAACTTTCCTTATTTAAGGGAGGTAAAGGTTGAGACGGTCCAAATCTGAAAGGGGTGAGATATGGTGTAGGATCTTCGGAAGTTGGAGATGATACTTTTCTTTTTTTATTTGCACTATACTCAGTGCTTGATGTACTACAGCTTGGTTGGCTAAAACTTTTGGGTTTCTGTAGGTGAGGCCTCAATGGCTTGAGATAAGGAGATGTACTAACTTCAGAGGAGTTAGTTAATTTTGGAAATTCTTTGTCTGAATTTGACAATATTTCAAATCTGTTATTAGAAATAAGACCAGAAAATGATGAGTCACTCAAATTTTTTGCCTCCAAATATGAGATTTTATGTTCAATCATGATATTTTTTATTTTTTTTTTGATGTTCGAAAAAAGGACAGTTTTTAGAGATCGATATATGCTTATCAGTTTTACAGTGTATGCAATACATTTTTGTTTCATCACAAGTATGTATGTCATTTTTAATTTGTCCACATTGTATACAGTATTCCTGTGTACCTTTACACTGTCTAGAAATATGTCCATATTTGAGGCATTTATAACATTGCGTCACTTTACCCAACAATTTTTCCACTTGGAAAAATACATAATTTATCACAACATAGTTTGGCAAACAATTGCCTTCAAAAGTAATTATAACATTACGTCTAGGGACGTATTCTGTATTTCCATCCTTTTCTACTTTCCTGTGCATTCTTTTAATATCAATAATTGGTGAACTAGAGCTCATATATTTTTTCAAATAGTCAATATTATATTTGGTATCAACATCGCGTATCAGTCCTTTGATTTCCAAGAGGTGATTTGGAATGTACGCTTTTAAATTATCGTCCTTTAAGTGACTATTATTTACTAAATTGTTTGCATCTAAAATAGATTTGAGGATTACTTTAACACGGTTTCTTCCTATACTTTTAATTTGCTTAATATTATTAATCTTTAATTTTTGATGTAAAATATCTGCAACAACCATTGGATGCAAACGGGAAATATTCTGATCATTGGTCTTCTCAACATAAACACAACAATTTTGAAAGTCGTAACTATTACAATTAATATTAAAAAGTTTTACCTCCCTTGTAGCAGAAGAATTTGTGGTGATAGTTCCTGTATCCATGTCTTGATTACTATCACTAATAACTTCAGCAGTATTTAGTTCGCACACTGGCGTCTTTTTTATATTCTCCCCCATCTGGGGAGAATATTTTCACTTTTGTATCACTATTCTACAATATGTAAATGTTTTTACCCACGATGAAATTTAAATGTTTTAATTGTCACAAAAACTGCGAGCTGAATGTCAATATTTAGGTACGTTTAACCATGGCCAAATTTTAAACTGTTCACACAAAAGTTAAACACCGTGAAAAGAAGCCTAGGCTGTTTAACCCATAGGACTGAAACTTCTTATCAATGATAATTAAAACCACTATAAAATTAATTTAAGTTAAACTACTAAAAAATTAATTTTTTCTGGAGCTATTTTAGATGCAACCGTATTTGACGTTTATTAATGTCAAAAAGTGAAGGTTCTAAGTTAATTTTTACATAAGTTATCAATATTTATAAAAACTCAAAATTTATTATTTATTTTGCAATTTTCTAAGCAACCAATAAGGATAGACATATTCAGTGAACGCCATATTAAAGTTTTTATTCGATGTAGTAGTTTCTTACTCTCAAATTTGTTTAAAATGCTTAACTTTTTGGTAAGAGACGAAAAATGCGATAATTTCCCGTTTTTTATCTTATGTTTATAACTATGTAAATCATCAAAATCAGCTACAGGAAACATATAAGTTATTATTATAGATGTCCATACTACTCAAAAAATTTGGTTTAGGCCTGGAGGGGGTTGTGTCACCAACAGGATATTTTTTTCCTTATTTGTCTGAACTAATTGTTGAAAAACCCACAATGAATATGTACCAGAACAATTGAAAGCGTAAACAAAATAACGTTGAAAGACACAAAGAGGAAGGTTACTAAAGTAGTAATCAATGTTTGAAAATAATAATCAAAAAAATTTAGAGAGCTAGAGACAGAAAAGAGTTGCGTAAATTTGTAAAAAAAATTAAGAGAGCTTGTACACCTCGACACTCTCGGGTAAAAGAGGTTTTTGATTATGTTTGTATGTATGTATATTTCGGTGTGTTTTTCCTGTTAGGTTTTGTATGATGGTAGGTATATTTTTGTCGTAGGTCATTTTCTTTCGCTGCTTTCTTTGATATATTTACCATCTCATTTATATAGTTTCTTTTATCCTTCCTGGATTGTTTTCTTACTTCTGTGTTTTTCCTTGTATTTACTTTTAAGTACCCTCTCTTCTTCCGATCCTTTCTTTTGTAGAATCTCTTCTTTGACTTTTTTCTTTCTTCTGTGAATAGTAGAGTATCTTTAGTTGTACATTTTTTATGTTGTCTTCTTTTTAATCCAATTGTTTCTTTTGCTGTATTTATCATTACTTTTTTAAAATGTTCCATGTTACGTCGACTGACTTTCCAGTTTGTTGTAATCTTTTTCTTTAAGTGCCATCTCCGCGGCGGAGGTCGGCAATCATCATAGCTATTCGTGTTTTAGAGACGGCTGCTCTAAAAAGTTCATTTAATGTACATCCGTACCACTCTCTGATGTTGCGCAGCCACGATATTCTGCTTCTCCCTATGCTTCTCTTTCCTTGAATCTTTCCCTGCATAATCAATTGG
Organism: Diabrotica virgifera virgifera; assembly: GCF_917563875.1. NCBI lineage: Eukaryota > Metazoa > Arthropoda > Insecta > Coleoptera > Chrysomelidae > Diabrotica > Diabrotica virgifera. Next base: position 164,767,227 of record NC_065449.1, on the reverse strand, counting down.
AGCAAGCTGTATCTCTCTCTACGTGTAATATGTCCGAGATATTCCAATTTTCTTGTTTTGATGGTATTTAGGAATTCCATTTCTTTATTTATCTTTCTCAGAACCTCTTTGTTTGTCACGTGTTCTGTTCACGATATTTTCAGAATTCTTCTGTACACCCACAGCTCGAACGATTCTAGTTTTTTCATTGATGCAGCATTTAAGGTCAAAGCTTCCATTCCATAAAACAAAGTCAAGAAAACGTAGCACCTAGCCAACCTAACTCTTAGCTCCAACTTCAAATCCCTTGTGCAGGGCACTTTTCTCATTTTGTTAAAATTTGCTCTAGCCTTTTCTATTCTGATTTTAATTTCCTGTAAGTAATCTCCTGTGGAGTTGATCATTGTTCCAAGGTATGCATATTGGTCGACTCGTTCGATATTGGATCCGTTTATGAAGAGATTTTCGTAATTTTTTGAGTTTGCGATATTCTCATAAACTTTGTCTTCTTGACATTCATTGTTAGCCCGTATTCTTGTCCAAACTCTGCTATTCTGGTCACCAGCCTCTGAAGATCCCCAATATTTTCAGCTAAGATGACATTGTCATCCGCATACCTAATGTTGTTAATGGGAACTCTATTTACCTTTATTCCAGCTGTTTCACCCTCAAGAGCTTTTTTCAAGATCTCTTCCGAGTAGGCATTATAAAGAATTGGCGACAACACGCAACCCTGTCTCAGTCCACGTCTGATTTCAATTTCCTCTGACAGCTGGTCGTTAACACGTACTTTTGTTCGTTGTTTATAGTATAAATTCGATATAATCCTGAGGTCATTATAGTCCAACTTCTTTGATTCCAGGACATGCATTAATTGTTCATGTCGTACTTTGCCGAATGCTTTATTATAGTCAATACAAGACGCATATATATTTTGATTGACGTCCAGGTACCTTTGTATAAGTATTTTAAGTGAAAAAAGAGCTTAACGAGTTCCCAGATCTTTGAAAAATCCAAATACTGCGTATCATTAATGACTATGTCCAGTTTATGATATATTCGGTTATGGATGACATTCAGTAGCAACTTTAGCACATGGGACATCAAACTAATGGTGCGGTAGTGGCCGCATTCTCTTGCGTTTTTCTTTTTAGGAAGGCAAATAAATAATGTGAAGGAATAAGCATTCTTTGGGTAATGTACCTGAGCTATAAATTTTGTTCAAGAGTACCACTAAAACATCAATATGCTGCTCATCTATTATTTTTAAAAGGTCGATAGGAAGCATGTCAGGCCCTGGGCTTTTCCTGTTCTTCATTTTTTTAACGCATGTATTATTTCTTCTTTTGTAATATCTGGACCTGTTTCTCCTGAAGTAAGTTCTATGTGTTCCAGGTACCCTCTTTCATCATCGAACAGTTCATCGATATATTCTGCCCAACGTTGTACTTTCTCATCGGTCTCTGTTATAGCAACCCCGTGTCTATCCAGAAGTGCACCAGTGAGATTTTGCTTTCTTATTCCAGCCATTTCTTTGACTTTCTTATGTAGGTTAAATAGATCGTATCTTTTTTGGAGGTCCTCGATCTCTTTGCATTTCTTTTCAAAATGTTTTTCTTTTGCCTGCTTTATCATTTTCCTTACCTCGTAATTAATCTCCCTGTATTTATTGTCATCTTTGTTCTTATGTTATCTCCGTTGTTCCATCATATTCAGTATCTCGTCGTTCATCCATTCCTCTTTTCTTCTTGTGGAAGTCTTTAGTATATCTTTACAAGGTTCTAGTATGCAATGTTTTAGTTGCTCCCAGTTCTCGTCAATGTCATTGGTGTCTATGTTCAGGTCTCTACAGTTGGTATGCAGTTCGTGTTGAAGACATTCTTTTACGTTGGGTTCTTTAAGCTTGCTTATGTCTATTTTAGCAGTTCTCTGATGTCTTTTAATATTTTTAATAACCCAATAAATGACCGTTTCGGAGTGTAATTTCCAGGGGCAACTCCGAATTGCATGTAAATTTGGATTTAGGTTCTACTTACCCTCCACTTCAAAGTCGAATTTGTGCCGTTGGTTGCTTGTACTTGGGGGTGACATTTACCCCTTCTCGGGGGGTGAAAAACGCGTGTTTAAAATAAGACCGGAAATGAATAAATTGACTTATTTTAAGCACCTTTTATTCTATAAAGTTTTTTACGTAAGTCAATATTTTTCGAGTTATTCACGATTTAAAATGTTGATTTTTCGACAAAAAAAACTACGTTTTCAGACAGTTTTTCCCAAATAACTCAAAAAGTAAATATTTTATGGAAAAAAAATTTTGGGCAAAAGTGTAGCCTATAAAAAACGAAAAAAATTGTGTACCAGTAAAGTCTACAAATTGAGTAGTAGCAAAGTTGTAGCTCATGAAAAATACGTTCTTATTCGTCTAATTCCAAATCGAATAATTCAATGCGAAGTCACCGAAGAAAGAAGCGTTTTTCGGGAAAACCTTATTAATATTTTTAAAGTATCAAAAAAAGCTTACTATTTGTTTTTTACAAAAGTTTACTGCATCAAAAATAAACGAGTTACACTGAAAAAAAAAGTTGGCCCCTTTTTTTGGTAAAAAAAATCGTGAAAATCTCCCTCTATTTAGCACCCTAAATAAAATTAATCGTTTGGCTTTACCATCTATTTTAACTGTATGTGTATTGTTTATATGATCTATAAGTTTGAGTGGTTTGAAGTGCTTATTTTTAAAAACATTTGGTTTTATATTAAAAAAAAATTTTCTAAAACTTTTTGAAAAATATAATTTTTTCAATATAACTTAAAGAGTATTAGTGATAATAAAAATCTTAAAGAGTAAAAAAATGTAGATTTTGCTATTATAAATACGTTAGTTTATTTTGTTTCTCCGTAAGACAAAAATTGGTTAAGATATGGCTGTTCAAAATTTTCATACACTCGTGATTAGTGGCCCATTCAAGTTTTCTCAGTTATAACCCTTTCAAAAATAAACACTTTAAACCGTTGAGACTGAGAGATCATATAAAAAATAGGTAGGTAAGTAAATTGTTTGTAAAGCGGTAGCGATTAATTTCATTTGAGGAGCTAAACACGGCGAGATTTTCATGATTTTTTACAAAAAAAAAGAGGGCCAACTTTATTTTGAGCGTAACTCGTTTATTTTTAATGCTAAAACTTTTGTTAACAATTAAAACAAAGCTTTTTATAAACACTTTAAAAAAGTTTTAATGGGGATTTCCCGAAAAGTGCTTAATTTTTCGGTGATTTCACCTTGAAATCTTCAATTAGGAATTAGACGAATAAGAACGTATTTTTCATGAGCTACAACTTTGTTTTTATTTGATTGATAGACTTTACTGATATACAATTTTTTTGGGTTTTTTATAAGCTACACTTTTGCTAAGAATATTGTTTTCGATAAAATATTTACTTTTTGCGTTATTTGCGAAAAACTGTCTGAAAACGTAGTTTTTTTGTCGAAAAATCAACATTTTCAATGGCAAATAACTCGAAAAGTATTGACCTAAGTAAAAATCTCTATAGAACAAAAGTTGCTTAAAATCAGGCAATTTATCTATTTTCGGTCTTATCTTGAACGTATGTTTTTTCACCCCCGAGAAGGGGTGACTGTCACCCCCCAAGTAAAAGCAACCAACGCCACAATTTCAACTTTGAAGTGGACGGTAAGTAGAACCTAAATCCAAATTTTCATGCAATTCGGAGTTGCCCCTGAAAATTACACGGTATCGCCGAATTTCCTGTTCATTTACTAGGCGTGTGAGTGTAATTTTGGTGATAAGTGGGTTGTGATCTGAGGCCACGTCTGCTCCAATATAATATGCTTGTTGTAATACTGTTCTGTTAATTGCCAGTTTCTCACTGAACTTATTTCTTGTACATTCTTGTTTTAGGGCATCGACGTTGTATTATTTGTTTCTTCATGCGTCTAGCGGCGTCATGTAATTTGTTTGACTATTTCTGATCAATTATATAATCTCTCCTATACGTGTTGGTTTGTTCCGGAGAATAAGTAACCAGTCATGCTCTTTATTTGGTCCCACCATCATACTGGAGATCTTCCTTTGGATCTTTTACCCTCTCCGTGGCCTTCAGTTCGGTTTTCGAAATGCAGTGGGTACAAGAGAGGCTCGATTTAGTATACAAGTGCTACTTCAACAATTTAGAGACGTAAATTGCGATATTTATGCATGTTTCATTGATTACCATAAAGTATTCGATACAGTAAAGCACGACAAGCTGATGGAGATATTAACCAATATTGGAATTAACACCAGTGATTTAAGGTTCAAACATCCGTACTGGAATCAAACATCCTCTATCTGGACAGAGGCAGGAGAATCCGACGATATCAAAATCAAACGTGGGGTCCCTCAGGGATGTATACTATCCCCCCTGCTGTTTAACATCTACTCTGAGGAAATCTTTCAAGAAGCAGTGGATGATGTTGAAGCCGAAATTCGAATTAACGGAGAATGTATCAATAACATAAGATACGCAGACAACACTGCAGTATTCGCTGACAGTTCTGGAGCCCTACAGGAGTTAATGAACAGAACCGCAGAGGTCAGTCAGAGATACGGACTTTCACGAAACCACTAAACACTAAGAAAACAAAATGTATGATTATCTCTAAAAACAAACAGCAATTTGGACGAATCAGTGTGAATGGTCAACAAATAGAAAGAGTAAAAACATTGGTACGAAAGTCAATGAAAATTGGGACCATTCTATAGAAATCAAATGTAGGATAGAGAAAGCAAGATCTGCATTTCAAAAATGGCAAAGTTGTTCAAATGTCATGATTTGTCGATACCCATAAAAGTCAGATTACTACGATGTTATATCTTCCCTATACTGTTGTACGGAGTTGAGTCATGGACTCTCACAGACGCCACCTGCAAGAAAATTGAGGCTTTTGAGATGTGGCTTTATCGTCGAAACCTGAGGATATCTTATTCCGACCACATTACTAATGAGGGTGTTTTGCTGAGAATGCAAAAAGGAATAGAGCTGTTAATCAAAATAAAAACAGCCAAAATCGAATACCTCGGTCACATCATGAGGAACAGTGGAAGATATGGACTGCTGCAACTGGTCTTACAGGGAAAAGTAGAGGGAAAGCGAGAACCAGGAAGGCGAATTATTTCGTGGCTGAAAAATCTACGTACGTGGTTCAACACAACCACTACAAATCTTTTCAGAGCAGCAGTGTGCAAAGTACAGATTGCCATGAAGATCGCCAACATCCGACACGGATAGGCACTACAAGAAGAAAAAGTTGCCTTCAACTGTCATTCGGATTATGGAGTATGATACATCAAATTCTGATTATTCTGTGTATTTTGTGAATATTTCTGTGTAATATATGATTCTGCATTCGTAATAATTTCGAGATTTTGGGTGAAATTGTAGATTGTGTTATTATGTATTGCGTGTTGCCTACGTATAGTGTATGTTAGAGACATGTGTTTTGCATTTTTTTATCCTCTATTATTGGCATGTTCTTGTTTTTCACCTATTCTTTAAATATTGGCAACCAATGTCCGCTGCACTCTGATGAGTTTGATAGACATTTTTTTTCCAAAAATATAAATGTATACCATTTTTATTCAGTTGCAATGTGAAGGCAAGACAATCTTATTTTTCACTTAGAATATGGAGCGCAATCCGCACTCAGAATCGACGATTTTCGACTCTTATTTGAGTCTCATCGGAGAGAAGTAGGCCTGTTGCTCCATATTCTGAGTGACCAACAACGAGAGTTTATCCCCCACGCCGCAAGTAACATGAATGGATCAGGTGACTAGCGTCATCTGACAATTGAAAGGTAAGGTAAAGTTTTCAATCCTAATAGCGACATTAATAATATTGAAAAATATTAAAAATATTACTAGAAAATTTTAAAATTGAAAATTTATTGGTCCATTTCCCTGGTGACACCTCCAAGGCTTCTACAATATGCAAGCCAAATGGATGCTGCAGTGAAGACAAAAGGGAAGGAATTCTAAACTATGCAATTCACAACCCCCGTCTGCAGCTTGGTAAAGTTCCAACGGAAAATGGACCTAGTTACTCTATAGGAGTAATACTAATATAAAAAAATGTATACCATTTTTATTCGGTTGCAATGCGAAGACAAAACAATCTTATTTTTCACTTAGAATACGGAGCGCAGTCCAGCACTCTGAATCGACGATTTTCGACTTTTATTGGAGTCTCATCGGAGAGACGTAGGCCTGCTGCTCCATACTCTGAGTGACCAACTCAGATAAACTCTCGTTGTTGGTTACTCGGAGTATAATAGAGCAGCAGGCCTACGTCTCTCCGATGAGACTCCAATAAGAGTCGAAAATCGTCGATTTAGAGTGCTGGTATACATTTTTATTTTTGTATTAGTATTACTCCTATAGAGTAACTAGGGCCATTTTCCGTTAGAACTTTACCAAGGTGCAGACGGGGATTGTGAATTGCATAGTGTAGAAGTTCTTCCCGTTTGTCTTCACTGCTGCATCCCTTTGGCATGCATATTGTAGAAGCCTTGGAGGTGTCACCAGGGAAATGGACCAATAAGTTTTCGATTTAAAAATCTTCTAGTAGTATTTTTAATATTTTTCAATATTATTAATGTCGCTATTAGGACTGAAATCTTTACCTTACATTTTTCTTCATTTAGTAGAATAAGGGCTGCTGATTTTTTTTTAATTTCTTATGTCTGTTTTCTTCATGATTATTGATGCACCTTTTCACTATGGTCTGTGTTCATTCTCAGTTGTTCTACCTTCAAGTGGAACGCATTTTTTTACTATTTTTGTGTTACCAATACTGAAGTTTTTTTGTAATTTTTAGTTTATGAGTAAAGGATTTTGTATCAACCTCCACCATTTTTTTAATATTATGGATGCGTTCATAATTTTCTTAAAAAAATAAAATTTATTTTATTTTGGGAGGCATTTTATTCTACAGCGAGATGAATAATCATTCCGTAGTTAATGTAAAAAACAAATACAGTGATATAAGACAAATTCATACTGAAAACAAAGGAAAAAAAGCAACGGTATGACATACGTCATGTCAGAGCCTACATCCTGAAATATTCACGTCAGTAGTTAAGGGTTAAAAACTCACACTAATCCGCTATTAACTAACGATACGCACTAGGTTAACACCACCACGTGAATGGAATACTTTTATTTCTATTGAATATCGTTAAGTATTAATAAATTCTTGAAAGTACATACTCTGAAAAATTTACTGTTTTGTTTTAAAATCTAAAATTTATGAGTTTCGATATTTTTGATAATATGCGGTGAATTATGTATTCCCCATATTTCTAATGCTCTCTTTGTATCTTCTCTTTTTATTTTGTTATTAATTTATGGATCTAAACAAAAGGCTTCTTTGTTAATTACATTTCCTAAACCAGTTCACTTATTTTAAAAAATTTAAATCACCACAGTTTACTCTAATCGGAATCTGTATACAGTCAGTCCAATATACTTACAATTGCACGTAATTATCTACGTCATAGATCTAAGTTGACATTGTTGCCCAATTATAATATATGTTGAATTTAATCCAAATAATAATTTAGTAAGTTTTAACATAAACAGTTTATTTACAAATGTGCCATTAGATAAAACTTTAAACATAATCAAAACGAAATTAGAGAATGATAATACATTGACAACTAGGACAAGACTGGACAACATGTAATGGAGTTATTGACATTATGTACTAATAATACCTATTTTCAACTAAATAATGGATTCTATAAACAGAATTTTGGTTTAGCAATGGGCTCTTGGATTAGTAGCAATGGACTAATGGTCTAACAATGGACTAATATCATTTCTAAATAAAATTTAAAACCCACATTATGGTGGAGATATGTAGATGATGTGTTTTCATATGGCCTCATAGATCCGAATTATTGGATGCATTCCAAAATATTATAAACGATCAAGAAGAGACAATAAAATTTAAAATGGAAAAGGAATATAATAACACCCTACCTTGCCTCGATGTTTTAGTCTCAAAGAAGGACACTGGATATGAGAATCAAGTATATAGACAACCAACACATACCAACAGATATCTCAATTACAAATCAAATCACAACATCAACGTTAAAAATGGAATCATTAAATCATTATATGATAGAGCCAAAATTACTTGTTCTAACGAAAATTCATTCTTAGAAGAAAAACAATTGTTAACATCTGTTTTATTAAAAAATGATTATCCTTTATCGTTCATAAATAAGGAATTATCAAGATTGGATCGAATGAAACAGAACAACTTAGAACGGGATCCTATAGCATTCACAAGAAATAATACGAGCAAAATATCAATACCATATTATATAATAGGACTATCCGAGAAACTTAAAACAATAGGAAATAAATTCAAAATTTCAACAACATTCAAAACAACAAACACGTTGAGATCTATTCTATCTAAAACTAAACCTAACAGTGAACAAGAAAGAACAAAGAATTGTATTTATAAAATACCTTGTGAATGCGAACAATTTTATTTCAGTGAAACATCACCATATTCAGACCATTAAACGTTAGAATAAGTGAACATCAGTCTAATATTAAAAATAGAGAATTGATAGATCTCAAATATGTCAACACGCATGGGATACTGAACATAGAGTTCAGTGGAGATATTCAAGTATAGTCCTGAAAGAAACAGATAGTAAAAAGAGAAAAATCAAAGAAGCGGCTTTAGTTATGCTAAATGAAACCAATTGTTTCGCAAATTCCTCGGTAGAATGCAGTAGGATGTGGTTACCCATACCAAAAGAGGAAGTCAATAGAAAGAAAATACCAGGATTAGTAAGTCAATAACATATCAAGTTAGTACATATTTTATATTTTATTATTGTTAATATATTATATCCCCAGATAGCACATGACATCCCGAGGACGTCCGTTTCAGGTCCCAATTAAGTCCGAATGTACGGGGACCTCAATCGGACGTTCTCAGGAATTACAAATCCAGACGTCCCCAGGACGTCTGTTTCAGGTCCCGCTAAGTCAGAATGTAATGGGACCTTAATCGGACGTCCTCAGGAAGCACGATTACGGACGTCCCTAGGAATTACGAATCCAGGCCAGTTCAGGAATGGATTTAATAACCTTCAGTTATTTGGCATTTGCATTGTTGCCATACTTTATTTGAGTGATTCTTGTATAATTCCAATCAATGGTATAATATACAAGAATAGTAAGATTGTATAAGAACGTTTAAAATATAGAGATAGATTTATAGCCTAAACAAAATTTATACAGTTTAATCAGTTGATCTTCCTTTTTATAACAGTGTTAGTTAACTTTGAATTTAATCTACTAAATAATTTAAATTTCAATTAATGTTTTAATAGTAATTATTAATAAAAAGAATTTAAATTACCTTTTGATTTAAAAACATTTATACAATTGATCTTTATTTATCTTTTTTGTAACAATTTTAATTAACTTTGATTTAAAATGCCTCTTTTAAGTTTTTTCTATCCAGTATTTACACTGATATTGTACTATTTACTTTTCCAAACTTTATTTTTTTGTGCTTCAAAACTATTGAAGCAGCTATTTTTAAATGTAACTTTATGTGATGTGGTTATGTTTGTGAAAAAATTGAGGATACGGCAACGGTGTCATATTATGTCAAGCGTAGAACCCCGCCTGGCCAATCATAGGATAGGGTAACCGTTAGAAGGAAATGTTAGAACAAAAGATTAAACTTTCTATGCAAACAGAGGAAGATACAGCTAGATACAATACTTCAGCAAGAACCCGAGAAGCCATGGCATAAGTTCTTTTATATAAGGTAGGAACTTGGGTTTATTCTTTTATCTACGATTGTAGGTAAAAGAATTATCAAAATTTGGGGGAGCAAGCAAAGAAGAAAACAAAAAGTCTTATTGTTTGTTAAATTTAAAAAAAAAATTTGTTTGATATTATATAGGTAATATGTGTTTTTTCATTTTAAATGTAGATTTCATCTTTAAAAATTATGAGTAAATTTATATAAAATAATTTTAGACTTTTTCAACATTGTTTAATAGTAATTAAACGCCATGTTTAAAATTTCTGAAAACATTTTACAGAATGCCCTAAAAAGGTTTGGTCGGAGGTTCCAAGGAGGTTTTGGACGACCGTACCAACGAGGTTTTAGTCGGACGTCCCCAGGAGAGTTTGGTCGGACGTCCTGGGCACGGATAATTTTGTAACATCGGACGTCCTCGGTACGTCCCGAGGATGTCCCAGGACCTGAAACGTACGTCCTCAGGACGTACGAATGTCCTAGTGGTACATCCCGGGTTACTTCGCAGGGATGTACTTGTGCTGTTTGGGTCTATGTATTACTAATATTAATTATAATTTAAAATAACATATTTACATATTAAGGTCAGAATTTGGTATTAGTTTTGAGAGTAAACTAAAGTAAGGCCTAATACTTACGATGTCAGGATAGTATTACGACGGATATTCTTGAGTTGGGGTTGATTTCATGTAATCGAATAAACTATCTTTCAATAAAGTCGTCCCAGGAACGCAACTCATAAATATTGGCAATATCATTTTAAAGTCTTCTACTTTAAAATGTATAATATATGTCTGAATTTCCGATATAAATGAGTCAGATTAAATAAATTATTAGAAGAATTTTTTTTAATAAGCAACAACATTTTTGTTTAATTCATTAATATTTTTTTGTATTTTGACAACGACACCCGATCTGGGCGTCGAAACGTTAATAAAATCATTTTTTTAGTAAAATTGTGGCTTATTTCTCATCAAAGCTAGTTATATGCAACAATACCACAAGGAAATAGCTTCAGAGCAACATTAGGTACCTATTGGTAATAGGAATCACATATTTGGTTATAAAAGTAAAAAGTAATACCAATATTCGACAGTGCATAATGTCTGTCTGCCATAAATATTCATATTCATGCCATAGATATGCCAAAACATCTACAAAGGTTTGGTAGATATCTGTGTCGTGCTCCCAGTCTATAGATAATATTTGTTTTACGTTAAATAGCTGGTCAATAGTAGACCGTCTTGGTCTAAATCTGGCCTGGTATTAATTCTGCTATGATTTGTTCTGTGAAGTGACTTAATCTCTGGTTTGTGATCCAAGTAAACACCTAATAACCCACACAGAGTAAGGATACGCCTCTATAGTTACTACTATCCCTGACATTATGGGTCTGACTTTCAAGGGAAACATTTCTTGTACCATGAGCCATGGAACGGGAAGCTTGCCAATCATACTGAATGCTACGTTCAACATAACACCATTATTAGTGGCAAGTAGGTATAGTCGGTTCGCTAAACTCAGACTCAACTGGCTTGTGATTTTGGTAAGTAATTTTGTCAATTTAGTAAAATTGGCAAAAAAATAATTACCTACTAAATAGTTAATAATTACTAAATTGTTAGTAATTTTGCCAATTTTGGCAAAATTGGCCAAAAACAAAAAAATTACCAACTAAAATCACTAGCCAGTTGTGTCTGAGTTTAGCCAACAGACTTTTTCTTTGTCTAGTTATATTTCATAATATTTTAGGTATGTTGCAGCTACTGACATGGTAAGCGCCATAACAATATTTAACAGTGCGTAATGCCTGTCTGCCATAGATATTTGTAAGATAAGCTATGATAACAGACATAGAAAATCTTATTCGCTCCGTTGGCGCTATAGCTGAAGTCGGGTTCTGATCTCCCCCAGCATCCGCCTTCAAGTATTTCTGTTTCTGGCTGCTTTCCTCCCTCAATATCTTTCAGCGTCGGTTCTCACTTCGTCTATCCACCTCTTCTTTGCTCTTCCTTCTGACCGACATCCCAGCATAGTTCTGCTAAGCGTTCTACTAGGTGTTCTGTCATTATCCATTCTTATAAGGTGACCTGACTACCGCAACCTTTGAATTTTTGCTATAGATGGTTCTTTGAAATATTCGTATAACTCGTGGTTGAACATTATTCTCTATATACCATTGTCAAAAATGGGACCCAATATCCTCCATATCTTCTTTTAACAATATTAATAACGTTTATTTTCTTTTCTGTCATGATCCATGTTTCTACGCCATACATTGCTCTTGGTTTTTTCATGGTTTTATATATTTTAAATTTTACTTCCCTAAGGATGTCTTTTGATCCAAACAACTGTGACAGAGAGAAGTAACTAACAAAACAAGCTTGCTAACAAAACTAAACAATCATAAACCGGAGATTAAATCACTTCATAGAACAAATCAAAGGATAATACTAGGCCCGATTTAGACCAGGACGGTCTAGACGGTCTACTATTGACCAGCTATTTAACGTAGAGCCAATATTAGCTATAGGCTGGGAGTACGACACAAATATTTACTAAATTTTAGTAGATTTTAGACAAGCGTATGGTAACATAAATAGAGATAAAATTTGTAATTATGCAACAATTCGGTATACCAAGGAAATTAACAAAGTTGGTTCAAGCGAACATGACTCACAAAAATGTAAAAGTTTGCATTTCAAATCAATTGACAGATTCCTTCCAGATAATTAAAGGGTTAAAAGAGGGAGAAGGGCTGGCACCGACTCTGTGTAATATATATATGGAATGTATCATAAGAAAAAGGTCCGTAGACCCAAAAAATTATTGTTCAATAAGTAGGTTATTGATTATGTACTATAGAAAGGAACTACAACGTTAACGGGGTTTTATTATTTCATATGGCCAATGAATCTCTATATATGAAAAAACCGCAGAGTGCATCCATTTAAAGGGGTGCGTTTTTGAGAAATGGGTGAATTAGTCCCTGGGCACAGGTTACATTAGGGTGAGTTCTATGCACTTTTGGTACAAATACGTCTACATAAAAATTGTTCCTGGTTAAATTTCGTATCTAAATATAACTTTTTAAAGTCAAAGATACTTTTTTTTTACAAAAATGTATTCAAAAGAAAAAGCACAAAGAAACCCAAAAGAAAGAAATTTTGTTTTTTGTCCCATAACTTTTGTCCACGGGGATATACAGTCCCTGCTCATTTTATTAGATTCACCTTAGAAAAAGCAGATTTTTTAATTTCAAGCACCTTAAAAGTATCTTCAAAGTGATACGGAACTGCTAATTGGGTTAAATAATAATTACTTAATAATTTTGATACATAATTTAAGTTAAAAATGGCAAACATTTTTTTGAAGTGTGAAAACTTGACAGATGGTAATAGAATGTGCTAAAAATACAAGGACTCGACTTTTTTCAACTTTAGTTTTTTAGTTAAATTAGTGATTGGTGTTCAGTTTTCGTAAAATTTGCAGTGGTGGGTGTTAATATTGTTCTATGTTAATGTTTATTTTAATTTGTTTAATTTATTTTAAGATATTTATACAAATATGTTAATTTTTAAAAGACGAATATCTCGGATTGGAATTTTTTCATATGAGTGATTGTAAAAATCTGTCTGTTAAGCAATTTTTTTCTGTTACTGCTCTATTAGAAAATACCACATGTATCAAAGAGAAATAGCAAAAAAATATGGCATATCTCTATCGTCAGTTCGAAGGTTGGGCTAAAAAATTAAAGAGACACGTCCTGTTCATCGGTTTGGAGGGGTCGGTATGGACGAAATATTTCAGTCAACCCCAGAGGGCAATGAATTTTAAAGAATTTGGCTGTAAAACACAGAAGAGTCACACATAGCGATATAACCAATGAATTGGAAGAATCAGAGTGTTCAGTATCGGAGTCCACTGTACGCCGAAATTTGTACAGTATGGGATTCAAATGTCATAGGCCAGTTAAGTAACAAAAACCATCACCACAAATGTCAAAGAAACGCCTAGTTTCGGCCAAATTGCACATAAATTATATGGCAATAGAGTCTTTATGCAAATTGGCCCAAAACTAAGCGTTTTTTGAGCATTTGTGGTGATAGTTGGTTATTTTCTTGGTTCCTCAACTGGCATTCAACAGATTTGAATCCGATACTGTAAAAATTTCGGCGTACAGTGGACTCCGATACTGAACACTGTGATTCTTCCAATTTATTCCGTATATCGCAATGGGTGGCTCTTCTGTGTTCTACAGCCAAATTCTTTAAAATTCTTTGCCCTCTGGGGGTGACTGAAATGTTTCTGCCGTACCGACCCCTCCAAATCGATCTAATAGGATGTTTCTCTTTAAGTTTTTGACTCGACCTTCGAACTGACGATAAAGATATGCCATATTTTTTTGCTATTTCTCTTTCATACATGTGGTATTTTTTAATAGAGCAGTAACAGAAGAGAGCAGAAAAGATTTGCTCAACAAAAAGATCTTTACAATCACCCATAGGAAAAAGTTCCAAACGAAGACATTCGTCTTTTAGAAATCAACATATTTTTATTAATATGTTAAAATAAATTAAACAAATTAAAAACTAACACTAATAAAGACTAATATTAACACTTACTACTGCATATTTTACGAAAATTTGAATACCAACCACTAATTTAATTAAAAAACTAAAGGTAAAAAAGGCGAGTCATTGCACCCTTTTAGCCCATTCTATTGCCATCTGCCAAGTTTTCACAATTTAATCAAAAAGTCTCACCATTTTTAACTTAATTATGTAGTACGATTATCAGGTAATTGTTATCTAACCCATTCAGCAGTACCGTATGACTTTGAACATACTTTTAAGGGGTTTCAAAGAAAAAAAACTGATATTTTTAGGGTGAGTATAATAAATTGAGAAGGGACTGTAGGTATAGACATTGCTTCACAGAAAAAAAAATTACATATTTTCTCTTTAAAATGATGTTTGGTAGAGGTCATCGGGATTTACAGTTTTTGAAATATGGTTTCTCAAATTTCGCCACTCACAACATGTTTGGGCAATTTTCCTTGTTATTTCGCAAATATTGTTCTGTAACTTTTTTCTACGTAACTTTAGGTACAGTCGAACCCGCTTATTAGAATACCTGTTAAAGGAATATCCCGCTTTAAGGAATAGAAATTTGCAGTCCCGGAACGTTTCTACTTGCCACCAATGATGGGTTATTAGAATATCCCTGTTATAAGAATACTTGTGCTTGGCACGAAGGCTATTCCAATAAGCGGGTTCGACTATGCAATGGTACATGTAAGAGAAACAGAAATCAATAATTATCAGTAGTAATAACCCAAGGACATTGATAATTGTTCGAAAAAATATTCTCATCAGTATTACAACCAAATCGTGACATTTTGAAATATTGAATATTTGAAATGTCAAAATCGAAATGAAAGGAAATGTAGGTATCCATAGCTACATGATTGAGTGAAAACAGCCCATGGGATCTGTTTTCAGTATAATGTTGGTTTTATTGGTTGTATCCAATCAGATGACCACAAATTAATTGATTTCATTGGATTTCTAATTGGGCAAAAAATTTTCAGTAGTAATAACCCAAGGACAATGATAATTGTTCGAAAAAATTTTATAACAGATTTCGAAAGCTTGTTGCTTGGAAACAGACCGACGCCGTAGGCGGAGGTCTGTTGCCTGTAAGCAACAAACTTGAGAAAGTTGTTAAAAAATTTTTGAGCATTTATCAATGTTCGAGGGTTATTCGGATAGAAAATTTTTTGCTGGTTATGAAAAAAAATCCAGAGCAGAAACAATTTATTTAAATGTGCAATTAACAATTCTTCCACCGTCCGATTTCCATCTAATTCATATTTTCTATCATTGCAAAAGTCCATAAACGCTTTCCATACAAATTTTTTAATGTAAACAGTATTCTTTGGTATATTTGATTCGATAATTTCATTAATATTCTCATCAGTATTACAACCAAATCGTGACATTTTGAAATATTGAATATTTGAAATGTCAAAATCGAAATGAAACGAAATGTAGGTAGGTATCCATAGCTACATGATTGAGTGAAAACAGCCCATGGGATCTGTTTTCAGTATAATGTTGTAGTCCAGGGCTCATCTGTTTTGAGATGGACGTTGAGAGGTGACTCAAATTTTTTTGCAGAAATTGCTTGAAAATAACTCAAATAATAATATGTTAGTTATCCTCCCACTCAAAATGGTCCGGAACATTGTTTAAATAATCAAAATGTCAAAATATGAAGGAAAAATTCGATTTTTTTATTGGTTTTTTGATTATAACTTTAAAACTGTTAATTTCTGAGAAAAGTTTCACTAACGTAAAAGTTGCGTAATTAAATTTCCTACAATATAGAATTGGTTAAAAATTTAAAAAATAGTCACCCTTGTTGCAAAATAGCAATACTTGCGAAAAAAACCATACAAAAATAAGTATTCGCATTTTACGTTTTTCAACCACTTATGCTAAACTTAGGACCTTCATATTTTACCCAGAAAAACTCTATGATATAGTAAAACAACACTGTAAATTTCATTAAGATCGGTTTAATAGATTTTGCACAATAAATTTTGCAATCCAGCTTTCGCAAAAAAATTCATTTTTTAAAAATGTTGCACCACTAAAAATACAGCAGATAGTAAGTTGAATTTTTTTTTGCTTATAGAAGTGTACTGTGCCTTTCATTTGCAATTTGCAAAATTAAAATCGAATAATTACCACGGCGTCAGGAAATTTTTTAAATAAACATCAATTTTTGGTGCTACGCGCAGGACAGCGGTGTTCGATTCACACAAGTTGATTTCCACCAAAATTTCTTCTAATCTTTATCTAATATATTATTTTCTTACTCTATATTTTGTTGTATTTTAATATTTTAATTCCACAAAAATCAAACTTATTTTATTATTGTTTGTGAAATATTGTTTAAACAATTGCATATGTTTAAAAATAATAAACTTTTATTCTCTAAGTTAAAATATATGAACAAAGAAAGTTTTTGCTAAAAAAAGTGTTATTTTAAAGGATTAAGTATGCGTTTTTATTTTGCAATAAACAAATTTATTTATTTATATCGAAATGTAATAAAAATTAAAATGTATCAATCATTATTAAAGGTCATTGAAATGCCCAATCAGAGCAAACTATCCGCTGTCCTGCGCGTAGCACCAATAATTAATGTTTATTTAAAAAAATTCCTGACGCCGTGACAGTTAATCGATTTTAATTTTGTAAATTGCAAATAAAAGGTACTGTACACTTCTATACGCAAAAAAAAATTCAACTTGCTATCTGCTTTATTTTCAGTCCTGTAACATTTTGAAAAAACGAATTTTTTTTGCGAAAGCTGGATTGCAAAATATATTTTGCAAAATCTATTGAACCGATCTTAATGAAATTTACAGTATTGTTTTACTGTATCATAAAGATTTTCTGAGTGAAATATGAAGGTCCTAAGTGTAGCATAAATGGTTGAAAAAACGTAAAATGCGAATACTTGTTTTTGTATAGTTTTTTCGCAATTATTGCTATTTTGCAACAAGGGTGACTATTTTTTAAATTCATAACCAATTCTATATTGTAGCAAATTTAATTATGCAACTTTTATGTCAGTACAACTTTTCTCGGAAATGAATAATTTTAAAGTTATAATCAAAAAACGAAGAAAAAAATCGAATTTTTCCTTCATTTTTTGATATTTTGATTATTTAAACAATGTTCCGGACATTTTTGAGAGGGAGGATAACTTAAATATTACTATTTGAGTTATTTTCAAGCAATTTTTGCAAAAAAATTTGAGTCACCTCTCAACGTCCAAATGTACTAATATTTTTACAGATCCGCCCTGGTCTATTGGTTTTATTGGTTGTATTCAATCAAATGACCACAAATTAATTGATTTCATTGGATTTCTAATTGAGCAAAAAATTTTCTTTAAAATGGTCTACTGTAAAATATTGTACGACTTCTTTTAAAGCGGTTATCATTTTCAAGACTTTATACTTTTAACGAATTTTTATATTTTTTACGATTATTTTTTAAATTTCCCATTATAACTTTTTTTCTATATGGTATATATTATATAATAAAAAAGAAAGCTTATTCTGTTTACTTTAAAATGGTGCAAAATAAAAAATTCTAGGGTTATTTTTGATATTTAAGATATGATTTTTAAAATTGTAATAAGTACTTGCAACGATTTTTGATTTTAGGTTTATTTTTTAAATTCCTCAATATAACTTTTTTATTTGATTATTTGTTATGATTGAATCTTATTTTTTATAGGTAATACTTTGGATCCACTTGACTCGGCCGGTTAAACTTCAAAATATGGATTAATTCCAATATTTCCTGTCAAAGCTCCTGCACCACAAGCTTTGTTTGAAAAAGTAGCATATAAATGTACCAAAGGATGTACAAAAAACTGCTGTTGTAGGAAGATACGAATTAGTTGTTCAATATTCTGCAAAGGGTGCATGTGCATGGGTACTAATTGTGGGAACTCTAAGATAACTGAGGTGTCAGAGGAAGATATTGAAGCTAATGCTAACGAAGAGATGGACTTTGATTTGGAAAAATTTTTAAATGTCAACGTTTAAATAATTTTAATTAAAGTGATGTTTTTTAAGACTAATGTTTATGTAATTTTTGTAAAAGAAATAATTTTAAATAATACAGGTAAAGAAATATCAAAGAATCACTCGGTTTCCATTATGTATTTAAATATAGATGATACACCATTTTAAAGAACAGGAAGTAAGCCCTCTTTGTTGCGAAATATATAGATAGTATATTCATGTACAAGAAAAAAAAAGTTATAATGACAAATTTCAAAAATAATCGTAAAAAATGTAAAAAATAATATTTTCTTATATTAGGGATTATATAATATATAATATAATATAATTTTATTTTATTTTTATATTATATTATAAAAAATCGTTAAAATATAAAAACTTGAAAAACCATAATCTCTTTAAAAAAAGTCGTACAACGTTATACAGCAGACCATTATAAAGGTAATTGATTTCTATTCCTATTACGTGTACCATTGCATATACCTAAAGTTACGTAGAAAAAAGTTACAGAACAATATTGGCGAAATAACAAGGAAAATTGCCCGAAATTGCTGTGAGTGGCGAAATTTGAAAGATCATATTTCGAAAACTGTAAATCCTAATAAGCCCTACTATACATCATTTTAAAGACAAAATATGTAAGTTTTTTTCTTTAAAGCAATATCTATACCTATATCCCCGTGGACAAAAGTTATGGGACAAGAAACCCAAATTTTTTTCTTTTGGGTTTCTTTATGCTTTTTCTTTTGAATATATTTTTGTAAAAAAAGTATCTTTGACTTTAAAAACTTATACTTAGATAGGAAATTTAACCAGGAAGAATTTTTATGTAGACGTATTTGTACCAAAAGTGCATAGAACTCACCCTAATGTAACCTGTGCCCAGGGACTAATTCACCCATTTATCAAAAACGCACCCCTTTAAATGGTAGCACTCCGCGGTTTTTTCATATATAGATGTCCGTTGACCATATCAAATAATAAAACCCATTAACGTTGTAGTTCCTTTTAGCTATCTTATTTTGAATATAATCAATAGCCTAAAGTCTAAGCAAATTGTAATATACGCAGATGATGTAAATTGGACGAGTAGAACCGCAAGAGACATCACAGAACTTTATGTCGAACTTGAAGAAAATGTAAAGAACTCAGGCAAGCCGTCAATGTAGATAAAATTAAAGTCCCAATACAAGAACGAAAACACCTAAACTTGCAGAATTAGACTACAGAAGACGCTAACATTGAAATACTAAAACAGCGCACATACCTGGATATACAGATAACTGAGGATGAAAGAGAGGATGAGAAAATACGGAAACGGATGTTTGCTAACAAAACTAAACACCTAATAACGCACACACAGTAAGGATATGCCTCTATAATTTTTGTAGCTGAGTTTGTCTCCC
Organism: Diabrotica virgifera virgifera; assembly: GCF_917563875.1. Taxonomy (NCBI): domain Eukaryota; kingdom Metazoa; phylum Arthropoda; class Insecta; order Coleoptera; family Chrysomelidae; genus Diabrotica; species Diabrotica virgifera. The sequence goes on along the minus strand of NC_065449.1, from coordinate 164,747,367 downwards.
TTCTAGTAGATTGGGCATATAATTGATTTTTTTTCAGTCTCCTGGAATTTCTTTTATGTTCCACACGTATGTTATTACACGTATATGACTTAAACAGCGGCAGAAACCAAAAACCATGGTTCACACAGGAAGTCAAAGATTTAGCAAAAGAGAAGAAAGATGCATACGTAAGATATATTAACAATAGGACCCCAGAAGAGTATCAAAGATATAAATCAGAAAGAAATAGAACAACTAACAGAATCAAAGATCTAAAACAAATATATTGGGAAAAATTCTCAAATGACATGGAACATGATTTACGAGGAGGTCAAAGGAAGGTATGGAACATGTTGAGGAACAGGAAGAAGCCGGTTACCGAAGAATTACAAATTAACGCAATAAAACCAGAAGAATGGGTAACTCATTTCGAGAATATATACAAAGACGATAACGACGATAATAATGAAGTACAAAGAAATGACCTACAAAACATTCACCAAGAAGAAACAGAGAATGACAACATCACCCAAGAAGAAGTAAACGAAGCAATCAAAAGATCAAAAAATAGAAAATCACCAGGTCCGGATAATATACCAAATGAATTAATTAAATACGGAGGTACAAAAATAATAGAAGAGATGACAACATTATTCCAAAAAATTGTAAACAACATGACAGTACCAGAGGAATGGAGAGAGAGTATAACAATACCAATCTACAAGAAAGGCGTAAAGACAGATTCTACCAACTACCGAGGAATTACACTACTCAATTCTACATCAAAACTATCGACAAAAATTCTATCCCAAAAAATATATAAGAAAGCCGGTGTATCGGAAGAACAACAGGGTTTTCGCCCAAACAGATCTACAATAGACGCTATTTTCATAATGCGACAATTAGTTGAGAAATCAATAGAATTCGACAAGCCCATGTTCACCTGCTTTGTAGATCTGAAACAAGCATTCGACAGAGTACGATTAAAGGACGTGCTCACTATCCTTGAAAAGAAAAGCATAGGTCAGAGGTATAGAAACATAATCAAAGAGCTCAATAGATCCAACAAAACACGAATTAAAACCACACACGGGCTCACGGAAGAAATCAAAAGCAATGCAGGCATTAGACAAGGGGACAGCCTCAGTCCATGCCTATTTAATTTAATAATGGATGAAGTTATAGGTAGTGTTAACATAATGAATCAGGGATACAAAATGGGTAACCGAACCATGAGAATACTTGGCTACGCAGATGATGCAATCTTAATAGCCGAAAACGAAGATGACTTACAACGCCTACTACAAAAATTCAAAATAACCGCCGAAAAGTATAACCTGACACTATCCAAAGAGAAAACCCAATCTATGGTAATATCCAGATACCCAATTAGATGTAAATTAGTAGTGGACGACCATATAATCGAACAGGTAATGGATTGCAGATACTTAGGTATGGAAATATCTAGCGACAGGCATCTGTGGCAAGAATCAAAATAGCAGGCAACGAAAGCAGCGAAAATATCTGGTTTCCTGAGGGATATAATCTGGCGAAATAAATATATGAGCACCGAAATCAAAGTCCGCATTTATAAGACATGTGTTAGACCCGTACTGACATACGCAGCTGAGACAAGGGCCGAGACAACAAAGACCTAACAAATAATGAGAACAGAGAACAGAGATGAAAACCCTAAGATCCATAAGAGGTATCACACTCAGAGATAGAATGTGAAACGAAGACACATTGAGAGAGCTAGGCGTTCAAGACATAGTGAGATGGACAAGAGCGCGACGACGCATGTGGAGAGACCACGTAGATCGGATGGACCCTGAACGTATGGCGCATTGGGCGAAAACACAGAAGCCCAACACCAAGCGACCCATAGGAAGACCCAAAAAACGATAGTACGAGAGTTGGAGCCCCGGATCGCAGCAAAGACTGTAACAGAAGAGACAGGACATAGTCCTATTACAAGAAGAAGGAGAAGAAGAAGAAGACGTATGTTATTAGTTTATTAAATATATCTGTCAATGTGTGTCCTCCAATTTTGAAAATTTTAACTGGTATGATGCCAATTCTTGGGGCTTTATTTTCCCTCAATGCTTTAATGGCATCCATTATTTCCTGTCTTTTCGATGGGTATGTTAATTCATAATTCTGGTTCTGATCTTCTCTTAGCTCGATATCAGGTAATGCATGGGCTGTGTTTTTTTGTACTTGATGTCTTAATACACCCTCTTCCGTCCTACTTTTATTGTTGCGTCGTCACTGATAATAATTTGTCTTTCACTATTTCTAAAAAGTTCAATGCGTGGTTTGTATCCCTCTCTTAGCTATCAGGAATTTATATGCTCCTGTAGTGTCACCCTATTCCCCAAATTTCTAATACTCTTTTTGTATCTGCTCTAGTTATATTTCCTAAACCAGTTGACTAATTTTAAAAACTGAAACCACCACAGTTTACTCTAGTCTAAATCCGTATGTATGTATTTTTTTAATTTTTGTGTATAAGCCGATAAAAATAACTGAGAGAAACGAAACACAATTAAAAAAAAAACAATTTATTTAAATATATTTACAATAAAATAAATTAGGTAGTTCTATAAGAACCGGTAAAAAACATTTTGAATCCTTAGTCTAATACTTAATGGTAATAGGAATCACAAATTTGCTTATAAAAGTAAAAAAATATAGTAGCAAATATTAACTATGTTTCTACAGCTACACTGACAGAATCTGATTTATTTACCTCTTCAGACGAATTATCAAAACCTGTGTTATCGACACCCTCGATATCATCAACTGTACATACTTTTTTGTTTCCCCTAAAATGAGCTTCGATTTCTTCCAGCGTCTTGTTTTTAGTTTCTGTTAGTATCGTCTTTGAGTAAACGGCAGCTAAAATTGAAGCTACTACAAATACTATTAAAGTTCCGCTAAAGTTTAAAGCGTCGTTCATATTTATATAAATCTTTGCACAAATAAATATCAATAGTTGCGCCAAGCTTACTACTATCCCAGACATTATGGGTCTGACTTTCAAGGGGAACATTTCTCCTACCATGACCCATGGAACGGGAAGCATGCCAACCATACTGAATGCCACGTTCAACATGACACCAATTAGTGGCAAGTAGCTAACAACTTTTTCTTTGTCTGGGTATATTTCATAATATTTTACGTATATCGCAACTACTGACATGGTAAGGGCCATACCAATACTCGACATAGTACATAATGTCTTTCTGCCATAGATATTTATAAGATAAGCTATGACAACAGACATAGAAAATCTTATTGCTCCCACAATAATAGAAGCTACATAATCATTTAAAGGTACATGAGTTTCTTTAAAGAAATTAACGGCATACATTAACAAAGTGTAAATGCCAGAAAATTCTTGCAGCATAAAGAGACCAACTAAAATTAAAAACGGTTTTACAGTCTGTGGACCGAAGTACATTTCTTTAAAAGTCATATTTTTACTGTTGCTTTCCTTTTGATTTTCGTGGAACCTGTCGATTTCTTGTTGAGCTACAGCATTGTTTCCTCTGAACCAAAGCAAAGTGTTGAATGCATCTGATGTTCGGTCGTGTTTCAACAAATAGGATGGGCTCTCTGGTACGAGTTGGATTACTACAGCAGAGAAAAGACCAAAAGCTATGCTAATGTAGGCTACTGTTGCATAATTCATGATATAACCGAGAGTGTATGTAAGTAGGATTCCAAAGGAGGCGCATATTGGACCCAGAGTTTGCATAAATCCTCTATTTTCGGATGTGGAAATTTCTCCTACGTAGGTATAGCAAGCTGGAGACATTCCTGAAAAAAAAAATAGAACATTTAGAAGCTACCTAATAAGATTTTCTCACTAAACTGTTTTACAAAAAGGGTCTAGCCAGTTAAGATAGTGAAAAATGTCTGCATCCATATTCCAAAAATAAAAATACCGTGCTGTTCTACGTCAAAAAGTATTCGACCAAAAAAAATTTAGACCGCTAGCCCCACCCATAACCCTCCAAAAAATTAAAACGTGTATTATCGTTTTTTGGAGATATCTTCAGTTCTGATCATCGTAGAAACTTCTTTTTGTTTTCATTTTGTAGGATTTTTTATTACCTATGCCTATAGCATAACATTTTTAAATAGTTTTTAAATACCTCATTCAATTTGTGACAGAAATCTCCTTTTTTTTATACGAGCGACGCTCCGTTTTTATGCAAAAAATAAAACACCTTAACGATTACAGTTTTAACTAAAGATTATTAATTCTTCTTCTTTCTCGAAACTCCATTATACCCCTCGGGGGCGTCGGAGGTTTTATTCATCTTCTATCCATATCTTCCATTTCTTGCGGTCCTTTGCTAACTCTTTTATTTGTTGATGTGTTTTTCCTTTTTCCTGTCCAATTTATATAATCTGATCAATCCATTTCTTCCTTGGCCTACCTTTCCTTCTTTTACCATATCTTTTTGATTCCAACACCTGATTTGGTAGTCTTCCTTGGTCCATTCTGTTAATGTGTCCATACCATTTTAATTTTCTTTTTTGAATCTTGGGTATTATCGATTCCTGTTTCAGTCTTTGTCTAATATTTTCATTTCTTGTTCTGTCCAATTTCGTTTTTCCTGCTATTTTTCTCAGCTGCTTCATCTCCGCTGCGTTTATTGTACTGTCTATTTTTGCATTGTTTACCCATGTCTCACTTGCATATATTAAAGTTGGTACAGATATTGCATTATATACCTTCAGTTTTATTTCTTTATCTATTCCTTCTTTTCCAAATATTGTTTTATTTAGTGCATATACCCCATTCCACGAATATACGTCTGTTTTGGATTATCGCGACAACGAATATTTTACTGTGCAAAATATGAAGAACTAAAGTAAATTGCAAATTATGTTGTTGTTTATTGGAGTAATTATTAGAGCAAAATATTTTCGTACTTCTTATGTTGCACACTAAAATATTCGTTGTCGCGATAATCCAAAATAGACGTATATTCGTGGAATACACCATAGTAGATCTTATTTGCTTTTTTCGCCTTGTATGAGATTTCTTGATGTAGCTTTCCATCCTCAGATATTATTACTCCCAGGTATTCAAACTTCGAGACTGTTTCTATTATTTCGTTTTTGCACCTAAATATCGTTTGGTTTATTTCTTCCCTTTCCTTTTGGGCTACTATCATGGTCTTCGTTTTCTTTACATTTACCTCCATTTTCAAATTTTCTACTTCTTCCACCCAGATATCGATTAATTTTGTCATTTTCTCTTTATTGTCTGCTAATATTACTAGGTCATCTGCATATAGTAATCCCTCCATTCTCACTGGTACTAAATTCCTGTACCCTATTTTTGACTGTAATTGCCTTGACCTACTTTTAGCGCTCTTCATTACTCTATCCATTACTAATATAAACAAAACTGGGCTGAGACTGTCCCCTTGTTTTATTCCTCTCCTTAGGTTTATTATTGGCGATCTGCTTCCGTTTATTTTTACTTTAGCAAGTACGTATCGATATGTACTTTTTACCACGCTTACTACCTTTTACGGGATTTGCAGGTCTTCCATTACTGACCATATTACTTCTCTATTTATAGAATCAAAAGCAGCTTTAATATCTATAAACGTAATATATAAGTCTTCTCCTATTTCGTTTTTCCTTTCAATTATATTTCTCAGTATGTATATATTATCTGTTGTTCCTCTTTCCTTCCTAAAAGCAGCTTGTTCTTCTTCTGCTTTTCCTTCCAGTTCTTTCCTGATCTTCGTTTCTATTATCCCGGTGTACACTTTATATGCCACTGATGATAAGCATATAGCCCTATAGTTATCACATTCCGCTTCATCTCCTTTTTTGTGTATTGGTATCAATAATTTTTCTTCCCAAACTTTCGGTATTTTTTCTGTTCTCCATGCTTCCCTCATTATTTCCAGTAGCCAAAGCTTGCCTCGTTCTCCCACGTACTTCATCATCTTCGGATCTATGTCAACTGCACCTCCCGCTTTTCCAATCTTTATTCTTGCCAATCCTTCTTCAATATCTTTGATATGAATTTAATCTACTCGATTTTCCCTATCCTCTTCCCTTTCCTGCTGTCCTCTCTGCTCATTTTGTTGGTTGGTTGTCTCGAATTTTTCTTTAGAGTGCTTATTCCATATGGATAGTATGTGCTGTATGTTTGTTTTCAATTCATTTCGCTCATTTCTAATTCCTCTTATTTGTTTCCTTTTTGTTCCTTTCATGCTTCTTATTTTATTCCAAAACTGTTTATTGTTATTTCCAAAACCTTCGTTTAATTCTTCATCGAATTCCTTCCAGCTCTGCTTCTTCGCATCTTTTACTAGTTCTTTCACTATATTTCTCGGTCTTCTGTATTCGTCTCTGTCTTGCTCTTCATTTGTGTTTATGTATCGCTTCCACCTTTCTTTCTTCTTTTATACTGCTTGCTTTATTTCCTTATTCCACCATCCAGTTCTTTTATTATTCTTCCCATTCTTTCTTATTCCACATAGGTACTTGTTTTGCAGTGTTCCATAACGTGTCTCTCAATTTTTTCCATCTGTCTTCCATATTCCGTATTTCCTCATTGTTTTCATGCTCTCCCAGTATTTTATCTGTCTCTCTTTGGTATAACTTCCTCACTTCCGTATTTTTCATCTTATGTATTGCTATTCTTGTATATTGAGGACTCTCTATTATTTCCATTAGTTTCATGTTTATCTCTGCTGCCACTAGTCTGTGTTGGGTACCGAGTTCGGCTTCGTTCTCTGTTTTTATATTTTGTATCGTTAGGTCTGCGTCTCGATGATATACTATGTAGTCAATTATGCTTATCGCACTTCTTTCTTCTGCTACGTATGTATATTTTTCGTTTCTCGGTTGATTATTTATTACAATTTTTAAATTAAAGATTAAGTATATTCGAAATAAGTTTCTATATGCGTAATGCATAAATAACGAAGTTTCTGGGAAATAATAGCTACTAATTGGGAAAGATATGGTACAAGATTGGACGATAACAAATAGACTAAGAGAGTTGTAGAGTGAAGATTTGGGAGTAAGTACTTTTAAAAATCGTCATTACAGGGCACCTTCCCACAACACGAACGGAAGATTTGCGACACTTAAATTCACAGAAACTGATAAAATTTGCACAAAAATAGCACAAGGAGGAATTCCAGCAGCAGGAGACAATTTTCTGAACGGAATGAGAAGACACTAAAGATCATTCAGGTTATAGTTTGGAAACATCTACAAGTACAAAAAACTCCTTCATCAATATTCTATTTTTTGTACATATTTTTTAGAACCAGAAGGCTTTCTATGGAGAATGAACTGTGTGTAATAAACAGAGCGATTATTATTGTTTCAAAATCGCTATTCTCCTTAAAGTGCCCTATCAAGTCTGTACAGTAAGGGAAAAAACCCTTACTGTATAATATAATATGTATCTAAAAGGATGTAGATAATTTAAGCATAATTAAGTCGTTACAGAGGATGTTGTTTCTACAATCACAAACAAAGCGCAGGTTGATTGACTGACGGAGCTTGTTTGGGTAACTTCGCGTATCGCTTGGATACTTACGTACCGTTTACTTCCAAAGACCAAATTATAGGAAGATATAAAAAAACCCGCAGAGGGGTAAAATATAATCATTAATGTTCATATTAAGATTAAGATCGTTACTATGCTGGTTAGCAGTCGTGCGAGATGGGTGTCTGAAAGACTACCCCGCGAAACAACATCTTCGTAAATTTTTATGTATGGATGTTGTAAAGTTTAAATAAAGTTATAAGTTAGAGTCAGTGTTTTCCTAAGTTCCGATAGTTGGCTACCCTTCCGTTCCATTGAGGATCCAACGCGACAACTCGACATGACAACCCTGCAACGCGACAGGTCCCCTTGACGTTGGGGATTAACATGGCGAATATATCTCTGTCTGCAGCTGTTCTAAATAGTTGCTCTGTTCTTCTAAACATCTATTAATAATTTAAAATATATGTTGTCATCTTAGTCCATTCACTTGCGGTATAATATTGCAAAAGTTTTTATTGTAAATATTATATTTTATGAATTTTAAAGAACCGCTTGGATTGACCTGAAATTTAGCGTACATATAGCTATATATGCCAAAGAAAGAAAGTGATATCGTCCCGATTGTGCTTTTGCCCAGGGAGTGAGTTTCACCCCTTCTTGGGGGTGAAAAGAATTAGGTTCAAAATAATTCCGGAAATGGATGAACTGACTAATTCTAAGCAACTTTCGTTTTATAGAGTTTGTTAGTTTTTTAACCAAAAAAATGGACCGACTTTTTATGATCGTGCTAATTTTTGATGCTAGAACTTGCTCACTTTTGATGCAAGAATTTGCTCACTTCTGATGAGAGAATTTCTTAAAAAAAACGAAAACAAAGTTCTATTAAACACTTTAAAAAAGCTTTTATGAATTTTTCCCAAAACATGCATCAGGTTTTGGTTATTTCGCGTTGAAGTCTGCTTTTACGGTGTATACAGATCTCGTGGATAAACGATTTTTTCAATTTTTTATAAGCACTATATTTGCTATTACGACCACTTACTGGTAATAAAAAACTTGATAGAGAAGTCAACGGAATACAACAAACCATTGGCACTGATATTCGTGGACTACGAAAAAGTGTTCGATACCATAAACCAGCAGAAAATGTTAAAAGCATTGATAGAATGCCGAATAGGCTATCACCACACTAACATGATAAAATATATCTACCACTATGCAACGGCTAGCGTAAGTCTCTCTGATCAATAAACTAATAAATTATGTATGCAGCGAGGAGTACGGCAAGGAGACACCATCTCAGCAAAGCTGTTCACAACCCTTTTAGAACACACTTTTAAGAAGGCAGATCTGAACGAATATGGTATCAATATAAATGGAGAGAAGCTCAGTCATTTGAGATTCGCGGATGACATCGTCCTTATAGCCGATCGTATGGATGATGCAATAATAATGTTGAACAAGTTATATCACGCTTCCTTAGAGGTCGGACTAAACATTAATATCAAAAAGACGCAAATAATGACTAATCTGGTGCTAAATCGTAATATTGTTGTTGATAGAATGTATATTGAGCAGACTGCATGTTATAAGTACTTATGACATGAGATTCGGTTGGGAAGAGATAACCAGACGTGCGAGCTCCCACGTCGCATAGGATTAGCCTGGGCAGCGTTTGGTAAATTGAGCTATGTATTTAAATCAAACTTACCCATATGACTGAAAAGTAAAATCTTTGACCAGTGTTTATTGCCTGTACTCACTTATGGAGCGGAAACATTAACACTCACAAAAAAGGTAGTGAAAAAGATTCGCATAACTCAGAGGGATATGGAGCGCCAGATGTTGGGTGTCTGCCTGCGTGACCGAATCTCAAACGAAGAAATACGTCGTAGAACAAAAACAACGGACGCCGTCGAAAGAATCGCGTCGCTCAAGTGGAATTGGGCAGGACACGTCGCCAGATTGTCAGACAACCGATGGACAAAACGTATTGTCGAGTGGAGGCCACGAGAAGAAGCATGTGTATACCAAATGTGTATAGTTAGTAGTAATTTATTTACCTGCTGCTATTCCTGTAATCAGTCTTCCGGCATACAGCCAGTTCACATTCTGAGCTAATCCAAAGCACATCCATCCCAGAATCAACGGTAGAGCCGTCACCTGAATGGCTCTTCTTCTTCCCATATATTCAGCCAATACTCCAGACAAAATGGAACCAATTGGATTTGTTATTGTACCCAAACTAGCTAAAATAGAAAAAGGGTTTTATTAATTAAAATACTACAAATGCCACTTTTTCCAAAAAAAAAGGGATACTAAAAAGTGCAAAACACAAAACAAAATGTCTATACTAAGTATGAAAATTCTAAGACTTATACAGAATCAAACAATGCAGGAATATTTTGGAAGTAGAAATAAGGGATGAAAGAGATAAAGAACAAAACAGTCCCACATACTAGGAAATTATTAAAACAGTGAAAAAGCTGAAATTAGGAAATTTGCAGCACTGGATGAAACAAATAAAATTAAAAATTGAGAATAAGAACTGATGCACAGGATTCGTAAACTAAAAAAATATATAGAACTCGGAAAATAAAAATATAATGACAATGGATAACTCACAACAACTAAATGTGACAGCTGTCTACTAGTCCTGTCGCCAGGGGGGTACAACGGCCTTCTTAATTCAGATGGACTTACCCAAGTTTTTTTTTATATATTTTGACCCGTAGAACACGAATTTTTTGGGTAACAGTTGATCCGGATGTCGATAAGATTGTTATAAACAAAGAAGTTGAGGAATTACATAACAGCGATTTCTCGCAAAACAAAACATTTTTTTGTATTTTTTGTGATTCCTCAACTTCTTGGTTTATAACAATCTTATCGACATCCGGATCAACTGTTACCCAAAAAATTCGTGTTCTACAGGTCAAAATACATAAAAAAAACTTGGGTAAGTCCATCTGAATACAGAAGGCCGTTGTACCCCCCCTGGCGACAGGACTATACTACATTTTAAACATATTACTTACGGAGCGATTAGAAAACTGAAACCAACAAGATGATCATACAAAGTTTTACACAAATTATAGGATACGCTAACGATATGGTAATAGCCGCAAAAGACAAAAAAACTTGAGTGTTAAAACTCACCAAATTTCATTTGCACATCTCAACTGGTTTTAGAGCAATAAAGAAATCTTCAGTTTGTAAGAAATTTTCAACACTCCGTATCTCGCAAACGAAGCATTTGAAGACATACGTTTATTAAGCAAACTGTCATTTCTTTTCATGCATAATTAACCCTTAAAGTTTGTCGCACAACCTGTATTGATGAAAAACATGGTTAGTTGTTAAAATACCTAACTTTTTATTATCCAACATAAGCGAACGAATCAAAAAAGAGAAGGTTAAGAAAACCTGAGGCTATAAATAGATGGGCTTTAATTTCGGTATTTTATAAAATTCCATAAGATGTGGTGAACTATGAGAAAAAAACACAGTTTGATTGGAACACCCGTTATAGAATAATAGTTTACGTTCCTAGCAACAATATTATTACAGCGATATTGTTAAAGGCTACACATTCATAACATTAAAAAGCCACTTAAATCGGATAACAGGTTTAGGAAATTCGCTATATCAAAAATGACCCATTTTTAAGGTAGTGCGTTAATTTCTTGGAATAGTGTATGTTTTTCTTCTTCTCATGTAATATTAGCACTCAAATCCAAATTTGGCCTGAATAGTAAGATAACGAAAGCATGTTGTGAATAATAATTATTGTTAATTGTATTTGCCAATATGGCAGTATCGTTATTTAGCACGATTAGAAAGAAACATACGGTAGGAGATAATGCTTTCTTAATGTTTTTGAATGGTAATAACTTTGCCCCAAATAACGCAGAAATACCGTTTTAATACAAAAAAATTTGCATTATTTATAATTATAACAATATTCAAATAATTATAGTTCATTGACATACTACCGGAAATACATTTCACAAATGACAAAATATAACACAAAACGATTTTTTAATAACATTATTCGTATGTACAACCTTGACAACATACAGTTATTTGAGACGAGAGCTCTAGATCTAGCAAAAAATCTTAGAAGTAAACTACCTTGCGGTAATCGGTATTACTATTTCCGTTATATTTACGCAGGACCGGATAAGCCAAGAAAGGATTGTGTTCAGATTTTGTATACCTAGCACAATAAGTATTTATAAAATGTAACTAGCCTCTTTTTGACACACTTGACACACTTTTAAACGAATTTTATCCAGAACTGTGTGTCAGACAAGGATGTATTATAAATATCTCTACAATTATTAAATATATATGTATATAGGTAGGGAGCATATGATGAAGAAAGTACTTGAAGGATGGAAAAAGGGAAATCTCAATAAATGGACACAAAATAAACAACCTACGTTTCGAAGATGACACAGCCCTTCTTGCGCAAATAGTCATCTTATACGATTGGTCGAAAACGATAATTAAACATTTATCAAAGACAAAGATCATTATAGTGAATAGACTACATAACAATCATCAACACATAACCACAATTGACCGGTTTGAGGTTGTGAGCTCATACTTATATCTGGGATCACTGATCATAAACACAGGGTCACTACAGGAAGAAATAAATCGTAGATGTGATCTAGCAAAGGTTGCCACAGCAAAAATGACCACAATATGAAAGGACTGTCAAATTTCAAGAGCGTTAAAGATGAGGTTTATCAACTGCTTAATATTTCCAATACTGACTTACGGATGTGACTCTTGGACTCTGTAACAATCGGAAAGCAGAAATATAGACGCTACTGAAATGTTCTGATGGAGACGAATATTACGAATTTCTTACGAATTCCTCTTTCATTATTATCTCAAAGCCAATCTTCAGTGTAGTAAAGCTAGCCCGAATCCTCACTTGAGATTTTGTGTCTCTCTGGACGTTTAAATTTGTTCCTCCGAACTAAGCCACTCTTTATTAATGTCTTCAATAACTTCTCACCCATTTCTGCTTTAATTTACAAGTTATTACTCTTTCTAAATCACAATACCCAAAGTATTGTGTTACAGCATCCGAAGTTTCAATTGATAAATTTAATATCTTGAAACACCAATATCACGTGCTATGGTAATTACAGAGTCCCCTTTCTGAATTAACGTTGAAAAACGAAGTTTCTTTTCATTTGATAGTTTATTTTGCCTCATAGTTTTTACTTCAATGTTTCAAGAAGATCCACATTGGTTACTTGTATAAAGCCAACTCTATGTACAGTATAGTCGCCTCGGAAATCGGTTGGAAGATTTAAACCGAATGTAACAAAATTCACTTTGGCAACATTGTGTGAGTACCAATTTCAATATAACCGTAATTTAGTCCGGACGAATTAATATATTATTTTACCAACAAAAATGAAATATTTTAAACAAATAGCGTTTAAAAAATAATGTGCAGAATAATTTTGAATTCGGTTAAGTTAATGAAATTGCTTTTTTTTGTTCTTAAAAGTAGAAAAAGTGCCGTAGAAGGAGAAGAAGAAGAAGAAGAAGAAGAAGAAGAAGAAGAAACTACAAAAAACACCTGCCGACGCAAGTCATCACCTCTCCCCTCAAACGCCAAACAGGCTCAGACAGAGCGCATTCAATTTTTCTTTGAATTTAGTGATTTATTTGTCAATGTAAAGATTTTTTTGTCGACAATGTAATTTTAAATGATCAAGGTTTTCTGTTGCAACTATTATTTATATATAAATGAAGAGTCCTGCCCTGTATTGAAATTAAAATTTCGGAAGTGCCTATTTACTAAATTTGTTTAATTTACTTCTACATAATATATCGTAACACCTGTTCAGATAAATCTATTAACGCTTAATTGGGTAATAGCTATAAGCTTGTTGTTATTAATAAACAATTAGTAATTTCACACCTCCTTCAGGCTATTTACTATGATAATGATATGAATAGCTCAGAGGCGTGTTTAAAAGAGGATAAAGTTGATATATCGATTAAAAATATTTTGGTTTTTATTTTAATTGCTATAAATAATATTATTATTAAATCCAACAGAACAAAATACTAAATTGTAAATATGAAATAAATAATGTTTTTCTACGGCCGTGCTTAAACAGCCACTTTCTAGCACGCATTTTGTTTCCGAAAGTTGCACTTTCCCGCACGGCGTGCGGGAAAGTAGAATACCTTCTAATATGACATTATAATGTAATATAGTATAATACATGCAATAAACTAATATTTAGATATTATTCACTAATTTATTTCAAATGTATCTTATTGTGTACATGTTTTATTGAAATTAACGCAATAATTCGATAAAATAAAATTATTTTGACATAATATTTAAAAGTCAAATCAGTAGACAATTACAATGGTTTTAAATCGTCGTCATGGAAACCAATATCGTCGTCATGGTAACCCATTATATTGAAAGTTTGGTTTTGACAACCTTGTCAAAAAATTAATATGTTTATTTTCACTCCTAAATAAAAAACGTACGGCCTTAGAAAAAATATTGTTCCTAACTCATGCGGAAAGTGTCTTCCCCGCACTCGACTGCTTGCCCGAACTCCGCTATCGCGTCGTTCGGGTCAACTGCAGTCTCGTGCGTGAAAGTATCACTTTCCGCACTAGTTAGGAAATAACTATTCTACACATTAAATATTCTTCACAAACAAATAAAATGGTATATCTAGAGGGATGCCACTATTAAGTCCATTATTACTCATATTAACAAATTCCATAAAAAAATCACGAAAAATATATTTAGAAATATTACAAAAAGAAAATAAAATATCATGAACTCCTCAGCAACATTGGCGGTATACTATTTTTTTTCTTACTATTTAATTTTTAGAATTTTTTTTCTTTTTGAAAACAATTTCCGAAGTGGAAATCGAAACGTAAAATAATTTTTTAGGTTAAATTGTAATTGGTATTACAAAAAACAATGCTAATCCGATATAAACACAATATTTAAAAATCAAAACCCAATGCAAAAGAAAACGCTAAAACACGATTTTTTGGTCCCATGACTTTTGTTCACGAAGATATAGGTATAGGTAGTGATGTGAGTTGTAAAATTACATAACTTACGTTACATAAATTACACGTAACTTACGGTAATATTACATGATACCCGTAACTTAATGTAATTTATGTAATTTTTGGAATTTACGTAATTTATGAAATTTAACGTAACTTATGATAAATTTACATAAATTACCGTAATTTATGTAATTACTGGTAAAATTACATATATTATGGCAACTTATGCGCGCGCAATTGTCGTAAGTGCGGTGCGCCGGTGCCGGCGCGCGCGAACCAGTGGGTGCTATTACGCTCGTCGCTCGTTAGTCGTTCCTTAGTCTGAGTCAGGCAGGTTATGTTTACATTTCTGTTATTGTATGTGTAATGTGTATGTATAAGTTAGTTTTCGACTGTTCTTTCTCTATTCATTCACGCAGCGTTGGTTACTTTACATTTATTTATAAGGAAGCACAGAAACTATAAGGTAAGAAATATATTATTTCTACAAACAGCAAAACACGTGCCGGTGATGTCCATAGCAACCTTAGATTGGGAAACACAGGGGCGGGCCTATCGCATATCGACTGTACGTTAAATCTAACGCGCGTCATTTTATATGTGGCTACAGTACTTAATTCTGAATTCGGTTTACCAAGTTTTATTCGATTTTTTAGATTAGTTTACTGTACAATAACTATAAGAATGATAGGAGCAACGGGGTACTTGTGCATGTAGCATGTGTAATTGAATTACACTGACATAACTTACTAAATAAAAAATTTTGATAACGTTGAGGGCAAAATAATGTAGTTGTCCGATCCAGTATTCTGCTTATTCGAATTTCATTAAATTGTTACACAGATTCAATTTTAATCTTTCTTCTATTTAAGGATGCCTAACAATTTTTTATGCCCTCGTGCCCATCAAATACTTTGAAAAATAATGTTTTTTCCCTTCTTAATGTTTAAGTCTACCTGAATATTTTTTTTAGGTCATAAAACATGGTGAAACGTAAGACAGATATCTGGCTTTATTTTGAAGTGTTACCTGCGGGTTCTTCTAATCAAAAGACCATAAATGTGAGGTGTAAATTTTGCAAGAGTGTACATGCAAAAAATGCTACAAGAATGAAATCTCATCTTCAACAATGCACTTATGTGCCGCATATGATAAAACTTAAATTCAATATTTTAACTCCAAAGTCAAAGGGGAATCACTCTAAATTTCCATTTGAAACATCCATGAAAAAGATCACATCGGCAAAATTGGATAACGATAACACTGATGCTGCTTGTACATCATCAACGGTTTCCACAGCATCAACATCTGCTTCTGATAACATTCATGTGGAAACACCTGTTTGCACAAAAATCAACAGAATACAATCATTTTGTGATCGAATGACACACGAACAAAATAACGAATTGAATATTTTGCTTGCTAGAGCTATTTACACCAGTTCAGCACCACATTCAATTACCGAGAATGAAGATTGGAAATTGTTTTTTAAAAAAATTAGACCTTCATACACCTTACCATCGAGATATATGTTATCAAATCGTCTCCTGACCGAAGAGTACGAGCGAGTTGAAGTTCAAGTTAATGATAAAATTAAGCAAGCTGACAATTTATCATTGCAATGCGATGGTTGGTCCAACTTGCGAAATGAAAGTGTAATTAATTTCATTGTTACAACACCCGAACCGTTATTTGTCAAATCAGTACTAACAAAAGCAGAGAAGCATACCGCAGAATATATAACAAAATTAATGGTTGAAGTTCTGGAGGAGTATGGACCTAAAAAATTTTTCGCTATTGTGACTGATAACGCAAAGAATATGAGGAAGGCTGTGAGACAATGTGAAGAGATGTATCCCCATCTTGTATCATACGGCTGTTTAGCGCACACATTACATTTATTGTGCAGCGATATTTTGAAATTATCTTCAATAGAGACACATTTGTCACATATTATACATATCGTTAAAACTATTAACCAGTGTCAAGTACTGAGAGCTCAATTCACAGAAATAAGAAATGAGATGAAGTGTGGAGTGTCTCTTAGCCTACCTGTAAAAACAAGATGGGGTTCACATGTAAAATGTCTTCAAGATCTGACTAAATGCAAGTCCGTCCTACAACGTCTAGCAATATCTCCAGATAAAACAATTCAAGATAGAATACGCAGCGCAAAAGCAAATTTACTTGATGAAGGATTCTGGATAAATTCTAGCGCTCTTGTTGAATTGCTTAAGCCAATTACTGAAGCAATAACACGTCTTGAAGGAGATTCTTCGTCAATTCATTTGGTTTGTGAAACTTTCGCGAAAATCGGTAGTAACATATCTACTCATTTAGAATGCGTGAAACTAACGGATTGCGAAAAAACAGAAGCGATGGATAAATTTATATCAAGGAAGGAATACGCCCTTCAACCGATCCATTTTGCCGCAGACTTACTAAACCCTCGGTCTGTTGGTGCAAATTTATCATCAGCCGAAAGGATTGAAGCGATGAAATACATTACTACTATGTCAACCACGACCACGATAGAGATTGGTGATGAAGGAGTGTCAAAGATTACTGAGGATTTAGGAAACTATTTAGCTAAAACAGACTTTTTTGGCGAAACATTTTTATGGAACATACTCGATAATGTCTCTTTGGTTACATGGTGGAAAGGATTTTGTGGACATTCATGCCTCTCCAAAGTTGCAGTCAGGATATTGACAATGCCGTGCACTTCTGCGGCAACAGAGAGAAGCTTTAGCTCCCAGAGCAGCATTCATACGAAGAGAAGAAATCGCCTAACAACTCAAAGGGCAGCAAATTTAAATTATATACAATATAATTCAAAATTGCTGAAACGTTCACGACAACATCACATACAAAGTCAATATCCTATAGAAGAGACTGTACAGAACAACGTTTCGATAGAAGGTAGAAACTTACAGAAGGAGATAGAAGTAATTGAAAACCATATTTCCGAAGAGGAAGAATTAGACGAGGTAATTTTAAATTTAGGCATTTTTTAGATATGTGATATGTGCATGTGATATATGCAGTTTGCTTCTTTTCCGATTTTCCAATGCATTCCACCGTTTTCGAATAAAAAATTATAAATCTTATGTTTTCAGACAATATCATCATGGCATTCAAATACAACAGGAAATGGAAATTCCGACGATGATTTTAATTTTGCTGACTTTGCAATGACCGATGATGAAATTGATCAAAGAATGGAAACTAGGGAACAGAGACCAGCACGCATTTTGAGACAAAGCAAAGTGAACATTTTAGAAAACGTCTTAATGAAATCGGTAAATTAGTGTAAACACATACATATTTATTGTTTATATTCCAAAATTATCAATTTCAGGGTAAAGGCACAGAACAACCCCAAAAAAAAACGGAAGTCGAGAAGGATACTTCAGATGCCGAAAACAAGGTAGTTAGATCTGTATATATTATATTATAAACCCATTATTTTTACTCTCTATGTTTACACTTTCCTATTTAATTTCAGGATGCAGTTCTGGATTTGCCGGAGATAAAAAAAATTACACAAGGCTCATTGGAAGAGCAAACAATTGAAACTTCGACGTTTTATAACAAGAAGGTCTCCAGTTGTCTGCGAAAAAGGAAGTTGTGATTTATAAAAGCCGCTTAAAACAAAACTAAAGAACCTATGTTTTCATTTCTTTATTATTTGTATGTATTTCTTATCCACTTTTCTTTATTTCATAAGTATGTAGTTACTTTGTGTTTATTATATTCAATATGAATGCAAACAATTGATTTTTTAATACAATGAACATAAATTACATAAGTTACATAAATTACATCTGGTTTGTAATTTTTGGGTAATTTTACACGTGTAACTTACAATTTCTGAAATTACACGTAATTTCACATCGCTAGGTATAGGTATTGCTTCACAGACAAAAACTTCTTCCCTTCTATTCGAGGTATGATTTTTCAAATTTCGTCACTCACTACATTTTTGAATAAAATTTTACCTTGTTTACCAAATACGTTGGCTACCGTTAGTCCTAAATTTTTTTACAATAGACAAGTTTAAAATAGAGAAAATAAATTTCTTTCTTATTTAGCAATGTTCTTCTCCTCTTCTTATACTGACTTGATGTAGATCTGTCGATCTGTTAATTCCGACGTTAAAGTATTTCTTGAGAGGTAGAATGCCAGCTATCTCTCCATCTTTTTGGTGATCTCCCCGGTGGACGCTTGCCAGCTGGTTTTCCTTCTAGCGCAATTATTGATAGTCTGAGCTCTTCCAATCTTTTTACATGACTGAACCATTATCTTTGTATTTGCCTCCCCATATTACTACATCTTGCACACCACATTGGTCCCTGATGATGTTGATTCGTATTGTATTCCTTTTGGTCTTCTCTGCAATTGCTCTTAGTGTCTTCATTTCGGCTGTTCGTAGCATGCATTTGGTTTTATTGGTGTCTTCCCTTGATTTAATACCATAGGTCATAACAGGTCTGATGCAAGTTTTGTAACTTCTAACGTAAATTCTAACTTTGCTGTCCATTATCAAATACGGGTTATTCCAGACCACATCTCTCAAACATCCGGACATGACTGCGGCCTTGTTTATTTGTCCTCTTAGATCTCTGGCTGAGTCATGATAACTTGGTAAATCTACACCTAGATATTTAGCAATATATATACCTAAATATCCATAAAAATAGTTAATACCATAGAAAAGTTTGAAGAACCATATCTTGCTTAAAACGTGTCCTAGAATTTTCTACTTTAAAGGTAAATGATTTTCTTTCTACTTAAATGTACCACTGCATATAGGTACAGTGGAACCCCGATAAGTCGGCCCCCGATAACCCGGAAGTCCGGCTCACCCGGACCGATTTTCAACAGATAAACATTTTGATTTTCAATATTTTGTATTTTTCAATTTAATTGTGGCTTATTTCCAATCAAAATAGTTAATTATCAGACAAACCTTTCAACAATAAAAATGTATGTAATATAATATTTGAGTGATAATGTGTACTTATGTGTGTAATTTGAACTATACGATATTAAAAATGACTCATAGCACACGCTGCAGAAACAACAGCCACCTGTCTGTAGTATATATTCCTTTTTATTTCAAACTGTCAACATTGTTTAGGAAAGACTATTTAAAAAATTCTTTTATAAACAATGGTCTTTAGTATTGTGTGTCTTGTATTGTTCGCTTCCATTTGCTTACGTTTGGGTTTGGTGTTTTTTTAGTAATTTTAATGAGTAGGTACTGTGCATATTTATAAATATATTTCATGTTATTTCAATTCTAACGGAGTTTATCTGTAAGTATACCGTATTTTATTAATTTTTACCATATTCTCCGGCTATCTCGGATTTTCGATAACCCG
Organism: Diabrotica virgifera virgifera; assembly: GCF_917563875.1. Lineage (NCBI taxonomy): Eukaryota > Metazoa > Arthropoda > Insecta > Coleoptera > Chrysomelidae > Diabrotica > Diabrotica virgifera. Next base: position 164,727,363 of record NC_065449.1, on the reverse strand, counting down.
GATCGGTCGCGGTCCCGATTAATCCGAGTTATCGAGGTTCCACTGTACCTAAAACTGCATAGAAAAAAGTTATAGAACGATGTTTGCGGAAAAATAGGGAAAGTATAAGAATATAAAAAAATAAGAGTTTAAAATTATTTTGTATCAAAGTTTGGCGTATATTGTGATAGAATACAAAGTCTACTATATTGAGATAGAATATTGATATTTGTAGCGAAAGTTAAAAACAAAATTTTAGAGAGAAATTAGGTTTGTTCTAGCATCAGTTTCAAACGAAACTGATGGTCTAAACCATCAGCAAATAGTGGACCAGTGCGAGTAGAGGAGATAGCACTGGTGACTGTATTATGTTCTCTCACTGACCAACTGTTTGCTGACGATTTCTGACTAGTTAAACTACTTGTTCTTGACTGTTTGCTAGAACAAACCTATTGAAAACGAAATTGATTTTATGTCCCTACCTCAGAATCTACTGAGCACTGTTTTGGTATACCGTGTTGAACAGATATAGTTTAGTGACATGCGGAAAAATAGAGAAAAACGAATTTTGAAACCTTTAGTTTGAAACGCCTACAGCTTAGACTTAACAAATTAAAAACGCGAGTCAATGAATATACAGTTCGATTATTTATGATTAATTGAGGCGCTCAGATCAACAGTGGCCTAACCGCAAAAACGAAGTTTTGAAATAAATGCAATCTTTGCATTCGTATTTACATTATGCTTATGGGATGGTGCTACAAATAAAATGATGTAGCGCCATTTATCCAAATATAGAGATAGGTTGTAAAGACGCTTGCTAATCCGAAGATTTATTGTTGCTGCTTTAATTGATATATTAATCTAAAAATGTTTAATTTTTGGCTTAGGCCACTGTTGTTGCTCTGAGCGCCTCAATTATCCTTATTTTTTAAATCAACGAAGTCTGCAATAATCACTTTATTTTAACTAGTAATAAGTTGGGGTACGAATTTTGTGTTGTATTTTGCCGATAATGAGTTTGTCAAAGTATGTATTCTGAAACAGAGTGAGTCAACTATACTATTTATTGTTTTATGCAAACCTAAAAATTGAGTATTACTACCGTTAGCTCATTTGAATCTGACGGTATAGAACAATAAGGTATGGATATATAACAGGTGATAATTCTTCACTATATGTGTGTACAATATTTTCACCAGCTATTACATTCCAAATTTTTGTTACGCATATGGAAGTAAAAGGAATCTATTCAACTGGATTACTAAAATCTGATTGATTTTTCAACACCCAATGAAATTTTGCCCGGCCTTGAAACTAAACATTATCCAACAGTATCAAATTCTCGGTTGAATTCTTAACTGTAGTTAATACCTACTTAAACTTAAGGTACTAGTACACTTTAGATGACCAAAAATAAGCATTTTTTCAAGAATTTTTTTGTCACAACCTTTATTAAAAATAAACAAAAAACTCTTTACATATTAATATCTATCTCTTATACAAAAAATATAATATCTTTTTCATTTATGCACGTACACTAATATTGTACAGGCCGCCAAAGTCGAGGCCTCGAAAAAAAGTACTTCCGATGGTGAACAGTTAATCTCAGGATTGGGATTATCGAAAAAAATGTACGGCATTTGAAAAAGGAAGATTTCTTACGTGACAACTCATCAAGTTAGAATTCCTGAAAAAAAATCTGTGGAAATTTGAAAAATTTTTGTTAAAAAATCCACCTTTTTTCTTTAGTTTTACATGGTTGAAACATAGGTATTTATTTTTATGTTTTGCTCAAATTATGGTAAATTGAAAATTATGGTAAGAAAGCTTCCTTTTTCAAATGCTGTACGACTTTTTTGTTTCGGAGATCCCAATCCTGGGATTAAATGTCCGCCATCGGAACTAATTTTATTAAAATTTAACTAAAAAAGATATTTGGACTCTACAAGAGTTAGACATTATTATAATATGTAACAAGTTTTATGTTCATTTTTAATGAAAATTATGAGAAAAAAATTGTTTAAAAAATGCTTATTTTTGGTCTTCTAAAATTCTAAAGTGTACTAGTACGTTAATTAGAAGTTAAACAGGAAAGTGCATTCATTGTCTTAACTGCAAATAGGAAAACACGGATAAATTTTTAAATTAAGGCAATAAATCACTTTAAAAACGACACGAGTGAATATAGGATATAATAAACTTTGTGGGTTTTTTATTATATGCAATAAAATTATGGGTTTTTATAAGAACTCCCCCATCTAGTCATAGTCTTACACTTTGTAAAAAACGATAATAAAAAGTTGAGCATAAACCACAATTTTTAATTAACCTTGTATTTCTTTCAATTTGCAGAAATTGTCAATCTTAAACCATATTTTATGAAAGATACAGTGAAAACTATCTTTGAGGAAAGTAAAACAATATATTTATTGAAAAAACTCGTGTATCAAGGGATGCTTAGCAAAAATCGAAGGTTTAAAAATCTTTGAAGAAAATTCAAGCATAAGACAATTTAAAGCATCATTTTGAAAAGTATAGTGTTATTTTAAAAGATTATGAATATTAATGAGTGTTGCTGCCTCGGGCACTTTATTAGGACTTCTTGGAGCCGGTTGGGGGAAATTGTACCACTTCTCTACCGCAGCCGTTTTGAGCTCTCCGAACTATATAGTCCAGAAAGTCACTGCGCATCCGCTAGGAAAATATTTCGATTCGGACTTTTTGCACAATCTTACTCGAAAAGGACCCCTTTTAACAAATTTGCATGTTGCCAGGACCAAAAGTGGGTCAAAAATTTTTAAACGTTTTTTTTTGTTTTTTTTTTCTAAAATTATTTTTTTTGCATGAAACAAAGTTTTTATAGGTTTCTTAAATCATTCCAAACAGTAAAGGTCTTTAGCGACATTTCTCTAAAGTTGACAGTTTTTGACATATAAGCGATAAAAATTGAAAAATTGCGAAATTGGCCATTTTTAACCATCAAGAACTATGTAAAAAACTGAAAATTTGAATGTTGCCAAGGTAGGTGGATATTTTTTAAACATCGATTGATGAAATCCCGAAGAGTTTTTTGCAATACAATATTCAAAACTCCTTTGTTTTTTAATTGCTAATCAAGCGTGCGCGACACTATTTTCCACCGTTGCATGTGTATACAGTATGGTGCAAATGAAAGGAATAAATTCGTTGTTTCGTAAACCGGCGACTTTAAGGAAAAAACTAGAAACAGGTCGATTTTTATTTTTAAGTTAAGATATTGTGGCATATATGGTATACTAGTGACGTCATCCGTCTGGGCGTGATGACGTAATCGATGATTTTTTTTAAATAAAAATAGAGGTCATGTGGTAGCTCATTTGAAAGGTTCTGCAATTCTCTATTCAATAATGTAAACATTTACATAATTATTTATACAGGTTGTCCAAAAAATTTTTTCTTAAATTAAATTATTTGACATAAAAAGAAGTAGAAGGACACACTGTATAAATAATTATATAAATGTTTATATTACTGAATATAGAATTGAAGAGCCTTTCAAATGAGCTAGCACACGACCCCTATTCTCATTTAGAAAAATCATCGATTACGTCATCACGCCCTGATGGATGACGTTACTGGTATACCATATATGCCAAAATATCATAACTTAAAAATAAAAATCGACTTGTTTCGGGATTTTTCCTTAAAGTCGCTGGTTTAAGAAATAACGAATTTATTCCTATCATTTGCACCATACTGTCATGTCGGTGGAAAATAGTGCCGCGCACGCTTGATTAGCAATTAAAAAACAAAGGAGTTTTGAATATTTTATTGCAAAAAACTCTTCGGGATTTCATCAGCTGATGTTTAAAAAATATCCACCTACCTTGGCAACATCCAAATTTTCAGTTTTTCACATAGTTTTTGAGGATTAAAAATGGCCAATTTCGCAATTTTTCAATTTTTAATCGCTTATATGTCAAAAACTGTCAATTTTAGAGAAATGTCACTAAAGACATTTTCTGTTTGGAATGATCCAAAAAACCTATAAAAACTTTGTTTCATGCAAAAATAATAATTTTAGAAAAAAAAAACGTTTAAAAAATTTTTGACCCACTTTTGGTCCTGGCAACATGCAAATTTGTTAAAAGGAGTCCTTTTTGAGTAAGATTGTGCAAAAAATTCGAATCGGAATATTTTCCTAGCGGATGCGCAGTGGCTTTCTGGACTACTAGAAGTTGGCAGTCTTGCTCGTATCCGTTTTTTAGCTTGCCCAAAGTGTGTCCAATTGGGTTAAGATCGAGACTGCGTGCCGGTGATGATAAAACTTAAATACTGGCCTCATTAAGGCACTCACGGATGAATCTTGCGGTATGGCAACATGAATTGTCATGCATTAATCTTAAATTTTCACCAATGAACGGCGCGAAAGGTACAACATGGTATCGGAGAACTACTTCCACATTCTTTGAGCATTCACACTGCCTCTCTAGAACACAACAAGATCACTACAGGCTTCGTAAGAGATACCTTCCCAAATCATTATTACTCTCCTCGGTAAGCCACTGTTTTGGCTATAGTGCATGGATCAAACCTTTCATTTTGTAAACTGTTCAAGGCCACAGCTGTACATAATTGGGTAATTATTAAAATTTTGATTAATCCATAATACTGAATATTAGAAATTATAGTCTTTTGTTTGTATCACAGATGTTATAGAACGAATCATAAGGCTCAAATGGAACTGGCCAGGACACGCCGCCAGGCTGAAAGATTCAAGATGGACACGAAAGCTGATGGAACTGAGACCAAGAGTAGATAAACGCAGTAGAGGAAAACCGCCTATACGATGGACAGATGATATCAGGTGGATTAGTAAAAACTGGCAAAAATCAGCACAAAACCGTGAAGTGTGGAAGCAATTGGGGGAGACCTATGTCCAGCAGTGGACGTAAATTGGTTGGATGATGATGATGATAATCTTTTGTTTAGAAATTATTCAAAACGATACTCACCAATCCATGATGTTTCGTCTGGACTCAAATCTTTGTACTTTTCAGACTCTTTGAGCTGTGGTAGCAGAATTGCACTATATCCTTGGCAAATCCCTATTGATATTGAGGTTGAATGTGCACAAATTGCAGCCAGAGCCTGAAATTAAACATAAGTTTATGCACTTTCTAAAAATCTAAAGTAATTATTAAAATAGCAGGTTTAGATTTATATGTTTAGATTTATATTACACAGTATGTCAATGTCAACCATATCGATTAGTTCTCCAGTATTATGCTTATTATTAGCAGTACTTTCCTGTAAAGGATAAATAGACCAGTAGGTAGTTACATTTGATTTATTGCGGTCCTTTTTGATACTACGTATTCTGAATATTTCTAATAAAATCAAATACCACGACGACTCATTTCTTGTATTACAAAAAATAAGACTGTCTTGAAAAAGGAGGCATAGAGAAAAAAGGAGGCATAGTTCAAGTAACAGAGACCTAGAGACTGCTGTGTATCAAACAATAAAACAGTGAAATACTTTATTTTTTTTAATACGAATGTCACTTTCATCCAGTACGATCAAAAACAAAATATCATTTCCGGCATGACATAATTATATCGATCCCATAATTTCAGAGTACCTATAGGTAGGTACAGTACCTATATTTTCTGATCGGTGTCGTCAAAGTATTTTTTTTTTTCATAAATGAATGTATCATGAATTCATGCGAGTAGGTACATATTATTATTAGTAATAGGTGTTAAATATTATACAAAATATATACAATATAAAAAAATTGTAATATATTGATATTACCTTTGTTTATCATTTATTGAAGCAATGTATATACTTATGTTTGGCAAATTTTAAATCCAATTTGGGAATGACTAATTGCACAAAAAATATACAAAGAACATAAAACTTATTCGGCGATTGCATTTTTTAAATACAACTTATTATTTTAAATAATTAAATTTTACTTACAGTATTGTAATATTCATTATAATCCTTCCCAAATTTTAGAATCGTCATTGAAAATCAAAATAGAAAGACTGAGTTCAATAATATTTTGGTTCAAGTTGAAAACACACAATCGTTCCAAGTTTTGCGTCATTTTGTTTTATTTTTAATTTGAAATATCTTCAATCGGAATGTGATAAAATAAACTAATTAATTGAATTAGTCGGTCTTATGTTAATTCATGTAATGTATGAAATGTTATTGATTCATTTATAAAACAAAATTGCGGAAAGTAACAAAAATATATATACAGGAAAAAAAATATTTAATACCAAAAAAAGCGAAAAAATTATATCTACGTTTTAACTTTTGTGCTAAAATATTTATAATTTTTTATAAATTTTGTTTACCTGACAATTCCAAACTTTATTTTAATAAAAATTTAAATTAAAATACTAAATTTATCAAGGTGTATCCTCCTTCATCAGACAAACAATATAAGTCAAATATGCAAAATTGAAGAGTGGCAAATGAGTGCGAAGTAAAGGTGACTTATTTTGTCAAAGCTGGGAACTCCCGGGAGGCTTAGTCATCCCCAGAAACTTTCTAGCTTTCCAAAATTCGATCAATTCTCTATGACCGAATTTGTCATAGTGGTGTTACGAAGTAAACCAGCTTTCAAGTTTCTCTTGTCGAGGCAAACAAAATATCAGGAACATTTATATCATACGCCTTACCCAGTACCTATAAACACTGCATCGTAAGACAAAATTCGAAATGTTGAAAGAATGTTACAGAAGTGAATTCTCGTCAGTATTCTACTTTTGTGGTTACATATTTTACAATTAAACGTATGTTTCATATAATATTAAGTATAATATTAAGTATGTTGTTCTGATACAGATATCTGATCATAAGTTATCACAAATTGGTCTTGCCGATGCTTCTCCAGTTTTCGTAATCTTCCATCAAATTTCTAAGTTATGATACTAGATGACAATGGTTGAGACGATGTATTCAGTGTACTTTGTATGGGATCTGACTCTGGCTCTTTTACCTATTACGCCACTCTGTATTACGAGTTTCTCGAATCATTTCTTCGGAAGATGTGTTCAAAATAGGCCATTGTTTGCTCTCTTGTGTATGTCCTTTACAGGTTTTAATGTTTATTTCAACTAGTATTAAAACATTTATTCTGCTTAGGCCTACAGAATTTTCAAGGATTTTTATTTTGTCGATTTCCTTAGGGGTCCAATATTTCAATCATCATCACCTAGCGCTACAACCCTGGGTGGGTCCTGGCTGACCAACTTTCTTCCAATTTGTTCGGTCTTCCATCAACCTAGGGTCAAATGGAATGTTCATTTTTCGGAGATCTGATTGGATGTTATCTCTCCATCGCATTCTGGGACGTCCGAGTGGTCTTTTTCCTGTAGGAATCTCCTCCCGTGCCAGTTTTACAAGTATCTCGTTATGAAATCTGTGCACGTGGCCTGCCCATCTTAGTCGCTGTGATTTAATCTCTTGGATAATATCGGTGTCATTGTAGAGTGCTTTTAATTCGATATTGGTTCTGATCCTATACCTACTGGTTTGTGTTAATATCGTGGTGAGGTTCGAAAATTTTTCTAAGTATTTGTCGTTCAAAACGTCTGAGCTTTTCTTCGTTTGATTTTGGTCATGGTCCACGTTTCGCATCCATATATTAGTACAGGTGTGACGATGGATTTATAAATTTTGATCTTGGAACTTCTTGCAAGATTTTTTGATTTTATAAGCTTATCCAGTGCGAATAGACAGCGATTTGCTGATTGGATTCTGTCTTTTATTTCTTCAGTAACATCTTTGTCACCTGTGATTACGGCCCCCAGATACTTAAAACGTTGTACTCTTTCGAAATTGAAGGTGTTGACTGTCACATTTTGTCCTATCCTGTCTCTTCGTGTCGTTCCAATTATACACATATATTTTGTCTTCTCTTGATTAATCCTCAGCCCTACTTCGCTTGTTGCTCCTCCCACCTTGTTAAAAATGGCTTTTGTGGATAGGACGGAGTCTCCAACGAGATCAATGTCATCTGCGTAAGCTATTATGTAACTTTATATAGAAAAATTAACAATTTACATCCCCAAAAGCCTGGTCATCCTACTGCGTTATTAGATGCAGATGAAAAAGCCCTTGTTAAAGCTATTGGTAAGGTTTCAGAATGGGATTTCTCCTTTGAGCCCTCCGACATACAGAGTTTGGTTGAAAACTATTTAAATAGAAAAGGTGCGCAAGTAAAAACTTTTAAAAATAATCGACCTGGTGCAGATTGGATGGAGAACTTCCTAAATCGGCGCAAAGAATAGCTGTCGAAGATAATGTAGCAGTCGATTAAACAAAGTCGAGCTAAAGTCTACGATAAAACGATTAATACATATTTTGAAAATTTGTCAAGAGTATTACAAGATGTGATTCCCGAAGCTGTCGTCAATTACGCCGATTCCTATAAACAGTGTTTTTATCGATTTTAATGAAACTCAGACACAATAGGTTCTTATTTCATGTTGCTATTTCAAGTAGCCCCTGTAAAGTGGCTATTTGAAATACTGCGTTTTTAAAGGCTTACTTTCAAGTAACCCTATCAAGGGGCTACTTGAAAATTAACAATTAATATTTTTTTTGCAAAAATGAAAAAGCCAAAACGCTTTTCTAATAAGGAAAAATTATCTATAGACCATTTTGACCATCACAATAATTTTTACTTTCAAAAACACCTTAAACTTATTTGGTGACAGAACGAAATTTCAAAAAAGTTTTTCAAGTAGCCCCGTTTTACATCTTTTGAAAACGATTTCTGGAGTGGAAATCGAAACGTCAAATATGTTTTTATGTAAAAATGTAATAATTGTCATTACAACCAAATTGTGGCTAATCCCATATTATAAACATTTACATCATAGAGGTTGTTAATTACAATAAAAGCATAACCTCGCGGATATATTCAATTCAAGATAGTACTTTCTCTTTCATTATCACGGCGGCAACCACAGCGAGAAATAATAACCGCGTCGCCGTCAATCGCGAAGGCTGAATGCAGTGAATAGTTGTGTCTGTTGTCTACGGTGCGTGATGCACGCTGAGTGGGCCTTGATCTTGACCCAGCCAACTCAATGGATACAGTCCCAACGATTTTATCAATAAGGTGTAACGATTACTACTCATTGAATTATCCGTAAATTTATTTTTTTGTTGGGAGAACCGTTTTATGGAAAATTTTTAAATTACGCAATCATACGCATAAATTTATTAGGGGAAGAGGTACTTGAGGAAGTAAATAAGACCAGAGAGGTTCTAGTTTATGTTGTCAACAATATCATAAGCTTAAATACTTTTCTAGCGTTTTTTCTCGAAGTGTAATATATTAAATAACATTTATTTTGATAAAGCTCTATTCAGGCGAAGCAACGAAACACTAAAAAGCCCAATAGCCTAATAAAATAAAAAAAAGTCAAAATGTAAATTCGTACAGGTTAAAACAAATTTTATGTCAAAGTTTAGGTGGGTACAAAAGATATTTTCAAGAAAGTATCCAAATTATACAAGGGGATCATTGTTTAAATAATTAAAAAGTGGTCATTTTTGCAAAAAAAAAATACTTTTTTAACTGCTGAGGTAATTCACTTATTAATAAAGGTCTGTGGGATTTTTTCTGCAAAGTTGAAGGGTAAATCTTTCACATAAGACTTACTAAATTAAATTTGACCCCCTATTTATTTAAATAATTGTATATAAATCTTTAAAAATAAATTTTAAAAAAATTATTTTTAGCGTTTTAAATAATCACTATAAAATATCTTATTTTACATAGTAAGTTGCGCTATGTTACCAGTATTAAGGAAAAACAAATTGGTCCAAAAATATCTAATATTTTTTGAGATATTGAATTTGTTTTTTAAATGTTACTATATTTTCAATTGCAAAAACGCGGTTGTTGCCAAAGAAATATTCACCTGCTTAACATCTCATTATTTTTATTTTTATGTATATTTTCGATAAATGTATTGATAAATTCAAATTTTCATTAAATTCCCCCTAAAATGGCATTTGAAAATTATTCAAATTTGTTTATAATTTGTTTTATTAATACCGTCGCGGGGATTAAGTATTTTGAAATGCCGTTTCGATAATTTGGTTCCTGGGAATTTTTTACTAATTAACAAAATTTTTTTGTCTTTTTTTCTTCTTCTTTTTTTTTTCTTGGAGTTATATTACTACGGGCCCTTTTAGGGTTAAATTTTATTAAGAATGTCGAATCTCTGAGTTGTAGATTCTAGACTTAAAAATATTAGGATTTAACTAAAATCTATTAAATAAAATGTGGCTACTTACTGAGTTACAGGGTGTTTTATTTAAAAATTTAAAAATTATTGTTACCAAGTACTTTAAAACTATCTGACGTATCCTTATAATACTTGGCAGAAAGTGTGGCTTTTATACACCCTACTAAATTGTGATTAATAAACGTTTCTAGCTAGTACCAGAGGCGTACGACAGGGGATATTGAATGATTGAACTTTCCCAAATTCTACGCCACTGAGTGAATTACTATTTTAGCGAAATTTTTCGATTCTCCAATACTTTGTATGTAAATAACTTTAGTGGTATCGATAAAGTCATAAGTTTGAGAGATATTGGAAGTTTAAAATGAATGAATGAATGAATCAAAATAACTATGCCGTTTCATTTTTAACGTCCAATATCTCGAAAACTAATGACTTAATCGTTACCAGTAAACAGTATATCATTTATATATAAAGTATTGGAGAATCTAAAAATTTCGCTACAATAGTAATTCCCTCAGTGGCGTAGAATTTTGGAAGGGTCAACCATTAACCATCCCCTGTTGTACGCCTCTGGTAGTAGCTAGAAATTTTTATTTATCACAATTTAGTAGACTGTATAGTACCCACACTTTTTGACAAGTATGATAAGGATACGTCAAATAGTTTGAAAGTACTTGGTAAAAATAATTTTTAAATTTTTAAATAAAACACCCTGTAACTCAATAAGTAGCCACATTTTATATAAGTGAATTTAGACCAATCTTAATATTTTTAGGTCTAGAATCTGCAACTTCTTAACCCTAAAAGGGCCCGTAGTAATATAACTCCAAGAAAAAAAAAGAAGAGGAGAAAAAGACAAAAAAATTTGTTAATTAGTGAAAAATTTTCAGGAACCCAATTATCGAAACGGCATTTCAAAATAGTTAATCCCCGCGACGTTATTAAAAAAAAAATAATAAACAAATTTGAATAATTTTCAAATGCCATTTTAGGGGGAAGTTTAATTTAAATTTGAATTTATCAATACATTTATCGAAGATATACATAAAAATAAAAATAATAAGATTTAATAAAGGTGAATATTTCTTTGGCAACAACCGCGTTTTTGCAATTGAAAATAGAGTAACATTTAAAAAACAAATTCAATATCCCAAAAAATATTAAATATTTTTGGACCAATTTTTTTTTTGATTAATACTGATAACATAGCGCAACTTCTCCTGTAAAATAAGATATTTTATAGTGCTTACTTAAAACGCTAAAAATAATTTTTTGCAAATTTGTTTTTAAAGTTTTATGTATAATTATTTAAATAAATAGGGGGTCAAATTTAATTTAGTAAGTCTTATGTGAAAGATTTAGCCTTTAACTTTGCAGAAAACAATCCTATATACCTTCATTAGTAATTGAATGACCTCAGCAGTTAAAAAAGGAATTTTTTTTCAAAAATGACCCCTTTTTAATTATTTAAACAATGTTCCCCTTACATGATTTGAATACTTTCTTGAAAATATCTTTTGTACCCACCTAAACTTTGATATAAAATTTGTTTCAACCTGTACGAATTTAGATTTTGATTTACATGTAGTGTAATTTTATTTTACTAGACTACAAAACCTAGGAATTTTGTGCAGTAAGATGAATCGTCATGCAACTTTTTGCATTCGATTAGAGAGAGTGTCAGGCAATTTTGTGAACTAAATTGATCTCCGGCAAAAAATTTTGTGCGTGAGGAAATGCATTTTCAAACTGCATCTCGAAGAGATGAAAAATGAAAAATTTAGAACTCAGGAAATATTGACGGAAATGAGTTCAATTTCTATCCTTGGGGGTTCTGGAGGTCACTGACCAGGAATTTCATGACGGCGATAGTCTCGGAGGTACCTGGTGCCCAGGGTGGAACTCGGCACCTGGGACGATCGAATAATTCGCGAAATGAAGACTGGATCGGAAAACTGTGTTAGATCGGAAACACGTGTTCTATATTTTTCAAAAATCCATCGGATGACACTAAACACGACCCCCACTCCACCACCAGGAGGAAGGGTGGGGGTAACTTTAAAATTTTAAACGGAAACCCCCATTTATTATTGCAGATTTCCATTGCTTACGTAAAAATAATCAACTTTTAAGTTACCCCCACCCTACCTCCAGGGGTGCACTGTAGAGTCGCGTTTGATGTTATTTAAGAGGTTCTTGAAAAATATTTGTAGAATATTGGAAGAACTTTGGTGAATCACTAAACCAAAATTACAGAGACAACAACAGATGCTTCTGAAATAAAGTAAGGAGCCTAAGAGGAAAGAAAAGAAAAGGACTCACAGGAGTAAAAGACAAACAAAACAAACTAAAGACAAATACAACAGAGTTACTAGAGGTATGGAGAGAGTATTATAAAGAGAAATATATGGGCGAAGTGAAGAAATAGAAATAGAGGGAACCATAGAACAGACAGCAGCAGACGAATACCAAATGGAAAAACAAGTACAGAAGAATTAGAAGAAGCGATAAGTAGAATAAAACTAGGAAAAACAAGCGGAGCAGATAAAATTGATCCCGAAATGATAAAATGGATAGGGAAAGAAGGAAAGAAGTGGTTGCTGGAAATAATGAGAGAAGTATGGAGAACAAACAAAATGCCGAGAGAATGGGAAGAAAACTTACTGATCCGAATTCACAAGAAAGAAGAAGAATTCACCTGTGGAAACTACACAGATATATGCCTCTCATCAGTAGTATAGAAAGAAAATTAAGAACAGAGGTAGAAGAAAAACTTGAAAACGAATAAACAGCATTCAGAGCCAAAAGGCAAACAGTTGACAACATAAGCATACTACGAAATATAATAGAAAAAAATAATGATCGGGAAACAAACATATATATGACCTTCATAGACCTTAAAGCAGCGTTCGACTCAGTAGACCGGTAAATATTGAGGAATACTATGGAGGAGCTGGGAATAACGAAGAAACTGTTAGAGATAATTAAAAGTACGTACAGCAGAGTGGCGGGAAAAGTACAAATGGGAGGTAGCAGATCACTAGAATTTAGGATGAACAAGGGGATAAAACAGGGAGATAGCCTAAGCCCACTCCTATTCGTCATAATTATGGATAAATTATTTAAAAATGTTAAAAGAGGAAAAAACCACTTAAAAACAATAATAGGCTACACGCACCTAACACCAGTTATGATAGAAGGTTTACTGTATGCGGACGACGTCGTTCTCTTAGCAGACAGCCCGAGAAAGATGCAGCGACTAACGGATGTATGGACTGAGGAAATAGAGAAAATGAAATTAGAAATAAAGATCAGCAAATGCAAGACGATGAAAATAGGTCAGTAGGAGCAGGAGCTTGAAGGAGAAACAAGAGTGTTCTGTAAAGGACAAGAATTGGAGAGAGTGACGGCCTACGAGTACCTGGGCACGATAATATCGAATGACAGAAAGCTAGACCTAGAAATTTCAAATAAGACAAAGAAAGCTACGAAAATATATTATGAGAATAAATAATACCATACTGGGAAAACGGGAAATCAGTCAGGAAACAAAAATACATGTATATACATAATACAATCACAGTACCAACTAATACAATCACAGTAGTCTTCTATATGCAAGCGAGACATGGGTCACAAATAAAAGACATGAAAGTGCCATAAATACAGTGGAAATGAAGTAGCTGAGAAAAATAGCTAAAAAGACGAAGATGGACAGGGAATGGAACGAAAACATCAGAAACGTGCTAAGTCAGGAACCAATAGAGAAAAAAATTGAAAAAAGAAAACTGAATTGGTTTGGACATATAACTAGGATGAACAAGAACAGACTAGTAAAGAAGGTGACAGATGCCAAAAGACAGGGGAAAAGAAGAAGGGGCAGACCTGGAAAGGGGTGGATGGAGCAGATCGAGGAAATCGGGACAAAGAGAGGGAAAACAGTGCAACAGATGAAAGAAATGGCAGGAGACCGGAAGGCGTGGAAGAAATGAGTAAAAGATAGGTAGGTGATACCAAAGTCCGACGCTCGTATAGGGCATAAGGACAATGAGAAGAAGAAGAAAAATATTAAAGACGTATTTTTTGGTTTTTTATTTGGAAGTGTACTTTTGGAGATATTAGACCGTTTCTATAATTTACCTATGGTATCACGATAAATAGTTTTTTCCGATTATAGCAGCATCTCTCCACAATGCGAAAAAATGACTCGAATAAAAGTTGCTTATTTTTACATAAGCAACCCATATCTGCAATAAAGAATGGGGGTTTCCATTTAAGATTTTAAAGTTACCACCGCCCCATCTCCAGGAGGTGGAGTGGGGTGGGTCGTGTTTTGTGTCATTCGATAGATTTTTGAAAAATATTGAACATGTATTTTTCAGTTTTTCGTTCCAATCTTCATTTCGCGAATTATTTGATCGTCCCGCGAATTATTCGATCGTCCCAGGCGGCGAGTTCCACACTGGGCACCAGGTAACTCGGAGACCATCGCCGTCATGAAATTCATGTTCAGTGACCTCCAAAATTGAACTCATTTCCATCAATATTTCCCGACTTCTGAATTTTTCATTTTCCATCTGTTCGAGATGCATTTTGAAAATGCATTTTCTTATGCACAAAAATTTTTGCTGCAGATCAATTTATTTCACAAAATTACCTGACTCTCTCGAATCGAATGCAAAAAGTTGCATGACGATTCATCTAACTGCACAAAATTCCTAGGTTTAATGCTTCATTGCTTCGCCTAATTTTAAAAGTACATATTTTGTAATGTCTCATCATCATCATCATCATCAACAACAGATTGATATTCCATCCATCGTCGGATGTAAACCTCCCTTACCTGTGTCCATTCATTTCTGTTTACTGTTTTTTGCATCCATTACTAGCCAGCCATTCGCTTCATGTCATCAGTCCATCTTTTTTGAGGTCTGCCTCTACTTCTTTTGCTTGTATTTGGTCGTCATTCCAGAATTCACTTCATCCAACGGTTGTCTTCCATTCTTTCTATGTGTCCTGCCTAGTTTCATTCCAACATGGCAATCTTCTAGATCACATCTGTTACTTTTTACCGACTTCTTATCTCTTCATTGAAGTTGCGATAACCGAGCTTAATAATGAGCATTATCTGTTCCACAGCTCTCCGAGTCAGTTAACATTTTTATACTACGCTGTTGTTAAAAACTCATGTTTCAGTTCCATATGTCAGAACCGGCAATACGTACTGATCGAAGGTTTTTGCCTTTAAAATATTTCTTAAATCTGTAACGTTACAAACGTCACATCTTTGATATTTTATTTTTAAATAATTATTTTACTTAATTTTCTTTAATATTTCATTAGTAATAATTTTCTTCTATTCGTTTTACCAGTTTTCTTCGTTAAAAACTCGTTGATGCCCTCTTTTATTATCTTCTATTTAATATATCTCTTTTCATCTAAAATCTAAATCATCATACTGAACGTACCCCGTATATTCTTACTCTGTGAGTATCTGTTTTAATACGGAACATGCCTAACTTCCTACAGTTCACGCTGCCATTTCAATTCTCAAAATAGTGGTGGTAATGTCATAAGAGGCAAAGAAGCTTTAAAATGAAAACATTTTATTTTCAGATGATTTCTCTCTTGGGGTAAGACTACTAAGAATTCTAATTATTACAATAATTATATTCCTCATTATATTCATCATTATATTCCTCATCATATTCCATGTATACCTAGTTTCTTATAACAGTATTTCTAATATTTTTTATACCTAACCCTCAAATGTTCAACCGTGTGTTTGGTTTCTGTATTCCATTCTGTATGACATTCTTTTAGTAATCAAATTTTAACTAGTGATTTTCAATCTTAATTCCATTTAATTTATTCTTGTCATCTGCCACTCTTTTTGATTATTTCTTAAAAGAATGGCAGACGTGGCAAATTTTGGTTTTACTTGATGATTAATATGTGTCTTTATCTTATAGTTTTTGGGAATAAAACCTCTTTTCTCCCTCCGGGAGCTTCAAGCAACCTCAAATCGCCGGCGATACAACAACGAGGACCATGCCATCTGAACTGCAACCACATCACCAAGACTGCAACGGCCAACATCCGTAGGCCTGGTGGAATACCGTATTTAGAACCACAGCGCCAGTTGCAGAAACAGCAGTACCATTCGACATCAAGAAGTTACCAGCAAACTAACACCACAAGCCATGCATAACTGTAATCCAGAAATTGTTAGGTTTTGGCAAGAATTTCTACAGAGAAGAACATATACTTAAATCAGCCTTTAGATTAAGCTTTGATAGTTCAATTTTATGTCCAAATATGTTATACGACTCAGCCATTGCTATATTATTAGAGCCGGACTCCACTTGCGATTTGTAGTCGCGCGATTGTTTTATCACGAAGATTGAACTAAATAACCGTGGATTGACTTGTATTTGAAACAATCTTCGCGACAAAGCCATCGCGCGACTAAAAAATCGCAAGTGTAGTCCGGCGCTTATTGTCCAGGTCCAGTGTTATAGTCTCAGTTATATCTAGAGATTCGTTGGTTAGTCATGTTGTGTTTACTAGATTTATTTTTAATCCTATTTCTTTCGATTAGGTATTTAGGTCTTACAGCATTTCCTGCAATTCTTCTCTGTCTTCTACTATTAGCGTAACCTTATCGGCAAATCTCAGATGGTTTAGGTTTTCGCTGTCTATCGTCACTCCTTTATTTGCCAATTCCAAATTTCGAAATATTTATCTTCTAGAGCTAGAGCTAAAGTAAATACATAGTTTGGGTGAGAGAGAATTTTGTATAATCTCTCTTTGTAGTTGTATGTTTTCTATTTTCCTTCTGTTTTTATGTGCGATATGAAGAACTATACATAGTACAGAAAGCCACTGCGCATCCGCTAGGAAAAATATTCCTATTCGGATTTTTTGCACAGTCTTACTCAAAAAGGACCCCTTTTAAAAAATTTGCATGTTGCCAGGATCGAAAGTGGGTCAAAATGTTTTAAGTTTTTTTTTTTGTTTTTTTCCTAAAATTATTTTTTTTGCATTAAACAAAGTTTTTTTAGGTTTTCTGGTTCATTCCAAACAGAAAAGGTCTGAGTGACATTTCTCTAAAGTTGATAGTTTTTGACATATTATAAGCGATTAAAAATTGAAAAATTGCGAAATTGGCCATTTTTAATCGTCAAAAACTATGTGAAAAACTGAAAATTTTAATATTGACAAGGTAGGTAGATATTCTTTAAACAACGATTGATGAAATCCCGAAGAGTTTTTAACAAAACAATATTCAAAACTCCTTTGTTTTTAATTGCTAATCAAGCGTGCGCGACACTATTTTCCACCGACAGTATGGTGCAAATGAAAGGAATAAATTCGTTATTTCGTAAACCGGCGACTTCAAGGAAAAATCCCGAAGCAGGTCGATTTTTATTTTTAAGTTATGATATTGTGTCATATATGGTATACTAGTGACGTCATCCATCTGGGCGTGATGAGAAATAAGAGTAGGGGTCGTGTGCTAGCTCATTTGAAAGGTTCTTCAATTCTGTATTCAGTGATATAAACATTCATATAATTATTTATTCAGGGTGTCCTTCTACTTCTTTTTTTGTCAAAGAATTTAATTTAATAAAAAATTTTTGGATACCCTGTATAAATAATTATGTAAATGTTTACATTACTGAATAGAGAATCTAAGAACCTTTCAAATGAGCTACCACACGACCCCTATTCTCATTTAAAAAAATCATTGATTACGTCATCACGCCCAGACGGATAACGTCACTAGTATAGCATATATGCCACAATATCATAACTAAAAAATAAAAGTCGACCTGTTTCGGGTTTTTTCCTTAAAGTCGGCGGTTTACGAAATAACGAATTTATTCCTTTCATTTGCACCATAGTGTTTACACATGCAACGGTGGAAAATAGTATCGCTCACGCGTGATTAGAAATTAAAAAACAAAGGAGTTTTGAATACTGCATTGCAAAAATCTTTTCCGGATTTCATCAATCGATGTTTAAAGAATATCTACCTACCTTGGCAACATTCAAACTTTAAGTTTTTCACATAGTTTTTGAAGGTTAAAAATGGCCGATTTCGCAATTTTTCAATTTTTAATCGCTTTTATGTCAAAAACTATCAACTTTAGAGAAAAGTAAAGACCTTATCTGTTTGGAATGATCCAAAAAATTCAAAGAACTTTGTTCCATGCAAAAAAAAATAATTTTAGGAAAAAACCAAAAAAAAAACGTTTAAAAAATTTTTGACCCACTTTTGGTCCTGGCAACATGCAAATTTGTTAAAAGGGGTCCTTTTTGAGTAAGATTGTGGAAAAAATCCGAATCGGAATATTTTTCCTAGCGGATGCGCAGTGGCTTTCTTGACTAACAGGCCACGAGACACCGTAGGTATATAATGAGAAAAAATGTTTAAAAAATATTAAACACATGTTTTTCAGTTTTCTGATCTGATGTTTATTTCGCGAAATATTCGACCGTGCTCGTGCTTTTCAAACACCCTGAATATTCAACAACAAACATCTTAAAAAAAAACTAAAGTCTTTGCTTGATTTATGTCAAAAATAGCTTAGGGTTTGTTCTAAAATTTTGTTTCCGATGTTTAAAATTCAGGAAGTTCCATATTTACTACATATTATAACTAAATGATTCACCTGCCCGATAATCACGATTATCACTTCTTATGCACAATGCATAACGAATTCAAATTCTAAAAAACAATTAAATATAGTAATAATCGCGTGCTAACTAATTAGAGGTGAGGTTTTAATAATTATGACAATCAGTTAGCCGGATCTACTCCACAACCGCATTTTGTAACGAGCCTTTGCCAAAAACCGCATAATGCTTGGTGTCTTATGACAATCGTATTTATTGTGGTTTCCAAGATGTGAAATTGTGGTTTGTATTTTTGTAATCATAAAGGTGAATGGAAAGAGATGAGTTTACTAGAATTAATTTAAGTAATATCGTAGAATATTGCCTATTCCTTATATAAATATGTTTCTTCTTTAGTTTAAAGATGGGAAGACGTTGTTTTGTTTTTGTATTAAATCGGAATCAGCTATAAACTACATACCATACATAATCGACAAGGCGAAACCGGCGGGTTCGTTGGAGAAAATATTCCCATGAGATTTTTTTGCATAGTCATATTCGTGAGACATCCCAGAATAAGGTTCAAGAAGTCGCCCACGTGAAAAGTGGTCCAATTTTTTTTCAATTTTTTTTTAATCAAATTGCAAAAATCAATATTTTCGGCGCGGATATATTTTTTTAGGTTTTTTGGACCATTCTGGGCAAAAAAGGTCTCTCATAATTTTTCTCTAACTTACTCGTTTTCGAGTTATAAGCAATTGATAATTGAAAAAAACGAAAAATGCCTATTTTTAAGGCTTAATAACTCGGTTAAAAGTTATTATTCTGCAAGTCAAAAAGTGATCAAATAAAAGTTTAAAGCCCACCCTACAAGATTCTGAAGAAATTTTTGTCATTATTTTGTCACTAAGCTGTTATTTTTAAGTAAAATAATAAGCGCCATGCACGTATTAGGCGGCCGGCAATGATGAGTGCGAGAGAGATGCCATTCCTGCACTCAATGGTGCATCTTACTCGCACTCGCCGCGTCAATACGATCTTACGGCTCATTATTTATAATTAAAAATAACAGCTTAGTAATATATTAATGACACAAATTTCTTTAGGATCATGTAGTGGAGGCTATAATCTTTGATTTAGTCACTTTCTAAATTTCATAATAATAATTTATCTACTCTATGTCATATTATGTATAAGTTTTTAGGTTTTGAAAACTGTCATTATAGATAGCAGTGAGTGAAGGATTTAAAGTGAGCGTGAAGTAACAATGTATTTTACATGGGATTTACTTTTTCGCACTGTTTTTAACTTTCGCGTTGTCATGGTGACAATCCTTACTTTTGCGTTGTCATGGTGATGTCAATATGAGCAATGAATTACAACAAAAGTTTTGACAGTTTTGTGGTTTGAAAGTAGTTAGAATTTTTAAATGTCAAAGTTGTAAAAATTGTAGAATAAAAATGAATTCCAGTGACGAAGAGTTACAGCTTTTTTTATTTGTTTATCGTAGATAAAATATTGTATGAAACTGTGCGTGAAACTCGCTCCGTTGTCGCTCGTGCTCTAAAAATCGCGTGCGTTCGCAAAAAGCATACTTCACGAAATGTTTAAAAAATAACTATTTTATTATAACCTTAAAAGTTATTAAGCCTTAAAAATCGCCATTTTTCGTTTTTTTTTTAATTTTAAATTGCTTATAACTTGAAAACGAGCAACTTTAGAGAAAAATTATAGGAGACCTTTTTTGTCCAGAAACGTTCCAAAAATCCTAAAAAGAAGTGTTCGGGCCGAAATTATTGATTTTTGCAATTTGATTAAAAAAAATTGAAAAAAAAAATTTGGACCACTTTTTACGTGGGCGACTTCTTGAACCTTATTCTGGGATGTCTCACGAATATGATTATGCAAAAAAATCTCATGGGAATATTTTTTCCAACGAACACGCCGTTTTCGCCTTGTCTAGCAGTAATAGAGAACTATATCAAATCGAATTATTTAAAAGAAGAACTTTTTGATGTGGATGAATAGGACTAGTGTAAAAATTGGTTAAAATAGAGCATTGAACTTGAGATACAAAAAAATATGTGGTGTATCGTGGGTTGATTTAGTTACAAAACAATTATAGGAAAAAAACTTACAGTAGATAAAAAAGATTTAAGAAAAAATAGTTGAACATTTAGAATTGACAAGAAATTAGAAAAAGTAAACATATTTTAAAATATCACCAAATACGTCGTCATTTTTGGCGATCATATCGGCCTTTGACGGTAATCTATAATATGAAATAATAAAACCCCGTTAACGTTATAGTTCGTTTCTAAAGTAAATAATCAATAGTCTATAAGGGGCAGCGACGAGTACTTACTTTTTACCTTTGAGATACGCATAGAAACAGCTGCAGCCACCGAGATCTGAATAGGGAGGCAGTGGAGCAAACTCATAACGAAATGAGCGAGTAATCATGAACAATGTCTACTTCTACATGGAAATATCAATGACATCCGACTTTTTGACAACACAAACATAAAAAATTAAATAGTTTTGATGGGAAATAAGCCACAATTTTACTATAAAAATGATTTTATTAACGTTTCGACGCCCAAAACGGGTGTCGTTGTCAAAATACAAAAAATATTAATGAATAACACAAAATTGTTATTGCTTAGTAAAAA
Source organism: Diabrotica virgifera virgifera (assembly GCF_917563875.1). Taxonomy (NCBI): domain Eukaryota; kingdom Metazoa; phylum Arthropoda; class Insecta; order Coleoptera; family Chrysomelidae; genus Diabrotica; species Diabrotica virgifera. The sequence continues at coordinate 164,705,816 of NC_065449.1, read as the reverse complement.
AATTCTTCATATAATTTATTTAATCTGACTCATTTATGTCGGCAATTCAGACATATATTATACATTTTAAGGTAGAAGACTTTTATTTAGAGATTTATGAGTTGCGTTCCTGGGACGACTTTATTGAAACATAGTTCATTCGATTACACGAAATCAACCCCAACTCAAGAATATCCGTCACAAAACAATCATAACATGTGATCTGTCTTTAAAAAGACAACCACATGCAATGGTGAGAGTAAAATTCTCGCCCTAGAGATTCCATAGTAAATCACAAGGGAAAACCAGGAAAAAAACCTCGTGATACTATCCCGACATCGTAAGTAGGTATTAGGTTACATTATAAATTAAATAATAATATTATAAACATGTATTATACATTTTAAAGTCTTCTATTTTAAAATGTATAATATATGTCTGAATTGCCGATATAAATGAGTCAGATTAAATAAATTATTAGAAGAATTTTTTTACTAATCCACAACAATTTTGCTTAATTCATTAAGTAATATTTTTTGTATTTTGACAACGACACTCGATTTGGGCATCGACACCTTAATAAAATCATTTTTTTAGTAAAATTGTGGCTTAGTTCCCATCAAAACTAGTTAATTGCAAAAATGTCACAAGAAAATAGCTTCAGAAAAACATAAAAATGTGCTTAAGAGGACAAACCCCTTCGAGTTAGTGAAGTGAAAATAGCTTAATAGCTAAAATAGACTAATACCTCAGTAAAGTGTAAATAGTACTTACTGTCTATTAGTACCTACAGAAATGTTCCTGAATAAAACTTTAAATGAAAATTATAACAATTGGATCAGAGCAGATCTGCTTATTAATCTTCTTGATCTCATTGTAGTACAAAGTACAATTATTATTGGTAAATAAAAAAATATAATTTGACTAACCTGATCTATGGGTGGCATTTGTAGTTGATAAAATAGATATAACGGTTATAGATCTAGTATTTGAGCTACTTAAAACAAAGCCAAAAACGTTGATACTGTATCAGTTTTAAGTTTTCAAAAAATTTTGTATAACCAATATAAACATAATGGCCAATCGCAATATGATTACTAGAGACTGGAAAATATGCACTAAAAAATGTCTAAAATATGCATGCAATATGCATTTTAAAACAAGCTGAATATGCACAATTAACATGCAAATATGCATTTATATATGCACTTATTTTTATATGAATAATTTTATGGTTTACGTTAAATACATAAATAAATAAAAAATAATAAAAATAAATAAATAGGTTTGAATTTAAACCAAATTGTATTATTATTTCTTAATATATTTTTTTAACTTCAGGTTTTGTGACAAATAAAACGGCAAAATATTTTATTTTGACCACAAGATAAATAAGAGTACAATAAAATAAATGTACATATTTTTATTGTTACAATATTGATTCATATTTTCTAAACTAATATTATAAAAAGAGTACAATAAAACAAATTTACATATTTTTATTGTTACAATAAATAATCATATATTGATTCATATTTTCTAAACTAATATTATGTCTTCTATCTGTTAATATTTGTTTATAGGCAGAAAAAGATCTCTCAACGTCACAAGATGTAATTGGGGCATATTTAAACTTTGCTATTAGAGACGGATCCATATTAATATTTTCATCGAAGTTTCCAAAATTGATTATATTATTTATTGAACGCAATAAAGTGAAACCCTCATTTTTGTTTAAAACGTCATCAAGTTTATCTTTAATTTTTACTCCAATTTCCCCATTCAGATTTGTTATTTTCTGTTTAACCGAATCAACAATAGACATACTATTGTGAAGACATAAATTTTGAGCCTCTAATTTTGTAATTGAACTTTCAATGATATCGAAATTCGATTTTATATACAACAATTGATTTTTAATAGACTTTTCTTTAAAAATATTTTGACAGTTATCAATAGCGGTACAAGTCGGATCAAAACTTGAAATAACGCTTTTGATGTCGTCGTAGTGTTCAGATAAAAATATAGCACTTTTAAGCCAAGTTCCCCATCTGGTTAATACTGGTTCTGGTGGTAAAGGAATATCGGGAAGCATCTCCCTATATACCTGTACACGTAGTGGTGCTTTCAGAAATACTTTTTTTACATTATTTATTAAGGTGTTTACATTGGGAAATTCAATTCTAACTTTCTCTGCAACTCTGTTTAGGCCGTGCGCCAAACATGTACAGTGAATTAAATTAGGGAATAAGATTTTAAGATTGGATGCAGCTTTCATCATATATGAGGCGGCATCACTAAGCATTAATAATATTTTTTCAAATGGTACTTGATCAGGTAAAAAAAAATTTGTTAGGGATTCGTTAACAAATCTAGCTATTGTAGCATAGTTTGTTTTTTCCAAACATTTTACACTAATTAAGTATGAGTTTTTAAAATCGCCAGAGTCGTTAAGAACTCCAACAATTAGATTCGCAATTTGTCGACCCTTTGTATCCGTTGTTTCGTCGACGGAAATCCAAAGATAATCGGCTTTTAACTGATTTTTAATACTCGTCATCACATCTTTGTAACATGCACTGACATATTTTTTCCGAAGAGTTGAAGAACTTGGTATTTGAGCTGGTTTATCTTTAATCTTGCAATAAGTTTTTAAAAAGTTTTGACACGATTTATGTTCTAACTTGTGCAGAGGGATATTGCAGTTCAAAAAAAAAATGGCATAAATCCTTTGCAAAGGTTTCTTGCCCAACTGACGTATTCTGAATCTGCAAACTGTTCTGTAGAATCTGCTGGCGAGGTTTATTATCATTTTTTGATAGCTTAGTTTGGTGAAGTGAAGTTTTTATGTGTTGAACTACTTGGAATTTCTTTTGACATGGAATCTGGAATATAATGATAATGATGTTTTAGATGTTTTCGTAAATAGATACCTACATTAAAATGATCAAACTTTTTAAACCTCCCCCAATTTTTTTTTATTTCTCAAAGTGAAATTGAAATCGTCAAACAATAAAGTACAGTCAGTGTACCGTAGTATACAGGGTGGGCCACTCTCAACACCTCGCTCTGTATAAGCCAAACCGTTGCGAACTTTAAAAAACAGTTTTTGAAGAAATGGGACGGTTTGTCATTTTAGAATAGACAGACACATAGATGTGCAAAGAAGTTTGATAAGTTTAAAAATCTATTGAAGTGGAGAACTTACCTTTTTATCACAAATGGTGCAAAACATACTTTCACTGTCGATAACTTTTAGATGATTGTTACTTCCAATCCAACTTCTGAGAAGACTTGATTTTTCCCTTGCTACTTTAGGCATTTTCACAATAATAATAAAATGATTTTTTTACACAGTATAGTCAATAACTTGCAATCACAAAAGTTGAATAATCGGCGATTGATTTAAGACTAACCATTCATAAAATAAAATAATCTATCCTACCCTTAAAACAGTGTTGCCAACTCGACCAATATAGTATTTGCCAAACCTCACAAGAATGATGGAATGATCAGTTCAACAGTAGGTATTCCATTATCAACTAATAAAAAATCCCTATAGCAAGCATAACCCAGTACAGATAAATTATTTGTTTTAAAAAATGCTGAAACATGATCCTGTAGTTAATAGTAATCTCATGGTCCACAGACATAAGTACTAATATAAACATTATTGAAGGCGAAGGGATTTGCTGATGTAGGTGTGTATGTGTGAATGGTTAAACATTTTTTGTTAGGAATCAGATTTGACTCACTGATATCAGTTTCAAGTTCCTGTGAGAGAGTTCCTAAGTTGTTTTAGTAATTGTAAGGCCAACATAAAAATTTGTTCTGAATTAGAAGATTTTCGATTTTTACTAAATAATTTTTATATTATTTAATATGCTAGAAAATATGCTATATGCTAAACAAGAAATAAATAAGCTAAACAACACAAAAATATGCCAAATCTAGCATAAAATAAGCTAAATTGGCAACGCTGCCTTAAAATTTCGTTTTGGTTGGTTTTCCCAGAATAATTCATAGTTGGCCGACACCAGCAGAAAGTACAGGTAATATTTGTAATGTTATTCAAAATATAATCGGTATTTACTTAGGTAATTTGTAAATTCTGAGAAGTCTATAAATCTTAAATATCCGGATAATGATACCTGCAGCTATAAATAACGCCCATTATGTTTATGGGTACAACAACAAAGGAGCTTAACAGCAAAATATTTACTTTCACATTTTATTTTAATGGATGTTGATGTTACTAATATATACCTTATTTTTAAATGGGGTAGAGTAAATTCCCATCAAAATATGCATTTATATGCTCTTAAATCTCCAAATATGCAAGGCATATGCATTTATGAAAAACATGAGAAATATGCAGCATATATATGCATATGCATTTTGCATATAATCCAGTCTTTAATGATTACAGAGCAAAATATCATAATGGTAGGGGAGCAAAGTATGCTAAATGTGCAGTCACTCGAGCGCTTTGGGGACCTATTGGGTTGTGAATATTAGGTCCTAAAACCAAAAAAAGTTAAGTAAAATTTTCCGTTTTAGTGGGCGCTTGCCATTTTTTAATTTAATTTTCCATTTCCATTAATCGTTTTTCCCGATTATAGCGCCATCTATCCATAATTAGAAAAAATGTTTCGAAAAAAAGTTGCTTATTTTTATTCAGAGAATCCAAATCTGCAATAAAAAATGGAGCTCCCATTTAAGATTTTAAAGTAACCCCCCACCCCACCTCCGTGGGGGTCGCGTTTGATACCATTCGATATATTTTTCAAAAATATTAAATAAGTGTATTTTGCAGTTTTTCGATCTGATGTTTATTTTGCTAAATATCGCGTGATTTGTATTTAAAATTTTAAATTTACCCCCCACCCCTCTCTGTGAGGGGCCATGTTTGGTATCTTTCGATAGATTTTTGAAAAATATTGAACGTGTAGTTTTTATTTTTTCGATCTGACGTTCCTTTCGCGAAATATTCGCTTTTTTCTTGTGAAACTTTGTGACTGACTAATTTCCTTAGGCCCCGCTCAAATCGTCAGATTTTTTAAATATACACTGTTTTGCATGTACAGTGGAACCCCGATAAGTCGGCCCCCGATAACCCGGAAGTCCGGCTAACCCGGACCGATTTTCATCAGACAAAAATTTAACAAATAAACAATTTAACAATTTTATCAAATAAAAATGTATGTAGGCCAAATAATATTTCAGAGATAATGTGTATTTGTGTAATTTGAACACATAAGTACAATAGTAAAAATGATTCATGCACACGGCGGCAGCCAGAGCGACCGTCTCAGCTTATCGGAAAGAACAGACACCTGTCTGTATTCCTTTTTCTTTATTTATGTCAAACTGTCTTAGCATTGTTTAAAAAAGACGTGACTATTTAAAAATTCTTGTATTGTGTGTAGTACAGCCTATTAATCACTTCCGTTCTGTAATGTAATCGTGCTTCAGATTGTGTTTGCTTTGTCTACGTAATGGTAACAAAACGTAAAAATGTTGCAGTGACAATGGAAAAGAAACTAGAAACATTAGGTAGGATTGATAAAGACGAATCTTTAAAATAAATTTATTGCAGCATCATAATATGATATTATGCTACATAGGTCTGGATCCCGCGTATGAAAAAAAAGTTGATTAATAGCAAGCTAAAAATTTATTAATAGCTTAAGGGTGTCTAGTCGGATAAACTTTGATATATGAGAACACTGGAACAGGGGCAGTTTTAATTGTGGAACAGGTCAAAAATTTGGAACGGTCAGAACACGAAAATGGCACATTTGTTTTGTCCGACAGAACAGACATAAACTCTCCGAACAGAGATTAAACTCTCATGCAAAAATCAGACTGCTATTTATCACCTGTCATAATTCCTGTCATTTGACATATTCTACATGTTCCACTCATTAAAACGCCAATTTGGTGATAAATAGCAGTCTGATTTTTGCATGAGAGTTTAATCTCTGTTCGAAGAGTTTAAGTCTGTTCTGTCGGAAAAAATACATGTGCCGTTTTCGTGGTCTGACCGTTCCAAATTTTTAACCTGTTCCATAGTTAAAACTTCCCCTGTTCCAGTGTTCCCATATATTAATGTTTGTCCGACTAGACACCCTTAAGCTAATAACAAATTTTCAGCTTGCTATTTATCAATTTTTTTTTGTACGCAGGATCCAGACCTTCCATATTATGGTGTCGGTACATCTCTACAGTATGACTGAGTTTTTTACCAAGAAATGAACAAAACTCTACACTCTATACAACTATACGTAATTTAGATGTGTACTGTGCATATGTGTTTCATGTTTTTGTAATTGTAATGGAGGTTATTTATTAATTTTTACTATATTCTCCGGCTAACCCGGATTTTCGATAACCCGGATCGGCCGCGGTCCCGATTAATCCGAGTTATCGAGGTTCCACTGTACTTAACTTACCTTATCTTAATCTGACAATTTCGAGTATTTTTAAGGATAAATTTTTTTTTCGGGCCCCCCTAAACGAACTCCCCTGTGTTAAGGGCCAATATATGGCAGAGGTACATCTGCAGGGTACCACGTTTTTCCCCTTATGATAATCTGACGCGCTCGAGTAACTGCAAAAATCCCCGCTTGGGCTCCCCTACCATAATCGATGACAGTATTTATTAAATAATAGATTAATAATAATTCATTATTGAATATCTACATTCCACTGACAACTATATACATTAAACTAAAATTGTAGAGAACATAATATTAACGTTAAAATTTTCAATATATTATAGACTAAAATTACAAAATAATGATGTGATCACATAACATCAGCGAGATATTGCTGGATCTATTATCATGAACTATTTATTATACAACACTACGATTTTCATTCTTTGAAGTAAATTAATTATATATGTTACCGGCCAAACTAGTTTGTCCTACGCGCGTTAGCATTGCCTAGGCCAAACTAGCCAAACAGAAATCTATATTGGCCACCAGTTTGTAAGCTTAAATTACAATAAGAAATACACAGTTAGAAAGAGTGGAGAAAATATGCTATTTAAACTGCAATGTTAAGGGTACTTGGGATCATAGCTACGAAATTAAACTCGTATTGAAAAGGATAGAAGCTGTTTTAACGGTCTTAGGAAGATTCTCTGTAAATTATCTTCTTTAAGTATCAATATATGCATAAGAATTCTAAGGTGTTGACGTCTTTGTTGTCCTCTTCTTCTTTTAGTGCCTATTCGTTTCAAATATTGGCGATCATGCTGGCTATAATTATTTTATTAACTGATGCTTTAAATAGATTAGTTGTTGTTGTGGAGAACCATTTTCTCAGGCTCTTCTGATATCCTTCTTCTTGCAATTCCTCGCTTTCCGAATACTGTACTTTGAAGGATTACTTTCAGTAATCTGTATTTAGTATCGTTTCTCATTATGTGTCCGATATATTCTAACTTTCTCCTTTTAATGGTATACATCACCTCTCTTTCTTTACCCATTCTTCGTAATACGGTCTCGTTGGTTATCTTGTCCGTCCATGATATCCTTAGGATTTGCCTGCATAGCCACATCTCGAAGGCTTCAAGTTTTTTCTCCATTGATTCAGTGAGTGTCCAGGACTCAACTCCGTAATACAATTCTACGAAGTAAAAAGCTGAAGTCTTACAGAAGACACCATCAATCGATTAGAGGCATATGGAATGTGGTGCTTATCACAATATATTAAGATTTTCATATATACAGTTGAGTCCAGGATTCGTTACCCGTGCGTCATCATTTAAAGCACACGAAATAAGTCGGTAATTTACTAAACGCAACAGCAAGTGACAGTAAGTAACTCCTCCTCCGATCACGGGTTAAAATTTGACGTTATCAAAAAATAAAATGTCAAAGTAAGTTTTACTTTAACAGTTTGGTGCAGAATTACAGCCACATTGATTATTAAATAAATAAACAATTTATAAAAAAATTCAATAACATATTTTTATTTTGTTATTTTATTCACTTTGGCGGAGCATTAAACAAAAACATTCCTTAACTGTGTCAATGAGGTTAGATTTGTACGTTGTCAAAATTATTCGTAAAATAACATAAACTTACCATAAAATTTAAAACTCCAATATAAACTTAGTTGTGAAAACAACTGTTTGTATACTACAAAAAACTTGAAAGTGCAAAAATTCGACAAAATAACAGCAAAAAATTCAAGAAACTTACAGCCACAAAAGTAAACAAACCAAAACATCAGAAATTGTACTTATAGTCCAGGGCGGATCTGTTTTGAGATGGACGTTAAGAGGTGACTCAAATTTTTTTGCAGAAATTGCTTGAAAATAAATCAAATAATAATATTTGAGTTATTCTCCCTCTCAAAAAGGTCCGGAACATTGTTTAAATAATCAAAATGTCAAGAATTGAAGGAAACATTCGATTTTTTTCTTGGTTTTTTGATTATAACTTTAAAAGTGTTCATTTCCGAGAAAAGTTGTACTGACATAAAAGTTGTGTAATTCAATTTACTACAATATGGAGTTGGTCAAAAATTTAAAAAATAGTCACCCTAGTTGCAAAATAGCAATAATTGCGAAAAAACCATACAAAAACAAGTATTTGCATTTTACGTTTTTCAACCATTTCTGCTACACTTAGGACCTTCACGTTTCACCCAGAAAAACTTTATGATACAGTAAAACAATACTGTAAATTTCATTAAGATCGGTTCAATAAATTTTGCAAAATAAATTTTGCAATACAGCTTTCGCAAAAAAAATTCATTTTTTCAAAATGTTACAGGACTGAAAATAAAGCAGATAGCAAGTTGAATTTTTTTTGCTTATAGAAGTGTACTGTACCTTTCATTTGCAGTTTTCAAAATTAAAATCGATTAATTACCACGGCGTCAGAAAATTTTTGAGATAAACAATAATTTTTGGTGCTACGCGCAGGACAGCGGTGTTCGATTCACACAGGTTGATTTCCACCAAAATTTCTTCCAATCTTTATCTAATATATTATTTTCTTACTCTATATTTTGTGGTATTTTAATTTTTTAATTTCACAAAAATCAAACTAATTTTATTATTGTTTGTGAAATATTGTTTAAACAATTGCATAATATGTTAAAAAATAATAAACTTTTATTATTTAAGCTAAAATATATGAACAAAGAAAGTTTTTGCTAATAAAAGTGTTATTTCAAAGGATAGAGTATGTGTTTTTATTTTGCAATAAACAAATTTATTTATTTATATCGAAATGTCATAAAAATTAAAATGTATCAATCATTATCAAAGGTCATTGGAATGCCCAATCAGAGCAACCTATCCGCTATCCTGCGCGTAGCACCAATAATTAATGTTTATTTAAAAAAATTCCTGACGCCGTGGTGTTAAGCGATTTTAATTTTGCAAAATTGCAAATGAAAGGTACAGTAACTTCTATATGCAAAAAAATTTTCAACTTGCTATCTGCTTTATTTTAAGTCCTGTAACATTTTGAAAAAATTAATTTTTTTTACGAAAGCTGGATTGCAAAATTTATTTTGCAAAATCTATTGAACCGATCTTAATAAAATTTACAGTATTGTTTTACTATATCATAAAATTTTTTAGGGTGAAATATGAAGGTCCTAAGTGTAGCAAAAATGGTTGAAAAACGTAAAATGCGAATACTTGTTTTTGTATATTTTTTTCACAATTATTACTATTTTGCAACAAGGGCGACAATTTTTTTAATTTTGAACTAATTCTATATTGTAGGAAATTTAATTACGCAACTTTTATGTCAGTACAACTTTTCCCGAAAATGAACACTTTTAAAGTTATAATCAAAAAACCAAGAAAATAATCGAATTTTTCCTTAATTTTTTGACATTTTGATTATTTAAACAATGTTCCGGACCTTTTTGAGAGGGAGGATAAATCAAATATTATTATTTAATTTAGTTTCAAGCAATTTCTGCAAAAAAATTTGAGTCACCTCTCAACGTCCAAATGTACTAATATTTTTACAGATGCGCCCTGGTCTATTAAAATGTGAAAACATCCCCAATCGTCCTTTTTTTGTACCTATTCCTTTTCAATGTACTGAGGCTAGATCGTTCATAAAAATAACATGTGTTTTTACTTAATAACAGACGGTACCTGGTTTGTCATTAGTTTCATGCGTGGCAGAGAATGATGCTAGATAAAAAGTATGTGTTTTATCTCGTCAGGTATTAATGACGAACGGGCAAAGACTCGTGGACTCAAGTGTACACGACACAACTAACATAACTATTCTCCAGAATCTAAGAAAAGACAAAAAAATTACTAACACCGTAAAGCACAGAAAATTGGCTTATTTCAGCTACATTAACAGCCATAGTAAATACCAACTTCTACAGTTGATTCTACAAGTCAGTATTGAGGGCAAGAGAGGCCTGGACATTAGGGTGGATCGAAAAATCGAAGTTGCGAAAACTGTTTTGGAATAGTGCGAAAAAGTTGCCAATTAGTATTACAAACCTAATTTTTATTTGCGATTTTTCAAAAAAATTTCTTCTTCTCCCTCTACCGGGGGGTGAAAAAATAAAAAAAATAAAAAATACGAACTTATGATTTTAATTGAAAAGTTAAGTAATAAGTACATGTATTATTATAAAAATGATATCCAATTGAAATATTTTTTAAATATGTCATATTTATTCTTCTACCCACTCCCTACCCTCTCCCTTAATTTTAATTATCTATTGTTTGTAGTCTTTTTTCGACTGAAATTTTGGCATATCTTTGCGCGAATCAATTTTTGCCTTGATAAAATTGTCTCTTTTTTCTGATCCAATAACCGATGAAGATGCTTCAGTTACGACCTTCACGATTCTCTCTGCAGATTGGGTGTGACAGGGAAATGTAGTGATCTCAATAATTTTATCAGGAGATCCAGAAATAATATTTTTCAAATCCTCTACTTTCAAACCTTGACGCAATGGATGGCAAGTTATTTTATTGTTTTGTCAATCAATAAGATCAATATAGTCATCTGCTTCAAAATTAATTTGTGGAATAATAAAAGGTCGGATGTTAGATGAATCATTATTGGCCTTAGTTTTTGCATTGAGAATGCGACGAAGTGCAAGCTCTCTTATACGCGGGTGAGTGTCATGCAGCATGCATACCAGAAGATTTTCCGGATATACAAAATAGGCATTTCTTTGAATTACAGGGTCTATAAAACTATTCAAATTTTGTTCAAAGTATCGACTACGCTTAATTGTTTGTAAAACATGCTTTGCACCATTCACACATGATGAATTGCATTTGATCTGAAACCATAAAGGAGCATAAACCGTGACAATAAATTTGGTCAGTTCCTTTAATTCTGATGTTGGATTTTTAGTGCAAACATAAAGACGTATAATTCGATTCGCCAACGTTAGCCATTGAGAATGACTTAACTTTCCAGGGCTTTTGTTTAATAAATCCACAGAAGATTCCCCTGTAGAAATTGCGACATAAATTTGAAACAAATATTTCTGATCGGCACTAAAGTTAATTAAATCTACTTCTGGTAACTCAGTCAATAATGTCACAGTTTACAACCGGCATATTTTCGCAATGCACTATTTGAATTCCTATAGGTAGTTCCTGCAAAAGCTCTTGGACTTTGAGTTTGACCGTCAAGCTTTTGGAAAAGGTGCCGTAAAGAAATTCATTAGCGTAAAGCTGACAGATAAATCTTTGTAAAGGGCGGCCTAACTTTAACTCTCGTTGAGAAATTATACCATTTTTTTCTTCCCGTATTTACCACAGTTCCGTCATATCCTACTACCACTAGTTCTTCTAGATTATACCTATAACTCTCTAAAAAGTTCACAATACTTTGACAAATGATTAAAACCGATCCAGAAAGGGGTACTGCGTGACCTAAAAATATGGAGCCTGGCTCTTGAACTAATGAAACGTGCTCTTTGAGTGCGGTTCTTCTGTGGGACTTGCCTTCCATATTTTCGATAACGAAGGTTTAATCTTCCCTTCCGTCAAAATATATGTCCTTCAAAGTTTCGGGGGGTTTTGCATAAAACCTTTTCTTAATTGATCTAGATGTATAATATAATGATCAGGTGAAATAATTCGGTCATTATAAAAATAACTGTTTATTTTAAACTAATGATAGTAATTGCTGATAGAAACAAAAATATTATTCGGGAATGTAATAATAACTGTTTATTTTAAAATAATGACAATATTTGTTGTCGTTTCCTGTTATAGGTGAATACAAAAAACTCTTGGAGTTCTGCTAAATGTAACTGTTTTGTAAATTAACAGTTTAAAAACGGTTCAATCTGAATTGTCCAAAAATTAATATGTGCTTACTGGATTATGGCAGTAATACAGGGTATACAGGGCGTAAAAATCAGGTCATAAATTAAATCACATATTCTGGGACTCAAAATTTTTCGATTGAACCTAACTTACCTTAGTACAATTGTGCACATAAAAAAAGTTACTGCCCTGTGAAGTTACAAAATGAAAATCGATATTTTTTAATATATCGAAAACTATTAGAGATTTTTTATTGAAAATTGACATGTGACGTTCTTGTGGCAGGATTTTTAAAAAAATTACAATAAAATTTGTGCACGCCATAAAAATTTTATGAAATTATTACTGTGGTAATTGTTCGTTAAACACAGTGGTTTTAAATATTTTTTGCCTCTTAGTACTTTTTCGATAAGCCAGTTTTTATCGAGATATTTGAACATTTGTAAAATCCACCACGGGCTTGAAAGATGTTAAGTAATATTATATAGACCTGGTAATAATATGAAAATTTATTTGTAATTTACATTTGTTAGGTATATTTGTAATATATTAAAAAAGAAGACAAAAAGTTTTAGAAATATTGTGTTTAACTAATTGCACCACAATAATAATTTAATTAGAACGTACACAAACATTTGGAGGGTTTAACCCGTGATCGGTCGTGCCGTTAGAAAAAAACATTTTACCTTTTTCCGTGATAACTTGATGAAAAATTTTGCAACATAACTTTTCACTCGTAAGTGCCTCGAGGAAGAGTGTAGGAATGCGTAGGTATTTTTTTAAGTTTTTTTATTTTAAATCAAAACGGGAACTGGTGTATGTTTTCAAAGACTGGTAATGTGTAAATAAATTTATTAAAATCAGCTAAGTACTTTCAACATTTTTAATGCCATCATCAGAGCTATCGCCTTATAATTGTAGCTACCTCAAATGAAGAGAAAACTTCGAACAAACACATTCTAATATTAAAATTAACCCAGCGATCTAACCACTGGTCAGGGTAAAAAATATTAAGTGCATAAAATAATCACATTTAATGTGTTTATAAAAAATGGCTATTAAAAAATGGTTAGATCCCTGGGTTAATTTTAATATTAGAATGTGTTTGTTCGAAGTTTTCTCTTCATTTGAGGTAGTTACAATTATAAGGCGATAGCTCTGATGATGGCATTAAAAATGCTGAAATTACTTAGCTGATTTTAATAAATTTATTTACACACTATCAGTCTTTGAAAACATACACCAGTTCCCGTTTTGATTTATATAGAAGTGTGTACAAGTCAAACAGTCTGTTTCTATTTTTTTTTATTTCATTTTGTTTCTTTAATATTTTAAGGAATTTATTGCTTTGATGAGAACGAATTTGCTTTATTAATTATTAGAAATAAATATTTTAACGTAACTAAATACTAAAAAGTAACTAAATACGTAAAAGTAAATACAAATACTATAAAATAAATTTTTGTTTTAAGTTCGTGTTTAAATTCGTATTTAAATTCGTATTAAAATTCATATTGTTAGATTTAGTCTAACCGCGTGACAGATTACGTGACAAAAAAAGCGACTGTTCCTCTGTCAAGGGAACAAACCCTCCATAAAATTTTTATGTAAACATATTAAAAAAGAAGCCGCAACTCGACAAAAACTGGCCCTTGGGGAAAATATTAAGAGGCAAAAAAGTTTTAAAAACATTGTGTTTAATGGTACCACAATAATAATTTAATTATTGGGACGTACACAAATGTTTGGGGGGGCTTAAATTAACAAAATCATTATAAATTTTTTATGAGATGCACAAATTTCACTGATATTTTTTGAAGGGGTTTCTGCGATAAGAATTCCATGCATCTTCAAAGGGTTGCAGCTTGTTTATATGCATATTTGTACTAAAGTAAGTTAAGTAACGTTTACACGTATCCAGTAACTGGTGCCAGTCTCACTGGAATGCCAGTGGCATGAAAAATATACAACCCTTCTTTTGGAGACAGCGCTGGCAGACAGCGCTGGACTGGCGCAAAATAGCTATTTGTATAACAAGGGAGGAAAGTGTAACTTTTCCTCCCGAGAATGAAGTTTACTGCCCGACGCGTAGCGGAGGGCAGTAATCATTCAAGGGAGGAAAAGGCACTTTACTCTCATGTTATACATATGGGTTTTCCACCTTCCTCAAATAACAAGTCATTTTTTCATTTTTACTTAATTTATTTATGTAACTAACCAACAAAATTTATTAGAACTAAAACAACAAGTAGGTACAATATAACTGTCAACTGTCAAATATAAGTCAAATTATTAATGTAAACATTGTTAAATCAAAATAACAATTTACTGTTTTTTACCATTCTGCAAAATACAGGATGTTTTATAAATAAACGTTAAAATGTCTAGATACTTCGTAATAGAAAATAGATATTATACAGGGCGTCAATAAGTTATATTTTATGAATGAAATACCATGACGTCACTTTTACTTTTCCTCCCTAGGGAGGAAAAATATTTTCCTCCCTAGGGAGGAAAAGTACAACTTTGCTCCCTACAATCAGGTCCGGAAAAGTATACTTTCGGTAGAGGTAGGTGGAAAAAGTGTTTACATGATGCCACTAACATGCCAGCGCTGTCTTGTCAGTGCGACTGGCGCCAGTTACTGGATACGTATAAACACGCCTTAGATTAAATCGATCTATTTTGGGTCCCAGAATATGTGAATTAATTTATGACCTGCCCTCTTGTTACACCTTGTATATTGAAACCTGCATTATGTTGCCACCGCTATTTAAAGTTAAAACATTCGTCGAATTTAGTAATTACGCTTATTAGTACAAATAATGTGCGGTATTGTCCAACTGTCCATAGCAAATTGTGGTTACATAAAACTGATATAATAGCTACTAAAACAGTTATGGCATTACTTAACACAATTACTTATAAAAATAATTAGTTTCCAAAAATTGATGTAATAAGTTGATAAAACAATATTTTGTTGTTTTATAGTCTTCCACTTTCTCAGTAGAGCAATAAATATTTGTTGATTACCATGTCTTGTTGCTCAAGTTAATAGTTAATATAGGCGTTACCATTATATTTTTAGTGAAGGTCTTGTTTAATTTCAAAACATGTTAAAATTTATGGACAGATCGTAAAGAAATAAAGACTTTAACATAAGTGGTAAACTATCATTTCTTTTTGGTAAACCACAGAAAAGGTGATGAGAAAGCCGGGACTTATTGACTAACTTAACAATATATATGTCGGATTCCAGGAAAATTAAGCATCAAAAATATTGAAGCGGTAAGCTTAATATTGATTTTCAAACTAACATGAACCACTAGGGTCAAATAAAGAAGTTTGTAAAAAAAGTAAAATTTGGTCGATAAAATATATTTTAAATTCAAGAAATTACTTCCCACTGTTATTCTGATATTGTTTATCAATCACCAAAAGTGAAAAAATTTCAATGTCTACGCTGTCACTATGGATATATTATATTTGCTAAAATGCCGTATGCAATTGGAAAAATTCAAAAAGATTGCAATTTCATTTATATCTGGAACATTGCTTCAGAAGATCATTTGCAACACATTTTACATTATTTAGAGTAGATATAGTAGATCTCAAATGACTTGGCGGGGAAAAATCGGGTATAGTAGAAGAGGAATACGTGGAACAATTATTAATTTCTGGCAAACTCAATAAAACAAAAATATTATCTTAAAGAAAATCGCAATGTGTAGGGTTTTAGTACATTTAAAACGTCAATTCAATTAATTAATTAATTCTTAATGTGATAAGATATATGCAGACGATACAGTAATTGTGTCAGATAATATTGAAGGTCTCCAAGTTCTGCTTGATCGTATTCACAAGGTAGAAGAGGAAATGGGCATTAAAATAAACTTAAACAAAACCAAATTTTTAGTGTTTAGTCCTGACCCACATCCTGATGCAAAGCTTCAATTAAACGGAGTCCAAGTTGAGAAAGTTCACAAAATGACATATTTGGGAACTATGATAACGGACCAACTAGATCCAGACATAGAAATAAAACGTAGAATAGCAATGAATAAAACTAATTTTATGAAAATGAAGTCATTTCTTTGCAACAATCATCTCAGTTTAGAACTAAGACAAAGAATGGTCAAGTGCTATGTTTGGTCCGTACTTTTGTATAGTGCAGAAGTGTGCACGCTAAAAATATCGATCATGAACAGAATTGAAGCATTGGAAATGTGGATTCATAGACCGATGCTGAAAATACCCCGGACATCAAGAAAAACTAATAAGAATTACTAAGGAAGGCTAACAAAAATAGAGAACTGCTAAAGACTGTTAAACATCGAAAAATGTCTTATCTGGGACATATAGTGAGGGAAGTCGATATAAAATATTCCAACTGATCCTTAAAAGCAAAATAGAAGGTCGTAGAGGTGTAGGAAGAAAACAAGTTTCTTGGTTAAAAAACATTCGTGAATGGACAATTAAATACAGGACAATTATTCCATATTCCAGAAGATCGAGAAGACTTCGCAATGGTGATAGCACGTGAAGAAGAAGAAAAACGTCACAAATCAAAAATTAAATTAAAAATAATACAATATGTTATTACAAAATAATACGACGACCACCTTGTATGTGAAACGGAAGTTATTATAATCACCAACCTTCTTTTAGTCTTCGTTTCGAAAAGCTACACCTTACAAATTAATTCACTATTAAAGGTTACTATATTTTTTCTACACTTGCTTGTTGTTAACGAACTGTTCACTTCCGAACAATACAATCGAGCGTTATAAATCTTGGCTTTGTTAGGTAATTGTTCCGCTGCAGGTTTTACGGATATGCAATAAGTGTTAATTGACAATAATAGAGGTTTTTAAAACACACTGTATTTATCGAAATTTTACACATTTAATTTCTGCGTAAATTCACAAAATCAAGAATTATTTAAAAAAAAGACTAAATTTTGAATCTACTAGCACATAAAACAACACCAAAAAATGTTGTTCCACATCCTACCACACTGAAAACAATGGGAATCTTCTCTGGTAACACCTCCGAGGCTTCTACAATTTGCAAGCCATAACGGATGCTGAGACTAAAGAAGATGAGGGACTTTTACAATTTTTAATTCACGTCACATCTGCTCAGCACGGTAAAGTCCCAACGAGAATGGTTTCCTTCTTGCTTCAATCAGGGTAAATATGTAAATCAAAATTTACATGTTTACTCAAATCAAAAATCAAAATCGAAGTACGAAGGACTTACCATTGGTGATAAATAGCAGTCTGATTTTTGCATGAGAATTTAATGAAAGGGTAACAAATCAATTGTAAGTTCTGTCGGACAAAATACATGTGACGTTTTCGTGGTCTGACCGTTCCAAATTTTTAACCTGTTCCACAATTAAAATTTCCCCTGTTCCAGTGTTCCTATATATCAAAGTTTGTCCGACTAGACACCCTTAAGCTATTAACCAATTTTCAGCTTGCTATTAATCAACTTTTTTTTCATACGCGGGATCCAGAACTATTTTTTTCTATCATTTGTGACGCACTGAAAAATGCTCATGAAAAGGACTCTATGCGCAGTTATATCCAGCGATTCATTTGTTAGATATTTGGTTTTTACTAGATTTATTTTTAATCTTATTTTTGTTTATCTCGTATTTAGGTTTAAATGCGCAGTTATATCCAGATATTCATTTGTTAGATATTTGGTTTTTACTATATTTATTTTTAATCTTATTTTTGTTTATCTCGTATTTAGGTCTGATAGCTTTCCTGATTTAGGTCTAATACCATCTCGCCCAAGCTATTCAACCAAGCGCTAGAAGATGTGTTCAAACAACTAGACTGGGATGGCTTGGGTATAAACATAAACGGGCAATATCTGAATCACTTACGATATGCTGATGATATTGATTAATAACAGAAAGAAGTGAAGAACTACAAATACTGGAAGAACTAGATAGAGAATCGACAAAGATAAGACTGAAGATGAATTACAGTAAAACAAAAACCATGACCAATCAACAAGAAGAAATAATAATTACAGTGGCACAAACAAGAATAGAACAAGTAAAAGAGTATAAATATATATCTAGGACAAATCACTAAATTAAATAAAGAAAATCAGACCCAAGAAATAAAGAGAAGAATAAAATTGGCCTGGGCATCATTCGGAAAACTGTCTTATATTCCAAAGAACAGAAAATACCCGCAATATCTAAAAACAAGAGTCTTCAATCAATGTATACTCCCTGTTCTAATATACGGCTCTCAGGCGTGGACGTTTACAAAAGAAAATATGGAAAAAATAGCAAAGACAGAAGGATCCATGGAAAGACAAATGCTGAACATTAAACTATCAGACAGGAAAAGAAACGAATGGATACGTAACAAAACAAAAGTGAAAAATGTCTCAACCCAAGTAGCAAAGCCTTAATGGAAGTTGGACTAAGATGATTATACATTGGAGACCGTTGAACCACAAACGAAAAAGGGGAAGGTCACAAATGCGATGCTCAGATGACCTTAAGAAACACACTGGGTCAAAATGGATGCAAATTGCCCAAGATAGAGCGGCATGGAAGAAGGAAGAGGAGGTCTATATCCAAGGACGTATGTTTAAGGCTGATTAGATAGATATATAGAGCTTTCCTGAAGTTCTTATCTGCTTTTTGCCATTAATTCAACACCATCAGAGAATCTCGGTGGGCAGGGATTACGGTGGGCAGGGCACGTGGTCAACATGCATGAGAATAGAGTCCCCGCAAAGTTGTTGAATACAAGAATGCAAGGAAAAAGATCTATTGGGAGATAAAAAAGATGGGCAGAAAAAGTAGATGAGGGTCTCAAAAACCTTCTAAGAACGCGAACATGGAAAAAAAACAGCAGTAAATCTAAATTATTTACTGAATACAGGAGATGCTTGCTGAATGAGGCCAAAACTCGGTTTGGGCTGTAGTGCCATTGGTTGAATGGATTGGCGAATCTCAGATGGTTCAGGTTTTCACCGTCTATAGTCACTCTTTTATTTGTCAATTCTAAATATCGAAACACATCTTCTAAAGCTAAAGTAAATAGCTTGAGTGAGATAGAATCTCCTTCTCTAACGCCTCTCTCTAGTTTTATCTATTTAGTTTTTACTTGCAATGGTGCCATATCATATTTATGTGTATATGTATTTTTGTTGCTAACATCTGCAGTTTAATATTTGATAGGATCTGTATACAATTTGTAATTGTTTTGTATATTAAAAATATCATTTCAAAGTACAGCTCATGCATAATAATTATCGTTATTTTAATTATTTTAATTAGACTAATTTGATTCAACAGTTGTTCATACATAATGTTTAAGTACTAAGTACTCAAGCATACTATTATTGGAACTTTCCAAATTATAAGGAAGATGCAAAAATAATATTGTCATTAGGCAAGCGAAGTGAGAAAATTACAACCAAATACGTTTTATTATTTACACGAGAGAATAAATTAATATTACAAATCTTTAATTGCAGATACCGGGATCCATTCTGGGATTTAATGCCAAAATAACCTTGAATAAATATGTTCTCCACACTTGAATACAGTGATGAGTGCGCTAAAAACCGGCTAAATAACGCAAAAGATAGAAAACAAAATAAGTTGTGAAATAAAACGAGATGAAACTAGTAGAGTTAGAAAATTATCGTTAGAATCCTATAAACATTACATTACGTAATAGTTTGCCACCTTTAGACGTGTCACATAGCTTAAGAGCTAGTTGGCTTGACAGTCATACTGTTACAGTCATACTGTACAGTCATACAGTTGTTGAAGTTATATTTTTTAGGTTGTGTGTGTGTGTGTGTGCAGGGCCGGACTGGCTCATGAAAAAGGCGCCAACCCAAATTCTAAAAAAGGCGCCAACCTAATCTCTAAAGAAAGGCGCCAGACCCCCTCCTAAGATTTTAAATCACAACTTTTACAACTTTTTATGCAAAGTAAATCAATATTACTCGTGATTTTTTTTTAAGTTTAATTTTAATTTAACTCCATGAAGTAATTTACTATTTTTATTGGAAATAGTAAATTATATTAAGATGCCACAAAAATATAGCTTCAGTTTCCCAGTATCCCTTTTAGTCCGGAGACATTGGAGTGAGTCATCAGTGGTGGTGCAGCTGGAAAACTATGAATGAATGAGATGGTATGGAACATCATCAACTACACCTACATCAGTAGTGAAGGGAACAAAGGGCAAGTACTTAGCAAAGAGGAAAAGAAGAAGGAGGAAACTATAATCTTCGGAAGAAGAGGGTCTTCAGTTAGAAGATATTCGGTCAGGGGTAGGGACCTGACCAAGACGGATCTTCCAGGGGAGGCAGCAAAGGAGCTCCTCACTTGCGGAAAAAAGACCTAGAGAGAAGGAGGAGAACTCCGACATAAGACTATAGTAAGAGCAATGGAGTAACCAGAGTTACAAATAATTTAGTGAGACTAATGTCTGACCATACAAACATGAAGATCGAGATCAAGAATGATGTATAAACCTTAAGAGTGTCACCGAAGACATGGACAGCACTTATAGACAAGTTACCCACGGCAGCATTGAGAAACGAGATAGAAAGTGGAGAAAACCAGCGAGGAAGGAAGGACTAATGAGACGGCAAGCGTGTCCACACCGATGGACTTCAAAAGTTCTTCCCCGAAAAACTAGGACTTTCCGGTGAGGGGAAAAGGTACCACGACCTGATAAGGGAAAAATCGGTAGTATGTGCAGGAGGTACATACAGCCCAGGAGAGGTGAAGTACCTTTAACTTAATACTATAACCACAATTACAAGTAAGGGTCAGGAGGAAGAGAACAGGGGAAATCGTCAGACTATTTTCATGGTTCCTGTAAAGAAATGGGTGACGGGGATAAGAGACTACTGGCAATTCTTTTGAAATTGAAGGAAGACATGCAGACACTGGAGATCAGAGTAATTATATATCATAGCTCCCCATTACTCTAAATAATGGGAGGCTATAGAGGTAGAAACATCAGGCAGATCCTGAAAGTAATCTTCATGGGTATGGACATCCACCTCTGACTGAGGAGTACGAACGCGGGGACGCAGAAGTTTATTGTGAAGGGAGGTGGAAAATCCTACGCCGAGTTGCTAATCCAAAGGTATCGCAAACAGGAGGAAGGAGGGGATTGGCGTCAAAAGCGCTAAGAAGACTAGGGGCGGAGACCTCAACCTCGAAGTGGCAGAAAAATAACAAGCCGAGCACCTGAAGAAGACTATCGTGCCCCACACGGAGGGAAACACAGTAGAAGATGACCGGAGCTATCAGGACCAGGTGAAAATATTTTATATAGACATATATGTCACAAAGGAAGAAATCCTGAAGATGGTTCGGAGGTATACTGGCAGCAAGAAGCCTAACGACGTTAAACTCGTCTCTATGGGAAAATAGAGAAGGCAATACAACCGTTACAGTCGGAATCGCAGCCAAGAAGGTACTGGAAAGAGAACATATACCCATTGGCCGGAAGTCGTGCAAGATACGAGAGAATCTGCATGTGTCTCAGCGGTGCCTCAAATGCCTGAAATTCGGGCATAGCAAAACCGACTGCAAGGGAAAAAACAAATCGGACTCCTGCTACCGATAAGGCAAGGGGCACTAGGCACGAGATTAAAGTAGTGAGGCGACTTTCTGCCTTCCGTGTAAAGTCCGGTCACAGAGCCGACAGCTTAAGGCCACGTCCCACCATCAAATAATTTGATCAAACAGTTTGAGCAAACTCCGGAAGTACGTCAAAGTGACGTCACAATTGAATTTTTTTTTTAAATTCTAAAAATCTGTGCTCTCACTATCAGTCTAGTTTGATCAAATTTTTTGTATTGAGTTGTCTAACTTGTTTGTACTTTATTTAAAATTAAAATTTTTCATTATTATCCACAATGAACACTCAGGATGTGACGTCACTAACTGTCACTTTCAGTTTGCTCAAACCAGTTTGATCAAATTATTTGATGGTGGGACGCGGCCTTTACAGTTCCAGGAGTATAAAAAACTGATCCTGGAAAAGCGGGGCCTCAAGAGGGACCTTGCCACAAGAGACGAAGAAAGCGTGGATCAAAGCACCTAGGACCAGGAATCAGACAAAAACCATCTAATACGAAGTTCCTTCAAATAAATGTGGGATCGGCGAGGACCGCTCACGACGTTGCAGAAACACTTGTACAAAGTGAAAGTTGTGACGTGATCCTCTTTCAGGAGTCCAATGTGTAGTTGGTCTCTCGACGAAGAATCATTAAACATAGGAGATCCGATGGGACAGGGAAAAGCCTATCAGAATGGATCCACGCCACGGGGCTTACTTTGCTAAAAGACGTGAGGCACCTACGATTATGAGAGATAATAGTGAATTCTTTCTGAACAAATCACTGGTTTCAACGTCACTTCTAAACAGGGTCATAAGCTAGACTGTTTTGGAAGAAGAATCGCTCAGTTTACATAAGTATGTGAGTGTTGAAATAACGAGCAAAAGGAAGAAACAGGAAGATAGAGAAATCGATCTAAAGAGACTTTTAAATGAGGAGGTTTTTATGGATGCTTTTGGCTTGATTGGTCCGAGATGCGAGGATGTAAGTAAGTTGATCGAGGGTCTAAGTGCGACATCGCAGTTGGCTTATGTGAAGTCAAATGGGAGGTAAGAAAGGAAAGAACCATACTGGTGGAATAAGCTGCATGAATATCTGAGCACAAATTGTATTAGAGTAAGAAGGGTACAACAAAATTCAACTCGGATCAGTTATCAGATTAGCTTTAAAGGTAGCAGATTAGATAAAAAATGCCTGATATGAGTTGAACGAGTTGAATTTTGTTGTACCCACTGGCCTTATTATGTAGCACTCTAGGGCGCAACAATCTTATATGTATAATGTCGAAGTAAAAATTGTCTTCGAGGGCGCCGTTCGTTGCATCTAAGCTATTTATTAAAATAGAATCAGCGGGGATTGATACCTATGAAAGGCGCCTGAATCGCAAAAATGGTCTTCGAGGGCGGCGCGCATCGCATCTAAGCTATTTGATTATCTGATACCTGATACATGTTGACAAGTTGTATTTTGTTCGTTGTCTGGCTTCATTATTTAGGATTCTGGGGCACAACAATCCAGTATGTATACCGTCGTTATGGAGCGCAGAAAAATACACCTGTATAATAAAGGCCAATTGTGGGATGTAACACTCTTTATATCAAATATCAGATAATCAAATAGCTTAGATGCGAGGCGCAGGGCCCTCGAAGACCATTGTAGGTATAAATATCCGCTATTTCTATTATATTAGAAACAGCGGAAATTGATACCTATTCGAGGTCGTCGATAAAAATTTTCTTCGAGGGCGCCGCTCGTTGCATCTAAGCTATTTATTAAAATATAATCAGCGGAGATTGATACCTACCAAAGGCGCCTGAATCGAAAAAATTGTCTTCGAGGGCGACGCTCGTTGCATCCAAGCTATTTATTATAAAAAAACAGCGGAAATTGATACCTACGAAAGGTGCCCGAATCGTAAAAATCGTCTTCGAAGGCGCCGCGTCTAAGTTATTTATTATAATACACACAGCGGAAATTACCTACGAAAGGCGCCCGAATCTTAAAAATTGTCTTCGAGGGCGCAGCTAGTTGCATCCAAGCTATTTATTATAAAAGAAACGGCGGGTATTGATACATACGAAAGGCGCCCGAATCGTAAAAATGGTCTTTGAGGGCGCCGTCTGTCGTAGCTAAGCTGTTTGATTATCTGATGCCTGATAAAAGTTGTCTTTTGTTGTACCGACTGGCTTCATTATGTAGCATTTTGATTACTGAGGCATGTAAAAACATTTTTTAGGGGAATCTACATCATCTTTGTGTAAAGGTTCAAAAAAAAATTTCCAGTTAAATTTTTTTATGGATAGATACTAACGAAGGCAAAAGGCGCACCGGCCCGAGGGCCGGTGGGCCGGCGGGCCAGTCCGGGCCTGTGTGTGTGGAAAGATAATGGCATGGAATCAAGTCCATTTGCCACAGAAAGTTGTAAAAGGAATTTTCTTATAGATTTTTTAGGTTATACGTTTAATTGTATTTTTTTTAATACTAAACTAATTTTAATACTAAACTAATTTTAATATTTAAAATAATGCCAAAAATTAAAAAAAAAAACAGGCGTAGCAAACTGGCAACAGTTGGCACTGGATAGAACTGATTGGCGTAATAGTCTTGAGAATGTCGAGGAACTGTTTTCGTTAGTCTCAGCATCCGTTATGGCTTGCAAATTGTAGAAGCCTCGGAGGAGTTACCAGAGAAGGTTCCCATTGTTTTCCGTCTGGTAGGATGTAGAATACCATTTTTGGATGTTGTTTTATGTGCTATTAGTTTGAAAACTTAGTCTTTTGATAGCAGTTGCCGCTAGGGCATCCCTGCCATTTCGTTCGTTGCAATCCGTGACTGCACGCCGGGATTTGTCCTAGCTGGGTCAGAGAGACCAGAATATGTGCCTCCTGATGAGAGACTAATAAGTTTCGAAACCGGTAGAGGTGCTTGCTGCACTCTCCGCTTGAATTGGAATAATGATGCGGCTGTAGTTTCGTGTTGCAACGAAATTAAAAATGGTTATTCATTTTTGATTTACATCATGTTTAATCCCATTGGAGTATGAAGGGAACCATTCTCGTTGGAACTTTACGGCACTGAGTAGATGGGACGGTGAATTATAAATTGTAAAATTCCCACATCTTCCTTAGAGTCAGCATATGTTATGGCTTGCAAATTGTAGAAGCCTCGGGGGTGTTACCAGAGAAGGTTCCCATTGTTTTCAGTCTGGTAGGATGTAGAATAACAATTTTGGATGTTGTTTTATATGCTTCTAGATTGAAAACCTAGTTTTTTGATAGCAGTTGCCGCTAGGGCATCCCTGCCATTTCTGCCCTCCCTGCTGCCAGAGAGAGCAGCATATGTGCCTCCTGATGAGAGACTAATAAGTTTCGAAACCGGTAGAGGTGCTTGCTGCACTCTCTGCTTGAACTGGAATAATGATACGGCTGTAGTTTCGTGTTGCAACGAAATTAAAAATGGTTATTCATTTTTGAATAACCATTGACTACACAGCAGAAACAATGACGATGACTAAAAAAGATGCAGAAAATTTAAGAATAGTGGAGAGAAAGCTCATGAGAACCATACTGGGACCAATCAGAACAGAGAAAAATGAATATAGAAGTCGAACCAATGCAGAGATTAGGAAAGTACTGAAAGAAGATATCGTGACCAAAATAAAGCAATGCAGAGTTAGATGGTTAGATCACATCTGGCGCGCAGGAGATGAAGCAGTGACATATGCTATGGTAGAATGGAATCCAGGAGGAAGAAAGAAAAGAGGAAGACCAAGATCAAAATGTTTGCAAGAAGTTGAAGAAGACTTAAAAAACGCAGAAGTCAGAGAATGGCGGAGAAAAACTAGAGACAGGAGAGACAGGAGACAAATCGTTAAGAAGATAACATAAGCAAAAGGGACTGATCCTCCCAAGAAATAGGATCTAGAAAGCTTTCGCGACTTAGCCCCATATCGGGGTGTACAGTCACTAAATATATATTCATTTTTGATTTACATGTTTAATCCCATTGGAGTACGAAGGGAACCATTCTTGTTGGAACTTTACCGCGCTGAGCAAATGAGATTGCCGCTAGGGCATCCCTGCCATTTCGTTCGTTGCAATCCGTGACTAAACGGCGGGATTTGTCCTAGTTGGGTCAGAGAGAGCGGCATATGTGCCTCCTGATGAGAGACTAATAAGTTTCGACTGCACTCTCTGATTGAACTGGAATAATATGGTCTACCCCAAAATCCCGACAGCCAAAATCCCGACAGCCAAAATTCCGACGGCCAAAATACCGACACGCCAGAATCCCGACAGACCAAAATCCCGACACGCCAGAATCCCGACAGGTTTGATAAGTTCCTTTTTAACATATAATTACATTTATTTCTTGTTTTTTGTTAATGACCATCTGTTTTTTATTTTTGTTACTAAACAAAAGTATGTATTTGTATTAAAAGTATTAAACAAAAGTCGGAATTTTTACTTATGCGAGGATTGTTGCATGTCGGGATTTTGGCCTGTCGATATTCTGGCGTGTCGGTATTTTGGCCGTCGGAATTTTGGCTGTCAAGATTTTGGCTGTCGGGATTTTGGGCGGCACCGGGAATAATGATGTAGCTGTAGTTTCGTGTTGCAACGAAATTTAAAATGGTTATTCATTTTTGAGTTTTCGTGATATTGGAAAAAATGGATTTTTATTTTGTACTCCAAAGGGCTGTAACTTTTTGTGTGTACACATTTGTACTAAGATAAGTTAGGTTCAACGAACTGCTTTTGATCCCAGAATATGCGATTTAATTTATAGCCTGCCAGTTTGTTACACCCTGTATCTATTATTTGAGTAATTGACACGAGCAAATAAACGATACATTTTTTGGCGGCTATGGGTATATAAGAATGGAAAGGAAACCCTCAATTGAGACGTAGGAAAGAAAACGTAAGAAAAGAAACCCTCGAATATTAAGTAACATGATGGAATTAAGATGGGAAAATTACTGGAACCACTGAAACCAGCAAAAAATATAGGAATGTGAAAAATATAAATGTCCAAAACGGGATAGAATGTAACACGATAAACTGTTGTGTTAAAATACTTTTGTCCTGAAGTCTATAAAGTAATCAGTAAAAAATATGGAACGAAATTTTTGGTTATCCTAGATTTAAAGTAAAAACCAATATATGGTGTAGGAACATGGATCATGACAAAAAGACAATAAGTCTTTCAACAATTTTGACAAAAAGATATTAAGGAGGATACTGGACCCATCTGTCACAATGATAATATAATGTAGAATAAGGTTAAAGAACGAGTTATAACAATATTACATACAAAGAACCCTCTATAGCAATTTATCCAAAATTACAAAAAATGCACTGAGCAGGTCACCTTATCTTCTCCTTTTTAAAGTTTCATCTTCTGTCGGAGGTTGGATATCATAATGGCTATGGTCACTTTATTGGCTGCTGCTCTGAATAGTTGTACTGAACTACAGTTAAACCATTCTCTAAGGTTCCTCAGTCAGGAAATGCATCTTCTTATGGTATTATGCGTATTCTTAGAAGGTCACCTTATAATAATAGATAATCACAGAACACCTAGTGGAACTCTTAGCAGAACTATAGTGGGACATCGGTCAGTAGGAAGACTAAAAAAGAGTTGGATAGACGAAATAAGAACCAATGACAAATGGATATTGAGGGTGGACAACTAGAGGACAGCAGCTAGGAACAGAGATACTTGGAGGTTTCTGGGGAAGGCCCCGTTTGAACTGTACCGCCATAAAAGAGAGACAACAGAGAGGCTAAAATGAAAAATATGTGAACAATACATAATTTTAAGAAAAACTAAAGTTTTAAGTCTAAACTACAAGAATAACAAACCACTAAACGCCGTAAAAATGAGTGGCGCATACAATATTCCAGCTACAAAAGATCTGATACGAAAATTACGTTGCGCGAAAGTGTATTTTCTTTTTGATGCAAAACAAAATTCTAGTTTTATTTTAAATTATTTTTCCATAATGTTTGCTAAATTTGAAGTAAACGCGCCACAAAAGAGTTTCAAAATTCAAACTGTATCAAAGTTATTCTTTTGTGGCGCGCGCGTTTTACTTCAAATTTACCAAATATTATGGAAAAATCTTTTAAATAAAACTAGAATTTTGTTTTGCATCAAAATGAAAATACATTTTCGCGCGACGTAATATTCATATCAGATCTTTTGTAGCTGGAATATTGTATGCGCCACTCATTTTTACGGCGTTTAGCGGTTTTTTAGTCTTGTATCGGGAGTTTTTCAAAGTTATTTATAAATTAAATGTATGAAGTTAAATGTAATATTTCTCGATTACACGTTAAGCATTATAAATAGTCGCCTTTGTCGCATTATCTCCCAAATGATCTAGTGTCCATAGAATGTACACTCGATTTTTGAAGTTATACTTCTTTGCCGGCGATAGAGGGTGAATTTTTATATGGTAAAACCTAGCGACCGTGCGCATGCGCATTATAACTTTGTTTTGATTGGATGTTCAAATGACATGTCAAAAATTATTCAATATGGCGGCTGTGGCACAGCTGTAGCTAGATTATTTATGGTTGTTGCGTTTTAAAATTTGTGTGAAAAGAAACAACAAACAAAAGTTAGTTAATAGTTATACTGCCTTTTTAAATAGTTTTCATATACCTATATTTTTGGACTTTTGGACTATTTTGGACAAGGAAAACTCATTCTAATTTGGTAAGTAGTTTTTATTATAATCATATTGTAATTATACATTTGGATTAGGTTGAAATGCATACATTTATTTTCTCAAGAATGCGGATTTTAGAGAGAAATCCCAAATTAGGTTCGATTTTTATTTTTAAATTATGATTTTTTGGCGAAGATTTATTTATCTAGTAGGTATGTAATGCTTTGATTTACATACTTAATTTGATTACCAACAAAAGTTCTACCAATCTTCATCTAATATATTGTTTTCTTACTGTTTTGTTATATTTTTATATTCTCTTCCACAAAATTTAAACTACATAATTTAATTTTCAAAACAACTGTCAAACAGTAAAACGTTTAGTTACCGTATTTTTCCACATGATAAATAATGTGGGATTGGATGAGTTAGTCTACGCTTCGATTACGAATTAAAGCGCCACGAAATTCACGGGTTCAATTCCCGATGCAAGTTTTATTTTTTTATTTTTTTATGCATGTTATGATTGGAAGTATATTTGTTATATAATTTTTTTTTTCAGAAAATGCGTATTTAAAATTTCTGCCAACAATTATTATCGTTCAGAAATCATTTTTTCTTTGTGGCATTTTTCAATGTGTTTGTGTGCGTTTTATTCTTTTATTTTTTTAAATTGTTGGTATTGTCTTAAAAATCACATAATATGTAGTAGAAGTTTAACTTCTTACGTGCGTACAAAGTACACACACATTCTTTTTTTTTTCTATTCGAAATAGATGGAAAAAATTTTGTAATGGCCGGTAAATGAACTCGAATTGCCCGTTGCCAGATCAAATTTAGCGTCGCAACCACTACAACTACATAAACCATTAGGGAATAATCGTTAATTGGATTATACTTTTGTAGCTTAATAACTTCTAAACAACTTAACCGATTATGATCACTAAACATGAGTTTAAAACGTATTGACAAGTAGTATCTGATGAGTCTAAGGTCAAGTATGATAACTGAAGCTATTTGAGGAATTATTGAGCTTGAAAAACTGTTTTTCCCATAAGAAATAGATTTGATCATATTTATGAAGCCTATAACTTATAAATTCGAATTTTCCCGGATATGAGGTATACACCGTTAGATTCACCTAGAGTCCTTCTACAAACGCTTAGTTATTGGCGCAATTCTTAGGTTGAAATTTTGAGTATGTAATTGTCGAAAAACCAAAATTTTCAAAGTTTAGTTTTTCAGTTTTTCGGCTATACTGAGCCGCGTGTATGTCTGATCCTGGTGACTTAGACACCATTTGAAAGCTTAACTCAATACTATTGACTTGGTGTATATGAAGTTCTCCTGTCTCTTCTTGAACCGAAGATATGTACCCCCAAAAATATGCCGTTTTGTACCTACCAAGTCCTATAGCTGGCTTATGGGTGGTCAAAAGTCACAAACTACAGCGGTTCTGAATCGACCGTAGCCCCCTCTTCAAACACAGAAAAAAAATTCAGATCGCTTTAACTTTTCCACATACATACGTACATACATACATACATACCTACATACAATACATATCGACAAACATTTTCCTTTTTGTTGTTCTGAAGCTATTTCCTTGTGGCATTTTTATGATTAATTATTTATATGGGAATTAAGCCACAATTAAAATGAAAAAAATTATTTTATTAACGTTTCGACGCCCAAATCGGGTGCCGTTGTCAAAATACAAAATATTACTAAAATAAACAAAAGAGTTGTTGCTAAGCAAAAAAATTCTTCTAATAATTTATTTAATCTCACTCATTTATATTGGCAATTCAGACATATATTATACATTTTAAAGTAGAAGACTTTAAAATGATATTGCCAATATTTATGAGTTGCGTTCCTGGGACGACTTACTGAAAGATAGTTCATTCGATTACATGAAATCAACCCCAACTCAAGAATATCCGTCATAAAAAATTATAGCATGTGATCTGTCTTTAAAAAGACAACCAAATGCAACGACAGTAAAATTCTCGCGTTAGAGACTTCATAGTAAATCACAAGGGAAAACCAGGAAAAACCCTGCGATACTATCCCGACATCGTAAGTATTTAGTCTTACATTAATTTACTCTCAAAAAATAATACCAAATAACGCGAGAATTTTACTGTCGTTGCATTTGGTTGTCTTTTTAAAGACAGATCACATGCTATAATTTTTTATGACGGATATTCTTGAGTTGGGGTTGATTTCATGTAATCGAATGAACTATCTTTCAGTAAGTCGTCCCAGGAACGCAACTCATAAATATTGGCAATATCATTTTAAAGTCTTCTACTTTAAAATGTATAATATATGTCTGAATTGCCAATATAAATGAGTGAGATTAAATAAATTATTAGAAGAATTTTTTTGCTTAGCAACAACTCTTTTGTTTATTTTAGTAATATTTTGTATTTTGACAACGGCACCCGATTTGGGCGTCGAAACGTTAATAAAATAATTTTTTTCATTTTAATTGTGGCTTAATTCCCATATAAATAATTAATCATTTTCCTTTTTTTCCTCAATAAAAATTGAGTCATATTTCTGAGCTCGGTAACATTTGAATGGTATAACCGATTTTCAAAATTAGACATGCGTTAGAAAGGTAATGATCAGTACTATCAGAATCTTCAAAGGTCGGAGTTAAATTTTCGAAGTTTTTGGGAGTTTTGGGGACGAGAACGAAAAACAGACCCTAAATAGGAAGGGCCGTAAAATCCACACCCTTGGACAAAAATTGATAGTTGGCATAATATGAATGGGTGAGTCTTTTCCTGAACATTAAGATGGGTGTTGGTCCAATTTTCAATTCAGTCAGATTTAGAAAATCGAAAATTTCGTGTATAATATATAGTGTCGCGTGTAAAGTAGGGGAGTGTGGATGTGCGCCACTGGCGAGAAGTGCCGTTCTCTGGTAATATGGATTAAAATAATTTTCACAAATGAAAACGTAGGTCCATATGTCGCACAAGTATTTATTATCATAAAGATAGGTAATTAATAGTTAAAACTTACATTATAAGCACAACTTTTCAGTTTCATTTTCTCCTTGTCACTTAACAAAAACGCGAACTACAAACACATGTTATAAATCACCAAAAGCTAATCCCACTTGCATTTTATAAACACAATGAATATAGCTATTAGCTATGTACCTAAAAATGTATTCGCAAAATTCGATGGTGACACATGATTTTCCAGAACACTATGACCGTTAAACTACTTATGTGATTGTTAAAATTTAACAATTAACGTAATGTCAACAAGTTTTTTACTCATTTCAAGTATTGGATAAGAAAAATGGTCATTAAACATGTACAAATCAAAATAGATTTACCTTTAGTGCATATATTTTAACCTGACAGTCATTTTGTGAGTAGTTAAGGTTATTAGGAGAATATATTTTTTTATTTAGGAGAGTTAAAAATTTTAAAACTAATAAATAAAAATTAATGGTAGATTATACTGTTCCTAATTGAGTCACCGACAGTTTATCAGATTACGCCCTCTGTAGCTCAGAGGTAAGAGAACCTACCTTTGGATCCAAGAGTTGCAAGTTCGAATCTTCGAAAAATTAGTAAATGAAAATAGTTTATTTCCTTGTGGTATCGGTACTCTCCGGAGGGACCTCAGGCGTTCGGATATAATGAGCGTCTCTTTGTAACGACAATGAAGTCGACTTTACTTAGTTACAAGAAATTTACTCAACATATAGTACACATTACACCATCTGATTGCGAATTTACCGAACCATGTCAAATAGCTATTACAGTCAAACCGCCGTTAACCGAAATAATTGGGGGGTGAGGCCGTTTCGGATAACAAGAATCTCGGTTAAAAATAACAGTGTTTTTTGTATTCTTGTTGTATAAATTACATAGTATTCTTGGTTAAAGTTTTTATTAAAAAATACTACTATAATAAAAAACATGTGTGGTATGTATATTTAATTGCGTTCTTTGGTTAGGTATATGGAAGCAATGTTGACGATGTTGACAAAATAACATCGAATTGTTTCTGTTTTTCGATAAAAAATTGCTTTTAATTGACGAAATTATTGAAACTGTCAGCCGTTTGGGTTACACGATGTTTCGGTTAAAAAGGTTTCGGTTAACGGAGGTTTTACTGTAGTTGTCGAGGCATTAAGCTAAATAAAAAAAATATCAGTTGGAAACTCTCAGACAAATTTTAGAAAAAACACTGGAATACGACATTAATAATCATCACATATTTGTAGACTACAAGGCAGCCTACGACTCTGTAAATAGACGAGATATGTTCAGAGGTGGAAAAGAATTAGGAGTGCTAAATCGGTTGGTAAATTTAACAAAACTGTAGTCTCTCTTGTATACTGTTCAATCTGGCTATGAGAAAGGTAATACTTGTCATAAATCACAATCACCCGTTCAATACATACATTATAAATTATACTTAGATATTTCAGTGAAGAAATTAGAGCGAAACATCAAACGATCAAACACATAGTATGGTGGAGATATGTAGGTGAGGTGTTTTCCATTTTGCCTCATAGATCAGAAAAACTGAGTTGGACATCAACTATAAAAATAAGAATTAACCGCATTCAGTATGGAGAAAGAAAACAACAACTCATTATCTTTTGTGGGTGTGTTAATAACACCACATAGGATGATACACAATATGTAACCGTACGTACCTAAGTCTACAGAAAATTAGCCACACCAACAGATATCTCAATTATCACATGAACCACAAAATAAATAGGTATTAAACAGGGAATCATCAACTGCTAACAGGGTTATAAACAAATAATGATTAACCATTGATATTTATAAACAAGGAATTTCACAAGATCGAAAAAAAAACAAAGTCAAAAGAAGACCAGAACTTGTGACAAAAAAAATATAGACGACAACAAATGTAAAGGGAATATAATATCACAACAATCAGGACAACCAAGACATTGGAATTTATTCTTTTTAAAACCAAACCAAACAACACACAGTAGAGATCAGTGAACTGCATCTATAAAATACCTAGTGAATGCAACAATTTTTGTGTGTGTGAAATTAAGAAATAAATGTTAGGATAAATGAGCATAATTAATACAAAAAAAAAGAGATTTTGATACATCACAAATATGCACACATGCCCGAAACAGTAAGAATGGAGTGCAATGGAAATATTCAATGGCGACAAAAGAAATAGAGAGCAAAAAGGAAAAAATCAAAGAAGCAGCACTCACCTTACTTGACAAATTTGAAGCTCGCTCATCAACAAAATCTAGCAGGCTTTGGTTGTCAATATAAAAAGAGTCGAGATATTAAGCTATAAATAGAGACCGAGAGAAAATGCTTACCACAGTAAAGGTGGTCAACCAACATAATGGATTTGTGATCTAAAACGATGCCAGAAAATCTTGATACAAGAGGCACAAAATCGAGACAAATGGAAGATTATCTTCTCCTATGGCACTCCAGCCCAAATTGAGCCTTGGCCTCCTTTATTTTTTGCCTCCACCCTTGCTTGTCTGTGGCTGCTCTTCTCCATACAAGGACTCCTAAAAGGGCTTGTGCGTCGCTGTTTGCTATGTCTTCCCAGCGCTTTCTTGGATTTCCAACCGGTCTTTTTCCATGCATTCTAGCATTCAGTGTTTTTTTTTTGAAGCCTATCCTCTCCCATTCTTGTCACATGTCCGGCCCATTGCAATCTTTTTATTCTAATAAAGTCTGTTCCTAAGTTCCTTAAAGTTCTTAAAGTTCCTTATAAAGTTGATAAAGCTCGTTGTTGTATCGACTTCTGAAGATTCCGTCTTCCCTCACAGGTCCTAGTATCCTCCTTAGTAGTTTCCTTTCGAATGTGTCGAGTTTGTTTTTGGACGTTTCTTGCAGGACCCAGGCTTCACTGTTATAGCATGTTATTGGTCGAATTAATGTTTTATAGGTTCTCATCTTTGTATTTCGGCGGACACTTTTAGACCGAGATATATGGGAGAGAGCAAAATAAGCTCTGTTTACCTGCGTTATTCTCTTCCGTATTTCTCCATCGTCTAATCCGTTGGCACAATATACTTCTACTCCCAGGTATGTAAACTTTTCAACCGTTTCAATATCATCTTCATGTTTTGTGGGACTATATTTCTTCTTGTCTGAGTCATTATTTTTGTTTTTTTCTGTGTTAATTTGCAGACCTAACATTTTTGTTTGTTTTTTTAACTCTGCGTATGTTTTCTGTGCTCCTGTTAATGTTCTACTCATAATATTAATATCATCGGCAGAAACGGCCAGTTGAACGGTTCGGTTGGTCAGTAGGTTCCCTCGTCCAGTTTGCATTTGCCTAACCGCATACTCCAGTGCCAGGTTAAACAATGTTGTGGCCAGCCCATCTCCCTGCTTTAGTCCATGCGAAATTTTGAAAAAGTCTGTCCGATGGTTTATATTCGTCCACATGCCTGAGTTTCATCAATTGCGGCTTTAATGAGTCTTATTAGCTTGTGTGGTATTGCCAATTCAGTTGGCATGAAATCAGTTGGCCATTGAAATGCAATATGTGAGGATTTCTCCAATAAAAGAACTGCAGCCACGTGGGAAGAGTCCTGTGTTGCCTTAGGTAACATCCAGGCATATATATAACATCATTTGAAGTTTATATAAATATGTAACATAATATAATCATTTACATTTTTAAAGGATTTTTACCCAACATATTTTGGTGGCTCAGGCATGCAATTTTTGGCATTTAGAACACTGATGATGGATTTCTTAATCCGAAAACGTTTTGTCTCATTGTGGCCCTTATTTAGGGAATTTTAAAATATACCTTTAACAAAAAACCTAGTATTTTTTTACTTACTTAGCACTTACTTAGTTACATTATTATAATGAAAAAGGAGGTTGTGTACTTGGTACGCACATAAGAAGTTATATTTTATTATTATGATTTTAACGAAATAAATATATTTTAAACAGTTTAAGTGTATTTTTATTATTATATTAAACTAATTTTAATACTTAAAATAATAATTTCAAAAATTAAAAATAACGTTAATAGTTACGTCATTGTTTATGATCTATAGTCTCGAGCAGTTGCTTTTCGCTTGACGAATCGTAGAAAATCTAAATAAATATATTTACTAAAAAATTATATAAGCAAATATCTATGACCGTCCTATATGGCCCACTATACTTCTCTGTCTAAACGTACTTACGCCAAAAATTCCCATCAAATACTTGATATTTATTAAAATTTTGTAGTTTATTGTTAACATTGTTTTTTTCAGTAATTTATTTATTTATTAAATTAATTATTGCGAATGTGCTAATTAAATACGCCCATGATAACAATATAATAAACGTATTGTTATATTTTTATGTGATCGATAAAAAATTCTTATCTCTTGAATATATGTATAATGTATATATTTATTTTTACCATTTATAAATAAAATATATAATTACACTTGACATTTATTAAAATTTGGTAATTTATTATTAAGATTTTTTTAATAACTAAAATATCACTTATTTTTATCGATCACATTTAAAAAGGGGAAATACGTATATTATATTGTGATGAATGGCGTATGTAATTAGGACATCGGCAATGATTCAATAAATAAATTACTAAAAAAAATGTTAATTATAAATTATAAAATTTTAAAAAATTTCATGTACTTGATAGGAATTTTTCGTCTGTATTACAATATGTATAGTGCAACAGAGGCGCACCATATAATGCGGCGCTCCGCGTCGCGTCGGCTTCAAATTCAAGCGGACGCCCATTTAAAAACAGCGGTCTAAATTAAATAAGCCCCAATTACTCCCTACGGTCTTGAAACTGAATCGGTAAGCTTTAGAGAACAACGAGAAAAAATCTTCTTTGTTTAAAATATCTGAAAAAACCTAAAAAAAATGTATTCAGGAGAAGAAAAATGTTTTTGTTTTGAAAGGAGTTTGTTTAAAAAATTGTTTTAAGCAATTTCTGTCCAAAAATTTCGCCCTGCACCCTCCTACAGATTTGTCTAGAGGGGACATTTTTGCACAAGAATCTGCAAAAAATCCGAATCAGAAGCATTTTTCTTATGGGAGTGGCCTCACAGCCTGTACGATTAAAAGTGTATTCTGTATTTGGATTCCAACTTTGATTAGTGTTAAAGATTACACAAAAAAGTATGTATGTTTTCAGTTCAAAACCGTGTTTACGTTTGCTAAGTTAAAAATTTTATTTTCACATATTTTTTATTTTTATAATGGGATATCTCATTATAAGACATATAACCATTATTTTTGGTAGTCATTAAATTTTTATTAATGATTTCCATTATGACAAATCCATCAAAAGAAGTTATTTATAGTTTTCTAAATACTAATACTTTATATGAGTATAAACACAAACAAGTTTTTTCACCCAGATATTGTTTACAGTCTCGTGAACAAAATGTTATGCTGTTACCTTGCTATATATATATATATATATATATATATATATATATATATATATATATATATATATATATATATATATATATATATATATATATATATATATATATATATATATATATATATATATATATATATATATATATATATAATCACTCATTTAGATTGAGCGACCATTTCCCAAAGTTATTAAAAATGGTAAAGTTAAGATTTATATAAAAAAGTGGTAAAAATGAAGACTCAACTTGTGGTTACCTTGAATCACCAAAGGTTGCCTTTAACAAAGTTCTAGGTTAGGGGAACATTTCTTCTTTATTAAACAATATGTAGGTATATTTGTGGTATCAAAAGTATGGATCTTTAGTAC
This sequence comes from Diabrotica virgifera virgifera, assembly GCF_917563875.1. Lineage (NCBI taxonomy): Eukaryota > Metazoa > Arthropoda > Insecta > Coleoptera > Chrysomelidae > Diabrotica > Diabrotica virgifera. Next base: position 164,668,413 of record NC_065449.1, on the reverse strand, counting down.
GAAGCAAAAATGTTTAAGACCAAGATTCTACTAATTATTGAGCTTTGATGCATTCTTTTAATTACATTTAATTTAAAACCTCTTTGTATGTAAAACCGATATAAAAAACCACAGCTGATTTTTCTTTTAATTTCTTTTACAAAATATTTTTACGTAGTATAGTATATAAGAATTTATACAGTGAGGACGTTTGAGTTGGAATAAATTCACTATCTCGAGAAAGGGCGAATTTGGAGAGAAATCCTGTGACTGGTCGATTTTTATTTTTAAATTATGAGTTTTTGGCATATATATCATACTAGTGACGTCATCCATCTGGACGTAATGACGTAATCGATGATTTTTTTAAATGAGAGTAGAGGTCGTGTGATAGCTCATTTGAAAGCATATTTAATTCTTTATTCACTAATATAAACTTTAACATAATTATTTATGCAGGGTGTCCAAAAAATTTTATTTTTAGTTGAATTAATTGAGACAAAATGAAGAATGTATGTAATTCATTTATTAAAAATATCTTTGAGCGCTGTCAGAAAACAGAAAGAAATGTTTAGTTGACAAATAAACATTGTTTTTCATTCAATGTTAAGACTGCCACCCACCTGTCTCTTAGCAGTTTGAGCATTGAATTTAAGCGAAAAGCAATGTTTATTGGTGAAATAAATATTATTATCTGTTTTTCTGACAGCAGTAAAATGTATTTTGAATTAAATAAAATTCCTTATATTCTTCTTTTTGTGTAATTTTAATAAAAATGTGTATAAAAAAATTGTTATTCACCCTGTGTAAATAATTATGTTAATGTTTATATTGCTGAATAGAGAATTAAATAACCTTTCAAATGAGCTATCACACAACCCCTACTACCCCCACTACTATCCCCACTACTACCCCCACTACCCCTACAATGACGTCACTAGTATGATATATATGCCAGAAAGTCATAATTTAAAAATAAAAATCGACCTATCTCAGGATTTCTCTACAAATTCGCACATTCTCGAGATAATGAATTTATTTCAACTCAAACGTCCTCACTGTATAATAAATTATCAAAGTACTCGACTCTAAGGGTACGATTAGTTAAAATGACGTTAACCAACACAGTCAATAAAGTCATGATAGAAGGCAGTTTTTCAAATCAGTTTAACAGGGCCACCACAAGGCTGAGCGGCGCCCGCGTGCGGCATATATTTTAGCACCCTTAAATCTACTATTAAAATAATAATTTTTAATTTTTTATTTTTAACAGAAATTGCAAGAACTCAAATTTTATTTTTCTTGTAACTGATTTGCCGATGATGGCAAGAAAAACAAATAAAACATTAATTTATTAGTTAAGAGCATAGGCGCAAAATTCCGGGCCAATGCTTTTTAAATTCATTTTTTCGAATCCTGAGAAAACTAATATGTACTTAAGTATTTTTTCAAAAATTTAAACGCAGAATGAAAGATTATTACATTATTACCGAGGGCCGGACGTCCCTGAAAACTTCTATAATATTTATTTTAATAAGTTACAGGGGTGAAAAAAAGAGAAAATTTAGTATGATTTTTAATTTTAAATATCTCATTAAAAAACTTTTTGTTTATTCTAATGGACTTTCGGCCATTTGTAATAATGTAATCTTTAATTGTGCGTTTAAATTTTTCAAAAATATTTATTAGATTCCTCAGCGTTCGAAAAAAATGAGTACATTTAAAAAACATTGGTCCGAAATTTTGCTCCTACGCTCTTAAATCTAGAAGCGTTAGCAATCTAAATTGAATTAAATGGGTGTTTTTCTAGATTTGACTGCAGCAAATTCTTTTATATAATCTTCAAAATCAATTTTATTGACGAGCTCTTGCTATATAGCTAATATTGCCAAACCAGATCATCTTTCCTCTACCACAGTAGTAGAACTCAAATAATTTTTAATAACTTTAATTTTGAAGATGATCTCTCACCACCAGAAGCAACAGACACAGTTAAACTGAGGAAGATTCTTAATGAAAAAATTATATTTGGCAGATGTGTTGGATATTTTCAAATATTATATTTACTATTAATAGTTTTTAGTAGTAAATACAGTTTTTACTGGATCAGTTAGCTTTTGTTGAAGAGCATGACAGATTTTTTTAAATAACATCGTCACTTAATGTAATAATATCACTAAAAAACCAAAAAAATGATCATATCCAAACATCATACCAAATATTTAACGAACTTAGGACTTGATTAATTATTCTAAGGCAAGCCGCACACCAACGAAACATGAAACGTAAACCATGAAACACGAAACGTAAAACACGTTTCATGAAAATAAAACACGGCTAAACAAATCTTGAAGTGCGCCTACCAATGAAACGAGTGTGATTCACGCTCATAAATCATTTTTATTTTCGGAAAGTTTCACAAATGGCCGGACGTCTATTTGTTTAGCAGTGTTTTATTTCAATGAAACGTGATTTACGTTTCATGTTTCTTTGATGTGCGGCCTGCCTAATACTGTCTAGTTTCTATGTTAAAGGTACCATTATCTGCTATATTTGTAAGATTCTCACAAATTTTAATTATATGACATTTTTATGGCGTTATAGGTTCTATCCTACTCGACCATCTTGTATCACCTAGATTTTTTAGTTTTAACTCAGGGACATGTAGTTTTATAATATCCCATGTTTTTGTGGAGGAAGACAAAATTACATAAAGTTCTTGTACTACATTAAACAAGTTTACTATTTTATTTGGCATATTTGCATCATCATTCATTACGAAATTTAAGCTATGTGCAGAGCGTCGAACAAAAAAGCTCGAGGATTATCCTACTCTTATCATACACGGATATACGCATATTGGCACCGTTATCATACCCTTGACCTCTGGTGTCTTTTATATTTAAAATTTGTAATAATCAGTTACAAAATTAAATAACCCTTCCCCTGTAGTGTCAAAAATTATTCGAGAAGCTAAAAAACTCTCTTGTATTTGAACTATTTTTTAGAATTATCTTTCAATACAACATCATTCTCTCAAGTTATCCCTATGCGGGGTCGGCTTCACTAATTGCATTTCTCCCCACAATTCTATCTTGGGTCATATCAATGTTAATCCCATTTACCAACATGTCCTGTCTTATCGTCCCCCCCCAGGTCTTCTTTGGTCTTCCTCTCCTACTCCGTCCAGGAATCTGCACTTCAGCTATTCTTCATATTGGGTGATTAACGTCTCGACGTTGAACATGACCAAACCATCTTAACTTATGCTCTCTCATTTTGGCATCAATTGGTGCCACACCTAGATTCCCCTAACATACTCATTTCTAAATTTATCCTTCTTTGTCACTCCACTCATCCATCTAAGCATTCTCATTTCCGCCACATGCATTCGTTGTTCCTCTTTCTTTTTCACTGCCCAACATTCAGTTAAGTACATCATAGCCGGTCTTATGGCTATTTTATAGAATTTTCCCTTCAGCTTCATAGGAATTTTTCTGTCACACAACACACCACTCGCTTCTTTCCACTTCATCCATCCAGCCCTAACTCTACTGCATGCATCTCCATCTATGTCTCCATTACTCTGTAATACCGATCCTAGATACTTAAAACTATTGCTTTTCACAATCATTTCACCATCAAAAGATAACATTTTATTTGTAGTAGCTCCTTCTTTAAATTATGAACATTCCAAATACTCTGTTTTTGTCCTACTAAGTTTTAAACCTTTTTCCTCCAGAGCTTGTCTCCACTGTTACAGTTTTTGTTCTAAGCCTCTTTCACTATTTTCTACTAACACGACATCATCAGCATACATTAAGCACCATGGAATGTTACCCTGTAGTTTCGCTGTTATCTGGTCCAAAATTAATGAGAATAAATACGGACTAAGCACAGAGCCTTGGTGCAATCCTACTTTCACATGAAATTTATCAGTCTCTCCCACACCTGTCCTAACACTAGTCGTTACCCCCTCATACATATCCCTCACAATCTTTATATGTTCACCAGGGACTCCTTTTTTATTGAGTGCCCACCACAGAATATCTCGAGGAACTCTATCATATGCTTTCTCAAGATCAATGAATACCATATGAGCGTTTGTTTCTTTACTCCTGTATTTTTCCATCAACAGCCTTATAATGAAAATTGCATCTGTTGTTGATCTACCCTGCTTAAAGCCAAATTGATTCTCGGATATTTCGGGCTCTTCACGTATCCGTCTATCAATTACTCTTTCCCATATTTTCATGTTGTGGCTAAGCAGTTTTATAGCCCTGTAGTTTGTACATTGTTGTATATCTCCCTTGTTTTTGTAAACAGGTACCAGTATACTGCTTCTCCATTCGTCTGGCATTTGTCCTACTTCCATAATTCTATTAAATAGACCTGCTATCCACCTTGTTCCTGTCTCCCCCAATGCTCTCCATACTTCCTCAGGAATATCATCTGGTCCTACCGCTTTTAGCGTCGTTGATTATTTTGGTGACCACTGCTGCTACTTTCTCCGTTGACTCTACAGGCTGTCTGTCAAATTCTTCATTTAATAAGCCGTAAAAGTACTTTCTCAATTTCTTTTTGACATCCCTTTCGTGAACTAGTATTTTATTATTTTCATCTCGGATACATCTAGTCTGATTAAAATCTTTTGCTTTCTTTGCTCTCTGTTTGGCTATTTTATATATGTTCGTTTCGCCTTCCCTGGTATCAAGTTGATCGTATAGGTTTGAATACGCTTCTGCTTTGGCTTTTGCTACTGCTACTTTCGCTTCCTTTTTCGACACCATATAGTTTTGAAGATCTGTGTCGGATCTGGTTTCTTGCCACTTTTTATATAATTTTCTCGTCTCTTTTATTTTTCCTTGTGTTTCGTTTTACCACCACCAAGTCTCTTTATCCTCAAACTGTATTCCTGATGTTTTCCCAAGTATTTCAATAGCAGTCTCTCTAATACTACTGGCCATTTTTGTCCAAATTGTATTAGGGCTTCCTTTCATGTTCCAACATATTTTTTCTACTATTCTTCTCCTGAATAGACATTCTTTCTCATCTTTCAGCAGCCATCACTTGATTTTTTGTGGTCCTCTCCGATATTTTTGTTTAGTTTCGCTTTTTACTTCGATGTCCAGAACAAGCAGCTTATGTTATTGGATTACTGTCTCACTAACTATTACCTTGCAGTCCTTGCATTCACGTATGTCTTCTTTCCTTATCATGAAGTAGTCTATTTGGGATTGATGTTGTCCAATTTTGTAGGTAATAAGTTGAATTTCTCTCTTTTTAAAGAATGTGTTAACAATCGCCATATCCAATGCTGTTGCTAATTCAAGCATGTCATCTCCAGCTTCATTTCTAGTTCCAAAGCCTAATCCCCCATGTATTGTTTCATATCCTGTCTTGGTTTGGCCCACATGTGCATTGAAATCACCTCCTATTATAACTTTCTCCTCTGCTGGAATATCACTCAGTACGTCTTTTAATTGATCATAGAAAGCTCTTCTTTCATTCTCACCCAGACCTGTTTGGGGAGCATACACACACATACACACAACATTCAATACCTCTTCATCAATTACAAATTTCACTGACATCATTCTGTTACTCTTTCTTACAACTTCTACTACGTTATCTTTCATTTCACTATCAGCAATTATACCAACTCCATTTCTAGTGTTACTACTCCCTACATACCACAATTTGTATCCTTCTAATAATTCTTTCGCCCTTTGTCCTTTCCTTGTATCGTTCAATACAACAGAACGCAAAATTAGGCTTATTTGCTTTGTACAACGTAAATCTGGGATATAGCCCATAATTATTGAATAATATTTTGAACTATGCACCATACCCTAAATATTATTTTTACTTTAGAAAACATTTATACTGAAAAACAAATATTCGGATATTATATTGTTTTTAAAAATACAATAATAGTAGTAATTATTGTTTATAAACACCAAATATAAAATAAGATTTTAATTATTTTTTCAGTAATAACACAATATTTCATTTATGGAACTTTTCTAGGAGTCCATGAGATAATTAAAATTATGATTGTATAAAAAAATGATCTTATTTAAAATAAATTTCTTATTTACTAAACCTTCGGTTTGGCGCCCTTTCGGGGATGGGCCCGCGTGCGTCGCAAGCGTTCACGCCCGGTTACGGGGCAGTTACTTAAAAGTATGTTTGTTGTTCCAAGCAATTATGAGCCTTTAGGTCATAACCTTCAAAGACTTCAGTTTGATTTCAACAGCTCTTGTAACTTGTACGATTTAGTGTTGTCATCAGTTGCAAGTTGGTCATCATAAGAAAGAAAAATATAATAGATACAAAATCATAATATAATAGATACAAACAAACTAATGTTGACAATGTTACCAGAAATTAGTGTACTCATCTTAATTTGACATACCCAAATTTCATCGTATGTACCTAAACAACTTCCCTGCTTATGCTTATCTCTTCCTCTTTTTCAACGTGCCTCCAGTAAGTTGTCAGTCTATCGTTTTCGTGGTCTTCCCACTTATCGTCTTCCTATTGGAAACCGTCTCTCGCTGTCCTTACTACTATATTTGTTGTCAGTCGACTTATGTGGTCATTTCATCCCACCCTTTGTTTCTTACCCAGTTATTAATGCTCTCCACCTTACATATCCGCCGTATACCTGTACTTCTAGCTCTGTACCATACTGTCTTATCATCAATGTTTCAAAGGGTTTACACATCTCTGCTGTTCTTAGCATTCTTTTTGTTCTCTACATGTCCGTCTTCTGCAGCCTATGTCATTATTGGTCTGATCACCTGTCTTGTAAATTCTGCCTTTCAGTGATTTCCGATATTTTTATTTTTCCATATTGTTTCATTCAGGCAACCTGCGGCTCAGTTTGCTCTATTCGCTTGATCTTCTACTTCTGTTTCTAGATTTCCGTAGCTAGATAGTGTGATGCCTAGATATTTAAACTGCACCATTTGTTCTTTTATTTGACCTTCTAGCTCTAATTTACATATTAGTAAAGTCGCTGTTATATCCTTGCATTTTAACTTTTTTTAGAAAATTAACATTCATCATTTTAAGATATTATTGTATTGCATCGATTGCATTGTAACGTTACACACGTCATATCTTTGATGTTTTATTTTTAAATGATTATTTTATTCTATTTTCTTTAATATTTCATTAATAATTATCTTCTATTCGTTTTAACTTGCTTTTTCGTTAAAAACTTGTTTGGCGCCCTCTTTTATTATCCTCTTTTATTATCTTCTATTTAATATATCTCTTTTCATCTAACATTTAAGTCATCCTACTGAGCGAACCCCGTTCTTACTCTGTAAATATCTGTCTTAATACGGAACATGCCTACCTCTCTACAGTTCAGTTCACGTTGTCAGTTCAATTCTCAAAATGGTGGTGGTGGTAATATTATAAAAGGCAATTACAAGCTGATAATAGCTATCTATTTCCAGATCATATTCTCTTGGGGTAAGAATACATATTATCATATTTTAATTACATTTCAACCATGTGTTTGGTTTCTGTATTTCATTTTATCTATTGATATGCTTTTAGTAATAAAATTTTAACTAGTAATATTCAATCTTAATTTCATTTAATTTATTCTTGTCATCTGCTACTCTTTCTAACGATTATTTCTTAAAAGAATGGCAGACTGGCACATTTTGGTTTTTCTACTTGATGTTTGATATGTGTTTTTATCCCATAGTTTTTGGGAATAAATCACTTTTCTCCCTATGGGAGACACCAGCGTCCTCACCGGTGAAGGAAATAAGTTGACAAGAATGAAAGAATGCAGACCATGCCATCTTGACTGCAACGACGAACATCATCAGCTGCAGGGACTTAGGGCCACAACATCTGACCAGGTCTATAAGAAGTCTACAGCAATACCATTCGACATCAAGAAGTTACCAGCAAACCAATACCAAAAGCCATAAGTATAATCTACAAATTGTTAGTTTTTGGCAAGAATTTAAATATATTTGTTACTGCACATAATAAGTCATATTTTTATTTTATCTCTATTGAACAATAAACATGATTAGTTAAAAATATTGTTTTGCTTGCTTTCATTCCAAACTTTCATAGTTCATTTCTAAGATTAGGATAAGACGAACACACAGCTGAGAAACTGTGCTAAGCTAAGGGTGTAGCGATGGCTATCTTGGATGATTGAGGGAATATTTTCGAATATTATTTCAGTTAGATGGGGTAGTCCATCGCCTTTCTTTTTCGTTTCAGCATAGCAGATTATTTTAAGTTGTTTTTCTCCCATTTGGTGACCATCTCTAGTTCTTATTTTTGTTATTATTTCATCCATGATCAGGTTGAACAACAGAGGACTCAGGCACCCCCCTGTCTTATCCCACTGCCAGCTTCAAGTAGTTCAGTTAGTTCTTCTTCTACTTTTGTGTTGTTCTGGAATAAATTTTCGATCGTTTGAATTATTCCTAGAGGTAACTCTTTTGCGCACAATAAATAAAAAACGTCCTTTAATGTGGCCCTTTAAAATGTCTTCTTAGGGTCCAGGAAACATAAATATGACGGTTTGTTGTATTCTACTGATTTCTCTTGAACTTGTCTCAATATAAATATAGCTTCGGTGCATGATCTTTCTGGCCTAAAAAATTGTTGTATTGTCCTTCTGCTTATATTATAATCTCTATGTCATTTGTTGATAAGTACTGTACCTATTGTAATAACGTAAATAAAACAGATTTGTGAACTATATGGTAATTAGATTAATAATATATAATTACTAGAACATTCTTTTAATACTACTCTATTAATCTTTGTCTACGGTAGACAATTGCTGCTAACTTATGCCTATAAATATTTATATTAAAATAAAATAGTTACATTATTCCCAATGCTGATATTACTTTTTACTCATTTAATTTGTTTTACATATTTAAATTCACTTGTGCCTCTAGGGTGTGTCTCAGAAAGAGACATTTTCTTTACAATTGTATTAATTAATTGGGATAATATTTTCATAGAACTTGTTTAGTATATATCAAACCACAAATTAGGTAGTTAAGTACATTTTTGTTTTAACGTTAACTATTTATATGCGGAATATATATTGGAAATTACCTTGATATTTTTGCAATTTTTTTGTTGGCTTTAAAAGAACGGTAAATATTGAAAAGTATTACTATTTAGTAAGAATATTTGATGAAACAAGTATATAATCCCATATGTAAGGGAGGAAATCAGTTAAGGAAAAAGTGCAGAAATAAAAATTAACAAATTCTGGTTTGATTACATTCTGGGTTATTGTTTGAGATGACACAAAACGTCAATTTTAAGTTTTCGAGTGGTGAAAAAACCCACAGTTTGTGGTAGGTTTAATGATTCCATTTTAGTTCATTTAAATATGATAAAAAAGGAAAATAATTCTTCCTTTGCACCCGTTTCAATCCCTGTCCCTTCATGGTTATTTCGTATCGTTTCGCGTTCCCGTCCTCCTGCTGGTAATACAGGGTGAGTCATGAGGACCTGTACATTCGCCTACCTCCTATAGGGGCCCTTATGGGGAATAGCAAATGACCATTAAAAAGTGTCTGCTCCCATTGTTTAATAATATACAGGGCGAGTTTCGCATCTTGACAGAAATTTGTATTCGTCATAATTTTTGAACGGTCAGATCGATGTGTCTCTTATTTTGGTCAATGGTTACACTATTACCACCGAATCAACTGATTTATTCAAACCAGAAAAAAATCAGGTCCGGCTTTAAAAAATTAGTTCGTTTGTGTCTTAAAAAAAATTTCACCCTGTATACGCTTTTTGAAAACTCTAATATGAGTTTTACAAATTAGACAAGTAGACAATTAAAATGGCATATATATTTTTCCCCACACCATTACTTAATTTTTTATTATAAAATCAAATTTGTCAAAATCTCAATTTTACAATAAAAATAAAAAAAATTAAACAATGTTATTCTTAAAATTAAAAGTTTCACAATTTTTTTTTCTATAACAGGTCTAGATCTAAAACTCCCATAACACTTCTCTTTGGATTCTAAAGTTTAAAATAGACGTGATCAAATAGATAAATTTTAAATTTTTTCACTTAATCTTTGCGATTTAACTTTGCAATTCACGAATCTGCATCTTTTATTTTTAAAAATTCATAACTTTTACGAGAAAAATACTGAAAGCCTACAACAATTTTTATAGTCTTCACAATGGTAAGAGATATGTGCTGTAAAAATTTCAGAAAAAAAATATTAAAATGGGACAGAGTTGTAGCGAGCTAAACCGTGATTTCATTTTTTTTTAATTTTTAGGTTAAAATTCCGATTTTGACAAATTTGATTTTTTAATAAAAAATTATATAATCGTGTGGGGAAAAATCAATATGCCATTTTAATTGCCTATTTGTCTAATTTGTAAAATTCATATTAGAGTTTTCAAAAAGCGTAGGTATACAGGGTGAAATTTTTTTTAAGACCAAAAAGAACTAATTTTTTAAATCCGGGGCTGATTTTTCTCTAGTTTTAATAAATCAGTTGATTGGGTGGTTACATAAATTAAATATTTGTTCAAAAAAAATATTTTTGTAATAAAAGTTAATTTTTTTAAATCTATGGTTCACTTTATCAAACTTTTAATTATTCATAGTCAAATTTGATTTTTTTATAAAAAATTAAGTAATCGTGTGGGGAAAAAATAAATAGGCCATTTTAATTGCCTATTTGTCTAATTTGTAAAATTCATATTAGAGTTTTCAAAACGGGTATACAGGGTGAAATTTTTTCTAAGGCCCAAACGAACTAATTTTTTAAAGCCGGACCTGAGTTTTTTCTAGTTTTGAATAAATCAGTTGATTGGGTGGTAACATAAATTAAATATTTGTTTAAAAAAATTAATTTTTGCAATAAAAGTTATTTTTTTAAATATATGGTTCACTTTACCAAACTTTTAATTCATAGTCAAATTTAATTTTTTTATAAAAAATTAAGTAATTGTGTGGGGAAAAAAGTAAATATGTCATTTTAATTGCCTATTTGTCTAATTTGTAAAATTCATATTAGAGTTTTCAAAAAGCGTATACAGCGTGAAATTTTTTCTAAGACCCAAACGAACTAATTTTTTTAAAGCCGGACCTGATTTTTTTCTAGTTTGAATAAATCAGTTGATTAGGTGGTAATAGTGTAACGATTGACCAAAATAAGAGACAAGTCGACCTGACCATTCAAAAATTAGGACGAATACAAATTTCTGTCAAAATGCGAAACTCGCTCTGTATATTATTAAACAATGGGAGCAGACACTTTTTAATGGTCATTTGTTATTCCCCATAGGAGCCTATATACGAGGTAGGAGTACGTACAGTTCCTCATGACTCACCCTGTATACATACCTGCGGGTTAAAATACCCTTACTTTGCGTTACTTCCAAATTGTTTACATGCTCATTCGTAAAATATGATATTCAGGGTGCAACGACTTTACAGTGATGATTTTTGTTTTTTTATGGTCAATTAAGGACACACTGTTTATCAAGAAATTATGTTTTTTGTATTTGAAATAAAGAATATGATGCATTTAGTATGTGGTGAGAAGTTAAACATGTTTATTTATTACGCCAATGGTATTTGTCATTCTTTTTAGTAATTAATAATTAATTATTATAAGAGGAACCTAAAAAGGTTTTCTTGGTTTAACATATTGAAGTATTCATCTATTAATATTGAAGATCTGAGCCACAATTTTTGATTAATTAGCGTTTCTGATAACCATTTATTTTGTTTTAATCAAAAATTGCAACCTAATTAATAATGTATAATTATTAGACTTAGGCAAATATGCGAATTGCATATTTTGCATATTATGCATAAAAAATGCAAAAATGTCCAATTTTGCATATTTTTATATAAGTGTGCATAAAGTGCATATAGTTTGAAATTTTTATTGTAACTATAAACATCTTTTTATATCCATGTAACAAATAGCTTGGAAATCTCAATATTTCATTTTGTTTTATAATCTCTTGGTATTCAAATTTTTGGTATCGGAATGTAGTAACTAATAAAAGCTTTATAGGCTTATACATAGTTTTGTCACGTTTTGTCCTTGACACAAGGGTCCAAAATCTGCCAGTTTATATCTCTAGGTAAAAATTTTAATTTTGACAGTACATTTCACTTTTGTTGTAAACTAAGCCGTGAACCCGTGTCTTTATAATTGAAGGGTCAGAGGCAAAAACGATGAATGTCAATTTTTGGCCATTTTGCGATTTTCGTGCAATCTGTTAGCTTAGAAAGAGTACTATCAACCTGTGAATGGCCAAGGGAAAATAAAGATGACAATCGTCTTAAAATCACGTCACGAGATTGGACGCAAGGGGGAAAAACAATGAACATGTAACTTTGTTTCTCATTTTACCGAAAATGCTTGCAGATTGATATTCACCGTTCTTCCCCCTGGCCCTTCAATTGTGACTGATTATTGTGCTTTGAAAATGCCGAAAATAAACAGTTCAGTGTCATTCATAAAATCAAACTACACTGTGCGTCAAAAAGAAACGGGGCGGCCCACAAAATTGGTAATTTTTGATTTCTCGAATTTCCTAAATCTGTTGTCCGATTCAAGTGATTTTCTTAAAAATCTATAGACTTGATATTTAGCAATACCGTTGTAATAATGTTGTTGCTAAACAGATAAATTTTCATTGTATACTGGGTGGACCAATCAAACTGTTTTTTTTTTCTCAAAGTTCGTAACACCCTGTGGAATATTCTAGCATTTATAAAATACTGAAATTAAAACCCAACTATAGCCTCAGGTTTTCTTAACATTATTTTATTTCTTCGTTCGCTTATGTTGGATAATAAAAAATTTAGGTTACTATAACCACTAACTTCAGAAAACTATTACCCAATTAGAATCCTCCAAATTATCATTGTTAGACAATACATTGTTAATAAAAGAATTTGAATCATTTTGTGAAAACCTTAAAAGTAATACATATTGGAAAGAAAATGTTCCAAAAATTTAAAGCAACCATGTAAAAAAACAGTGATTACCAGGTTCTTTTTGAAGTGGTTCAAGTATTAGCTGAGACATTTTCCGAACCACTTAATTTAGAACCAACTGTTATCGAAAATTTGAAAAATGCACCAGTTACATCAGTTTGTTGATATCGAAAGAAGTTGTTCTTTGTACTCAGATGGAAGCCAAACATTTTTATGAGAAAATTTTGAACAGCATTTTATAATTTATTGTTACCACAATTCAAAATGATATAATTTATTTGTTAAAATACTTAAATATTTAATTACATCAGCTTTGTTTGTAAAATACATAGGTACACTTTAATTAAGAAAACATGTGAAGATACTGTAAATATTTTTTATTACATGCATATTTTCTAGATGAACATGCATATTGTTGGGTAAAATACTGCATATTTATGCGCATATTTCATACCTTTTTATTTGCATATTTGCCTAAGTCTAATAATTATATTTTTCAATTGTAAGGTAAATATATTTTTTCAAGTTTCAAAAAACCCAAATTCGCTTATTAATATACTTAAAAAGGAAATTCAAATAAATAAATCAAATCAAGTAAATTATGAGTTTATATAGTTAAACTCATATATTATAAGTAATTGAGGATCTCAAAACAGTTGGCATTGTCCCTCCACGTTCTTCAACACGTTTTTGAACATAGAAACACAAGTTTATGAAAAAAGATGAGGCAAATAAAATAATTTCGGCAGCTGTACTGAATATCGAAGGCAGACGATGAAACAATAGCTATTTGTATAACAAGGGAGGAAAGGGCTACTTTTCCTCCCGAGAATGAAGTTTACTGCCCGACGCGTAGCGGAGGGCAGTAATCATTCAAGGGAGGAAAAGGCACTTTACTCCCATGTTATACATATGGTTTTTCCACCTTCCTCAAATAACAAGTCATGTTTTCATTTTTACTTAATTTATTTATGTAACTAACCAACAAAATTTATTAGAACTAAAACTAACAAGTACGTACAATATAACTGTCAACTGTCAAATATAAGTCAAATTAATAATGTAAACATTGTTATCAAAATAACAATTTACTGTTTTTTACCATTCTGCAAAATACAGAGTGTTTTATAAATAAACGTTAAAATGTATAGAAACTTACGTAATAGAAAATAGATATTGTACAGGGCGTCAATAAGTTACATTTCATGAATGAAATATCATGACGTCACTTTTACTTTTCCTCCCTAGGGAGGAAAAATATTTTCCTCCCTAGGGAGGAAAAGTACAACTTTGCTCCCTACAATCAGGTCCGGAAAAGTATACTTTCGGTAGAGGTAGGTGGAAAAAATATATTGTATTGTTATAATTTCTTTGATTACCACTATCTGTCTTATGGTAGGGGAGCCCAAGCGGGGATTTTTGCAGTTACTCGAGCGCGTCAGATTAGCATATGGGGAGAAACCTGGTACCCTGCAGATGTACCTCTACCATATATTGGCTCTTAACACAGGGGAGTTCGTTAAGGGGGGCCCGAAAAAAAAAATTTATCCTTAAAAAACTCGAAATTGTCAGATTAAGATAAGGTAAGTTAAGAACCTGCAAAAGAGTGTATATTTCAAAAATCTGACGATTTGAGCCGGGCATAAGGAAATGGGTGAGTCCCAAAGTTTCACAAGATAAAAGGGAATATTTCGCGAAATGAATGACAGATCGAAAAACTAAAAAATACTTGCCCAATATTTTTTTAAAATCTATCGAATGATATCAAACACAACTTCCCACGGAGAGGGGTGGGGGGTAAATTTAATATTTTAAATACTAATCCCACGACATTTTTCAAAATGAACATCAGATCGAAAAAGTGTGAAATATACTTATTCAATATTTTTGAAAAATCTATCGAACGGCACCAAACACGTCCCCCCGTGGATGTGGGGTGGGGGGTTACTTTAAAATCTTAAATAGGAGCCCTTATTTTTTATTGCAGATTTCGATTACTTACGTAAAAATAAGTAACTTTTATTCGAAACATTTTTTCGAATTATGGATAGATGGCGTTATAATCGGAAAAAAAAGATTATTGAAAATGGAAAATTAAATTAAAAAATGACAAGCGCCCACTAAAATGGAAAATTTTACTTAACTTTTTTTGGTTTTAGGACCTACTCTTCACAACCCAATAGGTCCCCAAAGCGCTCGAGTGACTGCACATTTAGCATACTTTGCTCCCCTACCATTATACAGGGTGGTGAATTGGAAAACGGGTCATAGGAAACTCAATGTAAAATTCGAAACTGTTGAATTCCTGCTTCCCTAATTACTCTACATCAAAAGACATGAGAAACTATTTCTAGAGGATTGAAATCTTTATTGAAAACAATTGTTAAAATTGTTCTACGAATTAAACACATTCCAAAATTTTGTAAAATATATGTAAATGTTATCAAAGTATTTGCCAAATTTAGGCCACACACAGTGCAAGAATGTGTATAAGGTTGCCTTCGGTCAAAATGAAATTATTATATTAACAATATTTTGAACCGTCAGTATTTTTATTTTATCGTTTTTATTGTTTAACACGTTCGCTGCCGACTATATTTTCTAAATCAATGCCTCCTTGAGCAATCCATTCCTTTTTTTAAGTGCGCCTATGAGCCACCATATAACAAATGTGTTCAACGTTTTTGACTTATGTGGGACCACATTTGTCATATTCCATAAATAGCACAAATTCTGTATACAGCACATAGCACATAGCTTGTAGGCCTCGTTGGTTCATTCCCATGACTAAATAAACACCAACGGCTCGGTACATATCTGAATAAATGTTGGTTCCATAGGGCCAACATGGCCTGTTAATGCAAAACTTGCGTTGGTCCCATTGGACCAACGTGGCCTATTGAAGCAACATCAGCGATGGTCCCATCGGACTAACATGGCAGCGAACGTGTTAAAAAACAATAAAGTCGAAAAGATGTCCTCAGTTGAGGAGAAAGTAGTAATAATAAAGATGTTTTATTCAGTCAATAGTTTGCGTACTGTCAGAAATAGTAACGTGTGGCCTTACTTTTACGCACTTACTTAGGTATGGCAAATGTATTCTACTTTTCAAAATTTTTAGGTCTGGATCCCGCGTATGAAAAAAAAGTTGATTAATAGCAAGCTGAAAATTTGTTAATAGCTTAAGGGTGTCTAGTCGGACAAACTTTGATATATGGGAACACTGGAACAGGGGAAGTTTTAATTGGGGAACAGGTTAAAAATTTGGAACGGTCAGACCACGAAAACGGCACATGTATTTTGTCCGACAGAACAGACTTAAACTCTCCGAACAGAGATTAAACTCTCATGCAAAAATCAGACTGCTATTTATCACCAAATGGGCATTTTAATGAGTGGAACATGTAGAATATGTGAAATGACAGGAATTATGACAGGTGATAAAGAGCAGTCTGATTTTTGCATAAGAGTTTAATCTCTGTTCGGAGAGTTTAAGTCTGTTCTGTCGGACAAAATAAATGTGCCGTTTTCGTGGTCTGACCGTTCGAAATTTTTAACCTGTTCCACAATTAAAACTGCCCCTGTTACAGTGTTCCCATATATCAAAGTTTATCCGACTGGACACCCTTAAGCTATTAACAAATTTTCAGCTTGCTATTAATCAACTTTTTTTTCATACGCGGGATCCAGACCTATTTGGACTCTGTTTAAATCGTAGAACAATTTTAACTTTTGTTTTTAATACAGATTTTAATCCTCTACAAATAGTTTCTCATGACTTTTGATGTAAAATAATTAGGGAAGCAGGAATTCGACAATTTAGAATTTTACATTGAGTTTCCTATGGCCCGTTTTACAATTCACCACCCGGTATACCTTTCTTTGGCATAATTTGTTCTGAAGCTATTTCCTTGTGGCATTTTATAATCAACTATTTTGACATCAACATTCGTATTTTGACAACGACACCCGACTTGGGCGTCGGAACGTTAATAAAATCATTTTTTTTTTTTTGTAAAACTGTGGCTTATTTCCCATTGAAAACAGTTAATTGGTATAATTTCTTAAGATATATTAAGACACTACATATAATTATTTCCAATGTATGTTTTACTTGAGGGTCACCGCTTTATTTATTGTTTAACGGTTTCCTTAAGATTTAGCGGACTTAATTAGAATTTATTGTTGCAAAGAAAAAAACTGAAGATATAAAAATAAAGTGGGTGCTATAGTCTAAGTCTAAAAAATGTACGAGTTTCCTCAAAAGTAGGAAGTTGGTTTAATAGTTTTGATTTCTTAATTAAAAATGATTAGTTGGTTATAGTAGTCATTGATGAGTATTTAATTGATTGTTAACTGTTGTTTTTAATTGGATTTATAGTATTGTTTACATAATTTTTATTTTGTATTATGTATCGGAATCACTAATTAATGTATAAACATGGTATTGTGTTTACTACTACAAAAGACAATTCTGAACTACAAGTGATCACAATGAAACAAAAAAAAAAATACAAAAAAAATAAGGAAGAATAATGTACTATTTTTAAATGCACATAAATAAAAGACACGCTTTTTTACTGAAAATGCGCCAATCAATGAATATTTGCATATAATGTGGAAATATCGTTCATTGAGATTTCATAGAACTATGAAAGCTGTTTCTAGCAAGAGTTTTAGAATTCTAGAATAGGTACCTACATATCATGACTAAATGAAACGTGCAATAAGGGAATTAGCTGTAGTATGACCATTTCATAACATCCAGTATCAATTAAACATAGTAACTAGAGCCAATTAGAAAGAATAGCTTAGTGATTTTAAAGCCTTACGCTGTACTACAAATAACGTAGTATAGCATAATCTTTCTAGACCTAACAGAAGCTAACGCCCAAAGGGTTCAACCCTTGAGGCATTCTTGGAAGAGGTTGCTAAGTTACCACAAAATTGATAAGACAGTTATATGGAATGCACACCTAGCAAATATAGTTTCTGCAACCCTCCCTGAATGTATCGTAAGATTTTGTGGTATCAAATGATATCTTCTGACCAGATATAAAGAGTCCATACTTCCACGCCGTACAACCAGGTACTAAACACATAATTTGTTCTTAACGTTTTTATTCGTAGAGAGATTGATGACGATTATTAAACAGTTTCTTCATTTTTATGAAAACGGACTTAGCAATTTAACTACATCTTTCGATCTAGATATTTTGATTATTCTATCGTGTATTATTAGCTCCCACGTATTTGTAGTTACTCGCCATTTTAATGAGTGTATTATTTATATCTAGTAATATATGTGTGATTAACTGTAATTACAGATAAATAGGGAGAAGTGTACTTTTGAAGTGTGTAAATTAAATAATTCCTAGCTGAGCGTTTTCGGCTTATAAAGCCATCTTCAGGGCTATGCTACAATAAAAAGGTCTCCAATGAATAATTCATTTTAGAATTCAATAGCTTAACTTACGTCAAAAGGTTCAAAATACCACTATGAAGAGAGATGGATCCCACGTACGATATAAAAATACAGTACAACCTGCCATATCCGGACCTGTCATATCCGGACCTCACCATATCCGGACGGTTCTGCGCCGTCCGGATCTACCGAAATCTACCGAGAAGGGCACTCCTGCTGTTGGACAGCGCACTAAAAGAAGAACTAAAAGATGGCGAAATAATGTATTACAGAATCTATAAAACGTGTCTATCGACGAAACTTATTGACGGCGTTGATTACTGGAATGTATGAAGGAGAAAACGTTTCAGAGACTGTAAAAGAGGTAGTGGTCTTGATATCCGGATTTTTTCATATCCGGATCGGTCTGTCGCCACATTGATCCTGATATGGCAGGTTTCACTGTACTTCTATTTCTTATGCAGCTTTTTAAATCGATGGAAAAAACCTTTTCTGACTGTTGAAAAATGCTCAACTTTGCTGTTGTTTTTGAGGTCGGAAAAGTTAGAAACATCTATTACAAGCACAAAGGACTTTCACACGAAAAACTACATTACATAACGAACATTTGATCGTGGTAAGGTCAAGAAACCTTACCATCTGAAGTCTACGATGTCGGCATGCAGAATGGCGGCACGTGGCATGGAGGCGAGGCTTTTATTGACAGCCGACACAGACAAGGGTGTGCTCGTTAAGGTGCTTTCACTTTTTTTCATATTAATTGACAGTTGACATATGACATTTTAGCAATCGAATTGAACAACTTTTCAACAAAATCTGTAGTTACATAAATCTAGTTTTTAAAAAATATAATGAAATACATATTGAGAAAAGACTTAAGGTCCAAGTTAAACCTTAAGGACAAGTTATCCTTCAAAAACTGAACTCAAATCTGTTTTAAAATAGTACAGGATATAAAGAAGCTTGATGGTGAAGTTTTCCTATTATTGGATAAGTCGCAAATTTCATTAGGTGCGCTATGGGTGTCTCGAAGATGGAAAATAAATTAAGAATGAATTTTTGAGAATATGATTTTTAAATAATAAGCTGCCAGAGGATTATTGATTTTTAATGATAATTTAGTAAAGATTTAAAAAGTTTTTTAAGAAAGTGTTTGATTTTTTGATCGCATGAGGTCAAACTTCTTCCTCCAGAGTCTCCCACATGAGTCTGAAGAAAGGTAACTGTAATTAACCTAAAGATCATATACTTGATTTTCTTGGTATTAATCTGCTTACTGTAGTTATTGCATAATCTATTCATATTCTCTAGTAAAAGTCGATTTGCCGATGTTCTTTCCAACAGTGCAGTATGGTCTGTAAATCTTATGTTATTTATTACTTACTCATTGTCGATTATTCCTTCATTTGCGTTAGATAAACCTTCCTGTCAAAGGTATTCACTATATACGTTAAACAGTAGTGGTGATAATAGTGATCTTTCAGTTGGACTCTGCCAAACGCTTTCGTGAAATCCACAAAGAACAGAAAAAGGGGAGTTTATTGAACTCTATTGGTTGTCGTTATATGACGATCGCGTCAGTTTTATATCTATTGGTTCCAAATCCTTTTTGTTTTTCTGTTATGTTCATCTGAATGTTTTAAACAGGATTCTCTTATTTCTTGTTATTTCCCGAATTTTAATTTGTCACTTTTAGGCTTCAGCCCTATTTTTGCAGTTGCTTCATTGAATTTTCACTTTTAGAATGAAAAAATTATATAAATAACAAAACTAAAAAAAAAACAACAAAAATAAATAATACAAAAATAAATGACTGATATGAATTAAAAATAAACATTTAGATGACCCAAATAAATAAAAAGAAACAGATCTTAAAAAGGACTCAAGAAATATCAATCAAAAAACATTAAACAACAAGTCATTAGTATGGTACAATAATTGTTGTAATTCTCTGTTTCAACAATATGACTACAGAAATTATGTATGTAAATCTATTTTAATGAGCTTATAATTTCGATTCATGATCATCTACCATAAAATAAGTGAAGTTCATTATCAAGGCCGGTCGATAAATAAACGGGTATGCAACGTGGAGTATAGTTAAATATAATTAATAAACGGTTAAATGTTTTTATAAATTTACTACGTTTCCGTACAGAAATTCACATATCGGTGATATACTTAGGACTTTCCATAAAATATTCAAAATCTTTTTCTTGAATTTTTAATAAGGAACAAGAACTAATAAAACTACTTCCAAAAAATATGTCCAACATACTAAACAAGAGTAGTCAAACAACAATTGTTGTATAAAGGTGAATGCAGAAAGCTCAACAACATGAGGGAACAGGATGTTGACATTAAAAAGGTGTGTAAATCCCGGAAACCAACGGTTGCCTCTCTATAGAGACTATATATATATATATATATATATATATATATATATATATATATATATATATATATATATATATATATATATATATAGCCTATAAAGGGACCAGGAGATTTTATTTCGAAATCGTGCATTTGACAGGACAGAGGCAATAGGTACTAAGATACAGGCTTTTCCAAAACCGATGGAAGGAAGCCCATGCATTCATGATATTCAAGCCAGGAAAGAACCCTATATTATTTCCGTAAAATTACAAGCCGATTAGCTTACTTCTAGCAGTCAATAAGAGAGTAGACATCCAAACCAGACTCCAATCAAAGACAGGCAAGCTAGGATTACTCCTATAAGCACAATTCGGATTCAGATCTTAACATTTTAGCGAACTACAAATACTCAAACTTACAGAATACATAACAGCTCGATTCAACGACAAGCAATATATAGGAGCAGTCTTTCTTGATGTAAACAAAGCCTTCGGCAGAGTCTGACATAAAGAACTGACACACAAAATGAGAGATGGATACAGATCCTGGTACTAATATACTGCTTCCCCATTCGCCTGAAATTTGTCCAAATTCCATAATTCTTTTAAATAGACCTGCTAGCTAACTTATTCCTGTCTCTCCCAATTAACTCATGGTGAAACTCACCTCCTCGTACTTAAGCGACCAGAGGTTCAAAGCCAAATAGGATCAGTTTCACCTAAATCTCGGAAGCTGCAATACCACAAGGGGTAGTGTTATCACCCCTCTTATATAGCATATAAATACAGCAGAAATTCCAAGAACATCCGGAATACTATTCAGCCTTTATGAAGACGATACTGATACGATACGGTAAAAGAATGGAGTATCCAAGGGTTTAGCAATAGATCCAGAAAAAAATCCAAGCGGCTATCTTCAAAAAGAGAAGAGATAACCCTGAACCCCCAACATGCAAGATAAACTCATGGTAAGGCAACACGAATTTAAATATCTACATAGGAGTAACAATGGATTAATATCTTACTTTCATACTACATATTAAACCGACAGTCCAGAAAACATCAGCAACGGCCAGAGCCACACTAAGAGAATTCGCAGAAAGTATAAGCAAATTAGCTAGGAAAACAAAATTAAGACTGATAAATAACATCATACAACCAATTTACACACACCCAAACTTGTATGGAATCACCATGTATTTCAAAGAAATATTTATTTCTCTTGAAAAAACTTGTTTTTGTTGCGAAGAATATAGGTTTTTATTGAAAATAAACAAATCGATAAGACAATCAGATAGTACAGCTCGGTGCGGTATAGGTTATTTGATTGAGTTGCAAATTGAACGAAAATAAATTAACTGACTTTTGCGCCAAAAAACGAAAATATGCCTCATGTGGGGTCATAGAACTTACAACGCGTAAAGATTATTGGTCTTGTGAAGAAGTAATATTCTCAGAGGGACATAGCTGCAGAGCTAGGCGTAACTTAGGGCGTTCTGTCTAAAACCTATGCTAGGGAACAGGAACTAGAAAAGTTCAATAATAAAGCAATGGAAAGTCGCCAAAAAGTAGGAAAGGCTCTGCCCGATCGTTTAATTGTCAAATCAGCTAAAAGACACACAACTATTTCTCACCTGCAGCTCCAAAGGCAGCTTTTGAAGATAAAGGTGTAACTGTTTCAGTTGAAACGAGAAGAAGAAGAGTTCGTGCCAAGAAGTATACAGCAGGATACAGTTATGGGTTCCCGAGTTATCCAAGCAACATAAGATTGATTGCCTAAATTGGTGTCTTCATCACCAAAAATGGAACATTGGGTGGGAATTGATAAATTATGTGCTATTTTCAGAAAATGTCAGAATTTGTTTAAAATCAGATGACCCACGAAATCGTGTACTTAGAGGTCGAGGAAGACAAGCAAGAACGAAAACTTTCAGATCTGTTCACAAATATACAAGTGGAAGTGTAATGTTCTGAAGAGGAATTGTGACCCGTAAAAAAACTCTTTTAATTTTCATCCAATCAACTTTACCTCCTCACAGGTATGTTGATAACCTGTAGTTAGGCTCTGGACAGGTGCAACAGGAGAAAATTAAATTTTCATGCATGATAATAGACCTTCACATACCATTAGAGTGACTAGAGACATCATTGAAGCAGAAGGTATCCCTTGTTTGGAGTGGCCTGCTTGCTCACCCGAGCTTAACCTTATAGAGTACTTGTGGGATATGCTTAAAAGAAAAATTTGAGCTCGCCTGGATAATCCACAAAACTCTGCCCGGCTAGTCCAAGCTGCTCTTGAAGAATGGAGCAACCTACCACAACACAAGATTGATAATTTGATTAGGAGCTTGCCCAAGCAAACTAAAGCTTGCATAAGGACTAGAGGTGATAACACTGACTACCAAAAAAAAAACAAAAAAGTAAATAAATAAATAAAAAATTTAAACATTATTCATTAATATTTTTTATGCTATTGACTTTAAAACAACTAGTTCCTATTTGTTTTTTTTTAATAATTTTTGTTTTATTTAATTGTTACGTATTTGTTATTAAATTTCTTTAGAATAAATATTGTTTCACTTCATGTGTTCGTTTTTTTAAATTTGCACGAAATAATAAGAAATATCAGATGATTCCCTAAAAGTTTGAGTGTGTGTATAATATATGCATTTCTTCTATCGTCACCTGTAAGTTATAGCAACGAAAAGAAGATTCAAGCAGCACACAACTGTCTTAGAGAACGTGTGTCTGCAAAAGTGCCCAGATACGTCGCTGAACGGTTTTTATTTAGAGACCTAAAACAAATAAGCGTATTGGATATGATGGGGGAAAAAGCCAGAACAAAATTCGATGAGCTAAAAGACCATCCAAATCGGATCCTGTGAGAGATATTAAGGTATCATGTGTACTTTAAAAGAAAGCACAGAAGAATCAAATATCAGGTATTAGCAAACATATAATAAAGTCTAGATAATCCTAGCTCTATTAAAAGGACACAACGAGCTCGCCTTTGGCATCGCAGTGTTGCTACTAATTAATTTTGATTTTATATGTTTTTGACAGCCCTTAAAAAACATCTAAAAAAACACAAAAAATCAAAAAATTAATAAAACAGGTACAGTAGGCAAAAGCCACAAAAACATACTAAAAACATACTGAAACATACTAAAAACCCAAAAAAAAAACGGACAAGAGGCGCCCACATCCTCGGACATCGAGCCACCGAACTGGAGCAGCCCAGAGCGAAGACTTGAGAGTCGAGACCCTAACAAGCAATAAAGATCGACGGTAAATCACTGGAGATAGCGCGAATAGTCTAGCCTCAGGCTAGCCTGCGGTGATTGGGGTAGGATTTCGTATAGGATTCCTTGTAGCAGGACTCACACATGACAAGTACTTAGCTGATAAAGAGTTCCTATAACGCATCACAACCACAGCGCTATTGGGTGGGATGCGGATAGTCTGAAACATTGGAGCAAGGTGTAGTGATTCCTGCTTACATATGTTAATCCTCCTCGCCCTAATGAACTATATCGCCCGAATGATAATGTATGCTGCACTAATTCAACATAATCGCCAGAAAATTTAACATCTTAATTTCCTACCAAAATACAAAATGCATGATTATAACAGCAGACCCAATAAGATGTAAATTGGAGCTGGAAGGTCAGATAACAGACCAAGTGATAGAGTTTACATACCTAGGCTATACTATTACTATTACTATGCTATTACTATATAGCTACGGAAGGCTCGAAACAGAAGTGGAAGATCAAGTGAATAGAGCAAACAAAGCCGCAGGTTGCCTGAATGACACAATATGGAGAAATAAAAATATCGGAAAAGAAATGAAAGACAGAATTTACAAAACAGTCATCAGACCAATAATGACATACGCGGCAGAAACACGACCCGACACAGAGAGGACAAAAAATTGCTCGAAACAGCGGAGATGAAAACCCTTCTAAAATTCGATGGTAAGACTCTATGGGACAGAGCTAGAAGTACAGATACACGACGTAGATGCAAGATGTATAACATTAATAAATGGGTAAGAAACAGAAGAATAGAATGGAGTGACCACATAAGCCTAATGACAACAAACAGGATAGTCAGGACAGCGAGAGACGGTTCCCCAATAGGAAGACGATCAGTGCGAAGACCACGAAAACGATGGAACGACAACTTACTAGAGGCACAGTAAAAAAACAGACAGAGTCATGTCTATACAAAAAGAAGAAAAAAGAAGAAGAAGAATATAATGTCAAAAGATGTGCAAGTCTCTTGGGCTGGGTTAAACACTATTGCTTCTTTGCTTGCTACTAAATAAAAAGTCACTAAAAAGCACAGAGCAGTAGAAGGCACTAGTAAGGATTAGTAAAGCAGTTATAACCAACCAATAACTGCCAATACTAGCCTTAAAATTGTGAAGATTTAAGAAGTTATAAATCAACCAAATGTGCGCTAGATGACCTGCCTGAAATCGAAGGTTTGAATCTGAACGGAGCATTATCCCATCGTAATAGAGCAAAACGCTCATAGGAACTGCTATGTTAGTGCTTTCTGTAACTCCGCCGTTTTAGGTTCATCCACTTGAATGAAAATATAGAATAGAATAGAATAGAAATATGCTTTATTGCCATGAAAAATTTTACAATTTTATCGACAAAGCTTATAAATAATCAAAAAAACAAAACAATAACAATCCAATTTACTAAAATTACATAAATCGTCAATATATTTAAATAATAATAATAATAATGAAGTTAAAACAGAAATAATCAATTGCAAAAATTTAAATAAATTGCAAATCCATAGGCTACCTAATAATTAATAAAAAAAGGTGTAAAAGTTAAAAAGTTAAGCTGCTGCATGTGACACCCAAATATAGATAAAAAAATAATAAAAATACTACTTGTGCAAAGGGTACTGTAATTCCTTAGATATTGACTAAAAAAATCTTCTACTGAATAATATGGTCTTTCAGATAGGTAGGCTTTTGTCAGTTTACGGAATTTGGGGAAAGATGGTGCAGATTTTAGTTGTAGGGGGAGATGGTTGTACATTTTTTTTGCGGAATATAATATCGATTTCTTTACTAACTCCGAGGACGGGGTCGGCAAAGAGACGTCAAACGTAGAATTTTTCGTGAAGTAGTCATGATTAGGTCTTGGTGGAAAGACATGTAGATGTTTACGAATTAAGCAAACAGTTTCTAAAATATACAAAGATGGAAGGGTTAAAATTCCGTGATCTTTGAAGTAACTTCTGCAATATGTTGTTCTTCTGAGGTCAAACAGATATCTTATTGCTCTTTTTTGTAATTTGAAAATTACATCGAATTGGGCAGCTGTACCAGAACCCCAAAAAGGAAGACCATAACGAAGATATGACTCGAACAAAGAAAAATATGTTATTTTGGAAGATGCTAAATTGAGTTTAAAAATAATAAAAAAATACCAAGAAATTTTAGAGAATCAACGGTACTGATCTGGCTGTTATTAAGAGGTAAGGGTTGAAGATCACCTTTATAAGAGAATGCTACTGTTTTATCTACGTTAAACGAGAGTAAATTTGAGTCAGACCAGGTTTTTATTGTAAGTAGATCAGAAGTTATAGTAGCATGAAGAGTTGCAATATTTGATTTGCTCCATGTGATAATGGTATCATCAGCAAAAAGAAAGGTTTTTCCATCGATTTTTAAATTAGTGATGTCCTTAATAAAGATAAGGAAAAGTAGAGGACCCAATACTGAACCTTGAGGTACCCCACATACAATGTTTTTGAGACTAGAGTCTGTACCATTTGCTCTAACCAGTTGTTTCCTATCATCCAAGTAAGATTGGAACCAATCTAAAGAAATGCCTAGAATTCCGTAGAAATTTAGTTTTTTATCAAAATGTTGTGATATACACAATCAAAAGCTTTGGCGTAGTCACAAAAAACGGTGGCAGTGTGAAGATTATTGTTCAGTGCTTGATAAACCTCATGTAGTACAGAAAACATGGCATCAGTGGTGCATTTATTATTAGAAAGCCGAACTGATTTTGTGATAAAATGTTGTTTTCAACTAGAAATGACATAAGTCGGGCTTTTATGAGTCTCGCAATAATTTTGGAGAGTACCGGTAGTAGTGCAATAGGTCTATAATTGCAGGTATTAGATATTTCACCACCCTTATGAAGTGGAATAATGATGTCTTTCTTCAGGCACTCAGGAAATTTACCTTTCTCAAAAGAATCATTAATTAGTGAGATGACGACTTCTAACACATTTTCTTACTGATGAAACAAAGCTAGCGACAATTACTTCCAGACAGGAGACCTAAACAAAACTCATATACACGAAAGCTTAGGGGTCCGTGCTACTTCAAAATATATGAACCCAAATAATCTAGTGAACAATTTTAAAACAACATTACTACAACAACATTTCTACAACAACATCTAATATCTAACAATCTTTTTGTACAAAAAGAGTCTACTGGAATATTAACATTTAACAAGAACCACAAACATACAATTTTTCTAGCATATATTAAAAATGTGACAGATATAATATCCATAAAAAACATTTTCTACATTATTCTACGTTATTTCCATATAAATATAAACTATATTTTGTAGAAATACTATCAAATAAATTGCGTCAAAAATTTGTGGTAAGCTTGTAAAAATGTACAATCCTGGAGAATTAAATACTCTATCCAGCCAGGTACCATCACTGACGTAGTTTATTCCCATTTATGATCGCGTGCATCTAAACGCCAGTACCTACCTACTTAAAAAAGTCCAAACCAATTTTCTGAACAAACCATGTGGAAATCGATAAGTACCAGCTACGGAAAATTTTATGATATTATTGGGTTATTAACAACGAGAAAAGCGGAAAAATGCGATGTTTTTTAAATAATTTTCAAATCACTGCATTTAATAGCAGGTCAACACAAACAAAGTCAAATAAAGGAAACGAGCAGTTTTAATACAATATATTTATATTTTTTACATAACATACTCAATATTAGAATTAGACACTGCCATTAGGAAGAAAAGTATATCCTCCAATGATACTCATAGTAGTTGGTATAATTCCATTCTCTGCATATACAGGGTGTCCCAGACTAATTTACCCACGCTATATCTCTTAAACGAATAGAGATTTCCGAATGAGACAACAGGTGACATATTCTACTTGTAATACACTTTAATATGGCGTACAAAAAAATCATCCCCTAAATAATCATCTCTTAGTTACAACCCGTAACTTTAATTTTTTTAATAGCACCCTGTATATTTTTTTTAGTTTTGGATTTGGTCTTCTATCGTCTATTCAACACATTTTTTGAGAATAAAATCGGTTCGTAAATAACCAAGAAAATAGCAGTTTAGTTTTGTTAATTATGTGTCCCAGACTAATTTATCAAGGCTATATTTCATAAACGAATAGAGATTTTCGAATGGGACAAAAACTGATCTATTACATTTGTAATACACTTTAATATAGTGTAGAAAAAAAATATCCCCTAAATATTCATCCCTTAGTTACAACCCCTAACTTTATTTTTTTTTAAATAGCACCCTGTAAGTTAGGGATGAATATTTAGGGGATGAATTTTTTCTACGCCATATGAAAGTGTATTACAAATGGAATAGATCAGTTTTTGTGCCATTCGAAAATCTCTATTCGTTTAAGAAATATAGCCTGGATAAATTAGTCTGGGACACACAATTTAACAAAAATAAACTGATAGTTTCTAGGTTATTTACGAACCGATTTTATTTTCAAAAAATGTGTTGAATATACGATAAAATACCACATCCAAAACTATAAAAAAATATACTGGGTGCTATTAAAAAAATTAAAGTCAGGGGTTGCAACTAGGGGATGATTATTTAGGGGATGATTTTTTTGTACGCCATATTAAAGTGTATTACAAGTAGAATATATCACCTTTTGTCCTATTCGAAAATCTCTATTCGTTTAAGAGATATAGCGTGGGTAAATTAGTCTGGGATACCCTGTATACAGGGTATCCAGAAACTCTTCTGACAAACGAAGACTGGAAATTCCTTGGATAATTTAGATAATTTAATCCAATTCACTTATAGACAAGACGAAAACGGCGGGTTCGTTGGGAAAAATATTGCTATGAGGTTTTTTTGCATAATTACATTCGTGAGACATCCCAGAATAAGGTTCAAGACGTCGCCCTCGTGAAAAGTGGGCCAAATTTTTTTTAACAATTTTTTTTAATCAAATTGCAAAAACCAATATTTTTGGCCAGGACATTTTTTTTAGATTTTTTGGACCATTCTGGAAAAAAAAGGTCTCTTATAATTTTTCTCTAAAGTTGATCGTTTTCGAGTTATAAGAAATTAAATTTGAAAAAAACGAAAAATGGCGATTTTCAAGCCTTAGTAACTCGGTTAAAAAATATTATTATTAAAGTCAGAAAGTGACTAAATCAAAGTTTAATGCCCCCTACAAGATTCCGAAGAAATTTTAGTCATTATTTTATTACTAAGCTGTTCTTTTTAAGTAATAATATTGAGCGCCATGCGCGTGGTAGGCGGCCGTAAATGTGAGTGCAAGTAAGATGCACAATTGTACTGCCGGAGTGGTATCTCTCTCGCACTCAGCATTTACGGCTGGCTACCACGTGTATGGCGCTCAATATTATTACTTAAAAATAACAGCTTAGTAATAAAATAGTGACAAAAATTTCTTCGGGATCTTGTAGGGGGCATTATACTTTTATTTATTCAGTTTCTGACTTTCATAATAACTTTTAACCGAGTTATTAAGCCTTGAAAATCGCCATTTTTCGTTTTTTTTTTTCAATTTTAAATTGCTTATAACTCGAATACGGTCAACTTTACAGAAAAATTATAAGAAACCTTTTTTATCCAGAATGGCCCAAAAAATTAAAAAAAAAATATCCGGGCCAAAAATATTGATTTTTGTAATTTGATTAAAAAAAATTGTCAAAAAAGATTTGGCCCACTTTGACGTGGGCGACTTCTTGAACCTTATTCTGGGATGTCTCACGAATGTAATTATGCAAACATATCTCATGCGAATATTTTTCCCAACGAACCCGCCATTTTTTCCTTTTCTATTAGTCCGAAAATGTTTCCTAAGGGAGCTAGAGCTATTTGAAGATGACGTCTTGTAATTAGTTTAATACCTCGAGAACGCTTCTATTTAGAAAAACCAAAATTGGTACACCTATTTATTTTTCAGAGATAAATCGATTCCATCAATTGCGAATTTCTAGTACCGGTCATAGGCGGCCGTTTTGGGTAGGGCAACTGTTATTTTATAGCATAACTTTTTTGTCTTCCTCTTCTTAATGTTGACACTGGGTTACTAAATTATGAGGTATATATTATAGTACAAAAAGGTACCTACAGTTGATTTAACTCATTTTACACCGTCTTCTAGAAAAAGCTATTTGAAAATTTTTCAATTTGAAAACAATATTCAACAAGCAGTATTTAGAACAACGAAAATTGGTACGATTATTCCAGAGATGAATCGATTTCGTCAATTATGGTTATATGCGTCCGTTTTAGGTTTGTCACCGGTAATTTTATCGCGTAATTTTTTTGTCTTTAATTTTTAAGCATTTTTGATACTAGATTATGAAATTATGAGGAATTCTAGCACTAAAAGTTACTCTTGTTTTAAGTCGGTAAAATAAATAAACGGAGGAATCTCCGGTCTTCGTTGGTCTGGAGAGTTTCTGGACACCCTGTATATCTCATAGTAAAGTTTATAGCAACTTTGATAAAACATTCCATCAACATGTACATTTATTCTACGCGTTTTTCTAAGAATATACAATTTTGATGGAGTTAGTTTCACCGTTTACCTTGGCAAAAGTTTTTGAGGTCGTACTACATTGACATGCTTTCACAACATATTCTATGAACATAAGAATAAGGTGACAATAGGAAGTTTTTTCAACCAGTCGTGCAATTAATAAAAAAGCCATTGTACTGAATTAACTATGAGGAAAAATTTTTACTACATATTGAGGAAAATCGAGAACTACAACATTAAGAAATAAATATCTTCTGCCTAAGAAGTGAAAAACTATTCGAGTTATCAAGCTTTCAACGTGACAAGAGCATTTTCAAACAAATCAATGTATACGAAAGGCCAAAATCTGTCAACGATAAAGGCCTGACTTCACGGGGACGTCATAGCGACATAGCCAAGGACGTCGCCACGGCTATTCCTGGCCACCGATGGTCGCCAAATTACGTCGCCAAGAACAACGCTCGCGACGACCACCACAGAAACACAGTTGCTCTCGTTACATAGATAGAAATGGACGTAGAAAAACAGCACTGTTTTATTATTTTTATGTACGTCACAAAAATATTAAGCAGAAGAAGAAGAAAAACATATGGGTAAAGTTTGTTTAGCAGTAAATGGTTGACTTCAAAAAATAGTACCGACTATAAACATCCTGGGTTAACCGATAATAGTATAAAAGGCCCGGTTTCATGTAAAATTTAAATATGTTTGAATGTTTGTTTTTCTATAATCTTAGCAAATAAAAGAGATTTTAATTATTTTTTCTACAAACGTGTTAAAAGTGCAACTTTTAGCACTCCATAGGAGCGTTAAAAATGTTACTTTAAAGCACTGGGTTCTTTAAAAATTTTAAGGCACTGCAGTTAAAATTGAAATGTCAAATTTTTAAAACAAACGTCAAAATATTTGTTATATTTCATTTATTAACATTAATAGTACAACAGTACAACTTGCGCAATTATTTGAAAAGGGTTTTTTAGAAGGTTTTTTAGAATTTAATTTAAACTGTATTATTGTAGTTTTAACACGTTTGTAGAAAAAAACTATTAAAATTTGTTAGAATATACAATACAACAATAAAAGTAGATGTTATTCTATAGTTGTTATGATTTACGTATTGACAGTACAGGCAGTTTTGATGTAATGTCAAGAAAAATATAAAAATGGAATGTCAGTCAAGTTCAAGTAAAAGTTTTTGTAGGTATTGTCCTGTAATTGAGAATGAATAAATTATAATTGTTGATATAATATAAGACGTTTGTAGAAAAAATATTGTATGATATACAATATACGTGTTGAAATTACATTTTTAAGGCACTCATGTGAATTGCAGAATGAGCGAAGCGAACGAAACCTTCATATGCGTGCCTTAAAATTGTATAGCAGTACTAGCAACTTATATCATAAATAACTATTAAAACTCATTTGAAAACATTAATTTCGGGTATATAAGGCAAAGCAATATATTTTACCTCAGCTTTTTTGTTTTTGTCGTCGTAAATTTTGCGAATCCTTTGTTTTATTATACGAGTACCGTCTAGTCAGTGTTAATTTGCAAAAGACCAACTCTGTCTACCTCGTTTGCTTATCGCTCTGGACCGGTCTTAACAATGGGCCAAGTCAGACAAATTTAATAATATTTACGACCGCACTAATTGAAGTCAACCATTTACTGCTAAACAAACTTTACATCCTTTATATCAAATCGAAGGGAAACTGATGTTTTGCCAAATCATATGAAGATTTTTTGAAATATTCGAGTAATCCTTTGAGGCACTGTTCCACAAACATAGCCGATTTTCGATCTCTACAATAAAGCTGATCGTATAAAATTTATTTTGCTTTCTATCTTTCCAAGTAGCCACTGGTTGGCGACTGAATAAGTGACGGTAATACGTACATACACTCTCATTTATTATATTGCTGATATCGTCGCCCAGTGGCCAAGGTAGCCAATAGCCAGTCGCCACAAGAAGAACCGTAGACAGTGTCGACGTCTCCAATTCGGGCCAGTCGCCAAGTGGTCGCAAGTGAGGTACCTGCGATTCATTTTAAAAAACGTAAATGGAGCTACTTCACCATGGCGTCCTGGTGAGGTATAGGCCTAAAAACTCTTATCTTCCGTCTCACTCATTTGTCACAAAATGTGCTGTTATTCTTTAGAACTCTTCATCACACAGAAGAACTATTACATTTGATTGTCATCGATATAGCCATTTAGTATAGTATGATACTGCTATTAAGATGTACTGGATGATTAGACATACCACAGAAATCCAAAAATATCCATATATTAACCAGCTGTGAGATAAAGTATTGCCAGGGTTTAGACGTAGCAATTTGTATTTTAAAGAATTTTTTCTCTGAGCCACTTCCACTTGGTGTTCAATCATAGGATCATAGAAAGAAAACTTTTTAAGTAACTAGAGAGTAAACTACTATAAAAACAATTACTGTGCAATACGCGACACACTGCGTCGAATTATCGGAATGTACCTTCTTCTTTGAATACCTTTCCTATTAAAGATCCGCAAAAATTTTGCAAATTCTTTTCTTCGCAAAGTCGTTAGAGACCAAGCCTATCTAATCTCGTATATCTTAATCCAGAAAATAATGTCTAGCGGTCTTCGCAACTACCTTCTATACCTATTTCTAAGATACTAGGAGTAGCAACTAAATATCCTGTGTGAGGACTTGATAGTGCCCTCATTAGAGAGGTTTTATAGCCCTTTGTCTCAATTGTCGTCTATATGCCGCAATTGACGTTTTTGCATCTCTAGAGTAAGAATCGTATTCAGAACGAAGCCTCTCTTCGTACCAACAGCATTTATAAACCCGAACTGGTTGAGGGAAATTTGTTTTTCAAATACACAATACAGCATTATGTGGAAAATGATATCGTTGATCCACTGCCACAATTTTCGGATAATACCTATATGAAAGTTTTTCGAGCAGATTTGCATGTACGTCAAGGACATAGTTGCATGGGGAATTACTTAGCAGGCTCCAAAATTTCATATTAACATAGAAAAGGAATTTCATTTACACAAACAAACATATCATTATTTTATTGTACTTTACTTAATAACAAATCTGTGTGTTTTTAATTTGTTTGCAAAACTGGAATTGTAACTCTCTACAATCATTAAAATAACAATTGACGTATTTCGATATATTATTATTTGACGAAATATTATTTGTGTCATAATTTCCGACAAATATAATTGATTTTTTTTCATGAACTTGAACTAAAGTTGCTTGTTAATAAATTGCGTATGCTAAGGTCGACTTTAATTTGTGTGTACACTGTGATATTTCTAGTATTGCAATATGATCTCGCTAGAGGTATAGTTCAGAGAAATAAGGAAAAAAAATATCCTGCTGGTGACACAACCCCCTCCAGGCCGAAACCAAAATTTTTGAGTAGTATGGCCATCTATAATAATAACCTATATTTATGATTCCTGCAGCTGATTTTGATGATATACATAGTTATAAACAAATGAAGATCAAAAAACTGTAAATTTTCGCTTTTTTCGTCTATTACCAAAAAGTTAAGCATTTTAAACAAATTTTTCTACAACCGTGTTAAAAATCCAATTTTTAGCACTCCATACGAGCGTTAAAAATGCTACTTTAAGGCACTAGTGCTTTAAAAAAATTTTAAGGCGCTGCAGTTCGTATTGACCGTATAGGAAATTTTGATGTAATGTCAAAAAAATATAAAAATGGAATGTCAGTCAAGTTTAAGTAAAAATTTTTGTAGATATTGTCCTGTTTGATATTAGATATTACGTTTGTAGAAAAAATATTGTATGATAGGCGTGTTAAAAAGTACATTTTAAGGCACTCATGTGAATTGCAGAACTCTTTCACATGCGTGCCTTAAACGTGTACTTTTAACACTTATATCATAAATAACTATTAAGAGTCAGAAACTCATAAATCGTGTAAACTTTAATATGGCCTTCGCTGAATATGTCTATCCTTATTGGTTGCTTAGAAAATTGCAAAATAAATCATAAATTTTGAGTTTTTATAAATATTCATAACTTATGTAAAAATTAACTTAGAACCTTCTCATTACATGAAATACTGAGACTTCTGTTGCTTAAATCATACGCTAAATTTCATAGCAATTGGTTAGATATGTAGTCTATATGTATAAAAAAATTAACAGGCAAATAAAAGCAAAGATAAGAATAGCAAAAAATGAATGGCTTAAGCAACAATGTATTGATCTAGAACATTTATAACGACAGCACGACGATCGGAATTTACATAAAAAGCTTAAGGAGACTGCTGGAATATACAGAAAACGAAGACCAACTATTATAGTTAATCAGGATAACCAGGTAGTGCTAGGTGAAAAAGAGAAAATTCATATATGGAAAAACTATATTTAGGAGCTCTTTCATGACGAAAGACCCATGAGTGAAGTTTATACAGACGACCAGCTGACTGGCCCTTCAATTAATAAATAGGAAATAGAAAAGGCAATATTACATTCAAAAACCAATAAGGCACCTGGACCTGATGAAATCCCTTCAGAAATACTCAAACTACTAGATGAAAGGGGAATTTCAGCACTACATAAAATATTTAATTTTATTTATGAAATTGGTTGCTATCCTCAGCAGTGGTTGCTCTCTACATTTATTCCCCTACCCAAAAAAGTCAATGCAAAAAGATGTGAGGATCACAGACTCATTAGCCTGATGAGTCACACTTTAAAAATATTCTTAAAAATACTACATCAAAGATTATACAAAAAATGTGAATGGGACATCAGTGATTCTCAGTTTGGGTTTAGGCAAGGTTTGGGAACAAGAGAAGCAATAGTAGCAACACAGGTGTTGGTCCAAAATTGTTACGATCAGAGGAAGGACGTATTCCTGTGCTTTCTAGACTACGAGAAAGCGTTTGATCGTGTCCAACATCACAAGTTAATGCAGATCCTCAAGAAGCTTGATATAGACCAAAAAGACATAAGATGCATTGAAAACTTGTACTGGTATCAGGCAGCACAATTAAAAATAGACAATTCTATATCCAAATCCATACATATAAGAAGGGGTGTTCGGCAGGGATGTGTGCTTTCCCCTCTTTTATTTAACATTTATTCGGAAGCCATATTTCAAGAGTCTTTGGAAGATGCAGGGAATCAAAGTGAATGGAGTATTAATCAACAACATACGATATGCTGATGATGCTGTCTTAATTTGCGACAACATAGCAGATCTTCAACAACTTGTCACTATAATCGGAGAATACAGTAAGCGAATGGGATTAGAGATTAATACCAAAAAGACCAAATTCATGATCATCTCCAGAAACTTGGATGCATTTGAAGACTCCACCATAACACTGAATACTAAGTCCATTGAGAGAGTGAGCAAATTCAAATACCTAGGAACGTGGCTTTTTGAAGACTGGGCATCGGACAGGGAAGTAAAATGTCGCATTGAGCAAGCTCGACTAGCTTTCGTAAAATTCAGGAAGGTACTGAGCTGCTCAGAGTTCGACCTTACACTGAGACTAAGGTTTACTAAATGCTACGTGTGGTCGGTGCTGCTATATGGCATAGAGGGCTGGACACTCAAAACGAGGGATATAAACAGATTAGAAGCCTTCGAAATGTGGCTTTATCGCCGTATCCTAAAGATACCATGGACGGCGAAAGTCACAAATGTGGATGTCCTTAAAAGAATCAACCAAGAACGTCAGCTGTTCGAAAACATCAAGAAAAGAAAAACGGCGTATTTGGGTCACATCATGCGAAACGAAAAATACCAGTTCCTTCAACTTATAATCCAGGGTAAAATTGAAGGCAAGAGAGGAATAGGACGCAAGAAAATGTCCTGGCTCCGAAACATAAGGCAATGGACAGGGATTACCGACATACAATCACTGATCCACATTGCAAGAAACAGAGAGTTAATGGAAAATGTGATCGCCAACATCCATTAGTGGATTTGCATTTGAAGAAGAAGAAGTAGTCTAAAAGTTATTTAATTTGTTTATCCCCAATTAATTTTTTTGCAACACTATAAGTCAGAAAATTGTGAAGTTATAGTAATACTTTGGATAGTTTATGGAAGAAGAAGATTTACACTATTAATTTAATTAAAAAAATTACAAGAAAATAATTCTAAATATTGCAAAATTATTTTGCAAGGACATCGGAATTAAAAAAACGGGGAGGTTAACTTCGTCCCTAATTGTCCTAGGACACATGTTTTTCTTTCTAAATGTGTATAAAAATTCAGTCTTCCTAAATATGAAAAAATAATTTTTCTACGGGTAACGGTTAAAAAGATATTCTAATTGTTTTTAAGTAAGCAAAAATCGACATGTTTTTGCAGAATAATTTAACACTGTTTAAAATTACTTTTTTTTTTTAATTAAGTTAATAGTATGAATGGTCTTCTTTCATAAACTGTTCGAAGTATTTGTACTGTAACGTCATAATTTTCTGATTTATTGTGTTGCAAAAAAATGAATTTGCGATAAACAAATTAAATAACTTTTAAACTATTTGACCAATTGCTTTAAAATTTAAAATATAATTTAAGCACAAGCAGTCTCAGCATTTCGTGTAATAAGAAGGTTCTAACTTAATTTTTACATAAGTTGTGAACATTTATATAATCTCCAAATTTATGAATTATTTTGCAATTTTCTAAGCAACAAATAAGGATAGACATATACAGCGAACACCATATTCAAGTTTTTTTTTTATATAATTTATGAGTTTATTATTCTCAAATTTGTTTAGAATGTTTCACTTTTTAGTAATAGACGGAAAAAGCGAAAATTTACCGTTTTTTGATCTTCATTTGTTTATAACTAAGTATAATATATATCATCAAAATCGGCTGCAAGAAACATATAGGTTATTAATATAGGTCCATACTATTCAAAAAAATTAATTTCGGTCTGGAGGGGGATGTGTCACGAGAAAAATCTTATTTCTCTGGACTACTATGACAACATTAAAAAACCGCATGCATTATCCGATGCGAAACGCTTTATGTTTGGATAAATCATAGGTTCAATATTTTATACAATTTTTATTTAAGATTTCTTAACACAACTACATTAAGTGCATGTTTATGATTTAAAAAAAATTCTGATTTGTTTTCTTTGCGGAGTCCTGTTCAAAAATTGTCCCCTTTAAACAAATTAGACGGGTGTCAGTTTAA
Source organism: Diabrotica virgifera virgifera (assembly GCF_917563875.1). Lineage (NCBI taxonomy): Eukaryota > Metazoa > Arthropoda > Insecta > Coleoptera > Chrysomelidae > Diabrotica > Diabrotica virgifera. The sequence continues at coordinate 164,630,590 of NC_065449.1, read as the reverse complement.
ACCATATCAAAATATCACATTTTATACTCACAAAATATTTTTTAGGTTGTTGTTGGGTCATTTTAAACAAATTAGGTATGTGTTAGTTTTCTTAAAAAATTGATGGTTTTCGAGTTATAGAAAAATGCGAAAATTTACATTTTTCAATATGAAACCGCATGTTTATGTTAATTGTTATTTTTCAGGTTGCCAAGTCGACAAAAAAGACAGTCCGTTGGGAAAAATATTCTCATGAGATTTTTTTGCATAATCACATTCGTGAGACAGCACAGAATAAGGTTCAAGAAGTCGCCCATGTGAAAAGTGGTTCAATTTTTTTTAACAATTTTTTTTAATCAAATTGAAAAAATTAATATTTTTGGCTCGGACAATTTTTTTTGAGTTTTTTGTACCATTCTGGACAAAAAAGTATCTTATAATTTTTCTCTAAAGTTGATCTTTTTCGAGTTATAAGCAATTTAAAATTTGAAAAACGCGAAAATGACCCTTTTTAAGACTTAATAACTGGTTAAAAATTATTATTATGAAAGTTAAAAAGTTACTAAATCAAAATTTAAAGCCTCCGCTACATTATCCTGAAGAAATCTGTGTTATAAATTTATTACTAAGCTGTTATTTTAATTAATAACAATGGGTGGTTAGATCGTATTGACGCGGCTGTAAATGTGAGTGCAAGTAAGATGCACAATTGGACTGCCGGAATGGCATCTGTCTCGCACTCAGCATTTACGGCCGCCTAACACGTGCATGGCGCTCATTATTATTACTTAAAAATGACAGCTTAATAATAAAATAATGACAAAATTTCTTCAATATCTGGTAGGGGGGCATTTAACTTTGATTTAGTCACATTCTAACTTTCATAATAATAACTTTTAACCGAGTTATTAAGCCTTGAAAATCGCCATTTTTCGTTTTTTTTTTTTAATTTTAAATTGCTTATAACTCGAAAACGATCAACTTTAAAGAAAAATTACCAGAGACCTTTTTTGTCCAGAATGGTCTAAGAAACCTAAAAAAAATTGTCCAGACAAAAAAACAATTTTTGCAATTTGATTAAAAAAAATTGTTAAAAAAATTTGTACCACTTTTCACGTGGGCGACTTCCTGAACCTTATTCTGGGATGTCTCACGAATGTGATTATGCAAAAAAATCTCATGGGAATATTTTTCCCAACGAACCCGCCGTTTTCGCCTTGTATAAAGTGCTTAAATTGAAGTTTAAACAATCACTTTCTAGAGTAATCTGGCTTATTTCAATTTAGACCGTTGTTTTTTAATTGTTAATTGTGCGCGTCCACTCGATTTAAAAAAGAAGTATTTGTGACGTATGCATCAGAAAAAAGACCCACAATACAAAGCCGATACAGCCACAATACAAAGACTACTGGAAATGGTAACGATAAGAGTGCTGAGAAAAATTACAGGAAATAACCTGAGGGATCTAAAGAGGAATGAAGACATTAGAAGAAAATGTAACGTACCTACAGTGTATAAACGAATGGATACTAAATAGATAAAAAGAATGGAATAACCACAAAATGGGGTAGACAAGTGTGGTGAAAATTACAAGAGATAAATCATCAAATCGGTAGAAGAAGTACATATCGGCCGACCGCTTAAAATATGGAGCGACAACCTTCCATAGAGCTATCAATACGCCAATGAACAAGCAGAACTGTTTATAAAGAGGAAGAAAAAGAAGAAAGGATATTTGTTGGAATTTTTTACATAGGTACGTATAATATGTAGAAGTATGACAGAGACGCACCATATATAGCGCCGCCGTTTGTCAGAATCTTGAAACTGAATGATTAAACTTCAATTTAGACACTTGGTTACCTCAAAAATAATAACACATATGAGTTTGCAAGCCTCGAAAATGCGTATTTTCGCATTTTTCAGATTTTAAATCACTTATAACTGAAAAACTATCAACTCTTGAGAAAAATGACAAGAGGCTTTTTTTGTTAAAGTGACTTGGAGATTTTGGAGAAAAAAAGCTGATCTTTCGAATTAAAAAAAATGTCTAGACAATTTCTGCCAAATATTTCGCCCAGTATCCTTCTGATTTGTTTAAAGGGAATATTTTTTAGCAAAAAACCGTAAAGAAACCGGAGCATATTTTTTTTTAGATGGGAGCATTTTTTTCCCATGGGTGGCATAATATAGAGTTTAAAACAGCTTTGTCTCTGAGTGTTGAAGTTAAGCTTATTTTTGTTCATAAGAGGTAGGCGCAAAATCTTGATTCGATGCTATTTAAATGCATTCGTTTTTAATTTATTCCTGAGAAAACTAATAACCATTTTTGAAAAATTTAAACGCAGAAGAAAGATTACAATATTACCCAGGACCAAAAGTTCCTGGGAACTTACATGTTTATTTTAATAAGTTACAGTGTAAAAAGGAAAGAGGAAATTTTTTGTGATTATTAATTTCAAATATTTCAATCAAACGAAACTTTTTTGTTTATTCTAAGGGACCTTCAGCCCCCGGCAATAATGTAATCTTTCATTCTGCGTTTAAATTTTTCAATTATTTATTGGTTTCCTCAGGATTTGAAAGAAAAAAAGTATGCATTTAAATAGCATTGTACCAAGACTTGGCCTTCGCTCTTTGGATCTATATAGACTGATTTTGATTATTCTAATAGTTATGTTATATAAATCAATAAAAATGTTTATGCAATTATCTTATTGGTACTAATAATTCATATTTTCTTGGAATATAACTACGATAGTAACTAAACATTCCTTCTTTATCATGATTTAATTAAGTGCATCAGCAAATCTACGAAAGATTAGAGAATGTCTTATCTTAGACGTATTTGATTGTTGAATTATATCGAATCCTAGATAAAAATTAAAAAAAAAATTATTTTGCGAACGGCGATATTTGACGAGTAGAAATGAGAAGACGACTGACTCTTGGGCTAATTAGGATAACCTTATTCGGCATAGCTCGCAATAAAAGAGATGTACATAAGAATGAACAAGGCAACCGCACATACGTATTTATGAATATTGGTCTTCAGCAGTATGGTGTAGCCCAGTTCGAAAAAGTAAAATAGACTTGGAAAATGATTAATAAAAAGAAATGCAATAGGAAGCAACTCATCCAATTTGCAGCAATTGTGCTAGAAGGCCCTGAAATCCAGAGCAACAGTTAATAGTATTCCACGGTGAAAGCTAAAGCCTGGGTAACAACATTCAGAATTCAGGCCCTTCTAGCATTGTTGCTGCAAATTAGTTGCGTTGCTTCTTTTTGTTCATTATTTTCCAAGTTTATTTGACTTTTTCAGACTTGGCTACACCGTACTGATAAAGACCGATAGTAAAAAATACGTAGATATCTACGGTTGCCTTTTTCATTCTTATAGAGTGAGCACGTAAAGGTTGGAATTAATTCATTTTCTCGAGAATGGACGATTTTGATCCCGAAACAGGTCAATTTTTATTTTTAAGTTACGACTTTTTGGCATATATGTCATACTAGTGACGTCACCCATCTAGGCGTGATGACGTCATTGATGATTTTTTTAAATAAGTATAGGAGTCGTGTGATAGCGCATTTGAAAGGTAACTCAATTCTCTATTCAGTAGTATAAATAATTATGTTAATGTTTAATTGCATTTGAAAGGTAATTCAATTCTCTATTTAGTAGTATAAACATTACCATAATTATTTATACAGAATGTCCAAAAAAAAAATTTAAATTAAATTTATTGACATAAAAAGAAGAATGTATAATGTCAAAATACATTTTACTGCTCTCAGAAAACAGAAAAAAATGTTTATTTGAAAAATATTCATTGCTTTTCGCTTGAATTAAATGTACAAACTGTCAAGAGGCAGGTGGGCGGCTGCATGAATATTTAATTTAACCAAAAAACAATATTTATTTGTTAAATAAACATTTTTTCTGCTTTTTGAGAGCAGTAAAATGTATTATGAATTATATAAATGACATACATTCTTCTTTTATGTCAATAAATTTAATTCAAAAATTTTTTCTGGACACCCTCTATAAATAATTATGTTAATGTTTATATTACTGGATAGAGCATTGAATTACCTTTCAAATGAGCTATCACACGAACCCTGTTCTCATTTAAAAAAAATCATTGATGACGTAATCACGCCCAGATGGGTGACGTCACTAGTATGATATATGCCAAAAAGCCTTAATTTAAAAATAAAAATTGACCTCTTTTTGGATTTTTTTTTCACAATCGTCCATTCTCGAGAAAATGAATTTATTCCAACCTTTACGTGCTCACTGTATAATCTATATAATATTGTATTGCGAGCTATATTGTTATTATTCTACAATAATTTACTATTTAAAACGCGAAAATTTCTCCTTGGTTATATAGAGTACGTCCATAAAGTAAGCATAAATTCATTCTTTGCTAATAGACCAGGGCGGATCTGTAAAAATATTAGTACATTTGGACGTTGAGAGGTGACTCAAATTTTTTTGCAGAAATTGCTTGAAAATAATTTAAATAATAATATTTGAGTTATCTTCCCTCTCAAAAAGGTCCGGAACATTGTTTAAATAATAAAAATGTCAAAAAATGAAGGAAAAATTCGATTTTTTTTCTTGGTTTTTTGATTATAACTTTAAAAGTATTCATGTTCAAGAAAAGTTGTACTGACATAAAAGTTGCGTAAATAAATTTCCTACAATATAGAATTGCCTAAAAATTTAAAAAATAGTCACCGTTGTTGCAAAATAGCACTAATTGCGAAAAAACCATACAAAAACAAGTATTTGCATTTTAGGTTTTTCAACCATTAATGCTACACTTAGGACCTTCATATTTCACCAAAAAAAACATTATGATACAATAAAACGGTACCCCGTCAAAATAGCCTCGTCAAAATAGCTCCGACAAAATAGCCCCGACATAATATCCCGCACACAAAATAGCTCCGACAAAATAGCCTGCAGACAAAATAGCCGCGGAATAATAGCCCGCCGACAAAATAGCCCCGACAAAATAGCCCCGACAAAAAAGCTCCCTTCAGAATTCATCATGAAATAATTCCTTAAAAATCCATTTTTTCGGAAATGGTAATTATCCTCTATTCCGATGTTTATCTTAACCACATTAAATAAAAATGGTCTTTTCAGAGAACTCGAGTCCTGTCTTCCCTGCCTCTTGGAAGTTTGAACATTTAAATTAAGCGAAAATCAATGTTTATTTATGATATAAACATTTTTTTCTCTTTTCGGGCAACAGTAAAATGCATTTTAAATTAAACAAATTAAATACATTCTTCCTTTTTGTCAAATAATTTAAATTAAAAAAAAGTTTTTGGACACCTTGTATAAATAATTATGTAATTGTATATAAGAGGCTGTTTTAGCCGGGGCTATTTTAGCCGGGGCTGTTTTGACCGGGGCTATTTTGTGTGCGATCTATTTTGTCGGGGCTATTTTGTTTGCGGGCTATTTTGTCGAGGCTATTTTGTGTTTGGGCAATTTTGACGGGGCTTTTTTGACGGGGCTGTTTTGACCGGGCTCTTTTGACGGGTTACGCAATAAAACAGTACTGTAAATTTCATTCGGATCGGTTCAATAGATTTTGCAAAATAAATTTTGCAATCCAGCTTTCGCAAAAAAATTCATTTTTTCAAAATGTTACAGGACTGAAAATAAAGCAGATCGCAAGTTGAAATTTTTTTTGCATATAGAAGTGTACTGTACCTTTTATTTGCAATTTGCAAAATTAAAATCGATTAACTACCACGGCGTCAGGAATTTAAAAAAAAACATTAATTATTGGTGCTACGCGCAGGACAGCGGATAGTTTGCTCTGATTGAGCATTCCAATGACCTTTGATAATGATTGATACATTTTAATTTTTATTACATTTCTATATAAATAAATAAATTTGTTTATTGCAAAATAAAAACACATACTCTATCTTTTGAAATAACACTTTTTTAGCAAAAACTTTCTTTGTTCATATATTTTACCTTAGAGAATAAAAGTTTATTATTTTTAAACATATGCAATTGTTTAAACAATATTTCACAAACAATAATAAAATTAGTTTGATGTTTGTGAAATTAAAATACAACAAAATATAGTGTAAGAAAATAATATATTAGATAAAGATTGGAAGAAATTTTGGTGGAAATCAACTTGTGTGAATCGAACGCTGTCCTGCGCAGAGCACCAAAAATTAATGTATATTTAAAAAATTTCCTGACGCCGTGGTAATTAATCGATTTTAATTTTGCAAATTGCAAATGAAAGGTACAGTACACTTCGATAAGCAAAAAAAATTAAACTTGCTCTCTGCTTTATTTTCAGTCCTGCAACATTTAAAAAAAATGAATTTTTTTTGCGAAAGCTGGATTGCAAATTTTTTTTTGCAAAATCTATTAAACAGGTCTTAATGAGATTTACAGTGTTGTTTTACTATATCATAAAGTTCTTCTTGGTAAAATATGAAAGTCCTAAATGTAGCGTAAATGGTTGAAAAACGTAAAATGCCAATACTTGTTTTTGTATGGTTTTTTTCGAAATTATTGCTATTTTGCAACAAGGGTGACAATTTTTTAAATTTTTAACCAATTCTGTATTGTAGGAAATTTAATTACGCAACTTTTGTGTTAGTACAACTTTTCTCAGAAATGAACAGTTTTAAAGTTATAATTAAAAAACCAATAAAAAAATCGAATTTTTCCTTCATATTTTGATATTTTGATTATTTAAACAATGTTCCGGACCATTTTGAGTGGGAAGGTAACTCAAATATTATTATTTGAGTTATTTTCAAGCAATCTCTGCAAAAAAATTTGAGTCATCTCTCAACGGCAATCTCAAAACAGATGCGCCCTGGACTATAAATAAACACCACTATTATAAATTCCTGAAACAGGTCGATTTTTATTTTTTTAATTAACGTATTTTGGTATACAGGGTGAGTCATGAGGAACTGTACATACTCCTACCTCGTATAGAGGCTCCTATGGGGAATAACAAATGACCATTAAAAAGTGTCTGCTCCCCTTGTTTAATAATATACAGAGCGAGTTTCGCATTTTGACAGAAATTTATATTCGTCATAATTTTTGAACGGTCAGATCGCTGTGTCTCTTATTGTGGTCAATCGTTACACTATTACCACCCAATCAACTAATTTATTCAAACTAGAAAAAATCAGTTCCGGCTTTAAAAAATTAGTTCGTTTGGGCCTTAAAAAAATTTCACCCTGTATACGCTTCTTGAAAACTCTAATATGAATTTTACAAATTAGACAAATAGGCAATTAAAATGGCATATTTATTTTTTCCCCACACGATTACTTAATTTAAAAAAAAATTAAATTTGACTATGAATTAAAAGTTTGGTTAAGTAAACCAAAGATTTAAAAAAATTAACTTTTATTACAAAAATTAATATTTTTTTAACAAATATTTGATTTATGTTACCACCCAATCAACTGATTTATTCAAACTAGAAAAAAATCAGGTCCGGCTTTAAAAAATTAGTTCGTTTGGGTCTTAGAAAAAATTTCACCCTGTATACGCTTTTTGAAAACTCTAATATGAATTTTACAAATTAGACAAATAGGAAATTAAAATGGCATATTTATTTTTTTCCCCACATGATTACTTAATTTTTTATAAAAAAAATAAAATTTGACTATTAATAATAATTAAAAGTTTGGTAAAGTGAACCATAGATTTAAGAAAAATTATTTTATTACAAAAATTAATCTTTTTTGAACAAATATTTAATTTATGTTACCACCCAATCAACTGATTTATTAAAACTAGAAAAAAATCAGGCCCGGGTTTAAAAAATTATTTCGTTTTGTTCTTAGAAAAAATTTCACCCTGTATACGCTTTTTGAAAACTCTAATATGAATTTTACAAATTAGATAAATAGTCAATTAAAATGGCATATTTATTTTTTTCCCACACGATTACTTAATTTTTTATTAAAAAATCAAATTTGTCAAAATCGGAATTTTAACCTAAAAATGAAAAAAAAAATAAGATGAAATTCCGGTTTAACTCGCTACAACGTTCCATTTCAAATTTTTTTTTCTGAAATTTTTACAGCACATATCTCTTACCATTTTGCAGACTATGACAATTGTTGTAGACTTTCAGTTTTATTCTCGTAAAAGTTATGAATTTTTAAAAATAAAAGGTGCAGCTTCGTGAATTGCAAAGTTAAATCGCAAAAATTAAGTGAAAAAATTTAAAATTTATCTATTTGATCACGTCTATGTTAAATTATAGCGTCCAAAGAGGAGTGTTATGGGGAGTTTTAGATCTAGACGTGTTATAGAAAAAAATAATGGTGAAACTTTTAATTAAAAAAAAAACATTGTTTAATTTTTTTTGACAAATTTGATTTTTTAATAAAAAATTAAGTACTCGCGTGGGGAAAAAATAAATATGCCATTTTAATTGCCTGTTTGTCTAATTGGTAAAATTCATATTAGAGTTTTCAAAATGCGTATACAGGGTGAAATTTTTTCTAAGACCCCAACGAACTAATTTTTTAAAGCCGGACCTGATTGTTTTCTTGTTTGAATAAACCAGTTGATTGGGTGGTAACCTAAATCAAATATTTGTTTAAAAAAATTAACTTTTGTAATAAAAGTTAATTTTTTTTTAAATCTATGGTTCACTTTACCAAGTTTTAATTTGTAGTCAAATTTGATTTTTTTATAAAAAATTAAGTAATCGTGTGGGGAAAAAATAAATATGTCATTTTAATTGCCTGTTTGTCTAATTTGTAAAATTAATATTAGAGTTTTCAAAAAGCATATACAGGGTGAAATTTTTTCTAAGACCCAAACGAACTAATTTTTTAAAGCCGGACCTGATTTTTTCTAGTTTGAATAAATCAGGTGGTAATAGTGTAACGATTGACCAAAATAAGAGACACATCGATCCGACCGTTCAAAAATTATGATGAATATAAATTTCTGTCAAAATGCGAAACTCGCCCTGTACATTATTAAACAATGTGGGCAGACACTTTTTAATGGTCATTTGTTATTCCCCATAGGGGCCTCTATACGAGGTAGGAGTATGTACAGTTCCTGATGACTCACCCTGTATATACCATACTACATAACGTCATCCATCTGGACGTAATGACGTAATCGATGATTATTTTAAATGAGAACAGGGGTCATGTGATAGTTAATTTGGAAGGGTATTCATTTCTCCATCCAGTAATATAAAGATTAACATGATTATTTATACAGGATGTCCAATTTTTTTTTAATTAAATTAATGGCACAAAAGGAAGAAGCTGTATGTAATTTATTTAATTCTGAATACATTTTACTATTTAACTGTCGAAAGGAATTTTTTTATTTGTAAAATAGACATTGATTTTCGCTTAAAATGTTAAAAGTGATAAGACGCAGGTGGGTGGCAGATTTAAAACCCTTAAATGCCTAACCTTATGTAGGTTCCATGAATGCCTATGCCCAAAGATGGGTAAAAAATGTCCACCTCGAAAATGGCTAATATATTTATTGAGAGTTGTTACAAATGTTAGAAATGGATTAAACTTAAGAATATTATGCTTAGTAAACACAGTATCTTCTAAATTTCTAATATAAACGATGTACAACCCTTACAACGCAATTACGATGTACGATTACGATCAAAATTAAAATACCAATAAAAGCCAGGAATTCAGATTTGTCGATTTTCTCCACATTCTCCTTTTCAACCTCCTTAGTGTGGCGAATAATTATGTCGATTATGTAATTGTAATTATACCTCGATAATTATGTGGACTATGTTCCTGCCTTTGAGAATCTATATAGAAACTTTTAGTAACAAGTTTTACCAAGCCCACCCATAATATAATTTAAAGATATTACTTTTATTTTCAATAATATCGGTAGAACCAAATTAACATTCGATAAAAAGCTGTCTTTTTAACAATAAATAATTTTTGAAAAATTTCGGAACGCTTAATAAATATGTTACAAGGGAATACGCATTAGGTGAACATTTTTTACCCACCCTTAGGCGTTTAAGGGTTAAATTAAAATTGAAGATAAGCGAAAATCAATATTTGTTTGTGAAATAATATTTTTTTTCCTGTTTTCTCACAACAGTAAAATGTAATTTGAGTTAAATGAACTACAAACATTCTTCTTTTTGTCTCAAATAATTTAATTAAAAAATAATTTTTTGGACAACCTACAATTAGGTTAATGTGTATACTACTGAATAGACAATTGAATACCCTTTCAAATGAGCTATAACATGACCAATATTCTTATTTAAAAAAATCACCGATTACGTCATCACGTCCAGATGGATGACGTCAATAGTTAGTATGATATATATGCCAAAAAATGGCAATTTAAAAATAAAAATCGACCTGTTTCGGGTATTTCTAATAATGTTGTTTAATTAGCTAATCATTAATTAATGCATTACTTTATGGACGCACTGCATATAGGTCTCCCTCAGCTCTTTTTATCTGTCCCTGTTTTGTGCGGTTTGCATCCAGTTACTGATAACACGCTTCAGATCGTCGTTTATATCGCAAAATATTAGTGCTAATAGACGGAGAGGCAGCGCTGAAAAATCTCTTTGAATTTACTAAGGCTAGATTTTTTACAGTTGATTACTGCGTAGAGAAACATACTGCGGCCGGTCAAGAGAAACGTAGAACAGGGGTTACTGAGAAGGTATCAACGTTGCTTTCCTACGAAGGTAATTATTTCCAATTACTAAAGCTGAAAATCAGTACACACATTCTAAATTAAATATAAATAAAAGTTATTATAATCGGTAAGCTGTATGACGGGACAGAGCCGGTCGGTCGGCCCCAATAGTCGATTGAGGAGATGAAGCATTTTGGCTCGCAATTTTTTCATCCAGAATGGATTTACTTGAAATTTTCACAGAAGGTAGGGAATAGTCCAAGGATCATTTTCTATATCATGCCGCTATCATATGCTAAAACCTTGGGCGTGTTTGCCACCCCATCTCGGGGGTGAGAATTTTTTATTACATTTTAACCATGTAATTCGATGGAGAAAGTGATTCTAAGGAAAGAAATGTTTTTTAAATTTTCTTGGTAAAACTAATATTTTTAATCTCTTTGAATTTACTAAGGCTAGATTTTTTACAGTTGATTACTGCGTAGAGAAACATACTGCGGCCGGTCAAGAGAAACGTAGAACAGGGGTTACTGAGAAGGTATCAACGTTGCTTTCCTACGAAGGTAATTATTTCCAATTACTAAAGCTGAAAATCAGTACACACATTCTAAATTAAATATAAATAAAAGTTATTATAATCGGTAAGCTGTATGACGGGACAGAGCCGGTCGGTCGGCCCCAATAGTCGATTGAGGAGATGAAGCATTTTGGCTCGCAATTTTTTCATCCAGAATGGATTTACTTGAAATTTTCACAGAAGGTAGGGAATAGTCCAAGGATCATTTTCTATATCATGCCGCTATCATATGCTAAAACCTTGGGCGTGTTTGCCACCCCATCTCGGGGGTGAGAATTTTTTATTACATTTTAACCATGTAATTCGATGGAGAAAGTGATTCTAAGGAAAGAAATGTTTTTTAAATTTTCTTGGTAAAACTAATATTTTTAGAGTTATTCGCGCTTCAAAATAACAGTTTCTCGACGAAAAAATCGACTTTTTAGAGGGTTTTTTGAGAATACCTCGAAAAATATGCATTTAATCAAAACAACTGTAGATATCAAAATTGTATCTTTTAGTAACACAAACCAAATTATTTTTCTGTGATATCGCTAAGACCAACACAAACCGAGATACGGCATGTTAAAAGTTAGCTTTTTTCGTCAAATGCATAATTTGAAATATTCAAAGCCAAATAATGGGAAAAATTTGCATTTTTCGAGGAAAACTTAAATAATCTTTTTTCAAGTATAGAATTAGACCTTTTAACAAAAAAAAATAAAAAAAAGTTTCTGGCATGAAATTTAAGCGACTTATAATCCAAAAAATGTCGGTACCTGCTTTTCTCTACGAAAAAATCGGAGAAATCAACCCCCTAACTACCTTCCTAATTCAAAATTAGTCTTCACCTTTCTGTAGTTACTTTTATATTTATATTATCAATACTCTCAAGGAGTTTGACTTATTCAATATGCCTAATTTTTAAAAAATATTATATATCACTGTGTACTGATTTTCAGCCTTAGTAAATGGATTTAATTACCTTCGTAGGAAAGCAACTTTGATACCCTCTCAGTAATGAGACCCCTCAAAAATTATTTTGTAGGATTTTTAAAGTGCTATAAGTTTGTGGAAATCAAATTCCGTAAGATGCCTTAGTTTTTAATTGGGGCGGGTTTAAAAGGCTCGAATAATGGGGTGTTTGCTGGTAAATAGAGGATTTAAACAGCTATATCTGGCTAACTATTCACTGTAATGAAAATCTATTCACAGAGTAATTTTAGTAATTAAAGATGCTACAATTTAGTATTTTAAATTTTTTTTCAAATCTTCAGTATTTTCGGAGATATTTTGAAGTAAAAGGTGAAAAATACCAAGTTGCAAAAAATCAATTTTTATTTAAACTCCAATTTTTCCAAAATTTGGCATTTTAAATAGGTCAAACTGCTTGAGTGTATTGAAAATATAAATATAAAAGGAACTACAGAAACGTGAAGACCAATTTTGGATTAGGAAGGTAGTTAGGGGGCTGTTTTCACTGATTTTTTCGTAGAGAAAAGCAGGTACCGACATTTTTTTAAGTCGCTTAATTTTCATGCTAGAAACTTTTTATTATTTTTTTTAAAGGTCTAGTTGTATACTTGAAAAAATATTATTTAAGTGTTCTTTGAAAAATGCAAATTTTTCCCATTATTTGGCTTTGAATATTTCAAATTGAACATTTGACGAAAAAAGCTAACCTTTTACATGCCGTATCTCGGTTTGTATTGGTCTTAAAGATATTGTTAGAAAAAACTTTGGTTTTTGTTACTAAAAGATACAATTTTGATATCTACAGTTTTTTTGATTAAATGCATATTTTTCGAGGTATTCTCAAAAAACCCTCTAAAAAGTCGATTTTTTCGTCGAAAAACTGTTATTTTCAAGCGCGAATAACTCGAAAAATATTAGCTTTACGAAGAAAATGTAAAAAACATTTTTATTTTTTTCTTACAATCACTTTTTCCATCGAATTACATGGTTAAAATGTAGTAAAAATGTCCAACCCCGAGATGGGGTGGCAACCACCCCCAAGGTTTTAGCGTATGATAGCGGCATGATATAGAAAATGATCCTTGGACTATTTTCTACCTTCTGTGAAAATTTCAAGTAAACCCATGCTGGACGAAAAAATTGCGAGCCAAAATGCTTCATTTCCTCAATCGACTATTGGGGCCGACCGACCGGCTCTGTCCCGTCATACAGCTGACCGACTATAATAACTTTTTTTATATTTAATTTAGAATGTGTGTACTGATTTTCAGCTTTAGTAAATGAAAATAATTACCTTCGTAGGAAAGCAACTTTGATACCCTCTCAGTAACCCCTGTTCTACGTTTCGCTTGACCGACCGCAGTATGTTTCTCTACACACTCACAGCAATCAACTGTGAAAAATCTAGCTTTTGTAAATTCAAATAGATTTTTCAGCGCTGCCCCTTGGTCTATAATAAATATTAAATAAATTTATAAATACTTACAATTTTTCCACCGCCATATTCCCAAAATTTAGCTAATGGTTTCAGCATATTTCTGAAAGGAAAATCGAAAATCATTGAAATTATTAAACGATTCACCGTAACTAAACGTTTTAACATATGCAACTTTAATGTATTTAGAATCAATAAAAGGGCAGACATATTTTGGATAGATTTCTGAAGAAATGTATCCAACCGTTGTTTGCACTGGTAGCAAATAATTTCTACTTTCATAAAACCTGCCAATTAACTTTCCCTAGCATGTTTCCGAAAAATCCAGGATATAAAGCATTTAAAAGATGTTTTTAACCATTGAAAACTTGTACTTAGAAAATCCCCGGTTAGCAAACATTCAAAAGCTGGTCATAGCTACCTAATATAAATTTCGAAAAAAGTACCCCGCACAAACCTTATGGAAATTAGGTCCCAGTGAATTGCGTTCATACTTTTGGAAAATACTCTTTGAAGTATCCTGATAAAAAGTTCTGATGGGCACAACTCAATCGTGTGAAGGATTTTCAAGATATAGAGGCACAAACTCGGAAAATTATATGATTTACTGGGTATTCCAGTTCCCTGAGTTACTGGTTATCTGGCAACATGTAGAAGTTTGAATCAAGGAAAGGCACTAGTACTCTAGGATTTTTTCCTGGCTATCCAATGACGACCTTTACTTTGACCTTGACCTTCAACGGACGTCATCTTCTAGAGTTTCGAGGGTTTTCGGCATTAAATTGAAATAAACAGATTACTCATGGGTTTTTGGGATCGCTAAACACGAACATGCCATCAGAATTGACCTACGGAGGACGTGCTGGCCAGGACCACTGCAAGGGACGTCATCTTCTAGAGTTTCGGTGGTTTTCGGCATTTAATTGATGCAAATGAATTACTAGAGGGTTTTTTAAGGTCGCTAAACACGAATATGCCACCAGAACCGACTCTTGGAGCACCTGGTTTCCAAAGTCAATGAAAGGCGCTCCTGGAGTTTCGAGGGTCTTTGGTACTACATTAATGCAAACGGATTAGTTATAGGTTTTTGGGGTTGCTGAACACTAATGCGTGACCAGCACAGACACAGGAGCACCTGGTGCCTAAGACAGGTTATCTTCTGGAGTTTCGGAGGAATCAAATGGATTACTCTTAGATTTTTAACTGCAGAAGTTAACCTGTCTTAGGCACCAGGTGCTCCTGTGTTTGTGCTGATCACGTATTCGTGTTCAGCAAATTGGAATACTCAGTAAATCTTATAATTTTCCGAGTTTGTGCCTCTATATTTTGAAAATCCTTCATGCGATTGAGTTGTGCCCATAAGAACTTTTTATCAGGATGATTCAAAAGGTATTTTCCCAAAGTACGAAAATCCACTGGGACCTAATTTCCATAAGGTTTGTGCGGGGTACTTTCCCCTGAGACCTGATAAGTGAGGCACTGATAATTTGAAAGTAGTCACGAAGTCAGTATCCACTTGTAATCCAGCGTAGCTGGACGCTTCTGGTTTAGAGTTTTCAGCTGTCGCGTATTAGTTTTACAGTATCGAATTGAAAACCAGCATAGCTAGACACCGCTTTGGTTAGTTTATAATTTTGGATGCAAAACCCTCGCGTATTTGTATTGAAAAAGTATCTTGTTTGTATTCAATCAGTCTCTTGTCGACGCATTTCTTGTTTATAGTTTTCAACTCTCGCGTATTTTGTATAGTTATTGTGTATCTAGCGTATATGTAGTTTAAAAGCTACACGTTTCGTAAACGATTATTAGTATTCACGTATATTAATACTAAAGAATACATAATTGGTTAATGTGAAAATTAGTTACATTTTAAACTGTAACAGTGCTCTTGTGTGATGTGTCGCGGACTTGTGTGTATGTATTTTACAGTGTTATTCACTATATTTTGACCCCCCTGTAAACTGCTTTATTTACAGAATTAAAAAAAATATTAAATACAAAACTTATTCGATTTTTAAATTATGATTTTTGACATATATATCATACTAGTGACGTCATCCATCTGGGCGTGATGACGTAATCGACTATTTTTTTAAATGAGAATAGGGGTCGTCTGATAGCTCGTTTGAAAGGGTATTCAATTCTCTATTCAGTAATATAAACATTAAGATAATTATTTATACAGGGTGTCAAAAATTTTTTTTTATTAAATTAATTGACACAAAAAGAAGAATGTATGTAATTTATTTATTTCAAAAAATATTCTACTGCTGTTAGAAAACAGAAATAAAGGTTTATTGCACAAATAAACATTGCTTTTTGCTTAAATTCAATGTTTAAACTGCCAAGAACCAAGCACCCAGCGATGAGTGGCAGTTTGAACAAGGAATTTAAGTGAAAAGTAATGTTTATTTGTTCAATTAACATTTATTTCTGTTTTCTGACAGCAGTAGAATGTATTTTGAATTAAATAAATTACATACACTCTTCTTTTTGTGTTAACTAATTTAATAAAAAAAAATTTTTTGGACACCCTGTATAAATAATTATCTTAATGTTTATATTAGTGAATAGAGAATTGAATAAGCTTTCACATGAGCTAGCACACGACCCCTATTCTCATTTAAAAAAATAGGCTATTACGTCATCACGCTCAGATGGATGACGTCACTAGTATGATATATATGTCAAAAAATCATAATTTAAAAATCGAATAACTTTTGTATTAAACATTTTTTTCTAATTCTGTAAATGAAGCAGTTTACAGGGGGGTCAAAATATAGTGAATAACCCTGTACATTGGACATAAATTCGGCGGTTTAAATATGAGAACTTTACTCTAAAATTTTGACCAGATCTCAATTTAGTTATAGTAACAAAGTTGGTCATTATTACATTTTTGTTAATGCTTGTGTTCGTTATTTCCCATTTTGGTATAATATACTATAGAAACGTTTTTAGAAATAGTATCATATATTATAATACCAGAACAACAGGGATGAGATCACAAATATTGATTGAGATAAGAGCAACAAAGATGGAATTTCTAAGGATTCCAAAGTAACAAGAAGAGGCAGAAAAAATAATATAGAGACTAAGAAAATAATGGAAATGACCTAAGATATAATAGACTAAATAGAACGGAAGTGTTTAACTTGGTACGGAGTCAGAAGAACAGACAACAGTTATTGGATAAACAGAATAAAAGAGTGGAGCCAGATAGGAAAAAAGAATAGAGGCAGATCCCGAAGGAATTTCAGAGGTGAAGTGGACAAAGCAATGGAAAGAAGAAATCTGTAGGAAGGAGACTGGGAAAAACAGAAAGAACTGGAGAGACCGGTTGAATGAAGGAATGAAAACTGTGAAAACAGTAAAAATTCTTAATATTCTTATACCTCTATGGTATATTAAACTAATAAAAATAAAAGCAGTTGTCAAAAAATCATTTGTTTTAAACCAATTCAATAGTCGAACTCTATGTGCGAAAAAAATCGTATTTTCTACATTTTGTATTTACCCCTTTTGTGTTATTTCTGAATAAGAAACAGAAAATTTAATTTAAAAGGTGCATTAAATAGTAGGTTTATATCTATATCGTTTTATCACTGCATAGTTAATTTATTTATAGGTTCCAATCGCCGCATATTTCACCGATTAAGTCAATAATATTATACTCTGGGCAAATTAGCAAAATACAAGGAAAAGTTATTTACCAGCAATTTTATTGCTGGAAACTACTAATTGTACATACACTGGATTTGTATACTAATAATAATTATATATAACTCATAAAATTTTACCTTTACACCAAAAACACTCAAATAAAAATTCACCGTAGTTAAATTCTGCATAGAGACATGTTTTTCTCTATTTGCTTCGACGAAAATTTTTCGCGAAAAATGTGGGTTTTCCCAACAAAATCTTTAATTTTCAATAGAAATTTTAGGTAAGCAATTATTTATCAATAATTAAATAACTTGAATACATAAAAGCTTTTTTGGTATAGATTATAGTTCCGGAAGCCGGTAGAAATTAATTCATTAACACAATTATTTTATTATTATATAACATAATATAAATTTAAAGCATTCCTGAGGCCGCTCAAATAGTCCAATTTCAATTCTGTAAAGTACGTTAGATGCGTATAATGCTCTTTTATTATAAGAAATTCGTAGTTGTTCCGGTGTATCATAATTGTTATGTTAATTATTGCGACCGTAAATTGTTAATTAACAATTTCATTGTTGCTCAACTATTCGTTCAATTTCCACCGGCTTCTAGAAACATAATGTATAACAAAAAAGTTTTATATTTTCTCAAGTTATTTAATTATTAATAAATAATTCATCACCAGCAATGGTGATTCCCAAGTCTATTACGCCAGTCAGTCCTATCCATTGCCAACTGTTGCCAGTTTGCTGCGCCTATTTTTCTCCCACCCTCAACTACATCATCCTTCCATCTAAGTTTTTGCCTACCCCTAATTCTACTTCCAACAGGTTGTGATATAAGGATTTTTCTAAGAGGGTTGTTATGCTGTGATCTTGCTAGATATCCTGCCCATCTTAGTCTTCCTATTCTTATAAGAGATACTACGTCTTCACCATCAAATATATGTTTATATCTGTGTTATACCTCGTAGTTGTACCTCCTCCTCCAAATACCATTTGCACAGATTTCATCGAATATTCGTCTCAGGATCCTTGGTTCAAATATAAGCAGAAGGTTTTCATATGCCTTGGAGATGATCCATGTCTCCGATCCATATGTCAACACTGGTTGTCTAAGTGTTTCGTATATGGTTATTTTTGTTTTTTGGTTTAAGTTTCTGCTTCTGATATGTCTACTCAGTCCAAAATAGCATTTGTTCGATAGGATTATCCTTCGCTTGATTTTTTCCATCATGACGTTCTCCTTGGTGATCAGGGAGCCTAAGTATGTGAATTTGTCCACCACTTTATTTATTGATAAATAATTACTTACCTAAAATTTTAGTTGACAATAAAATATCTTGTTTGGTAAACCTCGATTTTCCTAGAAAACTTTTTCTCGAAGCAAATCAGGAAAAAAATATTTCTATGTAGGAAAATTGTGATGAATTTTATTTGGATGTTTTTGATGTTAAGTTAAAATCTTCGGAGTTACAGAGCACTAATATAAAAAAACTCAATTTCAGCTAATTTGTTTATAAAAAAATAGCACACTGTCTGCGGACTTTGCATACCTGTATTATTAATATGTATACACAATCATAAGATTTGAGTCCAGCAATAAAATTGCTGGTAAATAACTTTTCCAAATAATGGCATATTCTCCGGTAATCTGCCCAGACTATTAGAATTATAGTATCCAATTAAAACCCACAGCTACAAGGAAACAATGCGTGTTTCCCGATAACAATAATATAGTATAATAATATAATAATTTTAAATTTTTGCTTACAAGAACAACATTGTTAATCGTAGATTATATTTATTTATTCTTTAAAAATGTGCGTATCGACAATGATAGAGTTGTGACGGTTATGGTTACGTCATTGATACAATTTTTACAATTCACTATTGTGAAGATTCCAAATATTTCCGGTATTTTGAAATTAATACATGGAATAGTCACCACCCTTTTTGTGAGAATATTGTTTTCACCTATTTTGAACTAATGTGAAGATCTTGAATTATCCAAGTATCTCTGTCCAAGAGACTTTATAAACACAACTGGTCAATCACTTGATCAGATAGAATGACAAATGAGGTATCGAATGAAAGTTTATAATACAAGGATGGTATTATAGGTGACAAATTTAACCTCGGATTTCCGGTTCCAAAGTTGGAACTGGAAGTACGCTTTTAAAGTCGCCGTAATAGTATAAGCGATACATTATTCGGCGCGCCTTAGCAAGACGAGAATAATTACATATTTCCGCATTTTATAGCACTTTCGTTTAAAAAGGTGTAATCGAAAGTGCCACATCATAGTCGCAGAAATATTACAAATAATATGTCAATCATCGTGAAAAGTCCACCTCGAATATTTAGTTCCGGTTTTGATGTCATTTCCGGTTAAAAATTGATAGCTAGAAGATTGAAAAATTACTCAAAATTAGTGAAATCGTATATAAATTGACGCAAAATTACACGAACATTCAAATATCGACATTCGGTTTTACTTCCGATCACGCTGGGTGAAAACCTTGGACTTACGAAGTCCAATTACTTGTTAAATATTGTGTAAAATTTTTTTTAAATACTGAGAATTCCATGATGGAAAACGTAATTCATATATGTTGGTACGGCGGTTTTTGATTGCAACAACGTAGTAAAAATCGTAGGACAACCAGAAGGCAAAATCAAGAACCTGTGAGACAGGAGGTAGATAGATTCAATGGAGTGACTGTTGGCCGAATCCACTGTGACATTTTCAGATCTATTGTTATCGTCTAGTCTAGATGGCCATTCTATGAAGTCCCTGTTGCCAATCTATGGCTTGGGTAACTCAGAATTTATGTCCGTCAATGTTAAAGTCGAAAAACTTATTTTGCTTTAATTTACCATACTTGGTGGCCAGAATTAAGTCTAATCTGATTTTTAGTCTCTGATATGATTTTCGTTTTGCTTTCTCACAGTAAGTAAGAGGCATTATGTTCTTGTTGTTTAAGATTTGAATAAATATTCTGGAATATTATTAATTAGTGAATTAATAGTTATTTATGATATAAGTTTTAAAAATACAATTTTAAGGCACGCATGTAAAGGCACATGAGTGCCTTAAAAATGTAATTTTTACACGTATATCATACAATACTTTTTCTACAAACGTCTTATATATCAACAATTATAATTTATTCATTCTCAAGTACAGGGCAATACCTACAAAAATTTTAATTGAACTTGACTGACATTCCATTTTTATATTTTTCTTGACATTACACGAAAACTGCCTATACGCTCTGAGCTTCGCTGGTGTCGCTCCTAGCGGATTACTAATTCAACTTTTACCGGTAATTTTTAAATTTATTATTTAATTGTTATCGCTTAATATTTACAACGCTAAAAAGTAATTAAATTGTAATAGATTTTTTTAAGATTTTGCTAATCATTTTGACGTTCTATTGATGAAATATTAATTTCTTACTTCGGATACTTTCACAATTATCGTGTAGATGGCGCAAAGATTAATAGATTAATTTATAATTACATATTACGGAACACTAAAAAAACGTAAATTCAGGATTTAAAAGGTAAGTATATTTAAGGTAAAAATATATAGCACAGCTTTGACCAACTAATATTTTTAATAATTAATGTTTTTAATTTTAATTTTAAATTAATCACTTTGACATTTATGTCAAATTTCCGGTAAACATTTACAGACTTGTCACTACTGGCGCTCGCGAATTTATAAATATCCCCTCTACGTACGAGCTCACAGCGTATACTGTCAATAAGTAAATCATAACAACAATAGAATAATATCCACTTTTATTATTGTATATTCTAACAAGTTTTAATAGTTTTTTTCTACAAACGTGTTAAAAATGCAATAATAGGTACAGTTTAAATTAAATTTTAAAAAACCTTACCTTTTTCAAATTGCGCAAGTTGTACTGTTAATATTAATGTTAATAAATGAATTATAAAAATATTTTGGCGTTCATTTTCACAATTTCACATTTTAATTTTAACTGCAGTGCCTTAAAAATTTGAAAGCACTAGTGCTTTAAGTAACATTTTTAAAGCTCCTATGGAGTGCTAAAAGTTGCATTTTAAACACGTTTGTAGAAAAATTAATTTATATAAACTTATATTACTCCACATATTTAAATAATCAGTTTAGATCTATAAATAAATTTACAAATGAAACTTACACACAATATTATCTAATCAATTTTTTAATCTTGCACACATGCAAAAAACGGTATTTTAATCAATTACGAGATATGTATTTTAAAACACTCATAAGCGACGAATGCATTTTTTTAAGTATCGATTAAGATCGTAATCGTATCGGCGATAACCGCAGAAGTTTTTTTTTCTACATGATTATTAACAATACATGATTATGAACTTTTTATATGTCTGAATGGAAATATCTCTCAATTTTAGGTCTGCTATTTTTTACTTAAACTATTATATTTCCACTTCTTGACATATTCTCCCTATACGTTTACTTATCATATAATCATCAATCTGATCCTTGATTTGATTTTAGAACTTGCTTGTTTTATGATTATACCTAAGTATTTTCGAATAGCCAGAACAATTTGGACCGTGGAACTACAGGTCTTCTTGTAGTGCCTATCCGTTTCGGATGTTGGCGACCATCATGGCAATCTGTACTTTGCACACTGCTGTTCTGAAAAGATTTGTAGTGGTCGTGTTGAACCAAGTAAGTAGATTTTTCAGCCAGGAAATCTTTCGCCTTCCTGGTCCTCGCTTTCCTTTTACTTTTCCCTGCAAGATTAGTTGCAGCAGTCCACATTATATTTTACTGTTCCTCATGATGTGACCGAAGTATTCGATTTTGGCTGTATTTATTTTGATCAACAGCTCTTTTCCTTTTTTAATTCTCAGCAAAACACCCTCATTAATAATGTGGTCGGTATAAGATATCTTCAGGATTCGACGATAAAGCCCCATTTCAAAAGCCTCAATTTTCTCGCAGGTGGCGTCGGTGAGAGTCCACGACTGAACTCCGTACAACAGTAAAGGAAAGATATAACATCGTAGTAATCTGACTTTTATGGGTATCGACAAATCATGACATTTGAATAATTTTGCCATTTTTTAAAATGCAGATCTTGCTTTCTCTATCCTACATTTGATTTCTATGGAATGGTTCCAATTTTCATTAAAGTTTGTACCAAGGAAGGTCTATGTTTTTAGTCTTTCTATTTGTTGAACATTCACACTGATTCGTCCAAATTGCTGTTCATTCTTAGAGATCATCATACATTTTGTTTCCTTAGTGTTTGGTGAAAGTCCGTATCTTTGACTGACTTCTGCGATTCTGTTCATTAACTACTGGAGGGCGTCTGAACTGTTAGCGAATACCACCGTGTCGTCTGCGTATCTTATGTTATTGATACAATCTCCGTGAATTTTAATTCCGGCTTCAACATCATCCACTGCTTCTTGAAAGATTTTCTCAGAGTAGATGTAAAACAGCAGTGGGGATAGTATACATCCCTGACGGACCCCACATTTGTATTTGATACCGTCGGATTCTCCTGCCTCTGTCCGGATAGACGATGTTTGATTCCAGTACAGATTGCTGATAATCCTTAAATCACATGTGTTTATTCCAATATGGGTTAATATTTCCATCAGCTTGCCGTGCTATACTGTATCGAACGCTTTATGGTAATCAATGAAACATGCATAAATATCGCAATTTACGTCTCTACATCATTGAAATGTACTTGTATAATAAATAAAACCTCTCTTTTACCCACTGCATTTTGAAAACCAAAATGTGTTTGGCTGATTTTTTCTTCGCACAGTCTATATTATATCCTTTGATGTATTATTTTTAGAAATAATTTTAAAATATGGCTCATTAAGTTGATGATTCGGAAATTACTGCAGGATACGGATTTTGTTTTCTTTGGTAAAGCAATAAACGTCGACTTCAACCATGTTCTTGGTATTAATCCGCTTAAATATATCTCGTTAAATATTTTGGTTAGGCGTTAAGTACCGTCGGTGTTAAATAGTTTTATGAGTTCAGCATATGCATTGTTAAGTCCAGGAGCTTTGCCATCTTTTAGTTGTGATATTGCCCTTTCCACTTCATCTGATGTGATTGGTAAGTGGTCATTACATATGTAGGATGGAGGTTGTTCGGAACTACAGGTAATAGAAAGAAATGTAGAAGACCGAAGATCAAGAGAAAGATCTAGCTCATATTACGTTGGGCAAATCAAATGAAGGCTCAGGTGAAGGATAACTACATGAAGCCATCGATCTAGCAAATGATCGTACCCAATTGAGACAGCAAGCTAACAATATTTGGAATGTAACCA
Source organism: Diabrotica virgifera virgifera (assembly GCF_917563875.1). Lineage (NCBI taxonomy): Eukaryota > Metazoa > Arthropoda > Insecta > Coleoptera > Chrysomelidae > Diabrotica > Diabrotica virgifera. The sequence continues at coordinate 164,606,922 of NC_065449.1, read as the reverse complement.
GACCCTGACAGAGGCTCAAGAAATGAGGAAGAGGAAGTATTTTCGAGACACGCTCCTTCTTCCTCTAGTCCTAGTCACATCGACTTGCAGAACGTTGGAGTCAATCGTTTATGTTCCTTTTTATTTTACTCTGGGCTAATTAGCAAAATGCAAGGAAAAGTTATTTACCAGCAATTTTATTGTTGGAGTCGAATCTTATTATTGTATGTATTAATAATATAGGTATGCAAAGTCCGCAGATAGTGTGCTACTTTTTTTATAAACAAAATGGCGCCCGAAAATCGTGTTTTTTTCAATTTTTTCTCTATAACTTCAAAGATTTTAACTTTACACCAAAAATACCCAAATAAAAATTCACCGCAATTAAATTTTGCATAGAGACGTGTTTTTCTTGATTCACGTAGACGAAAACTTTCCCCGGAAAAAGCGGCTTTTTCCAACAAAATCTTTAATTTACAACTAAAATTTTAGATAAGTAATTGTTAAGGTGATACAGTAGCGATCAACAGGTAGCCAAAACGCGTTCCAAGATTACGGCTGTAATTTTGAATATTTTTTCGAGATATTTGGCACACGTATTCGTAATATAATAAAGAATGGCGGTACAGAGCCCAATTTGAAAAATATATTAATATGTGGAAATTACTCTGTAATTAAATACAATATTAAAAAAACGAGCCTGTACCGCCATTAAGGAGAACAAAAAAATACACTTTCTTCAAATAAACTTTTTTATCCGATGCCTAGATTTTGTGTCATTTTGGAACTACTAATGAAATAAAAAATTTTAGTAGTTCCAAAATGACACAAAATCTAGGCATCGGATAAAAAAGATTATTTGAAGAAAATGTATTTTTTGTTCTTCTTAATGGCGGTACAGGCTCGTTTTTTTAATATTGCATTTAATTACAGAGTAATTTCCACATATTAATATATTTTTCAAATTGGGCTCTGTACCGCCATTCTTTATTATATTACGAATACGTGTGCCAAATATCTCGAAAAAATATTCAAAATTACAGCCGTAATCTTGGAACGCGTTTTGGCTACCTGTTGATCGCTACTGTTTCCTCTTAATCAATAATTAAATAACATTAGTAATGTAAAAGCCCTTTTCATATAGATTATAATTCCAGAAGCCAATGGAAATTGAATGAACAGTTTAGCAACAATTGAATTGTGAATTAAAAATTTACGGTCGCTATAACAACGACAATAATTATGATACATAAGAATAACTATGATTTTTTCATAAAAAGACACTATACCTATCTAATGTACTTTACAGAATTGAAATTGGACTATTTAAGCGGCCTCAGGAATATTTTAAAACTATAAACAATTTTTTGGCTTATAAACAAATAGAATGTCTCGGGAAATATTAAAGTAAATTAAATTGTAAAAACGGTACTCGAAAAAAAGTGGCAGGATAGTTCTTATAAAAGAAAAAACGTTTAATTATGACTAGTGGTTCCTGAGATACAACCGGTCAAAGTTGACCGGAATTTACGGCAAATATATAAGCAACAGGATCATAATTTTCAAACCCTCACCTTTTTATTTTTGTCCTCTTTCTCCACACCAACTTTCATATCTTTAAATGCTCATAACATATATTTTTATAATAAAAACTATCGATAATACGTGTGAAAATTGCCAAAAATAGCAAAATTCCAATCAAAAATTAAGTTGGAGAAAATGTAACCCTCAAAGTTCAAAATTGGTATACGTTAAAAAAATGCATTGTCTCGGCTTCCCATGGAGCAATTTCCTTTATTCTTTTTTTTGTTCCCTAATAACTCGAGTAAAGCCATTGAACTAACCTATTATTAAATGTCAAACTTGCTTTTGTTTTGTTATAATAGATTAATTTATATATAAGAACAGAAAACTACATATTTTTTTCCAGTTGTAGGCTTTTTTTTAGATAAACCTACTACAAGTGTACCTTTTGAAGTTAAAAACATAAATATTCTCATTTGAAAGCTGTATAATTATTTAAACAATTTTTATTTGAACAAATTAAAATTTTGTGTTATAATAAATAAATTTATTTATTATAACAAAACAAAAGCAAGTTTGACATTTAATAATGCGTTAGTTCGATGGCTCTACTCGAGTTACTTGGGAACAAAAAAAGAATGAAGGAAATTGCTCCATGGGAAGCCGAGGAAATGCATTTTTTTAACGTATACGGATTTTGAACTTTGAGGGATACATTTTCTCCAACCTAATTTTTGATTGGAATTTTGCTATTTTTGTCAATTTTCACACGTATTATCGATAGTTTTTATTATAAAAATATATGTTATGAGTACTTTAAGGATATGAAAATTAGTGTGGAGAAAGAGGACAAAAATAAAAAGGTGATGGTTTGAAAATTATGATCCTATTGTTTATATCTTTGCCGTAAATTTCGGTGAATTTTGACCAGTTGTATCTCAGGAACTACTCGTCTTAATTAAACATCATTAAATTATTTTTTTTTATATTTTTGGTATCGTTTTAATAAAAAAATTTTTAAAGTGGTAGGTAAAGAAAGTTAGTTTAATATTTAAATAAAATACAAATATCCTGTTAAGTATATTAATTTCGTTGAAATCATAATAATAGGAGTATAGCTTCTTACGTGAGTACAAAGTACACCAGCGTGTCTACTTAAGTTGGAAACATATGGGAAACTTTTTTATTATTAATTTTACGAAAAAAAATATTCTTCATAAAAAGTTCTGCATGATCTAAAACTTAAGATTCAATCATTAGATATCAAATTTTATCAATATTATACGAAGTATGTCAAAAAATATGAATGTCGTTCAAGGGTAAAGTACCTTTATTTCTCTGAATATCGAAAATTCTTATTATGGAAAGTTGTTTGGAATTAAAAACTAAGATCAAATATGCAGTTACATGCTTCTAATAAAAAAAAATATATTTTACAAATTTTTCTCAAATTAATGAATAGCCAACATTGTTTTTACTTATTAAAAATATGGTACTTGACTTTTATTATTCACTTTACGAAAAAAAGTTATTCTTCATAAAAAGCTCTGCATGGTATAAAAACTAAGATACAACCATGGTATATCAACATTTATTAATTTTATACGAGATTTGTAAAAAAATATGAATTTCGCTCATGAGTATAGTATGTACCTTTATATTTCACAATATTTCAAGTAGAAGAATTTCATATTGAAACATTGTTTTTAATTTTAAACAACTTTTTAGAATAACAATTTTCAATATTGTGACAAATAAAGGTTCTTTACTCCTGAGTGAAATTCATATTTTTTGACATACCTCGTATAAAATTAATAAAATGTGATATCTGATGATTGCATCTTAGGGCTTAAGACATACAGAGATTTTTATAAAGAATACCTTTTTTTCATAAAAGTAATAAGAAAAGAGTTATCTTATGTGCAATAAATAAAAACGATGTTAAGTATCCATAAATTTGAGAAAAGTTTGGAAAATATTTTTTTTTTCAATTAGATGCATATAAATGCATATTTGATCTTAGTGTTTAATTCCAAACAACTTTTCATAATAAGAATTTTCGATATTCAGAGAAATAAATGTATTTTACCCTTGAACGGAAATCATATTTTTTGACATACCTCGTATAATATTGATAAAATTTGATATTTAATGATTTAATCTTAGATTTTAGGGCATGCAGAACTTTTTATGAAGAATAACTTTTTTTCGTAAAATTAATAATAAAGAAGTTTCCCATATGTCTCCAACTTAAGTAGACACGCTGTATATGTACATATTTATTTATACTTACTTACTGTTTCAAATAAATTCTATAATTTTATTGGGAATTTTATTATAGTTGCATAATAAATATTTTTTATGAAACTAAATTAACCAATTCGTTTTTTAAGTATTTGCACATCACCTTTTCACTACAATAATAAATTATTGAGATTTAAATGTATTTTTCGTGCGGTCGACCAATCTTGTTAAGTGTGCAAAAATTATAAAAATTTTCAATTGAGTAATAGCCTAAGCTTAAATAATTGCCAGCACCGTGAATTGTTATGGAACAAATACAAAAAACACTTTTTAACTAGAAATTTCATAACATCGCGCTGGTACACTATTTTCATTTCTTTTAGCAATACAGTGTAACGATCTTTTGCCTAATATTTCAATATAACGGTTGTCCTGTGCCCGCCAGTGCATTTGTGAATAATTTCGATTTAACTGTATTCACGCCTTATGCAAGCTATACCTTTAACTCTTTTCTACTCTTTTAATACTAGTAATTATTTCAATTCCTGACAGAATAGGACTATTATTATTCCTTCCTCCTATGTCCAAGTGGTGTGACCAGTAAATCTTCTGCATAGCTTTATATTAGATTCATATGAAACAAGCTAAAATGCGAGCATCACCTCCGAACTCCTAAAGTACGGAGGACAAAATCTAACTAAACAACTTCTTCTTCTTCTTCTTCTTTTGCCCTTTAATTCGTCCAATTCTGAACATAGGCTTCCCCCAGTTTCCTCCATTCGCTTCTGTTTAGTGCTTTCTGTTTCCAGTGCGTTCCTCCTATCTTTTTAATGTCATCTCCCCATCTCATCTGGGGTCGTCCTCTTGCTCTCTTTCCTGTCCATGGTCTCCATTGTTGTATCGTGCTATTCCATCTATTGTCCGTTTGTCTAGCGTTATGACCTGCGAAGCTCCATTTTAGCCTGGTTATATGTTGACCTGCGTCTTTGACTTTTGTTCTATTTCTGACCCAGTTGTTTTGCTTTTTGTCTGTCAATTTTACTCCTAACATTGCTCTCTCCATGGCTCTTTGTATCTTTATTATTTTATCCATGTTTGCCTTGGTCAAGGTCCATGTTTGGCATGCGTATGTGAGAATTGGGAGTATGCACTGGTCAAACATTCTTGTTTTTAAGTATTGTTGTATTTTTTTATTCTTTAGGACCCATTTTAATTTTCCAAATCCTGCACAGGCTAATCTGACCCTTCTTCTTACCTCCGCTGTTTGGTTTTCCTTGTTTATTTTTATAATCTGTCCCAAATATATATAATCATTAACCGCTTCTATTGTGGTGTCGTTTAGTATTACGTTTCTATTGTCTTGTGTGTTTGTCATTGTTTTTGTTTTGGCAAAATTCATTTTTAGACCTATTTGTTCGGATTCATTTGCTAGTTCGGTTAGCATGGTTTGTAGTTCTTCAAAACTCGATGCTATGACTACTACATCGTCTGCTATCTTAGGTGGTTTAGTTTCTTTTCATTTATGTTTATTCCCATGTTTGTCCATTCCATTGTTTTGAAAACATCTTCCAGTGCTAATGTAAACAGTTTAGGAGAAATAACATCTCCCTGTCGCACTCCTCTGTTAATTGGTATGGGTTTTGTGGTTTCTTCCAATTGTACTGTCATTGTTGCTTTCTTATATATATTATGTATTAGCATTCTGTATCTGGAATCTATTCGACAGTTGTTTATAGCTTTTTCTATTGCCCACATTTCCACGCTGTCAAATGCTTTTTCGTAGTCAACGAACGCTAAGTGCAGATCTATATGGTATTCGTTAACTTTTCTTATTAGTGTCCTAATTGTTAGAAGATGGTCAGTGGTGCTATATCCCTTTCGGAATCCTGCCTGCTCTACTGGTTGATACGAGTCCAATTTGTGTGTTAGTCTGTTGTTGATAATCCTCATGAATAGTTTATAGGTTTGCGACAGCAGTGAGATGGGTCTGTAATTTTTTATGTCCTTTCTGTCGCCTAAAACAACTATTAAAACTAATAAAAAACTAATAGAACAAAACAGAATACCACAAGAATGGAGATCAAGCATCCTAATACCTCTATTCAAAAAAGGAGACAAATCGGACCCGGAGAATTACAGAGGAATTAACTTATTAAACACAATAATACAATTAACAACCAAAGTGTTAATAAATAAATTGAATGAAATTATAACATTAGCAGAAGAACAACAAGGTTTTAGGTCCGGAAGGTCATGCACTGATGCTATATTTATAATGAGGCAAGTTCAAGAGAAATCGTTGGAATAAAACAAACCGGCATATTAATGTTTTGTGGACCTTAAGAAAGCACTTGACAGGGTCACATTAAAGCACGTTATCCATTTGTTATACTCGAGAGAGGCACCTCTAGGAATAATTAAAACGATCGAAAACATCTACCAGAACAACACAATAAAAGTAAAAGTGGACGATGAATTAACTGACCCAATTGAAGCCGGCCAGGGGATAAGACAGGGGGATTCCTTGAGTTCTTTATTGTTCAACCTTATCATGGACGAAATAATAAAAAAAGTAAAAACTAAAAAAGGATAGCGAATGGGAGAAAAATAACTTAAAATAATCTGCTATGCGGACAATGCAATACTAATCTCTTAAGTGAAGATGATTTACAACGTATGCTGCACCAATTCAACATAATCGCCAGAAAATTTAACATGTTAATTTCCTCACAAAAGACAAAATGCATGGTTATAACAGCAGATCCAATAAGATGTAAATTGGAGCTGGAAGGTCAGATAATAGAACAAGCTATGGAGTTTAAATACCTAGGCATCACGCTATCTAGCTACGGAAGGCTCGAAACAGAAGTGGAAGATCAAGTGAATAGAGCAAACAGAGCCGCAGGTTTCCTGCGGCAACCTGTTCAAATAAAAATATTGAGAATATTTGGAGAATACACATTATGGAGACACAATATGGAGTATTAAAAATATCGGAAAAGAAATGAAAGGCAGAATTTACAAAAAAAGTCATCAGGCCAAAATAATGACATACGCGGGAGAAACACGACCCGACACAGAAAAGACAAAAAGATTGCCGGAAACAGCGGAGATGAAAACCCTTCGAAAAATCGATAGTAAGACTCTATGTTACAGAGCTAGAAGTACAAATATACGACGAAGGTGCAAGGTGTATAACATTAATAACTGGGTAAGAAAGACAATAATAGAATGGAATGACCACATAAGCCGAATGACAACAAATAGGACAGCGAGAGACGGTTCTCCAATAGGAAGACGATCAGTGGTAAGACCACGAAAACGATGGAACGACAACTTACTAGAGGCACATTGAAAAAACAGACAGAGTCATGTCTATACAAAAAGAAGAAGAACAAGAAGGTATCCTTCTAAGTTAAATACATATTGTGAACTATAAATGTATTTTACACTTAAGCGAAATTCATATTTTTTGATATACCTCGAATAAAGTTATTGATAAAATTTGATATTTATGATGATGGTTGCATCATAGACCATGCAGGTCTTTTTATGAAGAATAATTTTTCTTCGTAAAATTGATAATAAAAGAGTCATAAATAAAAATTATGTTGGGTATCCGTAATTTGAGAAAAATTTTCATTAGATTAAAATAGATTAGAATATTCTAATATAGAACAGAATTGAATATAGATTAGAACATAGCTTTTAATTCCAAGAAACTTTTCATAATAAAAATTTTGAATATTGTGAAAAATAAAGGTACTTTACTCTTGAGCGAAATTCATGTTTTTTATACCTCGTATAATATAGATAAAATGTGATATCTGTAGGTTGAATTTTAGGTTTTAGACCATGCTTAACTATTTATGAAGAATAACTTATTTTCGTAAAATGAAAAATAAAAAAGTTTTCCATAATATAATATGTGTGTCCAACTAGTAGACACGCTGAAGTATGAAAATAATTCTGCGTATATTCGGAGGAAAGTCCCGGAGCTAAACAATAAATCTAAAACTTCTCGTAGAACAACCTTCTGGTAACATCCTTAATCTCTGCCCTTTTACAATTTATAAGACAAGGCGACGACGAATATAGAAGAAAGTGACGAAAGGGGCGAAAGGAGGCGAAAGAAACGATTCTACAATATTCAGTCACATTCTGGCTATTCCTCTAGAAATAATTCCAACGAAAATTGATTCCGTGTACTAAAAATATCACCATCCTCATACGTCAGTTTTGGTCTCTAGACCTCTTCAGCAGTGGCGGCTTGTGATCTCAGTATGCGGGTAGGCGACACATACATATATATATTGTTAAGATATGTAAAATTTGAATTAATATAATTTCGATCTTAATATTTTAGAAAAGTTAAAACATATAATAAAAATATACCAAAATTCATTTCGAAGAAATGAAAGTCAATTATCTTTGGATGGCCGTAGGTAAACAAAATTTAAATAGGGATTAAGTATTTTCTTTGTACAGTTAGTATGATAAGAAAGTGGTTATGTGTTTGGACAATGAGACCGGGTTTTCCCAAATGGACTTTTGCGGCGAGGGAACAATTGTATTTAGAAATTTAAATGAATGTAATCTTTGTTTAGATATTAAGAAAGGAAAAAAAAAACCGATTGGCATGTAATTAGTTTTAGGAAATTTCTAATGGTAGGGAAAATTGGTGTTTGTTATCTGAAAGGTAGATGGGGATAAAATTGAGGAACTCGGATTGGTGAAGAAGGAAAAAGGAGGGGCTAGGTATGAAGAATGGGAGTTTAGCGAAATGTTAGAGGGTGGAAGAAGAGTCAGTTGTTAAATGATCGTTAAGTCGACTAGTGGTGATCTCTAAGAGTCTCCTGAAGTAGTAAGGCAGATAAGTGAATAGTTGTGAGTTTGTTGAAATAAGTGTCCTGACGGAAGCTCATCACGTAAAGCATTGTAAGTTATATTGTTCTACTTATATTCCAAGAGTCACCGTTGCATGCCGGAACGAGAAATAGATTCAGTTTATCGAGAGGAGAAAAGGCTAGCATTGTTTTTTGAAAGATACGTGCATCTGTAAGGGGTCATTAATGACAATAGGCTTGCAATAATTTGTTGCGAGATTGCTGACTACATAGGGGGCTGCTAAGAGTAAATTGTTGGCGACCAGAGACAAGAATTTGGACAACTCATCATCCGAGAGACAGTTTTATTTTTTTTGTAGAATTATTCATAACGCAAATTTCAATAAGTACTTTAGATAGTGGTAGGGTTATTTCAATAATCAGAATAGGAGATATTATTTTTAGAGGATATTTTGAGGGTGAATTTATTTCAATAGATGCTTTTGTACCATATATGTGTTTTATTCCGTTAATTTTTGACCTTATTTATCATATGTAAAGCAAAGGAGATATTGAAGCACGAGAATATAAAACCCTGAGATTAGATCATTAAATAGTGTGATTAAATCATAAGTGAATCATTAAAATTAAATTTAATTAATTAGTTAATTATCTAATCAAGTGCTTTGAGCACACCGATCTTTGAATATCACATTAACTGGAGCCCAGAACGTGGTGGCTTAAAAATATCGCAGCTTTGCATTTGATGGTAGGGAAAGAGATAAGGAATAACTACAGGTGATCCAGAGATAATTTGACAATTTTTCCAGGTGTAAAAATAATTTTGATTTATGGATTGATCGTAGGTATTTGATATTTACTGCCATTGAATTATTTGATTTTTTTTTACCAATCGTACATTTGATATTTATTTTGAAATTTACTGATTGCATATTTGATATTTGTGGAGAAAATTTATTAAATTTGGGGAGAAATATTTGTCGTGTTCTGCAACTTATAGAGTGTTGTAAAATTTCACATTTGGCGGGGACAAAGAAAACAGTAACGAAAAGAAACAACATGTCGACCACAAGGAGGCAAAGCAAAATGCAAGAAAACAGAGAAGAGGAAAAAATTGTTGAAGAAGGATTGGATAATGAAGGAGATACAACGATTATGGAGAGAAAAGAACAGGAATTAACAGGAATAGAGAAACTATTGCAACTGATGCAACTCCAATCACAACAAATGGATAGAAATCAACAGGAAACAAAAAGGACAATGCAAGAAAATCAACAGGAATCAAAACGAGCCATGGAAGAAACACAACAAAAAATAGAGAAAAATCAACAGGAAGGAAAACGAGCCATGGAAATAACACAACAAAAAATGGAAGAAACACAAAGAGAAATATCACAGAGAATAGAACAGAAATTTGAAGAGAATGATGGCAAATTGGAAAAGCGTTTGGAAAAATATGAAAATGAAGTGAAAGCCTGTTTAGAAAAAGTTAGAGAAGAAACAGAAAGGAAACTGAAGATGCAACGAGAAGAAACAGAAACTAAAATGAAGAATATTAAGACTGTGCAGGAGTTCGAGTTTGGCAAGCGAGGCGAGAGGTCGTGTGGCAGGTGTATTGGCGATAAGGTAATTTCGAATTCGAAACCTATCACAATAAAAACACCGGTTTTTTTAAAAGACCTATCGTTATCGATAATCGTTAAACTTAAAAAGCGTTCTTGTGCGAAATAAAAATAAACTTCTAAGTGTATAATAATAATATTTATATTAGTGCTGAGGTTAACATTTAATTTAAAATGGCCAGTGGCGGAACAGGAACAATCCGAAAGGAAACCTATAGAAAGAATGAAGAACTATCTGATAGTGGCGACGAAGAATCTAAGAAGAAAAAATATAAAGAAGATAAATTATATTTTGAAAAGAGTAACCTGACGAGACGAACACCGAATAAAAGCAACGACACAAATGAAGAGATGATAAAAATGATGCGGGAAGTTATGTGGAAAAATGATGAAATGATGGCAGAAATAAGAACCATACGGAAAGACCAAAAAGAAACGATGGAATATATTAAGGAGCTGAAAGAAAAAAACGAAAAATTGGAAGAAGGTTTAAAAATGGCAAACAATAGAATAGAACAATTGGAAAAAGATAGACGGAGAAATAATATAGTATTAAAAGGCCTAACACTAGATGCTACCGACGGAAAGCCTCTAAAGGAGTCAGTAGAACACTTCATAGGAAGAAATCTGAAATTAGAGGTCAGACTGAGAGGAGCGGTGAAGATCGGCGACCAAATCTTTGTAGCAGAAATGGAAAACCTAACGGATAAGATGAGTGTACTAAAAAACAAAGGAAAACTGAAAAATCTACAGGGACAAAAGGTGTATATAGAATCAGATTTAACAAGAAAGGAAAGGGAAATACAAGCAAAAATTAGGAAAATGGCAAAAGAAGAAAAGGACAAAGGTAATACTACGAAGATAGGATATATGAAACTGGAGATTAATGGAAAGGAGTGGAAATGGGACCATAATAAAGAGAAACTTATACTAACTCACAGAAATATCGGGGAAGGGACTTCAAAAAACTAAAAGAAAATAATGAGACCGGACCCACAACAATGACAACCAAGGCAATGAATGGGAAAAGCGATAGGGAAAAAGATGATGCAAAGGTAAACAAGGATGAAAATAGGAAAAAGGGGAAAGCTAGATTGCAGAAAAAAGGAGAGATAAAAATGGGAACATGGAATGTGAGAAGCATCAATGGAAAAGAGGAAGAACTGGTAGAAGATATGATAAGACAAAAAATAGAAATACTAGGAATAACAGAAACGAAGATGAAAGGAAAAGGTCTTAAGAAAATACACAAAGGATATTGGTTACTTTGGGTAGGAGCGGATACAAAAGAGAGAGCAAAAGAAGGAGTCGGGATAATAATTGCACCGAATAGACTACAACACGTTATAGAAGAAACATATGTTAACCAGAGAATATTATCGGTGAAAATTAAACTGATGGACGAAGAAATATGGACAATAATAACAGCCTACGGAGTAAATGAAGATGCAAGAAAGGAAGAGAAAGATAAATTTTTCGAGGAGCTCCAAATGCAAATTGATAATGGGGAAGAAAACATAATTGTAATGGGAGATCTAAACGGTAGAGTCGGAAACAACAACAGCGGAATAGAGGAGTGCATGGGAAAAGAAGGAGAAGAAATGCTAAACAGAAATGGTGAAAGAATAATAGAAATATGTATGGAGAATAAACTAGTTATAACAAATACAAAATTTAAACATAAAGAAGTACACAAATACACGAGAGTACAAGACAGCAGAAACGAAAAATCAATCATAGATTACTTTTTGGTAAGCAGCAACAAATGGAAAAGAGTACAGGATACGAAAGTGAAAAGAGGCTCGGAGATTGGCAGTGACCACCATCTAGTAATAATGAGAATGAGAACAACAGAGGAAAAAGAAGAAAAGAGAAGAAAGGTAGTAAATGAAAAAATAAAAAGTTACAAATTAAAAGAGGAAATATATAAGAAGAAATTCCAAGAAAAATTAGATAATACTTTGAAAGGTAGGGCAAAAAATACAAATATAGAAAAAAAATGGGAATATCTAAAAACCAGCATAATCAAAGCAGCTGAGGAAACTTGCGGGAAAGCAAAAATAGCAAACACTAACATGAGGAGAACAGAATGGTGGACGGAAGAAATACGAGAGAAAATAAAGAACAAAAAAGACAAATGGAAAAGATACCTAAGCACAAAACACCCGGAAGATTACGAAGCATATAAAGAAAAAAGGAAAGAGGTTAAAATAGCGGTGAAAGCAGGAAAGGAAAGGTCATGGGAGATATTTGGACAAAAAATGACAAAAAATTATAGGGAAAACCAAAAACTCTTCTACGGCGCATTAAAACAACTCAGACAAAAGAAAGAGCACACGATGCCGAATATAAAAGACAAGAATGGAAACGTACTAACAGAAGAAAAACAAATAATGGAAAGATGGAGAGAACATTTCAAAGAGCTAACTCATGTAGACAAGGACAACATAGGGGAGATACAAGAAAGGAATGAAGAACAACAAGTGGAATCCATAACAAGAGAGGAATTAGAGAAAGCAATAGAAAGAGTAAAACTGGGCAAAGCACCAGGCAAGGATCATATCACCCCGGAAATGATAAAATTCATGGGGACAGAGGGAATGGATAGCATGAAAGAACTAATGAATGATATCATAAATAGAGCAGAATTACCAAAGGACTGGAAGAAAGACATTATATTACCAATACACAAAAAGGGAGACAAGAGAAACTGTAATAATTACCGAGGTATCACCATATCAAGTATCCCTGGGAAGGTATTAGCAAGAATACTAGAGACAAGAATAAAAACACAAATAGAAACAACTATGGAAGACACACAGTGTGGATTCAGGAAGGACAGAAGCACGCAAGACCTAATATTCACATTAAGACAAGTAAGTGAGAAGGTAATCAAGAAAAATAGAGAGATACATATGTGCTTCATTGACCTGGAAAAGGCGTTTGACAGAATCCGAAGAAAGGACGTTTGGAAGACACTGACAGAAAGGGGAGTCGACAGACACATAATAGAAGTAATAAAGGATATGTACAAAAATAATACAAATACAGTAAGAACCAATAACGAGGAATCCAGAGAATTTTCTACAAGTCAAGGCGTCAAACAGGGATGCGTGCTGAGTCCACTGCTATTCTCAGTGGTACTGGATGAAGCGATAAAGAAAGCCAAGAGAAGAATGAGAAAACTAACATTAGGATACTGGCAAATGAAACAGACTCAACTATCGGAGCTACTATTTGCAGACGACATGGTATTGATAGCAGAAAACAGAGAAGACTTACAGAACAATCTTGAAATCCTAGAAGAAGAACTATCAAACATAAATATGAAAATTAATACAGAGAAAAAAAAACAATGATAATTTCAAATACGAGGAAGACACACGCAATAGAATTAGATGGGAAACAACTAGAGCAAGTGGAATATTTTAAATACCTAGGAGTAATAATCGAATCAAATGGTAAACAAGACATGGAAATAAACGAGAGAATGGGACGAACAGGAAGCTTATTTAACACTATGAAAACAACATTTTTTGGGAAAAAAGGGATACCGGAAAAAGTAAAAACGGCAGTCGTTAAATCAGTAGTTAGACCAACAATCATGTATAGCAGCGAGACATGGACATTGACGGGGAGACAAAAATCCAGAGTCAATGCTATGGAAATGAGGTTCCTGAGGAAAATAGCAAACAGAAAAAGGACAGACAAAATACGAAACGAAACAATTAGACAAAACCTAAAACTAGAACCAATCAATGAAAAAATAGTAGAAGGACAACTTAGATGGTTCGGGCACGTGTGTAGAATGTCGAACGAGAGGCTAACAAAACGAGTGTTCGAAACGAGAGTGCAGGGGAAAAACAAAAGAGGGAGACCAAGAGTTATGTGGGTAGATGAAATCAGGAAAGAAGTCGAGAAGAAGGGATTGACATTGGAAAGTGCAAGAAACCTAGCGCAAGATCGGAAAGCATGGAGACTACAATGCCAAACTCAACTCCACCAGCCTTACACCTAAAGGTAGAAAGGCTTAGGACTAAGTAAGTAAGTAAGACTGTGCAGAAGATGGAATTAGAACAGTTAGAAAGCAAATTTGAAAATGCAATACAAGAAGACAGGCGAGAAATAGAAGAAAAATTTAAGCAAAACGAAAAACAAATTGCGGAACTCAAGAATCAACAGAATTGTGGAGAAAGAAGGGAAATGATTATCCTTGGTACAAGCGACGCGAAAATACAATTTGGAGGGGATATTAGAAAAACACACCCAGTACCATTTGTTAAAAATTTGAAAACCAAATTGCAACATATTAGATATTTTGACGACTGCAAAGAAACAATTAGAAACCATCTGAAAGAAGGAGCAGCGTTATGGTATGAAAGTAAAGAAGATGAGTTTGAAAATTGGACAGATTTCGAAAATAAATTTCTCAACTATTTCTGGGGGAAAGTTAAACAGAGGGAAATCAACCAAGAGCTACAGAATGGAAGATATCACGAGAAAATGGGAATATCGGAAGAAAGATATGCTTTGCAGATATATAACAATTCCAAATATCTAGACTACAAATACTCTACCGAACAACTGGTAGAAATGATAAGCAGACATTTCGAAGAAACGCTGGAGGACCACGTGATTTTGAGAAACTATCAAGATATTGATAGTTTGTGCCAATTCCTTCAAGTAAGGGAAGCAAAAAGAAGAGAAATGCGAAACAGAAGACAACATGAACAATATAATGGACCGGCAAGAAGGTATCAATCAAATTATGACCAGAGAAACCGACATGCCCAATCAACAAACGAAGATAGGCCGAGAGAATACCAAAATTACAATAGACAACAAAATTATGATAACAGGAATCACGCAAAAAATAGAACATATGAAAATCACAACAGAAACAGAGATGCACAAAATCCTCCGACTAGGAATACGAACGAACAAAGGGACGGTAGAAACAATCAGAATTTCCAACGACAAAATAGAAGGGAGATGAATCATGTAACAATAGAAAACGAGGAAGAAGATGTATGCAATGAATCCAGACAGGATTTTCAATAAAGCATCCACTGAACAAACATAAACAACTCTCCGGTATATTTTGTCATCCGAGAGAGTTTATACAGTTGGCGGGAAATGAAAGACAAAGTTCTAATTCAAATTTAATATTCTTAGATGCATTTATAAAACATAAAGCGATTAAAATTTTGATTGATTCTGGATCGGAGATATCGTTAATCAATAAGAAACTAGTAAAAGAATTAAATTTGGACAGATTTGTGTATAAAATTCCTAGGGTTGTTTTAGTGGGTGCAAACAAAAAAAAATTGACGACAGTAAATGAAGGTTTGGGAGTGCGGATCAGAGTGGGAGACAAATACTATATTATGCAATGTGTGGTGATCGAAGATTTAAACCATGATATGATAGCGGGAATTGATGAATTGAGTGAAAAACATATCACCATAAATTTTTCGGAGAATCAACTGGAAATCAAAGCAGAACCAGACAACATAGAAGAAGAAACGGAAATAGAGAGGAAAATAATTGTTGAAAAGATAAATGAACAGGAAAAACATAAAGAAATCAATATGACTGTAGAGGAAAAACCGAAAGTACAAGAAAAAAATCAACCAGAAAAAAAAAGAAGGAAGAAAAAGAAGAAGAGTTCAAAAAGAAAGAAGGAAAACACGGTGGATACAAGAGAAAGACAGGAAATCGAAGATACGGAAGAATTGTCGGCAATCGACGATAAAACAGAAAGGAAGCAGGAAGAAAAGGAAGTTCTCATAAGAGAAATGAAAGAAGTAGAAACATGGTGCTCGGGATACCAAATGGAAATTGAAGATAAAAAAAAACAGAAGAAGAAATAAAGGATGAGGACAGAGAAGAAATGGCAATAATGGACGAGAATCCAGAATTTTATGAAGAAATATTATGGACAGTGAACACATGCGAACAAAATGAGGATGAAAGAAAATTAAAATGTGGAGAAAACATGGAAAAGGAAGTAGAGAAGATTCTAGAAAATTATGGAGATTTGATTAATGAAGAAAGCCGAGTGGCTAAAAATTATGAACATTCTTTTAAAGTTAAAAACTTAGAAAATTTTAAATCAAAGACATATCCAATCCCGTATAAATACAGGCAAAGCGTCGGACAGGAAATTGAAAAAATGATCGAAGACAAGGTGATAGAAAGATGTGACTCTCCATATATCAACCCGATAGTATGCGTTAAAAAATCGAGTGGTGATTTGCGATTATGTTTAGATGCAAGAAACATTAATTCACACACAATCGCGCAATACGAAGCGCCTTTGAACATCGAAGCCATATTTGGACGAATCACAGGGTCACACATTTTTTCCAAAATCGATTTGAAACATAGTTTTTGGTTAATACCTTTGGCAGAGAAATGTCGAAATTATACCGCTTTTTCGATCGACGGAGTGGTATACCGATTTAGGGTGGTACCATTTGGCCTACAGAGTGCATGCGCTGCTTTGGTTCGCGCATTGAACACAATCTTAAATAGGCATGAAGAATTTGTTGTACATTACATAGATGATTTATTAATTTTCTCACCAGATATAACAAGCCATCTACGACATATTCACACTGTGCTAGAAGAACTGGATCAAGCGGGATTGAAATTAAATATTCAAAAGTGTCAGTTTTTCCAAAAGGAAATACTGTATTTAGGATTCAAATTAGACACAAAAGGGATTAGTCTTGCAGAAGATAGAATCGAAATTATAAATAACTACGCTAGGCCAACCAATTTAAAAACATTGCGGGGATTTTTGGGAATGGTAAACTATTTCAAAAAACTAATACCAGACATCAGCACAAAAGAAATACCGTTGATAGCATTACTTAAGAAAAATGTTAGGTGGAAATGGGGAACGGAACAAGAAATGGCTTTCAAAAATTTAAAAGGAGCTTTCTCCACAGCTGTAAGAGTACACCACCCAAGATATGATCAACCTTTCATTCTCCGGACCGATGCTTCCATAACAAAATTCGCAGGGGTGTTATCACAGATCCAAGACGATGTAGAGGTGCCAATCTGTTTTGTCTCCCGTGTAACCAAAACATATGAGAGAAAGTACAGCGTTACTGAATTAGAGTTCGCCAGTGTGTTATTTTGTGTAAACAAATTACGGTTTTACCTACTAGGGGCAAAATTCACCGTTGAAACAGACCATGCAGCTTTGGTACATATAATGAAAAATAGGCTGGTAAATAATAGAATTCATAGGGGCATTCTTTTACTTCAAGAGTATGATTTTGAATTTAAATATATCAAAGGAACTGACAATATCTTGGCTGATGCGTTGACGAGAGATGAACAATTCCGCAAAGAGGACCACAAAACTCTCCACGTTGGCATGAACATAATGAGAGAAGAAGCAGGCTTATTTTCTTTGGCTCAGATCAGGGAAAATCAGGAACAACTGGATGAAAGAGAAAAGCAAAGGGCCGAACAAGAAGATAACTTATATTTTAAGAGGGTCGATGGTAAAGAACTATATGGAATCACGGAACAGATGGCAAAAGAAGTTTTAGCAAAATTACACTGTGACAACGGACACATTGGAAGCAGGAAGGTGTGGCTTATGTTCAGGGAGAAGTACATTTGTCGACAGGACTATACAATAGCCAAAGAGATGACTCGAAATTGCGAGACATGCCAAAAGTGTAAAAGTAAGAATTTCAAAAACGAAAACATCACAAAAAACGTCATAGCTCGGAAGAAACTGGATATTGTCGCCATTGATATGTTGAGCGATTTAATAACAACAACACAGAGGAATAAACACATATTAGTTATGGTGGATGTTTTCTCAAAGTATTTAAAACTGTACCCATGTAGAACCACGAAAGGAGCTGAAATACTTCGGAAGATAGACGATTTTATCGAAACAGTGGGAAGACCAGACAATATTTTGTTGGACAATGCGACATACTTTAGGAATGACCGTTTTAAAGGGGAATTAAGAGAGAGAGGCATAAATACAAAATTTGTAAGCATCCGACATCCACAGAGCAACCCATCAGAGCGTTTTATACAAGAAGTCACAAAATTTCTAAGAATTGCTGCGGAAGAACATCATCGACATTGGGACAGAAAAGTGTTTGAAATAGAGACGTATTTGAACTGTGCACCAAATACGGTTACCAAGGAGACGCCTTTATATGTAATGAAAGGAACAATGCCTACGAGACCGTGGGAAGACACCGCCCCCAGACAATACGAAGAAGTGATCGAGGTGGTTCAACGAAGATTGAGACGAAGTGGAGAGAAATATTTCCAAAGGCAAGAGAGGACCCGAAGAAGAAGGCCGGTTACATTCCAGAAAGGGGATAAAGTTTTAGTGAGGGCACTGAGGGTGTCCAATTTACAAAATGGTATTTGTGCTAAATTGATGCCGGTATTTGAAGGTCCATATAGGGTCAATACGGAAAATGGGGTAAATAGTTATGAATTAGCGCATATAAAGACAGGCAAGATACGGGGTATTTTTAACATTCACGACATTTATAAGTATCATGAGTAGAGTTTGGTAACATAATGGAATAATTTGATCCTAAAAAAAACTTGTGTCATTTAAATAAATAACAGAATTTTTTTGGCAAATCAAATGGCGGGGAGTTGTTAAGATATGTAAAATTTGAATTAATATAATTTCGATCTTAATATTTTAGAAAAGTTAAAACATATAATAAAAATATACCAAAATTCATTTCGAAGAAATGAAAGTCAATTATCTTTGGATGGCCGTAGGTAAACAAAATTTAAATAGGGATTAAGTATTTTCTTTGTACAGTTAGTATGATAAGAAAGTGGTTATGTGTTTGGACAATGAGACCGGGTTTTCCCAAATGGACTTTTGCGGCGAGGGAACAATTGTATTTAGAAATTTAAATGAATGTAATCTTTGTTTAGATATTAAGAAAGGAAAAAAAAAACCGATTGGCATGTAATTAGTTTTAGGAAATTTCTAATGGTAGGGAAAATTGGTGTTTGTTATCTGAAAGGTAGATGGGGATAAAATTGAGGAACTCGGATTGGTGAAGAAGGAAAAAGGAGGGGCTAGGTATGAAGAATGGGAGTTTAGCGAAATGTTAGAGGGTGGAAGAAGAGTCAGTTGTTAAATGATCGTTAAGTCGACTAGTGGTGATCTCTAAGAGTCTCCTGAAGTAGTAAGGCAGATAAGTGAATAGTTGTGAGTTTGTTGAAATAAGTGTCCTGACGGAAGCTCATCACGTAAAGCATTGTAAGTTATATTGTTCTACTTATATTCCAAGAGTCACCGTTGCATGCCGGAACGAGAAATAGATTCAGTTTATCGAGAGGAGAAAAGGCTAGCATTGTTTTTTGAAAGATACGTGCATCTGTAAGGGGTCATTAATGACAATAGGCTTGCAATAATTTGTTGCGAGATTGCTGACTACATAGGGGGCTGCTAAGAGTAAATTGTTGGCGACCAGAGACAAGAATTTGGACAACTCATCATCCGAGAGACAGTTTTATTTTTTTTGTAGAATTATTCATAACGCAAATTTCAATAAGTACTTTAGATAGTGGTAGGGTTATTTCAATAATCAGAATAGGAGATATTATTTTTAGAGGATATTTTGAGGGTGAATTTATTTCAATAGATGCTTTTGTACCATATATGTGTTTTATTCCGTTAATTTTTGACCTTATTTATCATATGTAAAGCAAAGGAGATATTGAAGCACGAGAATATAAAACCCTGAGATTAGAGCATTAAATAGTGTGATTAAATCATAAGTGCATCATTAAAATTAAATTTAATTAATTAGTTAATTATCTAATCAAGTGCTTTGAGCACACCGATCTTTGAATATCACATTAATATATATATATATATATATATATATATATATATATATATATATATATATATATATATATATATATATATATATATATATATATATATATATATATATATATATATATATATATATATATATATATATAACTTTATATTATATACTCTATACACTCTACTATACTCTACATATTATTATATACTCGTATACTTTTATACACAGTGTGTCGCATTTAAGATGAAGACAACCCTATATTGCGGCTATAAAAATAAATACAGATTTAAAATTTTGCAGTCAAGCAAGTGTAATGGTTCACATTTTTTAAGATAGTCATAGTCAACTCAAATTTAAATTTTAAACGGTATCTACTGCGAATCTACAAACAGAGCGATATTTTGCTTCGCGTTAGAGATATTTGGAAAAGTGATTTCAAATTTTATTCTAACGCCATATACCAAATTTCATGACAAAATTCGCACTTTAAGTTTTTTCAGTATGTGTAGTCAGGATCCTAAAACATACAATTGGCTATCCCGAGATGCAGCTCGGGGCAACCATTGTCGAAGGCGCAAAAAAATGTAGCCTAACCTAGCCCCAAAAAGTTCTCGAAAATTCTCGTCCACTACGACTAGACAAGCCACAGTTACAGCGCTGTGCTTAACGTAAAGAATGAGAGACGCATATCATTATGTTCTGTTCTTTAGGCGGATTTGAAAATTGCCTGACTTTATAGGGTGAGGCAGATAACTGGCCCATTAGAAATATCTCGAGAACTAAAGGCAACTGAATCATGAAAATTGGACTGAAGGGGTTTTGAAGGATGATCTATTAAATCAAAATATTTTCATCTCTTTGCAACTTCCGGTTATACCGGAAGTTGCTTATAGCTTCGTTTTTTTTAATGGGACACCCTCTATATTTTTACATTTTTGGATTCTTCTCAATACCTTCTTTCTTAAAATATGAGGTTTTGTAATATTATGCAGGGTATTTTAAAAGATATTTACGTTTTTTTATTAATTTCGTAGCAACATTCACACCCTGTAGAATTGTAATAGTTTGACATTAAAAACTCTGCTTACGTTCAAGTGATTTATAATATAGTCTACTATTGTTAAGAATCATTAGTATAGCTAATTTTGAAATTTTAGTATACAGGGTTAGTCGAAATTCGGAATGAATATTTTCTGAGTTTTTTAAATGGAACACCCTTGTGAACACATTTGAAAGTATTCTCTATACTAATTGCTTTAATTTGTGAGTTATTGGTGATTCAAGCTAAACATTAATTATTGCAACAAAAAATACGTAAAATTTTATTAGGTTGGCCGTGAAAAAATTCAATCACAAATAATTTTTCAGAAATAAATACATATTAATCCAGACTGATCCTTAAAATTATCAATAATGGTTTAGCTATCAAAATACCTACGTAGTTAAGATTGTTGGTGCGATTAACAATTAAGCACAAATTAAAGAAGTTAGGTATAGGGAATGCTTAAAAAATAAAAAAGTATCATATAATATCATTTCATTACAATACTAAAATACAGGGTGTGCCATTTAAGAAAACTCAGAAAATACTCATTCCAAGTTTTGACCAACAATTTTTTTTTACTATGAGATCTCTAACGCGAGAATTTTAATGTCACCGTTGCATGTGGTTGTCTTTTTAAAGGCAGATCACATGCTATGATTTTTTTGTGACGGATATTCTTGAGTTGGGGTTGATTTCATGTAATCGAATGAACTATCTTTCAGTAAAGTCGTCCCAGGAACGCAACTCATAAATATTGGCAATATCATTTTAAAGTCTTCTACTTTAAAATTTATCATATGTATCTGAATTGCCGATATAAATGAGTCAAATTAAATAAATTATTAGAAGAATTTTTTTACTAAGCAACAACATTTTTGTTTATATTAATAGTATTTTGTATTTTGACAACGGCACCCGATTTGGGCGTCGAAACGTTAATAAAAATCATTTTTTAATAATATTGTGGCTTATTTCCCATTCTAAATAGTTAAAACCCTGTATACTAAAATTAAAAATTTAGCTGTACTATTATCCTTTACAATAGTAGACTATATTAAAAGTCATTTGAACGTAAGTAGAGTTTTAGAGGTCAAATTACTACAATTCTGCAAGGTGTGAATATTGCTACGAAATTAATAAAAAAACGTAATTAGGTATCTTTTAAAATACCCTATATAACATTAAAAAACCTCATATTTTAAGAAAGAAAACATCGAAGAGAATCCAAAAATGTAAAAATATGCAGGGTGTCCCATTTAAAAAAACGAATTTATAAGCAACTTCCGGTATAACCGGAAGTAGCAAATAGATGAAAATATTTTCATTAAATAGATGACTCTTCAAAACCCCTTTATTCAAATTTTCATGATTCTGTTGCCTTTAGTTCTCGAGATATTTCTAATAGGCCCTTTATTTGCCTCACCCTGTATAGGGTAGTGCCATAATAATTAATAGAAGTCAGTAGCACTACTACGAGGAGCGTACAATAATTACAACTTCGAAGAGAAATTAAAAAGTAGCTTTTTATTTTAGATACTTACGTATTGTGTCAAAATTTATAAATTACAATTTTGAAATAAGTAATTTATATTAATAAATAATTTATTATTGTATTGTATTGTACATTTGAAGAGGTTAGGCGGCGCCTACCTTGCCTACCGCGACGGGTCGCCCCTGCTCTTCAGTGAAGCTACATGAATACCTCTAAATCCAGACGAAACCAACGAAACCAAGCTGTCTATTTAAGGAGAAATATGAAATAATTCTCAGTAGCAATATTTTTATTAAAGAGAAATGAGAAGATCAGATCTAAACAACAAATCTGAAACTTCTCCTTGACCACTTTCTGGTAACATCCTTAATATCTGCCCTTTACAATTTAAAATACAAGGAGATGACGAGTAAAGAAGACGAAAGTGAGTCTACGATTCTACAATATTCAGTCACATTTCGAGACCGAAACGGACATATGGGGATGGTGGATTATCTCCGAACCAAAATGAAACATAAGCTGTTTTTATTTTTCATTTTACTCGTATTTTAACTATAAGTACAAAATCAACTTTGGTTGGAATTTTTCTAGACGAATAGACGAAATGTGACTGCAAATTTTAGAGACCCTTTCGTCTCCTTTATTTGTCATCTGCGTGCCTTATAAATTGCATATACAGTGAGCACGTAAAGGTTGAAATAAATTCATTTTCTCGAGAATGGACGATTTAGAAAAAAATCCCGAAACAGGTCAATTTATATTTTTAAATTACGACTTTTTGGCATAATATATATCCTACTAGTGACTTCACCCATCTGGGCGTGACGACGTCATCGATGATTTTTTTAAATGAGAATAGGGGTCGTGTGATAGCTCATTTGAGAGGTAATTCAATTATGTCATTAGTATAAACATTAACATATTTATTTATACAGGGGGTCCAAAAAAAATTTTTGAACTAAATTTATTGACATAAAAAGAAGAATATATGTAATTTATTTAATTCAAAATACATTTTACTGCTCTCAGAAAAACAGAAAAAATTTTTATTAATAAATAAATATTGTATTTTTGCTTAAATTCAATAATAATGGAGCCACCCACCTGCCTCTTGATAGTTTGAACATTTAATTTAAGCGAAAAGCGATAATTATTTTTTAAATAAACATTTTTCTCTGTTTTAAATAAATTACATACATTCTCCTTTTTATGTCAATACATTTAATTCAAAAAAAATTTTGTTGACACCCTGTATAAATAATTATGTTAATCAAAAATGAATAACCACTTTCAATTTCGTTGCAAAAAGAAAACACAGCCGAACCATATTCTAGTCCAATCAGAGAGTGCTGCAAGCACCCCTACCGGTTTCGAAACTTATTAGTCTCTCATCAGGAGGCACATATGCTGCTCTCCCCGATCCAACCAAAACAAACCCCAGCGTGCAGTCCCGGATTGCAACGAACGAAATGGCATAGATGCCCTAGCGGCAACTGCTAGCAAAAAGACTAAGTTTTCACTCTAATGGCATATAAAACAACATAATGCTATTCTACATACCACCAGAATGAAAACAATATGAAATTGAAAGTGATTATTCATTTTTGATTTTCATTTACTCTGTGTGGAGTATGAAGGGAACCATTCTCGTTGGAACTTTACCGCGCTGAGCAGATGGGACGTGAATTGTAAATTGTAGAATTCCCTCATCTTCCTTAGTCTCAGCATCCGTATGGCTTGCAAATTGTAGAAGCCTCCGAGGTGTAACCAGAGAAGGTTCCCATTGTTTTCATTCTGGTGGTATGTTGTTTTATATGCCATTAGAGTGAAAACTTAGTCTTTTTGCTAGCAATTGTCGCTAGGGCATCTATGCCATTTCGTTCGTTGCAATCCGGGACTGCACGCTGGGGTTTGTTTTGGTTGGATCGGGGAGAGCAGCATATGTGCCTCCTGATGAGAGACTAATAAGTTTCGAAACCGGTAGGGGTGCTGGCAGCACTCTCTGATTGGACTAGAATATGGTTCGGCTGTGTTTTCTTTTTGCAACGAAATTGAAAGTGGTTATTCATTTTTGATTTTCATTTACTCTGTGTGGAGTATGAAGGGAACCATTCTCGTTGGAACTTTACCGCGCTGAGCAGATGGGACGTGAATTGTAAATTGTAGAATTCCCTCATCCTCCTTAGTCTCAGCATTCGTATGGCTTGCAAATTGTAGAAGCCTCGGAGGTGTAACCAGAGAAGGTTCCCATTGTTTTCATTCTGGTGGTATGTAGAATAGCATTATGTTGTTTTATATGCCATTAGAGTGAAAACTTAGTCTTTTTTCAATTATGTTAATGTTTATACTACTGAATAGCGAATTGAATTACCTTTCAAATGAGCTATCACACGACCCCTATTCTCATATAAAAAAAACATCGATAGCGTCATAACGCCCAGATAAGTGACGTCACTAGTATGATATATATGCCAAAAAGTCGTAATTTGAAAATAAAAATTGACGTGTTTCGGGATTTTTTCCAAAATCATCCATCCTCGAGAAAATGAATTAATTCCAACCTTTACGTGCTCACTGTATAAATAAAATGAGAAACTTAAAATAAAATATCAATTTAACACATTCTCAGATTAACAACTTCTTACCTTGATATTGACCTTTCAATGCAGACAATAAGTATACCTATATTGATCAAGGCGTAAGTATTTGTTTCAATTAAAGTAGGCAGGAAATCTCTATGGATTTACGATTGGCATAGGAAAGGTGCTTATTTATAATTGCAAATCACTTAACATTATATATCATTCCTGTTACAATATGTACTATAGGAAATGCAAATGAATATTAATTACATATGTAAAACAATTTAAAAATTACCATACCAGAATTAAGTAATGTAAAATTAATTCAGAACAATAATCCGAGGACAATATTATATAAAAATTAATAAAAAATACAAATATACATGTAAAATACATAATGTTCTTAAACAATGAAATAAAAAGAGGTTAATGATATTGTTATTCAAGCAAAAAGTGGGGGGCCAAATGTCAACTCGGCATAAAGAATAAATATTTCAGATTTAGAACAGAAAAGTAGCCAAATCATAAAAAAAGGAATTTCACAGAAACGGGTCCAGAATGTTTTGCGTAGAATATAATAAAAGAAAAAAAAAACAATAAAACATGTTTAGAAATATCGAAAATGACAATTACAGTTACAATTACAAAATTAAAACAAAATAAAAGTGTAATAATGTTAAAACAATCTGAGATCAAAATAAAAACTATAATCAACTATGTAAGACAATAAATTAGGTAATTCAATAAATAATGTTAGCCAATAAAGCATGTGAATTATAATTAAAATTAATTACAAAATTAAAATGAAGTAAAAGTGATATAATATTCTGAGGGTGCTTAAAAGAACTTGATAACAATAAAAACTATAATTAGTAATGCAAGTCAATAAATTATGTTAGTTAATAAAAAATAAACATCAGTAAAAAATGTAAAAAAGAGTCACATGGATCAAAGTGTTATTTAAAAGTACATATACCACATAATTATAAGAACCAGGATAATTTAGAAAAAAATTTTAATTAATATTTAATAAATAGGGTCGTTAGTAAATTAAGAAGTTGGACCCGAAATTAATGACATTTCATCTGATAAACATAAAAAATAAGTACCTAAATGTTAAAAATTATTTTCGATACATTCTGTTTTGACAAATTTTCAAAAATTATATTTTAATATTATTGCTAATTTCTCTAATTTGCAAGAAACCTTTAAATATTTTCTTCTATATTTTCCCTTAGTCTTTGCAAAATTAAGAAACCAAATAGAATTGAATATCATTATACGGTTGGTATTCTATTTCTCCTTTATTTTATATATATTTTTTCTTTTCTCTTTTTAAATCTTTTTCATCTTACCAATAGTCAATTTCCCTCATTATTATGTTAAGTATCAATTTAATAGTATTGATATTCGAAATTATTGGTTGTTATCTAATATTTGTCATACTAATTGGTTTTTGATTATATCCTGTAATGAATATGTACAATCTATAATATATATATATATATATATATATATATATATATATATATATATATATATATATATATATATATATATATATATATATATATACTATATCTAGTTTCCTTGTTTATTTTTAATTCGAGGAATGTTCTAATTTATGGATCTTAGTTTTAAATTCTTTTAGAGTTCTTCATATGCCTTAAAAATTTAGAGGAGTTGGTATTAGTTAAGTTATTCATACTTCTTATTCTTATTATTTTATATAGCCATGAGAAATTATATTAAGAAAATTAAATATTTCACTTTAATTCTAGCTGTTTTTAATTAAAAAGAAATATATATTGATTAATAGGCCAGCCCTTTCTTATCTTTATTTTTTTGTCCATTGGTTTTAATCTTTTTTTTATTAAAAAATGAATAACCATTTTCAATGCTTTTGCTTTGCTATTGCTTTTTTTCATTTTTATTATATTCAATTTATTCAATTATTTAATATCATTCAATTATAAATTGTAAAATTCCCTCATCTTCCTTAGTCTCGGCATCCGTTATGGCTTGCAAATTGTAGAAGCCTAGGAGGTGTCACCAGAGAAGGTTCCCATTGTTTTCAATCTGGTGGGATGTAGAATAACATTATGTTGTTTTATATGCCATTGGATTGAAAACTTAGTCTTTTTTTATTGCTATGACTATGTTCTCCTTTCTCTATCACATGTTTATTTCATGATCATCGTCCAAAGATTTACCACATTTTTATTTATTATTGGTGCAAGATTTTTTTTTTATTATTTTTGAAGTCATATTTCTTTGGGCGCAATTGAAAGTGAATGTGAATGTGCGCGAATTCATCAAAAATTGTTGGTGCTACGAGCAGATATTACGTCTGTTCTGATTGGGTATTTCAATGACATGTCAAAAATTATCCAATATAGTGGCTGTGGTGAAAGAATGTGTTGTCATTTTTGTTATAATGGTTATGGTATTATTATAAGTTGTGTTTTAAAAGTTGACTTTTGCTCATTAAGAACAGAGACAAAAGACTTGTACGCACGTTAGAAGTTATAAATATGTACTTCTATTAAAATTATGTAGAAAATCTGACGTTTTTTTTAGATTTTCTACGATTCCTTAAGGGAAAGACAATTGCTGAGATGCTCCAGTTCGTCAAAAAATGACGGATTAATATTATATTTCGAGAATTTACCATTTTTAATGATTTTAATTTGACGAAAATACAGCAGAAACTCGAAATTCTGTAGCCCATGAAAAAATTATAATTTTTTTGTCGAAAAACGACATTTTTTAGAGTTTATACGATTCCTTACGTGGAAAGCAATTTGGGGGACGCCCCAGTTCATAAAAAATTATGTATTAACGTTATTTTGAATTTTTGGTATTATTGTAGGCATTAAAATTAGTTTAATATCTAAATAGAAATACAATTATAATGTTTCAAATATATTTGTTTCGTTGAAATCATAAAAATAGAAGTATAACTTCTTACGTGCGTACAAAGTACACACACTCTTTTTTTTACAAAAAGGTATTGTTCTTTGCAATAAATGTGTCTTCTGAATACCAGTCGACAAAATCGTATAGTCCAGCGTTTCCCAAATGGTGGGTCGCGACCCGGTAGCGGGCCACGAAAGCAAAATGCCGGGTCGCCTCGTCGTTTCACAACTTGCTTTTTAAGGCCGCTCTCTGACTGACGCCAGGCTTTTCAGAGTATCAAAGCCGTAGCACCAGAATGTGTTTGGGTGCGATGTAGCATCCACAGAGAGGCATTAGCTGTCAAAAAATGCCACTGTTTTTAACCGAATCTATGCAATACTGTGTAAAATTTATAAACTTCATAAAATCTGGCCGACTGAACTCGAAAGTATTCTTTGTATTGTGCAAAGAAATGGGGAGTGAACATGAACATCTTATGTTACACTGCGAAGTGCGTTGGCTATCAAAAGGAAATGTTTTAAAAATACTTATTGAATTCAAGAAAGAGATTTCAATGTTCTTACAACAATATCCACCAACGGCTAGGGATGCAATATTTCAATTTAAAAACAGTTTTCACAATTTCAATTGGTTAATCAAGGTGGCCTATCTTTGTGATATTTTTGACTTATTGAACAATTTAAATATGATATTACAAGGTAGCAATGTAACTGTATTTAAAGTACAAGAGAAGCTGGAAGGTACAACAAAAAAAAATTATTTGTGGATTTGCCGCTCGGAAAGCAGGAAATTACAAATATTTTACAAAGCTAACAGAACTACAAAAAGAGTATAACGCGAATTCATTCCCGGATGAGATTCCAGCGGCTTTCAAGGAAACCTGCTAGGACTGGAGGCAAATCTGGAGTAATATTCCCCCCCCCCCCCATCCACAGCAACAAAGCATGGATAAGGAATCAATTTACAATGGACGTATAATCCCAGTAATGGACTATCTTGTGATAGGGCACTCACAGACAAATTTGACAAAATACCACTGTTGGCTGTCTTTATAAAATATATATATTTTTAAAAACGATAAAGGTTTAAATTCCTTTTGTTACGACCTATAAGTGTGAGGCAGGGTTTTCAACACTGATTTTCCTCGAAAACCATTGTCCTCGAAAACCAAATAAAACTAACATATTTTCTTCCAAATGTGAAGTTTTTAGTTAACCAGAAAAATCTGCATGTTTCTCATTAATAAAGTATTTGATTTTTATTTTGTTTTATCACATTTTTGTTTGAGCTAATGATTCTTTATTAAAATATATAAAACTATAATAAATATTTAAATATGTTTTCATGTAGGTACACGTACACACACCAGGATATGCAAAAAAATTAGTGGGTCACGAAGGATAAGCACAAAAATAACCGGGCCACGGAAAAATAAGTTTGGGAAACGCTGGTATAGTCGTTGTGTTTTGAATTCTCCTCTCCAGATATATTCCATTATTACTTTGATGTACATATAATGTAAAAGCACTGTTAATCTTTTAAACTTTTAAACGATTCAAAATTTTATGAGTTTTATTCTTTATTTATATTTCAGCTTATTGGTAATGAAAATAACATTTCATATAGTACTAAATATTATGGTTAATTAATATTTTTCCTTCTTTCAGCCTGAAGAAGTAAATAAACACACAAAAATGTTAGGTCGTACATTTGTTACACATTGAGGTTTTTATTGAAGATTTCCCCAATATTTAAAACTTTGGTGCATATTCTATATATAAGATGGCTCGCTGTACATAATATTTAATTCAGTAACAAACAGGTAATCAGCTAACATCAAGGCGAGGATTAAATTTATACGATTCAAAATTAAAAATGTCGACAAATTAGAACGTATTATTGTGAAAATCAATGAAATTGAATTGATTTGCTTTGATAATAAGAATATATAATATATAGCCACAGTGTTTAAATTTGCTACAAATGCAACCGCCAAAGAATATACATCACAGATTCAACAAAAATAAATTGTAAGCATAAAGTAAGATTTGATCAGGGCCGGCGATAACGGGACTGCAAGGGATGCACTGCAGGCAAGGGGGTCCTCTTCGGGGGCGCCAAAATGAGCTTTTTTTTCTGCTGTTGTCATACAAAATAAAGTAATTTAAAAAAAACTGAAGGGCGTTTATGCTAGTTTTGCAGGCGGACTGAGATTGGTATTTTAATTTTTTGTAAAAGGAAAACGTATTGTTATGTATAGACTAGTTTTTCTTATTTGCTTGAAAAGTTTTTAGTTGTTTTCCAGTCGTAATAGAAATACTTTAATTATATTACTATTTATATTTTATTTATTAGTAAAAAAATCATATTTTCTAAACTTAAGAACTTTGTAAACTTATAAAGTTGTGTTAAACAATTAAACATTTTCTTATTTAAAAAATTTTTTTTATTTGATTATTTATTATTATATTTATTACCACTTAACACATCTTTGCAGTGTTGTACTTTCCAAATGGTAATTACCACTTGCTTCGTAATTTTCAATCATACCACCATAAGTTTTACATAATAAAGTAGAAAATCCATCAAAAGTTTAAAATGTTCAAAATAGTTATTTATGAAACAGTTCGTGAAGTATGCTTTTTTCGAACGCACGCGATTTTTAGAGCACGAACGACAACGGAGCGAGTGCTATACATCGCGTAAGTTCGCAAAAAGTGCTTCACGCACAGTTTCAAACAATATCTTATCTAAGATAAACAAATAAAAAAGTTGTAATTCTTCGTCACTGGAATCATTTCTATTCTACAATTTTTAGAACTTTGACATTTAAAAATGACACGATAAGGAAGGCCATGGAACACCGAGATTTGGAAGAGGAAGATGCCCAGGATAGAAATAGATGGCGGTTAGGTGTGGGGATGCGGCGTCAGCCGATATGACACCCCGGATATATATACATTTAAAAATTCTAACTACTGTCAAACCACAAAACTGTCAAAACTTTTGTTGTAATTCATTGCTCATATTGTCATCACCATGAGAACGCGAAAGTTAAGGATTGTCACCATGACAACGAAAAAGTTAAAAAGAGTGCGAAAAAGTAAATCCCATTTAAAATACACTGTTACTTCACGCACACATTAAATCCTTCACGCACTGCTATCTATAATGACAGTTTTCACAAACTAAAAACTTATACATAATATGACATAATATATGTCATATTATGTATAAGTTTTTAGTTTGTGAAAACTGTCATTATAGATATCAGTGCGTGAAGGATTTAAGTGTGATTGAAGTAACAATGTATTTTAAATGGGATTTACTTTTTCGCACTGTTTTTGACACACTTCCATATAATCAAATATCCTTAACTTTCGCGGTGTCATGGCGATGACATTGTCAGCAATAAATTACGACGAAAGTTTTGACAGTTTTGTGGTTAGAAAGAAATTATAATTTTTAAATGTCAAAGTTCTAAAAATTGTAGAATAGAAATGAATTCCAGTGACGAAGAGTTACAGTTTTTTTATTTGTTTATCGTAGATAAAATATTGTATGAAACTGAGCGTGAAGTACTTTTTGCGAACTTACGCGATATATAGAACTCGCTACGCTGTCGCTCGTGCTCTAAACATCGCGTGCATTCGCAAAAAGCATACTTCAAGAACTATGTATTTCATAAATAACTATTGTTATATCTATTAATTTATAGTTAATATTTTTTTAATACAATATAAGTTAGTAGAGAAATGAACAATACAACTGAAAATAATGTTTGACTATTAAAGTATTGTTTCTAGGTCACAATTGAGATGCAGATGAGCGGGAAAGGCAACAAAGACTGGATTTAAACACAATAAAAATGTCGATCTAAATACAATTATTATATGAGAGAATCAACAAGAATTAACTAAACTAAATAACAAAATTCAGACTGTTATGCAGGAAAAATAAAAAATAAATTATAATGACTTAGAAAGGAAGTAGAAACACGTAGGTATTCAGGAGAAAAAATAATGGATGGGATTTTGAGAAAATTAAGTAAAAACAGTAAAAAGTTAAATGAAATAAAGCTGTCCAGTTTTCAAAATGTTTTGTAAATAAATAAATGCAGCAAAGATTAAGATTTACACAAAAATATGTCTATTTCTTACATACAGATTTAGTCTGTGATTTGGAATAAATTCAACAGTTCAAATACGAATTGTTCTTTTGAAAAATGCTTAGACCTGTCGATTAATATTTCAAATATTTCGATATTTCAAATCGAATTTTTTTACATAAAATAATAATGTATACCTACAGAGTGCCCAATTTAGAGATATGACATCACCGTTCATTTTCTTAAATGACAACACTGTCATTTTGACAGCTATTTTGATAGGGTGTGTAAAGTTATACATAACTGCAACATATCAAATTTTTATTCCCTACCATTTACAAGATAATTAAAAATAATTAAGTTATGAAAAACAAGTAATCAAATAACTGAATTTAATTATTTAATTTAAGCAAATGCTCATAATTTTGACCATTGGCTATTAGACAATATCTTAAAATTTCCTTAAATTCAATAAAATATCCTTAAATTCAATTAAAAATATAATTACATTCAATTATTTGATTACCTGTTTTTCATAACTTTGTTATTTTTTATTATCTTATAAATGGTAGGGAATACAAATTTGATATTTTGCAGTTATATATAGCTTTACACACCCTATCAAAGTAGCTATCAAAATGATAGTGTTGCCATTTAAGAAAATGAACGATGACGTCATATCTCTAAATTGGAACACTCTGTATACATTATTATTGTATATAAAAAATTTCGATTTAAAATACTAATTGACAGCATTTTTCAAATGAAAAACAATTGGTATTTGAACTATTGAATTTATTCCAAATTACAGACATAATTTGTTATTTTTTAATATCTTGTAAATGGCAGGGAACAAAAATTTGATATTTTGCAGTTACGTATATCTTTGCACACCCTTTCAAAAAAATCTATTAAAATGACAGTGTTGCCATTTACGAAAATCAACGATGACGTCATATATATCTAAATTGGGACACCCTGTATACATTATTATTGTATGTAAAAAATTTCAATTTAAAATACTATTAAAACATATGTCGTATTTGAGCATTTTAAAAAAAATAATTAGTATTTGAACTATTGAATTTATTCCAAGTTAGAGATTCACCCTGTATAATCAAAATTGGCTTGCTCAGTTTACATAAAAACAATATTTATCAAATAATATTCTCGCTCAAAGATAAACTTCGTTTTTATATTGATAATAAATATAACTAAATAAAAGGGCATTGACACTAATTCACATTAACAGAATTAACAAATAAAATATAAAATACTGGTATCACAACTTTAGTAAGAGTCACGAAAAGTTCCTCAAAAATTTGAGAAAAAATCAAATGGCTATAAGTTGCACTTCAAAGAACACATGAGCAGAAACAAACCAGATACTGTATTTAATAGACACAATAAATATTATTTATTGTGGATTTAGATATAATTGTATTAAAATATGACCAAAATAATCAAGAGAACAAACAAAATAACACAAGTTAGACTACTATACACTAGGTATAAATAAAAAATAAACATAATGGCTTAAGAAAAAAGAAAAAATTGTTAATGCAGTGTCATTCATAAGGGTAAAAAGTGGGTATTTAGGAGAATAAATATCAATGGATTTTTGAGAAAACTAAATAAAACAGTAAAAAGTGAATTAAAAAAACGAATAAAACAGCCCAGTTTTCAAAATATATATTTTGTAACAAAAAATTAGAGAAACGTTAGGATGTAAACAACGAACCATCTCCTGAATCCGTTATTTACAAAATATTTTTAGTCTAAATAAAAGGGTTTTGAAGATTCTAATATACATTAAAAAAATTAGAAAACTCACTTTCTATAGATAACATATAAATAAAATATAAAATGTTGATATCAAAATTTTGGTAAGAGTCACGCGAAATTTAAAAAAATTTGAAAAAAAAATCCAATTTCTGAGTTACACTTACACATGAGCAGAAAAGCACCAGAGACTGGATTTAGACACAAGAAATAAGAATTTAGATGACCTGAATCATCAATAAAAATTAACCAAATAGAAAATTTAGACTACTATGCGGTATCAATAAAAAAAATTATAATGGCTTAATAAATAAATAAAAGCACTTAAGAGGAAACAGTAGCGATCAACAGGTAGCAACAAACGCCTTCCAAGATTGCGGCTCTAATTTTGAATATTTTGTCGATATATTTGGCACACATATTCGTAATATAATAAAGAATGGCGGTACAGAGCCCAATTTCAGAAATATGTTAGTA
The DNA here is from genome assembly GCF_917563875.1 of Diabrotica virgifera virgifera. Taxonomy (NCBI): domain Eukaryota; kingdom Metazoa; phylum Arthropoda; class Insecta; order Coleoptera; family Chrysomelidae; genus Diabrotica; species Diabrotica virgifera. The sequence continues at coordinate 164,572,438 of NC_065449.1, read as the reverse complement.
TGCGGAAATTACTCTACAATTAAATAAAATATTGAAAAAGGAGCCTGTACCGCCATTAAGAAAGACAAAAAAATACACTTTCTTCAAATAAATTTTTTTAATCCATGCCTAGATTTTGTGTAATCTTGGAACTACTAAAAATCGATTTTTTTATAACAAGAAATCGAACGTCACTGACTTGGCAACATTTCGCGCCTATGTGTATAAAAATTATTGTTTTTAATAGTATAAAACGTCACTGTCAGTGTCGAATTACCGATGCACTGTTGTCTCACCTTTGAAAGTTCGCAGAACTTTCGCAATATTGGACCGCGTTTGTTGCCACCTGTTGATCGCTACTGTATCACCTTAATGTAGAGTAAATGTAAGAGGGGGTATTTAGGAAAAACCTTATCGATAGGTATTTGAAAAAATTAAGTAAAAACAGTAAAAAGTGAAGTTGAACAAAAACGAAGTAAAACTGAACCGTCTCTAAAATATTTTTGTAAAAAAATAAAGCAAAGGTTAGTATTTTGACAATAAATAATCACCTCATGAATCCGTTATTTACAAAATATTTTTTAAGTTTAAAAATAAAAGGATACTAATTCACATTAAAAAAAACATTCAAAAACTCGCCTTGTACAGATAAAAAATAAACAAATATAAAATACTGGTATCAGAACTTTGTACGAATCACGAAAAATTTCCCAAAAATTTGAAAAAAAATTCAAATTTCTAAGTTGCACTTCACATAACATATGAGCGTAAAAGCACCATAGAGTGGATGTAGACAAAATAAATATGGATTTAGACATAACTATATTCAAATATGACCAAAATTATCAAGAAAATCAAACCAAATAAAAATATTTTTTTTTAAATATGTGTGAAAAATGAAAGAAGATACCTAAAAATTGTAAGAAAACAAGCAAAATTAAGAAGATACTAATCAAATAAGTAGCTAATCATTCAAATAAATCTAAGAATTAGGCTTGTAAATTTTTTTTGAAATCTCAAACTAAAGTAACATAAATTATAAATAACTTAAAAATTTTAAATGTAGATAATAAATTCAGGATTTTTCTCAAGATATAATGGAAGTATTTGAATATGAAGAGAAAATCTCTTACAGTAATTGTTAGTTAGTATTAGAAAAAAAAAGACACGTAATAAAAATTTTCTTAACTTTATATGATAAGAGATATTTATTAATATTTATTCTGGCAGAGACATTAATTTTTATTATTAGGTATTGTATTATAAGATGAGAAAGGGGCGAATAGTAATTAATCGAAAGACTGAAATAGGAATTAATAAAGTAGCTTTAAATTTTTACTAAGAAGTTTAGGTAATGTTAAGTTTAGTTAAATTTGGAAATATTATTAGGTAGATTCAAAATATTATATAATTATTCACTGCTTATATGACGTAAATTAGTATAGTACACTAAAAAGACTATGTTAAAAATTAGGATAAGCTTTACTAATTGTTTTTACGAAAGAAAGTGAATAAGTAAACGGGGACCAAACCAAGGGTAAGAGGTGGATATTTAAGATAAAACATATCGATAGTTTTCACGAATCATGAAAAATGTCCCAAAAATGTGGAAAAATAAAATAAAGTTTCTGAGTACCACTTACAGATGAGCAGAAAGCACCAGATACTAAATTTAGACACAATAAATATGACACACAGAGAAAATTCAAACTACTATGTAGTATCAATAAAAAATAAACTATAATGGCTTAATAAATAAATAAAAGCAATTAATGCAGAATAAGGGTAAGGGGTAATGGGTATTTAGGAGCAACCATATCGATAGGTATTTGAAAAAATTAATTAAAAACAGTAAATAGTGAAGTTGAACAAAAACGAAGTAAAACCGCCCCGTTTGCAAAATATTTTTCTAAAAAAAGATAAAGCGAAGGTGGGGATTTAAACAAAAAATAATTACGTTATTTACCGTGATTCATTATTTACAAAATATTTTAAGTCTAAAAAAAGGCACTAATTCACATTATAAAAACTATTTAAAAACTCACCTTATATAGATAACAAATAAACAAAATATAAAATACTGGTATCAAAACTTTGGTACGAATCACGAAAAATTTCCCAAAAATTTGAAAAAAAATTCAAATTTCTAAGTTGCACTTCACATAACACAAACGCCGGTATAAACAATCGAGTGTGACAAATCTCCCAGCCATGCTTGATAAATATATAAACTTAAGATTTTCGCTGCACGGCTTCCCCTACTACAACTCAAATTAAAATGATAATGAAATTAATCAAATAGGCGGTCGCGATCAATTGGTTAGTGGAGTGGTAGTTTACTTGAGTACTTCGGATGGGCTTATATCTTAATATTATGCATGCGTACCTGCGAAAACATTCGCAAATCATGACTTTACAAATTCTACTTTATAACTAGTTTTTTATTTAGTAGGGTATTTAAACTTCAATTATTATGTACAGCAAACATAAAATCTATAGTTTTTTGATAAATTTGGCTTTCTTAAAAATGTGTCCTTATGTTCTTATTCTGTATTTTTTGAAGCACCTCCGGTTTTAACCTTTTTACACTGGTTTTAATATTGTTATAATATATATATACTATCGGATTCCAATACAAGTTCAGCCACTATTTTATTCCGTACGCCAGGGCAGCTTTATCCATTAGGCAATATAGGCACTTGCCTCACATTATGAGAGGGCGGTATAAAAAATATTAGTATATAAAAATTATGGATCTGGGTTCTGTCATTAAAGAATAATATGTCTCTTTCAGATTACTTTACCGCAAGGAAGCCAAAAAATTGTGCCCAAATAAAACATATAAATAAATGTAAGAAAGAAATTCATTTTGACGAAGAGGCCGATGATGAATTAACCTTTTCAACTAGTGATGAGATGAAAATCGACACTCTGATAATAGACCAGGGCGCATCTGTAAAAATATTAGTACATTTGGACGTTGAGAGGTGACTCAAATTTTTTTGCAGAAATTGCTGGAAAATAAATCAAATAATAATATTTGAGTTATCCTCCCTCTCAAAAAGGTCCGGAACATTGTTTAAATAATCAAAATGTCAAAAAATTAAGGAAAAATTCGAATTTTTTCTTGGTTTTTTGATTATAACTTTAAAAGTATTCATTTCCGAGAAAAGTTGTGCTGACATAAAAGTTGCGAAATTAAATTTACTATAATATAGAATTGACTAAAAATTTCAAAAATAGTCACCCTTGTTGCAGAATAGCAATAATGGTGAAAAAAACATACAAAAACAAGTATTCGCATTTTACGTTTTTGAGCCATTTGTGTTACACGTAGGACCTTCATATTTGACCCTAAAAAACTTTATGATATAGTAAAACAACACTGTAAATTTCGTTAAGATAGGTTTAATAGATTTTGCAAAATAAATTTTGCAATCCAGCTTTCGTAAAAAAAATTCATTTTTTCAAAATGTTACAGGACTGAAAATAAAGCAGATAGCAAGTTGAAAATTTTTTTGCGTATAGAAGTGTACTGTACCTTTCATCTGCAATTTTGCAAAATTAAAATCGATTAACATCACGGCGTCAGGAATTTTTTTAAATAAACATTAATTATTAGTGCTACGCGCAGGGCAGCGGATAGTTTGCTCTGATTAGGCATTCCAATGACAATTGATAATGATTGATACATTTTAATTTTTATTACATTTCGATATATATAAATAAATTTGTTTATTGCAAAAAAAACACATACTCTATCCTTTGAAATAACACTTTTTTAGCAAAAACTTTCTTTGTTCATATATTCTAACTTAAATAGTAAAAGTATATTATTTTTAAACATATGCAATTGTTTAAACAATATTTTACAAACAATTATAAAATTAGTTTGATTTTTGTGGAATTAAAATTTAAAATACAACAAAATATAGAGTAAGAAAATAATATATTAGATAAAGATTGGAAGAAATTTTTGTTGGAAATCAACTTGTGTGAATCGAACACCGCTGTCCTGCGCCTAGCACCAAAAACTATTGTTTATTTCAAAAATTTTCTGACGCCGTGGTAATTAATCGATTTTAATTTTGAAAATTGAAAATGAAAGGTACAGTACACTTCTATAAGCAAAAAAAATTAACTTGCTATCTACTTTATTTTCAGTCCTGTAACATTTTGAAAACATGAATTTTTTTTGCGAAAGCTGGATTTCAAAATTTATTTTGCAAAATCTATTAAACCGATCTTAATGAAATTTACAATATTGTTCTAATGTATCATAAAGTTTTTCTGAATGAAATATGAAGGTCCTAAGTGTAGCATAAATGGTTGAAAAACGTAAAATGCGAATACTTGTTTTTGTATGGTTTTTTCGCAATTATTGCTATTTTGCAACTAAAGTAACTATTTTTTAAATTTTTAACTAATTCTATATTGTAGGAAATTTAATTACGCAACTTTTATGTCAGTACAACGTTTCTCGGAAATGAATACTTTTAAAGTTATAATAAAAAAAAACCAAGAAAAAAATCGAATTTTTCCTTCAATTTTTGACATTTTGATTATTTAAACAATGTTCCCGACCTTTTTGAGAGGGAGGATAACTCAAATATTATTATTTGATATATTTTCAAGCAATTTCTGCAAAAAAAATTGAGTCACCTCTCAACGTCCATCTCAAAACAGATGCGCCCTGGACTATAAGAGACCTGAATAGACGTCTGGAGTCTTATCGACTTATTTATCAACGGTTTCGTGTTATTAACAGATTTTCCAAAATTATGCAATAAAGAAATTATTAAAGAAGCTGAAAATCTGATATAAAACAAAGACGACCAAGATACATCATTCATATATGAATGCATTCACTTAGAGGGTAATTTGAATACCACAATAAAATCAACAATTGACATATCTTAATATTTAAAGACGATTTAGTGCAGTCACTGAAGGTGGATATGAGCTATTACCTCCGATTTCGTTGAACCTCAACGGTTCGAGCATATCTCAAGGAAAAAAGGTGACATGTTGTCAATTTGCGCTGTTACTCTGGGGGTGGATGCCACACCTTATCGTGGCTGAAAATTATTTTATTGAAAATATCCCCAGAATTAGATAGAGCGACAAATTCTAAGCAAAATTTGTTACATGCAGTTATTAAAATAAATCAATACTTTTTGAATTATTAAAGATCAAAAATTTTAATTATTCGTGAGATAAATTTTTTACCGAATTTTTACATGTAACTCAAAAACTACAATATTTTAGAAAAAAGTTAATATTACCAAAATTGGAGGTAACAGAAAACGAAATAAACTTCTTACTAACGGGAAACTAAGTATTCAAGCTTAAATAACGGGAAAATAATGCATTTTATAACATAACCTTATTAAAAATTTGTCAAATTACTTAGAAATATAACCGAACAAGTTGATAGCATTAAAATTTATGCACAAAATATTTTTCAAAATTTATCTTTTAAAATTTTTTCCAAAAAAGTTATTGTTTTTTGTTGTTTATTTTTACGATATCAGGTTTACCTAAAAACCATTTGAAAGTTAATTTTAATGGCTATTAAGCCACGTTGAATTTAATCTTTTAAACTCCTCTTATTTTCATTATAACTTGCTTAATTGTGATGCTATTAACTTCTACTGAAGCTTATTTGATAGTTACTCCGAAGTACTTTGACAAGTCTTTAGCAGGTATATTTTATAAAATGCATCGTTTTCCCGTTATTTATAGTCCGTTCTTTAACGGTAAAATATTGCAAAATCTCTAAATTTTAAAGAACCGCTTGGATTGACATGAAATTTGGCGTAGACATAGCTAACAAGTCAAAGAAAAAAAGTGATATTGTGCCGATATGTGCTTTTGCCCTGGGGGTGGTTTTCACCCCCTCTTGGGGGTGAAAAAATATCCGTCCAAAGAAAGTCAGGAAATGGATAAACTGGCTAATTTTAAGTAACTTTTGTTCTATAGAGTTTTTTCACCAAGTCAATACTTTTCGAGTTATTTGGCAGTGAATATGTTCATTTTTTCAACAAAATAACCACGCTTTTAGACGGTTTTTTGCAAATAACTCAAATATTAAGTATTTTGTCGAAAAAACGTTCTTAGCAAAAATATAGCCTGTAAAATTCAAAAAAAATGGTGTATATATCACGTCTCTACACCTAGTAAAAGCAGAGTTATAGGTAATAAAAAATAGGTTCATATTCGTCAAATTCCAAATTGAATACTTTAACGTGAAATAACCAAAAATGAAGCACATTTCGGGGAAAACTCATTACAACTTATTCAAAGTGTTTAGAAAAGCTTAATTTTTGTTTTATAAAAAAAATTTCTACCATCAAAATTAAACAAGTAACGCTCAAAATAAAGTTAGTCCCTTTTGATTTTGGTAAAAAAATCGAGAAAATCACCCCCTAATTAGTATCTTAAATGAACTTAATCGTTACGACTTCACAAGTGTCTTGACTCGTGTATATATTGTTCATATGATCTGTAAGTTTCATCGGTTCAAAGTCCTTAATATTGAAAGGGCTGCAGTGAAAATGGGTTGAACGAGTCACTGATCACGAATGTATGCAAATTTTGAAACACCAAATCTTAATAAATTTTTGTCTAACAGAAAAACAAAAAATACATGATATTCAGAAAAGCAAATCTGACTTTTTTTTTGTTTTTCGAGATTTTTGGTATATCTAACAATTTTTAAGTTATTTTGAAAAAAAGCATATTTTTCAAAATTTAAATTTTTAAAAATTTTACTTTGAAACAAAATTTTTTCAAAAATAAGCACTTTGAATCGATGAAACTTACAGATCATATAAACACAACATAAGTAAAATAATTTGTGAAGCGGTAACGATTAATTTCATTTAAGTTTTTAACTAGAGGGTGGTCTTCCCGATTTTTTTTTTTGAAAAAACAAAAGGGACCAACTTTATTTTGAGCGTAACTTGCTTAACTTTAATGCTAGAAACTTCTTGTAAAAACAAAAATAAAGCTTTTTTAAACACTATAAAAAAGTTATAATGGGTTTCCCCAAAAAGTGCTTAATTTTTTGGATATTTCACGTCGAAATATTCTATTTGAAATTTGGTGAATATGTATCTATTTTTCATTGGCTATAACTCCAGTTCTATGAGATCCAGAGACCTAACGCGTATACCATTTTTTTTTACTTTTTATAAGCTATATTTTTACTAAGAACGTTTTTTTCGACAAAATACTTACTTTTTCAGTTATTTGCGAAAAAGCGTCTAAAAATGTGGTTATTTTGTTGAAAAATGAACATATTCACTCGCAAATAACTCGAAAAGTGTTGACTTGGCGAAAAAGCTCTATAGAACAAAAGTTACTTAAAATTAGTCAGTTTACCTATTTCCGGACTTATTTTGGACATATATTTTTTCACCCCCAACAGGGGGTAAAAGTCACCCCCAGGGCAAAAGCACACATCGGCACAATATCACTTTTTTCTTTGACATGTAAGCTATACGTATGCCAAACTTCATGTCAATCCAAGCGGTTCTTTAAAATTTAGAGCAAAAACCGTGAAAGAATGGACTATTAAGCTTGAATACTTAGATTTGCGTACTCTTCGAAAACAACATTCCATTACCCATAACTTACTTTGAATTAACAGCAAATTAGTAATTGAGGAATGTATTCAGCTTTTTATTATCTTCAATTTTGGTAATAGTATCTTTTTTGTAAAAGCTTACAGTTTTTGAGTTATTCGTGAAAAACAGCTTTAAAACATGCATTTTTTTACTAAAAATAAAACCTTTGATCTTTAATAACGACTCAAAAAGTATTGATTTATATTAATAGCTTTATATAACAACTTTTGCTTAGAATTTGCCGCGCTATCGATTTATGATATTTTTTTTTCACCCCCAGGTAAAGTGGTAGTTTTCACCACCACGGTAAAAGCGCAACTTGTGACACGGTAAAAGCAAAGGTGACATCATATCACCTTTGTTCCTTTAGGTATCCTCTAACTATTCACCAATTTTCATGAAAATCGATGGAGGTTCAACGAAATCGGAGGTGAAAACCTTCAGTGACTGCACTAATTGGATTGAAAGATATTTTCCCTAATTTTGACATTGCTTTGCACATTTATTTGTGCTTCCCAGTTGCCAAATGTCCGCTAAAAGGTCATTTTCGAAAATGTCAAGAATTAAAATAATTTCCCATCAAGTATGACGGAAGACCGTGTTAAAAATTTGTCGATTTTGTCAAGGTTAAATTTTTTTTGAAAAGTCTTTTTTTGAAAAGAAGTCTCTGATGTGATCGACCTGGAATGACAATTTTTTCTATTATAGGTATACAGTGAGGACGTTTGGGTTGGAATAAATTCATTGTCTCGAGAATGGGTGAATTTAAAAAAAAAATGCTGAGACAGGTCGATTTGTATTTTTAAATTATGACTTTTTGGCATATATATCATACTAGTGACGTCATCCATACGGGCGTGATGACGTAATCGATGATTTTCTTAATGAGAGTAAGGGTCGTGTGATAGCTCATTTGAAAGGTTATTAAACTCTCTATTCAGTAATATAAACAATAACGTAATTATTTATAGAGGGTGGCCAAAAAATATTTTTTTTAATAAATTAATTGGCACAAAAAGAAGCAATTTATTTATTTCAAAATACATTTTACTGCTATCAGAAAACAGATAAAAACGTTTATTTCACAGGTAAACGTTGCTTTTCGCTTAAATTCAATGTCCAAACTGCTAAGAGACAAGTGGGTTGCAGCTTTAACATTGAATTTAAGCGAAAACAATATTTTTTTGGCAAATAAACATTTCTTTCTGTTTTCTGAGAGCACTAAAATGTACTTTGAATTAAATAAATTACATACATTCTACTGAATAGAGAATTAAATAACTTTTCAAATGAGCTATCACATATCACCCACTTTCATTTAAAAAAATCATCGATTACGTCATCACGCTCAGATAGATGACGTAACTAGTATGATATATATGCGAAAAAGTCATAATTTATAAATAAAAATCCACCTGTCTCAGGATTTCCCTCCAAATTCGATCATTCTTGAGATAATGAATTTATTCCAACTCAAACGTCCTCACTGTATAACCATCGTAGTTTAAATCCAAATTTTAGTGTATTCTTAGTTAAATAAAATTTTCTGCAATTTTTTTTTGCAAAAATGGTACATGTTTGAAGGGCGGCTACTAGAGAATTGATAGGGCGTCAATTGACCTAAACGCGGCCCTACCTTACGCATTTGAAATTACTAAAAGATGAAATCAAGGGCAGTAGAATATGTGAAAACTGTAGGGTTTCCTAGGGATTTGTTAGTTTTCACAATTAGGTACCTGCACAAAATACATAACCGCTTATTTGTGAAAACGAAAAATTTTACCTTGGAAAAGTCCAGGAAAAAATTCGGAAATCATTCAGGCAATTTTCTTCCATATAAATCGAAGGGCAACAAATTAAAGATGATTAAGTAGAAGTTTTTATAGAGAAAATTATTGGAAGAGTTGTTGGAAAATTTTAATGTTGTTCCACGGTTTTCTCTCTTATTCTACTTGGACGCCGACAATTATGGGCACTGGATGAGGGCCCATACGTGTTCAGATGGTATGAGGACGATGAGAATCCTGAACACGTGAGTCTAAGTAAAATATTGTGTTTATATGAGATTAAGCCACAATTGGTTAAAATGAAAATTAATTGCATTTTCAACCAAATCAAATGTTTTCATTTTCACTCCGGAAATCATTGTTCAAAAAAAACATTTTTTTTCCGGAAAAAAAAAGGTTTTGGAAATGAATCTTCTTTTCCGGGGTGAAAACCTAGACGTCAAATTTTTGACGTAAAAATGTGATTTTTAATATAACTAATTATGGCTTAATCCATATAATTGATGTGGTCCACATTTGTCTTAGACATCCTATCAATTTATTTGAGTAGTAATTGCCTTTTGCTAATTCTATCAATCTTTGTCAGATATTCTTCCATTTTGTTTCATTCTGTTTTCTTGTTTTGCGTCCCCTGGTTTACATGTTATATCCCACATCTTTTTCTAATTTTTCTTATTTTTTATTGTGCCTTTCATAGTTTTGTTTGCTACTTTTCGTAGGATTTTCAGTTGTAGTGTTTCTGATATTTTTTGTGTGTTTAATTATATCTGCAGTTGTTATCGTTGTGTGTATCACTATTGTCTATTTTTACCAAAAACAAACCACAATTTTAGTTTAGAATATATTTATTTTAACGTTTCAAAATTTGTAAGCTGAGAATGATTTTCAAAGTGGCAAATAAAAAAATATATTTTAAGATAAAATTAATTCAAGTAAAAATAATAAATTATAATATGAAGATGCCCCAATAAAATTTCCTCAAATAATATTCTGTTATACATACTTAATTGGATGTTAGCTAATGGGTGACAGAAGATATTAAAATATTAGGATTTAACAAAAATCACTTAAATAAAATATGGCTTCTTACTGAGTTACATGATGTTTTATTTAAAAATTTAAAAAATTATTGTTGCTCAGTACTTTAAAACTATTCGACGTATCCTCTATATACTTAGCAGAAAGTGTAGCTATTTTACATTCTAATAAACTATGATAAATAAACGTTTCTGGCTATTACCAGTGACGTACGGCAGGGGACAGCGAAGGGATGATCCTTCCCAAATTCTACGCCACTGGCGGGATTGCCATTTTAACGCAATTTTTCGATTGTCCAGCACTCTTTATGTAAATAACGTACTTTTTACTCGTAACGATAAAGTCATTAGTTTTCGAGATATTTGAAGTTAAACATGCAACGGTACAGATATTTTGATAAATGTTTTGTGCCGCTAAGACTGAAGAGTATATTACTCATTCTTAACGATAAATTTATTAGTTTTAGAAATATTTCAAATTTCAAATTAAGCGGCTCAATACAATAATTAAAATAACTGTGCCGTTACATGTTTAACTTCAAATATCTCGAAAACTATTGAATTTATCGTTACGAGTAAAGAGTATGGTATTTACATAGAATGAATAGGAGAATCGAAAAATTGCGGTAAAATAGCAATTCCGCTAGTAGCGTAGAATTTGGGAAGGGTTAACCATTCGCTGTCCCCTGTTATAAGCCACTGGTAGTAGCCAGAAACGTTTCAGAATAAAAATTTCATAGGGTGTATAATATAGACCTTCTGCCAAGGATGAAATGGATACGTCGAATAGTTTTAAAATAGTGAGCAAAAATAATTTTTAAGTTTTGAAATAATACACCCTGTAACTCAGTAAGGAGCCATATTTTATTTAAGCGAGTTTGGTTAAATCTTAATATTTTGATGTCTTCTATCACCCACTAACTAATGTACAATTAGTTATGGGATACCCTGTATATCATATAGTTTTGTATTTATTGGCCTTTTAGTCTGGGCTGATTATCGGAGAATAGGCCATTTTTGGAAAAAGTTATTTACCAGCAATTTTATTGCTGAAATCGAATTATAAGATCCTATATATTAATAATATAGGTATGCAAAGTCCTCAGATAGTGTGCTACTTTTTTTTATAAACAAAATGGCGCACGAAAATCGTGTTTTTTCAATTATTGCTCTATAACTACGAAGATTTTAACTTTACAACAAAAACACTCAAATAAAAATTCACCGTGATTAAATTTTGCATAGAGACGTGTTTTTCCCGATCTGCTCCGACGAAACTTTTTTTTTGGAAAATGCGGGTTTTCCCAACAAAATTTTTAATTTTCAAATAAAGTTTTAGATAAGTAATTATCTACCAATAATTAAATAATTTGGTGACTTAAAGCCTTCTTGGTTTAGATTACAGTTCCAGAAGCTGGTGAAAATTGAACGAATATTTTAGCAACGAAAGAACGAATGTTAATTAATAATTAACGGTCGCAATAATAACCAAAATAATTATGATACACTGATCAAACTGTGAAATCTTATAAAGATGAGATGCCTATTTTCTCGACAAAATATAAATTTTAAATTTTTTTACATAATCTTTAAATGTTTAAAAAAAATACTTATAAACAAATTAACGTTTCTCAGAAAGTTTTTATTATATTATAATTTTTAAAAAAAGCTAAAATGTGCATTTCAAATATCTTGAAAATGAATGCTTTAAAACTTTTTTGCAACCATTTTCAAAAAAGTTATGAAACAGCAAAATTAACATACGATACTACGGTGTTTATAATTTTTTTTAATTCTTTCAAAGCGTAGAAGTGAGTTTAAAGTACAACCTAGTTATTTACAAAAAAAATATCGATTATAAGTTTAATGGTTATATTTTAATTAAAGATTATAAATATATTTTTTTGTAATTTACACGCGCGAAAGTAGAATAATACAGTACTGTAGCTAAAATTTTCACTCGGAGCGACGACCGGCGGCCGCGCGACGTACACTTTTAATAAATAATGTATGCTGCGTGTCAGTCGCTTCGAGTGAACATTTTAGCTCCGACTCTGTATCAGGCCTACTTTTGCGCTAAAAATTACAAAAAAAGTATTGTTAATCTTTGATTAAAATATAACCATTGCACTAATTTTTGACATTCTTTGTGAGTAATTAGATTGTACCATAGACTCACTTTTAAGCATTGAAACAATTAAAACAAATTACTAACAACGGAGATATTGTATATTTATTTTGCTGTTTCATAACTTTTTTGCAAATGGTTGGAAAAATTTTTTAAAGCATTCATTTTCAAGACCTATGAAATACGCATTTTAAGAATTTATTTAAATTAGAATATAATAAACAATTTCTGCGAAATGTTAATTTGTTTATAACAATTTTTTTAAACATTTAAAGATTATGCAAAAAAATGAAAAATTTATATTTTTTCGACAAAATATTAAATAGGCATCACATCTTTATAATCTTTCTAAGTTTGATCAATGTCTCATGATTATTTTGGTCGTTATTGCGACTGTAAATTGTTAATTAACAATTGAATTGTTGCTAAAATATTCGTTTCATTTTCACCGGCTTCTGAATTTATAATCTATACCAAGAAAGCTTTTATTTCACTAAGCTATATAATTATTAATAAATAATTAATGGCCCAAAAAAATTATTTGAAAATTCGAGATTTTTTTGGGAAAACCCACATTTTTCGAGGAAAATTTTCGTCGGAGCAAATCGGGAAAAACATGCTTCTATGTAGAATTAAATTGGGGTGAATTTTTATTTGAGTATTTTTGGTGTAAAGTTAAAATTTTCGGAGTTATAGAGCAATAATTTAAAAAAATACGATTTGTCGGCGCAATTTTGTTTATAAAAAAAGTAGCACACTATCTGCGGACTTTGCATACCTATATTAATAATATATAGGATCTTAAAATTCGATTCCAGCAATAAAATTGTTGGTAAATAACCTTTCTATGTACTTTACTAATTAGACCAGCGTATTATAACTATTTTTTTTTTCAAAATTTAAAGATTATTTCCAAAAAAAGAAAAATTTATATTTTGTCGATAAAATATTAAATAAGCATCTCATCTTTATAATCTTTAAAAGTTTGATCAATGTATCATGATTATTTTGGTTTTTATTGCGATCATAAATTGTTAATTAACAATTGAATTGTTACTAAAATATTCGTTTAATTTTCACCGGCTTCTGGAATTACAATCTATACCAAGAAAGCTTTGATGTCACTAAGTTATTTAATTTTTGATTAATAATTACTTACCTACAACTTTATTTGAAAATTAGAGCTTTTGTTAGGAAAACCCGCATTTTCCGAGGAAAATTTTCGTCGGAGCAAATCGTGAAAAACATATCTCTATGTAGAATTTAATTGCGGTGAATTTTTATTTGGGTGTTTTTGTTGTAAAGGTAAAATCTTCGGAGTTATAGAGCAATAATTGAAAAAAATACGATTTGTCGGCGCCATTTTGTTTATAAAAAAAGTAGCACACTATCTGCGGACTTTGCATACCTATATTATTAATATGGAGGATCTTATAATTCGATTCCAGCAATAAAATTGCTGGTAAATAACTTTTCCATGAATTTTGCTAATTAGCCCAGAGTATTTGTAAACATTTATTTCATAGAATTAAACACAAATTGTACATCTAGTTTTTCATTAAATATTTCCTTTATTCAATCATTTACCACGGAGTTTAAATGTTAACTTGTAAATACAATTTTTGCTGCTCTATTTTTCTTTTCTAATCAATTGGCTTTTAACCTTTAGCCACTGACATGCGGTATGTCATACGTTACCGAAAATATAATATTTTATTGTAAAACGTGTTTTATAAAATATTTCTAGAACACCATTATAAATATGTGTACTTTCAAGTGGTGTGTCCCTGCTCCCAACGGATGCAGTTTTAGTATGGTTTAGTCTTTTGGTAGGGTAGCAAAGTATGTTAAATGTGCAGTCACTCGAGCGCTGTGGGGACTTATTGGGTTGTGATTATTAGGTCCTAAAACCAAAAAAAGTTAAGTAAAATTTTCCACCTTGGTGGGGACTTTCAATTTTTTAATTTAATTTTTCATATCCAGCAATCATTTTTTCCGATTATAGCACTATCTGTCCTCCTCCTCCTCTATCTGTTCTCCTTCGTAAGGATGTAGTGGCGTCATGTAAGTCGTTTGACTATTTCTTTCCAATCCTCTCTCTCCTGTGCGTGTTGTTTTGCTTCGGAGAACGAGTAACCAGTCATGTCCCTAATTTGGTCCGACCATCGTAATGGAGATCTTACTCTGGATCTTCTGCCCTCTACGTTGCCTTCAACTATCATTCGTTCCATGCCTTCCCTTCTTCTAGTTATATGTCCAAAATATCTCAGTATATTTTGGTTGATAGTTGTGCTGAGTCTAGTTTATGTTAAGTTCGGCTAATATTGAATTATTTGTGCGATGTGCGGTCCATGGTATGCGCAACATTCTCCGGTAGACCCACATTTCAAATGCCATTATACGTTTTGAATCTGCTTTTTTGATGGTACAAGTCTCTGAAGCGTAGGTGGCGATAGGAAATATTAACGCTCGAACAAGGCGTAATTTTGTGTTTTTTGTAATGTCAGTATTCTTCAATATTTTTGTGAGTTGGGCTGTTGCCGATCTGGCTATTATGATGCGCCTACGGATCTCGTCTTCGCATCCTCCACTGTTAGTAATAACGGAGCCTAAGTAATTAAATTGTCTGACCACTTCGTAACCTGCCAGACTTATCCCCGGTTGGTTGTTTCTGATTCTATCGATGATCATTACTTTGGTTTTCTGTATATTTATTTTCAAACCATATTCTGTACTCACCGTTCCTAGCCTATTCATAATTTCTTCCAGTTCTTCTGGTGAAGACGCCAATATAACAGTGTCATCAGCATAACGTAGGTTTTTTATTTTCCTTCCTCCTATCGTTGCTCCACCTTGCCATTCCTCAAAAACTTGACGCATAATGTGTTCACTATATGTATATATATCGAATAGAATGGGGGATATTATACATCCCTGCCGCACTCCAGATTTTAATTTGAAGTTTTTCGAAACCACATTATTAACTCTTACATTAGCGGTGTTATTTACATAAAGTGCTTGTAATAGATAGATTAGATGTTCTGGCGTACCCATTTCTCTACGCGTACCATCTATCCATAACTCGAAAAAATCTTTCGAATAAAAGTTGCTTATTTTACGTAAAGAATCCAAATCTGCAATAAAAATTTGGGGTTCCTATTTAAGATTTTAAAGTAAACCGCCACCTTACCTCCGTAGGGTGTCCATACGGAAAATATATTCCCACCCCAAAATATTGAATAAGTGTATTTAGCAGTTTTTCGATCTGATGTTTATTTTGCGAATTATCGCGGGATTTTTATTTAAAATTTAAAGTTACCCCCCACCCCTCTCCGTCGGGGTCATGTTTGGTGTCATTCGATAGATTTTTGAAAAATATTGACCACGTATTTTTTAGTTTTTCGATCTGACGTTAATTTCGCGAAATATTCGCTTTTTTTGTAAAACTTTTTGACTCGCCCATTTCCTTACGCCCAGGTCAAATCGTCAGATTTTTTAAATGTACACTGTTTTGTATATACTTAACTTCTTCTTCTTGTAGTGCCTATCCGTTTCGGATGTTGGCGACCATCATGGCAATATGTACTTTGCACACTGCTGCTCTGAAAAGATTTGTAGTGGTTGTGTTGAACCACGTACCTACGTAGATTTTTCAGCCACGAAATCCTTCGCCTTCCTGGTCCTCGCTTTCCCTCTACTTTTCCCTGTAAGACCAGTTGCAGCAGTCCATATCTTTCACTGTTCCTCATGATGTGACCGAGGTATTCGATTTTGGCTGTTTTTATTTTGATTAACAGCTCCTTTTCTTTTTGCATTCTCAGCAAAACACCCTCATTAGTAATGTGGTCGGTATAAGATATCTTCAGGATTCGACGATAAAGCCACATCTCAAAAGCCTCAATTTTCTTGCAGGTGGCGTCTGTGACTCCGTACAACAGTAGAGGAAAGACATAACATCGTAGTAATCTGACTTTTATGGGTATCGACAAATCATGACATTTGAACAACTTTGACATTTTTTTAAATGCAGATCTTGCTTTCTCTATCCTACATTTGATTTCTATAGAATGGTCCCAATTTTCGTTGACGTTCGTACCAAGGTAGGTATATGTTTTTACTCTTTCTATTTGTTGACCATTCACACTGATTCGTCCAAATTGCTGTTTGTTCTTAGAGATAATCATACATTTTGTTTTCTTAGTGTTTAGTGAAAGTCCGTATCTCTGACTGACCTCCGCGCTTCTGTTCATTAACTCCTGCAGGGCTTCAGAACTGTCAGCGAATACCACAGTGTCATCTGCGTATCTTATGTTATTGATACATTCTCCGTTAATTCGAATTCCGGCCTCAACATCATCCACTGCTTCTTGAAAGATTTCCTCAGAGTAGATGTTAAACAGCAGTGGGGATAGTATACATCCCTGACGGACCCCACGTTTGATTTTGATATCGTCGGATTCTCCTGCCTCTGTCCGGATAGAGGATGTTTGATTCCAGTACAGATTGCTGATAATCCTTAAATCACAGGTGTTAATTCCAATATTGGTTAATATCTCCATCAGCTTGTCGTGCTTTACTGTATCGAACGCTTTATGGTAATCAATGAAACATGCATAAATATCGCAATTTACGTCTCTACATCGTTGAAATAGCACTTGTATAATAAATAGAGCCTCTCTTGTACGTACCCACTGCATTTCTAAAACCAAACTATGTTCGGCTGATTTTTTCTTCGCACAGTCTATATATCCATTGATGTATAATTTTTAGAAATAGTTTTAAAATATGGCTCATTAAGCTGATGGTTCGGAAATCACTGCAGGATACGGACTTTGTTTTCTTTGCTAAAGCAACAAACGTCGACTTCAACCATGTTTTTGGTATTACTCCGCTTAAATATATGTCGTTAAATATTTTGGTTAGGCGTTGAGTACCGTCGGTGTTAAATAGTTTTATGAGTTCAGCATATGCATTGTCAGGTCCAGGAGCTTTGCCATCTTTTAGTTGTGATATTGCTCTTTCCACTTCATCTGATGTGATTGGTAAGTGGTCATCACATATGTAGGATGGAGGTTGTTCGGATCTAGTATCATCAAAGAGTTCCTGTACTTAACTTAACATACTTAACATACTTAACTTACCTTATCTTAATCTGACAATTGCGAGTATTTTTAAGGATAGATTTTTTTTTCGGGCCCCCCTTAACGAATTCACCTGTGTTAAGAGAAAGTATAAATGGTAGAGGTACATCTGCAGGGTACCAGGTTTCTCCCCATATGATATTCTGACGTGCTCGAGTAACTGCAAAAATCACCGCTTGGGCTCTCCTACCATTTTAACTACATTGACATAAAGTAATCTTGAGCAAGTTTTTTCGTAAATCAGTTCATAAAGAATTTTGAAAGAACCTCCACCATTTTTTAGTATTATGCATATGTTCAAATGTTCATGGTTCATGATTTTCTTGAAAAAATTAAGATTATTTTATTTGGAGCAGTATTTTATTCTACATTAGTGTGAAGAATAATTCCGTAGTTGATGTAAAAAGCAAATACAGTGATATGTATAAGACAAATTCATAGTGAAAACAAAGGATAATAGGCAACGGTATAATATAGGGGAAATGCGGGAACACTGTTACAACTTTTCTCAATTCGTCACAAACTTGACTGACATGAATATTTTACGTTTATTTTTTTCATTATGTTATAGTTTATAGTTTACTTTGTTTTTTGATAAAGTATTATAACAAGACAAGAATAAGGTATGAAAGTATAGCATCATTTTGAAAATTTGTCATTTGTAACACTGTACCCTGCGGTAGTGTACAGTGTTACATTGTGCATGGAACAGTGTTACAAGGCATTAAAACATGAGAAAGGAGAAATTAAATACCCAAATAATTAAGAAAAGATTTATTGTTAAATAAAACTATAAACATAAAACCTAAACGTTAAAATTATCAAGATATTCAACATATAGAAACAGTTTTGAGAAAACTTATTCGAGTGAGTTTTTAAATTTGCATTTCCATTTCTTCGTCTTCCATATTGTTACTAGCTTCAGTTTTAGAATATGGAACTTCGCTTTCTGATTACTCAGAACTCTCGGCATCTTTTTTCTCCTTAATGTTTTTTTCTTTACAGCCTTCGCTTTCTTTCTACTTCGTTGAAATTCTTTTACCAATTCGTCCTTGAGAGGAGTGTCTGTTAGCACCATGGTTTTTCCTTCCTGTGTATTTGTTTTCATTGATGGCGTTTTTTTAAAAGGTCTAATGTCTAATGAGTTCAGGTGAAATTAAAGATGTTTGTTTGACCAATACACTTGACATAGATGGTCTCTCTCCTTGTTTGGTGCTGTATATTCCTAGGGGGGTAGATGGAGGTATTACAATGTGAGGTGAAGGCGAAAGAGTTGAAGTGGTAGGACTAGTTAGAGACTTTGCAACTTTAGTCTTATGATTCGAATCTGTTACATGTAATGTATGAACATATGATATCTCACAAGGAACTTGCGCCGAGTTTGAAGGCTGAGATTGATCTCTGTTTGAAATCTGCAATGAAGTTGCTGTAGCCAGAGGGCGATCGGTCCGACCTCAGGTTTTGTGAATTGTTGTATTTATTTATGTAACGTTTTAACGTCATGTGACATAATTTGTATTTTTTCGCTGCTCATTTAATTTTCAAGCATCTCAAGAACAGCTTTTTTGAGAATCTTACCATCGGTTGTTAAAAGGGTTCTTACACCTGTTTTTACGTGACATTTTCTCACTTAAATAAATTTTTAATCAATAAATTTATAATTAATTAACTCTAACAAGAAGTAAAACCACTTCTATGTAAATTGGTATATTTATTAAAACTTAAAAATCCCAATGGATTGAATAAAATATGTCCAATTCAGAACGTTTTCAGACCTATCGGTCCATCATCAGTGAATGTGCATACTTGCTAAATAGCCCCAGAACCAAACAATGGTTGAATTTAAAATTCAATTTACATTATTTAAAAATAATATTCAACAGGCTAAACGCCGATGTTACAGGATATTGCCTATGGGAACATGGTGAAACCCTACCAAAACCTCAATCAACCATCTTAGGCCAACTTTGACTATAAAGTGACTTTGACTTTATAGTCAAAGTTGGCCTAAGATGGTTGATTGAGGTTTTGGTAGGGTTTCACCATGTTCCCATAGGCAATATCCTGTAACATCGGCGTTTAGCCTGTTGAATAGTATTTTTAAATAATGTAAATTGAATTTTAAATTCAACCATTGTTTGGTTCTGGGGCTATTTAGCAAGTATGCACATTCACTGATGATAGACCGATAGGTCTGAAAACGTTCTGAATTGGACATATTTTATTCAGTCCATTGGGATTTTTAAGTTTTAATAAATATACCAATTTACATAGAAGTGGTTTTACTTCTTTTTAGAGTTTTTTAACTATATGGTATACAGCCAACCTAGGGAACTTCCCTTTTAGTTTATAATTAATTGTTTTACTGGGGGTACAGTGTTATAAGAATTTTTGTAACACTGTACCCTGTAACATTGTTCGCTTTTGAACGCCAATGCACATAGAACTAAATTTTTAGCGCGATAAGTAAATGTAGGTTACGGTTTTAAGCGTAAATCCAGTAGAAATATATTTACTTTCAATCCATAATTATAAAATTAATGAAATACCAACGTACTCACCCATACGCTAATTCACTTGATCTTGAAAATTTTACTTTTCACAGGTATAAAAACTGTTATGAAAATACGTAACTACAAAACACTTGTATTCAACTACGATAACTGATTTATGAAAGGCATCTTACCTTTAATGAGATTACGATTCATGTAGTCCGCCTATCTACCCAGAGATGGAACAGAGAACAAATGAAACACTGTTCCCTTTGTAACACTGTTCCCGCACTTCCCCTACCGCATGTCAGAGACTACGTCCTGAAACATCCACTTCATTAAGGGTTAAGACGGATGTCCATTAAACAACTTTAATTTTACCAACCTTCACTGAATTTTGCTTGGACCATTTTTTCAATTTCAGCAATAATTTTATTCTAGGTGCGGTTTTCATTATTTAAGAAGTCCTTTTGAATGCTCCTGTCAGCCCATATTCTTAATTTTCTTGGTGTTTGATTTTAATTATTGTCCTAAATCATCAATGAAATTATTTTGGACACAGCTAGTTAAATTAAGATGACTTAACCCTAGAACCACCGCGGCGTCGCCGGTGATCCCACCGCACATTTTTTTGGCATCTGCGTATCTTCCGTATTTTCTGATAAATCTGTATGTTGTCCGCATATCTACTTTCAGTATTTCATAATGATTCGTAACTGGTGATTTTATTGTTAAAAAAAATATTTGTGCACAACATCAATTTAGTGTTTATGCAATGCATAAATATAAATGTACTGCTCAAGTTTGAAAATAGATAATAAAATATCTAACAATAGCACGGGCAAAATACGTAAGCGTGAGCCACATTCGTTATTCAGTAGTAATGTCAACCCGGCTTAATAGATTTGATAGCGATTATATTGTACAGTAACATTGTTAAATAGGTTTCCTGATTATGTTAATAATTGGAAATACAGTTTGAATATATTTGTATATATTTAACAAAAACTTATTTCTTTATCTAACCTAATAAGTTAATCAAATAATGAATACTATTAGTCGTAATGTATCATTCTTAATACATGTATATATACAGGGTGTTCAGAAACTCTCCTGACAAACTAGAACCGGAGGTTCCTCAGATAATTTTGAGACACTTAAATCCAATTCACCTAGTCCGAAAATGCTGTTAAATGAGCTGGAGCACTTTTATGATGACTTCTTGTAATTAGTTTTTTCTAAATACCTCCAGAATGCTTCTATTTAGAAAAACGAAAACTGTTACGCCTATTTATCTTCCAGAGATAAATCAATATCCATCGTTTTGGATAGGGCAACGGTTATTTTATCGCATAACTTTTTTGTCTGTTTAAGTTTTAAGACTTTTTGACACTAGTTTATTAAATTGTGAGGTATTCTAGTACTAAAAGGTACTCTTGCTTAAAGTCGATAAGATGTACCGTTTTCTAGAAAAATCGATATGAATTTTTTTTTACAGAAAATCGTTTTTGGAATTGAAAAAAATTATCCAAAAAAAGATGTATTTTACCGACTTAAAGCAAGCGTAACTTTTAGTACTAGAATACCTAGGGTCAAAAATGCTTAAAAATTAAAGACAAAAAGGTATACGATAAAATGATAAAGTCACAGGACCGGATGAAATACCTACAAAAAGATTACAAAAAAGTAACTACATGGGCATACTATACTAGTAGAATAAGTCCACGAAATTGACTATACCAGGGAAATTCAGAAAGAATGGCCAATATCTGAGTTCATCCCAATACCCGGAAAACCCAACGCAGTGAAATGTGAGGAATTAGTCCTTCAGATGGACTTACCCAAGCTTTTTTTTATGTATTTTGACCCGCAGAACACGATTTTTTTGGGTAACAATTGATCCGAATATCGATAAGATTGTTATTAACAAAGAACTTGATGAATTACATAACAGCGATTTTTCGCAAAACAAAACATTTTTGGGTCATTCTACGCAAAAAATGTTCTTACAAGTTTTTTCGTAGGATGCACAATTTTCGAGATAAACGCATTTGAACTTTCAAAAAATCGAAAAATTGCAAATTTTTAAGCCGAATAACTTCTGATTTAAAGATAAAATAGCAATTCTGCTTACATCATTGAAAGTTCAAGTCAAATTATAACGGTTTTGATTATTTGCATTGCTAAAAATAAATTTTTTTATTGTTAAACAAAGCTATAAATACATAGTGCTTAAGTGAGGTTTTCAATGCATCTCTTATTTAAAATCGAACAGTATCGAAGTAGGCGCGCCTACAAACAAGCAATTTCTACGTGGCATTTATTAAAACGCATTAAAACACTATTTGTTTATAGCTTTGTTTGACTTTGGCTTGAACTATACCGATAGCTTTAATTTGGCTTGAACCCTCAAATGCGGTATGCAGAATTGCTACTTTCTTTTTTAATCAAAAGTTATTAGGGTTAAAAAATTGCAATTTTTCGGTTTTTTCAAAGTTCAACCGCGTTTATCTCGAAACCTATGCATCCTACAAAAAAAACTTGTAAGAACATTTTTTGCTTAGAATGACAAAAAAAAAGTTTGTTTTGTGAAAAATCGCTGTTATGTAATTCCTTAAGTTCTTTGTTTATAACAATCTTATCGACATTCTGATCGACTATTACACAAAAAATTCGTATTCTACGGATCAAAATACACAAAGAACTTGGGTAAGTCCATCTGAACAAAGGAGGCCGTTGTACCCCCCTGGCGACATCAATAAATATAGAACGATCAGTTTGATGAACCATGTTTTAAATCTTGCGACTGATCCATGAAAGTGTCTACAAAAATGCAACTGGGACTTGGACAAAGATTTGGCACTATACTCAATTTACAATCAAGATGCAGTAGAAATAAACAAACCAAGACACGTTAAATTCTACTAGGAGCACTCCCGAATCATAATTTACAATGTAATATACATTGTAAATCCCAAATCATGATTTCCAAAGTTTATACATTGTAAATTATGATTCGGTAGTGCTCCTAGTAGCATTTACCGTGTCTTGGTTTGTTTATTTCTACTGCATCTTGAATTTAAATTTAGTATAGAGAGGCATCATTATTTACTACACAAACACTCATAGAAAATTGTCCCGATATCAACTGTGACGTATTCATATGTCTGGTTGTCTAAAATTTCCACTTCACTACCTGTCTATCCATCAGGGTAAAAATTCTAGATAATTTTTGGTCCCTATTACCCCAGGCTGAGGGTGAAAAAACGTGATATAATTCAGGAATTTTTGAAACCTATCAGGTGTTGTAAAGGACGATGCCAGAAATAACTTATACTAAAATGTAACCAAAAATTTTGTGCGGTTTTTTATTTATGACGATTTTTATTTGTTAAATTTACAATTTTTAAAGATTTTTAATTTTGCAACCTAGGATATTCATTTTAGAGAAAAACTTTTAAATAGAAAATTGTGGTAAATTAAAAAACCTACAATTTGAGCTATGGCAAGTTTAATTTCGTTAAGACGTTATTGCAAAAGAGCCTGCCAAAAGTCCAAAATGGCCGTTTTTTGCAATGGCCTTATTTATTGTAAAAATAACTTTTATGTATTTTTTAAGGCTTTAAAATGAATATCTTTCACTACTTAACATAAAAAAAATTAGTAATGCCCGATTGGCGAACATGTTGCTTAGATATTATAATTTGTTTATCCCAAGAGGTCAAATGTCCAAGGCTATAACTTTTTGAAAAAAAATCGTACAGAGTTAGTCCAAGATCCACTCTCCTTCTAAAGACGATTTTCATATTATGATGTTAATATATGCGTATAACATTTTTCAACCTATTATTTCGGGTTTGAAAATAAGAGGGCAAATTTCGTTATAAACATTTAGAACTGAAGCCGCCCCTGTACATCCTATGAGTTTTTAACTTGCAGGTTATTGATTCTAAAGACCAAATAAAGACTCAAAACTAAATAAAAATTTTCTACGACCAACTGAAGTCGAGATAATTGTTTTTGTTTTCTTAAATCGCAGTGACTTTATTTATAACAATTAAGAAATTATTTCACAGTTATTGACTAAAGAAAGACTTATATTATCTTAAAATAAAAATTATTTTAACCGAAAATTACATTTAATTATTAAAAATGATTTTTAAAATGTAATGAAGATTTATTTTTCGTTACGACTATGATTTATTGTGTCGGTTGCCCTTAGCAACGGCTACCAACTTATAATACATTGTATCACGGTTTTTGCTTTAAATTTTAAAGCACCGCTTGGATTGACATGAAATTTGGCAAACACATAGATAACATGTTAAAGAATAAAAATGATATTGGACCTCTGTGTGCTTTTGTCCTGGGGGTGAGCTTCACCCCTTATGAGGGGTGAAAAAATATATGTTCAAAATAAGTTCGGAAATGGATAAAACGTCTAATTCTAAGCACTTTTTGTTCTATGGCATTTTCTCACCAAGTTAATACCTTTCGAGTTATTTTCGAATAAATACCTTAACTGTTCAACAACAAAAAAAAAAACACGTTGTTAGGCGGTTTTTGACACATAACTCAGAAAATAAGTGTTTTATTGAAAAATTGGGTCTTAACAAAAATATAGAAAATTAAAAATTGAAAAAATGATGTATGCATGAAATCTCTAGACCCAGTATAAACAAAGTTCTAGCTAATGAAAAATAGGTTCATATCCGTCAAATTTCAAAGTGAATTATTTCAACGTGGAATAATCATAAAATCATGCACTTTTTGGAGAAAAATCACTTTTTAAAGTATTTATGAAAATATGTATATCTGTTTTTAAAAAATGTTTATAGCATCAAAAGTAAGCAAGTTACTCTGAAAATAAAGTTGGGCTCTTTTTTTTTGGTCAAAAAACTCGAAAGTCAACCCCCAATTAGCATCTTGAATCAAATTAATCATTACCGCTTCACAAGATACTTTGCTCATATATTATTTATATTATGATCTGTAAGTATCATCGGTTCAAAGGGCTTATTTAAAAAAATTGGATTTAAAGTAAATCTGTTTTAATTTTTAATTAAAAAAAATGTTTTTTTCTAAATAACTTAAAATTTATTAATGTGACCAAAAATCACAAAGAGTAAAAAAAATAGTTTTTGCTGTTACGAATATTTTGGATTTTTTGCTTTTTTTTTGGAAGGCAAAAACTTGTTAAGATATGGCTGTTCTAAATCTGCATACACTCGTGATTATTGATTAGTTCAAGTCCTTTTAACTACTGCCCCTTTAGAAATAAGCACTTTGAACCGATGAAACTTACAGACATAAACGACACATACAGGAGTAACACAGCATTGAAGTAAAATTGATTAATTTCATTTTTGATGCTAATTAGGGGGTGACTTTCCCGAGTTTTTTGACAAAAAAAAAAGAGATCAACTTTATTTTCAGCGTAACTTGCTTACTTTTGATGCTGTAAACTTTTTTTTTAAACAGATATACATATTTTTTTAAACACTTTAAAAAAGTTGTAATGATTTTTCTCCAAAAAGTGCATCATTTTTCAGTTATTTCACGTTGACATGATTCACTTTGAAATTTGACGGATATGAACCTGTTTTTCATTAGCTAGAACTTTGTTTTTACTGCGTCTAGAGATTTCACGCGTACACCGTTTTTTCAATTTCTAATTTGCTATATTTTTGTTACAACTCTTTTTTTCAATAAAATATTTACTTTTTGCGTTATTTGTCAAAAACCGCCTAAAAACGTGTCTTTTTGTTGTTGGAAAATGAAGGTATTTACTCGAAAATAACTCTAAAGGTATTAACTTGGTGAAAAAATGCTATAGAACAAAAGGTGCTTAGAATTAGACGTTTTATCCATTTCCGAACTTATTTTGAACATTATATTTTTTTCACCCCTTATAAGGGCTGAAACTCACCCCTAGGACAAAAGCACACAGAGGCCCAATATTATTTTTATTCTTTAACATATTATCTATGTGTTTGCCAAATTTCATGTCAATCCAAGAGGTGCTTTAAACTTTAAAGCGAAAACCGTGATTCAATGTATTATAAGTTGCTAGCCGTTGCTAAGGGCAACCGACACAATAAATCACAGTCGAGACGAAACATAAATCTCCACTACATTTTAAAAATCATTTTTAATAATTAAACGTAACTCTCGGTCAAAATAATTATTATTTTAGGATAATATCATTCTTTTTTTAGTCAATGAATGTGAAATAATTTCTTAATTGTTATAAATAAAGTCACTACGATTTAAGAAAACAAAAACAATTATCTCGGCTTCAGTTGGCCGTAGAATATTTTTATTTGGTTTTTAATCTTTATTTTGGCTTCAGCAATAATAATCTGTAAGTTAGAAACTCATAGGATGTACAGGGACGGCTTCAGGTCTAAATGTTTGTAACGAAATTTGCCCCCTTATTTTCAAACCCGAAATAAGAGCTTTTATTTACATCAGAATATGAAAATATATGTCTTTAGAAGGAGAGTGAATCTTGGATGAACTCTGTACCATTTTTTGTGAGAACTGAAAGTCCGTGGTGTACAGACGTGTTTACAATTGCTCTCTAAAATATATAGTTTCGTGCCATTGATTGTTTTTAATTAATCAAACAGTAAGTCTTTTTTGGATCTACTACATACATTAGTTTAATTAACAACTTCAAAAAAACATAAACCTGCACCTCATTAGAAGAATGTCTTCAAAATCTCTGTGCTTATATTGCAATAATTTGTTAATGGAGATCGATAGCCAGGTCTCTTGTCTAAGTTGCAACAAATTATGCCATAAAAGATGTGCTCGATCAGAATTAAATGGTTGCAATGAAACATCCGTATCATTTGAGAACTGGCATTGTAATACCTGTAGACCCTCTCCGAATAACATTACTCTTCAGAATGAACCATCTATGTCTTCAGCCTCGCTACTCAGCAACCATCAGTTTGATTTACTTATGGACAAATTATCCATTCTCACAAATTCTGTGACAGAATTAAATAACAAGTTTTCTACACAATCACAAATGCTTGAAAACTGCATGAAGGATGTATCCGCTCTTCGTGATGAAAATAATCTTCTTCGTGAAAAAGTTAGTTCCTTGGAAAAACTAGTGAACTCTCCAACTCCGTCACAAGATGATATATATTACGAAACTACTCAGCGTTTGAAGCGGGAAAAGAACGTCCTACTCCTAGGAGTTCCTGAAAGATCACCCGAAGATGACGCTCGCATAATTAAAGAAGTAATTACGCACTTATCTCCGAATTCTGCGAATTGTATCCAGTCCGGCTATCGTCTTGGAAAAAATACTAATAATAACAAACCTCGTCTTTATCGTGTTATTTTTGGGACTCCTAAGGCTGCATTGGACGTTTTGAGAAACAAGAAGAATATTTCTCGTAATTTATATCCTTCAGTTAAGATAATCTCTGATATGACACCTAAACAGCGTCAACATCTAAATGATTTACGTGCAGAACTAGAGTTACGATTAAAAACTGAAACAAATCTCACTATTAAATATGTTTATGGAGTTCCGCAAATCGTTCAAATACTATCCAACAAAAGAGTTCGCGAGGAAGAGTCTTCACCTAACCGAGAGTCTGGCCTAAAAGTTGTAAAACCTGCCTCCTCGAAATCTGAATAGCAATCAGTACACATTGTTTTTTGGAACTCACAAGGAATTAATAGTGTTAATGACTTTTTAAGTGATTTCAATGATATACCCATTCTTTGTTTATCGGAAACATGGGTTATTACCGAAAATATAAAATTTTCAAATTATTTATCTACTTACTCATGTGCCAGTTCAGTTGCCATAAAAGAAAAATCCTTGGGTAGGGCTAGCGGTGGTCTATCAATTTTTTGTAATCCCAACCTTTCTTCTGTTTGTATTGATAAATCACCTTGGTGGATCTTTTGTTTAATATCTAGCAATAATTATAAATTTGTAGTCTGTAACGTTTATTTTAAACCTAGTCTAAGTATTGAATATTTATTGTCACTATTTCAGGAGGTGTTATCTAATATTTTAGAGAAATTTAATGATACACCTATAATTATTGGAGGAGACTTTAACTCCCGTGTTTCAGACAATGACGTATCCCCTCCTGAAATATTTGAAAACACAAATTTTTTTGACGAGAGACAAAGTTTAGATA
Organism: Diabrotica virgifera virgifera; assembly: GCF_917563875.1. Classification (NCBI taxonomy): domain Eukaryota; kingdom Metazoa; phylum Arthropoda; class Insecta; order Coleoptera; family Chrysomelidae; genus Diabrotica; species Diabrotica virgifera. The sequence goes on along the minus strand of NC_065449.1, from coordinate 164,544,066 downwards.
CTGTAATTAATGCAAAAGGTAGATGCCTTCTTGATTTCATGAATTTTAACGGGTTCTGTCTGTTAAATGGTAGGTGTATTTCTGATCGGCCTGCAAAATTTACTTTCGTCGGCCCTATGGGCAAGAGTACAATAGATTTAGTTTGGGTAAATAACTCACATTTGCACTTTGTTAATGATGTTTACGTAAATACAACGTGTACTTTATCAGACCACTTTCCTGTTTCATGCTTTATAACTCAAACGTATCTCTCACCTATGAAAGAAACTATAATAAAAAATAAAACTATTTTTAAGTTAAATGAATCTTTAGTTTTGTCTTATAAACTAAACATGCAAAATTCGGCGGGGGTGCACATAATTCATGATGTCGAAATGGCAAACAAAAACCTGTTGGATAATATTTATAAAACAGCTGATAATCTTGGGCTGTCAAAAAGTATAATCGCTCCTAACAGACCTAATAAACACAAACCGTGGTATGATTGTCAATGTAGAGATCTAAAGAAATCAGTTAAAAGTAAACTCAAAATTTGTCAACAAAACAATTTCTCAAATCAAACTAAAAACGAATACTTAATTATTAAAGCAGAGTATAAAAAATTATTAAAAGTAAAAAAAACTGAATTTCAACAAAATATTATTGGTAATATTTCCAACTCTACTGATTCAAAAACTTTTTGGTTTCATATTAAAAGAGCTCGAAATATTTCAAATAGTTACATATCTTTACCTGCTGCAACATGGGAAACATTCTACTCTGAAATTATGGGAGCCGGGATAGTGGACACAACCCTCTATTTCGATGCGAGGAATCCGTATTTTGATAATCCTATTACCACCAATGAAATTTACTTAGCTTTAAATTCCTGTCAAAACAACAAAGCTCCAGGATCTGATAATATTCCCTATGAGTTTTACAAATACTTACCAAATAACTGGATCTTATACCTTAACTCATTTTTCAATACTATCTTCAACACTTCCACTTTTCCTAATAGTTGGTCGAAAATTACTCTAAAAATGCTCCACAAAAAAGGTCCCTCTAACGATCCTTCCAATTACAGGGGAATTGCTTTAGTAAACTGCATTACTAAAGTATTCATGCAAATTATTTTGAACCGTTTAGTCAATTGGGTAGAATCGTTTAATATACTTCCCGAATCCCAATCTGGTTTTCGTAAAGAACGTGGTTGTTACGATAATGTCTATACTCTTACATCCATCATTCAATTTCGTCTCCGATTTAAAAAGCGCAAGCTATTTGTATTGTTTGTTGACTTTAAGCGGGCTTTTGATTGCATTAACCACGCGTTGCTCTGGTCTAAACTTTTTGCTTTGGGTATTAGCTCTAAAATTGTACTTCTACTTAAATCTTTCTATTCTAATGCTACCTTTAGGGTTAATGCTGACGAGCAATATACTAAATCGGTTAACATTTGTGAGGGCGTGTTACAGGGAGAAGTCCTCAGTCCCTTGTTATTTGCGTTATTTCTTGCAGACATCGAAGATTTTTTTAAAAGCCGCGGAGCAGAAGGCATCAATGTTAATAACGTAAATGAAACTCTTATGCTTTTATACGCTGACGATTTGGTAATATTAGGTCACTCGGAGATCGATATATCAAAAAAATTAAAAATGTTGGAGGATTACTGCAAACAAAACAAACTTACTGTCAATACTGCTAAAACTAAAATTATGTGTTTCTCTAGGGGTCCTTATAACTTAAAAAATAATATTAAATTCACTTTCAATCAATGTCCCATTCTATTAACTAACACCTATAATTACCTTGGAGTGACTTTTGCCTCTTCGTCTCTATTCCGTGAAATGGCAGATGTGAGTAATGCGAAAGCTAAACAAGCAACTGGAGCACTTATACCTGTTCTAGCTAAACTTAAAATTGACTGCATGCAAACGAGGCTACAACTTTTTGATGCATTAGTAACAAGTACAATCTCCAATTGTATTTCTGTATGGGCACTCCGTTATGTAGATGTTCTCGAACAAGTTCAAGTACAATTCCTAAAACGAATTCTTATGCTTCCCATATCCACACCCGGTTACATAGTCAGAGTGGAATGCGGCAGAGTCAAACTCTTGTATAATATATTCAAGTGGACACTAAACTGGTTAAAGAAAATTTATATGATGGACGATTCCCGTTACCCCAAAATGTGCTTTTTTCGTCAACTACAACTGATGGAGACCGATAGCAGGTATAACTGGGCAGCGCAGGTAAAATCACTTTTTACTTTTATTGATGCTGAACCTATTTGGAATAATCTCTCCCTTCATTCCCTACAACTGAATAGAAAAGCCTTGTTAATCAAATTTAAAAATAAGCTCTCAGAATTAGATATTTCTCTTTGTCAGCAATCCAATTTTCTCCCCTTATATAAACACCTAGCTCTTTCCGAATTAAGTCAAAAATACTTATGCCTAAAAATGCCCATCCAGATTACAAGAACTATTGCACAGCTTCGATTATGTAATTCATTCTGCTTAACGTTCACTTATAAGGATTCTACATATAAAATTAATCCTAATGAAATCTGTACTATTTGTAACAATAAGGAGTTAGAAACAATTGAACATATACTTTTTGATTGTCCAATATATTCTTGTATGAAACAATCATCCATTAATTATATAGCCGATATTGATACTGTAACTCATACCTTAAATAACATTACAGTGTATTCAGCTAAAATAATAGCTGGCTATATCTGGAATGTTCTAAAACTTAGGTCTTTCATCATAAATGAATAGTTAAATACGTAAATTATACTTTGTATCTTTAATTAATTCTTATATAACTCGTTGTTTTTTTTTTTTTTTTTATTTATTTCTTTCTTTTGTTTATCCCTAAAATAAACATATTGTGTGTTTCTTGGGATGAAAAAAAGAAAAAAGAAAAAAAAAGGAACGAAATATTTGTTCTCACCCTTTCCATAAAATTGTAAAATTTTAAAAGGAAATAAATGTATCTATCTATCTATCTATAAAATCATGCACTTTTTGGAGAAAAATCACTTTTTAAAGTATTTATGAAAATATGTATATCTGTTTTTAAAAAATGTTTATAGCATCAAAAGTAAGCAAGTTACTCTGAAAATAAAGTTGGGCTCTTTTTTTTTGGTCAAAAAACTCGAAAGTCAACCCCCAATTAGCATCTTGAATCAAATTAATCATTACCGCTTCACAAGATACTTTGCTCATATATTATTTATATTATGATCTGTAAGTATCATCGGTTCAAAGGGCTTATTTAAAAAAATTGGATTTAAAGTAAATCTGTTTTAATTTTTAATTAAAAAAAATGTTTTTTTCTAAATAACTTAAAATTTATTAATGTGACCAAAAATCACAAAGAGTAAAAAAAATAGTTTTTGCTGTTACGAATATTTTGGATTTTTTGCTTTTTTTTTGGAAGGCAAAAACTTGTTAAGATATGGCTGTTCTAAATCTGCATACACTCGTGATTATTGATTAGTTCAAGTCCTTTTAACTACTGCCCCTTTAGAAATAAGCACTTTGAACCGATGAAACTTACAGACATAAACGACACATACAGGAGTAACACAGCATTGAAGTAAAATTGATTAATTTCATTTTTGATGCTAATTAGGGGGTGACTTTCCCGAGTTTTTTGACAAAAAAAAAAGAGATCAACTTTATTTTCAGCGTAACTTGCTTACTTTTGATGCTGTAAACTTTTTTTTTAAACAGATATACATATTTTTTTAAACACTTTAAAAAAGTTGTAATGATTTTTCTCCAAAAAGTGCATCATTTTTCAGTTATTTCACGTTGACATGATTCACTTTGAAATTTGACGGATATGAACCTCTTTTTCATTAGCTAGAACTTTGTTTTTACTGCGTCTAGAGATTTCACGCGTACACCGTTTTTTCAATTTCTAATTTGCTATATTTTTGTTACAACTCTTTTTTTCAATAAAATATTTACTTTTTGCGTTATTTGTCAAAAACCGCCTAAAAACGTGTCTTTTTGTTGTTGGAAAATGAAGGTATTTACTCGAAAATAACTCTAAAGGTATTAACTTGGTGAAAAAATGCTATAGAACAAAAGGTGCTTAGAATTAGACGTTTTATCCATTTCCGAACTTATTTTGAACATTATATTTTTTTCACCCCTTATAAGGGCTGAAACTCACCCCTAGGACAAAAGCACACAGAGGCCCAATATTATTTTTATTCTTTAACATATTATCTATGTGTTTGCCAAATTTCATGTCAATCCAAGAGGTGCTTTAAACTTTAAAGCGAAAACCGTGATTCAATGTATTATAAGTTGCTAGCCGTTGCTAAGGGCAACCGACACAATAAATCACAGTCGAGACGAAACATAAATCTCCACTACATTTTAAAAATCATTTTTAATAATTAAACGTAACTCTCGGTCAAAATAATTATTATTTTAGGATAATATCATTCTTTTTTTAGTCAATGAATGTGAAATAATTTCTTAATTGTTATAAATAAAGTCACTACGATTTAAGAAAACAAAAACAATTATCTCGGCTTCAGTTGGCCGTAGAATATTTTTATTTGGTTTTTAATCTTTATTTTGGCTTCAGCAATAATAATCTGTAAGTTAGAAACTCATAGGATGTACAGGGACGGCTTCAGGTCTAAATGTTTGTAACGAAATTTGCCCCCTTATTTTCAAACCCGAAATAAGAGCTTTTATTTACATCAGAATATGAAAATATATGTCTTTAGAAGGAGAGTGAATCTTGGATGAACTCTGTACCATTTTTTTTCAAAAAGTCATAGCCTTGGACATTTGACCTCTTGGGATAAACAAATTATAATATCTAAGCAACAAGTTCACAAATCGGGAACTACAAATTTTTTTTGTGTTTAGTATTGAAAGATCTTCATTTTAAAACCTTAAAAAATACATAAAAAATATTTTTACAATAAATAACGCAATTGCAAAAAACGGCCATTTTGGACCTTTCGCAGGCTGTTTTGCAATAACGTATAAACTAAATTAAACTTGCGATAGCTCAAACTGTAGGTTTTTTAATTTACTACAATTTTAAATTTTAAACTTTTTCTCCAAAATGAATATCCTAAGCTGCAAAATTAAAAATCTTTAAAAATTGCAAATTTAAAAAATGAAAATCGTCATAAATAAAAAACCGCACAAAATGTTTGGTTACATTTTTGTATAAGTTATTCCTGGCATTATCCTTCACAACACCTGATAGGTTTCAAAAATTCGTGAATTATATCCTGAAATCGACCTATTTTTTACCCACAGCTTGGACTATATACTCAGATAGGAGTAAACTAATACAAAATGAAGATGAGACATAATATATTATTATATTTTCAATTCGTTTAGCGGGGACCATAAACGCCTTACATTACGTTTCACCTTATAAGAGGTAACCATATAATATAACCTAATGATCCCTAATGGGGGTGAAACTTACTAAGCGAGCGGAATATCCCTAATTTGTGGCTTAGAAATCGAAAAAGCAGCCATGCTAGGTGAATGGCAAATTTTGGTCATTCTTTATATTTTCGAGATCGCCGAATCCGAATATAAAGTTTATTTTTATATAGAATTGGTGGAACATGTTCAAAAATCAAATTTTATGCTTCGCTCTATCTTTGGTCGCTGTTAATATTGCCTTTTGAAAATTTAACTGTGTCATCTTTGAAATATTTAGATAACAATAAAATTTGTCCTAAATGTTGAAACAAATTAAAAGAGAAGTTTTTAATTTTTAAACATTTTGTCGTCAGATTTCGTTAGTTTTATGTTTACTTAAAAAAGTTGGGTGACAAGCTTTTTAGTTTATAATTTTAGTCATCATCATCATCATTCTCTTTGCCTTATCCCTATGCGGGGTCGGCTTCCCTAATTGCATTTCTCCACACAATTCTATCCTGGATCATATCAATAGTAAACCCCGTTACCAACATGTCTTGCCTAATCGTCTCCCCCCACTTCTTCTTTGGTCTTGTTCTCCTACTCCTTCCAGGAATCTGCCTTTCAGCTACTCTTCGTATTGGATGATTAACGTCTCGACGTTGAACATGACCAAACCATCTCAACCTATGCTCTCTCAATTTGGCATCAATTGGTGCCACATCTAGACTTCCCCTAATATACTCATTTTTAATTTTATCCTTTCTTGTCACTCCACTCATCCATCTAAGCATGCTCATCTCCGCCACATGCATTCGTTGTTCCTCTTTCTTTTTCACTGCCCAACATTCAGTTCCGTACATCATAGCCGGTCTTATGGCTGTTTTATAGAATTTTCCTTTCAGCTTCATTGGAACTTTTCTGTCACACAACACACCACTCGCTTCCTTCCACTTCATCTATCCAGCCCTAATTCTACTGCATGCATCTCCATCTATTTTTTGATTACTCTGTAATACCGATCCCAGGTACTTAAAACTATTGCTTTTTACAATCAGTTCACCATCCAAAGATACCATTTTATTTGTAGTAACTCCGTCTTTAAATGAACATTCCAAATACTCTGTCTTTGTCCTACTAAGTTTTAAACCTTTTTCCTCCAGAGCTCATGTCCACTGTTTCAGTTTTTGTTCTAAGTCTCTTTCACTATTTCCTACTAACATGAGATCATCAGCATACATTAAGCACCATGGAATGTACACTGTAGTTTCGCTGTTATCTGGTCCAAAGCTAATGAGAATTACTACGGACTAAGCACCGAGCCTTGCTGCAATCCTACGTTCACATGAAATTTATCAGTCTCTTCCACACCTGTCCTAACACTAGTCGTTACTTCCTCATAAATATCCCTCACAATCTTTACATATGCACCAGGGACTCCTTTCTTATTGAGTGCCCACCACAGAATCTCTCGAAAAACTCTATCATATGCTTTCTCAAGATCAACGAATACCGTATGAGCGGTTGTTTCTTTACTGCTGTATTTTCCATCAACTGCCTTATGATGAAAATTGCGTCTGTTGTTGATCTGCCCTGCATAAAGCCAAATTGATTCTCGGATATATCGGGCTCTTCACGTATCCGTCTATCAATTACTCTCTCCCATATTTTCATGGTGTGGCTAAGCAGTTTTATAGCCCTGCAGTTTGTACACTGCTGTATATCCCCCTTGTTTTTGTAGACAGGTACTGTCTATACATAATATAATATATTAGTATTAGGTAATATACTAGTTCTTAGTATATTAGTTTATAATTTTAGTCAACACAACATTAAAACATAAGTCATGAAAAAGTTCTCTGGAAAATTTCAAGTCAAAATGTGCAATACGAAAAAAAGTTATATGACTTTATAGACGAGTGGCACTCGCCCAAAAAACGCTTATTTCCCGAGATACTGACGACGTTGTGGTGAATGGCTCATTTTGGTCTTACCTTATGTTTTTGATGGTGCTGAATACGAAAATCAGGAATGTTGAATTTTAGATGAGGGAAGGTTGTCAAAATCGCACTTTTACCCCAAAAATAGAAAACATTAAACACGTTTTTCGTAAAATTAAAAGTTGCACCATTTTTTTTTCTTTGCGCTCTATATTTTCACATAAACTTGATTAAAAAGCTAAATTTCAAATTTTGTCATTCAACTTTTGCCATTAAACTTTGCAATTCAGGCATCTTGACCTTTGACTTTAAACAATTCTTAACTTTTATTATATTAAGCCATTTTTGCATAAAATTTGATTTTTGAACATGGTTCGCCAATTCTAGATAAAAATGAACTTCATGTTCAAATTTCGCCACCTCGAAAACATAAAGAGTGACCAAAATTCACCTTAAGTTAATTTTCGTGGTCGGTGTATCATAATTTTAGGGGTGGTTGCCGCTCGTCTCTATACGTAAGTGATTTATGGTCGTGTCTTAAAGAATTGAAATATAAAAAATCTTTCATTTTCAGAAATATTAAAGTATACCACAATTTAAAACAAATAAAAAATAAAATTATTTTAAAAATAAACAAATCATTTTAGATAATAATCTAATAAGAGAAATCTAACAAAAAAGATCTAATCAGATTCCTGACAATGGAACAAGAATGTCAGTGAAAGGTGCAATAATAAGTATATTGTTTTCGCATTTTTATTGAAATATTTATGTTTTAATAAACACACAAAAACACATGTATTTTCCGCAAATCGCCAGGAAATTTTGACATTCCTGTCAAAATTTCTTGAAGAAAAAGTCAGGACTTCCTTACTGTAAGGAAATGTCATTTCCTTACTGTAAGGAAATGATATTTCCGTACAGTTGTTAGTGTTCTACATAAATGATAGAAAACATATTGCTATTAAAACCTTGTAAATTACCTTAATCATTAAATTTTCTGTATCTGGAGCTTCCTGGATAAATTTTTCAATTTCTTCCTTCGTTAAAATCTTAGATTTCTTTGCCCTATAACCTTGAGCTTGCCGTTTCAATAAAGAACGAAGTTTTGAGTATGTAGATATATCTACATTGTGTTTAAGTGCAAGGGTTGACTTCAGCATTGAATAATTGGCCCATAATGTTGAAGATTTCATCTTTAAACAAAGGTCTAGGAAGTATGCCATTACAACATTTTCTGAGAAAGAACTCGTATTTTTACTCATGCGATAATCCATAAAACGTCTGTATGCATTTTCGTACTTTTCTCTTGATTTCTTTGGCAATAATTCTAATGAAGCAGTATTCACTGCCTCAACCAGCTCTGGAGGAGTCCCAGGAATGGAAATTTCATCATCACTTATCATTTTACTTTCGAGAACACCAGCAATTAAATTTATAAGCGTCAAGTTTGACAATTCAACCTCAATACGTTTCCATAGTAACCCAAGTAATTTTATTAGGAATTTCAAAGCACCATTTATTTGGGAATAAAATTATCGCGTTTTTTTTAAATCAATCAATATCTGTCGAATTTTAAACGATTTGCGGAAAAATAGTATGTTTACCTCGTAGGAAAAGCCACATTCCTGGACTCTGTGTTGCTATCTTCACAGTCGTCCAGGAATGTTAAGCTTTTCCTACCCGGTAAACAATGTACTATTAATATTCTTAATTACCTACACAATATCCATTATTTTCTGGCAGTACGACGGTAAGTCTAAGCCAAAAAAAAAAAAAACATCCATTATTTCCAATTAAATCGAAATCAAATTTGGTAATAAAAATACATTTTTATGGTAGGGGAGCCCAAGCGGGGCTTTTTGCAGTTACTCGAGCGCGTCAGATTATCATATGGGGAGAGACCTGGTACCCTGCAGATGTACCTCTACCATATATTGGCTCTTAACACAGGGGAGTTCTTTAAGGGGGGCCCGAAAAAAAAATCTATCCTTAAAAATACTCTAAATTGTCAGATTAAGATAAGGTAAGTTAAGTACATGCAAAAGAGTGTATATTTTAAAAATCTGACGATTTGAGCGGGGCGTAAGGAAATGGGAGAGTTAAAAAGTTTCCCAAAAAAGAGCGAGTAATTCGCTAAATGAACGTTAGATCGAAAAACTAAAAAAATACGTATTCAATATTTTTCAAAAATCTATCGAATGATGACAAACATGACCTCCATGGACAGGGGTGGGAGGTAAATTTAAAATTTTAATTACAAATCCCGCGATATTTCGCAAAATAAACATTAGATCGAAAAAGTGCAAGATACACTTAATCAATATTTTTGAAAAATATATAGAATGGTACCAAACACGACCCCTCACGGAGGTGGGATAAGGGGTTACTTTAAAATCTTAAATAGGAGTCCCAAATTTTTATTCCAGATTTGGATTCTTTACGTAAAAATAAGCAAATATTAATCGAAACATTTTTTCAAATTATGGATAGATGGTGCTATAATCGGAAAAAAACAATTGTTGGAAATGGAAAATTAAATTAAAAAATGGCAAGTGCCCACTAAAATGGAGAACTTTACTTAACTTTTTTTGGGTTTAGGACCTACTCTTCACAACCCAATAGGTCCCCAAAGCGCTCGAGTGACTGCACATTTAGCATACTTTGCTCCCCTACTATTATTCAGAGCCGGATTTAAGGCAGTGGGGGCCCCTGGGCAGAATTGGTGTGGGGCGCTACCTTCTACCATTAAAAAAATGTTGTTATTACTATGGTATACAGCCAACTACAGGGTTTTCCCTTTCAGATAGGATTCAAACCAACTATGGGCAACTCCCCTAATGCCACATCTGTACAATTTATCGAGGAGTACATCGTGTTGTACACAATCAAAAGCACGACTGAGGTCACAAAAAATGGCAGTCGGATTTTCACTATTTTCAATTGAAATTAAAACTTCCTCATAGAAATCGTTAATGGCTGTGGAAGCAGAAAATTTATTTCGAAATCCATGTTGATGTTTTGTGATAACTTGGTTGATATCTAAAAATGTCAAAAGTTGGTTTAGCATCGCATATTCAATAATCTTAGATAGCACTGATGGAACAGATAATGGTCGATAATTTGACATTAACTCAGAATCCCCTTGTTTTAATACCGGTGAAATAATGGACGTTTTCAGCATACTAGGAAAAACACCAGTACTGAAAGAAGCATTTATAATATGAGCAAGTGGAGTCAAAATGTGAAAAGCAATTGTCTTTATTATTATACCTGATATTTCATCAAAACCACACGATGCTTTATTTTTAATTTTATATTTAATTATGTCTAAGATTTCTTCCTCTGTTATATAAGATAGGAATAAACTATTTTGAACAAAATCATTGGATAACTGAAAATTAAAATTTGGTTTAATTATTTTACTAATTAAATCTTCTGGTGTATTTATAAAATAATTATTAAATTTATTTTATATTATATCCGAATCTGTGATTTTAGTATCCTCTATTTTTAGACAGATATTTTTGTGAGATTTTTGTTTGCAGTTAAGTTCATTTATGACAGCCCATGTGGTTTTGTTTTTGGTAGAAGATTCAGAGATCTTATTAAAATAAAACTGACTTTTTGTTGTCTCAACAAGAATTTTGTGCTGATATTTTTTTTGTCTATATAGAGGTTTTAGCTCAGGGTATGATTTACTCAAACTACACAAATCCTTTAGACTATTTGAAGAAGATTTTAGTTCTTCTGTGACCCATGTTTTTTTGTTTTTGTAAAGTTTGGTTTTTTTCATAGGACAACTAATATTGAAATAGAACTGTAATTTATCATGATAGGTATTATATTTACTCTCAACATCAGTTGCATGATAAACATCTTGCCGTGTCTCTTTACTTAAGAGACTGTTGAATGTATTTATAGCGCCCTCATGTGTTACTCTGAAAGTATTTTGCACTGATGTCATAGTTAGTTCAATAAATTTTAACCTCAAAAGAAATATATCGTGATCCGATTCAGTATTTACATTTACAGCACCTGTACAATCATCACAATTTGTATATACCTGATCCAAGGTATTTCTGCATGTAGAAGTCGACCTTGTAGGTGTAAAGTTCCTGGGAGACAATCCATAAGATGATAGGAGACCAGTAAATTTATGTGAATTGCTAAGTGTCATGCAATTTACATTAAAGTCGCCTGTCAAAAATAAGAATTGATGTGGTTTAAAGTTTGAATTCAAAATAAGATTAAGTTTTTCATAAAATACCTCAAAATTACCTTTAGGAGATCTGTAGTATACTAAGATTGTGTGTTGATCTGAGTTATAATTCCACTTTAGTCCACATACCACAATGTCTTTTTCAACACAGAAACGATCGAGTAACATGGAACCAACCTTCATGTCATCTCTTGCCCAAACTGCAACGCCACCACATTTATGTTGAGATCTACTAAAAGAATTTACAATTTTAAAGTTTGGAAAGTTATAGTTAATCACCTCGTCATCCACTGACCACGTCTCAGTAATACAAAGAAATTTTAAATCAGGGTCCTTATAATCAGCGTATAAACAATCCATTTTAAATTGATTTAGTCCCTGTATATTTGACAGAAGGAGATCATACACATCCCTTCCTTTTTTCTGTTTAACGGTCGTTTCTTCATCCTTCATTTTATTTGTGTATGTGTTGGACGCTTCATAAAAAACCTGCTTACATAAGAGCCTACGGGCCATAGTTTTGGGTCCATCGCTAAACCAAAATGTTGTTCAAAAATTGAGACTTTAAAGGATGAGTATATGTTGGGATGCTTAGCCGTTAAGGACGTACATATCACTTCTGGAAAGTGTTTTTCTAACATCTTCTTAAGATTATCTGCCGTTGTATGTTGGTTTACTCTAGTAAAATGAAGGTGACTAAATTTTGGGACAGCACTGATTTCAGAGTTTTCATTATTGCCAATAACAATAGGTCCATTCCTTCTTTTATATCTAACAGTTTTCCATTCTTGCTCATTATTATTTGGAACTGAGAATACTCTCAGTATTTATCAAATTCTCATCGTTTGTTAAATTAATAATATCTGAACATTTTGCCTCCGTTTGTATTCTTAAAATATCAGCTGATAATTGTTTATTATTTTCGATTAAGGTAACAACTTGTTTATTTTTATTGGTACTATTTTTAAATAGGGTTTTTGTTGGGGAACCCTTTCTTTATCAACAACTAGACTTTCATTTACAGCAACATTTTTTGCGGGTGTACTGTTTTTGTTTTTTGCATATATTTTACTGCTAGACTGTTTCGGTCGTTCAAAATTTGGGTCTCTGTTTGAATGGTTGATTAAATTCGTATTGTGTTTTGTAGATGGCGACTGATCAGTTAATTGCATATATTTAAATAAATCTAGTTGTTCCTTCAATAAATTTATAGTAATTTTTTGATTCAATATTATTGTTTCATTCTGATTAATAATTTTCTTTAAGTACCTGATTTCAGTTAGTCTCGGATCCTCATCGTCAGCCTCACTATCCAAGGTTTTGTTTGGTGGATCACTTAACCTCACACTATCCTCATAGCATATAACTGTCTCATCATCGATATATTTGATCGATTTTAGTTGCTTCAGGCAGCCACTATGGGATAACGTTCCACAATTCGCACATAATACATAATAGACCACTTTGTGCAACTTTATAACACTTTTTACAACACTTATCTTCCGAGTCGAAAACACGACCGTCTTCTGAGGCGCCATGTTTGATCTACTATTAGATCAGCCTGATTAGAAAAGGAGATCCTCTCGCCCCCCTGCTGTTTAACTTCGCACTGGAACATGCAGTAAGGAAAGCTCAGCCACAACTGACAAACAGATTTGCCGCCCAAGGATCAAAAATACTATTAGCCTTTGCGGATGATGTGGACAGAATTGCACAATCCACCAGAGATGCAAAAGAAGTTTTCACTCTATTCGAGAACGGAGCCAAGGAAGTTGGTCTTAAGATCAACGAGGACAAGACCAAGTACATGGTGGTTACGAAGAACCCAAGACCAAGGGTAAGAAAAAACGTAACAATTAATGAATACAATTTTGAAGTCGTCAAAGAATTTAAGTACCTGGGAGCGATCATAGCATCTGAAAATAAATATGAAAAGGACGTGGCAGCCAGGATCACTGCAAGAAACAGGGCACATTACCCATTAATGACCCTACTTAAATCAAAAATACTCTTAAGGCCAGCAAAAATAAGAGTATTTAAGACAATAATTCGTCCCACAATAACGTATGGAAGCGAAACATGGACTCTTTATCAGCGGGAAACAACAAAATTACTGGTACTTGAAAGAAAGATACTGCGAACTATATATGGGCCTTGCGGAGAAGAGACAACAGGAGAATGGAGAAGAAGGCACAATGATGAACTCCAGACAATATATGGAGATGAAAACACAGTACGCTAAAACAAACAGAATAGGATGGGCTGGTCACGTGCTAAGATCAAGCGACGAAAGACTTCTAAACGCCACATTCTGGGAAAGGCCCGATGAAAAAAGGTCAGTTGGTCGCCCAAGAAAGGGATGGAAGGACGCAGTAGCCAGTGATCTACGCAAAATGGGAGTACAGCAATGGGAAATAGCTGCTCAGGACCGATAACAACGGAGGGAAATAGTAAACGCGACCAAGACTCACATAGAGTTGTAGAGCCAAATGATGATGATGATGATGATGATGATTTGTTGGCTTATACATCATACTAGTGACGTCATCCATCTGGGCTTGATGATGTAATCGATGATTTTTTTAAATGAGAATAGGGGCCATGCGACAACTCATTTGAAAGGTATTCAATTCTCTATTTACTAATATAAATAATAATATCATTGTTATACCAATGGCAACTTTTGTGCACTATAGCGATTTGAAATAAAAAAAAAGTTTTTTCGAACTATCCTATTATTTAATCTTATTTTAAGCCGCCTTGAATTGTCATATTTATGGAGATCATACTCGTCCATTGTTGTAGATCTTTAAGCCAAGAGTTGCGTCTTCTTCCTGGTCATCTTTTGCTGTTGACTTTGCCTTCGATTATAAGTTGGAGCAGTTCATACTTTGATTTCTTACGATGTGACCAATATATTACGTTTTCCGTTCTTTTATTATAAGCATAAGCTCTATTTCCTTGTCCACCCTCCACAAGACTTCCGAATTTGTCGTATGGCTCATGTAGGATATTTTGAGCATTTCATGGTAACATCATAGTTCGAATGCTTGGATGCCTATTTTTCTCCCATCTTCATGTATACCATCCTTCCATCTAAGTTTTGGCCTACCCCTATTTCTACTTCCCACAGGTTGTGACATAAGGATTCTTCTAGTATGGTTTTTAAGCTGTGATCTTGCTAAATGCCCTGCCCATCTTAGTCCTCCCATTCTTATAAGAGATACTACGTCTTTACCATTAAATATATGTTTATATATGTGGTATACTGAATTTTAATGCCCGCCACTTCAAAGGTAGAGTTATCAACAGTGAATTGGTGACCGATGTTTCTGGCTCTATTGTTGGGTAATGTGCCATCATCTTAGTTTTCTCCTCGTTTACTTTCAGACCCATATTTTTTGAGGCATTTGAGAAGGTGGTATAAATTTCTTCTAGTTTGCGTGTTGTGCAGGAAACTAAGTCCACATCTTCTGAATATGCCAAAATTTGGGATGATTTATTAAAAATATGTCCTCTGTTGTCTATTCGGGCATCTCTAACCGCCTTTTCCAGAGCTATGTTGAAGAGGAGACACAGCAGCGCATCTCCCTGTCGCCGCCCAACTTTCTTCGCCTGTGATTGTTCGCCCTCTATTTCAACTTTGCAAACGACTTTACGCATTTTAGCCTTATCCAATCTTATCAGTTTATCAGGTATGTGGAATTCATCCATGGCTTCATACAATTTGTTTCTTAGGACACTATCATAGGCCGATTTAAAATCTACGAAAATATGGTATGTGTCGATATTGAATTCATTGGGTTTTTCCAGTATTTGCCTTAGCACAAAAATCTGGTCTGTTGTTGATCGACCAGGCCTAAAACCACTTTGATATTCTCCAAGTAACTCATCTGAATGTGCACTTAGGCGACCATATAAAATACTCGAAAATGTTTTGTAAGCTGTATTAAGGAGAGTTATTCCCCTATAGTTTCTACATTCCAATTGATCACCCTTTTTGTGTAGCGGGCAAACGATTCCAACACACCACTCTTCCGGGATTTGTTCCTCATTCCAGGCTCTCAGTATTATTTTATATATTTGATTAGTCAGAGTAGCACCTCCATATTTAATAAGTTCCGCGGATATACCATCACTTCCTTGAGATTTATTAGTTTTTAGGTGTTTTATTGCATCCCGTACTTCTTGAATTGATGGAGGCTCTAATGATGTATTGTTGGTTGCTCCTGGGGGTGGTTGATTTGGATCTTCTACTTGGATGGTAAGTAGTTCTTTATAGTGTTCCACCCACCTTTTAAATATTTCTTCTTTTGTATTGAATATGTACCTCTAAATATCTTTACATATTCTTAGCCTTGGTTTGAATTACTTTCTTGCATTATTTAGAGTTTTATAGATTTTTATTGTTTGATTTTCCTGATTTAATGCCTTAAGTCCTTCCAGTATTCTATTTTCATAAATTTTCTTTTTTCTTCTATGAGTGCACTTCTTTTCTCTTCTAAGGTCTTTATATTTTTGTTGTTTTTCTCGGGTTGTTCTTGGCTGCATCTGTTTATATGCGAAATGCGTCCATTAGATATTGATAATTATAGGCCCTTTCAGGCTCAGTGGATACAGGAAGTGGCAAAAAGTGGCGAAAGGGGAAAATTAGCGCAGCCGCTAAAGTTTTTCACCTCAGATTTCGTTGAACGTTCATCGATTTTCATGAAAATTTGGGAGTAGATAGAGCATAACTCTAGAAACAAAAGGGATATAGTGCCAACTTGCGCTTTTATCCTGGGGGTGGATGCCACCCCTTCTCGGGGATGAAAGTTATTTTATTAAAAATAAGCCCACAAACCGATAGAGGGGCAAATTTTAAGCGAAATTGGTAATATCAAGTTATTAAAATAAATCAATACTTTTTGAGTTATTAAAGATCAAAAATTTGAATTTTTCGTGAAAAAATGCATGGTGTAAAGCGGTTTTTTAATAAATAATTCACAAACTATAAGTTTTAACAAAATAGTTATGATTACGAAGATAATAAAATATTGAATAGATTCCTTACTTGAAAAACCTTTTAGAATTAATTAGGTGAGTCATAGGTGATTGAATGTATATTTTTGTGGCCTGTACTCAAATCTAAGTATTCAAGCTTAACTTACGGGAAAACGATGCATTTTATAAAATATGCTTACTAAAACTTATCGTCAAAGTACTCAAGGATACCTATCAACGTGTGCTCCAGATGAAGTTGATAGCATAAAAACTAAGCAAGTTATGTTATGATGAAAATAAGAAAACCCTTTCGAATTTTTAGGAAAAAGTGATAAATAAAACATGCGCTATTTCCACAAAGCTTAACATTTATGGTAGGCCCTATAAACTTTTTTTATTTTAGCAGAAAAACCATCCTATTTGTCAAATCCTAAAAAGCTAAATTTCCAACCGACATTTCCTAGACAAGCAGTATAGTGAATACACAAGCCTAAGACCAATAAAAGCCGGAGTACCACAAGGAAGTGTCTTGGGACCGATATTGTACTTGTTCTACACTGCTGACCTACCCACAAGTAACAGAACAACGTGTGCAACTTTTGCTGATGACACTGCTGTAATAGCCTCTCACCATGATCCAAATTCAGCATACATACCCCTTCAGAAAGACCTTAATAATATACAAAGATTGCTTAAAAAATGGAAGATAAAGGCGAGTGAGAGTAAATCCACCCATGTAACATTCACCATGAAAAGACAAACATGTCCATCTGTTACACTAAATGAAACGCAACTCCCACAAACCGATACTGTCAAGTACCTAGGAATCCATCTTAATAGAAGTTTAACTTGGCAAAAGCACATTTTTACAAAAAGAAAACAACTAGTAATAAAATTCCAAAAAAAAATGTACTGGATCATCGGTAGTAAATCTCAACTATCTCTTGAAAACAAACTGCTGATATATAAAACTTTATTAAAACCAGTGTGGACCTATGGTATCCGACTTTGGGGGAGAGCCAGTCAAACTAACCTAGAAATACTGCAGAGATTTTAGAACAAAGTCCTTAGAACAATGCTGAATGCCCTTGGTACGTGCCAAACTATGTTAGAGCATGACCTCAACGTGCCATTCATAAAAACAGTAATAACAGAATATTACAAAAAATATTCCAAGAGACTAGAATCTCATCCAAACGAGTTAGCCAGCAACCTCACTGATGACCACAATGATATACGATGCCTCGAAGAAATTCAAAGTAGTGTACCTAGCAAGATGATTCGAATAATCTGTGATAACTAAACTGTTTTAACTTGTTTTAATTTAATTTATGTAAAGAGAGTGATCCCGGGATCTCCCTCTACAGGTCAAATTTTCAATTTTTGTCAAATAATTTATCTATTGTTCTTAGTTAAGGACAGATTGTAAATATTACAACATTAAAAAAAAATTTTAGCAAAAGTAATAACCTCAAAAATGTTGACCGGTTTAGAAAAAATGATTGAAAAAAATCATAAGTTTTCAAAATTTCGTAAAAATGATACAAAACTAAATTTTAGCTATCTCTTTAGCAAATATTTTGCGTGTTTTATTATTTTCGTCGGACAAAAAATGACCGAGATAGAAACGTTTAGGGAGCATCCATAAACTACGTGGTTGAAAAGGGGGGAGGGTGGGACTTTGCTTATTACGACGGTATACGACAGGGAGGAGGGGCCATAAGTGCACATCAGCCGTCGTTTGAAGTTCACAAATACATATAAAAAATATACCCCATTTATTAGAATGAAAAAGAATTGGTATATTACTTTTATCGCATACTTTTTATTTTGTTTTTATCACTCACAGCCTTAATAATATTTCTACCAGTTTTATACAGAATAACAAACAATAAACAAACGCTTTAAACAAACGCTTCTTTTCAGAACAACGTCTGGAAGCAATAAATATTAAACTGTTCACTTATTTACTGAATACTCTTTTTAAAAAAAGTGTAAAAGAATGAATAGAAATAAAATATTCTATTCTATTTGATTAGTACATTGTATCTATTTATACTTAATAAAAGAAATGGCATTGAAATCAAAACAAAATAAGTATCAAGATTTATATGATGCAGTTAAGAATGCATGGAAACTCCGATAAAAGTGTTGTCTTTTGTCCCTATAAATCTAATTATTAGTTGTACAGTGAATTGAGAAAGTACGTGGATATTAATGAGCAATATAGTAATACTAATTTGGATACATTCGTAAATAAACTTTGAGAGCTAACTTTTAAAAATCTAGGAATAACATGGAATTTAAAAAAAATCACTAAAAAGGGGGTCATGAGTTGCATTTTCGACGTCGGTATGGAGAGGGGGTCAAGTGCAAACGACGCTTTACGACGGAAGGGGGGAGGGTATTAAAAACTCCACAATTTTTACGACGTAGTTTATGGATGCTCCCTATTAAATCATAAATTTTAGTGCGAGAACCATGTAGCCGGGGCCCGTTAACATTTTATCTTTAAAAAATAAGAGCTGTAAAAGGTTAAGTTTAATACTATTTTATAGCCCTTAAAACTACCTTTTAATTTTAAACGGTTTTTTTCTATAACCGTGTTAAAAATGCAATTTTTAGCACTCCATACGAGCGTTAAAAATGCTACTTTAAGGCACTAGTGCTTTAAAAAATTTTATGACACTGCAGTTCGTATTGACCGTATTATAGGCAACTTTGATTACTGGCCTTTCATTACTCCACGTGCTCCCGACTTCGGTGGATTATGGGAGTCCAACATTAAATCAGTTAAGCACCACATTAAACGTGTAGTAGGTAATGCAATTTTAACAATTGAAGAATTTACTACGGTTTTATATCAAAGAGACGCTTGTCTCAATTCTAGACCACTATATCCTCTTTCTAATGACCCAAACGACCCTAACCCTCTTACTCCTGCACACTTGTTAAATGGATCTTCGTTGACGAGTACCACAACAAAACTTAATGGACATTAATGGAAATCGTCTTTCAAGATTCCAAAGGGTGCAACAGTTATTACAGCACTTTTGGACAAGATGGTCCAAAGAATATGTATCGCACCTTCAGCAGCGGGTCAAGTGGAAGGAGAATTGCCAACAGCTGATCCAGCTTGGACGCATGGTTCTAGTAAAGGATGATGGACTTCCTCCCTTGAGTGGCAGTTAGGCAGAATTTTAAAACCTTACAAGGGAAGTGACAAAATTTTGCGGTCGGTTGTGATAAAGACAAACTCTGGTGAGATTAAACTACCGGTTGTGAAATTATGTGTTCTGCCTAACCAAGATCAATAACTTTTTGTTTGCAAACTATAATTAATACGATCTTTGACATTTTTCTTAAAAAAAAAAAAGAAAAAAGACGTTTTATTGAAACCCGGTCTTTGGTGTTTCAAGGTGGGGGAGTATATGTTAAGTATATTGCCGAAGTTTGCCGAACGAAGTGACTCAGTTCATTCGCCAGGGTTACTGGGTGACAAAAAAGTACATAACAACGAGAAGAATACACACAAAAACAACGCCTCGATGAACGAACATATTTACTTCTTACATTTCTTCTTCTTCAAATGAAAATCCACTAATGGATGTTGGCGATCACATTTTCCATTAACTCTCTGTTTCTTGCAATGTGTATCAGAGATTGTATGTCGTTAATCCCTGTCCATTGCCTTATGCTTCGGAGCCAGGACATTTTCTTGCGTCCTATTCCTCTCCTGCCTTCAATTTTACCCTGGATTATAAGTTGAAGGAACTGGTATTTTTCGTTTCGCATGATGTGACCCAAATACGCCGTTTTTCTTTTCTTGATGTTTTCGAAAAGCTGACGTTCTTGGTTGATTCTTTTAAGGACATCCTCATTTGTGACTTTCGCTGTCCATGGTATCTTTAGGATACGGCGATAAAGCCACATTTCGAAGGCTTCTAATCTGTTTATATCCCTCGTTTTGAGTGTCCAGCCCTCTATGCCATATAGCAGCACCGACCACACGTAGCATTTAATAAACCTTAGTCTCAGTGTAACGTCGAACTCTGAGCAGGTCAGTACCTTCCTGAATTTTACGAAAGCTTGTCGAGCTTGCTCAATGCGACATTTTACTTCCCTGTCCGATGCCCAGTCTTCAAAATCCACGTTCCTAGGTATTTGAATTTTCTCTCTCTCTCAATGGACTTAGTATTCAGTGTTATGGTGGAGTTTTCAAATGCATCCAAGTTTCTGGAGATGATCATGAATTTGATCTTTTTGGTATTAATCTCTAGTCCCATTCGCTTACTGTATTCTCCGATTATAGTGACACGTTGTTGAAGATCTGCTATGTTGTCGCAAATTAAGACAGCATCATCAGCATATCGTATGTTGTTGATCAATACTCCATTCACTTTGATTCCCATCTCTGCATCTTCCAAAGACTCCTGAAATATGGCTTCCGAGTAAATGTTAAATAAAAGAGGGGAAAGTACATATCCCTGCCGAACACCCCTTCTTATATGTATGGATTTGGATATAGAATTGTCTATTTTTAATTGTGCTGCCTGATACCAGTACAAGTTTTCAATGCATCTTATGTCTTTTTAGTCTATATCAAGCTTCTTGAGGATCTGCATTAACTTGTGATGTTGGACACGATCAAACGCTTTCTCGTAGTCTAAAAAGCACAGGAATACGTCCTTTCCCTGATCGTAACAATTTTGGACCAACACCTGTGTTGCTACTATTGCTTCTCTTGTTCCCAAACCTTGCCTAAACCCAAACTGAGAATCACTGATGTCCCATTCACATTTTTTGTATAATCTTTGATGTAGTATTTTTAAGAATATTTTAAAAGTGTGACTCATTAGGCTAATGAGTCTGTGATCTTCACATCTTTTCTTACATCTGTGATTCTTACATTTAAGTTATATTGTAATTTGTTTTAGATCTGTTATATTAAAATTTACGTGAAATTCTGAAAATTCTTCATCACATCCACAACTAGATGTAATGTCAAGAAAATATAAAAATGGAATGTCAGTCAAGTTCAAGTAAAAGTTTTTGTAGATATTGTCCTGTAATTACGTTTGTAGAAAAAATATTGCATGATATGCGTGTTAAAAAGTACATTTTTAAGGCACTCATATGAATTGCAGAACTCGCTTCGCTCATTCTGCAAACTTTCACATGCGTGGCTTATACGTGTAATAAATTATTGTTATTTTTAGAGTTGTTGTTTGTTTTTTTATATGTCTGTATATATATTAGAGTTATTTACAAAAGAGCCTCAAAATTCAAACTGTATCGTTTCTCTTTTGTGGCGAGTTTTATTTCAAATTTAGCAAATATTATGGAAAAATCTTTCAAAATGAAAATATATTTTTGCGCCACGTAATATTCATATCAGCTCTTTTGTAGCTGAAATATTGTATGCACCAATCATTTTTACGGCGTTTAGCGATTTTTATTCTTGTCTGTAATTATTCAGAAATTATTTATTTACACCTTTTAAATGACGTATATTATGATTGTTTTGAACAACGCATATTTTATAAAATTAAAACTTCTGAATCACTTAAATAATTAAGTAAGGTGATGGTATACATTTATATACAATTTTGATAGCAATCTAAGTTTTTATAAATGCATCATGTAAATAAGAAATACTCTAATTGCACCTATAGAATTATAACAACATAATAAATGTAAAAACAAACATGAATGATAAATAATTTTATTAAAAAACGTATGTAATACTGGACGAGGCGAGGCTTAAAAAGTTAATGGAAGAATGGTCTGCAACGTTTTCGAGAAACTATTTTAAGCAGCTGATTCTTTCATATATTATTCCCTATGCTTCCCCGAACACCGTACCGGCAATCTGGCTGCTGATACAGGTTGCGTTCATTACTGCGCAGCACACCTGTACAGGTAAATACAAAATCAGGGTGATTGATTAGTGTGATAAAGCTTAGTAGATCCGCTATAGTAATCGATAGCAATAAAAGTTAATAACAAAACTGCCAGCCAACATTGAGCTTCACATTACAAAATTAGTTAGAATGTTACAGCGTGTTCGTTATCATAGTGGCATATCAAAGTTATGTTTTTTTTTAAATGGAACACACTTTATTTTATTTTATATTCGTAATCCTGTTAACTTCTCCATTACAAAAATATAAATAGACTAGGGCATTTAGCGCTAAAAACACCCGAATAAATAAATTTTTAAATACAGCACCTAGAGACTTGCAGTTTTTTGCATTATGTTCAGGATGACGTCAGGAAAAAAATCTACCATTCAAAAATGGGTGGAAATATATAATTGCACTGTAAAGTGCATAAAATGCATCTAAAATTGCATAAAAATAAAAATAAAGTCAAAATCAGTATACTAAGGAACAAAATTTATTATTTGGAGGGTTTTTGTGGTCACTGAATACCATTACGCCATCAGAACTGATCCCCGGATCACCTGGTGCCCAAGGTCACGGCAAGAGACGTCATCTTCTGGAGTTTCGATGGTTTTCGGCATTAAATCGATGTAAACGGATTACTGAGCGGTTTTAGGGGTCGCTAAATACGAATATGATATCGGAATTGACCTCCGGAGTACCTGGTGCCCAGGATCGCTACTAAGGCACGTCGTCTTCGGGAGTTTTGAGGAATTTTGGCACTAAATTGATGTAACTGGAATATTCGAGGGGTCTTGAGGTGGTTAAACACGAAGATACCATCAGGATAGACCTTAGGATCACCTGGTGCCCAAGGCCACTGCAAGGGACGTCATCTTCCGGAGTTTCGAGCGCTATCGTTATCAAATTGATGCAAACGGATTACTTACGGGTTTTTGAGGTCGCTAAACACGAATACGCCATCAACACCGACTCCCTGTGCACGTGGAGCCCAAGCTCACTGCAAGGGGCGTCCTCTCTTTTGGAGTTTGAGAGATTTCGGCATTAAATTGATAAAAATGGATTACTTGGGGTTTTTTGAGTCTCTAAACACGAATATGCTATCAGAACAGACCTCTTGATCACCTGGCGCCCAAAGTCACTGTCAGGCACGTCATCTTCTGGAATTTCGAGGGCTTTCGGTATTAAATTGATGCAAACGGATAACTTACGTGTTTTTGGGGTTGCTAAACACGAATATGATATCAGAATTGAACTCCGGAGTATCTGGTGACCAGGATCGCTACTAGGGCACGTCATATTCCGGAGTTTCGAGGGTTTTGGCATAAAATGGATGCAAATGAATTACTCGCGGAGTTTTTGAGGTCGCTAAACACGAATATGCCATTAGGATAGACCTACCGAGCACCTGGTGCCGCGGGTCACTGCAAGGGACGTCATCTTCTGGAGTTTCGAGAAATTTCGGCATTAAATTAATGCAAGTGGATTACTGAGGGGTTCTTGAGGTCGATAAATATGAATATGCCATCAGAACAGAATCCCAGAAAACCTGGTGCCCAAGGTTTTTGCTATGAGCGTTATCTTCTGGGCCTTCGAGAGTCTTCGATACTAAATTGATGTAAACGGATTACTCATAGGTTTTTGGGTTTGCTGAATGCGAATACGCCATCAGATCTCACCCTCAGAGCAGCTGGTGCCTAATGTAGGTCATCTTCTGTAGTTCCGAGGATTTTCGGCATTCAATTGATGCAAACGGATTACTTACTAATCGGATTTCGACATTGTTGAGCACGATTGCGTCATCAGAACAGACACTAGAGCACCTGGTACCTAGGGCACGTCATCTTCTGAAGTTTCGAGGATCTTCGGTACTTAATTGATGCAAATGGATTACTCATGAGTTTTTGGGTTTTCTGAACATAAATACGCCATCAGAACAGACACCGGAGCACCTGGTGCCTAAGGCACGTTATCTTCTGTAGTTTCGATAGTCTTCGGTACTAAATTAGTTAAAAAGGATTACTCTTGAGTTTTTGGGGTTGCTGAATATGAATATGCCATCAGATCCAACCCACGCAGCATCTGGTGCTTAGGGCAGGTCATCTTCTGGAGTTTCGAGAGTTTTCGGTACTAAATTGATGAAAAATGGATTAATTTTTAGTTTTGGGTTTGTTGAACACGAATATGGCTTACATGAGGAATTCTGGAGTATCTAGTGATTACAGTAATCACTAATAATATCAACGCATAATAAAACTCATGGAAAGCACGTTATACAGGAATCGCTAAAAGGAATGAGTTTGTAGGATAAGTTTAAAATAAAATTGAATAATTATAATACAAAGCGAAATACAAAGGAAGTTGCACAATTTAAATTTTAATTCCGGCAAATCGGGTGCTCCAAACTGCACAGCAGACATTTAAATACAATTTTTTAATTGCTATGCATTCTTTAATCATTTATTGACGAGAGATGAATCGGCTCCCAAGTAAATTAGATGATCCACTCATTT
Source organism: Diabrotica virgifera virgifera (assembly GCF_917563875.1). Lineage (NCBI taxonomy): Eukaryota > Metazoa > Arthropoda > Insecta > Coleoptera > Chrysomelidae > Diabrotica > Diabrotica virgifera. The sequence continues at coordinate 164,519,091 of NC_065449.1, read as the reverse complement.
TCTCATTCAACACTTCCTTTTCTTTTCGCATTTTTTTCGTTTTTGTACAATCGTATAAGCAATAGACATACGGATTTGAATCTTGGACCCTGAGAAAATTGGAAAGAAGATAGATAGGCGCCACTAAAATGTTCTGTTGGGGACGAATGCAACGAATTCCAAATATGGACCAACCATATAATATTTATTTATTTATTAAGCTCAACAAGATTTAATTTTTCCTTACAATTACTATTACATATTATATAGAATGCTATATCCTATACTACTATAGTACCTATATACAATATTACATTTGTTTGTATAAAACACTTAATACTACACTTAACATTATAGTCTTTCCATACATTTCTTCACCACTTCCTTCCATTGTTTTCTGTCCAAAGCTTTTTCTTTCCAGTTTACAATATTACTCTGTTTTAAGTCTTCATATACGCTGTCCTTCCATCTCCTTCTTGGTCTTCCTATTCTTCTTTTTTGTATTGACTTACATAATAGAACCATTTTTGGCATTCTCGCCTTTCCCATTCTTTCGATGTGTCCCAAGTATCGGATTCTCTGTGCATTGATTGCCGTCGTTATTTTTTGTTCATTATATAGTTCTTCAAGTTCCTTATTATTTCTTCTTCTCCATTGACGGTCTATTTTCACGCCTCCATATATTGCTCGTTGTATTTTCCTCTCCCATCTTTCTAAAAGGTCTATTTCTGATTTTTTAAGCACCCATGTTTCACATGCATATGTAGCTGTAGGTGTGATAACTGTTTTGTAGATTCTTATTTTTGTTTTTCTTGAGACATCTTTGGATTTCATTAATGGACGCAATGCTCCATACTTTTTGTTTGCTTTTGCTATTCTTGCTTTTATTTCCCCTTCCCCATTTCCCTTTTCATCTACTTTTACACCCAGGTATGTAAATTCTGAAACTCTTTTAAATGCGCACACATTTTCTCCTTCTATCTCCGATGTGAAATTGCCTTATTTTTCTTTATCTGTTTCTCCCATTATCATGTATTTTGTCTTTTCCTTATTTATGAGAAGACCGAAAGTTTTGGCTTGGTATATTATATTGCTCATTAATTTTGTTAGCTCTTTCTTACTTGTCGATAATAATGTTAGATCATCTGCGAATGCAATACATTGGTGGCCATTTTTGAAAATCGTTTCCTGTGTGCTTATTTTGCTTTTCCTGATTATTCCTTTTAGTATTACATTAAAAAGAGTCGTTGATAGTGGGTCTCCTTGTCTTAATCCTTTCTTTATTTCAAAATTATTTGATTTGAATTATCCATAATCATCTTTACCATCCTGACGATTTTACTTGGTAGGCCCATTTCTTTCATTAGTGCGTACATCTGTTGCCGCTTTACCGTATCATAGGCCTGTTTAAAGTCGACGAACAGGACGTATACTGCTATTTTATGTTCGTAGCACGTAGTTTGGATTTCTTTTAACGCAAATATTTGGTCTGTCGTTGACCTATTACTTCTGAATCCTGCCTGATATTCGCCCAATATCTTTTCCGTGTATTGATTCAGCTTTTTTCTTAAGATGTTTGTCAACATTTTGTACACGACTTCTAGCAACGCGATACCTCTATAATTTTCACATCTCATTTTATCACCTTTTTTATGTATGGGGCATATCCTTGACCTGGCCCATTCTCCTGGCATTCTTTCTGTTTCCCATAAACTTTTTATTAGGCTATGTATCTCCTTGTGTAGTCATTTTCCTCCTGCCTTTATAATTTCCGCCGATATTTCCGTTATTCCTGGGCTATAGGCCCACAACCATAACCATATAATAGGACACACAATTCAATTTTAAGAGAGCTAAAAGTTAGCCAACGGTAAGTCCATCTCCAACAATTAAAATACTTTGGACATATTATGAGAGCAAACACAGAAAATATGGAAAGACTCATTATACAAAGAAAGGTGAAAGGTGGATCTTGAGTTACAAGAAATGACCAGAGACAGAGATTTTTGAAAACAGAGAATACACGACATCACTTCGACCACTACACTCCCTTCGGGGGTTAGGATTGAAAAGAGGTACGCAATTATAAAAACTAGTGCCTGACGCGAAGTCAGTAGTGGGTTGTGTGTTCAATTTTGTCTTGGCCCTGAGACTTAAGTCACCAGCGAGTCTCCCATGCCAATCTCTAGACCGCAAGTAATCTCAAATGGACAACGTCTTGAGACTAATGTCGACATTTTATCTGAAGTGAACAGTTAGCTTTATGCCCTATATTAGAGTGGATCATTGGCTGTCGAGTGTTCAGCAATAATCCAAAACAGAGCAGATTCGTAAAATTCCCAGAGAACGGTAGTTCTCGCCAGTGGCGCACACCCACACCCCCCTACACGCGACACTATATATACGCGAAATTTTCGGTTTTCAAAATCTGACTGAATTGAAAATTGGGTCAACTCCCATCTTAAAGTTCATGAAAAGACTTACCCATTCATACGTCAACCATCCATTTTAGTCCAAGGGTGTGTATTTTACGGCCCTTCTTATATAGGGTCTGTTTTTCGTTCTCCTCGCCAAAACTCCCAAAAATTTCGAAAATTTAAGTCCGACCTTTGCGGCTTCTAATAGTACTGACCATTGCTTTTCCAACGCATGTCTAATTTTGAAAATTGGTTATACCATTCAAAAGTTACCGAGATCAGAAATATGATTCAATTTCTATTTAAAAAAGGGAAAACGTTTGTGGATATGTATGTATGTATGTATGTATGTATGTATGTATGTAATGTATGTATGTATGTATGTATGTATGTGTGTGGAAAAGTTAAACCGATCTGAATTTTTTTTCTTCGTTTGAAGAGGGGGTCAGCGCCGATTCAGAACCGGTGTAGTTTGTGAGTTTTCACCACCCATAAGCCAGCAATAGGACGTGGTATGTACAAAATGCTGAATATTCAAATGCTGTGTAAGCTGTCAAGATCAGACATACACACGGCTCAGTAAACTTTGAAAATTTTGGTTTTTCGACAATTACTCAAAATTTCAACCTACGAATTGCGCCAATAACTGAGCGTTTGTAGGACTCTAGACGAAGCTAACGGTGTATATCTCATATCCGGGAAAATTCGAATTTTTAAGTTATAGGCTTCATAAGTATGATCAAATCTATTATCTGTGGGAAAAAACGGTTTTTAGAGCTCAATATTTCCTGTAATAGCTTCGCTATCATACTTGACCTTAGATGCATCCGATACTACTTGTCAATTAGTTTCAAACTCATGTTTAGTGATCAAAATCGGTTAAGCCGTTTAGAAGTTATTAAGCTACAAAAGTATAATCCAATTAACGATTATTCCCGAAATGGTTTATGTAGTTGTAGTGGTCACGACGCTAAATTTGATCTGGCAACGGGCAATCTGAGTTTATTTACCGGCCACCCCAATATTTTTTTCAATCTATTTGAAATAGAAAAAACAAATTTAGTGTACATTCGATGGACACTAGATCACTTGGAAGATAATGCGACAAAGGCGACCATTTATAAAGCTTAACAATAAACTTCATACATTTAATTTATAAATACCTTTGAAAAACTCCTAAAACAAGTATAAAAAACCGCTAAACGCCGTAAAAATAAGTGGCACATACAATATTCCAGCTACAAAAGATATGATATGAAAATATTACGTGGCGCGAAAATGCATTTTAATTTTGATGTAAAACAAAATTCTAGTTTTATTTTAAAAGATTTTGCCATAATATTTGCTAAATTTGAAGTAAACGCGCCACAAAAGAGTTTCAAAATTCAAACTGTATCAAGGTTACTTTTTGTGGCGCGTTTTACTTCAAATTGAGCAAATATTATTGAAAAATCTTTAAAAACAAAACTAGAATTTTATTTTGAATCTAAATGAAAATACATTTTTGCGCCACGTAATATTCATATCATATCTTTTGTAGCTGGAATATTGTATGCGCCACTCATTTTTACGGCGTTTAGCCGGTTTTTTATACTTGTACTGTATACTAAGGACGTGATCTAACTAAAAAAAGGTAACAGAGCAAGTAATAGAGTTACATAAAGAAATATCTGGAATAAGTAAATAGTTTATTGCCGAAAATAAGAGAGAAAGAGGACGATTACCTTATAGATATGGACGATCTTAAGAAACATACTGAAACAATGCTGATCGCAATATCTTTTAATCTGAGTGAATTACAAAATGCATTGCATTTAAAAATGTTAATGTAATTCACAAAAAATCAGAGCGTTCTGTTCACACACAATCATATTATACGTACGTATATCATTTACATAAATATGTTGCCCTTGCACAATATTTTTTCAGTTACGGATATTTACAGTAATACATTGATAAAAAGGTTGCAATTATTATAAAATATTAAGTTCTTGGTTTTGTTTCGTTAAGCGTCAAGTATATAATATATTTCCGATAAACTTCCTTAAAGTTACTCACCCGCATAGGATCGCGTGAATTATTAAAACGAATATTTTAATAAAATATCATTTACCTGATTATAACAATCGTTTTTTTTTTTTCTTTATAGGTTTAGTAAGGTCAGTGTTTATTAATACATACATATTTATATCTTTATAGAGGGTGTACGATGAACGAACTAAAGTAGGTAACAATATGAAGTTCAACCACGATTTTATCCCTTGTGCCTTTTTTTACTAAAATTGACATATGGGATAACCAAAAAAAAAGGAAACTTACAGTTAAACCAGGGTTCTTTTTCCTAAACATCGAATTTTCCGCAACTTTTCCAAGGTAAAATTTTGAGTTTTCACGATCTGCATTTTTGCTTTTTTTGTAGGTTCCTGATCTTGAAAACTAACAAGCTTTCAAGTGGCATGAGGGAGAATATTACGGACACTGACCTATTCTTCCTCTTCCTCTTCTTCTAGTGTCGACTCCACTAACGAAGTTTGGCTATAACTAGAGCTCGGGAAATATGCACTTAAAAAACCCTAAAATATAAATGCAAATATGCACAAAAACAGTTGAAATATGCATTAAAATATGCTTTTATGCATTTAATGCATATAAAAAACCGCAGTAATCCCTGTTTTGAAGGTATTTAATTATTTATTTTATGCCAACGGCCTCAGCTGTCTAAGCATTTAAGCTAAATAAAAAAAATATTTATTTTATGCTAAAGTCACAAAAAATAGCATTATATTCATTTTTTCTTTATCATTCATTAATAATTTACAATTCATCATAATTATTTATTGTGTATATTGTTTTTACAATTAAACTATACATTATTATTTTTCTAAATTTTCTACAGACAAACTGAGCCGTCTATCTGATAATAATTTTTTATACACGGAAAAACTTCTTTCTACTTCACATGAAGTTAAAGGAGCAAACTTAAAATATTGTATAATTAAGGGTTCTATCTATAAAATTAAATTATCTTCACATATCTTAATAATGCTATTTATTTAAATTATTTTTTGACATCCCTCATTTTTCTGTAACACTGTGCAAAATTTTTTATACACTTTGTTGGTTTCTCCAAGGTGTTTAATTTTTTTCATTTAATGAATAATTGGATACTTTCAATACTTTGGTCTAATGAAATTAGGTCTGGATCTTAGTATGAAAAAAAAAGTTGATTAATAGCAAGCTGAAAATTTGCCACTAGTTTTAAACTTTCTAATAAGAGTATCAAATAAAACTAGTTAATTTTAATGGTTAATTTGTCTTACTGTAGTTTTAAAATGGCTTATTCACTTTAACCTTCGGATGACCAAGCGGGGGAAATTGTGACCACAGCCTATGTTTTTCTTTAATAAATTCAAAAGTATTTTCAATTTTTAACTCAATATTTTTTTAATTGACTTTAATATCATTCTAGATATCCTCATATTTTGAAATAAAAAAAATTCCCTATATTTTACGAATCAAAAATATATTCTGAAGTTGATGTTTAGTAAAATACCGTCTATAATGTGTAATTCCAAGTAGTTTTACGCTAATGACGTCGACTTTGCAAAGTAACAAGACACTTACTCAACTACTACTTACTAATTATCATTTTGGACATTTTTGACCTGTGGTCATTTTCCCCCCTTGGTCATCCGTCTAACAAAAAAAGGTTGGTCATCGGAAGGTTAAAACTAATCAGTTTTATAAAGAACTTCCGGACTGTTTGGTTTTATTAGATTCTTGTTTGTTACCTTTTAGTTTTATTGCAGTTTTAAAGATTCTCTTAATATGACTAATAAAACCTATTATTAAAACTACTTAATCTCAAGACTATTACGTCAGTAAAATATATGCCTTAAAACTATTTTTTTAGTTGTCTTTAAAGCTGCTTTCTTGAACGCAATTAGTAGGCTATAGTAAAACCAAACGCTCTTAACTGAATCAATTTGGTTACCGTAAAGACTAAACTATGTTTCTTGTTAGAAACAATAAAACTAAACTCATCCCCTCTTCTTTCATGTCCAAAATGGTTGTCCATTTGTTTTAGAGCGAGACAGTGGTGTAGTGTGTTGTAAAAAGTGGAAGTACAGTTCGTATGAAAAAAAATAGTCGCAAGTACTTAAAATATAAAAAACTGGTCATTTTAAAAGAAAAATACAACACACACACACAACACTACAACGACTCGATTTTAGGTTAGATTCACATTAAAACCGAGTGGAATTATTGACAGCAGCATTAAAACTAAACGGTTTTAATTTCAAGGCAACCTTGCTCTTATGTAGGATATATGCTCTTGGAAAGGTATAAAATAAAACCATTTGATCTTAAGAATTCTCTGTCGATAGACCAAATAGTTTTATTTGGATTTCGGCCATATTGCTTTCTAGACATGCTGAAAGCCATGATAGATTACAATATAAGGCTCACATAAAAATTATAAATAAGCGACTTAAAGACATAAATTCGATTTATTTTAACATTAAAACATTAAAATTGTAGATAAAATTATTTTTATTTCAAATTAATATTTTTCGGATTTCAATTTTTTATTATTTTTATTTTTTAATCGCCAAAAATCAGAAATTTTAGGGCGCGTGAGTTATTTAGACCTATTTTTGTTAACGTTATCAATAAAGTTGGGTGCGCAAGTATTTTTGCCACTTGACAGTCCGAAATAACCAAGTACTTTTTATTATTAATACGTATCTACCTATCATAACACATGCAAAAATTTGTTGGCCTATATGGAGTATATAGGTCTAAAGAATAATTTAATATGGTAAATTGTCTTTAAAAGTCTCCATTTTAGAAACCTTTTTAAGTTTGCTCTAAAACCGTCTGCACTTAAAGTGTTTTTAACATGGTTTTAAAAGCACCTTCACAGCAGCTTTAAAACCAGTGGCTTGAGAAAACAAAGTTTTAAGGTTTTTATTTTTGGTTTTATTGACCTCTTTCAGATTGGGCCCTTTTATGCTGAATGAGGTTTTATTGCAATCTTAAGGTTTACTTAAAAACCAAATGGTTTTAATTATAGTTTTATTCTACAGTTTTAAAGCATCTTTAAAAGACTTAATAAACCCGTTCGGTGCTACTTGTGAAGTGCAATGCTGTTATGGAACCCTCTATAAAATCTTCTATTTATTAAACATCAATAATAATTCACAATCAGTTAGCACTAGAAATTAAACAACAGAAAAGTGTACAGACGATAACAGCTTACTACAATTATTATTGTTTCTTTTTTTGTTATACATACCGTTTTTAGGTCAGGGTATTTGGCATAAAAATCAAGTACATAATAAATAAAATAACTTTTATTGCATATTATCAATATGTAATAAAATATGAACATAAAGATAAGAAGTGCAGTTATGCAGTTTGATATCCAACCACAAGATAAACAAATATTTGCAAAACTGAAACTAAAATATAAGTCGCAAGCAGAAATGTTGTTAGGACTTTCTTTTAACCTTCGGATGACCAAGCGGGGGAAATTGTGACCACAGCGTATGTTTTTCTTTAATAAATTCAAAAGTATTTTCAATTTTTAACTCATTATTTTTTTATTTGACTTTAATATCATTCTAGACATCCTCACATTTTGAAATAAAAAAAATTCCCTATATTTTACGAATAAAAAATATATTCTGAAGTTGATGTTTAGTAAAATACCGTCTATTATGTGTAATTCCAAGTAGTTTTACGCTAATGACGTCGACTTTGCAAAGTAACAAGACACTTACTCAACATACACACTACACATGACACTAATACTCATGTTGTGACTGGCTGAATGACATAAAGTCCACTCCATAAAAAAAAATTTAAAAAAAAAACTTCATTTTTTTGTCAATTGTCATTTTTGACATTTTTGACCCGGGGTCCTTTTTCCCCACATTGGTCATCCGTGTAACAAAAAAATGTTGGTCATCGGAAGGTTAATGTCATAGATAATAATCAGTCGCATTCAGATTATCTAGTACAGCATCCGAATATAGTTCGACCTACACGCATGTGCTTTCCGGATGAAACATTGTTTTTATTAAATTTCATACAGAGGCAAAATATTTCTAGCATGGGTTGTCTAGCAAAATCGTGTCATAGCTATCCTTAAGAGGGCCGTAGGAGTTGCAAGCAATATTCTAAGCACATTTTTTTAAAAGTATGGTTGAATTATTTTATTTTTAAATTAAATAGGCATATTCAGTACAATTTACATATTATTCAAGAAAAAATTTAAGGAACAATATTAAAAAATAAGCCAACGGTCCCAAATTTTTAAAGATACGTCAAAAAAAATGAATTTTGCGGTGGACATCAGAACGAATCCTTGGATCAGGGTAAACAAAAATTTCAAAAAGATTTTATTAGCGTATGAGTTTCTCTAGCTAGGTAATACTGAGTTTTTTTTAGTTTTATCGAATTTTGACTTTTTGATATCCCTCAGAAATCAAAACAGTGAATTTTTTTTACAATTATTATTGTTAACCCGCGAGTAGTCGCGCCGTTAGATAGAATATCACATTTTATTCTTTTTCGCGATAACTTGATGAAAAATTTTGCAATTTTGAAAAAAATTCGTAAGTGCCTCGAGGAAGGGTGTAGTAATACGTAGGATTTTTTTTTATTTATTTTTATTTATTTTTTTTTTCTTCTTCTTTCTGTGGAATTTATGGCTTTGGGGAGAGCCAACTAGCTTTAATAATTGTTAGAAATAACATTTCTAACATAAAAAGTAAATAAAAATACCATAAAATAAAAATTTGTTGTAAATCCGTATTTAAATTCATATTTTGAGATAGAATCTAACACGCGACTACTCATGTTACAGAAGTGAGCGCGACTACTCCCGGGTTAAACAAAAAATAAGCATAAAACAAAAAATTTCTCGACAGCGTTACCTCAAGGAGTGTCTAAAAAAAATATATAAAATTTAGGCTGGGTTGATCAAGCAGTTTTTGAGTTACATTGTCTACAGCCTTTGAAAAAAGCAGTTTTGGGAAAAATGCCTTTAAAGTATCGTCAACTTTTATTTTTAATTTCTTTTAGTGATACACCAGGATATGTTTTGAATCGCTCAATAATTTCCAAAAGAAAATGAGAACAGCTGCTGACCGTTTATCACTACGCACAAGCGCGCTGGAGCGAACTTACTGCAAAGTGCTGCAAAGCGAGTCGAAGTCGGCGCACACAGTGGAGGCGGTTTCCGCTTACGGTTAAACCGCGCGGACCCGCTTTTAAACGTTTTCAAAATGAATGCACGTCTTTAAATGTACACGAACATAGTAAAAGCAGGTTCGCGCGGGCCAACCGCGCTAACCCGCCTAACCGCTTTTACTAGAATGAGAATTTAGTTTTTTCCGCGCGGTTTTAATGTTTACTCGAATGAGAATTTAGTTTATTCCCTCTTTTATAATAAGAATTAATAGTTCTCCATGGATTCATTTTATAACTTTTACATTATAATAAGCAAAAGTAATAAAGTCAATCTTATTTAAACCGTAATTTTGTGTGACTTAGGTATTTCTAAAATCATTCCAATATTAACTATTAACTAAATAAGTACTTAACAAATAAATTTACAACAAAACTACTTACCTCAATGTTATAACAAGCCTTTCTTTCGGAAGGATAGCCTGCTTATGGAAATTACACCAGTTTTTAATTAAACGATACTCCTTCTTCTTCTTAAAGTGCCTATCCGTTCCGAATGTTGGCGATCATCATGGCTATCTTGACTTTGTTTACCGCAGCGCGGAACAGTTCAGTGGTAGTGGTGTTATACCACTTTCGTAAATTTTGAAGCCAGGACATACTTCTTCTTCCCGGTCATCTTTTACCATTTACCTTCTCTTGGAGAATCAGTTGGAGAAGGCCGTAACGTTCTTGATTTCTCATTACATGTCCTAGATATTCTAATTTTTTGTTTTGATGGTTATGAGAATTTCACACTCTTTCCCCATTCTACGCAGGAATTCCACATTAGTAATTCGGTCAACCCAGGATATACGTGAGATGCGCCTATAACACCACATTTCGAAAGCTTCGAGCCGATTCATAGATGCAACAGTTAGTGTCCACGTTTCCATTTCGTAGAGCAGAACTGTGAATATGTAGCATTTCAACAGACGGTATTTTGTTTTTATGATATGTCTTGGCTGTTGAAAAAGGGTATCATTCTAACGTATGCTGCTTTCGCTTTTATTATTCGCTGTTTAATTTCTGTTGAGTAGCCCATTGGCAATTTGAATTCGTACCCAGATACAGTAGGAAAAATGAAAGAATACCCATGAACGAACATATAAAACACGCTGTATTTTCCTGTCACCGTGTCACACAAAAAATTGGCCAGCGCAAGTACATGTAATAATTATTGTTACATGTACTTGCACTGGACAATTTTCTTTGTGACACGGTGACAGGAAAATACAGCGTGTTTTATATGTTCGTTCATGGGTATTCTTTCATTTTTCCGACTGTATGTATATTGCTCAACTCTTTCGATATTCTGTTGGTTGACTGTAAGTTGAGCGTTTAATATTGGTTTTAACGATACTCCACTTTCTCCAAAACATATTTAAAAGTCTCTTGAGTCATTCTCATATACTGGAAGAATCGTCCATTATCTTTTGATATTTTAAATAGATGATGATATTCTCCATAAATTAATCTTTCTCGATTAATATAATGTACACCAACTCTCTTTCTTTTCAGTTTAGTCAAAACAGAATCTAAAGCAATTATATCGTCATCGGAAGACGACATTTTGCTACAAGTAGTAGACGCAACTGCCAAATTTAAACGATCTTTCTCGCTTTTACCCGTCTTCACTGTGTTACCATACCCGCGCGCGAGAACCGCGCGGTTTGCCCGCAAGCAGGAACCCGCTTCCACTATGTTTGCCGCCGAAGGTAGGGAGATAGTGCTGAATATTGAAGTGCTTGAACCTTGAATCTTAACGCCAGCACGCTTAAACTTAGTGAACGGCGGTCAATAGCTCTTCTCATTTTCTTTTGTAAATTACTCCGCAACTTAAAAAGATATTCCGGTGTGCATCATTTTACGATTTGACAGATAAAAAAGGAATTGAAAATAATAGTTGACAATACTTTAAACGTGTTTTCCTCAAAACTGCTTTTTTCAAAGGCTGTAAGCTTTTCTTGATGTAACGCTGTCGAGATATTTTTTGTTTTATGATTATTTCTTATTTAACAATAACAAATATGTTACTTTCGCCCTTTTTGAAAGAAAATTCGTTGTTTTGATTTTAGAGTGATATCAAAAAGTCAAAAGTCCATAAAACTAAAAAACTCGACAGCGTTACCTCGAAAAACTCATAAGTTAATAAAATATTTTTTATTTTTTGTTTACCATGATCCAATGGTGAGTTCTGATGTCCACCGCAAATTCATTATATTTTGAGGTGTTCTGAAAAATTTGCCACCGTTGACTTATTTTTCAATATTTTTTCTTGAATTCCTTCTTGAATAATAAATAATATATGACTTGTACTGAATATGCCTATTTAATTTTAAAATAAAACAATGCTACCATACTTAAAAAAAGTGTGCTTGAAATATTGATTTCAGCCCCTATGACACGATTTTGATAGGCACCCGTACTGGAAATATTTTTCTATTTATGAAATTTAATAAAAAAACTTTTTCATCCAGACAGCAGATGGGTGCTAGTCGACTTTTATCCTTAATTTAGACTAATAGTGTACTGTGCAGTGTGTGTTGAGTAAATGTCTTGTTACTTAGTAAAGTCAACTTCATTGTCTCTACAAATCTCTTTACGATATCACAAAGATATGAATTAGTTTTATTTATTACATGTTTATTCACAACAAATTAAAAATGATTTTTAACTCACGACCCTCGGGTCCAAAGGTAGGCTCCCTTACCACTGAGCCACAGAGGGGAATATTGGAATATTGTTAGGACTTATCGACCAAAAGCTTAGCAACGTCGGAAGAAAAATTATTTTAAGACAACTGGTTCTTTAATATATTATTCCCTATGCTTCCTCGAACACTGTACCGGCCATCTGACTACTGATACAGGTTGCGTTCATTACTGCGCAGCACACTTGTACAGGTAAATATATCGAATTTAAAATTATTGTAAGACGAAAAATTATTTTGTCAATACTTTTTAAACATTACTAGAAATATGAACTATAATTGCCAGACATTTTTGTGGTTTAATAAGTAATGACAAAAAAATGTTTCGTCGTAAAATAATTTAAATTCAATATACAGGATGATTGATGAGTGTGATAAAGCTCAGTAGATCCGCTATAGTAATAGATAGCAATAAAAGTTGATAACAAAATTTATAGCCAACTTTCAGCTTTACATTACAAAATTAGTTATAATGTTACAGGATGTTCGATAACATAGTGGCAGACCAAACTTATGTTTTTTTAAATGAGACACCCTATATTTTATTGTATATTCAAAATTCTCTTAACTTTCCGATCACAAAAATATAAAGGTTTGTTATGTTATACAGGGTATTTACAAAGATATAACCAATGTTCTACGAAAATCGTAATAAGTTCAGCTCCCTTTATAAATAAAAATAAGCACAACAGCAATGGTTTATTGGTGCTATATTTTTTTGTTAATTGTGAAACTTTTTAATAATAATTGTTGACATTGCTAATTTTCCTTATATGGGTGAGTCAAAACAGGGTGAGTCAAAACGCAAGTACATTCTTTTTTCTGAAATTATAAATGAAACACCCTGTATTTTATATCACCATAGAAAAGTATCATTACCGTACTTTAATTTTTGTATAATATTCCCTATGCCTAAATTTGTTAGTTTTCGAGATATTTTCATTTTTCAGAGCAAGTTATTAATTAAGGTGTTCTATTTAAAATTACTGAGCAAATAATGTACTTGCGTTTTGACTCATGCTGTATTTGATGTAAAGAAAATTAGCAATATCAACCATTTTTATAAATTTTGACAATCAACAAAAAAATATGGTACCAACAAATCATTGCTGTTGTGCTTATTTTTATTTATAGAGGCAGCTGAACTTATTACGATTTTAGTATAACATTGGTTATAGCTTTGTAAATACCCTGTATAACATGACAAACCTTTATATTTTTGTGATGGGGAGGTTAAGAACATTTCGAGTATAAAATAAAATATGGAATGTTCTATTTAAAAAAAAAACAAATATTTGGTCTGCCACTATGATATCGAACACCCTGTAACATTCTAACTAATTTTGTAATGTGAAGCTCAAAGTTGGCTACAATTTTTGTTATTAACTTTTATTGGTGTCTATTACTATAGCGGATCTACTAAGCTTTATCTTACTAATCAATCACCCTGATTTTTTATTTACTTGTACAGGTGTGCTGCGCAGTAATGAACGCAACCTGTATCAGCAGCCAGATGGCCAGTACGGTGTTCGAGGAAGCATAGGGAACAATATATGAAACGTTGCTAACTCTTAGACCATTAAATACATGTATCATCGAAGTAGTATTTTTACTGTTAAGAATGGTAAAAACAAAATAATAATATTGAGATCATGACTTTTTCTTACAATAGTACCTAGTAAATTTACCTATTAAAATGATAACAGGAAACTTATAAATGGACAAAATTAACCATAAATTTACTAACAAGGTTTTAAAAGTACATTGGCATGAACAATTTTACCGGCACTACTGTAATTTTGATTTATACTAAAAATCATTTTACTAGCGTGATGATATCAGATGATGATGGCTAGAATGCCTACAATTTAACATGTTATAGGTAGTAAAAAAATCATTGTAATCCCTCTAATACATTAACCTTCCGATGACCAACCTTTTTTTGTTACACGGATTACCAACGGGGGTAAAAAATAACACCAAGTCGAAAATAACAATTCACAAAAAAATTAAGTTGTTTTACGAAATAAAATAATGTATTCGTAATTTTAATATTAGTATTGTATCAATAAATGATAAATAAACATTAGTAAAACATACAAGAATAAAAAACTGCTAAACGCCGTAAAAATGAGTGGCGTATACAATATTCCAGCCACAAAAGATCTGATCTGAATATTACGTGGCGCGAAAATGTATTTTCGTTTTGATGCAAAACAAAATTCTAGTTTTATTTTAAAAGATTTTTCCATAATATTTGCTAAATTTTAAGTAACGCGCCACAAAAGAGTAACTTTGGTACAGTTTGAATTTTGAAACTCTTTTGTGGGGCGTTTACTTCAAATATTATGTAAAAATCTGTTAAAATAAAACTAGAATATTGTTTTTCATCAAAATGAAAATACCTACATTTTCGCGCCACGTAATATTCATTTCAGATCTTTTGTAGCTGAAACATTGTATGCGCCACTCATTTTTACGGCGTTTAGCGGTTTCTTATTCCTGTATCAGGAGTTTTTAAAAGTTATTTATCAATTAAATATAGTACGAAGTTGAATGCAATGTTTCTCGATTACACGTTAAGCTTTATAAGTGGTTGCCTCTGTCGCATTGGCTTCCAAATGATCTAGGTCCATAGAATGTACACTAGATTTTTTTTCTATTCGAAATAGATTGAAAAAAAATATTGGGATGGCCGGTAAATGAACTCAGATTGCTTGTTGCGAGATCAAATTTAGCGTCGTAACCATTACAACTACACAAACCATTTAGGGAATAATCGGTAATTGGATTACAATTTAGTAGCTTAAAAACTTCTAAACCGCTTAACCGATTTTGATCACTAAACATGGGTTTCAAACATAGTGACAAGTAATATCTGATGCATCTAAGTTCAAGTATGATAACTGAAGGTATTACAGGAATTATTGAGCTTGAAAACCCGTTTTTCTTATAAGAAATAGATTTGATCATATTTTTGAAGCCTATAACTTAAAAATTCGAATTTTCCCGGATATGAGGTATACACCGTTAGATTCGCCTAGAGTCCTTTTACAAACGCTTAGTTATTGGCGCAATTCGTAGGTTTAAATTTTGAGCAATTGCCGAAAAACCAAAATTTCAAAGTTTAGTTTTCAGTTTTTTTGGCTATACTGAGCCGTGTGTAGTGTGTATGTCTGATCCTGGTGGCTTAGACACCATTCGAAAGCTCAACTTAACACTATTGATTTAGTGTATTTTCTGTTCTCATGTCTCTTCTTGAACCGAAGATATATACCCCCAAAAATATGCCGTTTTGTACATACCAAGTCCTATAGCTGGCTTATGGGTGGTCAAAAGTCACAAACTATACCGGTTCTGAATCGGCCCAGACTCCCTCTTCAAACACAGAAAAAAAATTGATCGGTTTAACTTTTCCACACACATTCATACATACATACATACATATATACATACATACATACATGTACATACATATCCACAAACATTTTCCATTTTTTAAATAGATATTGAGTCATATTTCTGAGCTCAGTAACTTTTGAACGGTATAAACGATTTTTAAAATTAGACATGCGCTGGAACGGTAATAGGGCTGGATCCCGCGTATGGAAAAAAGTTGATTAATAGCAAGCTGAAAATTTGTTAGTAGCTTAAGGGTGTCTAGTCGGACAAACTTTGATATATGGGAACACTGGAACAGGGGAAGTTTTAATTGTGGAACAGGTTAAAAATTTGGAACGGTCAGACCACGAAAACGGCGCATGTATTTTGTCCGACAGAACAGACTTAAACTCTCCGAACAGAGATTAAATTCTCATGCAAAAATCAGACTGCTATTTATCACCAAATGGGCGTTTTAATGAGTGGAACATGTAGAATATGTGAAATGACACGAATTATGATAGGTGATAAATAGCAGTCTGATTTTTGCATGAGAGTTTAATCTCTGTTTGGAGAGTTTAAGTCTGTTCTGTCGGACAAAACAAATGTGCCGTTTTCGTGGTCTGACTGTTCCAAATTTTTAACCTGTTCCCCAATTAAAACTGCCCCTGTTCCAGTGTTCCCATATATCAAAGTTTATCCGACTAGACACCCTTAAGCTATTAACAAGTTTTCAGCTTGCTATTAATCAACTTTTTTTTCATACGCGGGATCCAGACCTATAATGATCAGTACTATTAGAAGTGGCAAAGGTCGGAGTTCAATTTTCGAAGTTTTTGGGAGTTTTGGGGACGAGAACGAAACACAGACCCTAAATAGGAAGGGCCGTAAAATCCACACCCTGGGACCAAAATGGATGGTTGACATCTGAATGGGTGAGCCTTTTCCTGAACTTTAAAATAAGAGTTAGCCCAACTTTCAATTCAGTCAGATTTAGAAAATCTAAAATTTCGTGTATATATAGTGTCGCATATAGGGAGGTGTGGGTGTGCGCCACTGGCGAGAACTGCCGTTCTCTGGTAATTTTAATCACAACTGAACCAAAACATGAATCATGATTCTGAACATAGAACTAAAGAAATTTTAAAATATACACTAATTTACGTCGCCACAAGTTTAACAAACAACTTTTTTTCACTATTGGAATGTTTCTTACAAACAATTCAACATATAATAGACGGTATTTACTTAATATAAAATTGGAACATGGAAGGCCAAGAGAGTTCGTCTTTGGCCCAATTCAGAAAAAAAATTTTTTCGTAAAATATAGGGAATTTGTTTTATTACAAAATATGAGGGTATCTAGAATGATATTAAAGTTAAATAAAAAAATAATGAGTTTAAAATTGAAAATATTTCTGAATTTATTAAATAAAAACATACTGTTGGATTTTTGCAACACCAAGGAAATAATTTTACACTGGTTTTACACTTCTGAAGCTAGGAATAACTAAAGACACTTTTCACAACTAATATTTTATTACAATAACACAAACTTTTGGTATTAAAGTAATTTTTGTGTGGGATCGGACACACGCCCTACTTTCCCGTTTTTTATTCTCTTATTATTCTATATAACAACACCTTGGCAACGAACTTTTTTTTTGAATATTGCGACTTTGTGTACACTTTGAATTATAGAACATAAAAACATAGAAACATCTTTGTGAAGTGTACACAAGGCGCAAACCACTAAATAAAATATTGAAACAAAATATAGTTTTACTAAATATTAATGTTGGGAATTTATTTCTCCAACATGCTGGGGGGCCTTGGTTTTGATACCAAAACAATATATTCCACCCCTTTTTTTTACACATTTTTTAAAGAATTTATTGCTTATATAAGTATAAAACTTTGACAAAGTTTTAAATTTAAATAGAAATAGTTATAAAGTTAAATTTTATTTATTATTATAAATTAAAAAAAAAAAAGAAAATAATTTAAATTTGTTCATCGTTAATTGGAAGAACAGCAATTTTTGTGACAGAACGTAAGTATGTTCCCTTTTTAGTTTTTACTTCCACCACTCTTACCTTTCCGTCTTTACCAGGAATAACTTTATTAATCCTTGCTATAGGCCACCCAAAAGAAGAAACATTGTCCTCCTTTACAAGCACAAGCATGCCTTCTTGTAAATTTGGCAACGATTTTCTCCATTTAGGTCTGTTTTGAAGTTGTGTTAGATAATCTTGGTACCACCTTTGCCAAAAATGCTGCTGCATTTGAACACACAACCTCCAAAATTTTAATCTATTTTCAGGAATCTCAGTTAAATTAGTTTCAGAGAAAGTTGTCAAAGGAGCACCTATTAGAAAATGACCTGGGGTCAAATATTCTAAGTCAGAGGAATCATTATTAATTGCCATAAGAGGCCTTGAATTTAATATTCCTTCAACTTGAGTAATCAAAGTATTAAACTCCTCATATGTTAAAATATTATTTCCCATCACCCTTTTTATATGATATTTAGCACTCTTCACCCCGGCCTCCCATAGACCCCCAAATACTGGAGAATAACTTGGGATGAAGCAAAATTCAATTTTATCATCAAGGCAAAAGTTGTTTAACTTAATGTTGTCGTTTAGAAGTTTTTGAAGTTGATTATTTGCTCCCTTGAATGTGGCACCATTGTCACAAAAGATCTTGGATGGTTTACCCCTTCTAGAAATGAATCTTTTTAATGAAGCTAAAAAAGTATCTGTTGTTAGATCAGAGAGTAACTCCATATGAATTGCCTTCACAGAAAAGCAAACAAACAATGCTATATATGCCTTTGTCGTTATAGACTTTCTAATCCGTGACTGTTTAATTTGGAAGGGACCACAGAAGTCTATACCAACATTCTGAAAGACCCTCGATGAACGTACCCTTTGTTCAGGAAGAGATCCCATTAACTGTTCACTGCACTTGGCCTTACATTTAAAACAGGTTACGCATTTGTGCAAAATCCTTTTAATTTCTTTAGTGGCACTAATAATCCAAAAATTTTGATTTAATGAACTTAAAACTTGTTTCGGACCTGCATGTAAAAGTCTTAAGTGCTCTCTGTGAATCAAAAGATCAGTGATATGATTGTTTTTGGGAACGATCAAAGGATGTTTTTTATTAAAAGAAATATCTGAGTTCTCCAGTCTACCACCAACTCTTAACAGTCCCTGAGAGTCCAAGAAAGGATATAAAGAATTTAAATTAGACTTAATTGCTGTGTTGTTGGTTAGACATTTTATTTCCTCAGAAAAATGAAAACTTTGTTCATACTTAATAATGGTTTTAAGGCTATTTTCTAGTTCTACAACTGTTAAACTTCCAGTAATCTTTTTATTTTTATTTTTTATATTATTTACAAATCGTAGGCAATAAGCCACTATTTTTTGAAGTTTTGTTAAGCTAGAGAATTTTATGAAGAAAGATTCTGGTTTGACCTTAGCTAAAGTGACAACTTTATATTCAGGCAAATGGTCTGGAGTAGAAAATGGAATTTCAAAGTGCAAGAATTCAATATTTGAAAGAATTTCAGGACCATTAAACCAAAGATTGTTTGAATTAATTTCATGAGGTTCAAGTCCACGAGAAAGACAATCTGCTGGATTTTCCTTAGTGTTTATATACAACCATTTAAATTCGGATGTCATTTCTTGAATTTTAATAATTCTATTGGCAACATAGGGATTCAATTTCAAAGGTTCGGATTTTATCCAAGCTAAGACAATGTTTGAATCTGAATATAAAAATACCTTACTGACTTTATCTTTTAACAGTTCAAAAACTTTGTGAGATAGTTTTGAAAGCAACAAAGCACTGTTCAGTTCAAGTCTTGGCATAGTTAGTTTTTTGTTTATAGGAACAATCCTAGATTTGGAACAAATCAAATTTACATGTACTTTATTTTCAAAAATAGTCCTCGCATAAATAACAGCTCCATATGCAATCAAGGAGGAGTCACAAAAGCCAACTATTTCAATATGAAGAGCACCAGTAAAGTTTAAATTTCTTTGGACAGTCACTGTGGGCATGCTCATTAAGCTTTCAACAAAATTTTTCCAAGTGTCAAGTAACTCACTGGAAATTATAGCATCCCATTTGACCTTACTTAACCAAAGTTTTTGCATAATTACCTTAGCAGCTACTAAAACTGGGCCCACTAATCCCAAAGGATCATAAAATTTGGAAACAAAACTGAGAATCTGTCTTTTAGTTACACATTCATTTATATCAACTTTTGGACAACTAAATTTAAAATTATCTGTTTTTGTATCATAAGTCAATCCCAGAGTCTTTACCGTTAAATCGTTTTTGCTGATGTTAATTTCATCAAAATTTTGTTTATTTTTAGGAATATCATTTAAAATTTGTAAATTATTTGAGCACCATTTGTGCAACTCGAAGGACCTTAATTTGAGCAGCGAGATAAGTTCATTTTTTAGTTTTATCGTTTCTTCGATTGTGTCACACCCACACAAAATATCATCAACGTAGGTGTTATTAAGAAGAGCTTTAGAAGCCAAAGGATAGCGTTTACCTTCAGTTCGGGCTAATTCTACCAAACATCTGGTAGCTAAAAAGGAAGAACTTCTTAAACCATATCGTTGATTGGGAAGAATAGTATGATATTTCAAAAACATTAAGTTTACAGAAAAGACAATTAAAGATTGAGATGGGTTACGAGATCGGATTACTTAAGCAATACAATATTAAATATCCTTTTCATCAGAATAATTAAAACTTACAGTATTAACTGACCATCCATATACCACCCCCAACTCATATTTTTCATCCCCATTTTGAGTTATAATACTTTTCTTTATAAAAATTTTGTACTATTTCACAATTTTAAGGTTATTAGGGACAATAAAACGGAACAGTTTAGATGTTTTATTAGAGTTTAAACAACAATTAATGAAAAAATCGCAGTTATAGTACAATACCAATATAAAAAAACAAAAAATTTGGGCTCCCATTAAAAAAAATGAAAGTTTCTACAAGTTTCCGTTTATACAAGCGTAAAAATCCCTATAGTATTGTGGCATAACCGCTACATTCTTTTTTCTTTTCAAAAAGAGAGAGCAGGCCATCTTTCTTTTTTTCACTTATTCCCATTTTCTTCTTGTAAACTTGTTTTAGAGTAACGTCACGTGCTGATGGAAGTCGTCGTTTGCTTTGAAGAACGTTCATGGTTTTAAATTCCTGTTCTTTGTACGACATTTTATATAGCATGTGACTAGGATTGTCTTTGGTAACTTTTAAAACGCATATTCCTGAGAGAGGGACTGACCCATCTTCTTCCGTCTTAAAAGAGTCCTTTATGCCCATATCACTTGATAGATGTTTTAGATAAAAAAAATTCTCATGACCCATTTCATGTACGTTGAATGGATTTCCATGCTTCTTTGCTTGTCTAACCAATGTTACATATTTATCTGGTACGTAAACGTTCTATAGCACTATATGTTCTATAAATTGAACGTTCTAATAACAGAATGAACGTGGTCTCCCTCGTTCTGAGTACGACCACTAATTAAAAATTTATGGGACCACCTAATATTTTCCAGAATAGAAACTCCATAGATGTATAAAGCAAATACGAAGCAGTTCTTATTTTGTCCGAAGCAGTTGTCAGTATAAAATACAACATCTATCATTTCACTATTTTTGTCATTCACAGACTTCAAATAATTCCAAACGCACGAACCCACTTCATTTGCACCTCTGTGAGCAAGACCTTCGTGCCACATAAAGCACATTTCGTCCGTACTTTTAAGCTCGTACAATGTTAAATTATACACACTCAGTTTTCATACATAATAAAAAGAAGACGAGTCCCCTTGTGGACATGGAAATGCTGCCTGCATATCATAAACAGCGTCAATTTTATCCGGAGAATTTTTATCCATGTCCTTCTCTTTTCTTGCCAGTTCTTTGTCTTCAATATGGTAATTGTACTGTTCCTGAAGTTCTTGTTTTTCTACCTCGGAGGCTTTAATAAAACCCTGGCAAAAATCACACTTATCTTTTTTTTTGGAATAAAAAAAATAAATTAAACTCTCCTTTGAATATATTGGAGTATACCAAGTAGTTTACGTTAGGTTTCCCGAGTTCTTTACAACGCTGCTCATAATCTCTTTGCAGGTCGGCAATAGTTTTTCCTCCTTCAATGTATTCTTTCTTTGATTGAGATCGGCAGTAGTGGCTCTCCATTCAAGGAATAGATCGAATATGACTACGCACTTCTTCTTTCAACTTCTCAGGAACACTATGTTTTTCATGTCTACCTCGATTATCTGCCTGTATTATTCCATTTACTTCATTATTTTGTTTGCGTAAAATGGTCTCAATTACTTGAGAGTTAATGCAAAGAGTTGCCATAAGGAAGGATTTGCAAACACGAATTTTTTCTCCTGCGTATGTGAAAAAAATGCGTTATTAAGTATCTAATAAGAAAAAAATATTTTAAGGAATAGAATGATAAAACGAAATAATTTCTTGGATTTGAGTGAAATTATGTTGAAGACAATGTTAACTAAAAATATCACGTTATACTTAGCGCAAAATTATATTCAAAACTATGTTAACTCAAAATGAAATAAAAATAAAATGCCCACAGGTGTACTTATTTTATTCAAGAGTATCATATTATTGGTAATCATCATACTGACCAAATTTATAATAAAAATAAATGCTTACCTGTTAAAGAAGAGTATGGTATTTTGAAATGTAATTCTCTTGCTCCAAAAATATTCACTAATAAGATGCAAGCAGTGTTAATATTTTGACTTATAATAGTATTGATTAAATAAAAATGACCTAAGCTTAGCACGAACTGTAGACAACTGAGTTACCCGAGTCTTCTCCACACCGGTTGTGTGGAAGTGGGAGATGCCATACTTGGTCACAGAGCTCTCTAGTGCTTGTCGTTTAAACTGCACTTACAATACTTTTCTCCATAATAGATCCATTCATTCTGAGTAGTTTGTTGATATAAACTAAAAATGAACCATTTTTGACTTATCATACTATTCTTCCCAATCAACGATATGTTACAGTTTGAAGTTGAATACATTGTAAACTGCCATTTTTCTCTCGCCACAAAATATTTTGTAACTGGCAATGGTCTGGATGTACCAAAACCATTCTATACATTTGTTTAATATCTGTCAAAAGGACGTAATTATATTTTCTAAAAAGAACAAGAATATCGAAGAGCTCATTTTGAACTACAGCACCATTATAGAGATAATCATTGATGCATTTTTTCTTTTTTGATTTCATGCTGCCATCAAAGACTACTCTTAATTTTGTTGTTTTTTTGTCTTCACGTATCACTGGATGGTGAGCCATGAAGTATAAAGAACCACTATTTACGTCATATGTACTAAGACTTACTATTTTTGCATGCTTTAGAGCTAAATATTCATCAATAAAACTTTTGTATTGAGAGTACAGCTCAGGATTGACTTTAAATCTTTTTTCTAGATTTTCAAAGCGTTTTAATGCTACAGAAAATGAATCTCCTAAATCCAAATCAGGTAGATTTTGTTTTAAT
Organism: Diabrotica virgifera virgifera; assembly: GCF_917563875.1. Lineage (NCBI taxonomy): Eukaryota > Metazoa > Arthropoda > Insecta > Coleoptera > Chrysomelidae > Diabrotica > Diabrotica virgifera. The sequence continues at coordinate 164,495,762 of NC_065449.1, read as the reverse complement.
GGTAATTTAACTTGGTATTTATTATTTATTACTTGCAAAGAATTTTCAAAATTAATCTCACAAGCTTCCTGCTCTGTCGAATATTCCGGAAAAATTTCTGGAACCTTCTCGGTTTCCCAAAATTGAGAAACAATATTTTCTAAATTATTTTTCATGCTTAAATGAAAAGCAGAAAAATTACAAATTTGTAGTGATGGAGCAGAACCACTAACTATGAACCCAAATAGAGTATTTTGTAATATAATCTGGTCTACTTGTATTTTATCGGAGAGCAAAATATGAAATGAAATATTTGCCCCAAACAATATATCAATTGTGCCAGATTTATTGAAGTCATCATCAGACAATTTAATATTTTTAGGAATATTTAAATTTGAAACATTGAAATTTGTTTGTGGTATATCACTAGTAATTTTATCAACCACAGAACATTTTATATTTGTGCTATAATCAAACACACATGACTCAATTTTTAAATTTACAGCCTTTTTCACATTGGTAATATTCTCAGAAATACCTAAGATATTGACATTATTATTAAATGTTTTTAAGTTTAATTTACTTACCAATCTACTTGTTACTAATGATATTTGAGATCCTGTATCCAGGAGACCTCTGGCAGTGATATAATCACCCCTTTTTGTTCTAATTTTTACCTTCACTGTTGGTAACAGAACATTATTAATGTTTTCATTTATTGAACCAAATGTAGTCACCCTATCGTCTGCATTACCACTGTTACCCTGTCCAGTGCTGTCTAATGGAGTTTGTCTGTCCACATGCAGAAGAGAATTATGTTCTTTTCGACAAACTGAACACCTGAAACTCATTTTACACCTACCAGGATGATTATTCAAACAAATTCGACAAGCCTTATGACTGTCTATAAAAGACACTCTATCATTTACTGAAACAGATTTGAAACTGGAACAATTATAAATTTTATGGCCTGAGGATGAACAAAAGCTACACCTGGTTTCTAATTTGACTTTACTTGTAGCCAAGTGAGTTTTTTGATACCTTTCTTTGTTAGTGCTACATTTTTTATCTGGAGTGGTTACAGTTTCTAAAGCTGTAGCCCTATTTTCAATATAAGATAAGAAATCTTTTAAATTTGGCAATTTTGAGTTGTCCCTATCAATTTGAAATGATCTATTAGTATAGTGATCTAGTTTTTTAGTTAAAATGCAAATAAGGATCATATCCCAACTTTCTACGGGTTGCTTTAAGTTTTTTAGTGCACCTAACTGCTGTCTCACTTTACTAATGAACTCACGTAAGGCGGTGGAAGTTCCTTTTTGAATGGAGGGAATGTCAAGTAGTGAATAAATGTGAGAATTTATTAATATTGTTTCATTGTTATAACGGTTATCTAACATTCTCAATGCATCATTATAAGAGTCATTTGTTAGAGGTAGATCATTTATTAGGCTTCTTGCCTCTCCTTCCAAATGATTCTTTAAATGAAAAAGTTTTTCAACATTTTGCAGTGACTTATTTCTATCAAAAACAGCTAGAAATAAATCTATAAAAGGTCTATAACTTGTTAAATCTTTGCCGTCATAACAAGGAATTTCTATTCGTGGAATATTTGAAGAATAAAAAGAATTATTTACATCTTGTGGATTAGTACTTACGCTCTGTATTACTGTTTTTGAGAGTTGACTATTAATTTTAGCTAATGTGTCAAAGTATTCCTCTCTAATATTATCAATGGAATCTGCATACCCCTGTTCACAACATAAAATTTCACAATGAAGATCTTGAAGTTTATTAAAATTTTCTATTAGTAAGTCTTTCCTAGTTTGTAATTGATTAATTATTAATTCAGAAATTTCTTTGTCCAAATGTTTTTCAACAAACCTTGTAATAGTTTTAATAGACTGAATTTCTTGAGATTTTTTAGTTTTTAGCATTTCAATATCCTTTTTAGCGGGCATTTTTTTTTTTATATGAATCTACCTAAAACTTAAAAGGTAAAAAAAACTATTTTAAATATCAAAATAACAAAAATGTTGACGATTATTTACAAACCAAAACACAAACAGTCAATTTATTTAATTTTGTATTCACTGTCAATGTCAGTTTTCTGTCACTTCATATATGATCGATTTCATAAAACATCGATTATTTCTCTCGATCGCTTGATAACCATTCGACGTCGGTCGTTCGCCCTCTTTTACATAGATGGCGCTATTGTATGAGCTTGACGTTTTACAAAATTAATTTTTTAATGATTTTTCTTTTTTGTAATTTCTTTTCTAATAATTTCTTTTTTGTTCAATAATTTCTTCTTTTTTTTTTATTAGGTGTGTTTCTTACCTTCTGGAAATTGAGTAATTCCTAGCTTCTTTTTATTTCCGGCTCGACTGGATCAAACTTGATGTTGGATTTTTGCAACACCAAGGAAATAATTTTACACTGGTTTTACACTTCTGAAGCTAGGAATAACTAAAGACACTTTTCACAACTAATATTTTATTACAATAACACAAACTTTTGGTATTAAAGTAATTTTTGTGTGGGATCGGACACACGCCCTACTTTCCCGTTTTTTATTCTCTTATTATTCTATATAACAACACCTTGGCAACGAACTTTTTTTTTGAATATTGCGCCTTTGTGTACACTTTGAATTATAGAACATAAAAACATAGAAACATCTTTGTGAAGTGTACACAAGGCGCAAACCACTAAATAAAATATTGAAACAAAATATAGTTTTACTAAATATTAATGTTGGGAATTTATTTCTCCAACACATACGTTGGGGTCAAATTTACCCCCTTGGTCATCCGAAGGTTAAAAAAGTAAAAATTCTTCTAGAGATTAAAAGAGATAAAAATTACTTCTTCTTCTTCAAGTGCCGTCTCCTAATCGGAGGTTGGATATCATCATCACTATATTTACTCTATCCACCGCTGCTCTAAAGAGTTCTACAGAACTGCATCTAAACCAGTCCCTTAAATTCTTTAACCATGACACTCTCCTTCTTCCTATACTCCTTCCGCCTCTTATCTTTCCCTGTATTATCAGTCTTAGTATTTCATATCGAGGTCCCCTCATTACGTGTCCCAGATATTGTAACTTTCTTATTTTTATTATGTTTATTATTTCGCATTCTTTACTCATTTCTCGCAGTACTTCCGTTGTTCGTTTTCCTCTGTGTCCATGCTATTCTAAGCATCCTTCTGTAACACCACCTTTCAAACGACTGTAGCTTATTTATGTGTTCTTGCTTTAATGTCCAGCTTTCAAGTCCATATTGTAGTATCGAGAACACGTAGCATCTCAAAGCTCTTACTCTCAGTTCTAAGCTAAGGTCTTTGTTGCAGAGAACTGTTTTCATTTTTACACACGCATTTCTTGCTATTTCTATCCTGGTCCTTACTTCTGTTGTTTGATCGTTTTTCTCTGAAATCCAGGTTTCTAGGTATTTGTATTTATCAACCCTTTCTATCGGTACATTTCCCAAATGTATGCTTGTTTGTTAGTTTATATAAAAATTACTACGTTTATAAAATTTTAGCGCCAATGGTAGGTAAATTTACCTTTTAAATAATTTTAGTAATTTTAGGTAGTATTCTGTTTTCTGTGCTCTAAATATGTTGTCTTCATTTCTCTTTTTAAATCCGATATCTTGTCGTTTATTCCTTATACATTTAGTATACTACGCGTGTCTATATTTCTTATTTAAATCTCTTTTTCCCAGTGCCGGCGAGAATATCTAGACATTTTTAAAAATGCATATAGGCCCCAGGTCCACTCAGCCTGGATAAAATGAGTACCTTGGGTAAAACCAGGGGTAATACTAACAGGTTGAACCGTAGTATTACTGGCCATGTTACCTTCCTTGTACACCGTATGCCCTAGAGATAGCAAACTACCCTGCTATTATCCCAAAGCCGCGTCAGCGGTATAAAACGACAGACTATTATTATAGTAGCTTTAAAGACTACTTCATCAAAAATCTCATATCTGCTGTCTATAGGCGCTCTCTATAAGACCGCTCTAATGTTCTACTGTAGACGATTACTTTCGACCTCACTGATATTTTCGTTTAAATGCAATTGAATCGTTTTTTGTTGAAAGGGACTAAGTGCCAATTTCTACTTTTAGAGTTATAGTAAAAAACCGTTCCCTCTTTCTACATTCGCGTCATTATAAACTATATCCATGCAATTCATCAGTGTTTGCTTCCTTTCAACGCCAAATGACGCGGACATAGAAAGAGAGAAGGGTTTTTTAATGTAGCTCCAAAAGTAGAAATTGGCACTTAGTCCCTTTCAACGATAATTGATTCAATTGCTTAAACTTTTGCTGAGATTTTATGGTTTTATTGCGTATTTATACTTTTGTGACTTTTATTAAGTCGCAACTGAGGAATCGAATGTATTCCCACTGTAGGATCGGATATTCCTGCACTAGATGTTTAACGGTTTGTCTTGCAGCACCGTAATCATAATTTGGAAACGCTATTTTTTCCCAGCTGAATAGGGCAAAAATGGCTTCCGAAGGATAAGCAAAAGAAATAGAGACAGACATCCAACAAGGTGGAATCATGACTTGAAGCGAATGGCTGGCCACGAATAGATGCAAAAAACAACAAACAGATATGAATAGTTGATGGATTCGACCGTTACTTGATGGAAGTTCATTTTATCTCACAATAAAACACTGAAAAACATTTGTTTTCTATACCTCCACAAAATTTATTACAACTATGTTATTACTACAGCTATTTCGGCAAAGTGCCTTTCTCAAGTGATATATTTTACAATGTGTTTGCCTTTTTAAGTCTTTAACTGAAGAGGTTGAGGAGTGGGGAGCTGTTTGTCTCGAGTTGGTCATTCAGAATTATATCTGTATTTTTCAATTTATTAATTTCCATTGATTCTAAAAGTGATAGCTTAAGGCCTTTATTTTGAATATGTAGAATTTGAAACTCTTCATTGAAAGAATGATTATGATCTAGAAGGTGAAGTGCGTATGTAGAAGTGTTTGTTTTTCTATTGTTCAAAGCCCTTTTGTGTTCTGCTATCCGTTTGTCAAAAGTTCTGCCAGTTTGACCGATGTAAGTTTTCGGACAGTCACCACAAGTTAGTTTGTACACACCACTCTGTAGTTGCTTTCTTTTTCGGCTGTTATTGTTTTTAATATGTTTGCTTAAGTTGTTGTTAGTTCTGAAAGCTGGTGTTATTCCTTTCTTTTTTATGTATCTGGCTATTTTTGTTGTTATTTTGCCAGTATATGTGAGAGAGCAGAAGGTACTGGGTTCTTTCTGTGGTGGTGGATACACTAATTTCAAGGCTTTCTTATGGAGTTTTTGGTTTAAAATGTTGTTAACTGTTTCTTCGTTATAGCCATTGTTTACTGCTATTTGTCTAATGATATTTAGTTCTGTCTCGAAGTTATTTTTTGTCATAGGAATTTCTGTCAGTCTATGTATCATGCTATGGTAGGCTGCTAATTTGTGTTGTGTAGGATGGGATGATGAATTGTGTATAGTTGTGTCAGTATGGGTAGGTTTATGATATACGGAGAACTTATGTTTGTTGTGTAGTCTGGTAATCGTTACATCTAGAAAGTTTATGGAATAATCACAATAGAAACAGAACAGAATAATTCCATAAACTTTCTAGATGTAACGATTACCAGACTACACAACAAACATGAGTTCTCCGTATATCATAAACCTACCCATACTGACACAACTATACACAATTCATCATCCCATCCTACACAACACAAATTAGCAGCCTACCATAGCATGATACATAGACTGACAGAAATTCCTATGACAAAAAATAACTTCGAGACAGAACTAAATATCATTAGACAAATAGCAGTAAACAATGGCTATAACGAAGAAACAGTTAACAATATTTTAAACCAAAAACTCCATAAGAAAGCCTTGAAATTAGTGTATCCACCACCACAGAAAGAACCCAGTACCTTCTGCTCTCTTACATATACTGGCAAAATAACAACAAAAATAGCCAGATACATAAAAAAGAAAGGAATAACACCAGCTTTCAGAACTAACAACAACTTAAGTAAACATATTAAAAACAATAACAGCCGAAAAAGAAAGCAACTACAGAGTGGTGTGTACAAACTAACTTGTGGTGACTGTCCGAAAACTTACATCGGTCAAACTGGCAGAACTTTTGACAAACGGATAGCAGAACACAAAAGGGCTTTCAACAATAGAAAAACAAACACTTCTACATATGCACTTCACCTACTAGATCATAATCATTCTTTCAATGAAGAGTTTCAAATTCTACATATTCAAAATAAAGGCCTTAAGCTATCACTTTTAGAATCAATGGAAATTAATAAATTGAAAAATACAGATATAATTCTGAATGACCAACTCGAGACAAACAGCTCCCCACTCCTCAACCTCTTCAGTTAAAGACTTAAAAAGGCAAACACATTGTAAAATATATCACTTGAGAAAGGCACTTTGCCGAAACAGCTGTAGTAATAACATAGTTGTAATAAATTTTGTGGAAGTATAGAAAACAAACGTTTTTCAGTGTTTTATTGTGAGATATGAATAGACACACCTACGGGAGGAATCTGGCGATGGATAGAATAGCTGTTGATGATGATGATGAATGTTTTTTGTAAAGCTTATTCAACTCAGCTCATATCCATACCTCCGAATACGTCCCATAAACTACAGCTTATCGACATTCCATTTTGTTAACCCTCTAAAGGGAGCCTGTAATTAAGAATGTGAATTATATCTGAGAGCATATCCACATCATATTAACTAAGTTTCAGTTCTAGGTTGTTCAATAAGTTTTACGGTTCGATAAGAAAAACACAATTTTATGGATTGCAATAAACTTTATTATTCAGCATAGTCTCCCTGAACATCAATACACTTGTTCCAACGAGATTCCAATTTACAAATTCCATCCCTAAAGTGAAAATCTGGAAGGGTTGCAAAATAGGCTTCCACAGCTGCTATGACTTCATCATTTGATGAAAAACGCTTTCCACGCATGAATTTTTTTAAGTACTGAAATAGATGGAAGTCACTAGGGGCCAAATCTGCTAAATAAGGCGGATGCTCCAACAATTCGAATTTTAATTCATGGATTTTAGCCATTGTTAAAATGCTCATATGACACGGTGCATTATTCTAATAAAAGAGGATTTTTTTCTTCTGCAAACCAGGTTTTTTTCAAGAATTTTTTCCTTCAGCTGATCTAAGAGGTTACAATAATATTCAGAATTTATTGTTTTACCAGTTTGCAAGTAATCTACAAAATTCCTCTTGCATTCCAAAAAACTGATGCTAACACCTTCTTAGCCGATTTGTGGACGCGAACTCGTTTTGGAGCCGAAAAACCAGGTTCACACCACTCTTTAGACTCTTGTTTTGATTCAAGATCATGGTGATAGACCGAAGTCTCATCCATAGTGATGAATCGATGCACAAAATCTACTTTATCCTTTCGAAAACGCTCTAAATGCTGGTGAGAAAGTCGCATTCGAATGTGTTTTTGTTCCGTTGTTAGAGAATGCGGCACCCATTGTGAACACAGTTTTCTGAAACCCAATACTTCAGTCAAGATATTGCTTATACTGTTCAATGAGATCCCTAGGGCTTCTACTAAATCTCTTTCAGTCACTTGACGATTTTCCAGTACCATATCCTGTATTTTTTCCACGATTTCTGGGGTTGTTACTGTTTTTGGACGTCCTTGACGTGGATCGTCTGCTAGGCTTGTACGACCACGTTTAAATTCAGCAACCCATCTTTGTACTGTACTAATTGAAGGGGAAGAGTCCTTATACCTTAAAAATGCCTTAAAAGTGCCTTAAAATTAAAAAAAAAAATTTAAAAAAAAAATTAAAAAAAAAAAAAAATTAGAATCGCCCTAATGATATCCAATCTCCGATAGGAGAGGCACTCAAAGAAGAAGAAGTCCTTATACACTTTCAACATTCGTTCATAAATTTCGTTTGCTTTTAAACCTTCCAAAATAAAAATGGAATTACTGCACGATACTTGATTGTTTCCATTTTGATAAAAAGTGTGACACGTCAATAATAACTGGCTTGTAAACAAATAATTAATTGACAGATTGGCATGCAATTTCACACACGTTCATATCAAGAGTCTGCCAACCTGACCTAAAAAATTTATGCTGGTAGCAAAGCTCACTCTTATCGAACCGCAAAACTTATTTAAAAACTTTTAGATTTTAGATTTTTAACAAAGTCGATCAAAGTCTTCTGGAGCACCAAAAGCCAGTGAGTCATTTTCGAATTTACTACAACTATGAAACGCTTACAAAATATCAAAAAAAACTAGGTCATGCAAAAAGAAACGATCTGAAATCCTGAGATCAGCACTGATGAAGAAATTTCAGGAAAGGGAAGGGAAGGGAGATGAGACAAACGAGAAAAAAGGTGCTATTTGCTGCTGCAAATATGATTCACAGTGGGACTAGAAATTAAACCAGATTCAAAAGTTGAAATGTCAAGATAGTGAAACGACAAAACGGAATATATGACGGGAGAGACATCTGTGATGATGATGAACTTGAGGATGTGGAATGTGGATCTGACTAGACCAGAGGACAACAACTGCTTGATTTGTGGCGAATTTAGGAAGGACAGAGAATAATTGTGGTATCAATGCGCATCTTGTGTGGGTTGGTTTCATTCCCATTGAACTGCAAAATAAAGTTTGAAGGACTGTATACGTGACTGTATGCGTTGAATAAGTACTAGTTTAAACTAAAATATTTTTGATAATAAAAAATTCAAACTCTATAATTTTTGAATCAGCTAACATTTCTCAGTGGGTTTCTCCGTACCACAGATTTATATAGCCTAGGCATTTGGAAGCCTCTAGAAGTTGCTGAGGATGACGTTACTTCAAGGGCTTATCAGTAACATTCCACCGGCGTAACAATTATGCATAGGATTTTTCTTGTGTTAAATTTGACGTAGAACATTTTTGAAATAATTAAGTATTTTCTATGGGAAATAAGCCACAATTTTACTAAAAAATGAATTTATTAACGTTTCGAAGCCCAAATCGGGTTTCGTTGTCAAAATACACAATACTATTAAAATAAACAAAAATGTTGTTGCTAAGTAAAAAAATTCTTCTAATAATTTATTTAATCTGACTCATTTATATTGGCAATTCAGACGTATATTATACATTTTAAAGTAGAAGACTTTAAAATGATATCGCCAATATTTATGAGTTGCGTTCCTGGGACGACTTTACTGAAAGATAGTTCATTCGATTACATGAAATCAATCCCAACTCAAGAATATCCGTCGCAAACAAATCATAGCATGTGATCTGTCTTTAAAAAGACAACCAAATGCAACGATGACAGTAAAATTCTCGCGTTAGAGATTCCATAGTAAATCACGAAGGAAAAACCAGGAGAAAACCTCGTGATACTATCCCGACATCATATAGAAAATACTTAATTATAAAAATGCCACAAGGCAATAGCTTCAGAACAACATTTTGAAATATTTGCGAAAAACGTAAAAAACTACTAATTTACCAACTTCTTCCCCCACTTCCCTCCAAATCCCACGCTCGAAATCATGTAACTTTTTACTGAACTATATGATATGTGGACCATATAGAACAATTTGGTGTTGGAGGATAACGTTTACTTTGGATTTCTGGATTTGTGTCTAACTATACCATACTAAAAATGTTCTTGCGTCTATCAAGATACTATTTTACGTACGACTGTTTTATCAGTATTCAATTAGTATTACCAGCCATTGTATGTTATGAAAAATGAATATGGATCAATGACTTAGTAATAATATAAACTATTGTAAAATAATTATGTGATTGTTTTGTAAACAAAGAGATATATACGTCATCGGGATCTCCAATATGTCACATTTAATTTTTTTCATTCATTATGACCTATGAACCAGATTCTTTAGCCTAAAGAAAAATTTTACCAAGTATATCATCTATAAAAGATTTAGTTAAACGTTTTAAAACAAAACATACCTAAGCATTGCGCAGATAAAGGATCCCGCCAATTTTGATAAAGTTTACTAATTTAATAGATTTTTGCATAAATTTATTAAAATCTAACTTTGGTGTTATTTAATGTATTTTTTCGAAATAGGCTGTAACAAAATGTATCTTATATAACCAGTGGCGTGCGGTGACTTTTTCGAAAAGGGAAGCGATTCAATAAGGATATAAAAATATTTTCCAGGGGCGAGCCACTCCCCACCTGATAACACTCTGATGTGCAGGGGTTCTCTATCAGCAAAGTACTTAATTATGTGAGACTTACACACTAAATCCGTGACGCGTGAATGCGTGAGGCACTCTATTCCCGCTATTTATAGTGACTAGTGACCTATCATTGATCTGTATTGCTAGCTCGGGCCTTGAGTCCTCGCGCCGGCCCGGGCTTGGTTTTCTATAGAAGAATCCTATTTAAAAAAAATTTTATACTCCGAAGCATTTTCCACAACACACAACTTTCACTAAAATGACACTTATTTATACTCGAGGTCTATTCTCCTATCAACTTCTGATAATTGTTGAATAGGGCTAACTTTCAAAGTCTCTCTTCGCTTGTTGAATTTCTTTTAAACTCTTAACTTGAAACTTTTCATGCATTTTAATACTGCAAAACTTCGTTCAACTGATGCACTTGTGGCTGGGATAGTTAGAAGTACTAATTCACACAATTTGATCACTTCACACAGTGACTTGTTTAAACCAGTAGTTATAAAGAAATCCCAGATTTCTGGGCATTTATTTATCATTAATATCAGTTGTTTCATAAATGACACTTAACTGAGAATGCAAAGCTGGGATATCAAAAAATTTTCATTTAATCGTAGTGAAATAAATTCCTGTGTGGGAAATTTTGATGAAATATAAATAGAAATATTAAGATTATATATAATTCTACAAATTATAAATCGTTAAAATTTTGAAAACTAGAATTCATTTGTTGTAGAATATTATCGAAAGGTCTCTTTGTTTCCTCTGTTTTCTCTGTCTCTCTGTCTACGAAATTATCAATCTTCATTATTTTTCTTTCATGTTCAAACCCCATATGTTCAGTTTTATCCCAAATATTTTTAAACTGCCTCGTTTTTTTAATTATCGTATTAATAAAGTCATCAATTTGTTGTTCTGAAGCTATTTCCTTGTGGCATTTTTTATGATTAATTATTTATATGGGAAATAAGCCACAATTAAAATGAAAAAAATAATTTTATTAACGTTTCGACGCCCAAATGGGGTGCCGTTGTCAAAATACAAAATATTACTAGAATAAACAAAAATGTTGTTGCTAAGCAAAATGAAACCAATTGTGTCGCAAATTCCTCGATAGAATGCAGTAGGATGTGGTTACCCATACTGAAAGAGGAAGTCAATAGAAAGAAAATACCAGGATTAGTAAGTCAATAATATCGAGCTAGTACATATTTTATATTTTAGTACATATTACTTATATATCTAGTATTATTAATATATTTATAATTTAAACCTGTTACAAGTCAGAATTTGGTATTATTTTTTGAGAGTAAATTAAATGTAAGACCAAATACTTACGATGTCGGGATAGTATCACAAGGTTTTTTCCTGGTTTTCCCTTGTGATTTACTATGAAGTCTCTAACGCGAGAATTTTACTGTCGTTGCATTTGGTTGTCTTTTTAAAGAGAGATCACATGCTATAATTTTTTGTGACGGATATTCTTGAGTTAGGGTTGATTTCATGTAATCGAATGAACTATCTTTCAGTAAGTCGTCCCAGGAACGCAACTCATAAATATTGGCAATATCATTTTAAAGTCTTCTACTTTAAACTGTATAATATATGTATGAATTGCCAATATCAATGAGTCAGATTAAATAAATTATTAGAAGAATTTTTTTGCTTAGCAACAACATTTTTGTTTATTCTAGTAATATTTTGTATTTTGACAACGGCACCCGATTTGGGCGTCGAAACGTTAATAAAATTATTTTTTTCATTTTAATTGTGGCTTATTTCCCATATAAATAATTAATCAGCAATTTGTCTTATACAAAGTGCAATACCATTTGATTTCTGTAAAATGTCAAATAAAAGATCAGTAAAAGGAAAAATCTCTGCAAAAAATTTAAACTGAAATATTCTTTAAGCGAATGTATGTAATACCTAAGCACCTCTTAGGCTAAGGCTCCACGGGCGAGAAATTCACGCTAGCAGTAGCCGTAAAACGAACTTAAGGTTCCACGGAACGGAATAGGAATAGCCGAACTGAACCGACTACGCACAAGTCCTGTAGTCGGTACAGTTCGGCTATTCCTATTCCGTTCTGCGGAACCTTAAGTTCGTTTTGCGGCTACTGCTAGCGTCAATTTCCAGCCCGTGGAGCCGTAGCCTTAGTAGTTCTCTACCCTTAGCAGCAGTAACAGTCGGAGCATCTCACTTTCGGGAAGGCGATAGGTTGATCGCTTCCAGGGTACCAAAATTCGCGCGACTAATGGGTGCGGTCATTGAACCCTGACCAATTTTTAAACGGGACAACTGCATGAAAAGCGGCGATTTTGAGATGCGCTTCTGTCAGGAGTGGACCGAATAGTTGAATTGTGTGCATATTGAGTTCGTTCGTACGCGATTAATTTTTAATATTTTTCAATTGCTATTGCCTAGGTAATATGTAGATTACTTGGATTAGGGAAAAATTTTTGATTTTTTATATCGACGTAATAATAATAATAATATCGTATGGCATTTTTGCCGGGGAGATCCTTTCGGATAGTTCCAGCTCCAATTACATCTTTAACCCTGTTTCAAATAACTAGTGTCGATGTACACTAGCCCAGGGGGACCGACGGCTTAACGTACTCTCCGAGGCACGGTGAGACGGCTCGTGTCATTTTTGGAAATGAAAATGGTTTGTCTTTGGCAGGGATCGAACCCACGTACACTGGCGTATGAGGCCAGCGATTATGCCGTTACTCCACGGCCGCTCTTATAAGAAATTATATTATATCGACGTATAAATAGGGAAGCGGTGCTTCCCCCGCTTCCAGTTATACATAAGTCAAAACCAGAAGAACACATGTCAAGTAATACAACCGATGTATCAGTTAGCGTAAAGAGCTTGAATAACTTTACACAGACGCCAACATCATAAATGAAATAGAGTCCAGACCAAGGCTCCAATGGGCAGGATACCTCAGAAGACATTCTGACCAAAAAACAGTAAGTCTGGTATGGGAGGAAGTCCCAACTGGAAGAAGACTACGCGGACGCCCTCAACTCCGGTGAAGAGATAATATATAGCAGGAGACCTAAAAGCTATGGGCGTGGAGAATTCGAAGACTGAGAACAGTGAAAGCATGTTGTCGAGTCGGCTAAAACCCACGAAGGATTGTAACGCCACTGAGTAAGTATCAGTTAGCATCTATGGCTGCCCATGGCATCCCATGAGGTCCATATTTCATCTTACTAATTGGGCAACTCACTGAAAAAGCCGCAGAAGCGTGAAATCAGCACTTCCTGTCATATCGCCAAAATTTCGCACGGAAATTTTCAAAATAAAGCTTTAACAAAGATATTGTGACGAATTTCTAACTGAGGCCGGACCTGCCCCTAGTAGTCAACAAACAACAGCGACACGTCATCGACGAGTAATGTCTCCGCTAATCCAGAAGTTTCCCCGATGATAGGCAGAGACATGTCTCAGGCATTCGAAATGTTCTCGAAGCAGAGCCGTATCTAGTATCTATATAAGCGGAGGATTTTTAAGCAGAGGGCAGTCAGTTAATATTTTACCATCGCGTGAATTATTGTAACGTGGCGATCGAGTTATTGAAATGTATATATTTTTTAAAGTAGATAAATAATATTTGTAAATGAATTAAATAAGTTAGAAAGTGTAACATAAATTAGATATTGTTGTAAACTTAAGTGTTAAATTGTAAGTGATGTAAATAAAATAATATAAGTAAGTCTTCCTTTATTTAAATTAAACTTAGTGCCTAAAGATATAAATAAATAAAATAGTAGAGTCAATCGCGTAACAAAATGGTGCAGAAGTGAGGATACTTGAAATAAATAAATTCAAAGTAAATTTTCGGTTTAAATAGAGTGTGGAACCTTTAAAAATAAATAAAATATAAATCGTAATAAATAAAGTGTGTGATCATGCCTTCCTTGTGTAAGCTAACAATTGCAGACCTGAGACTTGAATTGGAAGAAAGGGACCTGAGTTCTACTGGCAAAAAGGCTGATCTAGTTGAACGTCTGAAGAACGCACTAAAAGAAGAGGGTCATGATCCAGAAACTTACGTGTTTGAAGACAAGCATGCTGCTTTAATTTCGTCAATAACATCGTTAGAGAGCAAAGTTTCTAGTGAAATCTCCCAAGTTTCCTCGGATGTTTTGAAAGTTTCTACAGACATTACATCGTTAGAGAGCAAAGTTTCTAGTGAAATCTCCCAAGTTTCCTCGGATGTTTCTAAAGTTTCCTCCGATGTTTCTAAAGTTTCGACAGACATTACATCGTTAGAAAAAAAAGTTTCTAGTGAAATCTCCCAAGTTTCCTCGGATGTTTTGAAAGTTTCGACAGACATTATATCGTTAGAGAACAAAGTTTCTAGTGAAATTTCGAAAGTTTCGGGTGATATTTCATCCCTTGACAGCAAAATGACTAACGAGATCTCTAAAGTCACTTCGGATTTTGACGACAAAATATCGTCCATAAAATCTACTTTTGAAGAAAAGATCAAGGAAATAGAAAAGAAAATGGAGGAAACGGAAAAAGTAGACAAAGGTATGGAACCCATCTTAACAGACATTAAAAATGATGAAACCAAATACAAATTGGAGCCACGGTCGATAGTTGAAGGGAGTGTAGGTCATGCTCGTGTTAAGGTGCCAAATTTCGACGGAAAGTCATCATGGAACAACTACATGAAACAGTTCGAATCGGCGGCCAGAGCGAACGGATGGTCCGAAAAAGAAAAAGCTGTAAACCTCACTATTGCTCTTCGAGGCGACGCTTTGGATGTCCTCCAGACCATAGCCGTAGAGGAGACAGATGACTTCGAGCAGCTGAAAAAGAGACTGAATATGCGATACGGGCACGAACATTTAGAGCATGTCTATCAGTCGCAGTTTAAAAATCGAAGACAAAAGAAAGATGAAGCTCTTCAAGAATGCGAGGTCGATATTGCCAGATTGGTACGATATGCATATCCAACAGCTCCCGAAGACATGATGGAAAAGTTGGCTGTTCAAACATTCATTGATGGCCTTCGTGATCATGAAATGCAAAGAACACTGCGATTAGCTCGTCACAAGACGCTGGTTGATGTCTTGTCTGCCGCCCTCGAATACGAATCAGCTACCCAGGCCTCTGGCGGGTACAGTAAAGTTAGGACTGTGAAAGAGGAAGAGGATGAAGACAAACTGGACCAGATTGTCAATATGATAAAGGGCATTTCATACAAGAAAACAAAGACCATAAGGTGCTGGAATTGTGGGGAAATGGGACACGTACGGAGTTCATGTAAGTACCCTAGGTACAATAACAGTCAAGAGACTCACCAGCAGGAAAACTAGAACGGGTCGGCCTTAGGGGGGCAGCTTCGACCCGCAACTTTTCCAAAGACCCTCTCATACTAATAGCTTCTTTGAAATGTCGTGAAGATAGTGTATATGTGGATGGAGAAATAAATGGTAAAAAGTATACATTGTTGGTGGATACCGGAGCGACCAGGACCATTATACGACCGTCAGTTTTAAACAGCCGTAAGAAACTCTTACCAACGAGGTTGCGACTGCGGACTGCCACAGCTGAAAACGCCAACACCCATGGAGAAATCCAGATACAATTAGGGATTGGAGCAGAAAAGTTCGTCCATACTGTCATAGTTGCAGACATTGAAGAAGATGTTATATTAGGAATGGACGTAATGAATTTTCATGGATTTCAATTGGATTTTAAGAATAGGGTAATCAAAGTTGGCAACGAGGAGGTATTTCTTCATCCACATGATGACAGAACTGTGCTAGCAGCCATTAAAGAAGATACAGTTGTGCCTGCGAGGAGTGAAACGATCATCGTAGCGCGGCTACAGGGAACTGTAGAAGAAGGAACGCCTGTTATGATGGAGCCATGGAACCACGACGAGGAGGTTGGCCGAGGAATCATAATTGGAAAGGAATTGGTTACTTCTGCTAAAGAAATTCCCGTGAGATTGATTAATGTCAATGACTACCCGGTGACCATCAAGAAGGAGACAAAAGAAGGAACTTGTGTACCCGTGACGTCCATAATCCGTCAGACAACAACATCAGATAATTCCAACGACAAGTTCGACCAAATGGTTGCAGTTGCAGACCAATCTCTGAATCAAGTGGAGAAAAGGAAATTAAGGGAATTTCTTAGGCAATATCGTGACATATTCGTACCGAAAGGAGGAAAGACAGGAAGAACGACAGTTGTCAAACATAAAATTGACACTGGTACCGCTAGGCCAATTCGTCAATCAGCTCGACGATTACCACAGGCGAAGAGAGAGGAAGCTGAAAGGATTGTTCAAGAAATGAAGAAAGACGGGGTGATAGAAACTTCTACGAGCCCATGGGTCTCTCCGGTGGTCCTGGTCAAGAAGAAAGATGGAAATACGAGGTTCTGTGTGGACTACCGTTTGTTGAACAATGTTACCAAGAAAGATAGTTATCCTCTGCCTCGGATCGACGACACGTTGGACACATTAGCTGGAAGTAAATTGTTTTCTACGTTGGACTTGAAGTCTGGATATTGGCAGGTAGAAATGGATCCAGTGGACAAAGAGAAGACGGCCTTTACGACAGGATCTGGATTATGGGAATTCAACGTTATGCCGTTTGGACTCTGTAATGCTCCTGCGACATTTGAGAGGCTGATGGAAAATGTGTTGAGAGGGTTATCTTGGAAAACATGCCTGGTGTATTTAGACGACATAATCGTTTTGGGGGAGACGTTTGAAGACCACCTGAAGAATTTAGAAGACGTTTTTAATCGACTTAAAGCTGCCCAGTTAATGTTAAATCCCAAGAAATGCCAGCTATTTCAAAGTAAAGTCAAATATTTAGGCCATATAGTCAGCAAAGAAGGAGTGGCCGTGGACAAAGGAAAAATCGATTCCATTAAGGAATGGCCTGAACCAACTGATAAACATCAAGTGAGAAGTTTTCTGGGACTATGTACTTACTACCGGAGGTTCATTAAGAAGTTTGCAGATATCGCTAAGCCATTAACGCGACTTACAGAGGAAGCAAGAGATTATTGCTGGGATGGAGACTGCCAAACGGCCTTTGAAACTTTGAAGAGGCATTTAATTACAGCGCCAATATTAGGGTATCCACTGCCAGAAGGAGAGTTCATCTTAGATACGGATGCAAGTAATGTGGGAATTGGAGGAGTGCTGTCGCAGATCCAAGGAGGACAGGAACGAGTCCTTGGATATTTTAGTAAAGTGCTTTCAAAACCTGAACGAAATTATTGCGTCACGAGAAGAGAACTTCTAGCAGTAGTAAAATCAGTGGAACACTTCTATCAATACCTCTACGGAAGGAAGTTTCTAATCCGAACCGAGCATGCCGCCCTTAAATGGTTAATGCAGTTTAAGAATCCAGAGGGTCAGATAGCCAGATGGATTGAACGACTTCAAGAATATGATTTCAAGATCGAGCATCGGGCCGGAGTTAGCCACAGAAACGCTGATTCTCTATCTAGAAGACCGTGTCCAGCAGAATGTTCCCATTGCAACAAAACAGAGTCGAAGGAAGCAGCAGTACTAAGAACAACAGTGGTCAACGACGAGTGGACGCCTACCAAGATCAAGGAAGAACAAGAAAAAGATCCAGTTTTACAGAAGATTCGAAAATGGAAAGAAGAAAATCGTCGACCATCTTGGCAAGAAATATCAAGCCTAAGCTCAGTAGTTAAGACGTATTGGGTCCAGTGGGACTCATTTATCTTGGAAGACAGCTTGCTTAAACGAGTAATAGAAAATGATGATGGTTCAGTGAGGAGAACACAGATGGTGATTCCAAAGAGCAGAGTAGCCGAAGTACTCCGTCAGTTACACGACAGTCCATCAGGAGGGCATTTTGGTGTAAAGAAGACCCTTCAGAGAATTCGGGAACGATTTTATTGGATGAATAGTTCTGACGATGTGAAGGACTGGTGTAAGAAATGTACTACCTGTGCTACAAGTAACGGACCCTACCGGAAAAGAAAGGCTCCTATGAGACAGTACAATGTTGGAAGTCCGTTTGAAAGAATAGCTTTGGATATTGCCGGGCCATTTCCAGAAAGTGACAATGGATGCAAATACATGTTGGTAGTAATGGATTACTTCACGAAATGGGTTGAGATCTACGCAATTCCAGACCAGAAGGCCGCCACTATTGCAGATGTGCTAATCAGAGACTGTATCAGCCGATTCGGAGTACCTCTGGAGATCCATAGTGACCAAGGAAGAAACTTTGAGAGCGATCTATTTCAAGGAATCTGTGATAAACTAGGCATGAAGAAGACAAGAACCACGGCTTATCACCCGCAATCGGATGGAATGGTGGAGCGTATGAATAGGACAGTCGGCAAGTATTTGACAAAGATGGTGTCCAATCATCAACGAGACTGGGACCAGTACCTTCCGTTCTTCGCAATGGCCTATAGATCTGCTGTTAACGAATCAACTGGCCAAACACCAGCAAAAGTCCTATTTGGACGTGAGATGCGTCTACCCTGTGATCTAGAGTTTGGATGTCGACCTGGAGAAGATGTTGCTGGTGAGGATTACGTGAATGAATTACGAAGAAGAATGGACGATATACATGAGTTGGTCCGTTCTAATCTTCAGATCGCTAGCGACCGAATGAAGAAACGATACGATACCCAAGCTGAGAAGGGATGTTTCAAGGAGAACGACAAAGTCTGGCTTTATAATCCAAAGAAGCGAACAGGTTGTTCTCCCAAGTTGCAGCAGTTCTGGGAAGGTCCGTACCTCATTGTCAAGAAAATCAATGACGTTATCTACCGAATAAGCAAGATTCCTGGGGGAAAGCCGATGATAGTCCACCATAATCGGTTGGCGCCGTACGAGGGAGACCACGACGTAGATGAAGAAGTGGAAGTCAACCAAGTTCGAGAAATACCTGACCTTACCTTTAAAGAGTTCATGGGTGCCTACGGAGGTACCGGTAAAGCAAGACATGGTGTTACCACTGAAGAAAAGCGAGATCTTCTCGCACTTCCCGATGACTATTCGCTGGCCCATACCATCCCGGCCAGTATCAAAGACGCACGAGGGTTGGCATCCGCCTTCCGAAGGAAGTTTGGTCGAGTTGCAGAACTTCAATGCCAACTGCCAGCTCCTGGCAAAGCATTGAAACTCCAAGATGCATCACGTTACCTATTCTATCTGGTAACGAAAGACACTGTCCATGACCAACCTACCTACCAAGATGTATGGGATGCATTAATTCAATTGAGAGAGCACGTGTTGGAGTCCGACGTGCAAAAGTTAGCCATGCCAAAGTTAGAATGCAGCCAATTAGACTGGAGAGTTATCCGAAATATGGTAGAAGAAATTTTACTGGTGCGGAGAGAAGACCGTCCCCTGTCACTTTTATACAACTGGGAGTTGTAAAAGAGGGTCCAGTTGCCGATACCAGCATCCAGTTCCAGTCCTGACAAGGTTCCAGGAGGAACCATCTTTTAAGGAGGGGGCAATGTGACGAATTTCTAACTGAGGCCGGACCTGCCCCTAGTAGTCAACAAACAACAGCGACACGTCATCGACGAGTAATGTCTCCGCTAATCCAGAAGTTTCCCCGATGATAGGCAGAGACATGTCTCAGGCATTCGAAATGTTCTCGAAGCAGAGCCGTATCTATATAAGCGGAGGATTTTTAAGCAGAGGGCAGTCAGTTAATATTTTACCATCGCGTGAATTATTGTAACGTGGCGATCGGGTTATTGAAATGTATATATTTTTTAAAGTAGATAAATAATATTTGTAAATGAATTAAATAAGTTAGAAAGTGTAACATAAATTAGATATTGTTGTAAACTTAAGTGTTAAATTGTAAGTGATGTAAATAAAATAATATAAGTAAGTCTTCCTTTATTTAAATTAAACTTAGTGCCTAAAGATATAAATAAATAAAATAGTAGAGTCAATCGCGTAACAATATTCTTAATCACCTTGTTTTAAGTTCGAAGCCTTTCAGGTTGTAAGAGGCAAATAATAACAAGTAGTTTCCTATTTATTTTTCTATCGTTTGTCCTTCTTCGGTTGCTTCCTTTTTTAAAATTTCTTCTGTGAGTTTTTTACTTTCTTCTATTAGTTGTAATGTGTATCGGGTCTGGGGTCCCATCTTATGTTTTCTCTTTTTTTATCCTAATCGTTTTTTTTTGCAGTTTTTGACAGTACGTACTTAAAGTTCTTCCATATTTCTTCCACTTCTTCTTGGGGCGCTGCTGATCGGTTGATTTTCAGTCTTTCTGTGAATTCAATTTTTGTGTTTTCTTGTTTAAGACCTTTGATATTGTATCTTCTTCTTCTGCTTACCTGTCGGTTTTTGTCTAATTTCATCTTTATATTGGCCCTTACTACATAGAATGTGGTCTGATCCCACATCTGCTCCTCTTAGACTCCAACCATCTTGTAGCTAACTTTTCCATTTTGACGGGATCAATACATGGCATTTGACAGAGTCAGACTTAGCGATATAATAAAGAAAATTAAACAAAAAAGGATACCGGCAAACATTGTTAAAGTCATAAAACAAATGAACAATAACAACACGACAAAAATTAAAACAAACGATACCACTACGGCCAACATACCAACACCAGGAGGAATCAGGCTGGGAGACAGCCTCAGTCCATTTCTATTCAATATGCTAATGGATGAAATAATAGAAGATGTGGAATCGCTACAACTAGGATACAGACTCGACCACAGTAGAATCAGTATAGTGTGCTATACGGATGATGCAGCCCTGATTGCAGAGGACAAGGTTGAACTACAAAGACAACTTTATCGATTCTATCAAGCATGTCGACGACTCAATATGAACATATCCACGCATAAAACAAAATGCATTACCATTGCGAAAGACCCAATTAGATGCAAGCTCGTGATAGAGGGGAAGCCCATAGAACAGCTAAACCAGTTCAAATATCTAGGTGTAGAGTTATCAAGTTATCGTGACCCAGCCAGAGACCTTCTTTTGCCCTTTAATTCGTCCAATTCTAAACATAGGCTTCCCCCAGTTTCCTCCATTCGCTTCTGTTTAGTGCGTTCTGTTTCCAGTGTGTTCCTCCTATCTTTTTAATGTCTTCTCCCCATCGCATCTGGGGTCGTCCTCTTGCTCTCTTTCCTGTCCATGGTCTCCATTGTTGTATCGTGCTGTTCCACCTATTGTCCGTTTGTCTAGCGTTATGACCTGCGAAGCTCCATTTTAGCCTGGTTATATGTTGACCTGCGTCTTTGACTTTTGTTCTATTTCTGACCCAGTTGTTTTGCTTTTTGTCTGTCAATTTTACTCCTAACATTGCTCTCTCCATGGCTCTTTGTGTCTTTATTATTTTATCCATGTTTGCCTTGGTCAAGGTCCATGTTTGGCATGCGTATGTGAGAGTTGGGAGTATGCACTGGTCAAACACTCTTGTTTTTAAGTATTGTTGTATTTTTTTATTCTTTAGGACCCATTTTAATTTTCCAAATCCTGCCCAGGCTAATCTGACCCTTGTTTTTACCTCCGCTGTTTGGTTTTCCTTATTTATTTTTATAATCTGTCCCAAATATATATAATCATTAACCGCTTCTATTGTGGTGTCGTTTAGTATTACGTTTCTATTATCTTGTGTGTTTGTCATTGTTTTTGTTTTGGCAAAATTCATTTTTAGACCTATTTGTTCGGATTCATTTGCTAGTTCGGTTAGCATGGTTTGTAGTTCTTCAAAACTTGATGCTATGACTACTACATCGTCTGCATATCTTAGGTGGTTTAGTTTCTTTCCATTTATGTTTATTCCCATGTTTGTCCATTCCATTGTTTTGAAAACATCTTCCAGTGCTAATGTAACTAGTTTAGGAGAAATAACATCTCCCTGTCGCACTCCTCTGTTAATTGGTATGGGTTTTGTGGTTTCTTCCAACTGTACTGTCATTGTTGCTTTCTTATATATATTATGTATTAGCATTCTGTATCTGGAATCTATTCGACAGTTGTTTATAGCTTTTTCTATTGCCCACATTTCCACGCTGTCAAATGCTTTTTCGTAGTCAACGAACGCTAAGTGCAGATCTATATGGTATTCGTTAGCTTTTTCTATTAGTGTCCAAATTGTTAGAAGATGGTCAGTGGTGCTATATCCCTTTCGGAATCCTGCCTGCTATACGGGTCGATACGAGTCCAATTTGTGTGTTAGTCTGTTGTTGATAATCCTCATGAATAGTTTATACGTTTGCGACAGCAGTGAGATGGGTCTGTAATTTTTTATGTCCTTTCTGTCGCCTTTCTTGAATAGCAGGATTGTAAGACTTTCGTTCCATTCGTCGGGTATTTCTCCTTTATGTAGACACTGATTAAACAGATTTCTTAATGTTTGTAAGATTTCTTCTTTCCCTTCTTTCAACATTTCAGCAAGGATTCCATCTGGTCCTGGTGCTTTGTTGTTCTTTAATTGTGATAGTGCTGCTTCTATTTCATAATTTTCTATTTTTGGTAGTGTTTCTGAGCCAGAGACCTAAGAGGACAAATTAACAAGGGCGCTGTCTTGTCCGGATGTTTGAGAGATGTGGTCTGGAATAACCCATATATGAGAATGGACAGCAAAGTTAGAATTTATAAAACTTACATCAGACCTGTTATCACCTATTGAATCAAGAGAAGACACAAATAAAACCAAAAGAATGCTACGAACAGCCGAAATGAAGACACTAAGAGCAATAGCAGGGAAGACAAGGAGAGATAGAATACGAAACAACATCATGAGGGAACAATGTGGCGTGCAAGATGTAGTCAGATGGGGCAGGCAAAGACGAGGAGAATGGATTCAGTCATGTAAAAAGAATGGAGGAGCACAGACTACCAAGAATTGCGTTAGAAGGAAAACCAGCTGGCAAGCGTCCACCGGGGAGACCACCAAAAGGATGGAGAGATAGCTGGCAGTCTACCTCTCAAGAAATACTTCAACGTCGGAATTAACAGATCGACAGATCTACAACAAGTATGAGAAGAAGAACACATGGTCGATTTGATTTCTGTATCTTCCTTTTTGAGACCACCACTTTTCTTTATATATCATTTTATATTTTTGTGCTTAAACATACTTCCACCTATTATAAACTAGTTTTGTTCACAAAACTGTATTTGTCTAGTTCTATTGTCATTTCTTTCTCCTAATCCTTCTGTTCTCATAACTGATTTAAGTCCTGTAATCATTCCTTACCTTGGCATTCATATCTCCAATTACTATTTTTATATGTTGCTTGGAACTGTTCATAGAAATCATCCTTCTCTTTCTTATTACTTTCCTCTGTGAGAGCAAACTTTGATTAATATGCTGTAGTATTTTTCTTGTTTCATTTTTTCTTTTCTTTGACATCATTATTGCAAAACCTTTTTCGTGTTTACTGTTTTCATTTATATGTATTTCCTGAGTATATCATTGCTTGTCCATCTCCTATTCGGATTTCTCCGCTACCATTCCAACGCGTTTCGCTAATTAGTCCATTAAAATGTTACATTTTTTATGCCGTACCTTGCATTCCTTAGAGGAGTCAATTTTATTTCTTTAGTCTGTAGGGGGATCAGTAGAAGCTTAAGTTCAAGTTTTTGGGGTCGCCATCCTTGTCCCCCGGTCGCCATCTTGGAAATGGGGTGCAAAGGGGTTTCGCGCTATATCTCGTAAACTACCAACCCTACGGAAAATTTAATAAAACATAAAATGTAGTAAATTAAATTTTACACAATTTTGTTTCTATTACTTTTTATCGTCAAGTGACCAACAAAAAAAGATATAACCAAAAATATGTAAATTTTTTTTAACAAGTTTCCTTTTGGATGTTATAACTTTTTTTCAGTTCATTTTAAGATAAAATAACATTAAAGTAATTTTGTAGAGGGTTTTTCAGCGAAAATTTCCGCTATAAATTTGTTTAATTCTATTTATTTATATAGGTTTTACAGCGCTACAAACTTGACCAGATTCTCGAATGCTCATAGGGATACAATAAAAACAAAAGTTAGGCTTACTTTTCTATCTATATGTATTTTTATTCATACAATTTATTACGATTTTAACATTCCTATGCTTTTATTAATCCGTTTTTGACCTTTCTTCCCACTATAAAACTTATAACTCTAAGCATATATAGAAAAGGCCCAAGAAGTTGTTTGAGGAAAAATTCGTCGCTTCAGAAGAAGAATGACGCAACCGCAAAATGCAAAATTCTTAAGCATAGCAAAAAAACGATTTTTGATATCAAAATCATAAAGTATGATAAAAATTAGCCATTCATTACACCGTGGTCAGGATCTCGAGATATAAGCGTTTTTTGGGGTGTGCCTCTTGTATATGAAGTACCATAACTTTTTTCCTATTAGATATTTTGACTTAAAATTTTCCAAAAAACTTCTTCATGAACTATATTTTATTGTTGTGTTGGTTAAAATTATAAACTAAAAAGTTTGCCACTCAACTTTTTTAAGTAAACATTAAACTAACGAAATATGATGACAAAATGTTAATAAATTAACAACTCCTTTTTTAATGTGTTTAAATATTTTGGACAAATTTCATTGTTATCTACGTACTTCAAAGATGACACAGTAAAATTTTTAAAAGGAAATATTTACAGCGACCAAAGATACAGCGAGGTAAATTTGAAAAATTGTCAAAATTGATTTTTGGCATTTTTGTATAAAATTTATTTTTTTAACATGTTCCACTAGATAACTCTAGATAAAAATAAACTTCATATTCGGATTCAACGACCTCTAAAACATAAAAATAGACCAAAATTGATCATTCACCTTAAATTTGATTTTCGTGGTTGGCATAACGGTTAATGCCGCTCGTCTACATATATAGAAAAGCATTATTTTTCTACGAGAATTCGAGAATCTGGTCAAGTTTGGAGCGCTGTAAAACTTAGATAATAAATAAAATTAAACAACTTTATAGTGACAATTGTTTATTGAAAAATCCTCTACAAAATCGCTATGATGTTATTTTATTGTGAAATGAACTTAAAAAAAGTTATAACCTCCAAAAAGGAAATTTCTTAAAAAATTTTCTCTTATTTTTGTTTATAACTTTTTTGTTGGTCACTTTACGATAAAAAGTAATAGATATAAAATTGTAGAAAATTTAATTTTCTTCATTTTATGTAAAATTAAATTTTCTGTAGGGTAGCTAGTTTACGAGATACAGCGCGAAAGCCCTTTGCACCCCTTTTTCCAAGATGGCGGCCGGGGAACAAGGTCCTCAACCCCAAAAACTTGAACTTAAGCTTCTACTGAGCCCCCCTACACATTAAAAAAATAAAATTGACTCCTCTAAGAAATGAACACTAAATATAACATTTCAATGGACTAAATCCCATAATTTCTATATTATTTGTTCATTTCTTGATACACTTGCTACAACTTGCTCATTTCGTATAATGTTCTTACATCTTACATTCCATGTACCATTAAGTGTGGTATTTCTTGTATCTATTTCTGTATTATTTTGCTTTCTCTGTTTTATTTTCCTTTTGTTCTCGTACATTTTGTTTTCTTTGCCATGTCCGTCATCTCTTTTTTAACAGTGCACATTTATTGTTTATCAATTTTTTGAATTACCGGGTAATACAATTTCTTCTAGTTGGTTTGTGTCTCTATTCTATTTTTTCACTTTGTCATCTACTATTAGCTTAGTAAACTTTATTTTAACGTTTTTTCAAGATTAAAGAGCGGATTACAGGCATCCATTTTCAGAGAGGATGACGGGCTCGGATATACTTAAATCCGAGGTAGAAGAAGCAATAAAACGAATGAAAAATAGGAAAGCTATAGGGCCTGATAATATCGAAGCTGAATTTTTCAAACTTTTGGAGGAAGAAGGAATAGACTGGATCACGGCTGTCTTCAATAAAATAAATACAGAAATCATCCCTGATAAATGGCTGGAATCAGAATTAATAGCGTTACCTAAAAAACAAGGGGCTAAAAGTGCGAAGAATATCGAACAATCAGCCTAATGAGCCATATGTTAAAACTGTTTCTTAGAATCATCCATGGAAGAATTTATAAGAAATGCGAGGAACAAATATCGGACAGAGAGTTCGGGTTCATTAATTCAGTGGATACCAGAGAGGCACTTTTTGGAGTACAGATCCTGATTCAAAGATGCAGGGACGTTAACTGCGACGTATACGCGTGCTTGATCGACTATGAAAAGGCATTTAACAGAATCTCGTTGGTTATCTGTATAGCCACATCTCGAAGGCTTCAAGTTTTTTCTCCATTGCTTCAGTAAGTGTCCAGGATTCAACTCCGTAATACAATATTGAGAAGATATAACATCGTAGGCGCCTTATTTTTATCTCCAGGTTAAAGTTGTGGCTTTTAAAGAGTTTGGCTATGTTATTGAATGCACTCCTAGCCTTCGCTATTCTACATTTTATTTTTTGTGAGTGATCCCATTGTTCGTTTACTATTGTTCCAAGATAGTTATACTGTTTTACTCGGTCCACATTATTCTAAGTGTCACCAAAACACTCCATGGAAAAATAAATAATATTTATAATTGCGGAATAATTATTGATTTTATAAAAAACACTGATTAATTTTTATAATATGATTGTTTTTGTTACCAATAATTGTCCATTAATTTTAACGACGAGTCATTAAATTTTACTAAAATGATTGTTTTTCCAATTGCAGAATATTTAATCCGTTTATCTATTTATTTTGATATTGTAGGTACATTATAAACGGCTTGTTATTTTATCCTGCAGTTTGCTGTTTGCTTTATCCAAACTAGTTTGTCCTAAACGTAATAACATAAACTAGTTTGACCTAGGCCAAACTAGTTTATTCTGATATTAATACGGATAGTGCAGGACCAACTAATAGTACGGCCTAGTATAAACATTATTGTATACCTAAAAAGCCAAAATAAATAGATAAACTGAACAAAATACTCTGTAATAATAAGTGTTTTTTATAAAAGCCATAATTATACCTCAATTATAAAAATTATTATTTATTTTTTCATGGAGTGTTTTGGTGACACTTTTGTTTTTAAATCAGAATTCGACATTTGCCATCAAACTTTTTTAGAGAGGTAGTAGGCATAAACTAAGGCACTGAACTATCGTGAGTTGCAACTACGAGAGGTTCCATTGGATCAGGACAAGGTTTTGTCAAATGTAGCTGCAACAAAAACTGTTTCACAAGCAGATTCAAGAGCAATAAGGCAATGATAATAATTCACAATTCTAAGTGTCACCAAATCACTCCATGGAAAAATAATAATAATCACTCCATGGAGTTAATTGCTTCAAAATTATTATTACTTTTATAAAAAACACTGATTATTTTTCATAATATGATTGTTTGTACAGTGGAACTTCGATAACTCGGATTAATCGGGACCGCGATCGATCCGGGTTATCGAAAATCGGGGTTAGCCGGAGAATATGGTAAAAATTAATAAAATACAGTATACTTGCAGATTAACTCCGTTAGAATTGAAATAACATGAAATATATTATGCACAGTACCTACACATCTAAATTACTAAAAACAGGCAAACACAAACGTAAGCAAACGAAAGCGAATAATACAAGACTCTCTATTACACACAATACAGTCACAACGATGTTATGTTATTTAAGAACAGTGAAAACTAAAGATTATTATTTATAAAAGAATTTTTTAAATAATCTTTTTTAAACAATGCTAGGACAGTTTTAAATAAAAAGGAATACTACAGACAGGTGCCTGTTGTTTCTGCCGGCGTGTGCCATGGGTTATTTTTACTATTGTATAGTTCAAATTACACAAATACACATTATCTCTCAAATATTATATTACATTTATTTTTATCGTTGAAATATTTGTCTGATAATTAACTATTTTGATGGGAAATAAGCCACAATTAAATTAAAAAATAATTTTATTAACGTTTCGACTCCCAAATCGGGTGTCGTTGTCAAAATACAAAATATTGAAAATCAAAATGTTTATCTGATGAAAATAGGTCCGGGTTAGCCGGACTTCCGGGTTATCGGGGGCCGACTTATCGGGATTCCACTGTATTACCAATAATTGTCAATTAATTTTAACGACGAGTCCTTTTACTAAATCTACTAATCTTTTATTAAAATTATTGTTTTCCAATGACATAGTATTTTATTCAGTTTATTTATTTATTTTGATACTGTAGGTATATTACAAAGAGCTTACTAGTTTATCCTGCAGTGTCCGTATTATTATCAGGATAAACTAGTTTGGCCTAGGCAAATCCTATCGTATTTAGGACAAAATAGTTTGTACTGAAATCGAGTTTGGCCTGCAAGATACACACAATTTTGTATATTTTGTATGTAAAAATGCACTCCGTACAACCGTGCCCCATTCCATTATGGCTGTAATTATTATTCACGCGCCTAGCATTTATTGTATTATGAGGTGGTGGTTTTTCATGTTGATCCACACAGTGCCATGTTCGGTTGCACAACGCATTGTTATCAAATTCCTTACAAAAGAAAATGTTGTTCCCGCTGAAATTTGGCGAAGACTAAAAAATCAATATGGGGAATCAACACTGTCCAATACACAAGTGAAATTTTGGCATAGAAAAGTTCCTGAAGGACGAAATGCCGTGGAAAACAAAAGTTATCAACGACGTCCAAAAAGCGGCCGATACAAGCGAGGACTTATTTGTCTGCAGGCAAAGTTTTAGCGACATGTTTTGGAATTATCGTGGCTTTTTGTTGCTAAATTTTCTGCATGAGAGACGAACCATTAATGCAGCTTATTACTGTAGTCTTTTGGACCGTGCTCGAGTTGCCTATAGGTCCAAAAGACGGGATGTCGTATACGATGTTGCTCTTGCATGACAACGCTCGACTGCATGCAGCTGACAAGAAAAAATAGTGAAAATGCATTGGACTCTCGTTGAACATCCTGCATACAATCCTGATTTTTCACCATGTGATTACCACATGTTCGGTCCATTAAAAGATGCACTAGGCGGAGCGCGTTTTGATGATGATAATCAAATGGAGCAATTCGTGAGCAATTGGTTAGATACCCGCCCTCATTCTTTTTATGAAAATGGAATACAGAAACTTCCTAGCCGCTGGAAAAAATGCATACAGAAGAAAGGAATGTATATAGAAAAATGGAGTATTGTTTAGTTTTTGTAATTATAATTCAATAAAAAGTAATTAGCAAAGGTCGGTTCATATTTGATTCACCTCTCGTAGTTCGATCGAATAAAATAAGCTCCAATAATATAATATATGATCTAACAATGCCTTCCCAAATATTCAACAATCATCGGTTCTGAGACGTAGCTCGAAATAAGTGAAGATTTCCGTCGAAGTAATAAAGATAACAAGTGATTGGATTTCGTAAGTCCTAGGTTTTTACATAAAGTGATCGAAAGTAGAACCATAAGTCGATATTTGAACGCTTCGTGTAACTTTGCGTCGACTGACGCAATTAGCTGTCACTAATTTTGACTCATTTTTACTAAATTTTCGGTCATAATTGTTTAAACGAAAATTACTTTAAAACCATATCTAAATATACAATCTCGACTTGAAGTCGCAGAAGTGGTACATGTGTTATGTGTACCACTTCTGCGACTATAATCATAGGCGTAACCGGGGGGGTTTGGAGGTTATAACCCCCCTTTGGGATGTACTTTGAGCTCTATACGCTTAACACCATACCCCTTGGGGACCTTCCAGTAGTTGTAACCCCCCCTTTCCAGTAGTTGTAACCCCCCTTAGGATTATCCTAGGTACGCTCATGACTATAATATGGCATTCCGGTTAGAACTTTTTAACCGGAAATGATATAAAAAACCAAAGTGAACATTTCTTCTTATCTTGCTAAGACAAGTGGAATAATATATCACTTATACTATTTCTGTGAATTTAAAATGGTATTTCCGGTTTCATTTCTAAAACTGGAAGTCTTAGATCAAATTGTGCACTTTTAGAACCACCCATGGATTATAAGCTTTTCATTCGGTACCTCATTTGTCATTCTACCTGATATAATAACGATGGAGTTGTATTTACGGACAGACGGACGTGGATAACTTAACGTTTTCAAATTTTTTTAAAATGGGGGAAAACAATTGTCTGTTAAAGAAACAATTGTCACATCAATTCATCAAAAAATATAAAATATTTTCCAAAAAATTTACGTTTTGACTTCAAAACGATTCAAACAAAAAATTTCTTTCGCCACATCTTCTTCTTCTTAGCTTTCTATCGTCCACGTTTGGACATAGGCCTCTCCCAACTCCTTCCATCGGTCTCTATCCTAAGCAACATATTTCCAATTTGTTCCGGCTGCTCTTTTAATATCATCAACCCATCTCATCTGTGGTCTTCCTCTCGGTCGTTTACTTTGGTAAGGTCTTCGCCCACATACAAAACTACATTATCTGAAAATAATTTTTAATTATTTTTCGATGCACCTGAGTTTTTAAAAAGTACAAAATTAAAAGGTACAAAAAACAAAAAAAAATACTATTTTTCTTGTTAATTCGTCGCATTGTCGCACTTAACTCTGTATAATTACGTATTATTTCACAATTGGCGCGTACTTATACAAGTTAAAAAGCGCGAGTTAAAAATTCATTCCATTTTATTTTAGTAATTCCCCTATTTTTTTTTCATGTGTGTAAATTTTACCATTCAAAAGTGTTACAACTGATATGTACATAAATTTTATCACTAATATCTAAATATTCATGTTTTTGTAAACTTCCCCTCATACGTCATAGGTACATCTAGTTATCTACGCAAATATTGCTATATATTTTTTAAAATATAAAAAATCATCGCATTAAGCACTTCAGACGGCATCTATTAAACAAATTCCACAAATCAAGTTTTAAAACAATTTAAGTGGGTGCACTTTATTTTTGAACATATCTTTGGATTTACCCTAGTACTTGACCTTAAATTGATTAGATTATATTTGATTTAACTAAAAGAAAGCGATGCAAATAAAATCAGAGATTTATGCAATTAAGATATTGTCACTTTTTGTAAAATACAAAGTAATGATATAAGATCAATATTATTGCGAAATTATTGCGAAATTATTCCAATTTGAATTTTTTGCACAAACTCACTAAAAAGAGGTTCTTATAAAAAATCCACAGGGTGATAGGCGGTGCGGCGATCGAAAAATTGTTTAAACAATTTTATCTACTCTTTCATATTAGGTATGTATATAAGTTTTTAGTTCGTGAATACTGTCATTATAGATAGCAGTGCGTAAAGGGTTTAAAGTGTGCGTGAAGTAACAATGTATTTTAAATGGGATTTACTTTTTCTAACTGTTTTTTGGCACACTTTCATATAATCAAATCCTTAACTTTCGCGTTGTCATGGTAATGGCATAATGAGCAATAAATTATAACAAAAGTTTTGACAGTTTTGTGGTTTGAAAGAGGTTATAATTTTTAATAACACAATACTGTTTGTTACAACCGATTATTCTGGAAAAACCTTGGTATAATAATTTCACCCTCCCTGGCAAATACATCCTCCATCAGTAGAATTAGATTTGGACATGCATGTTATCCTGCATATTTATTTAAAATAAACATATTAGATTCGAACCTTTGTCAAGAATGTGAGGTTAAAAGTGACTTGAACCACATATTTTTTGAATACAAGAATCATAAACACCTAACCAATCACCTAATTAAAAGAGTTATAGACCAGAACATCCCAGTCCCTGTAAATAGTAAATATTCTCTTTATTCTGTCACTGAATAAAAAGAAAATTGTTGACTGTTTGATATCTTTCTTGTCGGATAGTAAAATATTATTGCAATTAGTTTTAGGTAGATATTTGTAAAATATGTTTAAAAAATATTAAAAAAAAAATAAATAAAAAATAAAAAAATTAAACAAAAAAAAATTAAAAAAAAAGATTAAATTAAAAAAATCTACATAGTATGTACAGCTGGTTCCTAAAAAAACTGATACGACTATTAAAGCGTATTTTGTAGAAAATTGAGCAGTGTATTTTGAAGGATAAATACTTATTATTTACATACTGTCACGGTCACTGCTAAATCTTGAAATTTGTCAGATAACTTATTCTGTTCAACCTCAAAAAATGGCTCCACATGCTAGCAAAGAACTAAAAGCAAGAATTGTAACGAAATTAGAAGATGGTTGGTTGGTCACTATCTGCCGTAGCGAACCATTTTAACGTAAGCAAAAAAATAGTTTTTAATATTAATAAAATATGGAAAGAACAAGAAACTCTTTAAAGAAAGCAAGGATCTGGAAGAACAAAAATATCTACCGCTCATAAAGATCGTACGCTTTTGGAGAGATTAGAAGAGAATCCTTTTGAAGATGCGAAAACTGCAAGAATCATGTCACAGTTTCCGGGAACAAAGACAACAACTTGGGGCAGAATTAAAGCGTCGCATCTTAGGTACCGAACTGCAGCAAAAATTACTTGTTTATGAATAATTATTACAATTTTTTACTTTTTTTTTACTTAATAATTATTACAATTTATGAATTAACATATTATGTAATCCGTTGCTTGTTGTTTGTTTGTTTATTTTATTATTTGTCTGTCATATTAAATATAATATAATGTCAGAAAAATCAAATACACTGCTCAAAATGATCAAATCTTACTAAGAGTCATATCAGTTTTTTTAGGAACCAGCTGTACGTGTACATTAGCTCTAATGAGTAGGTAAAATAAGAAGTAAAAAATTGTAATATTATTATAATAACCATATTTTACTAATTGGAAATATCTTTAAAACATTTACTTTTGATTGAGACTGACTGAGTGACTATAGTCCAAGCCAAAACAAAACAATAATTTAATGTCAAAGTTCTAAAAATTGTAGAATAGAAATGAATTCCAGTGACGAAAAGTTATAGTTTTTTTATTTAATTATTTTAGATAAAATATTGTATGAAACTGTGCGTGAAGTACTTTTTGCGAACTTACGCGATGTTTACATCGCGATGTAAATATCGCGTGCGTTCGCAAAAAGCATACTTCACGAACTGTTTCATAAATAACTATTTTTAAACAAATTCACAAATATTTATTTATGAAACAGTTCGTGAAGTATGCTTTTTGCGAACGCACGCGATTTTTAGAGCACGAGCGACAACGGAGCGAGTGCTATACATCGCGTAATTTCGCAAAAATTACTTCACGCACAGTTTCATACAATATTTTATGTACGATAAACAAATAAAAAAAGCTGTAACTCTTCGTCACTGGAATTCATTTCTATTCTACAATTTTTAGAACTTTGACATTTAAAAATTCTAACTACTTTCAAACCAAAAAACTGTCAAAACTTTTGTTGTAATTCATTGCTCATATTGTCATCACCATGACAACGCGAAAGTTAAGGATTGTCACCATGACAACTCGAAAGTTACAAACAGTGCGAAAAAGTAAATCCCATTTAAAATTCATTGTTACTTCACGCACACTTTAAATCCTTCACGCACTGCTATCTATAATGAGAGTTTTCACAAACTAAAAACTCATACATAATATGACAGAGTAGATAAAATAATTTTGTCATGTCGAACAATTTTTTTTACATAACTTGGGTCATTATGAGCAAAAAAGGTCTCCCGCCATTGTTCTCTAAAATTGATTGTTGTCGAGTTCTACGCGATATAAAATTTGAAAAATGCGAAAATAGTCATTTTCAAGGCTTAATAACTCGATTAAAAATTATTATTATGAAAATCAAAAAATGGTCATTGTTGTCGAGTTATACGCGATACGCTTAGTTATTAATCCTTGAACATGGCTATTTTCGCATTTTTCAAATTTTAAATCGCGTATAACTCGACAACCATCAATTTTAGAAAAAAATCACAAGAGACCTTTGTTGCTCATAATGGCCATAAGAATTAAAAAAAATTGTACGAAGTGAAAAAAATTATTTTTTGATTTTGTTTAAAAAAATGTTTAAACAATTTTCCGACCGTAGCACCTCTCGACACCCTGTGGATTTGTTATATAGGGGAGTGCATTTAGATTTTCACCTCGGAAAAAATCAAACAAGATAAAACTTTTTGTAATTTCATTAAGAAATGTTTAATAAACAACATATCAAAAAGTTCTACTCGAGAAGTGGGTGGTTCATTTTTTATTAAACAAATGAACAGCGAAGTTAGATGTTTTTTTAAATAACTCCGAAAATATAATTTCTAGAAAAAAAACTGACTTGACCATTGAAAAATTCATAAAATTTTACAAAAAAAACCTTTTATAAAGATTTTTCTAAAATTAAATCTCTAGCTTCTGTAATTTTTTATTTATAACGCTAAAGTCACCCTTCTCACACACATTGGCGCACTGTAAACTAGCGTTGGAAGAAGTGCACAGTTGAGTTTTTTTAATGTAATTCTTTAACTAATAGATCAAAACAAATTTTACAAATTGGACATGAAATAAGATCAAATAAGCTATCTTATGGTTGTAATAAAAAGAAATAAAATGTATGGACATAAGTACGGTGTGGGCGGAAAGTGAGCCTTACATGAATTTTGTTTAAAAATGATTTAAAAATGTGTAACTAATACAATTTTACTTACAAAACTCTCAAATTTGCACAACTTAACTCTAAATCGTCTTACTAAACGATGTTTTATTAAAAAAAAATCTCAAAAATTTAATTCAAATAATACGATGTCTCAAAAATGTAATTTTTGAAAACTTCTTAGTTTTACAGAATTCCCACCAGTTTAAGACGGTATTACTTAAGCTTGAATAATTCTAATACAATTTTTTTGCTATTTTTTTAAAGCTTGGGATGTAATCTTTAAAAAACACTGAATTATTTTAGTTTAAAATTGAAATAAACAAAAATGAATAACCACTTTCAATTTCGTTGCAAAACGAAAATACAGCCGAACCATATTCCAGTCCAATCAGAGAGTGCTGCAAGCACCTCTACCGGTTTCGAAACTTATTAGTCTCTCATCAGGAGGCACATATGCTGCTCTCCCTGATCCAACCAAAACAAACCCCAGCGTGCAGTCCCGAATTGCAACGAACGAAATGGCATAGATGCCCTAGCGGCAACTGCTAGCAAAAGACTAAGTTTTCACTCTAATGGCATATAACATATCCCACCAGAATGAAAACAATGGGAACCTTTTCTGGTTACACCTCCGAGGCTTCTACAATTTGCAAGCCATACGGATGCTGAGACTAAGGAAGATGAGGGAATTCTACAATTTACAATTCACGTCACATCTGCTCAGCGCGGTAAAGTTCCAACGAGACTGGTTCCCTTCATACTCCACAAAGAGTAAATGTAAATCAAAAATGAATAACCACTTTCAATTTCGTTGCAAAACGAAAATACAGCCGAACCATATTCCAGTCCAATCAGAGAGTGCTGCAAGCACCTCTACCGGTTTCGAAACTTATTAGTCTCTCATCAGGAGGCACATATGCTGCTCTCCCTGATCCAACCAAAACAAACCCCAGCGTGCAGTCCCGAATTGCAACGAACGAAATGGCATAGATGCCCTAGCGGCAACTGCTAGCAAAAGACTAAGTTTTCACTCTAATGGCATATAACATATCCCACCAGAATGAAAACAATGGGAACCTTCTCTGGTTACACCTCCGAGGCTTCTACAATTTGCAAGCCATACGGATGCTGAGACTAAGGAAGATGAGGGAATTCTACAATTTACAATTCACGTCACATCTGCTCAGCGCGGTAAAGTTCCAACGAGACTGGTTCCCTTCATACTCCACAAAGAGTAAATGTAAATCAAAAATGAATAACCACTTTCAATTTCGTTGCAAAACGAAAATACAGCCGAACCATATTCCAGTCCAATCAGAGAGTGCTGCAAGCACCTCTACCGGTTTCGAAACTTATTAGTCTCTCATCAGGAGGCACATATGCTGCTCTCCCTGATCCAACCAAAACAAACCCCAGCGTGCAGTCCCGAATTGCAACGAACGAAATGGCATAGATGCCCTAGCGGCAACTGCTAGCAAAAGACTAAGTTTTCACTCTAATGGCATATAACATATCCCACCAGAATGAAAACAATGGGAACCTTCTCTGGTTACACCTCCGAGGCTTCTACAATTTGCAAGCCATACGGATGCTGAGACTAAGGAAGATGAGGGAATTCTACAATTTACAATTCACGTCACATCTGCTCAGCGCGGTAAAGTTCCAACGAGACTGGTTCCCTTCATACTCCACAAAGAGTAAATGTAAATCAAAAATGAATAACCACTTTCAATTTCGTTGCAAAACGAAAATACAGCCGAACCATATTCCAGTCCAATCAGAGAGTGCTGCAAGCACCTCTACCGGTTTCGAAACTTATTAGTCTCTCATCAGGAGGCACATATGCTGCTCTCCCTGATCCAACCAAAACAAACCCCAGCGTGCAGTCCCGAATTGCAACGAACGAAATGGCATAGATGCCCTAGCGGCAACTGCTAGCAAAAGACTAAGTTTTCACTCTAATGGCATATAACATATCCCACCAGAATGAAAACAATGGGAACCTTCTCTGGTTACACCTCCGAGGCTTCTACAATTTGCAAGCCATACGGATGCTGAGACTAAGGAAGATGAGGGAATTCTACAATTTACAATTCACGTCACATCTGCTCAGCGCGGTAAAGTTCCAACGAGACTGGTTCCCCTCATACTCCACAAAGAGTAAATGTAAATCAAAAATGAATAACCACTTTCAATTTCGTTGCAAAACGAAAATACAGCCGAACCATATTCCAGTCCAATCAGAGAGTGCTGCAAGCACCTCTACCGGTTTCGAAACTTATTAGTCTCTCATCAGGAGGCACATATGCTGCTCTCCCTGATCCAACCAAAACAAACCCCAGCGTGCAGTCCCGAATTGCAACGAACGAAATGGCATAGATGCCCTAGCGGCAACTGCTAGCAAAAGACTAAGTTTTCACTCTAATGGCATATAACATATCCCACCAGAATGAAAACAATGGGAACCTTCTCTGGTTACACCTCCGAGGCTTCTACAATTTGCAAGCCATACGGATGCTGAGACTAAGGAAGATGAGGGAATTCTACAATTTACAATTCACGTCACATCTGCTCAGCGCGGTAAAGTTCCAACGAGACTGGTTCCCTTCATACTCCACAAAGAGTAAATGTAAATCAAAAATGAATAACCACTTTCAATTTCGTTGCAAAACGAAAATACAGCCGAACCATATTCCAGTCCAATCAGAGAGTGCTGCAAGCACCTCTACCGGTTTCGAAACTTATTAGTCTCTCATCAGGAGGCACATATGCTGCTCTCCCTGATCCAACCAAAACAAACCCCAGCGTGCAGTCCCGAATTGCAACGAACGAAATGGCATAGATGCCCTAGCGGCAACTGCTAGCAAAATACTAAGTTTTCACTCTAATGGCATATAACATATCCCACCAGAATGAAAACAATGGGAACCTTCTCTGGTTACACCTCCGAGGCTTCTACAATTTGCAAGCCATACGGATGCTGAGACTAAGGAAGATGAGGGAATTCTACAATTTACAATTCACGTCACATCTGCTCAGCGCGGTAAAGTTCCAACGAGACTGGTTCCCTTCATACTCCACAAAGAGTAAATGTAAATCAAAAATGAATAACCACTTTCAATTTCGTTGCAAAACAAAAATACAGCCGAACCATATTCCAGTCCAATCAGAGAGTGCTGCAAGCACCTCTACCGGTTTCGAAACTTATTAGTCTCTCATCAGGAGGCACATATGCTGCTCTCCCTGATCCAACCAAAACAAACCCCAGCGTGCAGTCCCGAATTGCAACGAACGAAATGGCATAGATGCCCTAGCGGCAACTGCTAGCAAAAGACTAAGTTTTCACTCTAATGGCATATAACATATCCCATTATTGATATATTAGAGTGAAAACTTAGTCTTTTGCTAGCAGTTGCCGCTAGGGCATCTATGCCATTTCGTTCGTTGCAATTCGGGACTGCACGCTGGGGTTTGTTTTGGTTGGATCAGGGAGAGCAGCATATGTGCCTCCTGATGAGAGACTAATAAGTTTCGAAACCGGTAGAGGTGCTTGCAGCACTCTCTGATTGGACTGGAATATGGTTCGGCTGTATTTTCGTTTTGCAACGAAATTGAAAGTGGTTATTCATTTTTGATTTACATTTACTCTTTGTGGAGTATGAAGGGAACCAGTCTCGTTGGAACTTTACCGCGCTGAGCAGATGTGACGTGAATTGTAAATTGTAGAATTCCCTCATCTTCCTTAGTCTCAGCATCCGTATGGCTTGCAAATTGTAGAAGCCTCGGAGGTGTAACCAGAGAAGGTTCCCATTGTTTTCATTCTGGTGGGATATGTTATATGCCATTAGAGTGAAAACTTAGTCTTTTGCTAGCAGTTGCCGCTAGGGCATCTATGCCATTTCGTTCGTTGCAATTCGGGACTGCACGCTGGGGTTTGTTTTGGTTGGATCAGGGAGAGCAGCATATGTGCCTCCTGATGAGAGACTAATAAGTTTCGAAACCGGTAGAGGTGCTTGCAGCACTCTCTGATTGGACTGGAATATGGTTCGGCTGTATTTTCGTTTTGCAACGAAATTGAAAGTGGTTATTCATTTTTGATTTACATTTACTCTTTGTGGAGTATGAAGGGAACCAGTCTCGTTGGAACTTTACCGCGCTGAGCAGATGTGACGTGAATTGTAAATTGTAGAATTCCCTCATCTTCCTTAGTCTCAGCATCCGTATGGCTTGCAAATTGTAGAAGCCTCGGAGGTGTAACCAGAGAAGGTTCCCATTGTTTTCATTCTGGTGGGATATGTTATATGCCATTAGAGTGAAAACTTAGTCTTTTGCTAGCAGTTGCCGCTAGGGCATCTATGCCATTTCGTTCGTTGCAATTCGGGACTGCACGCTGGGGTTTGTTTTGGTTGGATCAGGGAGAGCAGCATATGTGCCTCCTGATGAGAGACTAATAAGTTTCGAAACCGGTAGAGGTGCTTGCAGCACTCTCTGATTGGACTGGAATATGGTTCGGCTGTATTTTCGTTTTGCAACGAAATTGAAAGTGGTTATTCATTTTTGATTTACATTTACTCTTTGTGGAGTATGAAGGGAACCAGTCTCGTTGGAACTTTACCGCGCTGAGCAGATGTGACGTGAATTGTAAATTGTAGAATTCCCTCATCTTCCTTAGTCTCAGCATCCGTATGGCTTGCAAATTGTAGAAGCCTCGGAGGTGTAACCAGAGAAGGTTCCCATTGTTTTCATTCTGGTGGGATATGTTATATGCCATTAGAGTGAAAACTTAGTCTTTTGCTAGCAGTTGCCGCTAGGGCATCTATGCCATTTCGTTCGTTGCAATTCGGGACTGCACGCTGGGGTTTGTTTTGGTTGGATCAGGGAGAGCAGCATATGTGCCTCCTGATGAGAGACTAATAAGTTTCGAAACCGGTAGAGGTGCTTGCAGCACTCTCTGATTGGACTGGAATATGGTTCGGCTGTATTTTCGTTTTGCAACGAAATTGAAAGTGGTTATTCATTTTTGATTTACATTTACTCTTTGTGGAGTATGAAGGGAACCAGTCTCGTTGGAACTTTACCGCGCTGAGCAGATGTGACGTGAATTGTAAATTGTAGAATTCCCTCATCTTCCTTAGTCTCAGCATCCGTATGGCTTGCAAATTGTAGAAGCCTCGGAGGTGTAACCAGAGAAGGTTCCCATTGTTTTCATTCTGGTGGGATATGTTATATGCCATTAGAGTGAAAACTTAGTCTTTTGAAATAAACAATTTATTTTTGAGAATACTAAGAAAGATAACAAAAATGTAATACAAAAACCGAAAATAACCAGCTGAAAAAATGTATATACAGAGTGATCAAAACTTTTTCTGTATAACTTACCTAAAATACATTTAATAATAAGCTTCAACAATAATAAATGTTCAACAAAAAAAATTTTTTTTGATAACTTTTTTAATATCAGTTTTACGAAAAAAAGTTATTTTTTATAAAATACTCTGCATCGTATATAACATAAGATGCAACCATCAAATATCAAATTTTGTTAATTTTGTACGAGGTATGTCAAAAATATGAATTTCACTCAAGAGTAAAGTACCTTTATATTTCACAATATCGAAAATTTTTATAAAGAAAAGTTGTTTGGAATTAAAAACTATGTCTCAATATATAATTATATCCTTCTAATCGAAAATTTGTTTTTTTTTTTAAATATTCTTTCTAATACATTTTAATTTTTAATATTATTGTGAAAATTATTTGTTTATTTTTTTTAAGAATGAAATTCCATATTTGTTTGATTGGATTCTACTTGTTTTTCATTTAAATATCCGCCATTTTGAAATTTAAATTTTTAATCTTTAATTCCGATTCCACAACCTGTTAAAAATAAAAACAATAAATGTTTTACAAAAATGTTCTTTTTTATGTTCTTTTTAGAAAATCCGCATTTTGGATCCGCCATTTTATAGTTTATAATGTTAACATTTAAGTTAGATTTATCAAAGCACTCAAAAATAAATATATGTAGAAATAAATACATTTTGTAAAGTAATTATGATTTTACAACTATTTTTTAAGTTATCGGCCATTTTGGATCTGCCATTTTATAATTTAAATTATCAAAATTGGATTCAGGTTCAGCAACCTCTCAAAAATATCCACATATATGCAAACAAACACGTTTTATAACAAAAATTCGGATTTTACAACTGCTTTTTAAGGATTTTTAGGAAAAAATCCGCTATTTTGAATCCGCCATTTTGAATTTGCAAATTGTAATGTCAGATTCGGGTTCAGCATAATCAAAACTAAAATAAAAACATTTTTTATCAAAATAAAATGTTGAATTCACCCATATTCTTAACATTATTTATACAAAACAATTGTTATTGTTTAAACAATTAATAAACAATTAGCGGCGAAATTTGTGAGTAGAACTTTTTACTTTAACATATTTATAAACTAACAAAAAAGTTTTATAAAAATATAACCTTGTTTGATTTTTTCCGAAACATTGTATCTTTTCGTTCTAATTGCACTCCCCTAATAGGGAATTCTTTTTGAGTAAGTTTGTGCAAAAAAAACGAATCGGAATAATTTACCTAACGGAGGTGACGATACAGCTTGAACTATAGCGCTAATTGTTAATAATTAAAAATAACCACTTTGTAATAAAACAATGACAAAAATTTCTTCAGTATCTTGAAGGAGGAATTCTAAACTTTGATTTTATCACTTTCTGACTTTCATAATGTAATTTTTAATCGAGTTATTAAGCCTTGAAAATAGCCATTTTTGCATTTTTTTAAATTTAAATCGCGTATAACTCGACAACAATCAATTTCAGAGAAAAATGACAGGAGAATTTTTGTGCTTAGAATAAACCAGATATCTAAAAAAATTTATTATAAACAAAAAAAATTTCGAATTTGTTTAAAAAAAATTGCTTAAACAATTTTTCGACCACGGCACCGCCTGGCACCCTGTGGATTTGTTATAAGGACCTCTTTTTGAGTAAGTTTGTGCAAAAAAATCGAATCGGAATAATTTCGCTAACGGGGGCGACGGTACAGCCCCATCTAATAAGTGCAGATCCCGACAGACAGATACAGAAAGAAGCAATCCTAAGAAAGCAAAATCACTACCTAAACAAACCAATTATAGTGACAGGGACAAAACCAATTTAATAAAAGCAATACATCGGTAAACGAGAAAGGTACAGAGATAACACGCAAAAGAGCAGCATTTAGAACAAAAATCACCGGAATAAATCAATTTTTACAGCTCCTATCGACTTAAATTTTTTTGCGTTGTATTTAGCATGATGCCAAGTCTACAGTAGAGAAAAGAGTGGAAATAATGCATAATAGCAACATAATATGCATGCAATACTGCATGTAAGCTTTAGGGTCCTATTGAGTTTTATGAAAACATAATAAGGTGTATTAAGTACCACGTTTTGGTACTTCGGTGTTTTTTGTGATTAGTGCTCAAGGTTACTGTTAACCCAGCATCCGACAGGTGGGGTGTGGTACTCCCCAACAATGCTGTTGGGCGCCCCAACAAGTGCCTAAGCCTAAAACATAAGGAAATTTTGCATGTAGTGGCCACAGTGTCTAAATAACTTTCTATTGTATTTTCATCTATGCGATGACACATATGTAGTTTTTAGTCGTCTGTTTAGTTTCAGCAAGTACATTTGGATTGAAAGTGGTCACACCCCACAAGTCGGATTTTGTACTTTCTG
Source organism: Diabrotica virgifera virgifera (assembly GCF_917563875.1). Lineage (NCBI taxonomy): Eukaryota > Metazoa > Arthropoda > Insecta > Coleoptera > Chrysomelidae > Diabrotica > Diabrotica virgifera. The sequence continues at coordinate 164,453,150 of NC_065449.1, read as the reverse complement.
CAGAATTGTCTTTATTTTGTTTTACTCCTATAAATAAGTAAGTACTTAAATGGGTCCTATAAATGGGTAAGTGAATAATACTTATTACAGATTTTAACATATTTTTTTATTAAGATTTGTTTTTAAAACAGGAGGAGTAATTCAAATTTACTGCGCCGTAATTCTTGTTTGTAATTGGTCCAACCGCAGGTAAGTTTACCCCACTGTTACAAAATTTTGACACTAATGACATTTATAAAATTTTGTCATTATTGGCATTTTATAGGTTAATTAAGTTATATCGGCGATTTTTTGTGTTTTCTGCGTTATTCCTTTAATTTTTAGATTTCTAGTCTTCTTTAATATAAAAACTCTTTAGAACTCTTTAGCAACATATTAGTGTAATATAATATTTATGGATTACCGTCGAAGGCCGGCATGATCAACCAAAAAAGAAGGTGTATTTGGTGATTTTTTAGTGACTGTCTTGGTTGTGACTATGTCTTTTTAGTTTGCTCCGCCTGGATTAAAAACAAATCATAATCTCAGCTAAAATGAATTGCGAAAGAAAATAAGCACATCTTCAGGTCTTATGGGATGAAGCAGACAGTGACGAATGCATTGACAAAAGTGATTCGGAAGTAAGTGAAGAAATAGACAATGTTAGAGTAAATAGTGACTTTTTATTTTTTTTTTATTTATTTATTGTTCATACATATGACCTGGCCTCTAGTGAATAATCCAGGTCGTTTTTTTTTCTGATGGGATTACAGATATTTTTTTTTATATTTTTACATTTTTTACTAAACTACTAAATCTATTTTTACAATTAATAATTTGCCATAATCTATTAATTACATTTAACAAATTTAAAGAAACAATATATACAGTCGAACCCGCTTATTGGAATAGCCTTCGTGCCAATCAAAAGTATTTCTATAACCGGGATATTCTAATAACCGATCATTGGTCGCTAGTAGAAACGTTTCGGGACCTCAAATTTCTATTCCTTAAACCGGGATATTCCTTTAAGAGGTATTCTAATAAGCGGGTTTGACTGTATTTGTTAAAATATTTTTGGTACTATCAACTCCCTTCTAAGTTATAAAGACAGTCCCTCTATTTTCAGAAGAGAGTTGGTAGTTTTTTTTTTAATTTAATGAATTATTTATTGAATTATTATTTTTTTTATTTATTTTATATTGAATTATTATTATTATAATTGTGAATATCTATTTTTGAATTTATATTTTATTTTATTTATTTTAACTTTATCTTACTCAACTTCATCAGGGTTGGATTATTTGTTGTCTTCTTCTATTATTATAAATTTCTTGTTGTTTTTTAGATATTATTTCTGTTAGATTGTTTAATATTCCAAAATATTCTTCATTTTGTAATATATCTCTTATTTCAATTCTTTCTAATCTTCTTCTCATTTCTCTATGTTCTTCATTTTCTATAGTATTTTCACAATGTAACACTATATTATGTTCTGGTGTACTTAGTTCTCCACATTCATAATATGCATCATCTTTTAAGTTAAATCTTTCCAAATATGTTTCCCTATAACTTTAGGTATAGGGAGTACTTCATAAAATTTGAAGTACGATAGTAGTACTTTTCGATAGAGATATAAAATACAGGGTGTTCTATTTAAAAATACCAAGAAAATAATGTACATGCGTTTTGACTTACCCTGTATTTGATATACCGAATATTATGAAAACGAATACGTTTTATAATTTTTAATAATTATTAAAAACTATGGTTGCAATAGATCAATGTTCCTAAACTCCTTTTTAACCCGCCATTACACGCGCTATGAGGGAATCCCTCACCATATTTGTTTATAACCAATGAAATTGTGTAAACTAATACGATAACCTTAAGCACCCAGGAATGCCTTTAGCATGGTTCATGAGAGGGTATGAAAAAGTTATAGAATATTTCTGGCGGTCAGTGTGCTGTGTGATAGTTGAAAGAAGAGACATCCCTCTTCAAGTGAGGGAATTCCTCACTGCGCGTGCAATCACGGTGAAATCACGTTTCTGTTATCTCAAAGAAACTTTTAGGTTTTTATTTAATATTTAGGTAGGTTTAATTAAAATATTATTGTTTGGATTAGGTTAGGAACAGTGGCACACCGAGTGGGGGGTTTAGGGGTTAAAAGCTCACCCAGAGCATATAGAAATATATAAAAAGAAAGTAGGAAAATGTAACTTGTCTTTCACAAATAATACCAAAAACTTTCGGTGCCCAAGCTAAACCCCCCTCCCCCAGAGGAAAATTCTAGGTGCGCCACTGGTTAAGAACCCATTTTTAAATTTACCTATTCTAATTGGGAAATAAGCCACAATTTAACTTGAAAAATTGATTTTATTGACGTTTCGAATTCCACCTGGGACGTCGTTATCAAAATACAAAATATTAATAGTTAATTACATAAATACCACAAAGAAATAGCTTCAGAACAGTTGTTAATTTTAATTTGTATTTTTAGTAAAATTAATTCGCGTAAAGAACGTTAATTTCTTCAGTGGCTTGCTGAAATTGAAAATTAAGAAAACTTGCTTTTGATCTATGTATATTATTTTTACTTTTGTTTTGTTAAATTAATAAAAAAAAGTTGGTATACGAGACTTTCTATAATATGTGAGTACAACCCATTTTATATTTATACATGTTGACATTCATTCTTCTTCGAAATAAGTCGAACTTATGTAGGTGAGGGCGACGCTCATACGCGTGCAACCACGTCCGAATAGAAGACGCGTGTAACGGCGGGTTAATTATACAGGGAGTTAAACTTGATACGATTTTCAGGTAATATTGGTTAGAACTTTGTAAATACCCGATATAACATAATAAAACTTATATTGTTGTTATGTGGAAGTGAAGCAGATTTCAAATTTACAATAAAATACAGGGTGTTCCATTTAAAAAAACAAAAGTTTGGTCTGCCACCATCTTCTGGAACACCCTGTAAGATTGTAACTAATTTTAAAATGTGAAGTTTAAAGATGCCTACAACAATTTTTGTTAATAACTTTTTTTTTGTAACTTTTACTATAACAGATCTACTGAGCTTCCTCACACTAATCAATCACCCTGTATATTAAAAGTTGCGCCATTTTTTTTTCTATTAAACATTTGTAACTAAAATTTTTCAGAAAATTTCTTTGTACTCTATGTTTTAACGTAAACGTGATTAATAAGATAAATTTTAAATTTTGCCACTCAACTTTTGTGATTAAACTTTGTAATTCACGAATCTCCACCATGTACATTAAAAAATTCATAACTCTTACTAGAATAAGACTGAAATCTTAAAACGGACACCGTTCTCTTCAAAAAAGTGAGCAACATATAGTGTACAAACCTTAGAAAAAATATTAAAATGGACCAGAGTTGTAGCGAGTTAAACGCAAAAAATGTGATGTCACTTTTTTTATTTTTATGGTAAAATTGCAATTTTGACAATATTCCCCCTCCTATAATTTTAAATAAATTTCATTTTCGTTTTCAGCACCGTTGAGACATAATCTAAGACCAAAATGAGCCATGCACCACATATGGTCAGTATCTCGAAAAATAACCGTTATATTGGTGGATTTCTAATGTCGATAATAAAGTTGCACTATTCTTTTCTATAAAACATTTTAATCTACAATTTTCCAGAAAACTTCTTTGTACTCTCTTTTTTAATATAAATGTGTGTACACCTTTTCCTTGGAAAAATTCATAACCTTTATGAAAATAAGAATTAAAGCTTGAAACAGGTACCGTTTTCTTCAGAAACGTTAGAGCGACATACTGTAAAAATTTCAGAAAACATATTAAAATGGAAGAGAGTTGTAGCGAGGTAAACGCAAAAAAACATGATTTAATTCTTATTTATTTTTAGGGTAAAATTGCGATTTTGACAATGTTCCCCGACATGAAATTCAAAATAAATCTCATTTTCGTTTTCAGCACCGTCAAAAACATACAGTATGTCTAAAATTGGCTATTCACCTCTCCGTGGTCAGTACCTCGTGTTACCGTGGTCGCTTTTTCGATTTCTAAACCTTAAATAATTATGTAGGGGTGTGCCTCTCGCTACATGCTACGAGTGTCGCCGACACAAAAACTCCAGAGTAACAAAAGCCGGCCCTTAAAGATAGGTTTACTGATTTTGATATGTTTTCATAAAATTCGATATGCTCTCAAAAATGGCATGCACATTTGGATGCATTTTATGCACGTTAATTGCAATTATGCATTTCCACCCATTTGTCTCTTTATTAACTCTAGTCTTTTTCCTGACATCATTTCGAACACAATGCAAAAAGTTACAAAGTCAATAAATTCTGTATTTAAAAAAAGCTTAATTGTTCCTAAATTCTCTGGTCTACAAGAAGTTATTCATTCATTGACTATGAAAGAGATCTTTATTCATTCAATAAAAACATAAAAACAGATAAGCTACCTGTTACGACAGTAACATCGTCAATATATTTAAATTAACAACCGAAAACAAAATGAAAAGTCTAGACTTGATAATATCCCTATTAAATAAGACATATGAATTCAATAAGATATAATTTAAAATACCTACTGATGTGTAAAATATAAAATATTAAAGACTCATTAATATTAACACTCGTAATAATACCAGAAAAACCTGATTCCTAATGCCATGACTACCGAATAACAAGTATTATGTTTCAACTACTGAAGACTTTTCTCAAAACCACCCTCACAAAAACTCATAGGAAATGCGAATATCAAGTAGATAATACATAGTTTGAGTTTAGAAATAAATTGGTACTACGAAAGGCTCCTATTTTTCTTTCCTAGACCTACTATATTAGTAGATTTAATGCCAGATTTGGAAGAGAGAGTATCTTTCCTCCCATCATCATCGGTAAAGAGGGCTTTTTTTTTCCCTGGAAGCCGTCTGTTGTGAACCGGTTGTACTGCAGCCACTTGGCTTATTGTACATGGTAAAGAGGGCTTACACGCAGACTCAAATGAGAATGGACTGAAACTCATAAACATTGCTATGTTGTTCAAATGTGCTTTCACTGTGTCGATAGACTTCATAAATAAGGACTTGCACCATTTTTTTGTATCTTATATGCTACAAATATTTTTCGATATCTAATATTTTTAATTCGATAAAATACTTATTTTTGAGTTATTTGCGAAAAACCCGTCTGAAAACGTAATTTTTTTTGTCGAAAAATAAACATTTTCACTCGTAAATGACTTAAAAAGTATTAATATACTTAGATAAAGAAACTCCATAGAACAAAAGTTTTTTATAATTATTAGTCAATTTATACATTTCCGAACTTATTTTAAACGTAGAGGAAAGGATGCAAATATGGGCTACCCATTTTATTTTTCTTTGTAAAAAAAAAATAAAAATCCTATTTTATTTCCAAAGGTATGCAAGAATACCTACATTTAGTTACTTATAACCTGCCCAAAGTGCAAATTGATTAAAAAATATACAACTGTTTTAATTGTATAAATAATGAAAAATTGTACTTTTGCGCTGTTTGAATAATGATCCTAAATATGGGCTACCCCGAAAAATGTGTCTTAAATTTGTGTGAAATGAGATAAATGCGTGACAAATATATTTTAATATCTAAAATACAAAAAATACATTAAATAACTCGTAGGCTAAAACTATTTGCAAAAGTAACACACATATTCTTCTTTTTCGGTCCCAGCGCACTCGTTATTTGCCCACAAATGGAACAGAAGCAGTTGACCCATATTTCACCAAGATTATCCTCTGAAAAAAGTACTTCGCAAAACATACACGTTACGTCAGCTGCGTCTTGTGGAGGCTGTGTGGAAGGAAACTCATTGTAATCGCTTTCATCATCTGCAGGCACATATTCCTCCTCATCCTCGCTACTAGAAACCGATTTCTTTTTTTGGTTCTTTGTGACTTTGGTAAGCTGCTTACGTTTTCCTTTTTTTATTTCTTTTCCTTTTCTTTTTTCTTTGCCTTTTCCTACTTCGTTTTGCCTACATTGCTACATTGTTCTAAATATGGGCCACTAGCCCATAATGAAAACAGAGGCATAGCCCATATTGTAAACACGCTTGCTTTGCACAACAAAAGAAGTTATGTCTAAAAGCAGACAATTTGAAGAAAACTCAATAGCATATATCAAAGACTAATAATAGAGCTTCAACGTGACACACAGTTTTTTTTGAAATTCGTGTTTATTTTTAAATACTGGAATTTATCAACTTACCCGAAAAAGTTTTGACACTCCCACCAACCGACAAACAATTATTATAAACTGAGAAATATCTACCACAGTGGTGCCATCGCTACGGTGATAGTTTAACTTCGTCAAATACCATTTGAAATAGTCAAAATGTAGAGATCTGCAACGAATAGCTGTGAAACCCACCTAGCCCATATTACAAGACCAGCCCATATTTACAGCCTTTCCTCTATGTTTTTGATCCCAAGAAGTGGTGTCACCCCCCGAAGTAGTAAAAGCAACCAACGGCATAAGACCAACTTTGAAGTGGAGTGAAACTGGAACCTAAATCCAAATTGTCAAGCAAATACGTCCGTCGTGACGCTGATAATTTCATTCCAAAACGGTGATTTACTAAACTATTGGTGTATTCATGCATTCTTTAGGACGACTTACATTTTTCATCTTTATTGGTATAGAATAAAATAGAACAATAATTACTAAATTATTACATTAGTACATAGTATTATTCTTTGAGAAGAACAACTTTCTTCGTGCACCAGCGAATTCTACAATTTTATTAACTCGGATGGGCAACTTCATTTTCAATACTGCACTGCTTAAAAAACTTATGTATGCGAATAATATAACAACACATTTTTACATATTAGACGAAAGATGGGGCCCCTGACATATTGGGGTCCATCGTAAGTTTCATGCTGCGGGGGCCTCTGTTACGCCTCTGAATAATTGTATGTATCGAAATACTAAACGTAGGTAGAGATTAAAGAGGAAACCCATTTCTAGATTTAGAAATATTGTTCTAAAATTCGGCAAATTGCAATTCTCAAATCTGTCAATAGTCACGTACAAAGTATTATAGTTTATTGTCGTCACCATAAAAGTTTGAGAGCCCGGAAAGAATAAATACACACGTAAAATAATATATAACAGATTTTTACATATCAGACGACAAGATGGGGCCCCTGATCGATTGGGGCCCCGCAAGCTTCATGCTGCGGGGGCCTCTGTTACGCCCCTGGATATACACTATCTTTTTGTCGACTACAAAGCAGTCTGTAAGAGTGTAAAATGAACTCATTTACTGCATATTAAATTAATTACGTTAAGGTACACTATCAGACTTTCTCAGAGGCGTCTTGTTTGTTCTGTCCCCAACTATTTATTTTTTGTCCTGAAAGGTACTTATGCTTAAAATACTATCAAAAATCTGCGAAAAAGGCTAACTGATGCATTTTTTGAGAAAAATATTTGAAAAAATTTAAAATTCGTTTATTACTTTAATAAGAATATACAGACATAAAAAATTATCGACAAAAATTAAAAAATAAACCTGTCATTATAAAAATTGCAAGGTCCAAATTTGAGCTTCTGCGGTGCACTATATGCATACTTTTTGTGCACTGCTAACAGATTGGCCTCTGTCGCTCTGTCAGTGAAAGCAAACATAGCCCGTTCCTGTGTATAATGTATTGAAGTCAAATATGACCTCATTGACCTCCACGGGATCCACATCACTCCTTTTATGATTAGGAGCGAGGCCCCATTAGTCCTTTGCGCTGCGATGACTTGCAACGTCGGCGTCGCAACGGAACCACGCATTGTATGCCACACCTGCCTTGCGATGATATTGCCATCGAAGAACACTCTTGTCCGTCTATCCGTTAAAACATCGCAACTGAACAAGGCGACGCAGCGCAACGCACTGATGGGGCGTCCTTTTTCCGTCGATCCGTTGAAACATCGCAGCTGATCGGCGCAACGTACTGATGGGGCCTCGTTCCGATGCGTTGTTCTGTTGCGACGTCGCAACGCAACGCGGGGCAACAGACTAATGGGGCCTCGTTGCAGCTTATTCAGTTTCTCTTTGGTGGTTAGAATTTAAATCAACATGTTAGTAGATACGCCATACGTAATCCTTCGTCTGCCTAAAGTCATGTGAGTTTCCACATATCTTTCGACATATGCAAACGAAAAGTTTTGCTTTGTTGGTTATTCTTACCAACTGGCCATTCCATGTAAGCTGCTAATCTAGTATTACGCCTAGATATTTGACATCATTTGCCTCTTTGACAATTTCTCCATAAAGAGCGGGCATCCAGATGTAATCTAGGTTTCGTCTCACTGTGAAACTGACTACTACTGTAGTTTACTAGGACTGACAGATAGTTTTTCCCTGTTGCACAAGATAGTAAGGATATTTAATGTTCTTTGGAGTGTGCTGAATAGAATATTACGATATTATTCTCTTACCAAACTTACTGCATTATCCGCATATGCCCACACTTCTACCACCTGTGCGTCATGGAACGAGAGCAAGACATCCAGCAGAAGTGACAACAGGAAGTAAGCACTTCCTCTGTGAGCCCCCTAGTTATTTTGGCTGAAATCTGTTATCCTTGCAGGTCTGTTGGAATCAAATTTTTTCCAGCATGGTTTTGATCTAGATGGATACTGTTGGCGGGTGCATAGAAAGGCGGTTAATGCAATACCTTTATTCTTGATCTGCATGCTGGTTGGCATTGAGGGGATAACCCACAATTGCCCAAGATCCCTTAATATGTCTACCAAGAATTTTTTCTATTATCTTAAACAGAAATGAAGTAAGACTGAATGGTCTGTAATATTTAGGTAGGGTAGAGCGTTGTTTTCTCGTCGTATTTTGTAATATGTACATCACCCCTGCAGTTGCCCAAGGCCTTGATATATAACTTCGTGCTATGCTGTCTCTAAAACTTTTTGTTAGGATGGGCGATACGATGACCAACCCTTTTTGTAGTAGGGCAAAAAATATTCCATTCTCCCCTAGAGATTTAAATGAGGCAAAGTAGTATATGGTCCACTTTACATTCAGTTAACACTTTAGGTTGGTTTGATTTTTATTGCAGAGAATTTCCATTCTTCCTTCCTAGGACGTTTAGGTCGATCTGCCTGAGTCTGCCTATGAATAACTGTTCAACCTGAGAAGTGGTTCTATAGTAAGACCTCTACCGTTTATTTTTTTAAACTAATTAAAGAACTTGATTTTGTTTAAATCTTAATGACAAATAAGAGCTTAAAAAATAGAAGCCAAAAAACTATTCCAGCATATTAGAATAATATCTGTGGCAAAAAGTTGATCTAATGCCATCCCCTCTTTGTGAACACACACACATATTAGAATAGACTCGAGTTTCATGAGCAACACCTGATAAAATTAAAAACATATCTAACTAAAGATGTATTACATTTGATTGTATAACTTAAAACATATTATTTTATCAAATTAAGTACTTGCAACCGATAAAAAAATCGGTGACATTTTTTAGGGACTTTTTGTTATTTAATATCAAATATTTAACCACATCAAATGATCACGTCTTTCGATGATATGCTGAAGATATACTTAAAAATAATTTTAATATAATTCTTTTATATTATAATATATAATTATAATATATATGTATATTAATATGATATTGCAATTTTGGAATTAAATAAAACAATGAACAAATTAATTATGAAACAATTAGGAAATTCAAACAAAAAGATTATTTATTAAATTTTATTTCAGACACCAGATTAATAAATATATGTTTTTCTTATCTCAGGGTTCTTAATTAAGTTCAAAAAAATACCTTTCCTTTTAATAGTGTTTAAAAAAAGAGGAGTTGAAGGAAATAAATAAAATACATTAATTGATGCAATAAAATCAAAATATAATGACCAAATGCCTTGTAGATTTTCATACATGAAATCCTTATAAATAAATGGTTCCCTAAAGCAATCTGTTGCATATAGTGTTACCCAAAATCGGTCTTGGTCTTGCAGTCTTGGTCTTGTTCTTGCGTTTTAGCAAGACCAAGACCAAGACCAAGACCGCCTTATTTTTGCAAGACCAAGACCAAGACTGACCGTGCAAGACTTGAGCAAGAACAAGACTAAGCCTGCGAGACTCTTGCGTCTTGCAGTTTGAGTGTCGTTTTATGAAATAATACAGGGCGTAGCAAAAATACAGGTCATAAATTTAATCACATATTCTGGGACCAAAAATAGTTCGATTGAACCTAACTTACCTTAGTACAAATGTGCACATAAAAAAAGTTACAGATCTTTGAAGTTACAACATGAAAATCGATTTTTTCCAATATATCGAAAACTGTTGGAGATTTTTTATTGAAAATGAACATGTGGCATTCTTATGGCAGTAGTATCTTAAGAAAAAATTATAGTGAAATTTAGACACCCCATAAAAATTTTATGGGGGTTTGGTTCCTTTAACCCCCCCCCCTCCAAACTTTTGTGTACGTTTCAATTTGATTATTATTGTAGTACCATTAGTTAAACACAATGCTTTAAAAACTTCTTTGCCTCTTGGTACTTTTTCGAGAAGTTAGTATTTGTCGAGATATTTTGCATATTATTTGTCAAATCCACCACATATTTGTATATGGCTAAGTACGATTATGGAGACTTGATAATAATAGGAAAATTTATTTATGATTTACATTTTTAGGTATATTTTGAACCATATTAAAAAGAAGTCACATCTCGATAAAATGTGCCTTATCGAAAAAATACACAGAAGCAAAAAAGTTTTAAAAACACTGTGTTTAACTAATGGTATCGCAGTAATAGTTTAATTGGAACGTACACAACCATTTGGGAGGTTTAAAGGAACAAACCCCCATAAAATCTCTACGTAAACATATTAGAAAAGAAGCCCAACTCGATAAAAACTTCCTTGTCGAAAAAATACTAAGAACCAAAAAAGTTTTAAAAATATTGAATTTAACTAATAGTATCACAATAATAATTTAATTGGAACGTACACAAAAGTTTGGCACAAAAGGGAACGAAACCCCCATAACATTTTTATGGAGTGCACAAATTTCACTATAATTTTTCTTTAAGATATTCCTGCCATAAAAATGCCACGTGTCCATTTTCAATAAAAAATCTCTAACAGATTTCGATATAGGTATGTATTGGAAAAAATCGATTTTCATTTTGTAACTTCAAAGGGCTGTAACTTTTTTTATGTGCATATTTGTACCAAGGTAAGTTAGGTTCATTCGAACTATTTTTGGTCCTAGAATAGGTGATTTAATTTATGACCTGTATTTTTGTTACACCCTGTATATTAGTTCGGATATATGCTTAGAGATTTACAAAAAAATATGTAACAAAAATTTGGAAAATTGGGTTTATCCGCATTATGAACAATACGATGAACATACATACCGAATTAAAAATATAAATACTTATTTATTGGATACGTACTCAGAGGTCATAATAAATTATTATACAATGTAGAAATAAAATATTTCATTCTTTCCTTATATCAGACGACGCCTTCGCTCCGAAATTAATTACAATTGAGCAATTGTCTAGATTTTGAGAATAGCAACCTTTCATAAAATAATCGTCTTGTGTTGTGTGACGCCGACACGACAGTATAATAATAACGCATTGAAACTTTTAAATAAGTATGTCGCCTAAAGTGATAAAAATATAATACGAATAGCATATCCAGTGTTACGGACAACCACTCAATTGTTTTTCCTTATCCATATCGCAAAGACTAAACGTCCTACTTATAAACTATTTGCAAGGTGTGCAATTAGATATTAGATTAATCGGCCAAACAAAATTTTTTGCTGAAAAAGCACTAGATAAGATAATGCCTGGCTACCGTGTATAGTCCATTCACGCACGGTAAAATGTTAAATACAAAACCTTCAAATTTCAAAAAAAGAGATATTATTATATAAAAAGAGATATTGGCCGATGTGTGATTTTGCCATTGTTTTTTTATTGTTAATGAAGAACTTATGAGAGGATGGGCGATCGGGCTGCATTAAAAACTAAAAAACAATGTTTTTTTTAAAATGAAATAAACAAACTACTTATCGACAACTGATAAATAAAGTTTAAACTTCAGTTTAGACACTTCTAGATTTCGAAAATAATATTTTTTACTTGTGTTTTTGAGTCTTGAAAATCGTCATTTTTCGATTTTTTTCAGTGTTAAATTGTTTATAACTCGGAAACGAATAACTTTAGACAAAAACTACGAAAGACCTTTTTTGTTCCATATGATTCAAAGAACCTAAAATAAGTCTGCCAGGGCTGAAACAATTGATTTTTATAATTTGTTTAAATTATTTTTTATATAAATAAAGAAATAACTCAGAAATTACGGCATTTCGGTATAGAAAATATTACATGAAAATTAATTAGTAGGTATTATGGTTGAAAATGTAAAAAAATACGAAAGTTAATTATATTTTCAAAAAAACGAAAGATCTGACAACAATGTGTAATTACCACTATAATATCGGCTGCATTAGAAGACCTTTACCCACCAAATTCTATAAAAATCGTTCAAGTCGTTTCCGAGATATTTGAGGCGTTCCATACATAAAACTCACTCTGTATAAATGTTATTTAATTAAACGGCATGTATTACTTTGTATTAATTCTTATTAAAAAAGTCAATCTTAAAATTTTCAACTAATAGCAAACAAAAATTATCAACTAATAATAGTGTCAAAGCTATTGCGTACTGTGCTGTAATTTAATTTGTATTTTTTTTTATTTTTTATTTAAATAAATGGCAAATTGTAGAACTCTTTTATTCCATTTCATTTCATATACCTAATGTGAGAGTCCATCAATCCTTTTCTAGACAGATAATGTTCTTTAAAATACAGTCAATTTTATGTCATTTATTTGTTTTTTTTTGTGTTTTCACCATGTTTTAGCATATGTCAGGTTATTAAATGCAAACGTTTATTAAGAAACAGACTAACTCCCGTGGGACATGGTAGATAGCCCAGTTAGTTAGAGTATAAGCAGGGATAGTTTAGATCGTGGGTTCAAACCCACCTAATGTGAGTTGTTTATTAATAAATAGCAATATGCTAGTGGGTAACTGCGAGACTTGCAAGACTCTTGCTGCAAGACCAAGACCAAGACCAAGACTGGGAGTGCAATACCAAGACCAAGACCAAGACCAGGTGTACTGGTGCAAGACCAAGACCAAGACTGTCCAAGTCTCGTCTTGGTCTTGCATTTGGGCAACACTAGTTGCATATACAATTAACATAAAAATTTAAAAATAAATTTAGTTATTCAATGTCTATTTTCCACAATTTTTTTCTGTACCTGTTGAAACGAATGTGCTTTAATTATTTCCTCCTTCTCTGGTTCTGCTTATAAAAACCAAATTCTAGACAAACTCCTAATCAATATTTATTGCTCCTGTTGGGCCAAAATTCTCCTTAGCTATGCTTCGCTCCAAGAATAGTAAATGACTTCTACTTACAAATACTGCAACTTTTTCATACTGCAACTCACAACTTTCAACACTTTTATTTGCACGACTTATCACAACAGCACAATTTCTTTTGCCAGCTTTTATTAAAAAAAAAACTTGTCGGCACCTTCTTTTGATTCGATCTTTTTTTACTTGAAGTCAAAGAGCAACTACCGCTCTTCCTTTCCTTCAAAATCATTTCCATCTCCTCATCCCTTCCATAATTTTTTGATTAACCAATTAAATCATTCTTTCTTTCTCATTCAAACAAAATCCAAAATTCTCAAATCTCAACTACTTTCTATTTCCGAATTCCCATAATTGTGTACACATCATGAGAAACAAAGGCCTTATACTTTCTACTAATATCCTTTAACGACCTGTTTCGTGATAATAGAAATTAATCCTTGAAAAATGTAGGTAGATAAGTCATCTTTCAATGCAACATATTATTTACTTAAACTATTCATAAAATCTACTGGTTTACATAATTAGGAAATATACATGTATATATATATATATATATATATATATATATATATATATATATATATATATATATATATATATATATATATATATATATATATATATATATATATAAGCAAGGAGAGGTTAGCGCGAGTTAATAAATATCGGCATGGCTCGCAATAAGTATGAAAAACAAAATATGCACAAGGTGGAATGCAACCATAGACACGTGTTTCTGACTTATTAGTCGTCATCAGTATGATATAGCTAAACAGGAGCAATGCAACCAATTTGTGGCTATAATGTTAGAAGACCCTCAGGATTCGAGAGCAACAACTAACAAATCCACGGAGGAAGCTACAGCTACCTGAGGCAAGGAATGCCAAACGTTTAGAACGTTTTAAACAATCAAACAAGGAGAGGTTAGCGCGAGTTAATAAATATCGGCATGGCTCGCAATAAGTATGAAAAACAAAATATGCACAAGGTGGAATGCAACCATAGACACGTGTTTCTGACTTATTAGTCGTCATCAGTATGATATAGCTAAACAGGAGCAATGCAACCAATTTGTGGCTATAATGTTAGAAGACCCTCAGGATTCGAGAGCAACAACTAACAAATCCACGGAGGAAGCTACAGCTACCTGAGGCAAGGAATGCCAAACGTTTAGAACGTTTTAAACAATCAAACAAGGAGAGGTTAGCGCGAGTTAATAAATATCGGCATGGATTTGTTAGTTGTTGCTCTCGAATCCTGAGGGTCTTCTAACATTATAGCCACAAATTGGTTGCATTGCTCCTGTTTAGCTATATCATACTGATGACGACTAATAAGTCAGAAACACGTGTCTATGGTTGCATTCCACCTTGTGCATATTTTGTTTTTCATACTTATTGCGAGCCATGCCGATATTTATTAACTCGCGCTAACCTCTCCTTGTTTGATTGTTTAAAACGTTCTAAACGTTTGGCATTCCTTGCCTCAGGTAGCTGTAGCTTCCTCCGTGGATTTGTTAGTTGTTGCTCTCGAATCCTGAGGGTCTTCTAACATTATAGCCACAAATTGGTTGCATTGCTCCTGTTTAGCTATATCATACTGATGACGACTAATAAGTCAGAAACACGTGTCTATGGTTGCATTCCACCTTGTGCATATTTTGTTTTATATATATATATATATATATATATATATATATATATATATATATATATATATATATATATAAATCCTACTATCAATTTGGCATCGATACATTATGCATTTACCATCAATTTGGCATCGTCTTGCAAAGTGGCATCTGTATATCGATGCCACTTTACACTACCTTAATAACTTTTTTCCTGTACTTGTTAGCAGAAGTCTAATCAACTCTGTAGTTAGAGATTTGATTCCTTGATGTTACTTTAATATATCAGCTTTCTTTGTTTATTCCTTACTGACTTATATAAGTTTATTCCATAAAATGTTTGAGTTCAAAATGATGGCACAGTGAAAATATTATATACATTTAGTTCAGTGTTTTACCGTTTTGTCGCTGCCGCTATATACATGAAAACGTATATCTCACTTTCATTATCAATCATTTTGGCATCAGAAATTTGGCATCACTGTTGAATACAATATTATCCACAACGAAAAATAGGCAATTTGAGAATGTATATATTATTTTCATCAACAAATCATTCTGGCATCAAGTTGTTTTCACCCAATTTTGAAAAAATGTGAAAGCTTATAATCCAAGGATGGTACTAAAGGTGAGAAATTTGACCTAAACTATCTGTCCGTCGGTCTGTCCGACCGCGAATATAACTCTTACGTCATTATACCAGGTAGAATGACAAATGAGGTGTCAAATGAAAGCGTATAATCCAAGGATGGTACTAAAGGTGAGATATTTGACTTAAACTTTCTGTCCTTCGGTCTGTCCGACCGCAAATATAACTCCTCCGTCATTATACCAGGTAGAATGACAAATGAGGTGTCAAATGAAAGCTTATAATCCAAGGATGGTACTAAAGGTGAGAAATTTGACTTAGGCTGTCTGTCCGTCGGTCCGACCGACCGCGAATATAGCTCCTCCGTCATTATACCAGGTAGAATGACAAATGAGGTGTCAAATAGAAGCTTATAATCCAAGGATGGTACTAAAGGTGAGACATTTGACTTAGGCTGTCGGTCCGTCCGACCGCGAATATAACTCCTCCGTCATTATACCAGGTAGAATGACAAATGAGGTGTCAAATGAAAGCTTATAACCAAAGATGGTACTAAAGGTAAGAAATTTGACTTAGGCTGTCTGTCCGTCGCGTCGGTCAGTCCGACCCCGAATATAGCTCCTCCGTCATTATACCAGGTAGAATGACAAATGAGATGTCAAATGAAAGCTTATAATCGAAGTATGGTACTAAAGGTGAGACGTCGGTCCGTCCGACCGCGAATATAACTCCTCCGTCATTATACCAGGTAGAATGAAAAATGAGGTGTCAAAAGAAAGCTTATAATCCAAGGATGGTACTAAAAGTGAGAAATTTGACTTAGGCTGTCTGTCCGTCTGTCCGTCCGACCGCGAATATAGCTCCTCCGTCATTATACCAGGTAGAATGACAAATGAGATGTCAAATGAAAGCTTATAATCCAAGGATGGTATTAAAGGTGAGAAATTTAACTTGGGCTGTCTGTCCGTCGGTCCGTCCGACCGCGAATATAACTCCTCTACTATACCAGGTAGAATGACAAAAGAGGTGTCAAATGAAAGCTTATAATCCAAGGATGGTACTAAAGGTGAGAAATTTGACTTACGCTGTCTGACCGTCGGTCCGTCCGACCGCGAATATAGCTCCTCCGTCAATATACCAGGTAGAATGACAAATGAGGTGTCAAATGAAAGCTTATAATCCAAAGATGGTACTAAAGGTGAGAAATTTGACTTAGGCTGTCTGTCCGTCGCGTCGGTCAGTCCGACCCCGAATATAGCTCCTCCGTCATTATACCAGGTAGAATGACAAATGAGATGTCAAATGAAAGCTTATAATCGAAGTATGGTACTAAAGGTGAGACGTCGGTCCGTCCGACCGCGAATATAACTCCTCCGTCATTATACCAGGTAGAATGAAAAATGAGGTGTCAAAAGAAAGCTTATAATCCAAGGATGGTACTAAAAGTGAGAAATTTGACTTAGGCTGTCTGTCCGTTTGTCCGTCCGACCGCGAATATAGCTCCTCCGTCATTATACCAGGTAGAATGACAAATGAGATGTCAAATGAAAGCTTATAATCCAAGGATGGTATTAAATGTGAGAAATTTGACTTGGGCTGTCTGTCCGTCGGTCCGTCCGACCGCGAATATAACTCCTCTACTATACCAGGTAGAATGACAAAAGAGGTGTCAAATGAAAGCTTATAATCCAAGGATGGTACTAAAGGTGAGGAATTTGACTTACGCTGTCTGACCGTCGGTCCGTCCGACCGCGAATATAGCTCCTCCGTCAATATACCAGGTAGAATGACAAATGAGGTGTCAAATGAAAGCTTATAATCCAAGGATGATACTAAAGGTGAAAAATTTGACCTAGGCTGTCTGTCCGTCGATCCCTCCGACCGCGAGTATAAATCCTCCGTCATTATACCAGGTATAATGGCAAATGAGGTGCCAAATGATAGCTTATAGTTCAAGCATGGTATTAAAGATGAAAAATTTTACCTAGGCTGTCTGTCCGTATGTCTGTCCATCCGCGAATACAACTCCTCCGTTATTAATACAGATAGAATGACAAATCGGGTGTCGAATGAAAGCTTTTAACTTAAGGATGGTATTATTAAAGATGAGAAATTTGACGTCGGAGTTCCGGTTTTAGAGTTGCAACCGTAAGTATTTACTATTTTAAAGTTGCCGAAAGAGAATAAGTGATATATTATTCAACGTGGCTTAGCAAGATGAGAACAAATGTAAAATTTTGGTTTTTACGTAATTTCCGCTTAAAAAGTTATAACCGGAAATGCCATTATTCGCGGTGTGCAAGTACTTGGAACGGATACGAGAAACGATCGTGCGCGAATAGCGGAGAAATATTGCAACTTTCTTAAATAATTCATATTGTCCATTGAAATTGTCAAATTGACGTACATTTCATACCTACTGTCATTGAAGAAGAAAAATTATATGTTGCTCTGCAATATTGATATTATATGCAATTATTATATGAAGGCAAATTAAATTAATTGTATTTTGCTTGCAGTACTGCATTTTAATAACTAATTTTATTTACTACATACAATTGTTTACGTTTTAATAACATAACCTGAATCTTATTTTTTCTTCTTATTATTTTTTTGGATTATGGCCTTGACAATTATCCAGTAACCAGGACTAATATAATTGGCCAATATAATTAAAAGTGCGAATAAAGTTGCAGAGCGTAGAAACCAGGTGTCGTTTTGCCGAACTTGCACGGTCCCAATAGACTCAGAAATAGTATACGAACACATAAATCGAAGCGTATTGAAAGGTTTGAATCTTTAGAGTTATTTCTGTGTAAACAGTTTAGTAAAAATGACTCAAAATTAGTAAATTTGTATATCAATCCACGCAAAGTTACACGAAGAATTCAAATATCGACTTCCAATTCTACTTTCGATTACTTTGGGTGAAAACCTAGGACTTACGAAGTCCAATTACTTGTTTTCTTTAAAAATAAGACATGTCATAAATATGCCTTAGGCATCATAGAAGACAATGACACAGAAAAATCAAACAAGCAGCAGGTCAAAAGGGCCTTAGTTATGTATCTTCGGTCCTATTGGTTCAATCGTGACGTACAGCGCCTGAAACGATGGGATTTAACTGGCAGAATACGATGGTGTAGACAAATGAAAATGACGGCATGTAATAACACTTTAAAATTGTAGAAATAAAATGGATTAACGCACATGGTATGACATATTATGTGAGAGTATTTAACAAATAGAATACGATTACATACGTCCAGTTTTTGACAAGCGACTTCTCTACATATGATAAACGCGAAAGGGCCCCAACGTTCACTGTTCGACATAGGCCTCCCGTTCACTGCATATACCCACTGCTTTCTGACGCTGTGACTTAAGAGGATAGGATTTAACGAATAAAACGACAAAGAAGACTAAACAAGGCAGATCACGGGAAAAACACAACTGTCCGTTTTATACTCCACAGGGAAGCATCAAATATTCAACGTAAGGATATATTATAGTATAACGGTATGATAAATCTTTTTCTTTTTTTTTTTTTTCATTTAGTGCATTCCGTACGTTTTTTAAACATAATCAGGAGAAGTTGTTGAATTTCTGAAGTCTATAAAAGAATTTCTTAACAAACCTTTTTTTAATTGTGTTATGGATTATTTTTAAGAATGTGTTTAAAAGGTAGCTCACAGGCTTATTGTTCAATGGTCTTATCACTTTTAAACGCCTGTCTTTTTTGTAGGACTATTAATTGTGATTTCAAACATTCTAGCGGGACAATGCCTTTTGTGTAACTGAAATAAATATTGTTATCCATTTAATTTTTTTCCTCAATTAATTGAATGCCTCCTACTGGTGTTTGGTCTAAGCTTACCGCTTTTCCCCATTTAAGCTAAACTGCTCGTCAAAAGTTAGGGATATAGAAAATTATGCTCATTTTCATAGCTAATTTTTTCGAGAACAGATTAACGGATTCCACTAATTTTTTTTAATATTTTAGATTTTTCGTTAGTATTTACACAGTTGTGCAAAAGTTTACCCAAACTTTTTTTTGTACTTTTACCGAGTGGTATAAGTACAAAAAAGAAGTTTGAGTAAACCTCTTGTTAGGTATTAGTTACGTATCTTCACTCCCATTGGTCCAAACGTGTCGTACGGCGGCTCAAATGATAGGAATCAGTCAACAGAATACAATGACACAGAAAAATCAATTACAGTAAAATATTGAAAGGGCCTTAGTTACGTATATTCGCTGCTATTTTTCCAATCATGACGTACGGTGGCTAAAATGGTAGGAATTAACCAACAGAATACAATGACACCCAAATCCGGTGTCGGAAAGCTGGTCGAGAACACTTCGTCGACGGAAAATTGGTCGACAACAGTTGGTCGACAAACAGTTGGTCGAATGCACAATTCATCGAATGGACAATTCATCGACGAACATTTGATCGAATGGAATTTTCGTCGACAAACTGTTATTTATCTTTAGGATAAAGGGATTAATGGTGACAAACGACGGGTAACTGGAATATTGTATTATATATTTTTTTTTGGGTTTTGTTAATTTTGTACCTAAATCTTACCGGAGGTATTGCGCCTTTTATAAATGTGTAGTTGTGAATTAAGTTTTTGATAATAAAATCAAGAGGGTAAGAATCGCTTTACTTTTAAACTCTTCACTTTTGGCGCATCATGGACGGCTCGTTTTTAAAAGAATCGTTTTAATTTTTTTTTGTATAAACATGCTCTTTCATTCGTTTAAATGTTGCTTTTCAAATTTTCTAATATTTATAAACAAAGCCCCGGTGAATTTTTGAAAAAAGTGGCTAACTCGGGTTTTAAGGGTTGTAGGGCATTAAATTTTTGTTTCAGTTTCTATAAGAATACCAACATGTCGAATAAAAAAAATTAACTTCCTACGTGTTGTTGTTCTGAAGCTATTTTCTTGTGGCATTTTTGGAATTAACTAGTTTTGATGGGAAATAAGCCACAATTTTACTAAAAAAACTGATTTTATTAACGTTTCGACGCTCAAATCGGGTGTCGTTGTCAAAATAAAACCATTTTTTTTAGTAAAATTGTGGCTTATTTCCCATCAAAATTAGTTAATTCCCACATGTTAATGCGGTTGTTATTTTAATTGTTTATTCGCGAACTCAATCGACTATAGGTGGCAGTGCAGTTGCATGAAAATGGCCGATGTAATTGGGATAATGCATTTTGATATAATTAATATTTTTATTGATGTAATTAATTAATATAAATAAATCATTCATTAAATGAACACACCAGACAAGCATTCAATCGACATTGATATATAGGTTAACGGATGTTTTGTTTAAATCTTCATCCCAATTCCTCTAGTTCAAAATAAGCGGCAGCACCCTCGCTTGAGTTCGCGAATAAGCTTAAAATAACACTACTTTTTCAAAATTATTTTATAATTATTTATAATATTTATTATAAACTTTTTATTCAAGACTTGATCTAATTTGATAAATTGAACCTTTCTCTTTGGTTTGATGTCTTTAGAATTTATGTTGACCTAATAGTTTATGCATAATAACGCTGTAGATAGAAGCTTTTTGGGATAAACAATTTCAATTTTGCAATAACTATTAGGTAAAACTTCTTGAAATTTTAACGGCTGAATACTTCTAATATTGTTCCTTTACTTACGCGAAAATAAAGCTTTTAGTGTATTTTTAGAAAAGTTATTAATTATTTTCAAAAAATCGACTTTTGAAGCTATTTTCCCAATAACTAAGCAACAAATTAACAAAAAGAACTTTCCAAACACTCATTTTAAAGAATTTTCTATGCTCTTCAGTAAAATTGTATCACCTTTCCATACAGCATACCGGTCTCCACCTTTAATATTTACAATCAAATAGCGATCTTTAATTGTTTATATATTGTTTATAAGTTAAAAAGTACGTTTGATTTTTTGCATAATTTTTATATTGGATACTGTTGTAACTAAATTTACCCTAATGCCATAAGCAGTTCTTAGATACCTGTATCAACGGATGTCACGAAAGAGGCCATTTATTTGCTAATTTCTCTGGTCTATCACACCCTTTCTTATCTGTGTTTACAATCCAAATCATTAAGCCACATAAAGAGGTAGGGCAATAAACTCACTATAGCTATAGAAATGCTTTTACTACAAAATTTTAAAAGATAAGAGTTATAACGGAACAAGTATGCATACCTGCATTTTAAGACCCAGGTAGATTTTTGGGGATGACACAATGACACTAAAAGATGGCTTTGCCGATGATTGCATTCAATTGAGATGGTAAGTAGGTATGAATCACCTCTAGTTATATTTTAATGGCTTTGTAATTTAACTTCATGGGGTACGAAAGAATTTAAGAAACTTTTAAGAATTTGAAAAAACATAGTTTTTGGGGGGTTTAGGTGTTTTACACAATTTTTGAATATCCCTAAAAACTCAGTTATTTCAAATTATATATACGTAACCTATAAAAACCTTGAGTTAGTCTATTTTGAAGTATATAAAATGGAGAAAATCCCAAAAAACTACCGAAAAAACCAGTTTTCCGGATTTTTGAAGATGGCGCACCTTACGAATAAATCTGAAAAAAGTCAGAAATACAGATTTTGATAAAATTCACAAAACGCAAAAAAATTAGACATGCAGCCATCGCCAAAAAAAGTTATACGTACCTATTAAAAAAACAAAAAACATTGAGGTTATGTACACTCGACCTTCGGGTCCATAAAAATATATGTTTTGTAAAAGCCTCAGCTGTGCGTGTGAATTTTTTGTAATTTATAATTTAATTGCAAACCAACTTAAAAAAAAATAAAATCGAAAAATTGACATTTTTTGATGTGGGGAAAGGGGAAGGGGGTGGTGGGCTAAAATTGCGGTGATTCTTAATTTTTTTAATCACATAGAACGTAAAAAAATAAAAAAAAATATTCAGGCTGTATCGACTTCAAAATAATACAGCATCATGCCAAAAGGGCCTTAGTTATGTATGTTCGGCCCTATTGATCCAATCGTGACGTACGTCGGCTGAAATGATAGGAACTAACCAATAGCATACAATGACATAGAGAAATCAAATACAGCCTCATGTCAAAAAGAATAGAATAAACAAAAATTTCTTTTGAATTAAATATTTGAAATAAAAAATCACACTAAATTTTCTTTTTTTTTCACCCTTTCACTTATCAATATAAACATAAAAGTTTTTAGAGAGTTTCGCCCTCGGTTATAATGTAATCTTTCATTCTGCGTTTAAATTTTTCCAAAATTCTTATTAGTTTTCTCAGGATTCGAATAAACTGAATGCATTTAAATAGCATTGGTCATAATTTTGCGCCTACTCCCTCAAGGCTTAAAAAATGTAACATTTCAAAGGAATGGAGATATTTCAAAGATTCGCTGAGACTATAATTTTTATCTAATATACATATATCTGTAGTCCATCCACTCACGGTAAATATTGCAAAACCTCCGAATTTTAAACAACCGCTTGGATTGACATGAAATTGGGTATGCACATAGCTGACAGGTCAAAGAAAAAGTGATATTGTGCCGACGTGTGCTTTTGCCTTGGGAGTTAGTACAACCACTTTTATAATGTGAAAAGACATACATTCAAAATAAGTCCTAAAGTGGATAAACTGAGTAATTCTAAGCTAGTTTTTGTTCTATAGATTTTTTCTTAACATACTGTTTGAGTTATTTGCAAGTGAATATATTATGTTCGTTTTTCAACAAAAAAGTCACGTTTTTAGACGGTTTTAGAAAAAAACTCAAAAAGTATTTTAACGAAAAATATTCTTAGCAAAAATATAGCGTATAAAAAAGTGAAAACAATGGTGTATGTATGAAGTCTGTAGACCCTGTAAAAGTAGAGTTGTAGTTAAGAGGAAACAGTAGCGATCAACAGGTAGCGAAAACGCGTTCCAAGATTGCGGCTGTAATTTTGAATATTTTTTCGAGATATTTGGCACACGTATTCGTAATATAATAAAGAATGGCGGTACAGAGCCCAATTTGAAAAATATATGAATATGTGGAAATTACTCTGTAATTAAATACAATATTTAAAAAACGAGCCTGTACCGCCATTAAGAAGAACAAAAAAATACACTTTCTTCAAATGAACTTTTTTATCCGATGCCTAGATTTTGTGTCATTTTGGAACTACTAAAATTTTGTATTTCATTAGTAGTTCCAAAATGACACAAAATCTAGGCATCGGATAAAAAGTTTATTTGAAGAAAGTGTATTTTTTTGTTCTTCTTAATGGCGGTACAGGCTCGTTTTTTTAATATTATATTTAATTACAGAGTAATTTCCACATATTAATATATTTTTCAAATTCGGCTCTGTACCGCCATTCTTTATTATATTACGAATACGTGTGCCAAATATCTCGAAAAAATATTCAAAATTACAGCCGCAATCTTGGAACGCGTTTTGGCTACCTGTTGATCGCTACTGTATCACCTTAATGAAAAGCAGGTTCTACTTCGTCAAAATACAAATCGAATATTTTAACATGAAATAACCATAAAACGAAGCACTTTTCGGGAAAAACTCATGACTTACAACTGTTATAAAATGTCTAAAAAGTTTTATTTGTATTTTTATAAACGTTTCTAGCATCAAAAGTTAGTTAGCATCAAAATGAAGTCTCTTTTTTGTTAAAAAAATGTAAAAATCACCGCCTAATTTACTTATGTATTGTTTATGTGATATGTACATTTTTTACTCTTTGAGATATTTAGTATCACTAATGTTTAAGTTATTTTAAACCAAGGCATTTTTTTTCAAAATTAAAATTTTTTTATTTTAAAACCAATTTTTTTTAATAAGCATTTCTTGCCAATAAATCTTATAGATCATATAAACAGTATAATATAAGTAAATTAACTAGGGCGGTAACTATTAATTTCATATGGAATGCTAATTAGGTGGTGATTTTCACGATTTCTTTTAGCAAAAAAAGGGACATATTTTATTTAAAGCGTAACTTACTTTTGATGCTGATGGTGATAGAATAGATACTTTTTAAATAACAAAAATAAAACTTTTTTAAACACTTTAAAAAATTTGTGGCGAGTTTTCCCCGAAAAGTGCGTTATTTTTTGGATATTTTACGTTGAACTAGTCGATTTGGAATTCGACGAATAAGAACCAACTGTTGTTCAGCTCCAACTCTGTTTTTATTGTGTGTCCAGACTTCATACATACATAATTTTTTTTACTGTTTTATAAGCTTTATATTTGCTAAGAATAGTTTTTTCGATCAAATACTTACTTTTTGATTTATTTACGAAAAACCATCTAAAAACAAAAAATACAAGGAATTTAATTAGTTTATCCACTTACGGACATATTTTTACCTATATTTTTTCACACTCGAGAAGGGGGTGGTACTCATCCCCAGAAAAAAGCACACACTGGCACAATATCACTTTTTTCTTTGACATGTTAGCTATGCTTATGTCAAATTTCATGCCAATCCAAGCGATTTTGTAAAATCCAAAAACAGTGAGTAAATTGTCCAATGATATCTTTAAAAAAGACTAGTGCATTTTACAAAAACTTAGGTCAATAAATAATATGAAAACAGCGGAATATCAACCAATGTTGAATGTTTTTACAAAGTATTGTTTATTTTTCGCTACTCGAAGGGGACAACTATTAAACTGGTTTCTTCCACTTCCAGACAATTTTTTAACCGCATATGACATCAAAACCAGAATTAAAAAAATTCGGTTTCGACCTCTTAATACACGTAAATTGATCAAGTATATTTTTCTGTGACTATGTGTGTCACTTCCGGGTACACCATTTTAACCGGAAGTGGTGTAAAACTAAAAAAAGTATTTCTTTGTTCTCATTTTTCTAATGCGCGTCAAATTTCTAATCGCTAGTACCATCTATGGGTTATAATCTTCCATTCAACCTCTGTGATTATATCTGACAGACGGACGGACAGACAGGCATAAAACCGGACAGGCATAAATATTTGTTCTCGTCTTTCTAAGGCGCGTCGAGTAATACATAGTTTGTACTATTTCTGCGAATTTAGAACAATACTTCGGGTTGCAACTCTTTATCCTGAAGTCGGAGGCCAAATTTCTCACCTTTAGTACCATCTTTGGGTTATAAGCTTTCATTCCACATCTAATTTGTCATGTTTTAACCCGGCATCCGACAGGTGAACTTTTTTGCCACTAACAGACAGGTGGGATGTGACAAACCCCAGCATTGAAAGAGTTAAAGAATCTCAAAAAATATCTCTACGTTTAGATTAGTTAACAGAAACAGTAAAGATGCAGTAGAAATAAACAAACCAAGACACGTTAAATGATACTAGGAGCACTCCCGAATCATAATTTACAATGTGTAAACTTTGGAAATCATGACTTGGAATTTACAATGTATATACTGATGTGATCTTGATTATTGATATGAGATAATATTCTTATATGTCACTTAATTTAATCAATGTATTAATACTAATCTAATTAATTAACCAGATCACATATCAATATGTTTTCAATCTCAGGGCGAATTATAAATTAATTACTTACTTTCGTGGCTTCTGAATATTTCTTAATGGTTCCTAATCGGGATAGAAAAGAAAAGAGTAAAAAAAAATACAAATATGGGTTACAATTATAATCAAAATATTTTTTATTTTATTCAAAAGGCAATCAATGCTTAATATTTGCTATTTCTTATTATTCTTAAACATAACATTTACAACTGGGAATTTTATTTCCTTTTGGTTTTCTATTGAAAGTTTTTATTAACATTTAACTATTAGGAGTTATTAGGGACAACTCTATTTAAGTTTGATGAAGCTTTTCTGATATTATTGATTATGTTATTCAATTTTTTATGTGGAATTTAATACGAAAAACCCATACATTCATGTCCAAACAAATGAGACTGACCTTTTCCTGGTGAACTGAAAATGTCCTCACACAAAACCCTTTCCTGCTATCCTTGGCTGCGATCAAACCTCGTCCTGGCTTCCAGTGATGTTCTCCTTTGAAAAACTAGCTCGAATAGCTCTCGTTCCTGCTTTTGTCGTGATGCTGTGTTCTACCTTTTTCGAAACTGCTATCAGCTACCGGGACACTCTGGGCTCAAGGAGGTTCTTTTACTCTCGACCTGGCCTACTTCTCGTTCCACGATAGATACTCCACACTCACGGAACTACCGGCTTTCTCACTCCTCGAACACTACCGTCTACTACTCGACTTCACTTCTCGACAGCTCAAAACATTCTGATCCCACTTTGTCATTCATTCACCTACTTTCTCAATATCCCTTCCAGATTCACAAATCAACCTTCCACCACCAACTCTCATTCTCAGTATTCCTCAAAAACCAATTTTTAATCTTTCTAAATATGCTTAATGGATTTCAAAAGAAAATATTTAATTCCCATTCTAAAATCACTTTCTACTATTTACAAATTTTAATGACCTATTCTCTCTTTCAAATGAGTCTTATTTAGCATAGGCTAATGATCGAAACCTTCCGCGAAAAACGATAATGAACTATCATCTATTTCACTGAGTTTTATTTAGCATAGGCTAATGATCGACCTTCCGAGAAGAACGATAATGGTACGCGTCATTCACTTTGTTTATTTTAAGCGCACTCTCCCGAGTTCCGTCTAATCACTTCTTAAAATTAAATATAACAATTTGTTGTATACAGGGTGTTCTAAATTTATATGCCCGTGGTTGAGAAAATTGAAAATATTTTATATTAAATTGAATCCTGTTTACAACCATCAAAATTTAATTTTCATATCAAATAGAAATATAACAATACATTGTAAATAATTATGATTCGGGAGTGCTCCTAGTAGCATTTAACGTGTCTTGGTTTGTTTATTTCTACTGAATCTGGATTTTAAATTTAGTATAAATTTCTACGTATTATGACTGTTTCTTGTTGAGAATAAAGAAAAAACTTCACCAATTATGGTTTCATTTCGAAAACAACGCACACATCTTATGGAAAATATAATGTCACTCAAATTCAATAAAATTTATACGAATAGATCCGTTTTAATTTACCGATCAAATCTTATCATTGCGCCAACTCTCTATTTTCAAAAATAAGAGCAGAAATTGATACAAATAAATCTGAAATCAAATGGGTAGGTACATAAGTTAGAGAGAGAAAAAATATTTTAAACTACCCAGATTTTCGGTACTCCATAAATCAGCGGATTAGTTTCACTAATCCGCTTAGGCCCAGCGGGATTTAAGCTCTTATGAATAGCACTCGGAGCAATAATGATTGTAACTTTAACACTTTTAACACTTTATGGACTCCAAAAATGTGATTTCGATAAACTTTAATTGCAATTTGCGCCGTAATTAATCATAATTAAGAGTTGGCGCAATGATAAGATTTGATCGGTAAATTAAAACGGATCTATTCGTATAAATTTTATTGAATTTGAGTGACATTATATTTTCCATAAGATGTGTGCGTTGTCCGTATTATGACTGTTTCTTGTTGAGAATAAAGAAAAAACTTTACCAATTATGGTTTCATTTCGAAAACAACATAAGTCCACAAACTTTAAAACATAATATCAAAAAAATAAGCAACATTTAAACTTTTTTGGTCTTTCAGATATAGGTCTGGATCCCGCGTATGAAAAAAAAGTTGATTAATAGCAAGCTGAAAATTTGTTAATAGCTTAAGGGTGTCTAGTCGGATAAACTTTGATATATGGGAACACTGGAACAGGGGCAGTTTTAATTTTGGAACAGGTTAAAAATTTGAAACGGTCACACCACGAAAACGGCACATGTATTTTGTCCGACAGAACAGACTTAAATTCTTCGAACAGAGATTAAACTCTCATGCAAAAATTAGACTGCTATTTATCACCAAATGGGCCTTTTAATGAGTAGAGCATGTAGAATATGTCAAATGACAGGAATTATGACAGGTGATAAATAGCAGTCTAATTTTTGCATGAGAGTTTAATCTCTATTCGGAGAGTTTAAGTCTGTTATGTCGGACAAAATAAATGTGCCGTTTTCGTGGTGTGACCGTTCCAAATTTTCAACCTGTTTCACAATTAAAACTGCCCCTGTTCCAGTGTTCCCATATATAAAAGTTTATCCGACTAAACACCCTTAAGCTATTAACAAATTTTCAGCTTGCTATTAATCAACTTTTTTTTCATACGCGGGATCCAGACCTAATAGATGCATTTATAACCCATAATACTTATATAAAATATAGTATTACTATCAGAATCTCTAACTACTAATGGAAAGATTTTTACGTTTCCTGAAAAATTTACACATTGTAACATACAGTGCTTCCATAAAGTAACGCATAATTTCATTATTTCGTAAACCGGCGACTTTAAGGAAAATTTTCGAAACAGGTCGATTTTTATTTTTAAATTACAATTTTTTGGCATATTACATATCATACTAGTGATGTCATCCATCTGGGCTTGATAACGTAATCGATGAATTTTTTAAATGAGAATAGGGGTCATGTGATAGCTCATTTGAAAGGGTATTTAATTCTCTATTTACTAATATAAACAATAACATAATTATATATACAGGGTGTCCAAAAAGAATTCTTTAATTAAATTAATTGAGACAAAAAGAAAAATGTATGTAACTTATTTAATTCAAAATTCGTTTTACTTTTGTCAGAAAATTAAATGTTAGAGCTGCCATCCACCTGCCTCTTGGAAGTTTAAGATTACGCTTAAGCGAAAATCAATATTTAGGTTTTAAATAAAACATTTTTATGTTTGCTGGCACCAATAAAATATATTTAGAATTAAACAAATTACATACATTCATGTTTTTATACCAATTAATTTAATTTAAATAACATTTTTTGGACACCCTGTATAAATAATTATATTAACAATTATATTATTGAATAGAGAATTACATACCCTTTCAAATGAGCTATTACATGCCCTTTATTCTTATTTAAAAAAATCAACGATTACGTCATCACGCCCAGATGGATGACGTCACTAGTATGATATGTATGCCAATAAATTGTAATTTAAAAATAAAAATCGACCTGTTTCGGTATTTTTCCTGAAAGTGTCCGGTTTGTGAAATAATGAATTTATGCGTTACTTTATGGACGCACTGTATATTGTTTCGCAATGACCCATTAAATTATTATAAATGCAATTAACCATTGACCATGTCATGAAAATGGCAATATAAAATTAATTTTTCAAATGTCAAACTTTAAAATTTGTTTTTGTTAACAAAAAAATAATTTAAATATCTATTATGAAATTCGTTACAAACAAAATCTGATATTTCAACTAAACGAAACAAAATACACAATAAAAGTGAATTATTAAACTCATTCAGGGACCCGTTCAGACAAAAGAGCCTACAACTGGTTTTTACCTGAGTGCGAGTGGAAGACTTGTAACGTGAAGCGATCGATATTATGTATCTAACTAGGTACTGTCTTTTCCGTAAAAATGTATATCTTGGCAACATCCTGTTGTTGCCAAAGTGATGTTTAAGCAATGTTTTTGACCTACGGGGGTCAAATTGTCGTTATAGTGTAAGGAATAAAATATATAAATAAATCGGATTACTGAAAATCCGACAACGGTGCCAAGCTTAAAGAAGTGTACTAAGCGAACATTCACGGATTATACCTAGAAAATGATAGCATTTCTAGGTGATGCCAAATGACTGCAACGTGAAAAGATGCCAATTTAATAGCGGGATGTATATATATATATATATATATATATATATATATATATATATATATATATATATATATATATATATATATATATATATATATAACGGATTGATTACGGATGTCGCCGCCTCTCCGCCCCCAATTTCCTTCTTTTTCTGTCATATACAGTTGCCTCTTCTAAATATTTTGCCGCCATTGCTTAATCAGTATCGTTGCGCCAACTTTTCTGTGGTCGTCCTCTCTTTCTTTTTTCAGGAGGGATCCATTCCAGTACTCTTCTAGGCCATCTGTACTCTGGCATTCTTTTAACATGATTAACCAGATTAATTGTTTTCTTTCTATATCATCATTGATATTTTGTTCCATTTTCATTTCGTTTCTTATTTGTTCATTTCTAACTCTCTCCAGTTTCGATCTACCTCAGCTTCGTCTCAGATAATCCATTTCTGTCGTCATAAGTTTTTTTCTATTAGCTTTGGTGACGTCCCATACTTCCGAACCGTAAAGTGTAATACATTGTACTATACTTCCGTAAATATGTTTTTGGATTTTCGTCGAATTGTTTTTTACTAGAGAAGAGAGTTTAAGGCACGGGTCGCTGCTCTGCCCTTGTTTATTCTTTCCCTGATTTCATCTGCACTATTTCCCTTCTTATTGAAAATGACCCCCAAATATTTGCAGGATTGCACGCTTTTGATTGTGTCGTCTTCCAAGACTAGGTCACATATTTCATCTATTCCCACTGAAAGATATTCACATTTTCTCATATTCATGTTTAGACCTGCCACCTCATATCCTTCTTGCAGTTTTCTTACCATATAGCTACCGATCGTCGCTGTCTTCGGCAATTAGTACCTTATTTTCTCCCACCTATTTTCTCCCACCGTTATTCCCATGTTTCTATATTTTTTTACTCATTTCACTAAGGATCTGTCTAGATAGATTTTAAATAAGGTGGGTGACAGACAGCAGCCTTGTTGTTTGAAAAGGAGAGGTGATTTCTTGTCCAATTCTAATTCTTGCAAAGTTTATAATTTGGAAATCCCATTTTCTAAAGTCTCTTTTACACTACACCACCATATAATTTATAAAGTCTCTTTTACACTACACCAACACATTAAATTTAAACCGTAAATCTAGACATAATATTATAACAATAACATAATTTTACAAATTTCTCTTCTTCTTCTTTTTCTCTATAAATTTTTCTTTATATACCATTTCAGATCGTATCAATATATACCATTAACCGAAAAGCAAGTATAATAGTAGGGGAGGAAAGTATGCTAAATTTGCAGTTACTCGAGCGTTATGGCGGCCTATTAGGTTGTGAAGATTAGATCCTAAAACTGAAAAAAGTTAGGTAAAGTTTTCCTTAAGTGAGTACTTTCCATTTTTTATTTTAATTTTCCATTTCCATCAATAGTTTTTTAGGTTATAGCGCCATCTATACATAATTTAAAAAAAATGTCTTTAATAAAAGTTACTTGTTTTTAAGTAAGGAATCCAAATCTGCAATAAAAAAAATTAGGACTCCTATTTCAGATTTTAAAGTAACCCCCCACCCCACCTCAGTGAGGCGTCGTGTTTGGTGTCATTTGATCGATATTTTTAAAAATATTGAATACGTGTATTTGGCAGCTTTTCGATCTAATTTTCATTTCGTGTAATATGGCGTAATATTCCTATTTAAAATTTTAAATTTACCCCCCACCCCTCTCTGTAGGGGTTCGTGTTTGGTATTATTCGATAGATTTTTGAAAATATTAAACACGTATTTTTTTATTTTTCGATCTGACGTTCACTTAGCGAAATATTCGCTTTTTTTGTGAAACCTTATGACACCCATTTCCTTACGGCCCGCTCAAACCGTCAGATTTTTGAAATATACACTGTTCTGCATATACTTAACTTAGTCTTAATCTGACAATTTCGAGTTTCTCTAAGGATAGATTTTTTTCGGACCCCCCTTAACAAACTTCCCTGTATTAAAATCCAATATATGGTGAAAGTACATTTATAGGGTACCAAGGTTCTCCCCATGTGATAATCTGACGCGCTCGAGTAACTGCAAAAATCCCAGCTTGGGCTCCCCTACCATAATTTTTAAGATGCAATTTATACAATTTTATTATAATAATATCATACATTATTATGAATTTAAAAAGATATTGTCAATATTTTTCAATTGCTTTTAACTTATACCTAAAAATACCAATAAAAATACCATGCGATTTGATAACTAATGCGACTAATGCGAAAAAACAACAACATGCAATCACGACAGTAAAATTCTCCTGTTAGTGATCCCATAGTAAATTAGGATGAAAAAAAAACGAGGAAAAAAACCTCATAATATTATCCCGACATAGTAAATAGATTTGGTCGTAGATATGGTTTACTCTCAATATTAATAAAAAACTGTGACTTTATTTGCCTATGTTATTTTAAAACATAAATTATGAATCATCGATATGTTATTGCCATTATTCTAAAGCTATTTCTTTTTGGCATCTTATGCAATTTATTATTTTATTTGAGAAATAAGTCACAATTTAAAGTTTGAAATTAAGTTAATATGGCGTTTCGACTTCCACTTCAGAAATTGTTATCGATTTTGGTAACTATGTGTAAACAGTGTTTTATGGGAACAATCAATCAGCAAAGAAAACAAAAAGTGGATATTTATATGAAGCTATAGTGAAAAGTAACACTTTATACAGCTGCGAGGTATGGCCACTGAAAAAAAAAGAACACTGGCAACGCTGAGAGCAAGAGAAATGGATGTTTGAAGAACATCAAGAGCAACTGGAAGATCTAGAAGAGAAGATTATCAACGAACGCATTAGAGAAATTAATGGGAGTCATACGAATAATCATAGATTGATAACTTATGCTGCGAGGTATGGCCACTGAAAAAAAAAGAACACTGGCAACGCTGAGAGCAAGAGAAATGGATGTTTGAAGAACATCAAGAGCAACTGGAAGATCTAGAAGAGAAGATTATCAACGAACGCATTAGAGAAATTAATGGGAGTCATACGAATAATCATAGATTGATAACTTATCCACAAAACAACTTACTTGGTACTTAACTAGTTCGGACAGGTACACAGGATGGATGAACAACAGATACCAAATGAAATACTAAAATGACAACCAGAAAAAAAGAGGAACCGAGATTGTCCGAGAATAAATTGGAATCAAAAAGACTAAGTTTTCACTCTAATGGCATATAAAACAACATAATGCTATTCTACATCCCACCAGAATGAAAACAATGGGAACCTTCTCTGGTTACACCTCCGAGGCTTCTACAATTTGCAAGCCATACGGATGCTGAGACTAAGGAAGATGAGGGAATTCTACAATTTACAATTCACGTCCCATCTGCTCAGCGCGGTAAAGTTCCAACGAGAATGGTTCCCTTCATACTCTACACAGCGTAAATGTAAATAAAAAATGAATAACCATTTTCAATTTCGTTGCAAAACGAAAATACAGCCGAACCATATTCTAGTCCAATCAGAGAGTGCAGCAAGCACCTCTACTGGTTTCGAAACTTATTAGTCTCTCATCAGGAGGCACATATGTTGCTCTCCCCGATCCAACCAAAAGAAACCTTAGCGTGCAGTCCCGGATTGCAACGAACGAAATGGCATAGATGCCCTAGCGGCAACTGCTAGCAAAAGGACTAAGTTTTCACTCTAATGGCATATAAAACAACATAATGCTATTCTACATCCCACCAGAATGAAAACAATGGGAACCTTCTCTGGTTACACCTCCGAGGCTTCTACAATTTGCAAGCCATACGGATGCTCAGACTAAAGAAGATGAGGGAATTCTACAATTTACAATTCACGTCCCCTCTGCTCAGCGCGGTAAGGTTCCAACGAGAATGGTTCCCTTCATACTCCACACAGCGTAAATGTAAATCAAAAATGAATAACCATTTTCAATTTAGTTGCAAAACGAAAATACAGCCGAACCATATTCTAGTCCAATCAGAGAGTGCTGCAAGCACCTCTACCGGTTTCGAAACTTATTAGTCTCTCATCAGGAGGCATATATGCTGAAATTGGAATCAAGTAATAGATAAAGAGCTTAAGGTCTCAAACACAGAGGAGAACTTATGGAACAACCGAGCGAAGTGGCAATTGAAAGTCGAAAAATGGCAGAGAACGTTATAAACCGACATGTAGTAGTACCTACATGCATTAGTCAAAACTACATAATTTTTTTAGGTCTGCGATTCTTTTAAGATGCTTATTGGCTATTATATTCCTTAATATTCTATATAATATTCATATATTTGATACTACTTCTGAGTTTAAGCCAGTCTTTTTAAAAAAGTTAGAATGTTGGCACTATATTTCATCTTGTACAGAGATAACATGAGCATCACATCCTGGTGGAATAGGTACCAAAATGGTAAAATGATAATATTGTGCACGTCCATCAAAAATAGGCTTTTGCGTTTATGTAAAATAAAAAAAATAAATAATAATAAATTAGTCCTTCTGACGCACTCAAAAAAATACCAGTCAAGAAAAATATTGAAATATAAATTACTAAGAGATAAAAAGTGTATTAAAAAAATTTACGCGATGATTCCCATACAATAAATCGATCACCTCTGTGTCACAAAAAATGTTTATTTTCTAATGCAACATAATGACAATCTATTAAACATCACAACGATGGGAACAATATAAAGTAGCAAAATAATCAAAGAGATCAATTTTTAATCTAACGAGATAAATTGTTTATCAACTTAAAAGCTATTTAATTCCAAGGTATGCATTTTCGAAAAAAAAAAATAGTTTAAGTAAAGTTAAGGTTTAAGCTAAAGATTGATATTTATATAGACATAAATGTCAAATTAACAAACTGAAAAGACTACATGTCGAAGAATTCTTGATATTGGAAGCTTCTTCAAAACCATGGGACCTAGTATACGTAGACGAGATAGGTCCATTTCCTAGAAGTAACGAAGGCAATAGACAGGGCCGTCTCTACCCGGGGGTGCAAGGGGTGCGAGGCATCCGGGCGCCAAGCCCAAGGGGCGCATGCCGAACGCTTGCTAGGCTCAAACTTGCCCTTTTTGTCCTTAAAAAAACTACAAATAACAAAAACATACAAGTGCACTTTCGGTATTTTTTACAAAGGTTATTATTAAATGCTTACTACACAGAAATATGTTATTAAAATGTATGCAAATGAAATATATGAAACCCATTTAGATTATTCCGACAATAATTTCAAAAAGGTGACGCGTTATTTTGACCAATATTGAATGTCGAGTGACAATGAAATCAATGAATCACCATCTTGTAAAAATTATCAGTGTATCCAATTCTGCTGACAAAAGTACCTATAATTGCCGCTTGGGGAGCTATTTGACATTCAAAATTTTTTTAAAATTGTTTAGACATGAATCCTCTTGCGTTTTATGTTCCTTGTGCGGCTCACAGCCTTCATTTAGTGCTAAATGACGCCGCTAAATGCTCAATGGAAATAATAAATTTTATTTGTTAAGAAATTCATGCTTTCCTTTTCGCATCAACATTACGGTGGAATGTCATAATAAATGAGATACCCACCTTTACAGTTGAGTCCCTGAATCTTTACCCGTGCGTCATAATTTAAAGCATACGAAATAAGTTGATAATAAGTCGGAAATTGAAATTTACTAAACGCAACAGCAAGTCACTTACTGTCACTGGCTGTTGCGTTTAGTAAATTTCAATTTCCGACCTATCATCGACTTATTTCGTATGCTTTAAATGATGACGCACGGGTAAAGATTCAGGGACTCAACTGTACCTTAAAACCGCTTTCAAATGCGCGATGGGATTGTTGTTGTCGGGGCTCGAACCGTGAGCTCTGGCTTATGAATCCAGGTATCATGCCTCTGAGCTACGCTACGGTCACGCTACGGCCGTCCACGATAGGAGAGTAAAATTCTCTCTCTTCAATCTTGACCCCCCGGAGGGAGTGTAGTGGTCGACCTGATGTCGTGTATTGTCCGTCTCCAAAGATCTCTGTTTCTGGTCATTTCTTTTAACTCATGCATAGCTCTTTTGTATATTCCCGTAATTTGATCGATCCATCTTGTTAGGGATCTTCCTCGTGATCTTCGGCCTTCGACCTTTCCTTGTATAATGAGTCTTTCGATGTTTTTTGTGTTTGATCTCATAACAAGTCCAAAGTATTTTAATTGTTGGAGATGGACTTTACTGGAGAGTCGTTGGCTAACTTTTAGCTCCCTTAAAATTGAATTATTTGTTCTATGGTCGGTCCAAGGAATTCGTAGCATTCGTCTCCAACAGAATATTTCAGTGGCGTCTATCTTTCTTCTTTCCGAATTTCTCAGAGTCCAAGATTCACATCCGTAGGTCAGTATTGGGAATATTAAGCAGTTGATCAACCTCATTTTTAACGCTCTTGAAATGTGACAGTCCTTCCATATTGCGGTAATTTTTGCTGTGGCGACTTTTGCTAGATCACATCTACGTTTTATTTCTTCCTGTAATGACCCTGTGTTTGTGATTAATGATCCCAGATATAAGTATGAGCTCACAACCTCAAACCGATCAATTGTGGTTATGTGTGGATGATTATTATGTAGTCTATCCACTATCATGATCTTTGTCTTTGATATGTTTAATTGCAGACCAAATACTTGACTTTTGTTTTCAACCAGTCGTATAAGATCAATCAGCTCTGCTTGACTATTGACTATTACAAATTCTTCGTTTGACTATGGCGAAAATTTACCGCGTATTATACTCAATTTTTGACAACAACAAATACGACAATGACACAAGAAATATCAAAAGCTCATTGATGACAAAATTAAAGAACTTGAAGTTTATCTGCTCTGTCGTGACATGGTACAATATGTTAGCAAAGGTTAATATTGTCAGCAAAACTTTGCAAATGAGCGATATTATTATTTCGGAAGCTGTTAAGATGCTTGATCAATTCAGTGAAGATTTAACTAAAAACCGCACTGACACTGCGTTTGAACAGATATTAATTGACTCGGTTACAATTGCAAAATAAAATTTTAAAGTTAACTTCTATTATTATTTATTGGACATTGCCATTGCAAAATTAAGTGAAAGTTTTGTAATGTTGATGGAACATAATTATAATTTTTCTTTCTTGGAAAGTATACTGAGTTGAAGAAACTACGAAGGAAACTTAAAAAAAAAACACAATGTTCAAATTTACAAACAAAAACTAGCGCATGGAAGTAGATCTGATATAGATGGTGAAGACCTATTCCATGAGTTAGAATTGTTACCAATATTTTTTATAAATATAGACACAACTCCACTCGATATTCCAAGTTAAATCTACTCTAATACATAATTTACTCTCCGTTTTACCAAATCTTTCTACATGTCTAAGAATGGTACACGACAATTAGACCGAAAGCAGTAGACAGAACTCATTGGACCGAAAAGCACTTTACCGAAACCTCACTAGACCGAACAGCATTAGACCGAAATAGTACCTACATATATTAAAAAAGATTGCACTAAATTATGCTAAGATTTTGTATATTTGTCTTTTTGCTTATTGTATTTTTTTGTATTATTTTATATATAGACTGTGTAAATTGTTATTCTGTACAGTCTGATATGAAACAATTTTCATCCGTTAAACAAATTAGTGAAGGTAAAAATAAATTAAGGGTAGAGTGACGTTAACACCATTTTAACTGTTTCTGATAACCATACAAATAATATTTAGTTGTAATTACATTTATCTTATCTCTTTTACTGCGACAAGTAAAAAGAAAAAGAAAAAAATAAACCAAAAACAAAGCAAAAAACAAACTCTAAGCTCGCCAGTACTTTGTGCTGTCAGTCCTAAGACGGATTAAAGGGTGGAGGGAGGTTGATGTTACCCTTGCTCAGGTTACAATCCTGTTTAAGCACTCTGTATTATGTACCTAATGCTTTTCGGTCTCCTGCTTTTCGGTTTCCTACTGTTCGGTCTAGTGGGGTTTCGGTAAAGTGCTTTTCGGTCTAATGAGTTCGGTCTACTGCTTTCAGTCTAATGATTTCGGCCTCTTTACAATAAACCGTTTAAGGATATATTTAACACTTCCAGTAATAATAGCTGAAGGAGAAATGTCTTTTTCTAAACTTAAATTGATCAAAAATTATCTGCGCTCAACAATGGACCAAGACAGATTAACAAACCTGGCTTTAGTAATTATAGAAATTCAAGTAAAACTTGATATCACCGAAGCAATAAAAACTTTTGCCAACTTAAAAGCTAGAAAAGTTGAGTTTGATATACTTTAAAAAGTATGGTATAGCGTTATGAGATTGACCTTTTATGAATACTGAAACCATGTTTTTATATATAAATAAAGAAAGCAAACATAATTAGTTTTAATTTTAGCGTAACTATAACCTATATAATCTTTGTATATAATCTTTATAAAAATTGTGATGTGTGTTGCAGAATGGTCACATACTGCTCCAATACAACCTCTTAGGCGTATAATGGATACACACCGATCGAATTGCTGTATAGCCGGAAAATAAACTTACCGGAAGACCTTACACCAGAACTTCAACCATGTTTCAACATAAATGCCTACTATAATGAGTTACGTTATAACTACAATTCACACACGAGAGAGCTAAAACCTTGTTATCACAAAAAGGAACAAGAGATGAATAAGTCAAAAGCGATGCCACAAAATTTCAAAATAGGAGACCTAGTTCCAGGGCCGTGCGGTGCTATGATGCGGTGAGGCAGCCGCATCAGGCGGCATCACAAGGGAGCGGCATAATCAGTAAAATCACAATACAAATTGAGCCATTCAATAATTAAAAGTATATATAGAACCAAGTGTCAGCCGAAAATATTTAACTGGTGAAGGTTTAACAGAACTTATTTTGAAAAATTTGGAAAAAATAGTTCTTGATTTAAAACGGCTCAGAGGTCAAGGTTACGATAACGGGGTTAATATGAAAGGAATAAGAAAGGGTGTTCAAAACAGAATATTTGAAAAATATCCGAGGGCGTTTTACGTGCCCTGCGCATGCCACCTTAGTCATAAATGACGCAGCGTCTTCTTCTACAGAAACAACAAACTTTTTTTTTGTATTATACAAGAGCTGTACACTTTTTTTCTGGTTTTACAAAGCATTGGGAAGTTCTGAAAAAACATGTTTCACAACTAACACTAAAACCGTTGAGTACTACTAGATGGTTAAGTCGAATAGATGCATTGAAACCTTAGTGTAGGAAACAAAGGTTGAACCTTGCAAAATGGACACAAGTCCGGTTTTATTTTTTTTCTGGTATATCAAGGGGTGCTTATTATAAGACTAACTTTTTCTGAAAAAAATTCGCCCCGGAACCTCCCTTTTCACCCCTTTAAAGGGGGTAATTTGTGGTTTTTGCGGAACGTAGCCCTTCCTGTAACTTTTACAAAAAATTTCATTTATAGAAATATGAAGAGGACTATATTTTCTACGATTTATTTCCAACACCATCTCTCTATCATCCACCGTTTAGCGGGGGTGGCGCCCTAAATTTGACAAGTTTTTAAAAAAGATGTTTTAAAAAATATATATTTTTCCCTAACTGTAAAGGAAATTAAGAAGAAATCCTACGGCAATTATTCACAAATAATTGACTGATTTTTTGGTATAGGTTTTACTTAAGGATAATTGCCCTTTTTTTAATTACAGGGTGTTACATTTTAAAAAACCTCTTTTTATACCATCTGAACCGTTTATGCTAGAGTAAAAAGACTTTCAGCGATTACCCATGTACTGGTGCTATTAACAAATTTGTATAATGCACCCCCATTTTTTCCCCGGAACCACCCCAAAAAAAAGAAGAATTAATAAATAAATTGATTTTCTTGGAATCCTTCACACACAATGCCCTTTATTAATATGCTTCATACATCATTTTGTGGACGTTATTATTACCCATGCATGGACACCAAAAGCAATTTCCTTGTGCAACCCCTTAAACAAAAAAAAAATAAATAAAATGGGGGGTTGAAATTTTTTTTTGTTTTTTGCTTTTTGATCCATATGGGCATATGCTTCATCAATAGTGCTTTTCAAAAATATATATGGTTATTGCAACATCTCTGCGAAAACCACCCCTATCCTTGAAAATGTACTGCAGAAACTACCCCTATCCCTTGGCGAGCATGTTTTTACGATTTTCTCATTACCTATGTATTATTTTTAAACAAAACTTATACAAGGTTAAAGACCACTATTTACTCTAAAAATTATGTCCTATTCATTTTTTCGTATAAGCAACGGTTACGGCACAGTGGCGCCGTAAACCTCATATATGCTTTGGCGGGCTCCAGTTTTTGTTTTTGTTTCGTCATCTGTTCGTTTTATTGATAAAGTACTTATGCAAAATAAAACAACACAGTGTAACCTACAAATTATGACTCATGCACATTTTACATTCTTTGCTCCCCAAAGCCACAGTGGTGGCCCAAAATAAATTTTTGCATATTTTCGCCACCTACATGCATTTTATTGCATTAATGCTACCTTAACAGCACAATCTTTACCCTTAGGTGGTCGCTACGCAGTGGCGGATCCAGGGAGGGGTGATGGGGGTGAACACCTCCCCCCCCTCTCAAACCAAGTCATATTATATTCAAAGATTATAAAAATATTCATTTATTTTTATAGAAATTTAACCAATTGGCACCCCCCTCTTAACGATGCTGGATCCGCTACTGTCGCTAAAGCATAAAAAGTCATTCTTATAAAAATAATATTAATATTATATAACTATTTCTATAAAAAAAATGAATATTTTTATAATCTTCAAATATAATATCACTTGGTTTGAGAGGGGTGGGGGTGATCGCCCCCATCACCCCTCCCTGGATCCGCCACTGCTTAGCGACCACTTAGGGGTGAATATTGTGCTATTAAGGTAGCATTAACGCAATAAAATGCGTGTAGGTGGCGAAAATATGAAAAAATTTATTTTGGGCCACCACTGTAGCTTTGGGGAGCAAAGAATGTAAAATGTGCATAGGTCATGATTTGTAGGTTACACTGTGTTGTTTTATTTTACATAAGTACTTTATCAATAAAACAAACAGATGACGAAAAAATAAACAAAAACTGGAGCCCGTCAAAGCATATATGAGGTTTACGGCGCCACTGTGCCGTAACGGTTGCTTAAACGAAAAAAATGAGTAGGACCTAATTTTTAGAGTAAATAGTGGCCTTTAAACTTGTATAAGTTTTGTTTAAAAAAAATGAATAGGTAATGAGAAAATCGTAAAAACATGCTGGATAAGGTATAGGGGTAGTTTCTGCAGTATATTTTCAAGGATAGGGGTGGTTTGCGCAGGGATGTTGCAATAACCATATATATTTTTGAAAAGCACTATTGATGAAGCATATGCCCATATGGATCAAAAAGCAAAAAACAAAAAAAAAATTTTAACCCTCCATTTTATTTATTGTTTTTGGCTACAAGGGTTGCACTAGGAAATCGCGTTTAGTGTCCATGCATGGGTAATAATAACTTGCACAAAATGATATATGAAGCATATTAATGAAGGGCATTGTGTATGAAGGATTCCAAGAAAATCACTTTATTTATGAATTCTTCTTCTTTTTTGGGTGGTTCCGGGGAAAAAATGGGGGTGCATTATACAAATTTGTAAATAACACCAGTACATGGGTAATCGCTGAAAGTCTTTTTACTCTAGCATAAACGGTTCAGATGGTATAAAAAGGGGTTTTTTAAAATGTAACACCCTGTAATTAAAAAAAGGGCAATTACCCTTAAGTGAAACCTATACGAAAAAATCAATCATATATTTGTGAATAATCTCCGTAGCATTTCTTTTTAATTTCCGTTACAGTTAGCGAAAAATATATTTTTTCTAAAAACATCTTTTTAAAAACTTGTCAACTTTGGGGTGCCACCCTTGCTAAACGGTGGATGATAGAGAGATGCTGTCAGAAATAAATCGTAGAAAATATAGTCCTCTTCATATTTCTATAAAAGAAATTTTTTGTAAAAGGTACAGGAAGGGCTACGTTCTGCAAAAACCATAAATTACCCCCTTTAAAGGGGTGAAAAGGGGGGTTCCGGGGCGAAATTTTTTCAGAAAAAGTTAGTCTGATAATAAGCACCCCTTGATATGCCAGAAAAAAATAAAACCGGACTTGTGTCCATTTTGCAAGGTTCAACCTCTGTTTCCTACACTACCTCTAAGATTTCAATTTTGTGAAAGACATAATG
This sequence comes from Diabrotica virgifera virgifera, assembly GCF_917563875.1. Lineage (NCBI taxonomy): Eukaryota > Metazoa > Arthropoda > Insecta > Coleoptera > Chrysomelidae > Diabrotica > Diabrotica virgifera. Next base: position 164,410,388 of record NC_065449.1, on the reverse strand, counting down.
CCTTATTCGAAATAATAGAAGACGTCAACAATAATTCAGAAACTATAGTCAAAGCACGAGGATTAGTAAAAAATATTAAAAATTATAAATTTATATGCGGTGTAGTTCTTTGGCATGATATTTTATTTTTCTACGAGCATGCAAAAATGGCTACTTTCGCGCACGCGTTTTAGTTTAGAAAGTTTTACTTTTCCGCACGCGTGTTACTTTTACGCACGCGTTTTACTTTTCCGCACGCGTTTTACTTTTCCGCACGCGTGTTAATTTAGATATGTTAATATGGCCTTAAAGTAATTATAATACATGCAATAAACTAATATTTAGATATTATTTACTAATTTATTTCAAATATATCTTATTGTGTTCATGTTTTAATGAAATTAACGCGATTATTTCATTCATAGGAGATTCTGACCAATAGAAAGCTACAGAAATCTGAATTAAATCGATAATTTTTTATAATCTCCCGTCGTTAAATATATTACGTCAGATGCCCTTCGTTGCTACGAAAAAATACATTCAGTGACATTAATGACAATTAATGTTTTAAAAATTATAAAAGTGATGACTTTCAATCGTCAAATATTTATAAAAACTGTGTGTTTAATGGTACTTACATAAATAAATTACAATAAAATTTTGGTTTTGAACAGTTTTATTCATGAAATAATCGCAACAAATGGCACTCGACCTCTGAAATTAATATAGAATTTTTGCTCTCGTGACACTTTGACATAATTTCACTCGCCTTCGGCTCGTGAAATTAAAACTGTCAAAGTGTCACTCGGGAAAAATTCAATAATTTCAGAGCTCTTGTGCAATTACTACTGATTATTTCATTCATAGGAGACTCTGACCAATAGAAAGCTACAGAAATCTGAATTAAATCGATAATTTTTTATAATCTCCCGTCTTTAAGTATATTACGTCAGATGCCCTTCGTTGCTACGAAAAAATACATTCAATGACATTAATGACAATTAATGTTTTAAAAATTATAAAAGTGATGACTTTCAATCGTCAAATATTTATAAAAACTGTGTATTTTATTAAAATAAATTATAATAAAATTTTGGTTTTGAACAGTTTTATTCATGAAATAATCGCAACAAATTGCACTCGACCTCTGAAATTAATATAGAATTTTTGCTCTCGTGACACTTTGACATAATTTCACTCGCCTTCGGGTCGTGAAATTAAAACTGTCAAAGTGTCACTCGGGAAAAATTCAGTAATTTCAGAGCTCTTGTGCAATTACTACTGAGAATTAAATGAAATAAAATAATTTTGACATAATATTCTACAGTCAAATCAGTACACAATAACAGTAGTTTTGAATCGTCGTCATGGAAACCAAGATCGTCGTCATGCTAACCAATTATGCTGAAAGGTTGATTTTGACAACCTTGTCAAAGAATTAATTTGTGTATGTATTTTCATATTAATTAAATTAATTGATTAAGATTTGGTCATTTTTTAGATACTCGTAGAAAAAATATTGTTCCTAACGCTTGCAGAAAGTCTCTTTTCCGCACTCGACTGCTTGCCGAACTCCCGCTTCGCGTCGTTCGGCAAACTGCAGTCGCGTGCGGAAAAGTATGACTTTCTGCACTTGTTACGAAAATAAATATTTATATAAATTCAATCTCGAAAATGTTGCAACATGTAACTATAAATTTGTCAGATTGTGTAAAAATGTCAGAAACTATGGAAAAAATAAAAATTTACTGACAATTTGGCTATGACCAAATGAAAATTACTGATAATGAAATTGCAGAAAATCCGTTAAATAAGTTCCAAATTTCCTGCTGAAAACGAATATTGAGGTAAGAGCAAAATGAGTCAATTTGATCTGTGGATTAGATCTCAACAGAGAGAGATAAATTTAAAGTAAATTTTTTCATCTATATTTTAAACATTGCCTTTAATTCTCTGATTGATCGATTTTCGCTTTTAGAAACTCATAATAAAAATTTTAAATTTTTATAGGATATTTTGAAATTGAGAGAAATATACGAAAAGGGAAAGATGATAAAATACTAGAAAAATACTAGAAAATATTCATTCAATACTATTCATAGAAAAAGAATCGGATATAGAGGCAAATGATTATCTAGAAGATTTATTGCATGATTTATCCCAAAGTCCATGAAACCTTTACAGGTTTTGAACTATTTGTGCCAAAATAACCTAATTTCTGTATACCCAAATATGCGAGGTGCAGAAAGTACCGGCCCCAAGAATTTTATTTACACTCTATGTCTCGGTAGCTTGGGGAAAGGAGTTTTTCAAAATTAAAAATGATTAAAAACTATTTACGAAGCCCTATCCGAAGACAAACAAAAATAAAAAAAATTAGCACTTATCACAATACAGTCCTCAATAGCTGCTACTTTAGACTACACCAATCTGATTGACGAGTTTGCCAAAATTAAAATCAAAAGGATAAATTGTAATTTTTATAAATGTTATTTTTAATGTTAATACATACACTTGAAATCAGAAAAGCGGGTCACTCGATGAATTATTCAAGTTAGATATCTCGAATTTTCTAAACCTGTTGTCCGATTTGAGTGATCTTTTTAGTATGTTATAGCCTTATTCTTTAACAATATCGCTATAATAATATTGTTGCTAGACAGGTAAATTCTTATTGTATACCGGGTGTAACAATCATACTGTGTTGATTCCTCAAAGCTTGGAACACCCTGTGGAATGTTGTACGAGGTATGTTGTTTTGTACGAGGTGCGGGAAGTACCGGCCCGAAGAATTTTATTACTACTTTATGTCTCGGTAGCTTGGGGAAAAAAGTTTTTCAAAATTAAAAATGATTAAAAACTATTTACGAAGCTCCATAAGACAAACAAAAATAAAAAAATTAGCACTTATTACAATAGAGTCCTCAATAGCTGCTACTTTAGACTACACCAATCTGATTGACGAGTTTGCCAAAATTAAAATCAAAAGGATAAATTGTAATTTTTATAAATGTTATTTTTAATGTTAATACATACACTTGCGATCATAAAAGCGGGTCACTCGATGAATTATTCAAGTTAGATATCTCGAATTTTCTAAACCTGTTGTCCGATTTGAGTGATTTTTTTAGTATGTTATAGCCTTATTCTTTATCAATATCGCTATAATAATATTGTTGCTAGATAGGTAAATTCTTATTGTATACCGGGTGTAACAATCATACTGTGTTGATTCCTCAAAGCTTGGAACACCCTGTGGAATGTTTTAGCATAGATAAAATATTGAAATTAAAACTCGATTGTAGCCGTAGGCTTTCTTAACATTTTTTTTTATTTATTTGTTTATGTTGGACAATAAAAAAGTTAGTCACGTTAATAACTAGCCATGTTCTTCATCAATAGAGGGTGTTTTTAAACAAGTGCGACAAATTTTAAGGGGTAATTGTGCATGAAAAAATTATGACAGTTTGCTTTATAAACATATGTCTGCAAATGCTTCGTTTCTGAGATACGGAATGTTGAAGTTTTTCTTACAAACTGATGATTCATGTATTGCTCTAAAACCCGTAGAGATATGCAAATGCAATTGGGTAGGTTTTAAGAGGCAGTTATTGTGCATTTTTCGACATACAATTAATAATTATATATTCACCATTGGCGTGCATACGGGTATAAATATTTTAGATACATCCCGTATGCACGCCAATGGTCAATACGAAATTTTTAATTGTATGTCAAAAAATGCGCCATAACTACCCATAAACACCTACCAAATTTCATTTGCATATCGCAACCGGTTTTAGAGCAATAAATAAATCGTCAGTTTATACGGCTACAATCTAGTTTTAATTTCAATATTTTATCTATGCTAAAACATTCCACAGGGTGCTCCGAACTTTGAGGAATAAACACAGTATGATCGTTACACCCGGTATACAATAACAATTTACCTGTCTAGCAACAATATTATTATAGCGATATTATTAAAGAATAAGGCTATATCATACTAAAAAAATCACTCAAATCGGACAATACGTTTAGAAAATTCGAGACATCTAACTTGAATAATTCATCGAGTCACCCGCTTTTATGATCGCAAGTGTATTATTGCATTTAATTTAAAGTATGTTTTGTTTTTAAAATAAAAGTTTTCGTTCACTTTGTGTAATTTCTAAGTTTCTTTTTACTTTTTACCTAAGTTTCAATAATATTTAGGGGGCGGCATTTCGAAGACTTGCATCATATTGAAAAGATGTACCGCACAGTTCTGCCTAGTTCTAGTCAAAAGAGGAGAGAATGGTAATTTTGATAGTCTTTATGTAGACCCTTTTACAGTAACAGAGGTAAAAAAGGTTAACTATAAAATTATGTTAGATAAGGGAAAGATCCAGGAAGTGGATAAAAACAGACTATATGCTTACAGTGCATAAACACAGTGAATTAGTTATATGTGAAAACTGGAACAATTGTATTGGTAGGGGAGCAAAGTACGTTAAATTTGTAGTCACTCGAGCGTTATGGGGACTTATTGGGTTGTGAAGAGTAGGTCCTAAAACCAAAAAAAGTTAAGTAAAATTTTCCATTTTAGTGGGGACTTTACATTTTTTAATTTAATTTTCCATTTCCAACAATCGTTTTTTCCGAATATAGCGCCAACTATCCATAATTCAAAAAAATGTCTCGAATAAAAATTGCTTATTTTTACATAAAGAATCCAAATCTGCAATAAAAATGTGGGGGTCCCATTTAAGATTTTAAAGTAATCCCCCACCCCACCTCCGTGGGGGGTTCGTGTTTGGGACCATTCGATAGATTCCTCAAAAACATTTTAAAAGTGTATTTTACAGTTTTCCGATATGATGTTCATTTTGCGAAATATCACGGGGTATGTATTTAAATTTTTAAATTTACGCCCCCCTCACAGTGAGGGGTCATGTTAGTACCATTCGATAGATTTTTGAAAAATATTGAAGACGTATTTTTTAATTTTTCGATCTGACGTTCATTTCGCGAAATATTCGCTTTCTTTTAACTTTTTGACTCACCCATTTCCTATGCCCCGCTCAAATCGTCAGAATTTTGAAATATGCACTCTTTTGCATGTACTTAACTTACCTTATATTCATTTGACAATTTCGAGTATTTTTAAGAATAAATTTTTTTTCGGGTCCCCCTTAACGAACTTCCCTGTGTTAAGAGCCAATATATGGTAGAGGTACATCTGCAGGGTACTACGCCAGTCAATGGGAGCACGAATAGGATATTACCTCCGAATTCTATCCTACTGCATGGATTTTAATGAAATTTTGGGCCTAGCCTATACTTATCTCCTAATTCAAAGTCTACCCTATGCCGATGTGTGCTTTTATCTTGGGGGTGGTTCCCACACCTTCTTAGGGGAGGAAAATTTTTGGTTAAAATTACCATGGAATTTGCTAGAGAACCTAATTCTAAGCAAAATTGTTCTAGAATTGTTTTTAAAACTCAAAACTTTTTGAAATATTCGGTGTTGAAAATTGGCCATTTTCATTGAAACATAATACCTTTTTGAACGGTTTTTTGCGAATACCTTAAAAACTATGCATCTAACTAAAAAATCTGTTTTAAAGATTTTTGTAGGTTATAAAAAAAACAAAGAGACATTTTCCTTCATAAATCTTCTACTTATAATACAAAAAGAGATATGGTAGGTGAAAATAGTTTGTTTTTTGGTACATTCTCAAATTGGTATATTCAACTCGAAATAACAGAGAAACGGTCGATTTTAGGTGTATAATGCTACTAATACCTTTTGTAGTGCTTGAAAAGTCCTTTAAAATGAGCCTTTTTGTAGGTTCTTTAGGTACATTAAAACTAAGCGACTAAGCCTAAATTTTAAGAAAAAATGAGAATAATTTTAAGCCCCATCCACCAAAATGTAAATGGATCGTTTTCCTTCCACAATACCATTTATTATTGTGTTATGTCTATGTTCAAAAAGTTGGACGGGTTTAAAATGAACGATTTTTGAAAAAAAAAATCAAATTATAAAGAGCATTTTAAAATTTTCTTAAAAATCTTCCTTTTTCTCCATGTAACTTAAAAATGATAAGAGATACAGTAATAAAAATTAAAAAGGAAATTTTTATTTGAAAAAGCCCTACATTTTTGTGTGGTATCTTTTTTCGCATCTTTTATCTTTTTCGAGTTACACGGAGGAAAAAGAAGATTTGTAAGACAATTTAAAAGTGCGCTCGATTTGATTTTATTTTTTTCAAAAGGTTTTTTAGGTTCTCTACTAGCCTCTTCCGTGGCTACTTTAACCAAAACATTTTTCACCCCCGAGAAGGGGTGGGAACCACCACCAAGATAAAAGCGCACATCGGCATATGATACACTTTGTTTCTTGATCTATTCCCTACTTACTGTGAAAATATCAAGTAAATCGATGTAGTAGGATGGAATTCGGAACCAAATACCCTCATTGACTGCCCTATACCAGGTTTCTCCCCATATTATGATAATCTGACGCGCTCGAGTAACTGTAAAAATCCCCGCTTGAGCTTCCGTACGATATTGTTAACGAACATTTTTTTTTGTTATTAGATATAGAGCAACATATACCAAATATTTGTATATAAATCTGTAGATATAACGTAGTCAGTTGATGATGATATAGTTAGGCCAGGGTAATAAGACAAAAATATACCCTGTTGGTGACACTTCAGCAGCCAGGGTACTGAAGCGTTTTTTCGACAAGTAATACCTATGGGAACAAATTGTAATTATTTCCTGCGTAGGATCTGGCGGCCATTTTTATTTATAAACAATTAACTGTCAAAAAATGGCATTTTTCCCTTTTTTCAAATCAATGGATAACAGTGAAACTTATGATTATTTTTTTGGTACAAATATCTTTGAGATTATGGAAGAAACTTTAAAATGGCATATTACAAAGTTTGATATACTCATTTATTGTTAATATAAATGCGAAAAAAGGTCGGAATTGCAAAAAAAATATTTTCGCAATAACTGTTGTAAAAATTAGTATACAGGTTTGAAATGAGGGTTCTTTGGTGCTTAATATGTGATAAAAATTTCAAAGCGATTAATTCAATTGTTTAAATTGTATTCGAATTGTTTATTAGTCCTGTCGCCAGTGGGGGTACAACGGCCTCCTTAATTCAGATGGACTTACCCAAGTTTTATTTATGTATTTTGACCCGTAGAACACGAATTATTTGGGTAACAGTCGATCCGGATGTCGATAAGATTGTTATAAACAAAGAACTTGAGGAATCACATAACAGCCATTTTTTGCAAAACAAAACATTTTTTTTGTATTTTTTATGTCATTCTTTCTATTCTTTCATTTTTCCGACTGTATATATTACTAATAAATGCATTTTTTATTCGCTTTTTTTAAACCAAGTTGAAAATATAGCTTATGCTCTTTCATTTGACACCTGTGGAATGGTTCTAACGTCATTTTTTTCTGACTTATGCTCTCTGGGAAAAATAATTTGAATAAAATTTAAACGATTAAATGATTCGCTTTGAAATTTTTATCACATATTAAGCACCAAAGAACCCTCACTTGATAAAAATTTCAAAGCTGTACACTAATTTTTACAATTGATATTGCGAAATTATTTTTTTTTGCAATTCTGACCTTTTTTTCGCAATTATAATTAACAATAAATGATTATATCAAACTTTGTTATACGTCATTTTAAAGCTTTTTCCATAATCTCAAAGATATTTGTACTTAAAAAAACCATAAGTTTCACTGTTTTCCATTGATTTGAAAAAAAAAGGAAAAAATGCCATTTTTGACACTTAATTATTTATAAATAAAAATGGCCGCCAGATCCTACGCATGAAATAGTTACAATTGGCTCTTATAGGTATTACCTGTCGATAAAATGCTTCAGTACCCTGGCTGCTCGAGTGTCATGGAAAAAACCTTATGACCCTGGATTAAGTACGAAAAATTTTTTCCTCTTCGGAGAGGAAAAGGAAAAGCACAACACATTGCTCAGAAAATCTTCTAGGGGGATGATGTAACAGGATTTAACTCACTATTCAGATCTTTTAAAAATTCTTAAATTAACTAAATTAATCATTACATATTTTTATTACATAACAATAAACACCGAGCGTACGTTTAATTTCATAATAGAACACCTTAGGTAAAGTATACAAAATGTAGTTTTTCAAAAATCAGCAAGATTGTTTATGATCAAAACATAATCTTGACATAGTAATGACATAATAACATAGACAAACATATTTACATAACCATGCATTGACAATTGTGCTGGTAATCGCCTTGCAGAGAGACTAAAAACAAAAAGAAAAAGAACGATGTATCGATAAATAAGGAAACGCGAATATATTCGAATTAGTTGAGTCATTTAGTTAGTTAGACGATTTAGTTAGTTTTGGGGGTTTCCTACCTTTAGCGGAGAATAATGTAGTTATCTGTATAATAATGTATTTGTTCACCGAATAAACGAGTTATCACTATTTGAGTGTATTCCGAGGTCAAATTTCTTCTCTAGTACTATCTTTGAGCTATAGGCTTTCATTCGACACCTCATTTGTCAGTCTATCGGTTTTAATAACAGAGGAGTTATATTCGCGGAGAGACGGACAGACATGCATAAAACAAGAAGTATATCCCTAATAACACCAAACATTCCATGTATGTTCCTAGAATGTACACAGAGGATATTGAAGACATTCCTGGAATGTCCTCAAAAGCACTAGAATATCCCAGGAAAGTCCTGTGTCCGCATTTTAAACATTCCTTTAATGTCTTGTTGGAACATTCCATGAATGTCTACGAATATTCTTTGGACATTCACAGTATATTTTTGGATATAGTCGCTGATGTGACATAATACCTCCGATTTGTTTTTTCATGAGTTGTGTAAGAGAGACTAAAAACTTTTTACAGTCACCTCCTATTTTCATATGATATTTTTTGACATGTTTTGTAGTAAATTCAACTCTATTTACTACAAAATATGTCAAAATTTACATGTGAAAACAGGAGATGACCCTAAACATGGTTTTTCGCCTCCTACAAAATTCATGAAAAGCAGATAGGAGGTATTTTGACATCACCAACAATATACCAGAAGTATTATGTGGCCATACCAAATAATATATCCTTGATAAATATAAACATTTTTATTGCACAAAACTTTGTCATATATTTTTTCCATAATAATCACTACGATGATGATTCATTGTATTGATTCATTGTATTCATTGATTCATTGTATTCAATCTGGTCATAACTGATCAATGAGAAATTTTAATTTAACCTAAATTACTACTGTTCCTTAAAATGAAGAGCTTACCCCATAGCGTCTCTTATCTAATCTAACAAAATTTCTAACATATACAGGCACACAAGCACTATGCTCTGCTTTTCACTATCACCTATCCCTCAAACTAGTTCAGAAGGAAAAACAAAAATGAATAACCATTTTCAATTTCGTTGCAAAACGAAAATACAGCCGAACCATATTCCAGTCCAATCAGAGAGTGCTGCAAGCACCTCTACCGGTTTCGAAACTTATTAGTCTCTCATCAGGAGGCACATATGCTGCTCTCCCTGATTCAACCAAAACAAACCCCAGCGTGCAGTCCCGAATTGCAACGAACGAAATGGCATAGATGCCCTAGCGGCAACTGCTAGCAAAAGACTAAGTTTTCACTCTAATGGCATATAACATATCCCACCAGAATGAAAACAATGGGAACCTTCTCTGGTTACACCTCCGAGGCTTCTACAATTTGCAAGCCATACGGATGCTGAGACTAAGGAAGATGAGGGAATTCTACAATTTACAATTCACGTCACATCTGCTCAGCGCGGTAAAGTTCCAACGAGACTGGTTCCCTTCATACTCCACACAGAGTAAATGTAAATCAAAAATGAATAACCGTTTTCAATTTCGTTGCAAAACGAAAATACAGCCGAACCATATTCCAGTCCAATCAGAGAGTGCTGCAAGCACCTCTACCGGTTTCGAAACTTATTAGTCTCTCATCAGGAGGCACATATGCTGCTCTCCCTGATCCAACCAAAACAAACCCCAGCGTGCAGTCCCGAATTGCAACGAACGAAATGGCATAGATGCCCTAGCGGCAACTGCTAGCAAAAGACTAAGTTTTCACTCTAATGGCATATAACATATCCCACCAGAATGAAAACAATGGGAACCTTCTCTGGTTACACCTCCGAGGCTTCTACAATTTGCAAGCCATACGGATGCTGAGACTAAGGAAGATGAGGGAATTCTACAATTTACAATTCACGTCACATCTGCTCAGCGCGGTAAAGTTCCAACGAGACTGGTTCCCTTCATACTCCACACAGAGTAAATGTAAATCAAAAATGAATAACCATTTTCAATTTCGTTGCAAAACGAAAATACAGCCGAACCATATTCCAGTCCAATCAGAGAGTGCTGCAAGCACCTCTACCGGTTTCGAAACTTATTAGTCTCTCATCAGGAGGCACATATGCTGCTCTCCCTGATCCAACCAAAACAAACCCCAGCGTGCAGTCCCGAATTGCAACGAACGAAATGGCATAGATGCCCTAGCGGCAACTGCTAGCAAAAGACTAAGTTTTCACTCTAATGGCATATAACATATCCCACCAGAATGAAAACAATGGGAACCTTCTCTGGTTACACCTCCGAGGCTTCTACAATTTGCAAGCCATACGGATGCTGAGACTAAGGAAGATGAGGGAATTCTACAATTTACAATTCACGTCACATCTGCTCAGCGCGGTAAAGTTCCAACGAGACTGGTTCACTTCATACTCCACACAGAGTAAATGTAAATCAAAAATGAATAACCATTTTCAATTTCGTTGCAAAACGAAAATACAGCCGAACCATATTCCAGTCCAATCAGAGAGTGCTGCAAGCACCTCTACCGGTTTCGAAACTTATTAGTCTCTCATCAGGAGGCACATATGCTGCTCTCCCTGATCCAACCAAAACAAACCCCAGCGTGCATTGTTTTCATTCTGATGGGATATGTTATATGCCATTAGAGTGAAAACTTAGTCTCTTTCTTCTAGTTCAGAAGGCTTTGTCCTCTACAATCTTCTAGTTTGCCCAGTAGTATCGAGGAGCTGGATTTCCTCAATATTCTTGTAGGTACTTATGAAGTTGTTGCTCGTTACTTCCCCAACTTTACTCCAACTTTAAAAACAAATCCAGCTGTAAATTATTTATGTGGCTGAAGGTTCTTGTACGCTTTCATCTGCTGCTTAGAGTAGTAACTGTGAGACTTCACCAGATATGTATAAAAATCTATAATAGTAATTTGGCGGAGTGCACTTTACTGTAAAATCCAATTTGGTCTGAATTGTATATGGATCTAAATCCCAAATTATCTTCAGCTTCAATAAATATCTAAAACAATAGATAAAAGAAATAATGTTATTAATTGCAAAATTCATCAATATTAATAAATATCATGGAAAAATGAACAGTAAATAAAAATTGTTTCCCCTACCGTTTTCCATTGTGGTAGAGTTTATAAAGTTCACAAAATTCAACAAACGAAATCCATATGAATCCAAAATAGAAAAATACGACGATAAACAATGAAAAATAGATTACAAGCATATAGTCTGGGCTGATTATCGGAGAATAGGCCATTTTTGGGAAAAGTTATTTACCAGGAATTTTATCGCTGGAATCGAATTATAAGATCCTATATATTAATAATATAGGTATACAAAGTCCTCAGATAGTGTGCTACTTTTTTTATAAACAAAATGGCGCCCGAAAATCGTGTTTTTTTCAATTATTGCTCTAGAACTTCGAAGATTTTAACTTTACAACAAAAACACTCAAATAAAAATTCACTGTGATTAAATTCTGCATAGAGACGTGTTTTTTCCGATCTGCTCTGACAAAAATTTTCCTCGAAAAATGCGGGTTTTCCCAACAAAATCTTTAATTTTCAAATAAAGTTTTAGATAATTAATTATTTACCAATAATTAAATAATTTGGTGACTTAAAAGCCTTCTTGGTTTAGATTATAGTTCCAGAAGCTGGTGAAAATTAAACGAATATTTTAGCAACAATTCAATTGTTAATTAATAATTTACGGTCGCAATAATAACCAAAATAATTATGATACACTGATCAAACTTTGAAATCTTATAAATATGAGATGCCTATTTAACATTTTGTCGACAAAATATAAATTTTTAATTTTTTTGCATAATCTTTAAATGTTTAAAAAAAATAGTTATAAACAAATTAACGTTTCTCAGAAAGTTTTTATTATATTATAATTTTAAAAAATAGCTAAAATGTGCATTTCAAATATCTTGAAAATGAATCGTTTAAAACTTTTTTGCAACCATTTGCAAAAAAGTTATGAAACAGCAAAGTAAACATACGATTACTGCGGTGTTAATAATTTTTTTTAATTCTTTCAAAGCGTAGAAGTGAGTTTATAGTACAAGCTAATTATTTCTAAAACAATATCGATTATCAGCTTAATGGTTATATTTTAATTAAAGATTATAAATATATTTTTTTGTAATTTACACGCGCGAAAGTAGAATAATACAGTACTGTAGCTACCCGCCCACATACACAACTCGCGCGAGTTTAAGCGTGTCAGTCGCTTCGAGTGAACATTTTATCTCCGGCTCTGTATCAAGCCTACTTTCGCGCTAAAAATTACAAAAAAAAAGTATTTTTAATCTTTGATTAAAATATAACCATTGCACTAATTTTTGACATCCTTTGTGAGTAATTAGATTGTACCATAGACTCACTTTTAAGCTTTGAAACAATTAAAAGAAATTATAAACAATGGAGATATCCTATATTTATTTTGCTGTTTCCTAACTTCTTTGCAAATGGTTGGAAATTTTTTTTAAAGCATTCATTTTCAAGACCTATGAAATACGCATTTTAAGTATTTTTTAAAATTAGAATATAATAAACAATTTCTAAGAAATTTTAATTTGTTTATAACAATTTTTTTATTTAAACATTTAAAGATTATGCAAAAAAATGAAAAATTTATATTTTGTCGACAAAATATTAAATAGGCATCACACTTTTATAATCTTTCTAAGTTTGATCAATGTCTCATGATTATTTTGGTTGTTATTGCGACTGTAAATTGTTAATTAACAATTGAATTGTTGCTAAAATATTCGTTTCATTTTAACCCGCTTCTGAATTTATAATCTATACCAAGAAAGCTTTTATTTCACCAAGCTATATAATTATTGATGAATAATTACTGGCCCAAAAAATTTATTTGAAAATTGGAGATTTTGTTGGGAAATCCTACATTTTCCGAGGAAAATTTTCATCGGAGCAAATCGGAAAAAACATGCCTCTATGTAGAATTAAATTGGGGTGAATTTTTATTTGAGTGTTTTTGGTGTAAAGTTAAAATCTTCGAAGGTATAGAGCAATAATTGAAAAAAATACGATTTGTCGGCGCCATTTTGTTTATAAAAAAAGTAGCACACTATCTGTGGACTTTGCATACCTATATTAATAATATATAGGATCTTATAATTCGATTAAAGCAATAAAATTGCTGGTAAATAACCTTTCTTTGTACTTTACTAATTAGACCAACGTATTATAACTATTTTTTTTTTTTCAAAATTTAAAGATTATGCAAAAAAAAGAAAAATTTATATTTTGTCGATAAAATATTGAACAAGCATCTTATCTTTATAATCTTTATAAGTTTGATCAATATATCATGATTATTTCAAGAAATCTTTGACGTCACTAAGTTATTTAATTATTGATTAATAATTACTTACCTAAAATTTTATTTGAAAATTATAGTTTTTTTTTAGGAAAACCCGCATTTTCCGAGGAGAATTTTCGTCGGAGCAAATCGTGAAGAACACATCTCTATGCAGAATTTAATTGCGGTGAATTTTTATTCGGGTGTTTTTGTTGTAAAGTTAAAATCTTCGGAGTTATAGAGCAATAATTGAAAAAAATACGATTTGTCGGCGCCATTTTGTTTATAAAAAAAGTAGCACACTGTCTGCGGACTTTGCATACCTATATTATTAATATATAGGATCTTATAATTCGATTCCAGCAATAAAATTGCTGGTAAATAACTTTTCCATGAATTTTGCTAATTAGCCCAAAGTAATAACCTCTGTAACTATTTTTATTCCAACCAGAAGTCACGTGGTTTGGATTGCCTAGACTAATACCCTAATACATAGATACACGCGCGGAAAATTTAAAAATAAACGCAAATTGAGTATATGTGGGACTAATATATGTCGAAAAAATTTACTGGATTAGAGAAAGCAACCTATGCATTCTCTGAATACCCTTTAACAAGAGGTGAAATCTGGTTGCGCTCTCTAATCTAAGTAAAAATTAAGACATTTTTGCCTTCGCATTGCAACTGAATAAAAATGGTATACATTTTTATTTTTTATTTTATAGTAGTATTTACTCCGTAGAGTAACTAGGTGCGTTTTCCGTTGGAAATTTACCAAGCTGCAGACGGGGGTTGTGAATTGCATAGTGTTGAATTCCTTCCCTTTTTTCTTCACTGCAGCATCCATTTGGCTTGCAAATTGTAGAACCCTTGGAGGTGTCACCAGGGAAATGTACCAATAAGTTTTCAATTTAAAAATCTTTTAGTAATATTTTTAATATTTTTCAATATTATTAATGTTGCTATTAGGATTGAAAAATTTTATCTTTCATTTGCCAGATGACGCTAGTCACCTAATCCATTCACGTCAGTTGCAGTGTGGGACTAACATATGTAAAAATTTACTGGATTAGAGAAAGCAACCTATGCATCATCTGAAGAGCCTCTAACAGGAAGTGAAATCGTCGATATGAGTGCTGGTTGCGCTCTCCAATATAAGTAAAGATTAAGACATTTTTGGCTTCGCATTGCAACTGAATAAAAAATGGTATACATTTTTACTTTTTATTTTATAGAAGTATTTACTCCTTAGAGTAACTAGGTGCATTTTCCGTTGAAACTTTACCAAGCTGCAGACGGGGGTTGTGAATTGCATAGTGTAGAATTCCTTCCCTTTTGTCTTCACTGCAGCATTCATTTGGCTTGCAAATTGTAGAAGCCTTGGAGGTGTCACCAGGGAAATGTACCAATAAGTTTTCAATTTAAAAATCTTTTAGTAATATTTTTAATATTTTTCAATATTATTAATGTTGCTATTAGGATTGAATAATTTTATCTTTGCAAATTGAATAGTAAATGGCCTCTCTTAAAATATAGGACATTGGTGGTATGTTCATAGAATGTCTTGTGGTAACAGTCCATCAATAATTTAATCAGATGTTCACCGAATACTCCTTGAATGTCCAGGACATTCAAACATTAATAGAACGTTGATAGTATATTCCTGGAATGTTTTGTGTTGTTAGGGATATTTGTTTATGTATCGCCTGTACTATTTCGGCGACTTTAAAACAGTACTTCCGGTGTCAACTCTAAAACCGGAAGTTCGATGTAAAATTTCTCACCTCTAGTAGACATCATCCTTGGGTTATAATATAGGTCTGGATCCCGCGTAAGAAAAAAAGTTGATTAATAGCAAGCTGAAAATTTGTTAATAGCTTAAGGGTGTCTAGACTGATAAACTTTGATATATGGGAACTCTGGAACAGGGGTAGTTTTAATTGTGGAACAGGTTAAAAATTTGGAACGGTCAGACCACGAAAACGGCACATTTATTTTGTCCGACAGAATAGACTTAACTCTCCGAACAGAGATTAAACCCTCATGCAAAAATCAGACTGCTATTTATCACCTGTCATAATTCCTGTCATTTGACATATTCCTCATGTTCCACTCATTAAAACGCCCATTTGGTGATAAATAGCAGTCTAATTTTTGCATGAGAGTTTAATCTCTGTTAGGAGAGTTTAAGTCTGTTCTGTCGGACAAAATACATGTGCCGTTTTCGTGGTCTGACCGTTCCAAATTTTTAACCTGTTTCACAATTAAAACTTCCACTGTTCCAGTGTTCCTATATATCAAAGTTTGTCCGACTAGACACTCTTAAACTATTAACAAATTTTCAGCTTGCTATTAATCAACTTTTTTTTATAAGCGGGATCCAAATTTTTTTTTATAGGGACGGAGGAGTTGTGTTTCCAAGTTCTTGGTATAGACATACGTGCATAAATTAACGAATGTCTATTTTTTCAAAATGGGTGAAATCAATGAACAAACTTTAATTCATTAATTTTGAGGATACACAGTAAAATATTTCTCATCTCATTTGTGGAACATGTATATAACACATAGGTATGCTCTACACAGGACTAATTTAAGAGAAAATTATTGACCACAATAAAGTGCAGAAAAATAGCGTAGGTATAGGGAAAGTGGTTCACAGTGAAACACCGAAATTTATTTTTAAAGTTGGTGCCCTCGTGAAGCGCATTTTTGAAATCTACAACAGGCGCCCAGTAGAGTCGAATGTTGTTGTGAGCGTTCGCGTGCTTGGAATAAGTTTTGCGAATAATAATTGGATTTTATGTTCTGTAAAGTTATGAAGTAACTTAATAACAGTAGTTGACATGCATTTTTTTTATTTATTAACAGCAGATTTCAAGCATTTTTACTATTAAAATGACATTTTATCTATATAACGATATAACCTAAAACACAATTTTTCAGTTAAATTTTATTGTGTGATTAGGTTATTGGTAGACACTGAAACAGTGGCATGAAGTACACAGTGATACGCGTTTCATTGTGTACCGTAATATTATAAGTTATTACCAACAATTTGTTATTTCGGTATTTTAAATGGGTAGAAAGCAAATGCCTGCATAATATGTAATGGCTGATGCCACAAAGTTAGTATTAGAGGAAAATTATTCTCTACGCGAAGTAGCCGAGAGATATAATATTAGTTTTGTAACTTTACGATGATATGTGCTCAAAAAATGTAATAATCTGGTTATTACAAGTTTAATAATATGACTTTGGATCGTTAGATGTTCGATACGAGTTTCACGTGGTCAAAACCTATCTTAAGATACTATTTATAGTATGTTTCACTGTGTACCGATTCTGGTCCACAGTGAAACAATTTGAATCAACATCTTATCCGGTATGTCGTGACTGATAATCTGTAATGTTTTATTCCTTTCTTTATAGACGAAGAGCTAGCAACGCCTGAAAAAAAATCATTTTAAGACGGCTGATTCTTTCATATATTGTTCCCTATGCTTCCTCGAACACCGTACCGGTCATCTGCTACTGATACAGGTTGTGTTCATTACTGCGCAGCACACTTGTACAGGTAAACATATCGAATTTAAAATTATTGTAAGACAAAAAATTCTTTGTCATTACTTTTTAAATATTATTAGAAATATGAACTGTAATTGCCAGACATTTCTGTGGTTTAAAAAGTAATGACAAAAAACTTTTTCGTCCTAAAATAATTTAAATTCAATATACAGGGTGATTGATGAGTGTGATAAAGCTCAGTAGATCCGCTATAGTAATAGATAGCAATAAAAGTTAATAATAAAAATTGTGGCCAACTTTCAGCTTCACATTAGGAAATTAGTTAGATTGTTACAGGGTGTTCGATAACATAATGGTAGACCAAACTTATGTTTTTTTTAAATGGAACACCCTATATTTTATTTTATATTCGAAATCCTCTTAACTTCCCCATCACAACAATATAAAGGTTTGTTATGTTATATAGGGCTTTTACAAAGTTATAACCAATTATCTATGAAAATCGTAAAAAGTTCAGCTCCCTGTATAAATAAAAAAAGCACAACAGCGATGGTGTATTGGTGTCATATTTTTTTGTTGATTGTGAAAATTTTTAAGAATTGTTGATATTGCTAATTTTGCTTATATCGAATACAGGGTGAGTCAAAACGCAAGTACAGTCTTTTCTCAGAAATTTTAAATGGAACACCCTATATTTTTTATTACTATCGAAAAATACCATTACCGTACTTTAATTTTTGTATAATATTCCCTATGCCTAAATTTGTCAGTTTTCGAGATATTTTCATTTTTCAGAGCAAGTTATTAATTAGGGTGTTCTATTTAAAATTACTGTGAAAATAATATACTTGCGTTTTGACTCACCCTGTATTCGATATAAAGAAAATTAAATATATCTACCGTTTTTATAAATTTTGACAATCAACAAAAAATATGGCACCAGTAAACCATTAATGTTGTGCTTATTTTTATTTATACAGGGATCTGAACTTATTACGATTTTCATAGAACATTGGTTATAACTTTGTAAATACCCTGTATAACATAACAAACCTTTATATTTTTGTGATGGGGAAGTTAAGAATATTTCGAATATAAAATAAAATATGGGGTGTTCTATTTAAAAAAATAAAATTTGGTCTGCCACTATGTTATCGAACACCCTGTAACATTCTAACAAATTTTGTAATGTGAAGCGCAAAGCTAGCTACAATTTTTGTTATTAACTTTTATTGCTATCTATTACTATAGCGGATCTACTAACCTTTTTCACACTAATCAATCACCCTGATTTTGTGTTTACCTGTACAGGTGTGCTGCGCAGTAATGAACGCAACCTGTATCAGCAGCCAGATGGTCGGTACGGTGTTCGAGGAAGCATAGGGAACAATATATGAAAAAATCAGCCGTCTTAAAATGATTTCTCGAAAACGTTGCTAGCTCTTAGACCATTAGTTTGAAGTCGAGTTTCCAAATTTCGCTACATTTTCCTCCGTGTCTAGTTTATACCGGTAACAGTACTATTCATTGGTTTTTATATCGGCCTAAGGATGCGGTACAATCACGTGTTAACTCCAAGCAGGGCCTGCGATAAGGGGCCTGAAAGTGATGCACTGCAGGCGGGCGCCCCTGTTTGGGGGACGCCAGAATGAGCTTTTTTTCTGCTTGTGTTATGCAAAATACTTAAATAGAATAATTCATTTTTTAAATGTGGTTTAAATTCGTCATAATACCGTAATCTGTGTTTGTTTATTTTTGCATATCACACATGTAAAATATACAAAAATATGCAATGCGGCATATAATTCTTACTATTAGGTAGTAATATAATAACTTATTGGTCAAACATATCATATTTCAACCAAACAACTTTGCTGAGAATGCTTTGTTTATTTTCTTCAAATTCCTTGCAAGTTGTTAGTTTTGTGTCAGCAGTTAGGAGAGGAAATGAATGATTTCTAGTAAAATAAACAAGATTGTGATACCTTTTTCTTGCCGCATGTCTAATTTAAGTTTAAGTATTATGTACCTATTAATATGTACCAAGTTAAGTATTAATCCCATATAAAAACACAACCTACTTAAAATAAACATTTTACAAAAATAATCTAGTTTAGAGCTCTTTAGATTTGGTATTATTTCATGTGATTGTAAAACAGAATATTTTGTCAGTTGTACTCTGCAGTTAAAGAATCTAGTGTTGTATTTAATATTATTATATTTGTTCAATAAAATTATATTTCTTAAGTACTCAGTATTATTATTAAATTACGGTTTCACATTACTGCAGAAGCATAATCTTGAGGTTTTAAAGTTATTATTTTTATTTAGTTAAAAATAACAGTGCCAGGGGCGTCATTTGACACGGTCAGGGGGGCCTCCCCTGACCCTGAAAATGACTCAAATTTACAAAAATACATCAATTTTATTACTATAGTATTGTAGGTATATATAATGTTTGCCCCCCAATCAAAATTTCAAATGACGCCCCTGAACAGTGGATTCAAAAATATCTAGGGTACAATTCGAAAAAGAAAAGCCGAAAAAGAAGAAATGACAAAAAAACAATCTTAGTTCTCTTAGCAAATTTCTTATAAAAGTTAAAGCGAAGTTGTTTTGTCAGATGATGGGCCCAATAAAACTGTAATCGAACTTTATTTTCCGTGGACATTTGCGGATAGCGGGACACAGACTTTAGTCGGTGCCTCGTTGCCCGGAACACACATTTTTAGAACAAAAGTCCAAAATCAAGCCATTAATGGGGAGAAAAGCTCTTCTAGCTACCCCTAAAATCAGGTGGTATATCCACATAAAGTATCCAAGGTAAAGTTTAGTACAAAGCCTCCTCATTCGTTATGTCCTGCGATGGGGAGGGGTGGTGGTATAGCTTGGGGGTCAGATAGATATCACTCCAGGATATGGGCGGTCAGATGGGTACCACTCCAGGTTACGCAGTGTAACCTATCTGATTTTCGGACATGTGGGTCTCATTTCACTCTTCCATTAGAACACACATAATGTCCCTGAGGCTGGGGTTGTACGAGTATCTGTGTGTATGTGTGTGGGGGGGGGGTGTGGAGCGCCAGTGCTAGTTTTGCAGGCGGGCACCTTATACCCTAGCGCCGGCACTGACTCCAAGACTGTTTAATTATTAATCATGATTATAATTAAACATATTTTATATTTGACGTATTCATTCTTAACTCGGAAATGGTCTCTTTTCGTTAAATTAAATACATGAACCTGATTGTAGTACGGACCATTTCACACGAATAGCCTGCTCAAAGAACACAAAACTTTACGAAAACCTCTAAAAAAGTAAAGGAAGGACGAAAATTTGGGAATAGGTAGTTGAAATTGTCTATTATAATATATAAGAAAAAGTTTACAATTCTACATCCCCTCCATCTTTGTAAAATGGAGGGGATGTAGTCTTAATTTAAAAATGGAGGGGAATACCCCCTTCTCGGGGTGAAAATATACATTCAAAATAAGTCCGGAGTTGGATAAAATGACTTATTCCAAGCAATTTTTGTTCTATAGAGTGTTTGCACTAAGTCAATACTTTTCGAGTAATTAGTGAGTGAATATGTTAATTTTTAACAAAAAAAAAAAGAATGTGTGTGTACTTTGTACGCACGTAAGAAGTTATACTTATACTACATATTATGTGATTTTTAAGACAATACCAAAAATTTTAAAAAATAAAAGAATAAAACGCACACAAACACACTGAAAAATGCCACAAAGAAAAAATTATTTCTGAACGATAATAATTGTTGGAAAAAATTTTAAATACGCATTTTCTGAAAAAAATATTATATAACAAATATACTTACAATCATAAAATGCATAAAAAAATAAAAAAATAAAAACTTGCATCGGGAATCGAACCCGTGAATTTCGGGGCGCTTTGATTCGTAATCGAAGCCTAGACTCACTCGTCCAATTCCACATTATTTGTCATGTGGAAAAATAGGGTAACTGAACGTTTTACTGTTTGACAGTTGTTTTGAATATAATTAAATTATCTAGTTTAAATTTTGTGGAAGAAAATTTTAAAATATAATAAAGCAGTAAGAAAATAATATATTAGATGAAGATTGGTAGAACTTTTGTTGGTAATCAAATTAAGTATGTAAATCAAAGCATTACATACCTACTAGATAAATAAATCTACGCCAAAAAAACATAATTTAAAAATAAAAATCGGACCTGGATTTCTCTCTAAAATCCCCATTCTTGAGAAAATAAATGTATATATTCCAACCTAATCCAAATGTATAATTACAATATGATTATAATAAAAACTACTTACCAAATTAGAATGAGTTTTCCTTGTCCAAAATAGTCCAAAAGTCCAAAAATATAGGTATATGAAAACTATTTAAAAAGGCAGTATAACTATTAACTAACTTTGTTTCTTTTCCCACAAATTTCAAAACGCAACAACCATAAATAATCAAAAATTCACCCTCATATCGCCGGTAAAGAAGTATAACTTCAAAAACATGCTTTTGGACGGTTTTTCGGACGGCAAATAACTCAAAAAGTAAGTATTTTATCGAAAAAAATATTCTTAGCGAAAATATAGCTAGCTTATTAAAAAGTGAAACAGCTTATATTCTCTTTAGACATTCTTTGAGGTAACGCTGTCGAGATATTTTTTGTTTTTTGCTTACTTTTTGTTTAGCAATAATAAATATGTTGATTTTCACCCTTTTTGCGAAAAAAATTGGTGTTTTGACTTCCGAGTGAAAGTCAAAAGTTGATAAACTAAAAAACTCGACAGCGTTACCGCTAAAAACTCATAAGCTAATAAAATATTTTTGAATTTTTTGTTTACCATGAGCTAATAATGAGTTCTGATGTCCACCGCAAAATTCATTATATTTTGAGGTGTCTTCAAAAATTTGCCACCGTTGGCTTATTTTTAAATATTTTTCTTTGAATTTTTTCTTGAATAATATATAAATTGTACTAAATATGCCTATTTAATTTAGAAATAAAATAATTCCATCATACTTTAAAAAAATGTGCTTGTAATATTGATTTCAACCCCTACGGGCCCCCCTGATAGCTATCACACGATTTTGACAGGCAACCCATGCTAGAAATATTTTTCTATGTATGAAATCTAATAAAAACAATGTTACATCCGGCAAGCAGATGGGTAGGTACAGATCGACCTATATTCGGATCTTAGACTATAAGTAGCTACACCTATATAATATAAATATTATTTTTATGGTGCGCTTGCTTTATGTGAAATGTATAAGGTACATTCCATGTCAAATCACTCAGGCAAAAAATTTTGCATCTCCGATTTGTCTGAAAATTGGTATATAGCTTCTGCGGGACATAAAAATAAGATATTTAAAGTCAAAAAATCTTCTTCTTCTTTTTTTCTCAAAATGTTATTTTATGCGATTTTACAGTGATTTGGTGTTTATTTAAACAAATTTGCATTTTCTGTCGTAAAGTATCAATGAAAAACATAATATTTTAATAGAAAGGACTCAAAAATGTCATTATATGGCATTACAACAAGTTATTTTGAATCAAAACAAGTTTTTGATCCAATTTTATAGTGTAAAAAACGTTAAAATACCGTTTTTACATTTTCCTCCATTCCCAAAATACGTTATCATCGATTTTGCTGAAAATTTGCCAACAGATAGCCAAAAGATAGGACTTTAAGTGGTTAGAAGGATTTAAGCTATATTTCAATACCAAAAAAGTTACATGCAGTAATATCAGACTCAAAAGTATATATTAGTCCAGTCGGGATAGCATTTGACCTTGAATGCCGAGCTGCCCAAAATTTTATTTTTCTGATCTTTAGGGGAGTCAATAGTAGCCTAAATTTAAAATAACGAATGAATTCCTCCGTTACGTTAACCGCCATCTTGATTTTAAAGGAGAACCTTTTTTGCTCAATATTTCCGCCATTTTTAACTTTTCGACAAAAATGGTAGGAACTGAAATTATTCCAATTAAATCGTATTTACAATTATTACAATTTCTTTTTAACAATTGTTGTCGTGAGGCCGATATTTTCGAGTTAATTGTACTTACAGTAGACGCCTATATTTTTGACTATAATATTGCATGTAACTTTTTTGGTATTGTAATATAATTCAAATCCTTCTCACCATCTCACCTTCTCCATCTCTCCTATGTTTTGTCTATCTGTGGGCAAATTTTCAGCCAAATCGATTATGATGTATTTTGGGAATGGAGAAAAATGTAAAAACGTATTTTAACGTTTTCTACACTATAAAATTTAATCAAAAGCTTGTTTTGAATCAAAGTAACTTGTTATAATGCCATATAATGACATTTTTGAGCCCTTCTATTAAAATATTATGTTTTCCATTGATACTTTACGATAGAAAATGCAAATTTGTATAAATAACACCAAATCACTGTAAAATCGCGTAAAATAACATTTTGAGAAAAAAAGAAGAAGATTTTTTGACCTTAAATATCTTATTTTTACGTCCCGCAGAAGCTATATACCAATTTTCAGACAAATCGGAGGTCCAAAATTTTTTTTGCTCCAAAATTGAGTGATTTGAAATGGAATGACCCATAATTATATTTCTGCCAAAAATGACCCATAAACAGAGAATTAGATTTTTTTTATTTAGCTTAATGCCTCGACAACTTATGGCCAATGGCATGGTACGGTGGATTTATGCAATCAGGTACCTAGTGTAATGTGTAGTGTGTGCATAATGTTAAGTAAATGTCTTGTTACTTAGCAAAGTCGACGTCATT
This sequence comes from Diabrotica virgifera virgifera, assembly GCF_917563875.1. NCBI lineage: Eukaryota > Metazoa > Arthropoda > Insecta > Coleoptera > Chrysomelidae > Diabrotica > Diabrotica virgifera. The sequence continues at coordinate 164,386,339 of NC_065449.1, read as the reverse complement.
GTCTTTGCAAAGTGGCGTTAATTGTATACGAACGTCTGCGGTCCCTCCGGTGAGTACAGATTCCTGAAGGATAGAAAGTATTGACATTTATTAATTTTTAATAAATGAAAAATTATTCACCCAGGTGAGATTCGAACTCACCACCTTTCGGTCCAAAGGTAGGCGCTCTTATGACTGGCAATATAAATATTTATGGACACCCTGTATAAATAATTATGTAAATATTTATATTACTGAATAGAGAATTGAAGAACCTTTAAATGAGCTAGCACACGACCCCTATTCTCATTTAAAAAATCATCGATTACGTCATCACTCCCAGATGGATGACGGCACTAGTATACCATATATACCACAATATCATAACCTAAAAATAAAAATCGACCTGTTCCGGGATTTTTCCTTAAAGTTGCCGGTTTACGAAATAACGAATTTATTCCTTTCATTTGCACCATACTGTATACACATGCAACGGTGGAAAATATTGTCGCGTACGCTTGATTAGAAATTAAAAAACAGAGGAGTTTTGAATACTGTATTGCAAAAACCTCTTCGGGATTTCATCAATCGATGTTTATAGAATATCTACCTACCTTGGCAATATTCAAATTTTCAGTTTTTCACATAGTTTTTGAGGGTTAAAATGGCCGATTTCGCCATTTTTCAATTTTTAATCGCTTATATGTCAAAAACTATAAGCTTTAGAGAAAAGTCACTAAAGACCTTTTCTGTTTGGAATGATCCAAAAAACCTAAAAAAAACTTTGTTCTATGCAAAAAAAAATAATTTTAGGAAAAAAACAAAAAAGAAACGTTTAAAAAATGTTTGACCCACTTTTGGTGCTGGCAACATGCAAATTAGTTAAAAGGGGTCCTTTTTGAGTAAGATTGTTCAAAAAATCCGAATCGGAATATTTTTCCTAGAGGATGCGCTGTGGCTTTCTGGACTAATTGTTTCAAATATAGAAATCTAAATAAATAATAAACAAATATTCTCCGATATGAAATTTATTATACCTACGCTTAAATATTTTAATTATGAAATATATACCAATTTACTTTCCAATTAAAATATAATACGGCATCATTGCAATAAATTAGTCATTTACGCAATATTAAAATAATGTAATAATTAGAATAAAATATACACTGATGCCTATGTTATTGTTGGTTTCATCACCATGTTATAATATTGCATAACTACAAATCCATATGTTTCCATAATTATTTCATCTGGCTGCCACTCCGATCCTTGGTTTTTCTAGGTATTTGTTGATTTTAAGTCAATCTCGAGTCTAATATTAGCCCAAGGTTTTCACTTCTCTTGAGAGAATCAGCATTACAGTATTCAGGTTTAGAGAACCTATTCGTTCTATGTTCCTTTGTTTTATAAGCCTCAATCTTTTGGATTTCTTGTAGCTTACTACTTTAAAAACTACAATTTTATTCTAACTGTATGTACTGTACCATAATATTTTCCGTGGGCTACTATTACCAGTTCATTGCAATACATATTAAGCAATAAATGAGAATGATGTATATCGCTGATCTACCAGAAGGTTTAAAATATATAAGTATTTGTAAATTCGTAATATAACTCCACAAATGATCTACAATAATCAATAAGATTATAGTCATCTAGATCACCAGTTTATTGCAATACATATTAAGCAATCAATGAGAATGATGCATATCGCTGATCTACCAGAACTTTTAAAAGATATAATTATTTGTAAATTCGTAATATAGAACTTCACAAATGATCTACAATAATTAATAAGATTATCGTCATCGGTTCAATTACTGCCAAGAGGCAGGTGAGTGGCATTTTCAACATTTAATTTAAGTGTAGAAATAAATTTCTATTTGTCAAAATAAACATTTTTTCTCTTTTATAATAGTATTATCATCATCACCATCATCATCATTATCAATCGTGCTGCAGCCCTATGAAAGAGCCTCGACCTTCCCAAGTATATTACGCCAGTCAGTCCTATCCATTTCCAACCGTTGCCAGTTTGCTGCGCCTATTTTTCTCCCATCCTCATCCACACCATCCTTCCATCTGAGTCTTGGCCTACCTCTATTTCTACTTCCCACAGGTTGTGACATAAGGATTCTTCTAGGAGGGTTGTTCTGCTGTGATCTTGCTAGATGTCCTGTCCATCTTAGTCTTCCTACTCTTATAAGAGATACTACGTCTTTACCACCAAATATATGTTTATATCTGTGGTATACCTCGTAGTTGTGCCTTATCCTCCAAACACCAATTTCACAGGTTCCACTGAATATTCCTCTCAGGATCCTTCGTTCAAATATAAGCAGGAGGTTTTCGTCTGCCTTGGAGATGGTCCATGCCTCCGATCCATATGTTAACACTGGTTGTATAAAGGTTAAAACCTATATATGGTTATTTTTGTTTTTTGACTTAAGTTTCTGCTTCTCATATGTCTACTCAGTCCGAAATAGCATTTGTTTGCTAGGATTATCCGTCGCTTGATTTCTTTTATCATAACGTTTTCCTTGGTGATCAGGGAGCCAAAGTATGTGAATTTGTCCACCACTTCAAAGGTATCAAAGGAGTTATCAACCGTGAATTGGTGACCCATGTTTCTGGCTCTATTATTGGGTGTTGATGCCATCATGCTTAGTAACGTGAAGAGACATGAGGTAAACCTCATAATGGGCGACTTTAATGCCAAAATAGGGAGAGGTAGAGATGACGATTTAATAGGCCCGTACGGCCTGGGAGAGAGAAATGACCGAGGCGAACGACTATATCAATTTTGCCAAGAGGAAGATATGAAAATATTTAATACCTGGTTCAAGCTACCACCTAGACGCTTATATACATGGAAAGTCCCAGCGGACCGCCCCGAGAGTATAGTTCGAAACCAGATCGATTACATAATGGTTAACAAAAGATTTGGATCATCAATAACTAGAACTTGTACATACCCTGGCACCGATGTTCCATCAGACCATGTCCTTCTCTTAACAGAAATAAAAATAAAAATCACTAATATGAGGAGACCTAAACCAGAACCAACAATATACTATGCTAAACTTAAAGATGAGAATACCAGAAGAGAATTAAGTATGAAATTAAACAAAAGACTAACAAAGAATACAAAAGTAGAACTAGAAAGAGAAGTTAATTTGGATAACACATGGAGAGCCATAGAGGAAACAATGACGAATACAGTTAAAAAAGAATTAGGTTATAAACAAAAAATACAAAAGAAAAGTTGGATGACTGACGAAATCCTGGCAATGTTCGAAGAAAGAAGAAAACATAAAAACCAAGGGAACCGAGACAAATATCGAGAACAACAACAACGCATAAGAAGAGAGATAAGAACGGCAAAAAATAAGTGGCTAAAGAAACAGTGTGAGGAAATGGAACAGTTACAAAAACAACGTGATGACCACAACCTACATAAGAAACTAAAGGAAGTAGCTGGAATATACAGCAAAAAGAAATTTTCTAACTTAGAAAATGAACAAGGAAAAATGGCACAAGATGATAGAGAGAGGAAACTCATATGGGAAAAATACATCAAAAATCTCTTTGCAGACGAGAGGCCGGTCTAACATAGAAGTCGTTCAGGAACAAGTGATAGATATTAACAACCTATCTGGTGCCGAGATCACAATTGAAGAAATTACTAGAGCAATAAATACCTCGAAAGACGGGAAAGCAGTTGGACCTGATAAAATTCCTGTTGAGTTACTTAGATTGTTAGATGAAGAGGGAATTACGATACTCCAAAGATTTTTCAACCAAATATATAAAAAAGGAAAATTCCCTGTCCAATGGCTTGTATCTTCCTTTATCCCTTTTCCAAAAAAGAACAACGCAACAAAGTGTCAAAAGCACCGACTGATAAGTCTGATGAGCCATTCTTTAAAAATATTCCTCAAAGTTCTTCACTACAGAATCTCCACAAAATGCGATAAGGTTATTGGTTGCTCACAATTTGGATTTCGAAAAGGCCTGGCTACCAGGGAAGCACTAGTTGCAACCCAAGTGCTAGCTCAGAACTGCTACGATCAAAGGAAAGCTGTAATGATGTGCTTTATAGATTATGAAAAAGCCTTCGATCGAGTACAACATCATAAACTCGTACATATACTAAAACAACTCGACATAGATCAAAAAGACATTCGTTGCATAGAGGCTCTTTACTGGAATCAAACAGCTGTCGTCAAGGTGGATAATGAAACAACGCAAGCTCAAAAAATTCTCAGAGGTGTAAGACAGGGATGCATTATCTCCCCACTACTGTTCAATCTATATTCAGAAAGTATCTTCCAGGAAGCTCTTGAGGAATGCGAAAGCGGCATCAAAGTGAATGGTACCTGGGTCAATAATATACGATATGCGGATGATTCGGTCTTAATAGCAGACAATATAGAAGACCTCCAAAACCTTCTTAATAAAATTGGAGAGCATAGCGAGAACATGGGACTTAGCATCAACATAAAAAAGACGAAGTTCCTTATAATCAGCCGTCAATTATGTCAACATCAAAATGCAAGACTAGCATATAACAACCAAGATGTAGAGCGCGTAAGAAAGATTAAGTACCTGGGAACCTGGCTATGTGAAGACTGGATGTCGGATATGGAAATTAAGTGTCGGATAGAAAGAGCCAGAAGTGCATTCATGAAATTCAGAAACGTCTTTACGAACTTTGACTTTGACCTAAACTAAGATTAAGATTCACAAAATGCTATATATGGTCGGTGCTCCTATATGGCATGGAAGGATGGACTTTAAAAATAAACACAATGAATAAGCTAGAGGCATTTGAGATGTGGATCTATCGACGAATCCTTAAAGTTCCCTGGACCGCAAGAATAACAAATGAAGAAATCTTGAGAAGAATTGGTACAGAACGAAAACTGATGTGCACAATTAAACAGAGAAAAACGGCATACCTGGGACACATAATTAGAAATGAAAGATATCAGTTTCTGCAAACTTTAATTGAAGGAAAGATCGAAGGAAGAAGGGGAGTGGTCAGGAAGAAAATGTCATGGCTCCGTAATGTCAAACAATGGACAGGACTAAAAAACATAGGAGACCTAATACATACTGCAAGGGATAGAGAAAAATGGTCAAACGTGATTGCGAATATCCATTAGTGGATTGCATAAGAAGAAGAACAAGATACCATCATCTTAGTTTTCTCATCATTTGCTTGCGGGCCCATAGTTTTTTAGGCGTTTGAGAAGGTGGTATACATTTCTTCTAGCTTGCGTGTTGTGCGAACAACTAGGTCCACGTCATCTGCGTATGCCAAAATTTGGGATGATTTATTAAAAATATTTCCTTTGTTAACTATTCGGGCAGCTCTGACCGCCTTTTCCAGAGCTATGTTGAAAAGGAGACACGATAGCGCATCTCCCTGTCGCAACTTAACATGCGTTTCAAACGCCTGTGATTGTTCGCCCTGTATTTCAACGTTGCAAACAACTTTACGCATTGTAGCCTTAACCTTCTCTGATAGTATAGTAGAATAAATTTTTATATTTTAAAAAATTACCTACATACTTCTCTTGTGTCAATTAATTTAATTTAAAATGAAATATTTTGGCCAACTTATATAAACAATCGTATTATCACCTGTCAATTGAGCTGTCACACGAGTGGTTTACTTACGTCATCATGCCCACATGGTCAAAGTCACGATATATTATGATATAATTACGTCAAAAATCATAATTTAAAAATAAAAATATTTCGGTAATTTTCTGTATATTTTCGCCTACTATCGAAAAAATTAATTTATTTCATAATTTTGCGCTTCTCGCCTCTCTGTACATAAATTGACCATTATTTGGGAGATTACTTCTGAAAAAAAAATATTTCAGATTCCATAAGTACTACAAAAAACTGTTTGTTGTCAACCTAATCTGCTATATGTTTTCTAGAATGTAGAAATGGGTGGTTCGCCAAAATAAGCGGCATATTGTGTAACTCGCTTTTTTCTTAAGTCCTTTACATACTGTGTTTCAAATTATGTTGCCAAAGTTAAGTTATACAATAGATGAATGTACGCCACTTAACATTAATTTTAAAAAAGTATTTTTACAAGCATTTTATGCAATTTTAATGTCAAAATATCAACTCCGAGGCTGTAACACACCTGGTTTTTTGATCTGTTTTATAGTATTACACACTGAAAAGTTACAAAAGTGCAGATTATTTTATCAATAATTAATTAAAAACCCAATGTAATTTAAAACTGTCAAATTAATAACTTTCATTTTTAAAATTAAACCATAAAAATCTACAACTAAAAACTGTAACCAACTTTGTGCATCAACACCGAGGCTTCATGAAAATATATGAAAATTTAGGCCAAACTGCACTATACTGTATGGCAGGCAGCTTGACAAGAGAGGAACGCTTCAGTCTAACCCAAATTGTAGAAGAAAGTGGAAGAACATGATATCGTTAAGCGATAGAAAATTTTTCAATGTGTCTTAAGCTAAGCGTATGTTTTTATACAGTCAACACCGAAGCCTTCGTAAAAACTTAATTTTGCTAATTTTTTTAATATGTTTTTCTTTTAAGTATGCGCTATAAAGTTTTTTTCACACCCCGTGAATAAAGCAGAAGTATTTTTAATATTTGTAGAAAGTAGAATTAAAAATGTATGAAATCATCAACACCGAAGCCATCAACTCCGAAGCTCAGTCTTGCCTCGGAGTTGACGAACGTGCCTCGGAGTTGTTGAAAATGTGTGAGTGGTCATTCTTAAACTAAAAAATACAATTTAAATTTAGTCTGATATAGGAAAAGGGTTACTGGGTAAGCTCTCAAGATGTTTCGGTCGGTTTGGTAATATTACCTTCTTTTTATAGAAAATGGCTCATATACACTGGAGCACTGGAGTACGACGGAGAAATGAAGGCGAAAATCCCCAAAATCGTTAAATAAAGATTTTATGAAAGAAAGTAATATTTTATACAGCTATGCTTATTTCTGTAAGAATATACAATTTTGGGTAGTCTTCTCTAATGTTGATAAAAGAGACATCTGTCTATGTAGGCACATGATGTGAAAACATGGAGCTCATGTGTGGAAGCGGATAACAAATCATTATGTTGCGCAGAAAAGACAGAAGAATGTATAGAAAAAAGGAAATGCCAAGATTGTGTTCAAAAGCAGATTAGATTTTTGAAGTTTAACGGAGAAGACACGGCTACATATTGGAAAGTTTTGTCAACACGAAGGCCGGTCTAAATCAACTCCGACGCAATTGATATTATACCTATTTTTCATGTTTTTCTGTAGTAGTTTATATCAAAATGGAAGTGTTTTGTATAGTTTTATTACATACCAATTTTTATTTCATTGTTACGATCATAAATTTCAATTAACAGAGAATTGGACACTTAGTCAACTCCGAAGTCACAACATTTCCGTTTTTCGGAAAATATTTAAAAATGATCTCTGCTGGTATCATGGGAAGGTTGAATAGCTCAGTTTATAAAAAATATTTAAAAATGAACTAATTCTAAACCATCTTTTAAATTAAATTTCTCTACCTCGAAATTGCCGTCTATTTTGGCGAATCACCCAAATATAAATTTGATTCAAAATCTATTTGATAAAATTTCCATTAAAGAAAGAAAACGATTCGTTTATTTATGGTTAAATTTACAGCATGCATCGGTTACTCTTTTGATGATACAAAAATATTTGAAAAATTTAATTTCGACTGTCAAATAATAAGGAGTATAACATACATACTCATATAACTTCTTCTTCTGGTTCCTATCCGTTTCGGATGTTGGAAATCATATTGGCAATCATAACCTTGCTCGCTGCGGCTTGAAAGAGTTCCGTTGAGGATTTCCTAAACCATGTTCTCCGCAGCCATGATATTCTCCTTCTACCGGGTCCTCGCTTACCTTTGACTTTATTTTGCAATATGGACTGCAGCAGGGAGTAACGGTGCTTTCTCACAACGTGTTCCAGATACTGCAGTTTTATGCAGTGGCGTAGCTAGGGTATGGCGGGGGGGGGGCGGCCCGCTTCGGGTGTCACCCCTTCAGGGTTGACACTCGGGGCCGAGAGACCCGATCACAAAAGAATTAATCGTTAATTTGTGACTTTACTCACGTAAAAATCTAAATCTAAAGTTCGATATTATTTTGTGAACAAAAGAGGATTATTTTCCGTTAAGAGGAATCTAAAGTTAATCTTAGTTGATCTAAATAACGAAATTCTCAAGAAGCTTGAAATTGATGTTGTAGAAATATTATGCAGTGCCGTTCACAGGGATATGATAATGCAGCTGTTATGAGCGGCGTACATTGAGGAATACAAGCTATTATTAAAGCAAAAATCAAAAAGGTCATTTTCGTCGGATCTATTGATCATTTAATTAATTTATGTGGCCTGCACTCCTTTGCACAAAGCACATCTTGTGTAACTTTTTCAGAACTGTAAAAGCAATTTTTAATTTTTTTTATCTGTTTCCATTACCTGCAAGGAAGTGATTATTAAACACAGCAAAACATCTGTTAAGCGACTTTCCACAACGCGTTGGAGTTCTCAGTCAGTGCATACTATGCTGGCTGCAGTTAAAGTATTGGCAGAACATTTTTATTGTGTTGTTGCTTCAATTGAGGAATTCTCATATCTACAAGAAAATTTATACACCAGAGGTGCTGCACATAACCTTATGCCCGCTTTGTGTAATTAAAGGCATAACCGTTGATCAATCAGCGACCAAAATAGGGGCACTTCGTCTTTATATTAAAGAAAAACGTAATCATATTATAAATGAAGCAATACTTAGATTTTGAAACGACAAAATATGAGGACGACGACATTTTCACCTAAAAACTAATTCGACGTAGAAAACGAATGGATGGTGAGTTAGCTAAAGATATAGGACCAAAGCAGGCCACGCACTGAATCGGCATAGAGCGATCGGCTCGGCTAAGAGCAATCGGCAGATTTTGCTACACGTGGAAATAAATAAGCCACCGCGCACCTCCTAAGAACGTTCGACGCTCTGTGCCGATTCAGTGCGTGGCCTGCTTTACACTTCGAGCCGAACTTCAAAAAGATATGTTGGAATGTTTTGATATATTGAATGTTGAACTCGAAACCCGATCAGTCTATTCATATGGCTTCATTATTCGGAGGCTGTGCAGACACACATTTTGCTTTTCCACGAACAGTGAACAGTTGAAATTATCTCTTTCAACATTTTGTGACTTTTACCATGAAGAGGTATCATAAGAAGAACTCCTGCTAGAAATACCAAGGCTCAGAAGACTTTTACCAGCGGCCAATATTACAGCATCTAAATGGTTAGCTGTAGAGACTTTTTAAAATTCATTGTGGAATGGGATTTCGTAGAATCTCTCCCAAACTTAATGGACGACTTAAAATTGTTTATGATCATTTTTGTACCGGTTGCTTCCTGTGAGAGAAGTTTTGGGAAGCTAAAATCAATCAAGAATTACTTGCGAGAAACAATGACGTCAACAAGGCTAAATAACCTCGGTTTATTAATTATCGAACATGAAGCAACACAAAACATAAATATAGAAAATGTGATTTCAGAGTTTGTCGCTAGTAAAGCTAAAACAAAATATTTTAATTCATTAACATAGTGTAAAGCAAAAAGTAAATAAACTGTTATATAGAACTGCCGGGAACTAGATAGTGGCAGTTCAAGATAGGGAGACATGGAGAAACTTAGAGAAGGCCTATTTTCAGCAGTGGACGATAACGGCTAGATGATGATGATGATGATGAGGATATACTATTTACTGCAGTTTCGTTAACTATAATTCTTAATTTTTTCATTATTTAAAACATACGTTTATTGGATTTTCGTTGATTTTAACAATTTTTATTTTTACGATTTGGGGTGACACCATAGATTACCGCCCCGGGTGTCACCCACGCCAGCTACGCCACTGGTTTTATGCGTTTGATGGTAAACACAATCTCCAATTCCTTCTTCATTCTTTCTAGAACTTCCTTGTTCGTGATCCTTGCTTTACAGGATTCTATACAGGAATGCTTCTCAGCATTCTTCTATAGGGCCACATCTCAAACGCTTCAAGTTTTTTAATAGTGGCCTCTGTAAGCGTCCATGTCTCCGCTCCGTACAATAATATAGAGAAAACATACCATCTCAAATCATCTAACAGCTAACAATAAAAAATAAATAAAAACATAAACTCTGAACACTTCTAATAATCAAAATTTGGCCATTTTCTAACTTATAATCCAAAAGTCTTTTTACCGCAATAAATTAAAAAATTATTATTGTCTTATAGTCCAGGGCGCATCTGTTTTGAGATGGGCGTTGAAAGTGACTTATATTTTTTTGCAGAAATTGCTTGGAATTAACTCATATAATAATAATTGAGTTATTCTCCCACTCAAAAAGATCCGGAACATTGTTTAAATAATCAAAATGTCAAAAAGTGAAGGCAAAAGTCGATTTTTTCTTCCTTTTTTGATTATACCTTTCAAAGTATTCACTTTCGAGAACAGTTGTACTTACATAAAAATTGCGTAATTAAATTTCCTACAATATAGAGTTGGTTAAAATTTTTAAAAATTCAATAATTGCGAAAAAAAAACATAAAAAAACAAGTACTCGCATTTTACATTTTTCAACCATTTATGCTACACTTAGGACTTTTATGTTTCACACAGAAAAACTTTATGATATAATATAACAATACTGTAAATTTCATTAAGATCGCTTCAATACATTTTGTCAAATAAATTTTGCAATCCAGCTGTCGCAAAAATTTTTTTCAAAATGTTGCATAATTGAAAATAAAGCAGATAGCAAGTTAAAATTTTTTTGCGTATAGAATAATACTGTACCTTTCATTTGCAATTTGAAAAATTAAGATCGATTAACCACCACGGCGTCAGGAATTTTTTTAAATAAACATTAATTTTTGGTGCTACGCGCAGGACAGCGGTGTTCGATTCACACAAGCTGATTTCTACCAAAATTTCTTCCAATCTTTATCTAATATATTATTTTCTTACTCTATATTTTGTTGTATGTTAATATTTTAATTCCACAAAAATCAAACTAATTTGATTATTGTTTGTGAAATATTGTTTATACAATTGCAAATGTTTTAAAATAATAAAGTTTTATTTTCTAAGTTAAAATATATGAACAAAGAAAGTTTTTGATACAAAAAGTTTTATTTCGAAGGACAGAATATTTGTTTTTATTTTGCAAAAAACCAATTTATTTATATCGACATGTACTGAAAATTAAAATTTATCAATCAATATCAAATGTCATTGGAATGCCCAATCAGATCAAACTATATGCTGTCCTGTGCGTAGCACCAAAAATTAATATTTATTTAAAACCGATTTTAATTTTGCAAATTGCAAATCAAAGGTACAGTATTCTTCTATATACAAAAAACATTCAACTAGCTGTTTGCTCTATTTTCAGTCCTGCAACATTTTGAAAAAAATGAATTTGTTTGCGAAAGCTGGATTGCAAAATTTATTTTACAAAATCTATTAAACCGATCTTAATGAAATTCACAGCATGCATTGTTTTATTATATCACATAGTTTTTCTGTGTAAAACGTAAAATGTAAATACTAGTTTTTTTATGTTTTTTTCACAATTATTGCTATTTTGCAACAAGGGTGACAATTTTTAAAATTTCTTACCAATCCTATATTGTAGGAAATTTAATTACACAACTTTTATGTCAGTGCAACTTTCCTCGGAAATGAATACTTAAAGATATAATCAAAAAATGAAGAAAAAAATTGACTTTTTCTTCATTTTTTGACATTTTGAATCTTTAAACAAATATTCCTGACCTTTTTGAGTGGGATGATAACTCAAATATTATTATTTTAGTCATTTTCAAGCAATTTCTGCAAAAAATATGAGTCACCTCTTAACGTCCAAATGTACTAATATTTTTACAGATGCGCCCTGGTCTATTATATAACTGTACCTTACTATACTTTATTAAGAAGAAATTCATTATGTTCCTGCACCTTTAACAATTCTGACATTCTTCATAAGTCTCACATTTGTTTAACAAATTACCATAATCACAAATCGTTCACTAAGCACAATTTCATAAACTTAACGTGACCGTGGTAAGAAAATCGAGTAATAACTAAATAAAAATCAATGGCTTCTTGGAAAGTTGTTATTAATTGTTGGAGGAACGTGATATATTGAAAATATTTAATATATTTTTTATATACAAATTTGCAAATTATTTATTGTTTTGATTTGATACAGTTAATTAAATAATATGGAGTCCGTATACATAATTTTAATTGCTAATATGAATTTGAAGATTTTTCGTATTAAATAAAAATACTATGCTGTAAATAAAATAGTTGAAATATTTCTTATCTAAATTTTACAATATTTTTTTATTCAGAAATTCGCATCAACCCGAAGGTTATTAGCGAGGAGCAGATTTACAATATTAAATATTATATATTTTCAAAATTAATAGCTTTTAAATAGTTTAACATATTTGTGAAAGAACAATTTGCACCAAGTGCTATCTCTAGTCTCTAGTCTCTAGTCTCAGTCCTTTCTTCTTGCTGTGGAGAAAACTGGACAGTCTACAATTATATGTTTTACCGAGTAGTCCAGGACGCATCTGTTTTTAGATGGACGTTGAGAGGCGACTCAATATTTTTTTCCAGAAATTGCTTGAAAATGACTCAAATAATAATATGAGTTATCCTCCCACTCAAAATGGTCCGGAATTGTTTAAATAATCAAAATGTCAAAATGTGAAGGAAAAATTCGATTTTTTATTGGTTTTTTTATTATAACTTTAAAACTGTTCATTTCTGAGAAAAGTTGTGCAAACATAAAAGTTGCGTAATTAAATTTCCTACTATATAGAATTAGTTTAAAATTTAAGAAATAGTCACCCTTGTTGCAAAATAGCAATAATTGCGAAAAAAATCATACAAAAACAAGTATTTGAATTTTACGTTTTTCAACCATTTATGCTACACTTAGGACCTTCATATTTTACCCAGAAAAACTTTATGATATAGTAAAATGACACTGTGAATTTCATTGAGATCGGCTTAATAGATATTGCAAAATAAATTTTGCAATCTAGCTTTCGCAAAAAAAAATCATTTTCTTTGTAATGTTGCAGGACTGAAAATAAGGCAGATAGCAAGTTGAATTTTTTTTTGCCTACAGAAGTGTACTGTACCTTTCATTTGCAATTAGCAAAATTAAAATCGATTAATTACCACGGCGTCAGGAAATTTTTTAAATAAACATTAATTTTTGGTGCTACGCGCAGGACAGCGGTGTTCGATTCACGCACGTTGATTTCCACCAAAATTTCTTCCAATCTTTATCTAATATATTATTTTCTTACTCTATATTTTGTTGTATTTCAATATTTTAATTCCACAAAAATCAAACTAATTTTATTATTGTTTGTGAAATATTGTTTAAACAATTGCATATATTTAAAAATAATAAACTCTTATTCTTTAAATTAAATTATATGAACAAAGAAAGTTTTTGCTAATAAAAGTGTTAACTCAAAGGATAGAGTATGTGTTTTTATTTTGCAATAAACAAATTTATTTATTTATATCGAAATGTAATAAAAATTAAAATGTATCAATTATTATCACAGGTCATTGAAATGCCCAATCAGAGCAAACTATCCGCTGTCCTGCGCGTAGCACCAATAATTAATATTTATTTAAAAAAATTCCTGACGCCGTGGTAGTTAATCAATTTTAATTTTACAAAGTTGCAAATGAAAGGTACAGTACACTTCCACATGCAAAAAAAAATTCAACTTGCTATCTGCTTTATTTTCAGTCCTGTAACATTTTGAAAAAATTAATTTCTTTTGCGAAAGCTGGATTGCAAAATTTATTTTACAAAATCTATTGAACCGATCTTCATGAAAACAGTATTGTTTTATTGTATCATAAAATTTTTGTGAGTGAAATATAAAGGTCCTAAGTGTAGCATAAATGGTGGAAAAACGTAAAACGCGAATGTTTGTTTATGTATGGTTTTTCGCAATTATTGCTATTTTGCAACAAGGGTGACTATTTTTTATATATTTAACCAATTTAATATTGTAGGAAATTTAATTTCGCAATTTTTATGTCAGTACAACGTTTCTCGGAAATGAACACTTTTAAAGTTATAATCAAAAAACGATGAAAAAAGTCGAATTTTTTCTTAATTTTTTGACATTTTGATTATTTAAACAATGTTCCGGATATCTTTGAGAGGGAGGATAACTCAAATATTATTATTTGATTTATTTTCAAGGAATTTCTGCAAAAAAATTTGAGTCACCTCTCAACATCCAAATGTACTAATATCTTTACAGATGCGCCCTGGTCTAGAGAGTTTAACGTTACACTGATCACATTTCGGTTCAGGTTCTTTTGTTATTAAGAACTTGTGTGTGGCACTGGTATGACCTAACCTAAGGCGGGTTATTGTCACTTGATCTCTTCTTTTGGTGGGGAAACTTGTCAATGGTTTAATGTTCGGTTTAATATTCCAAAGATTGGACACTGAAAATTGCCACCGGTTTTGCCACTCACTTAGGATACGCGATTTGATAACACTTGAAACATCACTAGTTGTCACATATTGCACGATAGTAGAGTCAGCTGAGTTGACGCCTTCACGCGCACACTTTTCTGCTTCTTCATTGCCTCTAATACCAGTATGTGACGGGATCCTGATGAAGATTTCCTCCTTATTACGATTTTGTATCTCGATCAGATTTTGTTTTATCTTTCCCAGAATGTAATTCTCTGGGTATATTTTTCCTATGGATTGTAGTGAGCTTAGTGAATCAGTCAAAATGATGTATTTCTGATTTGGTGAGGATATAATATATGTCAGTGCCCCGTATATGGCATATAATTCTACATTAAAAGTACTGTAGTGTATTGGTAACTTATATTTTTGGCAGATATTCGAGGATATAACTGCTGCTCCCACGCATCTGTTGATTTGGAAGCATCTGTATATATTTGAGATAAGTTTGTATACTTTGATAATAAGTTATGCAGATTTTGATGTATTATACTATGGTTAGTAGTATGTTTGTCCAATGAAGTTAAGGTGGTAATTATTTTTGGTACTCTCAAAGTCCATGGCGTAGCAGGT